>NC_073701.1:71430752-72694858 GCF_023634085.1 Falco cherrug | reverse complement strand
TCAGTCCTCCAGAGTTTGTTTAGCCCCATCATCAAGGTTTTTGGAAATATTTCAGTCCTGGATTCATCACTTATATTCTTATATTATTAATTGCAATAGTAAATAGCAGGTAGCAAAGCAATAGTTAAATAGTGTAAAGTGGGTTTAAACTATACAGCAGCATCTCAGGATCAAAGTTGTTGAGTCATGTCCCCTTTTCCACATACATTTAACCAGATCCCTACTCACTGACTACATTCCATCACTGGCAGGATACACAAAAAAGATCTTGGATGTTTCCAAGTTGGTAAATGATTTTATCCATGTAACTAGCACACACTCATGGTTCAGTTCTATCAATGTTGTATCTTCAGTTCCTGTATTCAGGCAAATAACCTACTCTGCCAGACCTCGATATGTCCCATCTGCATGTGCTGTTACACAGTGCCCTCTCCATGACTGCTGCAAGTCAGACTACTGATTATGAGAATAGCTGCTCATTAACATTTTGTTGGCACACAGTCATCCTGTTATGATTAGCCTGTGATCCCCTGGCCACTGCAGTCACCCATGTAAATAATCCATTACCTCCTTACAAGCAGCCAGCCAGACACATCATGCTTCTTTTTTTGATAATGAAAGTGCCCTGTATCTAACTATTAGTTCAATCATAATTAGATTATGGCTGACTTAGACAAGCTTCCCTTTTTTAAAAAAAAAAAAAACCCTGCACCTCATGTAAGACTTTAGACACAAGCTTTTACCTTCATAGTGCAGCTTGCCCTCAGCCTCATATCACCATTTTTGCCTACAGCTAATTGCCGAGTTGCGAGATGCTGACATATGTCACTCTACGTGCCCTTCACATGCAAGCTTCGGCAGTTGCCAAACAGTAAGAGCTGTATCTTTGTGTGGACTTACCTTAAAATTTTTCATTGTTTTTGCCAGATGAGCAAAGTCTGATCTTTCTGATTCGAACAGTCATTTAGCTAGCAAGCTGATATTTTCCATTGAAAATAGATTAACTGAAGACATAAAACTAGAAATAGCAATTTGTGGTGAAATTTTCCAAGGAAAGGAAAGACTAAATTTTTCATGAGAGCTATTTCTTCTATTCAGCCTTCAGAGCCATCTCAGAGACACTGCTTCTTATTAAGGCTCATGAGAAACTTTCTGTTGCTGAACAAACTTGCAGTTCTTTCAGATTTTAAACTTTCTTTGTATGAACATTCTTGATTCTTTCCTTTCCTCTTAAATTACCACATGAAGAAAAAAACATCTTGCACATAATCTCAATGTTTTCATTATCTGGCTCTCCTCCTACAGACATCGGATATTAAATCTCTTTCTTAGCATTGTCCCCATATTTGACATTTACCATTGCAGCATTTATCTTTTAGAAGCTACATCTTTGTTGACTTTCCTTCTAGACCAAATATTTATTGTACAGCCCTTACCATACTTATATCTAATCCTGCCAACCTTTCCAACAACAGCAGCCAGATATTATTTTTCAGAAACCTATTAACCTAACACTAATAAATAAGAACCTAGCAATTTCAGTCTTTTCCTGCCATTGGTGCCAGCCCTGAGTCCACGTAGCTTTGATTAAAGCCCCTTTATAAGCTGTAAATGAGTAGCAGCTGTTCCTGACATCTCTAGGAAACTTAGCAAATTAGACCACCTCACATTTGATGAAGCTGCAGGTGGGAGATGACAGGTTTCGTTTGTGGTCTTCAAATCAGTTCCCTCAAATTAATGTTCTGCATCAAAGCCAATCCTATTTTTAAGTTTTTGAAGAGAGAAAAGGAAAGGAAAAAGATGAATGCCTCTTAGATAACAGAGTTACCTGGATAACCAATATACCTGCAACATTAAATATGATGCAGAGCCACTATAAACAATGCCTGCGTATACACTGAAGCTTCTGCTGCCTGGAACATGTTGAATGATGGGCTGCATCAAAAGCTTGATGAAATAGCAGTATATCACACAAACAGAAGAGGCAATGAATCATGTTATGAGGTGTGACGAATGAATCAAAATGAGCCAACATAAAGTTATGGGAGAGAGGAAACATCCATACCTTCTGCCCCAGCACTGGGGCAGGCATGGGCAGTAACTACAGGGTTTGATTTAAAATTTTGAACATAAATTTGAAATCTTGACATTAAAAAAAAAAGACCCCTTTTTTCCCCCAGACCTACTTCTGCTTTATTTTCTAATGTAATACATGCAAACTCTGGATATTTGGAATTTTGCTTTGTTTTATTTTAAATTCTACCTTAAGTGCTGTAGTTTAAGTAACTTCATTTCAATCAGTTATATACATTGTATACATCTGCTCAGGATCTATCCTTCTAAATTTGGCCTGCAAAAATAATCTTCACTTAAATTTCCTGCTGCTTAGAAACTGAGATTCAGAATATTTTAGATGGAATACATGTATTAAAACTTGAGAAGCTGTAGAAAAATTTCTGAGACCGAAAACTTTGTAAAAAAAATCAATACAGGCTTCCAATTGTTATAAGTCTGAAAATCACAACAGTTTATTCAATGACTATTCAACAACATATGTATGAATTGCAAGGGCAAGCTAAGAGATAATTACTTCTGTACTTGGTAACAATTGTAGCCTCATTGGCAGCTCAAAATAAAATCTGAGGGTTTAATGTGCAAAATAACTTTCCTTTTGACATCCGAAAATAAAATTTAAACATCCTAATGTTATGGAATTACAAACAAATTTTTAAAATTTGTTCAAACCACTTTATGGTAGAAGGACTGGCATGTGAATTCTCTTTGGACACAACTACCTAATAATTTACACACTATTGTCATATCTCAATGTTAATGGGTATTTCTAATGGTGCAAATTAGAAGAGGTAAGTAGTCAAACTTTCAGTTCTAATTTAAATGTCACCTCAGTCACTAGAAAAATTCCCGTTGACTGGAGTGGTTTGGTTCATTGCCTAACAAAGGAAACCTTCACAGGCTTAAAAGCATAATCTTGCAATTAAAAGCATACAGTTATCGTTGCCTCCATTTGACAGTCTGTGAGGGCCAGCATTGCATACCCTGATTCGTATAAGCTATTTGTTCCCTTGGAACATTCCTCAGAGTATCATATTGTGGTCCTTTAAAATTTGTTATTCATTTATTTTTAAACAATCTGCCTTAAAATCGCACTTGTCTATTTTGTTGTGTACACTCCAACAGTCCCTTGTGAAGTGTATTTCACAGAGAAGGACTCAAAAAATGGTAGAACAATGATGCTTGGTAAACACATTAAAAGAAACATACTCTTTTGCATTGATTTTGACCAGCATGATTTTTTTCTCTAGCTCTCCCTCTGGACCCTTTTTGCCCTCCAACACACAGTAGCCTTTCTACTTTTCCCCAACAGCAGAACAACTTTGGAAGTTTACTTTCTATGACAGGAATTAAAATGGGAGTTGCAAGAGATCTCCTAGCCAGGGGCATGTTTTCTGAAAGTATCCGTGTCTGAAGATAAGTAGCTTTAAATGCAGCTTCTTAGTGCTACAAAAGGCTCAATGTTTCATTCACTCACAGCTCTGTGGACCTTTTTTATATTTTGATTTTTGTTAGAAGAGCAAAAAATTGAAAGAATAAAAAATCTCACATTCTTTTAAAGCCTGTAACATCACAATAGCCAGTATCCTAATGAAAGATGGTCAAGGAAAGCACTAAGCTGTTACAAAGCTGTTTAGAACAACTGGAACATCAAGGTTTATTCTAGGTTTCCTCCAAAATTTGCAGCTCTTAGTCAATTACAACATTTATTTTTCTGAATAAACTGTGCATTCACTTCTTTCTTGGGACAGCAAGAGGGACATATGTCTCTTCCTTTACTAAGATGTTCTATGCAACTGCTTCAAGCTGTTGCATCAACTATTTGCTTTTAGAGAGAGTGAGCAGAAAGAAAGGCCAAGGGAGAGATCTCAGGTGTATATGTTAGGCAGGCAACTTGTCTAGATCATGTTTTTGCTGAAATGAAAACTTGTGGCAAGCGTTGCCCTTGAAAACATGATAACAATTTGTGCGTGTAGCACAACCTATATTGCGAAAAAAACCCATTGTATTGTCTTTATATTTGGCATTGGTAGCACCACCTCCTAGAACTCTGAGAACTTTAATGTATCAGAGTCCACTTCCAAAGTATCCATGTCTCACAAGCTTTACAACAGTGCGAGAGAAAAGTGCTCTTTCCTTCATTGCAGGAAGGAGAAACTACATCTCTGTGGCTAGGTCTAAACTGGGGGAATCTGGGAGCACCTCTGTGCTGTCCTCACTTGTATGCTTTTCTCCCTGTGGCAAGAAAATCTGGATATTTGAGCCAACAGGGATCTGTGGAGCATAAGCTGGGAGATAGGATGCCAGAGCACAGCATGGAGTGCCATTGCCTTGCGCAAGGAGTCTGAGATACTAGTTGGCTTGGCATAAATCAAATGAGAAACTGTCATCGTGAAAGGATTTTTTTTACTTTTAAACTTAGTTCCTGATCATAGTTCTAACCACTACTGTCAACAAATTATAGAAAAAACCAGAGCTCCTGCAACAGTGAGGAGGTGGCTGTAGTTACAACCTGAAATCAGCATGAGATTCTTTGACCAGAGGCAGTAGAAGTGGGCTGCAAATTCCAGTTTCTAACACATCTGATTTGGTTTGGGTTTTTTTTTTTTTGTTTTCCTGCATTTGAAAAATACAACAGTAGATTAGAACTGCAGAATCCTACTTCTATACTTAGTAGAGTGTTAGGGGACTCTTAGCAGCTGCTGTAGTTACCAAATTTTATGCTATCTTGTCCCAACAGCATGCCTCAGCCATCAGCCTCTAGGAATTTGCATGCTTCCAGTGATGATGTCAATCCTGATGGTAGTTCTGTCCTACACACTATAGCCCATGAGAAAAATGAACTGAGAAACCTATTGAAAAAGCCACTTAATAATGTTATTAATATATGACTGCTACCAACCTGGGGACAATCCAAGTCACTGCCATAAAGTATTAGAGGTAGAAGACTCCATGTAGCTCTTACTGTGTCATCTTGCCTCTCAGGAAAAAAAGCAAAAGCTATTAAGGATATAATCCATAACTGTTCACAGGTCTGACTTCAGAAAAACAAACAAGCTAAAGACCTTGTGCACAATTACGTGATTAGGATTCTGTCTGAAACTGGCATTGTTCATTTCCATAAAAGAATTAGGCATTCATTACTTTCATTACACTCCATTCTGCTAATATGGTTCTTCATATATATTTTAAAATGAAGTAATTTAACTACTATTGGACATAAACCATACTTCTAATAAAAATGAAGCCCTTTAACTACTTGGCCATACTTCTAATTACTCACTTCACTAATGTTCATTTGTCATCTAATTCTTTGATTTTTCTGCATTATACTATAACAAGTATATAATAAGAGACCTTAGCCTGATGCCAAAGGATATTTCGCTTTGATCATTGCAATCCATCAAATAGAGTCAAAATGGAATCTGCAATCTTCTTAACAATTGTTATTGATTTGGAAACGGTGATATTTTGGGTAAGCCTCTGAGAAATATTCTCTTGTGTAAATATGGGGAGTGATCAAATACATGCATCTGTAGTCTCTCATAGCAAATGATGTAAAGGCAGGAATAGATTAGACTGCAGCATACAATTAACCCAGGACAGGCCATAACACGGGAAGATATAATGCTGTATGGAACACTTATACCCTATTAGCAAAAACCAAGCTGATAGAATCATTGCCTTAAATCAAACCTTTACCATCCTGGCCAATTACAACTCCGGCTGCAATGTGCAGTAAATGGATAGGACATAATAAATCTTTCTGTTGTACCAGACATATCAAGATACAAATGTGCTTGACTGCATACTATTATCGTACAGCTGAGTCTCATGACACTTCATATCTCATTCTGCAGCAAGATTTTAAGCAAGCATATGCTAAATGGTTTAATACAAGTTCAGGTGGTGACAAATAGCCCCCTTTTGCCAAAGCCATTTCCAGCAAGCTGCTGGTCACATCCAGTGTTACCATATCTGTTACTTCAGTCTGCAAAAGCAGGGGAGAATGGGTGGACTCGTCATCTGCAGCTGGAGTCCATATAATGGATTGCTCACTTATTTTGAGCAATCTTATTTTGAAAGCAAAGAAATAAAATTGATTAGTTTTATTTTGTGCTTCTCAGATAATAGCTAACTGCTGTTTGTTTGAAACACAGAAATCCCAACAAAACCTCTTAAATCTCACTACTTCCATGCAACTACCCTTCTCTAGTGACTCCTGATGGCTTGAGCCAAAGCCGTTGCCATTTGCTGTAGTGAGTGATTGGCATTGGAAATGTGACGTGTTAGCTAGTTTTGTAAAGTGGCGTAAACCTGTACAAATGCTTATTATCAGCTGCTGCCATTGCAAATACAGTATTAGGTATTGTTTTGAAGACAATGGCAGAGTTAAAACTAACAGGCTGAATTTGTAGTCATAGTAGCTGATGCCATGGCATTGCCTTAATGCCCACTTTCCAATCATTACATACTTCTTTTTAATTAACAAGGCACAATAGTGAAAGGTTAATTATAGACAAGAAGGGGGTTTTAATGTGCTTTAGAATTGTGGAATGTCCTCACCCGGAACATAGGCTCACCAGGATGCTCATATATAGCTGCCAGTCAGTTGTTTCTCAGTAAGGCAGTTACCTTCGTTGGCTGAGTTACTGATTTCTCCTGGTTTTGCCTCTCAGCAATACAGCAAGCAAAGCTCTGCTTTCTTCAGAGACCATTAGCCCATTAAAGCAGTGGTTTGGCAAACATACTGTGCAGAAATCACAGCCATATATTAATTATGCAGACCTTTTTACTGTCATATGATTGCTATAAACCCCTTTCATTTCAGGTTTCTTATCAGCTGAGTATAACATTGACATCATCTCTGGCCGCACCCCTTCTCTATTTCTGCGCTGGGTCACAGATGCTAAATAGATTTTACTGGAAAAATAACTGACATACAGACATTAAGTGCACTATACCAGAAGTGGGAATGCAGGGGGGTTATCAGAAAAGCTGCATCATATCTGAGCTGCCAGCAATGGAAAGGGGCAAAATTGCAATGTCTGTGTGAATATACTTTAATAGAAAAGGGAAGGGCATAACCAAACACAACTGGAGCAAATTCAAGAAACATTTGACTGATAAGAATTTGAGCATGTGTAATGTTATTTTTATGATAAACATTCTGGCCAAACAAGCACTTGGCAGTTTTCCTCTGAGGCTGTTGTTTAATGTTGTTGTTGGCCTCAGTTTCATTAGCCTAAAACGTGTCAGTGGTTTCGTAAAAAAGCAATACCCATATATTACCCGTGTATCATAGTTCTCACGGTGATAAATGAAGAGAGATTAATTAAATGTATTTTCAAATGAACTCCATTGACTTTAAAGGGTTTTTCTAGTCTGGGATTTCACTGAGGCTTGGGAGTGGTGTCATGGTGAGAGGAAACTTTTGTCTGGAAACTTCTGAAGTTTAAGTGTCTGGAAATACACACGAGAAGGCGCTGGAGGAATATGGTTTTAAATGCAGCATCTGGGTGCCCCTTTGTGGGCTGCAGTGTTATTGCACTGGTGAGGACTCCACAAGGTACCTGCAGGATTTCATTACCTATAATTATTGGTACCTGTCTGATGTTTATACACTTTGCAAAAACTTGTCATTTTGAAATTACACTTTTGCTGCTTCAGTATCTTTGCTGTCTCATTATGTGGTATAAACTATCCACCCGATATTCCAGCGCAGCATAGCACTGTAATAAATTACAAGGCAGATTAATGTTATGAGTCATTTATTATCCACATTTGAGGCAAAACACAGCCGCAAAAGTAGAAATATTACCATCAGTATGAGGAAACGCAAGCACAGCCTGGAGAAGCAGGAACAGTTATCAGCAGATATAAGAGGAATAATCTTCCATCCAGAAAAAATAACCAAGAGAACCCTGGTGCTACTCATACCAGCAAGGAGAGAAATAATAGATCAGAAAAAGGTCTGCTCTTCTAGATACTTCTGAATTATAATGGATATAACCGTTCTATTTATCACAGCATCACAGAATGTATGAGGTTGGAAGGGACCTCTGGAGGTCATCTGGTCCAACCCCACTGCTCAAGCAGGGCCAACTAGTTGCCCAGAACCACATCCAGTCAGGTTTTGACTGTCTCCAAGGAGGGAGATTCCACAGCCTCTCTAGGCAACCTGTGTCAGTGCTCAGCCACCTTCACAGTGAAAAATTATTCCCTGATGTTCATAGAATCGTAGAATCATAGAATCACTTAGTTTGGAAAAGACCTTTAAGATCATTGAGTCCAACCATCAACCCAGCACTGCCAAGTCCACCACTAAACCATGTCCCTAAGCAACACATCTACGCATCTTTTCAATACCTCCAGGGATGGTGACTCAACCACTTCTCTGGCCAGCCTGTTCCAATGTTTAATAACGCTTTTGGTGAAGAAATTTTTCCTCATATCTAATCTAAACCTCCTCTGGTGCAGATTCAGGACATTTCCTCTTGTCTTATCACTTGTTTCTTGGGAGAAGAGATGGACACCCACCTTGCTACAACCTCATTTCAGGTAGTTGTAGAGAGTGATAATGTCTCCCCTGAGCCTCCTATTCTCCAGGCCAAACAATCCCAGTTCCCCCAGCCTTTTCTCGTAAGACTTCTGCTCTAGACCCTTCACCAGATTTGTTGCCCTTTGGACACACTCCAGCACCTCCCTCTGGTGTTTCAGCTGTTTCACTGGGCATGACTGAAAATAGCCTGGCTCCATCTTCTTTACACTCTCCCATCAAGTATTTATACACACTGAGAAGATCCCTCCTGAACCTTCTCTTCTCCAAGCTGAGAAACCCCAGCTTGCTCAGCCCCTCATATGTCAGGTCCTTCCAGCCCTTACTCATCTTTCTAGCCCTTCACTGGACTTGCTCCGGTTCGTGTCTCTCCTATACTAGGGAGCCCTGACCTAGACCCAGCTCTCCAAATCTGTCTCACCAATGCTAAGCATAGGGGAAGGAGCATCTCTCTTGACCCATTAATGTATCCCAGAAAGTTGTTGGCCTTCTACATTGCTAGTTCACGTCCTGCTGGACACCAGGAGGACCCCCAAGATCCTTTTCTATAAATCTGCTTTCCAGATGGTAAATCTCCTGTGCTGGCACATGGGGTCATTTCTCCCCAAGTGCAGGCCTTGGCATTTCCATTTGTCAACTTCAAAAACTTTCTGTTGGTTCATTTCTCCAATTTGTTGAGGTTTCTGTGAGTGGCAGCACAAAAGTCTAATGTATCAGCCACTTTTCTTAATTTTGTATTGTCTTCAAACTTGCTAAGTCTGCACTCCTGGTATATATGGTATATATGCATATATATATATATAAGTATTGGCTCTGGTATCAACCTCTGGAGTATTCCACTAGTGACTGACGTCTGGCTGGACTTCATGTTACTGATTACACCCCGCTTCACCTAGAAGTTCAGACAGTTCTCAGCCCATCTTACTGTCCATTTATCTGGACCAACATCAGTTTATCTATGAGGATATTATGGGAAACAGTGTTGAAAGCCCTACTAAAATCAAGAAAAACAACATTTTCTTTCACTGGCTTAGTTACTTCCTTGTGTAGAAGGCTATCAGGTTTGTCAGGCATGGTTTTGTAACTTCATGGTGACCACTCCCTCTTGTCCTTCATATTTTTGGACTTGTTTGTTCCAGAAGGACATCACATTCTTGGAAACAAGATGAGGTGGACTACCTTTTGTTCCCTGGATCCTTCTTGCCTGTTTTGAAGATAGCAGGACAATTGCTTTCTTGCAGTCCCCCAATGGCCATGACCTTTCAGTGATTATTGAGGGTAGCCTTTCAATGTCAGCACTTGTGAGCACATCCTGCTGGATCCACGTGTCTGTCCACTGTGATTAAATGTTCCTTAGCTTGATCCTCTGCTACAGAGGGTAAGCCTATTTATTCCCCAATTAAAATGATGATTCATTGTGCTTTTTCATAAATAGGGAAAAAACAGACTTTGACTCAAAGAACAGAAACCACAGCAGAAGAGACATACAAGGAAAGAATCATCTCACTTGTATTGCTGTAGAGCCAAAACTTAAAGCAGACTGTTTAGCATTAAAGTGAGGGACAGGATAGGATAGGAAATGGCCTCAATTTTTTTGTGTTCATGTCTAGTCTGACATACATTGACCACAAAAGACCTGTGGAAACAGTTCAATTGCTATGTTCCACATAGAACAGCACTCTGGGATTTAAAAATATCCTCTTTTATTTCAACTATGTGCTTTAAGAGATGGAGAAAAGGAGCTATGGTTTGCAGACGGATAATCACAAGTTCCATCTCTGCCACTACAAAGTAATTCCCTGTGACAGTCGTGAAGTCTAGGGCTACTTTTGCAGGGAATATGCTTTTTTTTTGGATCAAGTGTTCTGATAAAATAGAGGATCTGTATCACTGTTATTATTTAAGAAAATATTTCAAGGCATTAAATGAAAACCAACAACAGTGGTTCTTAGTCCCTCATTTTTCCAGTATCTGTCATGGGCTGGATCACATTCCTCTGGTCCACAGCTCTGTCTGTGCCAACATTGTGTACCATGGTTGCTCCTCACAGGATATTTCAGTATATTTCACTCCAGTCTGAGAGGAAAACAGACATCAAACCATTTGAATTTTCAGTGAGACAGGTTATCTAGCTTTTTTTCAGGGTTTGTCCCTGTCTCCATCTTGTATGTCTACCATCTTTGTAGTTGTCACCGGTCATTACCTATCAATTAGTTTTCCCTCTTCATGACTACTTTTTTTTTCATTTTCTCACAAAGGTCATATTATGGAGGCAAGCTGGAAATTGTGTAAGACACTAATAAAAAGCTGAACATCAAGGCAAAGAAACAGAGTTAAGTAGTTCAGTAACAATTGTGGGAAATCTCTGTATTTCATAGGAAAACTCTAGAGCTAGACAGTAGATGTTGCATAGTGGGGCATCCCTAAAACCTCGCTTACCTCCATAGTTTGAGTCCAGAACAGCATGCATGGGACGCAGTCTCCTTCTGTGTTTTATTAAATGATTGGTCAGTGTGCAATATATGGAAGCAGTTGCAGAAAAGAACACCAGAATCTAAGACTGACTCCCCAAATGAATGCTGACACAGTACATGGAATCATAGAACTGTTTAGGTTGGAAAAGACCTTTAAGATCATTGAGTTCAACCATTAACCCAGCACTGCCAAGTCCACCACTAAACCATGTCCCTGAGCGCTGCATTTACACGTCTTTTCAATCCCTCCAAGGATAGTGACCCAACCACTTCCCTGGCCAGCCTGTTCCATTGCTTGACAACCCTTCTCGCTATTCAGTGTTTATTAAAAAACCTTTTCTAAGTAAGTATTATTAAGCTTCAGAATCATGTTCTCCCTCTGTGCCTCTCTTTTCTCGCTGCATTCATAATTTTTTTCTGCCAAATGACACATCTTCAACTGGAGAAGTGCAAATAATCACAATACAAATTCTAGACTTAAAAGCCCAGAGGAAAAAATCAACATTGGCAGTTCCACTAGGCAGAAAGGTACCTGGCATACAGGGATGCTAAAACTATCTTCTGGAGCCTGCCTGCAATAAACAAGGATGAGTGCAAAAGATATCCAGAGACTGGGGCCAGTGAAACTATATCACAACAATCATGGTGTTCTCTGAGTACGGAAAGAAACACCTTCAAACAAATTCCTGCTCTCCCACGTCCAATTCCAAACTCCTCTTTGTCCTGCGTATGAATTGCCTTTACCACAGGTCCTGGCTACACGTGGGCGTGCTGTACTGTGTCTTTCACTTGGCTAGTCCTTGGCCTTGCTCTGAGCCTCCCTCTGTTAGAACAGCTCCACTGCCTGCTTCCTTTTTTCCACTTAACTTTCTCAAGCAAAGTAAATTTTTGCCAGCTCCCCACAGGTCTTTAATAGAAGTGCTAACTTTTGACTTCATTCCCATTTAAAATGTTGTGGCAACAATAGCAGCAAGAACAGCTTATTTTTAATGGAAACTGTATTTATGTGGACAATGTTGGTTTTCCTATAGTTCATGGCTGAGAGTGTAAATGAAATTTTCAAGTTTTCTATGTATTGTGTAAAATGATTCAGAGCCTTGTTTATCCTTTTTTCCACTGAAACAGATATAACTGAAAGAGCAAGGGTTCAAAGTCAATGAGTTCCTCTTGCATGAATCTCCAGCAGCACAGCTGTGTACTTAGCTTTATAGAGAGCAATGTCAATGAAATTAGATAAAGAAGTCCATCATAAACCAGATTCTCAAAAAGTCCTGGACAAAATGTCCACGAGATATAACATCTCAAGAGAGAGCAGGATGTTTGCCTTCAGTACAGAATAAACCTTTGATCACAATCATCACTGTAGTATAACTGAAAGACCTTTGAAAGATAAAGAGGAATTATTATCTGGAAGTTAATTCACCCATTATGGACTTGGAAGACTTAAAACACATGTAAGGAAATTAATTCTTAGACAGATTATTGAATCCATGCTCATTTTTAGTTGTCCATTTAGAAAATTTTCTGATCTAGCAGGAGTGCTGGTAGACTATACTGATAAAATTATGAGAAAAAAAAATAAAAGTGATATTTAGTTGTACAATCTTAATTCTGCCTTTATACAGTGTGACATGGTATTTTAAGCTTGAGAAGCGGGCCCCTGTGAACCTCATGAAGTTCAACAAGGCCGAGTGCAAGGTCCTGCACCTGTGTCAGGGCAACCCCAGTATCAATGCAGGCTGGGGGATGGGGGATTGAGAGCAGCCCCAAGGAGAAGGACTTGGGGGCACTGGTGGATAAAAAAGCGGACATGAGCCAGCAATGTGTACTCACAGCCCAGAAAGCTGACCATATCCTGGGCTGCATCACAAGAAATGTGACTCTGCTCTGGGAGACCCCACCTGCAGTGCTGCGTCCAGCTCTGGGGCCTCCAGCACAGGACAAACATGGACCTGTTGGAGTGAGTCCAGAGGAGGCCACAAAAATTATCAGAGGGCTGGAGCACCTCTGCTATGAAGAAAGGCAGAGACAGTTGGGGTTCTTCAGCCTGGAGAAGAGAAGGCTCCGGGGAGACCTTATTGCAGCCTCTCAGTACTTAAAGGGGGTTTATGAGAAAGATGGAGACAGACTTTTTATCAGGGCCTGTTGCAATAGGACAAGGGCTAGTGGTTTTAAACTAAGAGAGTAGATTCAGACTAGATAGAAAGAAGAAATTTTTTACCATGAGGGTGGTAAAACACTAGAACAGGTTGCCCAGAGAGGTGGCAGATGCCCCATCCCTGGTAACATTCCAGGCCAGGCTGAACAGGGCTTTGAGCAACCTGATCTAGTTGAAGATGTCCCTGCTCACTGCAGAGTTGGACTAGATGATCTTTGGAAGTCCCTCCAACCCAAACTATTCTATGAAGTTAGCACTTGTTCATAGCCTTTTTTTTTTTTTTTTTTTTTTTTAAGCAAACTTTATATAACACACTCCCCCCCCCCCCCCCCCCCCCCCCCCCGGAAAAATCTAGTTTCTCTGGTAGAACTTGAAAATCAACCTGGTTTTTATGCCTAACATAAGTGTTGCCTCATAGAAATGTTACATACAGACTCTCAGCCAGGGAACCCCACTCAGCCTAATGTAATACAAACGTTTGAATTCCTTACTCAGCTGTCTCTGCAGGAGATCCAGACCTCTTAATTTACTACCTCTCTCCCTCTTCACAAGATCCAGTTTAAATGGCTTCTGGCAGTTCAGGAAACTATGTGGAAATGTCTGGCATGTCCATCCTTCTGTGAGAAAATATAGCTAACACTTACAGAGAGCATGTTTAATGGTACGGCGTGTGCCAATGTTGCATTGTCTTTACATAATTATCCAGAGGCCAAATCACTCACCTGGGAATTAACACCATTCTGCAGACCCACAGGGACCAAACTCAGACTGTAAAAGGAGGATCTAGACATGGATTATCCTGGTAAAAGCACTCCCCCAACACATGCTGAGGGAGATGCAAGGTTTCAAACCCATCTTCCAGCAATGTGTATTTTTTATTAGAGCCTTGCTGGGTTGATTAAAATCACCCCCCAGGGCAGGGACCAGAAGCCTCTCCTTCCAAGCTGTTGTCAGGCCTTTTGCTCTCTCCCTGGCTGTTGCACATCTGCCTGCACAGTGGCTGACCTCCAGCAGGAGGGGAGGAGGTATTTTTACTCAGGGCGCTGCGTGGTGCTTCAGGCACTCCTCTGGGATGGGGATAGAAACGGTCACTTCCTCCAGCTAGGAAGAGTCAAAGAAGACTTAGATGGCTCGGTGCATCTGTGAGAGCTCAGCAAAGCTGCCACCTCATCAGATGAAGGTATTTGTAGCCTTGATTCTTTCTGTCTCTTTGGACATCTGCAGGGAACTTAAGCAGAACAGAAACAGCTGTCTATCCAACCAGGACTGCATTAGAGTTCCCGTCTTCACAAAGCAGGCGATTCAGAACAGTCATGGGTGACTGAGGTTACATAAACTGAGGTTGCTGAGGTTGCAGGCAGCTTTAAGCAAAGTAGGGAAGCTCCTAAAGAGCAGAGACCCATATGGTTAGGCCAAGCAAGGTTGCTGTCTTAAAACCCTCTGGGTCTAGCCCTAATTTAAGATTCTTCTGCATTGTTTTGTGAAGTAATGACTCATTTAGCATGCTGTTTATTAAGTCCTTTTCAAAGACAACGCTCTCTGGTCACTAACATGACAAGTAATTCAATTGTTCACTTTCCTGCTTTATGCAACATGTGAAATACTAATAGTAACAATAATAATAATAAAGAATACAGTTTTTGAGGGCATATTGCTAGCCAGAATCTGCTGTCATATTATACTGGCACTATTGGCAGTGAAGAATCAGGCTCAGCTCATATAAAAACTGGACACAAACTCCAGTTTGAGAATCTGCAAAAAGGCTGGATTTGTGTTTTGATTTCTTTTTTTCCCTCCTCAGTTGTTGTGCCTTTTTTTTTTTTTTTAATGTGCCAATGCTAACAAATTCCCAAATGCTTAAAACTTAATCATGACTAGCTGAGTAGAAGACTGAAGGACAATTGTAGCAGAGCTGTTTATCTGCTTGGATAAGATTCATTTCCTCGGTCCTTATTTGACACAAAAACAGATGTACCACTGTCATTCCTCTGACCTCTGTGGCAAGATGAACAGCTAGGCTGATACATTTATTGATCAGTGAAAGAAGCACTCCATGGGAAATAAGCTATAGATGCCTTGCTGTGAAATTGAAGATTTAACATCTGTCCCATGCAGATGGTAATTAATCTTGAATCTGTAATGCCCACAATTGGTTGGTTGACAACATTACTTTCTTAATCTAGGAGCACGGATAAACAAATGTATTGGATTGCTCTGTGGGTAACATTTTATGAATGTGTTATAATTGCATATGCAGCCCATAAATCAGATAGATTTCTCATCTACATTGCTAATTTTGTTTATTATTGGAAATGCTTCTCATGTTTGGTATTCACTAACTGGTTGATTTCCCACTGTTGCAATCCCACACCCATGTAGGAATTGAAATCTTTACAGCTGCAAATATTTTAGGAACTATTAAATATTCTCCCAATTCTAATTACCTGGTAGCTAGGTGCATGCATATAAAGATAGCTTGAGTATTAATTTTGATTTTATTTTATTTTATGGAATCTGCAATTATGAAACAAATTTTATTGTCTAGATAATATATGGGTTATGAGATATTAATGGTTGGGTTTATATCCCTTTCTGCCCTGATACAGCTTTACTCTTTGCAGATCTACACTGCTACTCCGTATTCTGAAGCTGAATTCCTTCCTCATATCATCCTCTATAATCCTCAATAATCCTCTATTCAGTGGATTTCTGTAGATACATCTACCATCTTGGCAGGATCCTAGCACTTGCAAATCTTAATTTCCCAGGTATGTTCATACACATAGTTTACTGTAACTAGAACGGCTACTAGTGCACAAAATGAAACTGCTAAAATCAAGCTGGTACTCTGCAGCAAAAATCTTCCAGAATCAGGGATGTCTGCAGTACCTGGATCTGTGTCCCAAAAAATTACCCATATGAGGGGAAATTTTTGAAAATATTGCCTGTAACCTGGTTAGACTCAGAGGTTTCAAGACATAACTATTGATATGAATTACATACTAGTTTAGGCATGTAATAATTTGTTTGTGCATTGAGAATCCAGATGATGGTAAATTGGTCGTTCTTTGATGTATGTCAGTAACCTGGGGGAACTGTATAGTTTGTACTGAGTAAATGCTTAGAGTCGTGATAGCACAACGGGATTTTTGAATGAAATCACAACCTTCACACTCTAGTGTAGGCTGCTTGACACTGGGATATAAGGGGAAGAAGGAAAGAAAGAGCTTTCCCTTCTTGAGTTGTCTAGGCAATGGTTCTTCTCCCAGTGTTTTCTCCTTTGTACGGGCACTGGGAGAGCTTTACCTTGTATTTCTGCACTACTGTCCTGGTTTCAGCTGGGATAGAGTTAATTTTCTTTCAGTAGCTGGTGCAGTTCTGTCTTTTGGATTCGGTGTGAGAACAATGTTGATAACACACTGGTTTTTTTGTTGTTGCTAGGTAATATTTGTACTAAGTCAAGGACTTTTCAGTTTCTCAGGCCCTGCCAGCAGGAAGTCTGGGGGTGCACAAGATACTGGGAGGGGACACAGCCAGGACAGCTGACTGGAACTAGTCAAAAGGATATTCCATACCATAGAACATCATGCTCAGTATATAAACTGGGGGAAGAAGATGGAAGAGGGGGACGCTCAGTGTTATGGCATTTGTCTTCCCAAGTGCCCGTTACACGTGACCTGCTCCCCTGGAGGTGACTGACCACTGCCTGCCCATGGGAAGTGGTGAACGAATTCCTTGCTTTGCTTTGCTTGCATGTGTGGCTCTTGCATTACCTATTAAACTGTCTTTATTTCAACCTACAAGTTTTCTCGCATTTACCCCTCTGATTCTCTCCCCCATCCCACTGTGGGGGGAGTGAGTGAGTGGCTGTGTGGGGCTTGGTTGCCGGCCAGGGTTAAACCATGACAACTACAAGCAACATCAAAACACAATCCAACAACAATAATTAATTTAATCTTGGCCTCCGAACAGACACCAGCAGATGTCTGAAGCTTTTGATTTTCAGTCCTAAGTTAAAACCCTTTGAAGTCAATGGAAAGACTGCCATTTACTTTAATGGGCTCTGAATCAAGCTTTTAGTCACTTACCAATGAGGGGTTGATTTAAACTGGCTGCCTGTTAATGGAAGAGCTTGCCTTCGTTACAGCATTTTGAATGAAGCTGTTCCCTGAAACATTTGCTCCTTGTTTTCTTGAGGGAAGATGTAGATTCTAGAAGCTGGTGTTAAATCTGCTCTGACACAGAATCTGCTGTGCCTCCACATTTGTATTATTCTGACTTTAGAGAGTAAGTTATTGATAGAAATTAGGAGCTGATGGCTTTTGTTGTGGGCATTTCCAAGCACAAAAACTGTACTTAGATGGTTTTGAAACATTCTGAATTGAGTCATCAATCTTTTGAATGAATTTTGAAGTAAAGTTTACCCTAGATTCTAATAGCCTAGGACTTTTAAAATTTATGTTGCAGCTGTAGCAATCATCATTAAACTAATCTGTAAGTTTTCTAGACTACACTATTTTTTTGTAGAGTAGACAAAAGATCAGCATGAACTCTGAAATGAAATCAGCCCCATTATGCAATGTTCTCTAGTCTTGTATTTCAACTGATGGAGAGCTTTTATAGGGTTTGGGGAAACAAGTCATGCCACTATTTAATTCTAATAAGACAAAATCAGGGAATCAAAATTCTAATAATAAAAAAACAGAGAAGAAAAAATGGTACTACAGCTAGTAAATCATTCTAACAGCAAAAATATCACGAAATTTGTAAAATTACTCTTCAGCAAAGAAGCTGAAATTCCTCAATAGAAATTCTGTTTCCATTATTCTGATAACAAAACTCCTCCAATCTTTTGGGTTTGACTACTTCTTATGCTGCTATTTGTTGTTAAAATTTATTGTATGAAAGCCAAAGGGTTTTTCTTTCCCTAAATTGCCTGAATATTCCTGCTGAAAAGACCTGCACGCATAAATTTAAGAATAAACAAACAAAATTCCTTCATTTTTCATGGCTGTATCAGACTTCATTATTTAATTGACAATGTCTAAGCACTTCTGCCAATAAAACTCAATAACAAAAATGTCTGCAGAAGTTACGCATGAAAAGAGGTGTGAATATGGTCAAGATGAATTTGTTCTAGTATTAAAATGAATACTGCTATGACAGAAATAGTAGCTGTATCCAGCTTCACAAAATAAAACACCTGGAACTGCTAATTTAGAGGATGGCTATTCAAATTGCTGTGAGGAAAATAGTGTGTAGATTAGAAGGCAATTAACAATTCTGCAGTAGTTGTCCATGTGCAAGACTAACTTGTAGTAAATGTGGTGGGTTACTCTGCAATGAATGCTAAATCTCTTTTGCAAAGCTTTTACTCTGGACAATTTACTATGTAAAATGTATCATCTTGTAAATCCAAAGCATCACTTGCTCATGACAATTTGTTTCTGTGTCCATATCATCATAAACATTATACACTTGTAAAAAGACACTGGAGTTTATAATTTTTATGCCTCACGAGAATTGAATTTTCAGTAAATATCCAGACTATTACATTTATTATTTCACTATGTCAACCTCCAATTAACTGTATGTCCCTCTGTCTTTTCCTTATTGATACCTGTGGCTTATTTAGAAGCTAATTTAGAAGCAAGATCCTTAGGGCAGGAGCTTGTCTTCTTTTGTTTGGCTGTAAAGTGCTATGAAGCCATGAGAATGTGCTGGTTTTCACAGTAGCTGACCTATGATGTGTCAGATGAAGGTTAAAATCCCGCATAGTACACCAATGTCTGGGATCCTAGACATGACAATTACTGCCTCTAGCAGCACACTGAATTAGAACACAAGCAGGGCAGTCTGACAAACTTTAACTTCCTCATCTCTGCCCATATATAAGACTGGCATCATTTTTCACTACGTGCAGAACAATACAAGTCCTTCCCCAAACTATATCTCAGAGATCCCACAGTTTCATGTTTCATTATATTATATAATCTGAACATTCTGGACCCAAAGAGAGCTGTCCTTTATCAGTAAGACAGGCTTTAGCTTTCTTTTCTCTAGCCAGAGCCATCCGATGCAAATACAGGAGAAGCAGCCAGCATGACTTCCAGAGAGGGAATGGCCAGTGGGACTGAGGAGAGCACGCTTTAGAGTATTAATTAAAGGATGGAGATGGTCATGCTGCTTTGCCTCTTGGCTCTTTGGTGCATGTTTTTCCAGTTTTAGAAAGCTAAGAAGTGCTGAACTCCAGCTAGCCTGACATATTTGCCTGGATTTAGTCACTGGATTGAAATCCAGCAACGTAGTTCACCCTGTAGAACACCCTCAGACACTGGTTTCACCTGAGTTCTGGAGCACCCTTGAACAGTGCTTTAGCATTAGTCCCAACAGTCCTTCTGGAGTCTAGAAAAGTAGAAACTACAATCTATTTCACCAACAGTTTCCAAGCTAATGTTAACATTTGCACAACATGGATCCTTTAAGTGAAAAGAATGAAGTCAGACTGAAGGACAGTAGTATGGTTATCCAAGGCAAGGAGATATGGTAGTAGCGGTGCTCAGCACTGTTCCTGGAGTCCAACTATTTCACATAGCAGCATATTAGACATGGTTACTATCTACCATGAAAGGGTGGCATCTGTGAAAACTGCAAAAAAAATGGATTTTAATTCTGAAATATTGAAGATAAGGTGAGGCATAAGGAATGCTGTCTTTTCCAAATACATATGTTCAAGGAGATCTAGGATTTCTCTCCTCTGGAAATTTCTGGGTTATGAAGAAAGTAGCAATACACAGAACATTGGAGTATGTATTTCTCCCTGCAGACAGAATGAAAATAGACATAATATCTACAGTGTAAGTGCAACAGACAAGATCCTCGGTGAGGTTAAACGGGTACTATGCCAATGAGTTGAGCAGAGTTTTTCAGTTTACAACAGTACGGCTTAGAATTGACAAATTACTGTAAATACTTTTTCTTTTGCCTATTACAGGAATAAACAGTCAAATACTGCTTCCTATTTGTTCTAATTTTTCTTTCCAGATATGCACTATGCATGTAATAATAAGCAGCCTTCAATGAGCTTTGTCTTTCTTGTACTTTTTTTTCCATTCAAGAAGTCTGCATCCAATGTCATGGCTATTTCAATGCATTAAAACAGTATGTATTGGAATTCACATTTATTGCCAGTACTTTGTTTTTTCATTGTTTTCTTGGTTGGTTGCTTGCATGTATGTGTTTTGTTTTATAACTCTTAAGGAAAAAAATCACTTGTGGATTATAAAGCCCTGGTATTGTATTACACTATTATTACTGGAACATGCTGTTTCATATTATTCTTTCAAGATTAATTACACATGTTGATTAATGAAAAGAAGACTTTGTTGATGTTACTGAATCTTTAATCTTTAAGTGGGTCTTCATGAGAACTGACAACACTTGCTAGCAAGGTCCTTCAGTATGCTGTCTCAGTGGATGTACAGGATGGAGGTCCATGCAGCAGCAAAGACACAAGGTTTGTTGATGTATTAGAAACCGTGGAAGCACCTGAGAATGGTCACATAAGAATTAGGGTTTCTTCCCCAAAAAAGGTGGTGGGATAATAGACCAACGGAAGTGCATCTACATCAATGCACACAGCATGGGCAACAAACAGAAGGAGCTGGAAGCCATTGTGCAGCAGGAAAACTATGACATAAATGCCATCACGGAAACATGGTGGGATGACTCACACAACTGGAGTGCTGCAATGGATGGCTATAAACTCTTCAGAAGGGATAGGCAAGGAAGGACAGGCGGTGGGGTAGCCCTGAATGTTAGGGAGTGTTTTGATTCTCTACAGCTTAATAATGGCGATGATAGGGCTGAGAGTTACAGGTGAGAATCAGGGGAAGGTCAACAAGGCAGATATCCTGGTGGAAGTCTGTTATAGACCACCCAACTAGAATCAAGAGGCAGCTGAAATACTGTATGCAGCTGGGGGAAGTCTCACAATTGGTAGTCCTTGTTCTTGTGGGAGACTTCAACCTACCACATGTCTGCTAGAAATACAGGACAGCAGAGAGAAAATAGTCTAGGAGGTTTCTGGAGTGTGTCGAAGATAACTTCCTGACACAGCTGGTGAATGAGCTAACTTGGGAAGATGCCCCACTGGACCTGATGTTTGTGAACAGAGGACTGTTGGGTGATTTGATGGTTGGAGGCTGTCTTGAGCATAACAATCACGAAATGCTAAGGGTTTTTTATTCTTGGAGAAGAGGAGGATTAGCAGAACTGTTACCTTGGACTTCTGGAGGGCAGACTTTGGCTTGTTTAGGAGTCTGGTTGACAGAGTCCCTTGGGAGGCAGTCCTTAAGGGCAAAGGAGTCCAGGAAGGCTAGACATTATTCAGGAAGGAAATCTTAAAGGTGCGGTAGCAGACCATCCCCATGTGCCAAAAGACAAGCCAGCGGGAAAGAAGACCAGACTGTCTGAACAGAGAGCTTTAGCTGGAACTTGAGGAAAAAAAAGTTTATGACCTTTGGAAGAAGGGCAGGCAACTCAGGAGGACTATAAGGACGTCGTGAGATTATGCAGGGAGGCAATTAGAAAGGTCAAAGCCCAACTAGAACTTAATCTGGCTACTGCCGTAAAAGACAATAAAAAATGTTTCTAAAAATACATTAGCAACAAAAGGAGGGTAAGGAGAATCTCCATCTGTCATGGTTTAACCCCAGCTAGCAACTAAGTACCATACTGCTGCTCACTCACTCCACCCCCTACACCTCCTCAGCAGGATGGGGAGGAAAATCAGGAAAAAAGTAAAACTCATGGGTTGAGATAGGAACAATTTAATAACTGGAATAAAATAATTAATAATAATAATAACAATAACAATAACAAAAAAATCCACCAACAACTGTAATTAAAAGGAGAAGGTGAGAGAAGAAAAAACAAGTGAAGCACGACACAATTGCTCACCACCCGCTGACTGATGCCCAGCCAGTCCCCAAGCAGCAATCAGCAGGCCCAGGCCAAGCCCCCCCAGTTTATATACCAAGCATGATGTCCTATAGTATGGAATATCCCTTTGGCCAGTTTGGGTCGGCTGTCCTGGCTGTGTCCCCTCCCAACTTCTTGTGCCCCTCCAGCCTTCTCACTGGCAGGGCCTGAGAAACTGAAAAGTCCTTAGTATGAACATTACTTAGCAACAACTAAAAACATCAGTGTTATCAACATTTTTCTCATACTAAATCCAAAACACAACATTGTACCAACTGCTAAGAAGAAAATTAACTCTATCCCAGCCCCAGGACACCATCCCTTATTGGATGTGGGGGGAAACACAGTGAGAAAGGACGAGGAAAAGGCTGAGGTAGTTAATGCCTTCTTTGCCTCGGTTTTTAATTGTAAGACCAGTTGTTCTCCAGGCACCCAGCCCTCTGAGCTTGAAGACAGGGACAGGGAGCAGAATGAAGCTCCCATAACCCAACAGGAAATGGTTAGTGACTTGCTACACCACTTAGGCACACTCAAGTCTATGGGGCTGGATCGAATCCACCCAAGGGATGAGGGAGCTGGTGGCAGTGCTCACCAAGCCACTTTCAATCGTTTATCAGCAGTCCTGGCTAACGAGGGAGATCCCAGCAGACTGGAGGTTAGCCAGTGTGATGCCCACATAGAAGGGCCGGAGGGAGGATCTGAGGAACTGCAGGGCTGTCAGCCTGACCTCAGTACTAGGGAAGGTTATGGAGCAGATCACCCTGGGTGCCGTCATGGAGCATGTGCAGGACAACCTGGGGATCAGGACCAGCTAGCATGGGTTGGTGAAAGGCAGGTCCTGCTTGACAAACCTGATCTGCTTCTATGACAAAGGGACTAGCTTTGTGGGCGAGGGAAAGGCTGTGGATATTGTCTACCTGGACTTTAGTAAAGCCTTTGACACTTGTCTCCCACAGCATTCTCCTGGAGAAACTGGCTGCTCGTGGCTTGGACAGGGGCACTCTTCTCTGGGTAAAAAGCTGGCTGGATGGCCGAGCCTGAAGGGTGGTGGGGAATGGAGTTACATCCAGCTGGAGGCTGGTCACAGGTGCTGTTCCCCGGGGCTCAGATCTGGGGCCAGTTCTCTTTAATATCTTTACCAACGATCTGGACGAGGGGACCGAGTGCACCCTCGGTCGGTTTGCAGGTGACACCGAGCTGGGGGCAGTGCTGACCTGCGGGAGGGCAGGGGGCTCTGCAGAGGGGGCTGGGCAGGCCGGGCCGATGGGCCGAGGCCACTTGTAGGAGGTTCAACAGGGCTCAGTGCCGGGTCCTGCCCCTGGGTCACACCAGCCCCGCGCAGCGCGACGGGCTGGGGCAGGGGGCTGGGAACTGCCTGGGGGGAAGGGCCTGGGGGGGCTGGGTGACAGCCCTGGGCAGGAGCCAGCCGTGTGCCCGGGGGGGCAGAAGGCCAGCAGCGTCCTGGCTGGTATCTGAAACAGTGTGGCCAGCAGGGCAATAGCAGTGATTGTCCCCCTCTGTACTGGGCACTGGTGAGGCCGCACCTCGAACACGGGGTTCAGCTTTGGGCCCCTCGCTCCAAGAAAGACTGAGGTGCTGGAGCGTGTCCAGAGAGGGGCAATGAAGCTGGTGGAGAGTCAGTCTTGTGAGGAGCGGCTGAGGGAACTGGGGTTGTTTAGCCTAGAGAAAGGAGGCTGAGGGGAGACCTTATTGCTCTCTACAACTGCCTGAAAGGAGGCTGTAGACAGGGTAGGTGTCAGTCTCTTCTCCAAACAGTTTAACCCCAGCCAGCAACTAAGTGTCAAGCAGCCGCTTGCTCACACACACCATATCCCCCCCTGTGGGATGGGGAAAGGGAATTGGTAAAGAAAGTAAAACCCATGGGCTGAGATAATAACAGTTTAAAAACTGGGGGGGGAAATATAATAATAACATCATCATCATCATCATCATCATCCAGTAGTTATTAAAAGTGAGACAACAAAAAGACAGAGAGAAATGAAACCCAAGAAAGACAAGTGATGCACAATACAATTGCTCACCACCCACTGACTGATGCCCAGCCAGTCCCTGAATAGTGTTCAGCACCTCCTGGCCAACTCGCCCCAGTTTATATACTGAGCACGACATTCTACAGCATGGAATATCCCTTTGGCTAGTTCAGGTCAGGTGTCCTGGCTGTGTCTCCTCCTGGCTTCTTGTGCCCTTCCTTGTTAACAGAGCATGGGAAACTGAAAAGACTTTGACTTCGAGTAAGCACTACTTAGCAACAACTAAAACATCAGTATTATCAACACTATTGTCATACTAAATCCAAAACCGACAGCACTGCACCAGCTACTGAGAAGAAAATTAACTTTATCCCAGCTGAAACCAGGACACCCAAGCAACAAGCAATAGGACAAGAGAAAATGGCCTCAAGTTGCACCAGAGGAGGTTTGGATTGGACATTAAGAAAAATACTTCACCAAAAGGGTTGTCAAGCATTAGGACAGGCTGACCAAGGAAGTGGTAGAGTCACTGTCCCTGGAGGTATTTAGAAGATGTGTAGATTTGTTGCTTAGGGACAGGGTTTAGTGGTGGACTTGGCAGTACCAGGTTAAGAGTTGGACTTGATGATGTCAAAGGTCTTTTCCAACCTGGATTCTGTGATTCTATGAAAAGTCTTGTAAAGAGCAGTATTTATGCGGTTTTCCATTGTGTTACTCTCACACTGTGTTAAAGCAATGATGTTTCATAGAGCAAGCCTCATTAAATAATGTTGTAGAAAGGGGGATCCAGGTTATGATTAGTAATGGATCAATGCCACTAAACTCACTTCCATAACACAACTGCTCTTTCTTACAAAAAGTCATAAACCAGGGAGGCTGATTTCGCACTTACTCCACCTTCCTCCCACACAAAAAACCGACCTTTTTCTCCTGCTTCTGGAGTTGAAATAACCTCACTGACCTCAGCGTGTATTTTGTGTTCCTGAAGGGTCCACAAACAGAACACTCCTCTGTAAACAAATACGAAGCAACTTGCATGAGACTGCTGCCCTCCTCAGAAGGAAAGCAGATGTGCTCTAACGAGCACTCTTCGCGTACATCTTTCTGCTCATTCTCAATATTTCAGATGCTGAGTTTCAAATGAGGCGCCCAAGGCAATATGCTCCAAGATAAATCAGCATTACAAAGTTTTGCATATTAAAATTGTTATGGAAGATCAGATGGGCGTAACTGCCATATTATAAATGGCTTGAATTAAAACCTCTGTCAATAAAGGTAATGATCCTGAATCATAAGTCTTCAACATGTTTAGAAGGGCTTTATAACAAAGCTCAGAGTCATGGCAATTCCACCATGGTCAACAAAAAAAGTTATCAAAATGAAATCTGAAGCTGGCCAGTATGTGGCCTATAATTCAGGAAACGAATGTGCAGTATGCGTGAAGCTATTCATGGCAGAGTGCTGCACGGGGTTTGACCAGAAGCAATAGAAATGCTTGCTGGAAGCCATTCCACATGAGAAAAGGTTCTATGACATGACAGCCTGACATTACCAATATATCAGGAGCTCAGTGGAACTAAAGGACTTTGCCCTGCAAGAAGTGCTAGGCTGTCCATTCGTGAAGTGTTTTGGTGTTCCAGGCAGTGTAAATAAAACAAAAAAGCCTTGTTTTGCACTAATGAGAGATTCACTGCCAATGTTGCAGAATTCCACATTGTTCTTGGAATGTGCACTTAGAAGGAAAAAAGACCCAAAAAAGAAATCTATCAAAAACAGTGTCTATAAACATTGGTCAGATAGTAGCCACTTTAAAATGTAAGGTCTGTATATGGAAAATTTCCAGAGGTGCATAAGTCATTGTTTGTTTTTTCCACTTTTTTACAAGTAAATTTTTCATGAAGTGTCTAATGAATACAACTGGCTTTATAAGCAAAGCAAAATTCTCTTTTGCTCTTTATAAAGAAAGAAATGCAGCTGGAAGACTGGATAATTCAAGAAATAGGACCTGATTTGAACTCACCCCAGCACCGTGACTGGGAATGATTATTACTTGGTAGTTATTCAGGAGTTATAAAAAGAAAAATACTCAAAGGTTCTTTGGGTGCATTTATGAGATAGATATATATGTATCTCAATAGTCATACAAAATTAAAATTCAGTGATCTAAGTGTGATCAGATCTGAGGCAGAGTTACAGGCTAACTAAGGATGCCCAATGGACTGAGACCCTATTTTATAGCATCACTTTCATGATATTCCAAGCTAGCGAAACTGACACTTTTAGAAGAAACAAAAAATGCTAACAGATTGTGGGAAAACCACTTTAACATGCCACCAGGACCAGAACATTGCAGAATTTAGGACTTAAGCTGCCACTGTCCCAGAAATAGTAGGTCACAGCCAGGGTAATTAAATTCTACAGTTCCCACAGTCTGTACATTTCTAGTAACAATTTAAAGCAGATCAATAACCAGAGAAGAAACTCACAGTACTGTAAGAAGCTATTTTGGGAGCATGAAAAATATCCCCTCATTTTAGATATTCCATCACAGTTCAGACAATAAGCATCTTAGCTAGGTGTTTTCTACTAGAATGTAAAAATTATAACAAGGTTCTGCTCCACAACCCCTCAATATCAGCAAAATTTTCTTATTCACTGTAAAGTGTTTGGGTCAGGTGATTAGATTCTGTGTGGGATCAAGAACTTTTTCTTTCTTCATATCTGTTTGAACTAACATGAATGAGACCAGTTATTGTCCATTTCTGTCAGTATAGCATATATGTAATAAAAGGATATACTTCTCACATAGAATAAGATTCTTGTCCTTCATACTTTTGGTGTATATGCTGGTGAGGTTGTCTTTTACATATGTGGATATCTTCTTAAAGCTGGTATTGATAGAACAGAAAGATCTGACAAGATTTTGGTATTGTTAAAAGACAAAAAGATATCCTCAAGAAGGAATTCAAGAAAGAGGTTTAAATGTAGAAATTCAAATTATTCCCCTTCAGACAAGCAGTAGTGAAGGACAATGCACAGCTGGTCCCAAAATACAGAGGTTATGGTCAAAATGAAATGTTCTGGATGGAGCTGATGCAGCAAAATGACTATACCAAATCCAAACTCAGTTCTAGCATGTAGGTCATATCAGGGCAAGAGGAGGCTGATGATTTAGTGATTGCTGGTCACTAGAATACCTTCTGAGCTTATTTGAATGCAATTTGGCACACAGCTAAAGATGACCTACCTCGCTTTAGCGACTGCAGTGGCTTCCTGCTAAGCATAACAGTATGAAGTAGCAAAGATGAAATAAGGCATTTTTTTGGATCATAATCAGAGCGCAGCATGATGATCAGAGAACTGGCATCTGAGTTCTTTGCCCTGAATAACCTAATTTTTCTTAATCTAACCTTCCTTTTTCTTGGTTTTTCTGTCTAATTCAAACTGTACCTCTGCCGTAAGTTTTCACATTTGTTTTAGCCAACAGTGCACTATCCAGATCATTACAGTGTGTTCTCTCTACTGCAGTGTACTTTAAGCACCAAATAATTTCATTTTCTTTTGAAGGTTATTAGAATGAATACCTTCTGATCCCTTGCCAATATAGTGTATGATATGAATCAAGAAATTAACATTTTCAAATAGAGAACAAGTTGCATTCCCATTTTTCTGTGCACGTGACCAAACAAAATAGGATTATTTTAAAGATATGTAACTACCTAGTGATTAAAAAATTAAAAAGATTTAAGGACAAATATTTTCTCAGACTCGGCTTTTCACTCTTTTTTATTTTTTTTAATATGTGTGTATATATGTATTTCTTTGACTGTAGGATATTATATAGTCTTCAGTGTTGGCTTGATCCTGTATTGTCAGAGCAAGACAATTATGAGAAACCCACCATACGGTGTACTTTCTATCAGTCTGTAAATTTTACCTTTTAACTTTATAGGAAGCCTAGTGGCTGAGTTTGAACAGCCCATTTTATGTTCATTCAGCCAAAATTAATTTTACAACATGCAGTGATGAGATTAAGTCATTTGTCCTAGTTAGTGTGTGTTGCACTACATTCTAGGGGAGAAAAATCCTCAACAAGCAAAGCAACATGATTTCTTTAGCCAACTTCTTTTCTGTATGTATCAGAGAATCTAAACATGTCACAGCAGAAATACTCCTGCTCCTACAGACTTTTAGATACACATTGGATTTTTATGTAGATAGATTGCTTAGTGAGATTGCTGGATATGTACGCAAGTGCAAAGCTGATACTTTTCCTAAATGCCCCTGTTGCCACTGGTCAATATAAAGGAAATACTAGGTGCAAAGATACAATCCTGGCTGGTAAAGCCAAGCTGTATGGATCACGTGTCTAGCTAAAATCTCCATTTCAGTCATGATGGTAGTTAAAATCCATGTCAAGCCAAGGTAGGAGCTATTCTGTTCACAAAGGGAAATAACGAGGCAGTTGGGGCACTGAGGAAGAGGTTGCACAGCACCCAGGTCTCCCTCCCTGTGACTTACAGTGCAAGCCACTTGCCTTATGGGGCACTGAGTATACCACCCTCTGAACAGTGCAGATATCAAAAGCGCAATTGGGGAATTGAAGCCAACAAAAGAAAAGAAGAATCAAGAGACTGAATCTATTTAGGCATGGAAGCAGCACGACCCTGCCTTCTGTATTTTCTGAGTTGCAAAGCTGTTGTCATGGAGCACTTCAGTTGTTAAAATAGAACTTAAATAGCTGTTTGGATGTGTGCTGTCCAGGATCACAAGAAGGAGAGTGTCAATGGGTAATATAACAATTTAAAAATCCAAATGTTCACATAGCTTTCAGAAATACTTTTAAGTAAGTTCAACTGAATGTACTACTCAGGTCTTTGTTGTTTTCTTTTTGCCCTGTTATTTAAGGTTGAGGTGGGTTGGGTTTTTTTGGGGGGCAGGGGTTTTTTTTGTTATTATTATTAATAATAATAATTTAATAATTTTAATATTTATTATTATTAAACCATGACCATGAATCTGAAGAGTAAGAAATTTTGCATGTTACTGTGACACTGCTCTTGAGCACTAGTCAGACTCTTTGGTTTGCTGGGAAGCATGGATCTAAATATAACCAGGTTGGCAAGGCTTTTGAAGCAACTTACACACCGATTTGGTGGCAGGGCTAAACCAGTGCAGGGCTTCTGTGGAAGTTCACAGGGGAGTCTGTGATTTTCCTAGCCCAAGTCAGTCAGGGATGCAGTGTACGCTCATGCCATTTTCATCATGCAAGGCCAATGCTTTCAACTCCACTTTGCAAATGGCTTCACTTGTCTGTCCATGTGGCTCCTAATTTTTGCAAGTATCTCTTAGGGGTCAGCGAGGCTGACTAGCCATAGTGTACATGAACAGTGTACACAATTCTTTCAGCTGTACTTTTTCTTCTTTTGTAAATGCTAATAAAGGAAAAAACGTGTATGGAATTTAAATTGCTGTGACTCTCTGTTCCTTTTGAAAATTATCTTTTAAAAACTGTTAGCCAATAAAATATTGGCAGGATGTTGTAGCTGTTTAGTTTCGTAAGCATCAGTAAAATATTGGTTTTAATAAACTCTGTATTTACTGCTAGAAGTCCTGTAAAAATTATCTGCAGGTTTGTCTGCCTTCTACAGAATACATTAACGTCTATCACTTCATGTGTACCCATTAAAATTTTATAGAATAGCTAGTGCAAAAAGCTCTTTAAATCATTGCAAGATGCCGTCTGGTTATTTTATGTTGATACACTAAATATAATTCTAGTGAAGAAAGAACGTAACCCAAGGTTGAATATTTAAGTCAAAGTAGCAGATCTATAAAACACAGTTCTTTGAGTGAGATAGCAAAAAATTATCAGTCTAATCACATTTGTCTTTAAATATAAGTAATTTTTTGGTATATGCAGCAAATACTGTTAGCTGTAGTGCACTGGAGTTAACCTAGTAGCTGTCTACACATCATAAGGGCAACTTAACCAGCCCAGGTTAAACCACGAGAGGTTGCTGTCGATCAACAAGCTGTAAAATAATGCTAAATAGCCAAAATTGATGAAAAAGGCATAGAGGAATTTTAGAAGCAACCAAATCAAGGCAAGTTCTTAATTGTAAGCACTTATCTTTCACATTGACGATTAAACACAGCACAATAAATTAGAGGTAAAATAAATTCCTGCTAGAAGTGGCCCAGTCCAGCCCTATCGGACTTTTAATCAGATTATGGATTTCTGAACATTTCTCTAATTCCCAGTTCAGAGTTTAGAGTTTATTTGGTTTGGATTTTATGCTCTCCCTTTATTTTGTTCAAGTCATGATTTTGTGTGGGGTTGTATAATTTCCAGAGAATCGCTTTATCACAGAAAAGGGATTTGGTGATGAAGAAAAAAAGGAAAGTCTGCCAGCTACAGTATTTCCAGTTCTTCAAATTCTTCCTTAAAATCCATTTACTCCTTTCTTACACTGTCCTTTCATCTGCCTTGTATCCTGGCTACACTACATAAATTGTTCCGTATGCCTCTCTTGGCATACCTACAGTGCTACTACATGGGGAAAGAAATGAGCCAGATCCTCAGAAGAGATTTAGACTTAAGTGTTCCAGTACAGAAGTTTTCTGTGCACTTTTGTTTATGTGACTTTAATGTTGAAGTGTTAGGTGCATCTTACACAAGAATTTGCTGCTTAAACAGAGCTTAACAGAAATTGGCCTGTGACTGAGGAGACACTTCAGTTTGCCACAACGAAACCTGAGGAAAAGGGTAATACTGGAGAACTGTCCCTCAAAATACCTAACTGAACTGGAGCACATTGTTCCTTCCATTTAAGATTTGCAGATATGGACCCTTTATGAACTGAGACAATGGTATCAGATCAGTCCTGGATCAGGAAAGAAAATAAAAACCAAATAAAAATGAAGGAATGGAAGTGCTAGTAACAGTTTTATCTCAGTCAACTTATCAAATTCAGAGCTGTGAGAGAGTGAACTTCATGTACTTCTTCCTCTGCAGTGGATAGAGAAAATGAGGTTTTTTACACTCAATACAACCATTTTTCACATAACCAAACAAAACAGAGGGAATTCTATGAAGGAAGAATGTCACAATTCATGTATATGTGGTGCTATTAGGAAGCCTGCTTTCCTTTCTTAGGTAAAATGGCACTTCAAGCTGTGATCTGTTACCAGTGCACAAAAAATACAAACGGGTAGCTCCCAGAAGCAGGGGAATCCTATACACTGTGTTTCCATCAATAATAGGAAATCTTCACATTGTAGTCACTGATACTTGATTTTTACTCATTAAAAACATGGGTATTTGGTTCTCTAAAGACTTAACTAATGCAAGAGATGGCACATTTGTGCACTATAAATCTCTATCTTTGCTTATGCTTTAGTTTTGACGCAGAAGTTCAAATATCCAATCTGAAAGTCTCATATGTACTTGCTTTAAAAGTGATCCACTATTTGCATCCCTTCTTAAGTACTGACAGAAGAGCACTGCAGAGCAAGTTAGCAAAAAACTGCTTGGAAGTCCTAACAACACTTCATCCCCTCTTCCAAAGCTTCCTGACAATTCTGAATTATTTATTCTCTAGCAAAAGTCAAAATCACTTTCAGCCTTGTATGATGGGGCTGGATCAAGGGTAGTTTGTTTCCTACAAAGTTTTCCTTTCACCTTATTGTGAATTAGCATTTCATGACAGTTCGGAGATAATGCTATTCCCCTTCTCATCCTCTGTGTGTCTGATCTGCTGTCCCTGAGACTCAGAAGTGCAAGTCTATCTAACATTGTGTGGTGGTAGGAATAAAACCTTTCCTAGCATCTCTTTGCCACCGTAGAATCAAGTGTCCAAAAAACTGAAAAAAAAAAAGTTTTGAAATTTTGTCTGTGTGTATGCTAACAGAAAAATGTATAGCATTGTGGTAAAAATACTTAAACAGGTTGCTGCCCATAATCTGATTATTCCAGTCAACATTCTTCAACAAGGGAACAAAAAATATAGCCACCTACTACATACCACCCATAGCCACCTACTACAGTGTTTCTGATCCATACCCCAGAATCAGGTAAGAAGGAGAGCTGTGGAGATATTCCTGAAAAGCATAGCTTAATTCTAGATATAAACTTCTTCAAAAGTGAGTGGCTATTTCAAGTGTGGATATTTCAAGTTTTAATCCATTTTTATATAGACGAATGTTAATCAGAAAATTAACAGCAGGCTCTAAACTTCTCCAGTTGTCAAGTAGGTCACATGTAAACTATTGATTTGGTATCTTTCCCAATGCAAAATAAAATAGGATCTTCCCTGAAGACGTTTATTTGCATGATAATGAAAAATACTATTCATTATAATTACATTTCTGAACAAGAATATGTTAAGAACACCCATTTTTAAAAAGAGAAATACGGAAAACCAGGGAAAATACAGGCCCATCAGTCTCACCTCTGTGCCCAGCAAGATCACAAAGCAGATCCTCCTGGAGGCTGTACTAAGGCACAAGGAAAATAAGGTGATTGTTGACAGTCAACATGGCTTCACTGAAGGAACTCGTGCCTGACAAATATGGTGGCCTACTACCACAGGATTACAGCATTGGTGAATAAAGGAAGAGCAACTGATATTAGCTACCTGGATTTGTGCAAAGAATTTGGCACTGTCCCACATGACATCCTTGTCTCTAAAATGGAGAGAGACATGGATTTGATGGAGGGACCATTTGGTGGATAAGGAATTGGCTGGATGGTCATACTCAAAGAGTTGCAGTCAATGCCTCAATGTCCAAGTGGAGACCACTGACAAGCGGCATTCCTCAGGCACTGTTTGACATCTTTGTTGGTGACATGGACAGTGGGACTGACTGCACCCTTAGCAAGTTTGTCGACGAGGCCAAGCTGAGTGGTGCAGTTGACACACTGGAGGGAAGGGGTGCTGTCCAGAGGGACCTTGACAGGCTTGAGAGGTGGGCCTGTGCAAACCTCAAGTTCAACAAGGCCAAGTGCAAGGTCCTGCATGAGGGCCATTGAAATCCCAAGCACAAATACAGTCTGGGCAAAGAATGGATTGAGAGCCGCCCTGAGAGGCAGAACTTGGAGGTGCTGGTTGACAAGAAGTGCAACATGACCCAGCAAAGGGCATTTGCAGCCCGGAAAGCCAACTGTGTCCTAGGCTCCCCCTCTACTTTGCTTTACTGAGACACGACCTGCAGCGCTGCGTTCAGCTCTGGGGGTCCCAACATAAGAAGGACATGGACATGTTGGAGTGAGTCCAGAGGAGGCCACAAAGATGGTCAGAGGGCTGGAGCACCTCTCCTAGGAAGACAGGCTGGTAGAGCTGGGGCTGTTCAGCCTGGAGAAGAGAAGGCTCCGGGGAGACCTTAGAGCGGCCTTCCAGTACCTAAAGGGGCTGACAGGAAAGCTGCAGAGGGACTTCTTACAAGGGCCTGCAGTGATAGGACAAGGGGGAATGGCTTTAAGCTGAAAGAGGGCAGGTTTACATTCGATATTAGGAAGAAATTCTTTTATTGTGAGGGTGGTGAGGCACTGGAAGATGTTGCCCAGAGAAGCTGTGGCTGCCCCATCCCTGGAAGTGTTCAAGGCCAGGTTGGACGGGGCTTGGAGCAACCTGGTCTAGTGGAAGGTGTCCCTGTCCCTGGAAGGAGGGGTTTGAACTAGATTATCCTTAAGGTCCCTTCCAACACAAACTGTTCTATGACTGTGATTGAAATCTGTATGTAGCGCATTTCCTCTGTGAATTCTGTAGGGTGATGAATAATTACTCCCACAATTTTTCTTCCCTTCTTGAGATTCCTAATTCCTTTCTCTGAAATCAGAGGCGGACGGGAGAAAACACACAGCTCATTTTTCATTGTGTTTTCCAGTGGGACTGTGATATTGATGGGCTTTTCCCCTCTGACTTGGTATGTGTTCCACCTTTTTTAAATGCAAGTGTTCAAGTAAAGGAATAATAATAATAATCATAATCATCATCATCATCATTAAATTTCAGTGTAACCCCCAAAAGAAGTGTCAAATGGTGCTACCACGGGACTTATCTCAAAACAGACATAACAGTCTAATCCTTATTGTTAATTTACTGTGGAGGATGACATAATGTGAAATAGCTAGAAGTCAGAGAAGTGTGAAAAAAAGATCCCTCTTGAAATTCATGGAGTTCATTATCGTTTCTAGATACTGTTAATGCATATATATTGACATAAACAAAACCTAATAAAGATCAAAATCCATGTGTCTGAAACACTACTGTTGAAGTATTAAATACAATTTTGACAGAAACATTTTGTCTTCCTTTTGGATGTTGAAGCCAGTCACATAAAGATGAAAGGAAGGAAATACTACAAGCTCAATGTCCTAACATAACCCAAAAGATTACATGAGTTGAAAAGGTTTGACAAACACTCTTGATATAGGAGGTCTGAGTTATACTTTAGGAATCACTTGCTAATGAGCACCTGAGGTAGGAGACCACAGCCAAACCCCTATCAATATGTTCAATATGAGTTAAGATCATACAAAAAAAAAAAAAAAAACAGACTTTGGTCTATCAATGTAAGAAATAACAGTGTTCATCTTTTTGAATGCCTTCACTTGATTTTGCTCACAGTATGTAGGTCCCAAAGGCAGATATTAATAGCCAAGTAAATCATTGAGATTAACATTCCCTCATGGTCTTCAGAGATACTTGGGCCACCGGAGCATGTAGGACCTACACAAGCATCCACAGCTGTGAAATCTCATTAGTGAACACACTATTTCCAGCATGTATCTGATCCAGGCCTAACTATCCTTTGATAAAGCAATCATTAAACCCAGTCCCACTCATTTCTGAGGAAATAATTTTATCTTTAAATAAATTATTCTAACAATGCTACAGTTCAGTACTAGAAATACTGTAATTAGAAAAAATTGCATTTGAGTTGCTCATTATTTTTGTAATATTTGTATAAAAAAGAATATTTGAAACGAATTGTCATATTTTTACAGCTGCTGTCTGTAAAGAAATAGCATCGTAATATTATCCTGGCTAGTGTGAGAGTATGAGTGATGAGTTTTTCATGGCTTTACCTGTCAAAAAGAAGAGATTCAATTTGACCTGAAGAACCTCTTCACCCTGCTGTCAGCTGTTAAGTCACTGCTTTTGTTTTCTTTTCTTTCTTTCTTTCTCCCGCTTCTAAAGTTGTTTTTGTTAGTTTGATGAACCTTCATTGTCTTATGGAGGTGAGATGAAGGTCTCACGTTTTCAAAAAAGTGACTTCTCTTCCCTGCCAGTCTGAAATCCACCTGGGAAATACACAAGAGTCACCCTAGTATTTAATGTGACAGCCTTGATAAGTCTTAATGTTATATCTTGATAACTTATTCTCGCTTTGACAAGTGAAAAAAGAAAAAAGAAAGCAAAACAATGTATAAAAACTTCAACAATGCCATTGGGTCAGTGGCCCTTGATTAAAAGATGTCATCTGCATCACAGAAATAATTTTTAGTGATAAAAATAACAATCTATGTCAGGTATTTAAACATTTTTTCAGTGGACTAAGAAGATTAAGGTACTAGGGACTCTCATGCTAATGTAGAAAACAGCAACATGGAATCTTAGAGTAAATATTTAAAAAATGGAACACCCCCCTCCCATGTTTCAGTTTTTAAAAGGTCTAATACATTGCTTGTAATTTATTGTAATTGAAAAGCTAATATAAAAGTTACTATTAATTAATTACACTAGCAGTTTCTGCTATTTCTTCTTTACAACAGAAAAAATGTGTAACAGTAATTAGTTTTGTTCATACCCATTCTACATTGACAAGTGCCATTCCATTTCTTTAAATTCTGATTGCTGGCAGGAGAATTCTTCTGGGACAAGGGCAAAGCACAGACATAAGATAAAATACCTCTAATTTTGATCTAAGGGTCCCTTATCTGAAATAGCTGTCTGAGCTGGTTCCTGTAACAATTTCCATCTATTTGCTGCCAGTTGCAGACTTGTGCTTGGTTTCCCAGCCTCACTCCTCCCTGCTAATTCACCCAGGCAGACTAGACTGACCAGTGCCAGTTGTGTTAGTATCAAGATACTCAGCTCATTGACCAGCTGCCCAAATCCACAGGCTACAACGTTCCACTACATCCACGCAGTTCAGCTGAACTTCAGGCACAGGAGCTAGATATTTCACTCAGCTATGATAAATCTGGCTGCCTATTTGTTTTCTCTTCCTATCAATTCACCACGGTAACCATCCAGAACCAGAACTTCTGGCAACCTGCCACAGATGCAACTGAAAGCCAGTTATTCAACCAGCCAGCAAAAGTAGTATTTGCCTCTGGCAACAAGCTGAACTTGTCTTTTTATCACCACTGTCTTGCCAAAATATTTCATTTCAGTGCATCTTCCTGGGTCTTCTGGTTGTCTTCTGGGTTGGACAATTGGACTTTGTTCATTGTAAGCAAGTTACATTTTGATTATAAAGGAAAACAAACCATGTGATAGATAGTGGAGAAGCAACTAGAGAAAAACAGAAGGTGCAAATGGATATGGGCAAATATGAAGTCTGGTTTCTGGAGGAAAAGCTAGAGAAAACAGATCGTGAGAGCAGAAATGAGAAAAGCAGAATTCTCTCCAGAGTTCCTTCTGATCTACTTTTGTTCTTTAAAAAAATTTGTTTAATTAAACAGCACAAATTTCCACCTAGAAGCTCCTTGGAACTAGATATTCATGCCATAGACTTCCCTTCACTTCTTGTTTGCCCTGTGTGAGATCCCAAAATGCAAATTCCAGGCAGACGGTAAAACCTCTGGGGCAAGGCCTGCTCCTCCTGGTCCATGTTTTTTGTACCCCAGTTCTCATTTCAGCGGGAATTGGGCACAGCCATAAAATTAGGATTGCAGCTAAGAGGTTAATAATTCCTTCAAGAGAGTGAAAATTTTGGCTACTTCTGGATCATGCTGAGAGGGTTGGGATTAGGACTGATGGACAGTCCCTGACCCTATTTCACATGTCATTGTTAACACCCGTGGGCCAATTATGGGTTACTGTCTACACATCCACAAGGGCAGCTTAAGCTGCTTGTCTCTGCAGATCTTTTCGCTTTTCTGGCAGAAGATATTAAGGCTTTTGTAAAAAAATAAAAAGGTTGCTGCTTCTACTCATAAATTTTGGATATTGGAAGCTGCAGAGGTTTTTTGAAATAGGTCAACTTTGAATCAATCTAGCAGAATGAGTTCCACTGATTCAAAGAAATATGGTGGTATCCAAAATGGATAGACAGGAATAAGCCACCCTCTCTCTACAGGTGCAACATGCCTATTAGCACCCACACTGAAAAGAAAACATCTTGAGCACATACTAAGGGGTAGTGTGGACCTGATTTTTTCTCCCCACCCAGATGCTTTAAAATTTGTCTCAGGTTGCCCTCAGATTGTATCTGCATATTGTGACTGGTCATCAATGCTAGATGCAGGTCTACACTCAGCGTGCTGACCAGCCCAGCCCCTTGTGCTCACACTGGATTGAGAAACGTAATGTTAAATGAAACACTACACAAGTGACAGATCCTGCTACATAACAATTTAATGAGTTCCCAATTAAATCTAAATTTAAAGTGTTTTCTTTATCCTGGGCATGCTCTGAGGCTTAACAAAGTAGTTAATATCATAATTCCTAAAGCAAACTTACATTATTTCATTTGCGTTGCTGCTCTCATACTTTTGAATCCTTAATTGATCCCATTACACCACAAAAACCCTTTTTTCACTTTCATCTCTGTCTCTCTCATTACATTTTTAACACTTCATTTGTCACCATTTTTTAATCACAAGGTGAGAACACAAAGTCAGGACATGTATGTTTCTTAACAGTAGTGCTGATGCCACCCCAAATGCTCCCAAAGTCCTATTCCTTCCACTTGACACATTTTAAAAACTGATTACCAGTTTCAATTTCATACTACTGGAACTCATCCTCCCTTAGTCCTCTTCACAGTTTTCCCTAGTACGACATCGTGAGTGTGTTTATGATTCAGGCAATGTTCTCAAGATCCTTAAATTTTAATAGCTATTGCAACTCAGACCCATCTTTGGCTGTAAAATACCATACAGCTAGATAGGCTTTAGTGCCAGCTAGAAGTGCTACTTTGCTACTACACCAGCGACTGCTGAATGCTAACAGTCACAGAAATCACAGTATTAATTGCTGTTTTACTTTGCAGACTTGTGTTACACAGGTTGATATGACAGATTTTTCTCCCAGTTTCATTAACTGAATTTTTTAGGCAGAACAGCATTTATTACATAGAAATGCTCTGGATGTGCAAGAAATTAAGACCTTGTCTTTATACATAGAAAAGACCTCAGCAGATTTTTTTTTTTTAAAAAAAAGCTCAGTTCTGCCACATCTATGCCACCTCAGATCTGCACGCTTAAATGAACTACATGATTTCATATCTAACCACTAAACTATGATTCAGTTTACCTGAAATTATAGTATGAAACTTATATTATGACCAATTCTAATGTAGTAACAAAAAATAAATACTAAAAATATTTAAGAATATATATACTATTACACTAATCGGCTCAGAATGCTTGCTATTCTGTTTGTTTTCTGTGTTTACAGTCACTATTGTGTGGAAACACTGTAATAATTTTTTAACTTTAAAGGACTAAGTTTTGCTTTAGAAACAATTTTTCTGTTGAAGGTGGAAGGTTGTTTCCTTTCCTCATTATCTTAAACTGCTAAAAATAGCTCAGGAAAATTCTGATTTAAATTTATTTAAAGCTATTTCCCACTGATACTGAAGCAGGCAGAGGACAGCCCACTGCCACCTTCCCTCCAACACTCACCGTCAACTATAATTTCAGCATGACAGGTCTGGATTTGTCCTGTGCAACATAACCCTCTAACTGAGATCTCTAAATCAAACACCAGCTTCCTCAGTGGTACACAGACAAACCTGGGCTTGTTGACTCTAAGTGTAATGTGGGATTTCTATGTCAAGTAACTTTGGCCCATGTAAATTCTTAATGTTAGTTAGGATTAATCTGGCTTGGGTCTTTTTTGCTGTTATTGCCATCAACAGGAATAAGAAATACCTAACTGTTCTCAGGAAAACTGGCAGTGGTGAAGGTAATAGGGGAATCACCTCTGGGTCCAGTTTTGTATCTTATGAAACAGTTACATCAGCAATGATCTTACATCAATTTATAGCTGCTCTACTATTGATTTCAATAATTTAGTCCATTACAGCATGTTTGTTTAACACTCTCTTTTTGCCAGTAAATGTACTATTTAATATTTCATGTAATTGTCTAAGAGTAATAGAGCAGAAAGCCACATGAGGCACGGTTTTGCTGCTTCTCCCCTTTTTTCTTTTCTGCCTTGCCTTTCCTTGTGATTCCTTGTTCCATGTCAACTAATTTACGAGCAGACTCTGAGTCATGTCTGGCTTGTTGATTTATTATTGAACAGTGCTGAAATGAGACTGTCTATTTTGCATTTTCATCTTTGTGAATGACAAGCAACTGCCAATTTTATACTACAATTTCTGATTTTCTGCAAGTCTATGGGTCACAATTTTTTTAAAGTTCCTACCATAATTTGCATATCTCTACATCACATCACCTCTTCTTCTTAAATATAGTAAACTATAATCTTAAATAATTTTCTTAATTACAAGAGCCATGAGATCAGACATAAAAGTAGAGAGTAAAATAGTCATAATTGTTAAAGATCCTATTATGAAAAATCAGGTTGTAGTAGTAGTCTCTTGGTTATGATACAGCTTAAAGAATGTAAATATATCTGTGTAAAAATGTCATATAAAATAGAGTTGAATAAGGGAATCTTTGCTTCCTATTTCACACTGCTTTGGATTTTTTTTCTGTTAAATTGTGCTGTTACATTTCAAGGTTTAGGTGAAGTGTGTTATTCTTAGTGCTATGTAAATTCATGTCACACTTTATGTCTTTTATACCGGCATATTATGTACATGGGCAATTTTAATTCAAGCTAATGTTCTGTGTTTTATGAACAATGAAACACGGTAACAAGCAGTTGAAAACAATCCATGTAATACAGTCATGAATGACAGGTCTTTTCCTAGCCTCAGAAACAAACAGATCCTACAATTTCTATGTTCAGATCAGTAAAACACCTTCAGACAGAAAAATGTCATGTAAGAAGGGGATGTGATGTATAAGTGTTCTTTGCATGGCTACAGTTACAGCGTGGGTATGGATCCATTCTCAGGAAGCATTATATATGTGAGAAGACGTAACATACTCTTCTTCCTCACATTAATTTAGCAAAGCACTGAAGTATTTACTCAACATTAGACATCTAACTGAAGTCAAAATATCTATGGTATGAGTTTGAACATGGATTTGAGAGTGGGTAAGTTAGCTAATTCTCTGTCTTTTTCTTTTTCATCTACAGGTTTGACAGGGCATGATATATTCACACAGAAGAGGCAGATACCTGCCCTGGACTGCCCAGTGTACTATTTTGATAACAAGTCCAGTTTCTGTAGACTACATAATAAAGATCTGGAATTCACAAGAAGCCATCAAACAAGCTCAGTTTTCCTGTCTTACTAGTGTTTTAGGCTCTGTTTCAGTTTTTTCCATGTTTTTGTGCTAATACTACATCAAAAAATATGATAAATCGCAACAAAATTAACCCTCTAGTCCACTCTATTTGATGTTAATAATCACTAGAGCTATTTTAAATACCACTGCCGTAAGCTTAGATTGCATGTAAGGATGCACAAAAATTAAAACTGGTTTTCCAAGGAAGTGTGAGATCTCTGTGCGTGGAGACATTCAAAATTTATCTGAACAACAACTCTGAGTAATCTGCCTACCTTTGAAATATGCCATGCTTTTAGCAAACACTTGGACTAGATGGCCTTAAAATATTTCTCCCAATCTGAATTACCCAGGACTTTACGAGCCCCTTTCAGTGTTCACTCTGTGTCCTGCCACTCTGTCCTCTCATTTTTTCCTCTCCAATAAAAGAGAAAAACCCTACAGTTTGTATAACATATATAGTTGCCTCTTCTGATAGTCCACAGAATCGGGATGCTACCGAACTCACCACTTTATTGACCCTTTCACTTGCTCCACAAAACTTGCCAGGGAAGCAAGGATACTCCAGAGGAGGAAGGAATACCCTTTCATCTAATTATATATCCTTCATGTTTACGGCATATTAATGTTCTGTAGTGTGATATGCCGTCTGCCCCCCATACCAGCTGGGATCATTTGGCTTCTTCATGATTTTCTCAATTGTTTTAACCCCTGAGGAAATAAACAAAAAATTTTGAAATTGCCCCTTTATTTTCTATTCCTTTTCTTCCTCGTTTTACAGGGTTCTCAGGGGCTTCTTCAGAATAATGTTACTTGCACAACATTATTCATGTTACCATAGTACCTTTGAGGTAGAGTTAGCAGATAATAATTTTCTTTTATGTTGTTTTGTTAAGTAAAGGCCAAATTCAGATTACTAAACTGAATATAGTTTAATATTCTACTCAACCTGAGTGTGAATATTTGCAATTTACTGTTAAAGCTAGACAGTAAATCATAATTTTTCATTTTTTTGAAAAATACTCATTTTACTAATATTTTAGCAGAGAATTACTAAAGAAACAGATGCATACAATTTATAATATGCTGTTTAATTCATTTCTTTTCCCAGTGAGTCTTAAAGATTTGCATATATGCAGAAGGAAGAGACTAACCCCCAGATCTTTTATTTTTTTAGCTAACAGAAAGGTCCCTCCCTCACTGTCCCTCAAGCTGTATGGATTACTGTGTTGTTGAATGAGCAGTTAGAGTATCCTCAGACTTCATCCTGCAGCCTACTGGTTTTAAATTTAAATTAAGAGCAAGCGAAAATTTCAATGCAACTGCTTGTATCAGTAAAACTCCTTCTGTCTAACGCTGTTCAACACTAATAGTAAAGCAATATTGAATCTTTATCTGTCATTTTCATTATGTAGACAAAAGAATATATGTGTATGATGCTTTACCTCAACCCCACAACAGAGTTTACAAATAAATACAGAAAACTGAGTCACCAAGTAGGGTCACCAGCCCAAATATGCACAAAAGATGGGGAAGAATTTGAGTATATAATTGTGTGGAAAAGCATGATTTTTTTTTTTCCTGAGATAAAAGGTAAGAACAAAGACAAGGGAAGAATGGACAGAGTTGTTCTGTCAAGGTGGTGAGCTCTAAAATAGTTAAGATGGGGGGGGGGAAGATTTGAAGATTCTATTTTATATATTTTTAATATATATTATAAAATAATAATGGCTGTGAGAAAGGAAAAAGGAGAAATGACACTACAGAGAATTGGATGGAGAAAGGACAGTTGTGCTTGTCAGCTTCTGAGGAAAATGAAGAACATATTTTGAGCCACTTCAAGCCTCTGTGGGACTTAGCCTTTTTTTTTTAATATGAGACTGAATGATTGTATGAATTTCACTTATATAACACTGCATTCAAGATAAAAAGGAGAGATTAAACACATATATAGTAGATGAGAGGATTGAACAGAAAATACAGGAATAATGGAAACACCTACTGTGATATTCCATATGACAGATTTTTTTTACCTATGAGAAATTATCTAAAATCTTATGCACAAAACATGTCCATTTCTAACCTATGGAGTAAGAGACGTGAGTATAAAGGCTTCCAATGGTTTTAATAGGGTATAGCTATGGTTCTTCAGGTGCCTGCCTTTCAGAATTAGACCCATTCACACAGAATTCAGTGGTGTTATTTTGGGTTTATACTACAGTAAGAGAGGAAGTGTTTTGGATGATTTTAATAAGGTTAAACATGCTGTGATTCTACCAAGCTAATGAAACATTTTGTATGAAAGTTTCTTGATAAAAATATGGTTGCTGTTTGATTCTTATTTGTGTGATTTTCAGGTTGTTACCTTGTATCTTTTACTGTTGTAGGGAGAGAGAGCTGCCTGATTTAGGAAAAATAGACCAGGGTTTTTTACAAATTCTTCAGATTTACTGGCAGAACTACAAAAAAAAGCCAAAAGAATAATCGTTTCTTAGTCCTCTCATCAATGTATTACCTGATTTGGTGCAATTGTACACAGTTTATAAATATAATAAATAAAAAAAAGGACCAGAAAAAACAGCTGCTCATGGTTATTTCAAGCAGCTCCTCTGATCAGGGTCAGCAGGACAGATCAAGACAGGTGGTTCAAACTGCACCTGCCACTCGAGCTTTTTATAGTTCATTAATACATTTGGATACTGCACTGGCAACTTTATCAATATAAATTTTCTCTGCAAACAAGTACTTTTTAAACTAATTAGGTTTTTATGAAAGAAGCAGTCATTTTCTACAGGAAGTCAGTAACCGTAAATCACTGGAGCTGCATATTAAGCATGAGTTCTTCCCACTTGCTCAGTCACCATATGGCACCACACACTGTGCTGAAAGATAATCACTTTATCGTTGGCTGGGTTTTTAATCAGATACATATCATACTGTTTTGTTAAACACTGCCTTGCAAATAAACCAGCCTTACAATACATTTTTGCCTTGGAAGAAAACATAAATAAGACCTAGTAAAACACATGAAGGTCTGGTCAAACTTGAAACCCAGAATTTAATGGAATGATCAGGCATGAAAGAATCTAAATCATTATTTAGAGTGCCATGAAGATGCAGCAAGGGGAAGTGGGTTGGGAGGTGGGGAATCCGCTGTGCAAGGTCTCTGTTTTCTCACCGTACGTTGCTGGCTGTGTGAGGCTCGACAGCTGTTGTGCTGGGTGGTTCTGCCTGCCATCTGCACTACAGCCAGCGGCTAACAGGCCGCTGCGGCCCACCCGCGCTGGAAGGGTGCACGAGCAGCGATTTTATACCATGCTCGGTCCTGCGGTACTCTCCTGCTTTGTCCCCACCGACAGAAACGCCCATGGAACACAGTCCCCCGGTGTTCTTCACACAGAGGCCATTGCTTTGGGTTTTACACTGTGCCCACCCCAGCAGCAGCTCTCTGGCTGCTCTGGTGCAGGTGCTCTGCAAGGGGAAAGGAGCACAAAATTTGACGTGTTCTGCATTCATAGGAATTGCACTGGGTTTGCCTGGCAAGGTTTCGGTAGGGGGGCTGCGGGGGCGGCCGCTGTGCGCAGGTGCCCGCAGCCCCCCCTGCCCGCCAGCCCGTGCCAGCCGGCTCCAAGGCGGCCCCGCCGCTGGGCAAGGCCGAGCCCTCAGCCACGGCGGCGGCGCCCCCGGGGGGGACAGATCGCAGCGGGGGGGACCCCGGGCCGGGGCAGGGGGTGCCCGGAGGGGGCCGTGCCCCCGGGGGCGGGCAGCCCGCGCCGCGCCGCGCCGGAGCAGCTCCCGGCAGCGGGGAGCGGAGCCCCGGCCGGGGCCGGGCTGCGGGCAGGGCCGGTGCCCCCGGGGCGGGGGGCCCGGGCTGGAGCAGCCTGTGCCTGAGGGGCTGCGCCCCGCGGGAGGGCCCCGCGCAGGAGCGGCCCGGGCAGAGCTGCAGCCCCCCCGCGGGAAGGGCTCCCGCTGGAGAAGGGCCTGGAGGAGCGTCTCCCGCGGGAGGGCCCGGGCTGGAGCCGGGCGGCGTGTGAGGAGCCTCCCCCGGAGGGGGCCGGGGCGGCGGAGGCGGCGGGGGAGGGACCGGCCGCAGCCCCGGCCCCGGCCCTGCACCGCCCCCGCAGGGGGGAGGCTTCGGCCCGGGGAGGCTGGGCCCGGGAGAAGGGAGGGGTGGCTGCAGGGGTTGAAAGATTTGGTTTTATTTCTCTTTCTCCTACTCTCATTTGATTGGTAATAAATTAAACTAATTTCCCCAAGTAGAGTCTTTTTTGCCCGTGATGGCAATCGGTGTGTGATCTCTCCCTGGCCTTACATCGGTGTGTTTCCCCTCCCCTGCCCAGCTGAGGAGGAGGAGGGATAGGGCGGCTTCGGTGGGCATCTGGTATCCAGCAAGGGTCAACCCACCACTGGGATTAAAAAGGGAAAAAAGAAAAATGGTTATGCACAGTAATGGGAAAAATACCCCGCTGATTAAAGCAAGGTTTCTTAGATGACAGTGCTTTTTAACAGAAGTAGCTCGAGATTCATTCCTAAGACTGAAGCAAGCACAGCTACACAATAACAGCCTGAGCTGACCAAAAAAAAAAAAAAAAAATGTAAAGGTTCTTTGTATTTCTGATTTACATGAGGTTACATACAATTAGCAGAACGTTATGGTTATATAGTCAAATGCTGAATTTAAAGCTGTGTAACCTTCTCTAGACCCTTTTGCATATGAATTGTGATACATAACCCCTTTGGGGCTGTCACAGTCCCCAGACAACCGCCTTTCCCTCAGTTCCTGCACTCAGTATCAGATTATTCCTTTGGGACAGCAGGGGGGGGGGGAGGGGGGGGTGGTGGTGTGGTGTGGATAGTGGTGGGGAGGAAGAGCTCCTGAGAAATTTCTGACTCTCCTGGGATGTTCACACGTTCAGTGTGGATATGGTGTTCTGCAAAACTGCACAGGAAAAGATCTTCAGATACTCACATTTAGGGAAAATCTCATGGGATGGTGAAACATTTCTGAGGCAAGGAGAAATTCTCCATCAAGCATTTTGTTTCTTTCCCAGCTGGTGGAGGTACTTGAACTCTCAAAGATTTGCATGTTTCTTGATCAGAACAAAGCCAACATCTTTCCTCATCTGCAGAAAGGCTGGGCTGTTTTTGCTGAAATACTCACTCCAAAATTTACTCTGGTAGACTCAAAGAATGAAAGAATTTAGAATGAATACTTAATGGTTAGCTAAGTTGTAAACTAAAAATAACAACTGTATTTTCTTACAACCACTCCTCTAGATCTATGTCTAGATCACATTGTGATTAAAGAGTGGTTTCAGAGAAACAATCAAAGACATAGTGCTGGGAAATCTCAGGAGATCAAAAAGATGGCACTGATATCATCTGCCTTGAATTCTTCTGACAGGAGCACAGACAGAGGACAAAACACTCAGTTTATTTTACCGTGCCTCTCTTCCAAGGCAATGTCAACAAGGCATCTTAGTAGATGCTTGTCTTAACCTTGTCTTACAAAACCCAAACTGATATGATGTAAATCCCATTAACATTCCAGGTAGAGCTTAAAGTCTTGAAAAGCTCCCACTGACTTTGCTTCAGGTCTGTAGCTCATAGGGATACAATGAACTGCATATGAGTTCATTCTATGAATGCCAGTATCTTACAAAAACGTGGGGCTCCTTATTTTTCTAGTTTATGGACATTGCTCAATTTTAAAGCTTTATTAAACAGTGGATATAACTAAGTTCACTTCTGCTGTTTGGCCTTTTATTTGCATGCTCTGTTAGTAGTTTGAATTTCATGGGAATGTACTGATGTTCACCAGCAATTTATAAAAGGAGCAAATGTGTCACCCAGATACAGTAATCAAGGCAGCGAGAGAACTGTTAGAGAAAGCCTTTTCTTCTTTGGGTATCTGCTTTTAAGCCACATGTATAACTGTGAACCATAATCACATGGACATTTTCACTGCAATATTCTCAAATACAAGATTTACTGGAGGTTTGTTGCAACATTTATATGCAAATACCAGTTCTAATCTCCTAAAAATGTATGTTTTGGCTTTGGGGAGAAAAGTTTCTTCTTCCATATCCTCTATTTGTTTACTTCATTATTGAAAAAATTTGGTTTACTCTACAATTTGTTGGAATATTTTTTGGTGGCTAGTCTATAAGGAAAAGAATAGCAGGGCCAGTCAATAATCAGTGTAAAATTTACACATTAATAATTGACACCATTTGTAGTTTCAACACCTGTGTAAAGCGTTCTAGAATCCTTGGGGTTTGTACCAGTCATGTACCAGCGTTTATTATATTGGCAGAAATAGCTCTAGTTGTTATAAGAAAGAACAAAAGACAGTTTTCTAGTTCTATATCAACAAACTTCTTCAGGATTTTTTTGGTGTTTTTCTGTGGTCTTTCCAGTTCTGTCAGCGTTAAGATGATCAGGGAAGAGGAATTCCTATTCTTGTTTTCTTTCCTATTAACAAGACTTTTCCTGTAAGTAAGTTTTCACTTGGTTTCTTCCTTGTTCCCAGCCTGCAGCTAGATCATCTACTGAATAAATCCTAATGTGAAAGAAAGGATAATGCACATGTGGGTACATATTATATACACAAAAAAGTGCAGCTAGTAGGAGCTGACTTGTGTGTGCTCATACACAGAAGCCAGGATAGCCCGCTGTATCCTGGTGGCTGCAACGCCCAGGGAGTGGATGAAACCTGCATTTTTTGTTTGGCAGGCAGAGAGATGGGAATTAGGGAATCAGTAGCATGCCGTAAAGTTTAAGGAACATAAGAAACCTGTGGAGTTAAAAAGGAACACCAGGAAAAGAGAGGAAGATAAATACTCCTGAGCATGTTTGTTATTTCTCATAAACCCTGAGGTTCTGGCACTGACCATGGCATTACCCAAAACTGCTTGTGATTATGGCAACACTTCTACGACATCTAGATATGTCTGGTCTTTATAAAATGTTTTGCCAAACAGGAGTTTCTGTGTACAAATTCGATTACTCATTTGTTCAAGGAAATTCTATGTTAGTTGCCAGGAGATAGGAATAAAGAGCTTGGCTCTGGGAAAGTTCTCTTGCCATCATTTATATTTGAAGGGACTCCCAGGCAGATTGAACGTAACCTTTTCTGTTGCCAATAGCACCTGACAGAGGGGCTTCTGGATATGCTTTGACCCATAAAAAAAAGCTGAAATCGGCCCTATAACTGACGGATGTTTATGGTTAGGTCTTAAGCTCTCTCCATTCCATATGCTGTGTATGTTTGGGGGGAAAGATTAGTGGGAGAACAGCTGACAAGAGTGATGTTTGGTTTTCAGTATCCACTGATGCATTACAAGCTTTAATTAAAATGATGAGAGTAATGTGTCTTCCTTGTGCCAATTTTTGCTTCACAGGGAACGTAGTAAACAAAGGCAGTATAAACTGCTTCTTAATCTTTGAGTGTAATTCTGCATCTCTGCATCTCAAAAGCGTACCTGCCTCTGTGCAATAATGCTGCCATGTTTCCAGTTTATCCTATCAAATATTCCCTAAAATAAGATACTTGGAAATTCTGTCTTCTTTCTATAGACCCTAACATGAGCCTGAGCACTTTGCTTTGGTCTTTAATGCCAGAGGTTTCAGGAATGCAGATGGGGAGTTTTGTGCCTACACATACCTCAGAATGGGAAACTGTTTGGTTAGGTGTTGGGGTTTTGTTGTTTTCATTGAAAGCTGGGGTTGAGAACTCTGTAACAAACTGGCATTTGTCTCCTCTTTGAATTCATCTCAGCAGTCCCTTGATTCCTTGACGTTAGCAGTGCTGCCTGACTGGGGATTGAGTGTGGGTGGTTAAGTACAGACACTGTCAGCATAAGCATGCCCCTTTGTAGCAGCAAATAGCCCAGGAAGGCTGAGAGGAGAAGTAGGGAGAGGGTGGTGGGATGGCATGAGAGATGTGCCAGGGTGAGTGGCTCTTCCTGGTATCTTAATCTGTCTACGGGCTTTAAAGTTTTGATGGGCACCAGATTATAGGGTCGCTTTGGTAAGGAGCAGATTTCCCCGGGGAAAAGGGGTGAAATTTCAGTGAAAAACTGTGAAGCACAAGTAGAGTTATATCATTGCTCCTCATTGTCTAGGATAGATTTGCATAGTCTTAGTCATATAGAGGTGAGTAATTATGTGAGTAATGCCGTCGACTTCTGCAAGTTTAGTCAGCGTGTGAGGAGGAGAACTACACTGCTGTCTGAATGTGATATCATGAGCAGCTGTTCACAGTTCTCCCTACCTTTCTTTCTCTACTTCAGCACACAGAATCTTAAAAACTGATTTGCTGGAATAATTTCTCCTTCTCTTGTTTATTGTTTATAAGGTTTTAAAGTTGAAGTCTGAATTTTCCATTAGAGATTTAATTGAAGTACAACAATCCTGTCTGGGGATGTTTTCCTGTAGTTTAAGCCGTGTAAAATACTTCATGCTCTGTTAGAAAGACATCTCAGAGTCACCATGTCCTGAATAACATTCTCATCACAGAAGAATAATGTGTCTAGCCTGGAGAATCTTTAAGAAAAGTGATTCTTACCATTCTTCATCATCTTGTTTTGTTACCTTATCTGAGCACATCCAAAACATCACATTTGCTACCCTTCTTTGCAGAAGTGTAGTACATCTTGGAACTACAGATGATGTTTCCAGCTTATCAGGACAGAACATCCTACTAAGCAGCTCAGGAGTATTTATTGTAACGTGATCATTTCCTTTTTGGTCAATATCATAAAGCAAAGTAGATAAAATCTACATCCAGCATCTTGGTTGTAACTGGTTTCCTTTCAACTGAGCTGTTCACCTAAACCCAGTTTAAAAGAACTTTGAATTGCCTAGTGAGTTTCTTTCCCAAGCAACACATCTGAGTTCACATGTGGTTGGTTTCAGATTCCTTCCTGAGTTTCGTTTCTGGATGCTTAGCGTAGTGCGTTCCTGACTTTCTTGATCCTGTTTGGTTTGGGAACAAATTGTAGGAACGACTCTTCAAATTTTAACCCTTAGTCTAGCTTCTGTCTTTTGCTTAGACCCTTAATGTACATCAAACTACTCTCCTTTTTGACCTGGCCTTACCCCTTCTGAATCCTGCTTCTGGCCCACCCTTATATCAGTGGCCTTAGCTACCTGTCTACTGGTTAATATCATTTTACCGGATGCTGACAGACAGCAGCCTATTCTGACAGCTACAGGCCTTTTCTACAACAAAATAGGCTTTTCCTATGCCTGAGTGCATCCCGCTGGTTTTTTTGTTGGTTTTTTTTGTTGTTGTTGTTGTTGGTTTTTTTTTCTCCTAAAGTGCTGGCTGTTTCTTCTTCTTCTGCAGTTAGAGGGAGCTACAGATTTCCATGCTGAGTTAAGCCTAAATCTTTAAACAGATTTATCTTCAACAGAAAATATGAGCTAAAATAAGAAGAATTGATTTGCTCAAGGGCACCTGTGACTCATGAGCACAGCTGAAGTAGAAATTAAATCTCAGTTCTCCAGTGGCATCTTCTATTACAGAAATGTGCATTCAGACAGCTGGAATGGAATCCATTTCTCCCATCTTAAGCATCTAAGATTATAAGTTTAAAGCTCAGCTTTTTACTTGAAACTTTTTCAGCAATCACTGAAAAGAATAGCCTCTGGAGTGGATGACTTGTCTCACCTAAGAAAGCTTTTTAGGGCAGGTCAATGGCCTGTCATTGACAGCAAACATACTGTCTGTGTAGGGAGCCATTGGTAAGTAGGCTAACCAGACATGACTACTGACCTCTTGATCCCTGATGTTGATCAGAAGAATTCAATCCTAGGAGTGCAAAGCAGATGTCAGAGATAAATACTATTTTTGTGAGTAGGAATTACTTTATTAAAGAAAAGTGAGAAAGTATTAGTTACTTGGTTTCTGATTTTAAACTGTGATAAGGGCCACTATAGGTGATTGTCTCACGGTAAGGAAAGGCACATACAAGCTGTAGGCAATCTGTGTGCCCGGAGTAAAAAGGGGCACATAGAATTGAGACAATATTGGAAAAGTCTGGACTGAAGAGTAATTGCACTGAGAATCAAAAAGGTAGTCTGGTCTTTGTGATGAACAAAGGGGTGCAAAGAGAGCATAGCAGTTAAACAGCAGGAATCTTACCTCTCAGAAGATAGAGCGCACTTACCAGTTCAGTGACAGTACCATGTGACTCCCTTTTACCTTCACGATAAATGTAAGAAATCATTTTACCTTGACTTTTTTTTTTATTTCATTTAGCACATTTAGATGTGACATATCACCATGCAAAATGGGAAGAATCCTGAAGTTGCCACTTAGAAAAATGAATAAAACAATCAATTATATTAATATTTATAGCTGACAGCACAAAGACAACAGGCAGCAGCTAATTAATGCTCAGTGGTATGAAAAGGTCTGTATGTTATCCCCGTTGGACAGCAGTCAATGAAGCTGGATCCTAAGCTGAGTAATATAGCATCCCTCAGATGTCACATGGTTTACTTCTGTCACACTGGCTTATTACCTGCATGTGATATATACCCTTGGTGTATTGGTTTTCAGAAGGTCTGATCTTTTCCTAGACAATAGCTAACCTGACAGGCAGCTGTGGTGTTTTGAGACAGATGTGTTGGAACCAATCAAGCCATGCTAATATAAACTCTTGAGCGCACTTGCTCAGTTAATGGTTCATTGCTTGCTTTAAAGAATTATTGTTGTCCTTTAAGCTCTTTTTGAAGAACTGTGAAAAATTCTATGAAAATCTGTATTTCATTTCAATTTGAAATCATTCTGTAAATACAAGTATGAAGACAAGCACTCTTGTAAAAAGTTATATTAGCCATGGCAGTATTTTATTGTTCCTTGCACGTGAAAGGTAATTAGAGGTACACAGAACTTGCATGATATAGGTAGAAAAATAGATCTAGATAATTATGTTTTACACTAAGTTTATTGAATTTATCCAGTTGTGAAATTGACGTGACAAATATCTTCAGAGTACTGTGATTGGTAAACTGCTTTGGTTAACTCTGTAACTGTCATTCGAAGAGATAAAGACATCAGAAATTATACAAAAAGAATATAAATTATAACCAGTAGGCTTCTTTTATTCCAATAATGCCTACTTGGCTAGAGTGTAAGGAGGTAAAAATGGGGCCACTATACATACTTAGAGAAAAGAAACCATAAGAATGTGTAAGTTAACTGACACCCTCTCTCCTATTATTAAATTTGCCCTTTGTCATTTTTTTTTCCTGTTCCTTGGCATATAAACTACTCTCACTCAACCTCCCACATTCGTCATACAGCAGATCTGAGTAGGCTTTAAGGGAATAATTTAAAATAGCTTCTAAATATTTTTGAAAGTATTTTTATGGCCATTATAGAATAAAGCAGTAAGGATTCAGTTTGCCACAGACATGAGCATCTGAATACATCCCTGTTTATATTTTATGCTTCATTTCATTAAACTCTCATTTCAAATGTGGGTAGTTTATTAGGACATCTTTCTAGATAGGAAAGAATGAGCTGGCATGTATTTTATGTTCAATTTATGTTTCTGTCTGCTGATCTGCTCATCAAAGTGTAAGGTGTGGAGCATCTTGCTGAAGTCCCAGAAAGTTCTGCCTCAGGAAGGTCTGATTCCCTCTGACATGATTAATGTCTTCTGAAGAAGATGCAGTGTGTTTCATTGGAGAGTTAATTGAGTGGAAATCAGGAATCTGGAGTTCTTTCATAACTCTGCCACTAGCCAACTCTGTCATCTTGATCATATTACCCTGAAATAAAAAATTTCACATAAGTATGAAGTAGAATTGAGATATTTATTCCATGTAATCTTGTAAATGCTTAGATTTTGTACTTGGTTTTCTATCATATCTGCCATATCTCTAGATAGAAAGTGTAGTTCTGCTCCTTCACATGCTTAAGTCTTAACAGTGCTCAAAGCAATGTGGTACTGCTGAAGTACATCTAGAGCCTTCTGCTAAGGGGACTACACTCAGAAGGGCTATGCGGGTGGTTAAACTAAGTTCAAAGCAGGCAGAGTTGGTTTTCCCCATCTTGAAATGGAAGGAAATTGAAATCTAGTTAGTACTGATTATCTTGGTAAAAACATAGGTATGACAGGGGCAGGGAAGGTTTTGAGGGCTGTTTCAACACTTGAATCCTTTTTAGTGTAGCCCTGAGTTTTATGCAGCATCAGTCTTTCATTTTATGCATGTATGACCTGCATCCAAACATATTGAAATTCTAATAAGACTTTCAAGTCCATACATAATGTTGGTAAAACTGATTTTTTGTGTAGCTCTATTTATTTTCAGTTACAGATTTCTACATAGACTTTCATTTAGTATTTCTCTCTATGTTTTTCCTCACTTGTATTTTTATAACATGATTTTATTGCTCTCATTTCTTTGTAAATTTGAAATGAATTATTGTGGGAAGTTTGTTAAACTGACAAGAAAATAAATTTCTTTCTATATGGATTTTACCTTCAGTCTCCCAAAATACTGCCTTGAGAAATTGAATAGCATGTTCTAAAATACCACTTCCCCAGTAGCGTCATGCCCAGAAGTGTCATCCTACACAGGCATTACAATTGGATGCAACATTAAGTGTAGCAGGCACGAAGGGAAAAAGATATAATCTTTTCTGATATGTTTCGCCATAATGTATCTATCAAGGTAAGTTAAAGAACTAATACTGAATTTGTCCCTCATGTTTTAGCAGAGATACTAGGCCAGTGCTTACATTTTAAAAACTTATGAATATAATTGTGAGCAGAAAAATGTCATTTCATTACTGCCAGTTTGGGTAGGTAAAAAGGGGAAGGTGTAGGAGAGGAATCCAAGAGCAGTGGATCTCAGAGCATTCAAACAGTACCCCGTGAAAGCTCCGTCACTTCCAGAAGGGATATATTGTGTGCCTGGTGCTCATCACTTTTTCAGGTGGGTACCCCAAAGGACAGAACTACTTTCTGGAGTCAGAAAGCCTCCTGTATATCACTTTGTGGTGTGTTACAGTGACACTGTTCTCATATTGCTCCCATAGCTCATGCAGTTGCATGGAGCACATGCATTCTACTTTTTTCTTGCTTCCCATTGTAAGCTATGCTTCAGTTAACTTCCCTGTATCTTTGCTTTTGGACTTTAAAGTTTAACTGAATGCAAAATGCAGAGCACTGTTATACGACTTTAAGAACAGAAGAATTGCCATAGTCTGTCAGACAACGGGTCCATCAAGCCCACTGTGTCTCAAGACACTGCCAGCAGGTGCTTAGGGAAAGAGTGTCAGAAATAGTGAGAGAAATGCTTTGGTCTCCCTGCCTCATTTCATTCCATTTAGAGTCAAATATTAATTGTAACATTCTATCATATTTACATGTATGACGATTCATAAACATTCAATGCCAAAACAAATCTGGTATGATACCAAGAGTTTCTATTAATAACTTACAGTAACAGCAAATTAAGGAGAGAAAATTATTTGCAAATCTTCAATTTGAAGGTCTTGAACTGCACTTTGAGGCTTTAATATTTTCTACAGGATATTGTATCATAGATCTTATGGGTTATCTAATACATAAAAACAAATGCAGTTTTATTACTTGACCTTTTTGCTACAGAAGTTGTGGAGCCTATATCACCATTTCATGTGTGTTGTGAAGAATGCCTTTATCAGGAAATACGTTGGGAACAGCATACCAAGGTTATTTATGAGATGCAAAACAGGGATAACAAACACATGTAGACAGATTTAGAATCTATTTGAAAGCTAATTAAAATAGTGCAAATAGTTCCTGATTTTCAAAGTGTTAAAACTGCTTCTTTTGGATGTCTTCACCTTTGATGCCTCTTCCTAGACTGTGCTTTTTCCAAGAAAGGTTGGACCAGATATCTTTGAGGTCTCTTCCAACCTGGAATTATATGGTTCTATCATGATTCTCTGATTGATTTTGATATGGATTTATTCATATGCCTCAGTGTAAATGTGTGTCAAAGCTCTTTTGATGAGGGGATTTGGTGTCTGTCAAATGACAAGGTTTAATATTGAACAGAAACACAACAAACAAAAGTTAAATGAACTATTTCTTCTATTGTATTCTTTAGATAATTTGAAAGTCAAGATTTTTCCTTTTCTGCTTTTACACTTGCTGCTGGATATTTATAACAGACAATGACATTCAGTAGGTTTCATGAACAAAAAACTTTGTAATGAGGTCTGAGCTGTTGTGTTAGTGCTGTTATTTTCTTTCTTACTGGTTAATATAATGGAGAAAATAAAATCTTAATCACTAACAATCACTAGTAAACCACCATCACAACTCAGCCCCATGGGGATGTTTTACTCATACCTTGCATAGCATATATAGCCTTAAAAGCTTTTTAAAACCTATTGCTTGCCATCAATTTTAATAGAAACACCTCACATCTACTATTTTAGTTTTAATGAAAAAAAATAATTTTTTGTGTGTGTGAATGGAAATTAAGAATTAACTTTTTCAGCACATGCATTATCAAGGGGGATTAACTCACTGATTTATTCATTGTTTTTTCTAAGTGTTTCATTAGAATTCATATTCTTCCTAGAGAGGACTGAAAATTATTAGGGTAGGCAAAGGTGGCAAAACTTTAAGTGTCAGGAACTGCTTTAATAGAGGAATGCACAGATTCATGGTATAATGTCTTTGTAATTATTACACTACATTTTTCAGTATATAACTGAGGGCCATTTCTATTCCTTTTATTTCTTGTATGCACTCTGTCTGCAAAATGGTACCCATATTGATTCTCCAGGATGTCTCTTATCTTACACAGAGTCCACCATCTCTTTTTGTCCTATTGTCTGTTAGAATAGTATCCATGCTACTTATCCGGACTGACTTAAATTAAATAACATTTAATTCAGTTATGTTGATCAGGTATATCAAGTTTGGCATGGTAGAAGCTCTTATTGTTATCTTAGATTGTATTAGGGTTATGAGTGGTTTAAAATTCTTGTACCAACATTTGAGGAACATCATCATTAAGGCAAAAACATCACTGCTCAATAGAATTAAATGAAAAAAAAAGGTGGACTGAAAACAACCTGAACTAGACTGTATAAATGATTTGAAAATCCACATAAATGCAAGAAGTACACCATTCATCTTTAATCTGCAACTGTTTTCAGTTTGCTTTTTTATAGGAGCTTTGTCTGTTGAGTCTGGCTCAAATCCTTTATTTCAAGCCCTTATTGATGTAATGCAGGATGCTTTACCTTTATAAACATTTCTTGAGACATAGAAAAAATACCATAATATTCACAGTTTAACCTCAGTCACTTGTAATGACTTTTTTCCTAATGTTTTCCTGCTACGCTATAAAAAATATTTCCTGTTATTCTATAGAAAATGCTGGATATAAATCTACAGCAAAATGGGCAGGTGTTATCAATCTATTAGTAAAATCACAAAATCTTTTCTAATATGTTTCCACATAATGTATCTATCAAGATAAGTTAAAGGACTAATACTGAATTTGTACCTCATTTTTAGCAGAGATATTAGGCCAGTGTTTACGTTTTACTTATAAATGCAGGGATGAGCACATTCTGTCTTGTAGAAGGGGTGAGACTGGTTAATGACAATGACAATCCTAGAAGTCTGCACAGGATTTATAACATCTGTTTATCTGTGATAAATAATTAAAGTATTGGCACATGAAGGAGCTGTTTCATTCCTACATTTATTGCACAGATTAATCAATAATCTGGGCAATCAGTTGCCAAGATTAATTTTAACTAGATGCAGCCCAGCCTTCCCTTAGTTAATCAAACTGATACAGTTAATTGAAATATGAATGAGGATTAAATGAGGGACCTTACAAGTGTTTCAGCCTTTGAAGACTATGAAATAATAACACCAATGGAGAACCTCCATTTAGAGATGTTGCACAACAAATAGAAAATAATATGTTACGATTCTGACTGATTTTGAATATACTCATGTTTGTTTTGTTGACTTGTGTGAAAGAGGCTGAATTCCAGCTCAGGAGTAAATTTCTTCTCTGCCAAAAGAGCAAATTAAATTATGATTTTATAACCTTTTTTTTTTTTCCCCTAATCCTATCTATGGCTAACATCTTTGGATAATATCATTATCTTGGTAACCTTTATGAAGAAGTCTTGCTGAGCTAAATGCTGTTTTGATTTTGTGATTCTGTCCTTATTATTGATTTCAGGTTTTAATTCCTCAATTTTCATGTGTCGCTTCTGTTAAAAATTTTAAATAATGCTTGTTCAGCTAAAAAACATGAATTCTACAATTTCCACTTTAAAAGTTATAAATGTATTGAAATTGTGTTTAGCTAATAATAAGAAATCCTTTGACTTTTGTTTTTGTAACTGTAAAACTGGTGTCATCAGAATTACTTTGTTCACAATAATTTTTAAGATTTTAGCTTAAAGCTTTCCTAAGATTTTCCATCTGTATCTTTGCCAAGCCTTGATTCTAAGCAACGCCTCACCTATTGAGGCTGATGTGCTACTGACGGAGCTTCAGCCATGTGATACCCACCTGTGGGTTATTATAAGATTAATTAGGGATGCACCCTCAAGGCTAGAGTTCTCTCACCTCACACTAGGATGAGCTATTGACAGATGAAGACATGTCATGTAAGTACTTGTTCCTTTTGTGGTCAGCGAAAAAGGAGAGGTAATTTCAGAGCATGATTCAGCTTCCTTGATCTTGCCTGCACCCCATCTTTCTCACACTAATCTACGGAAAGGTGAAAAAGTCTTATGGGTTTCTGATACAATGATAGTTTAGTTTCATAGAGACTTTTTGGTTATTTGCCCTCTACCACATGTTGTAAAATCTCTAGATTATGTAGTAAAACAAACATGTAAAATATCAGTGAACACTGAATATCTAGATCTGTCCTACATATTTCATGCTCTTTAATTTTTTATTTTTTTTAATGTATATGACATTTGATTCTTGTAATTCTGCAAAATCAAAATTCCATTGAATTTAATGTGAAAATATGATTAAGCTCTATTGTTAATATCACTTGGTGGGTAGCATTTCTTTCCTGACACTTCCTAAAATAAACCTCTTTCACTTGTTTCAGAAGCAAATTATCTGGACTGAAAATTTTCAGGTTGGATATGTGCCTCAGTTTTGTTGTTAGGCATGTTTATTTATAGAAACTTTCCCTCAAAACAGCTCTTTCTGAAAAAAAGCAAAGCAAAAGTGTCTTGGTAGAAAATATGCTGGTTTCTTTTAAAAATTCTAGGGCATTCAAGCAATAGGGACTTGATAAATGATAGGCAGGTGATTTTTTGAAATCAGAAATATGATTCATGGCTTTAAAGCTGGTCATGTTTGGTCCAATTAAATTTTAGAACATGCTCTCCGTAACTTTTTATACTCAATTAAGATGTCCTCTGCTAACTACCAGGATACTCCTCAAAGTCTTAGCTGGGCTACTGCATATTGTGCTATACACGTGCTTCTCAAGACACTTGAATGGAGAGCAGATACATTTATTAACAGTCACTTCTTTCTGTGCTTAGGTGGAAAAATTGGAAAGGAAGGTTCCTACCTCAGTCTTCTCTCTTGCACAAGTGCTGTAGGGAGTAGATGGGGACAAAGAGCTGGGAACACTGGCAAAACCACTGAAGTTAGAGAGTGATTATGCATTAGGACACAGGAAGAAAAGGAGTATGCAGCTGGGAATGAACTATCAAGGAAAAGACTGTTGTGAGCCAGGTGGGGTGGATGATGTGAAAACAGACATGGAAGGAATGCTGCACTTCGGTGAGATGCTGGGGGGAGTCCTACTCTGGACACAAATAAAGTATATTCAAAACTCTACAATAGTGATCAAATAATAAATACTACATTGTGGTGAACATAATGTTGTGGCCACAATAGCATTTACTAGGCCATTTGTATCCTCATTGATGAGTTTGAAAGTAGATTGTAACTATTTTATTTATATTATTGCAGCCTCTACTGGTCACAGCCAGAATCTGGCCCCATTCTCATAAGTAATTCCAGCCTGAAGAGAATGCTCTTCAAAGGCCACCGAAGTAGTAATGTGTGTTTAATTGAATACCTTACTGGATCAATGCCTTGCAAGCACTGTTTTGGCCTTAGTTGAAAGCTCAACCTGCTTAGATAGGGTCATTAGTTAGATAAGGTCATTACAAGTTAGTGAGAAAAGCTTAGGTATGAAGAACAATATTACACAGATTAAGATCTGGTGCTAGCAGCATTCTCAGTATTGGATGTTAATGATGCTTTGTCTTAAGTACACCTATTTAATAGTTGGCACTTTTAAATCCATTCAACAAGCCACATTTGTGAGTCAGATACTTGCTTTTTTTGTTGTTTTATTTCTATACCTAAGTACTGAAGTGTGTACAGGAAAACTGAACGTTTATTTGGAACTGAAAATCAAAATTTAAGGTAGTTTTTTTGTAATGGACCACAGGCTGGTGATTTTCTCTGCTGTCTTGTGTGTAATGTTGTTATATCTGGTGTAGCTGGTAAAAAAGTGGCTGACCTAAATCTCAGATTGATTAGTTGGTGATGGCAACTGTCAGGAGCAGATTTTTGGCTGCCATTAATAGGACTTGTTGATGGTTTCCTCTTACCTCATAACATCCCTCAAGAATATAAGCCTGCGAGATGTGAGATGTATGTGAATGTGGCAGAATGTCTTGCAGCTGAGGCATTCATAATCACTGAAGCCTAAAATATTTCAAATTCAGTGTGTAGAGATAACTACTACTTAACTATCTTATAAACTTGGCTGAAATCTCTGCTCAACATCAGATTAATATATATGATAATTTTATAAACCTTCATGGTATGGCTCTCTCCTTGTCTTTAAAAAAAAAAAAATCTTGAACACCTTTTTCTAACAAAAACCTATGCATCCATAATAAACCCTGGAGGAAACAATTCAATAAAAGAATACATATGCATCAGGAATTCATTGAATATTCTTGATTTCCCTTGGTTCCCTTAGATTTTCCATCAAGCTTTAAACTCCTAGGACTAAATTTCATCCCCCATGTATACAGAGTTCCCTGCAGTCAATGGAGTTACGTTGCAGGTGTGTTTGAAGCTGTGAACACTTTCAGAAGTGTTCTGTATTTAGTCATAATAAATATATATTTCTAATGAATTGCTGCTGGAAACTTCCTCTTTAGGACTCTAAAGAACAACACTGTGTTTCACTTTAAAGGGAAATACAGTAAAGTAGGAAGTGATGGATGTACCTGAGTGGATATTCATTACCACGGGCAAGTGATTAGTTATATTTTCTATTCAGAAGTGGCTTATTTTTTAATAAGCAGCTATTCTTTGTGCCGCTTATCCCCAGAATACCTGAAAATAATTAGTATTGCTGTGGGAAACTGGGAATAGGGCTACACTCCGGTTACAGATACGATATACCCAGCTTTAAAGTAGGTGATGGTGGTGCTAGAAGCAGTCTGGTATGGCAACACCAAAGGCAGGATGGGCTGCAAATTTCTGGATTAACTCTCAGAGCTTGATCTTAAATATGCGAAAAGATTGTTGTTGAGACTTAAAGCTTATCATCATCTTGCATGTCACGAGTCACAAGGAGTACCACGTAGTCAAATGTTTAGTGGCTTGGGTTCACAAGTGCTTGTGAAAAGCTTGTATTCTTTTCTGTTTTGGTGGGGGGTTATTCCTAAGGCAAATTAATCTTTTGCTGCAAGCACTGTGCAACTCCAAGTAATTCCCTCAGTGAAAGAACAAGGGGGGAAAATAGTTAAAAAACAAACTTAATGATAAAAGAAGGGTAATTCAGCACAGAGAGTCCCATTGGTTTGATATTTAGAGATCATAAGGGGCATTGTAGCGTAATGGGAACAAATGTTTTTGCCCAAAACTGCAAGTTCTCCTTTAGAAGCTTCTCCAATTCAGATCACATTTATTTCTGTGGAAAAGCTTGTCTGACTTTTATTATTATTATTATTATTATTATTATTATTATCATCATCTATTTATGGCAGGTTAATCATCCATAATGAAACTTTAGTTATTTTTGGCTTGTAATTTTAATAGAAGCTACAGCTACTAAAATGGCACCACAGGAGGATGAAATCTCCACTGTTAAAGCTTTTTGATAAATCTGTTGAAATTGAAAAATAAGCTGTTTCATATTACAGCTGGATGCTCATAGGGCTTTTACCTTTCAGTCAGGAATGTGTATCAGTCTTGAGATACATATATCTATATCTATAGATAGTTAAATGGGGAAGTGTCCAATGAGGGAATAATAGCCTACAGTGCAAGAAAAGTATGTGATTTTAATCAACTTTATTAAAAAAAGAAAAAAAGAAAGAAAGAAACCAGTGGGACTATGAATTTATCTCCAAGGAGTCCAAAGGCAGGGCACTGACGTCTGGGTTAAGCTTTTAAAATACTCCCAGCTCCCCAAGAAAAGTAAAAAGCAACAAATAGTAGGCTGAAAAACAGAAATTACACAGGGTACTTCTCTGACAGGTAAAACAGCTGGCACAGCATCAGACGTTGCCATAACCTGGCTCTCCAGAAAGGTGACCATATAGAAGCTGCCTTGGCTCTGTGTGTATCTTTTGTCCAGACTAACTCCTGGATCATGCTGGGGATATTTCAGAAGAGTTTTACATGGCAATGACCAAAACCACACCAATAATTAGACTAAAAATTTAACAGTGCATAGCAGGAAGCATTTGTATCTTATTTAATTTACTATATCAATGTAGCAATGGAATCTTGAAGCCACCAGCCTTGTAGCTAGATACACTGGAAATAACTGAAAATTACCTAGTCGCCATCATTCCCAACAGAAGGAAAGGGATGGTCTTTCAGAGCGCTTCACATAGTAACTACAATCTGAAACAGATAAATAATCTCTGTAATCTCTGTAATCAGGAGCATGTGCTTCCCGCTCAGTCCCGGGATGGAATATGTACGTTATGGATAAAGAAAAATGTAGCAGACTTACTTTTTAATATAACCTTACATATATAAACTTATATAGAAGACAACACATCTTAGCAGTTAAGCAATTAAGTGCTGGACATGTTTTCATGGAACGATTCTCCATTTACTGATATTTCTAAAAGCCTACCTCCCATGCAGACCTCATACAAAAATCTAATATATATTTTTAATTATTTGTGTAAGGATGATTTGCCTTAAATGGACTGATGGCTGTTTTTTTCTAAAAATATGGTGATCACATAAAACATGCCATATCAGCTGCGTGGTAGCAACGTCCCCTGTTATATTGCCTGACTTGTTAGGGTAGGAGCCATTTACCTAAATGCCCGAACTTAAACAGACCCGATCTCTCTTTACAGTCTTCAAAAATACCTCCCTCTTTCTCTCTATGCAACTTATTTCAGAGAATTCTGACCTTAAGAACAATTTAGCATGCCTAAATTAGATGAACTAGAGGCCCACAATTCCCTTCTTTCGCCTTAGCATTATTTTAATGCAAATTTTCAAGTTAAGATATTATGATTCATAAAAAATAAAAATTGCAGAGCTACACAGAACTCAGGCCTGCTGTGCTTTTAGTTTCAAAATAACTTACATTTACTACATATCTTATTACAGCTTTGAAATTTGTGTAGGGCAGTAATGAAACTGTCATGCTAAGCATATAATGAGCTACTTTGCTTTGTTGCTAACTGCCTCTTTGTTTGTATTATATTTCATAACTACTGTATCTTCATAAATATGATTGAATACAATAATAACTTTAAGGGCACTGCAGCAACTGCTTTGTTTGTGAAAGGTAATATTTTAGTGTCTTGCCATTTGTATTGGACTTGTGCTGAATACAAGCATTTGTAAACTTAGAAGATTTTTTAAAAATTGTTTAAAGTAAAATACAGCACTAATTAAGAAGAAGCCTAGAACCATGCTGAACGGTATAAAAACTTGTTACACATATATGTAACCTGACTTTGAACTACAAAATTAAGCAAATTAACTAAAACTCTAGCCTTATTTTCTAAAGGTGGTAAACAGCCAATCTCTCATGGATTTCATTAGAAACTGTCAGGCGTTTGCTTGCAAAGTCAAGGAGATGAGTAAAGACCTCTTCACCTGCAAAAAATCTATCAAGTAACCACGTTGATGTGAAGTACTTCAGACCTTGAGAATTGCTTTTCTGGAACAAATAATAAAATAAGAGCTTAGTTGTTTTGTACAAATGTGGATAACAAGAGGCACAGTCATAGAGATGGATGTTAGGTGAAAATCGTACTGGAACTCAGATAATTTTATAGAAATTAATTTATCACACCTGTGAGGCCTAATTGTGAACTTAAGGATTTCACTTGATGTAAACATCTTTTTAAAGTCTTGCTTGTGTTGTAAGCCCCTCTCAACACACCAGTCACTGCTTTTAGGAAATCCTTCTCATTTGAGCACCTTAATAGCATTATTTTCCTTTCTTTTTTTTTTTTCTTTCAATTTCCAAGTCCCTAAAAATTTTCTCACATGAGAATAGTTGCCTCTAAAATAAATTTAAGCCTACTATTAATAGGTCTGTTTTTTCTTAATTACCTTTAGCAGACTTCCCAGAAAGCTTACTAAACCAGACTCCATGTTGCTCAAAGTGTCTGCCTTGCCCTGTTGATTCCCTGTATTTGGGAAAGGAGGTAGACATTTAACCATTGCTCTCATCCATCAGTTGAGTAAAATGCCTGAACTGGATGAACTGGAATCCCATCCATAGATTTTTTTACAAGCACCTATTTCTCTCCATCACCTGCATGTGGAATATATGGGGTACCAGATAGAAGAACTTTCATGAAGCAGTGTATAATGTAGGTAACTGGGAAATGTGACCTGATATTTTTCATTTCAGATATGTAGATGACTCAGAGGCAAGCTGATGGAATAATACAAATTCAGATTAAAAAAAAATTGAATTTAATTAAGCATAGGAACAACTTAATAATGAAAAGATTGTAATCTGTGACATCTTTCTGATGTACACTAGCGTGAGGAGAAGCTATGATCTTACTGCAAAAAGAATGAGAAATTGTTCTCTTATATTGATTGCTTCTAATGCACTACTCCTCTAACATTTTGCTTCAAGTATCACACTCTTATCCTGAGGTGAATGTATCTGGAGGACTTGCAATTTGTGGTCACGTAAATGGATGGCCTCTTGATTAACTCTGGATGTACCTTTACTCTGGATAAGAAAGTAATGATGCCCTTTTAGTACACAACTGTCCATTATATATCTGAAAGTTTGCAGTAAAAGCCTGGAGATAATCTAAATTTACTAAATGAAGTGGCTATTAGATGACTGCAATGTAGTAGAAGGTATTAAATTATATTTTTTTTTTTAGTTACAATGAAAGTTGTTGGGGATCTCTGCTATTTTCTAGTATCAAGTAGTAGCAAGCTAAACCAAATATACAGTCTCTTGAATGAATTTTTACTGTTTGTAGGTAGAAAATGAGAGTGTATAGTATTCAGTGAGATTATTCTTGTGAGATCGTGAAAGCTTCATGGCAAAAACATGATTTCACTCACTGGAACATAATTAGTGTTATGAGTTGACAAGGAACAAAAATAACTTAAAGGTTGTTTCCACTGTTTCCTGTATGGTATGTTATTGCTGTCTGCATAGATGATATGCTGGCACCTCACATGATATATACATTTAGTACAAGTTGACTCAGTGCAAAAATGAAATTCTCCTATTGCCCGTAGAACAAGCATCACAAAATAATAGTGGGGTAGAGAGCCTTCAGTCCACAAGACAGGGTAAATAAAATTGCTTTAAGAGGACAGAAGTAATAAAATGCAGTGAGGCTAGAGCTGATATTAATAACTGCCCAGAAATGTTCTACATGTAGAGATAGAGCCCTATACTTAGACTTAGTCCTTAACAATGGAAAACTGGAGACTTCCTTGTAAAAGACAGTTTGATTTGCTGTGGGATGTTTGGATGTTCAGCTTAGATAAAGGACACTTATCCTGTCAATCCAGTAAGTAATCAAAACCAGAACAGTGGGAATCTTAGTGCAATAGGTACCAACTTAAAAAGGAGTTGGTACCTCGAATTGTAGTTTTGCAGTTTCTTTTCAAAATGCTTCACAGTATTCTCACAACTGCGCACCACAAACTCCGTGGTGTCTTTGATGCCATCTCAGTTCGCCATTGAAACTTCATTGTGTCTGCTACATAGATATAAAATTTATCGCTGACTTGAGTGATTGGAGTGTTAGCAGGCACACAGGATTGGCTTGTGATGACTAATGGTGATTAAAGAGAGCACTCAAAACTCTGGGTGCCAGAGACGCGGTGGTTATCTGAAGGACAACCAGAGGAGCCAAGAACAACGCTCTGCTTCTAAAATCCTGCCAGTGCCACAGCTGCTTGGTATTTTAAGTGGATAATTTTGCTGCTCTTATGTGACTTTTCATTATGCTTGAAAAATATCAGAGATTTGTTCCTTGTGTAACTTTATCACAGTCTGGGAGATAATAGGAACTGGACTTGGCTGCATCCCCAGGCTTACTGTGCTTGGAAAAGAACATGATTATGTATGGAAGGTGAAACACTTAATCCAAGAGGACATGGCAAAAGAGCACAAGAAATGCTCAATTTAACTCTGTGTATTCCTGCTTTACCATAAATTGTGTCACAATTAGCCTGATTGTAATCAAAAAAAGATAGAATTTTATAATGAAATTATACATGTTAAAGCTTATCTAATTTTTAGAGATCTCAAAGTTCTAAAGACAAGAAAAAGAAGCATCTTCATTTTCAGTCTGTACTTGTGAAAACTATAATCTAGGAAGTTATCATTACTTGCCCAGAACATAAATAGTATTGTTATCAAAGAAAATCATAGTTTGGGGACTTCTGCACTGAAGTCTGCTTTGTAGTTCATCTCTTTCCTTTCTGGCTAAACCCTTAAGAATGAAACATTCCACGAAAACGTTTTCTTTATAGTTCCTTTGGTTTTCCATTTTTCCCATCTGGTGGAAGCTCTAATTATGACTGACTTTGTTCCCCGAATTTCAGCAAGAGTTCTGGCCTCCATATATTTCAATATAAGTTTAGAAGATTTTTAATTTTAATTATTATTATTATTTCTTACTATTATTTAACTTTCATTCCTACTATTCACCAGTGTGGTTAGAACTTAACGTCTTCTAAGCTCTTCTGAAACAGTGGTCTCCAAAATAATAAAAGTCAAAGAATCAGCAAGTGCATTTGTGTAACACCAAGAGCAGCATTACCATCTTCCTTCTGAACAAAATATTTAAGGGGTGCTCGGAACATCTGGGAAGGATCTTACCTAATTTGCCACAGTAAGTACGTTGCATCTAACTGGATGTAAACAAGGCCTTCTCAACATTTCATTCTGCTATGGGCATAATTGGAAAGTTATCAATTTCTATTAGTGTCTTTAGCAATTTCAACAATCCACGCTCAAGGTAAAAGGAAACTCAGTAATTGTTTCACTGGCTGCTGTAATTTCTTTCCTGGACAGGGCATGGACTCATTGATTAATAAGCACTGAGTGCCATCTAGTGTGTACATCACAGTGCAGGGACAAAAGCAGCCTAGGAAATTCTAACGAATCTCATGATTACAGTTCCTAGCAAAAAAGTGTGTAGAAAAGTTGCTATGTCTGAAATAGGGACCATTAAATTACATTGTCTCATTTAAAAAATAATTAAGAACATATTTCAGACTAGAGAGAGAGATGTATGGACACAAAACTGTCGGCGGGTCATGTGTGTTATTGCTTTTGTAGGCTGAGCTCATTAAACACACCAGGTTCCCTGTATCCTTTTATTCCCCACATGATTCCCAGCGTACCACCTTCTCATCCCACTTTATGTCTTAGAACAGTTAAGCCATTTACCACTTGTAATTTGCTAAATTACTTCTGTTCTTTCCTTCTGGGAGAAAAGTAAATCTTAACTGAGATGTTTGGCAGGGTTAAAAGGTATTATACGGCTTCAGCTCTTTGATCTAAAGGCAATAATAATCCCATTAGGGGACAAATTGACTTATCAATTGCCATAGCTTTGTTGGACCCATTTTCCATCTCCAGTTTTCCCGTTTTCACAAGATCAATAGGACCCTTCCCACTGATAGCTGGCACTATTTTCTGAAAGAATGATTGCGCTATGGCCAGGCAAACAGAGCTCTGGCAGAAAAATGCCACTAGTGTGAATGTTAAGTCTGTGATTCACTTTGGACAGTACAGCCTGAAGAATTCAACCATAAAAAGGCTAGGTTTAACTCTCTATCTTCTTATCACTTCTAAGGTGATAAATATCTATGTAAAGTGATAGATGGTATGGTTTGAAATGGTAAAAATGTAACTTTACAGTGTTGTCTTACACATATTATCTCAGAAGTGGTTTTTCCAGTGGAAGCTGGATGTTTACCATACCCACGTTTGCAGACATTAGTCCTGGGTTTGTTTACCTGATTCAAGATATATATAATTTCTCATTTCATGTTACAGGTATAAAAATCTGATCTATGGAGCTGGTTAATGACCAGCTGGAGACATCAATAGATGCATTTTCAAACTTAGTATCACTTCATTAAATATTTAGTTCAGCTTTCTTCGGAAAGTTGCATAGGTCTGTACCTCTAGGTGCTCCAGAAGCCTGGATGAGATTGAATGTTATTAGAAATTCCCTAACATGTTTCTGATGAAAAAAAACTTTTAAGTGTCATTGCCTTAAAAGAAGTAATAGATCAAAGGAAAACTTCTATAAAGCCACTAAGAAGGTCTCCAAATGGAACAACAAAATATGAAATTTGTTCTTTCAGAAGAAAAATAACCACTTGAAAGGATAAATGGCTCATGAAGTGCTTGCTTAGTGCTGTATAGCTATAGCATACAGCTATATGGGTACAAAGGGAGAGAGAGGAACAAAAGCTACCTGCTGCTGTCAGTAGAGAAACTAATTATCCATAAAGCTGTTGCTGTTCGTACAGCTGAAGTAAAAAGGATAGAAACGACTATTGCATCCAAGTTACCGACTCTGGGCTGCAGCACCAATGACCTTTCTAGGCAGGGAGGCTGGAACAGAAAACACACAAATGCCCATGCACACACAAACCTGCTTACAACTCTGAATACACTTAACCTAGTTACATAGTAAAAGATTAACACATTAGAGATGACTGCTGAGCTGCAGCAGCAAAGTGTGGCGAATAGCAAATAAAAGAGCAGTGCTTTTTCTCTACCAGAAGATGGAGGACCTGCTGCAGATACCCAGCAGTGCTGCCCAGGTGCAGCATCCTCACCCAGAGAAACAGGCTGGAGCGATCCTGCTCTCCCGCTTCTGCCCCTGTTTTTGCAGGGGCTGTGATTGTCCTTTCTACCTTCTTGTTCTCTCCTTTGTGCTTTCATGCTATATGGGGTGTTCTACATGCAACGCGTACAAGTTCTTTGTTGTCTCTGCTGTGCCTAAGCCAGGTTCTGCCCAGCTCTCAGGACTGCATCGCTTTAGTGAGCAATAATGTATCAGTTCAGATGTCTGTTGTTCCCCAGGAACAAATGGTATAACCCTATACTTGTTCTGTCAGTTCCTTTGATATCAGCCTAGGCTTGGGGTCTTGGTATAGACCAGGTGAAGGATTGAAAGGTGATAAACAGGTATTATTTTACACTAATAGACCTGTTTGTGTTCATTGAAAATACATTTTTTCTTGTCCTTGACACGGAAAAAATTTCCAACTTTACAGACAGGTGATTTTCATCCATGAAAACCATGAAAGACTGAACACATCTGTCAGAACAAGCAACAGTTTTAGATTAATATTATATACTAGTCATTGTCATAATAGAAAATTTGTTGTGCATTTGAGGGACAAATCAATGAAAGTGGCGTAGCGCTAGAAACAGACTTAGCAGCCAAATCATGATAATGTAAAGAAGTAAATTTGAAGTGGAAGAGATTTCCTGTTGAGACATCAAAATACCAGGTGTGAATGAGTCATGAAGTCTGAATCTGAGGGACTGAATCACGACTCGGTAAATACCATGAGCCTTCTTCACACAAATAAAACAATAGCTATCCCTCAGCTTGTGCGCCAAAGAACAATTGTTAAAATCCTTTGATGATGGCTCAGTTTCCATAAAGAGATGAAGCAATTCATCCAGATAGCTTTTGCTGGCATTTACTACCAAGCAAAGGTGCGGGAGGTTATGTGAAATAATGTTTCATCAGAGTAGTTGGTTTAGCTGGGAAAATTAGGCAAGCATTTAAGCATCAAAGCCCTTCTTCAGGTTTAAGATAGGCCTGGCCCATTTCAAAGCAAAGCAGATATTAAAAACATTTGTTTAGGGCCTAGAGAGACAGGTATCGATAAGGTCATCTCTGAGAGAAATGCTGTTTGATGAATGTGGAGCAGATTGTTTATTCTTGGAGGAAAAGGGTAGGGGAAAGAAATAAATACAATAAGGTAATTATCATTTGGATAGAAGAGGGAGATGTAATTTCTATAAAAATGTAGTAGAGGGGAAGAAGATAACAGTATGTCCTAAAAGCAATACCCCTACTGAGTTTGCTTTTTGTGTGTTCGGTAGAATTACAAATCTTGGTTCCTAAGATCACTGAAAAAATATTATTTGCCTGTTTCCTCTGAAGATAAAATCTTAAAGATCTGAAATAGTGCTATTTTTCTTCTTTAGAAATACTGGGTTTTGTCATGTAGCCTTTTACAGATGTTTTGGAGTGTTCATCCAAATACAAAAGGGACTGTGATATCATACATGCTATTTGATAACTGAAGGTGACTGACACAGCTGAAGATGAAGTTTGATAGCTGAAGATGACTGAATTTGTTTCCAGAATTTACTGCTAGACATTCGCTTTCCAGTACACATGAAACTTGCATAAGCTGACACTAAGAGAACATTACATCATGGAAGGAGAAGTCCTATTCAGTCTGGTGCCACAGGACTTAAAATTTTGAAATACTATGTGGAGAACAGTGAGCATTATAGTGTTATCTCTGCCAGTCTGCAAGGTTTAGAAAGGACCTGGACCTTCTTCACTACAGCTGTGGGGAGGCAAGAGTTGCAGTGCCTGGAGGGGGGGCTTCAGGGGGAACAAACAAACAAACTTGCTTACATATTAATTGAGCTCTAGAAATGTTGACCCTTGCTTCATTCAGATTAAAGTGGTTACACTCAAAATTCTTGTTTGTGGGCAAAGAAACACTCCTTACATTTGTATAAAGCCAGGAATTTATTGCTAGTGTAGTCAAAACCTTAAGAGTTTGATCATTATTATCCCAGATCTAATTGTTAAAGAGAATAGTTAGAACACAGAATAAAGTCTTAGTAATAGTAATAAAACAGTTCAAATTACTATACACATACTTAGTTTCTACCCCTTTCCTGGTGTTATGCTCATCCTTCCCCTGCTCCTCTGACTCCTGAGGCTGGCAGCTTCCTTCTGGTAGTGGTAGGTGGTGAGCTGTCAGCATCTGGAGTCCTTTGTCAGGAGGAACATGATGTCATTTCAGTGGTTTCTTCTTCCTCGTGCTAGGATCTGTGTAAGGTGTATTGGGAGCCTGGTGGCAGAAGTATCGGAGGAGATACTGATCCGAAGCAGGCCGTGTCTGGCAGTTACACCAGCTGCTTGGTGTTGCCTTTATCTAACAGTACAGCTAGGATGTTCTCATGAGAACATCTTTTAGGAACAGAGCTGTTTTCTTACAAGGAAATCATATAACAGCTCAAATGACCAAAAGGGAGAGCATCTCTTCATGGATAGGATTTGCTCTGCTCTGCACAGCACAGTGGGGAAAAATCATCCAGGCTCCATCTGATGTTGCACAAATGCAGGCTGCCCAGCATCTGAAAGGATTTACTCCCTGTCTATATTCCTCTTCTTATTCTGTCTTATTAAAGCAGTTCACTTAAGACACTTGTTGTCAGGCCTCGTGGAGGTCCTGCACTGGCTCACTCATATCACCTACCATTTCATGGGGCCATTTCTAAATGTTTACCAGCATCCATTTGCACCTTTCTCTGTCTTCATTGGTCTGCACCACAATGTTATATCCAAATTTACTACATGCCATGACCTTTGCATATGTTAGACACAAAATGCTATATTTATTCATTCTCCTTGTTAACCCTAAAACCAGTTTTGTGTAGCTCCAAGCTCACCGTTGGTGAGTTAAAAGAAAGTTGAAGGTAAAAAGTAGTTCAGAGAGAGCAAGCCAGAGAAGCCTCAATCCTGAGGCCTTGCAAACTCAGTACAAAGCTTTAATAAGCTTTAATACCATCTTGAAGTATCTCTAGCAATTTTTCAGTACAAATAAAGGCAATTATTACTCTTATCGACACAAAAATTTTTGACCAGTAAGGCTTATTGTGCATAAATATGGTTCTTGTCATTTGTGAGAATACCTGCATTAACGTAATTATCACTTCTAAGCACACAGGAAATTTGTAATACCTGAAAGAAGTCTGCGGATAGATATCTTCAGGATATCTGAATTTTTGTCATCTCAGGTCTGTCAATAACTTACATTTCTGAGTTGGGTCACTGGCTAAAAATTCTAAAAGAAACCATGGTATTGTAGAAAAAAGAATAAAATACGTGATATATTTAGCAATGATGGGTAAGTAACTTTAGGCTGATGCCACTGGGAGATTGTGAGTTACACTGGAAAATAGGTCCTAGTAATGGGCAGCATCACAGAAGGAGATATTAAACCTGGAATATGCTGTGTGTAAGATTTCCATTGAATCAGTTGTTAGAGTTTTGGTAGGGAAAAGAGGGGTTTGCTTATTCTTTGAGTTTATAAGTGGCATAGATAGACCATGCTGTACCCGGCTCGGGGTTCTGCATGTATCATCAAACATATGCTAGAGCAGACAACCTGGGATCTGTCTTAGAAAGGTCCCTCTGGTACTAGCTAAAAAGGCAGATAGGCCCTGTAAATAACCTGACCTCAGGTGGGACGCAGGTTACCCACACGGATATTGAGGGCTGCATCATTGCAGTGCTCCAGCACTTCAGGCTGCTCCCATGGCTGAGCTTAAACAGGTTTGGCTGCCAAGCCAGGACTCAGTTTGATCAGTCTAGTAAGATCCTCTCATGACCAAATAACTTAACCTAGTTATGTAACCTAGAAAACTCACTATTCTAACGAACAAACCTGTAGCAAATGCGAAGAAGTTCAGATGTTAGTTGCCTATACTTACAAGTCTGCTAAGTCATGGAACTAACAGAACTGATGTCTGTTAAATTTATCTTTTTTATATCAGCTCCTTGTCTAAGAACCTGCCAAATGGCAGTGCCTTTCGCTAATTTTTATTTCTGCCTTGTATCAGCTCAAGGTCTGTAAAATATAGGTAAGCAGGGTGTTTGGGGTTTTTTTAAGATTAAAATATGCCAAAATGAACAATAAAATGAAAAACATAAGGAAAGGTGCTGAACATGTGCAGTTCACATGGGCCATTCTGATCTGGTGCAAAATGCTGGTTTGAAGCATGGCTAGCTTTACAGGAGAGGAGGTTCTGGAATGGCCCCAGGACTCCCAGAGCAGTCAGGTTTTCTTTGGGTGTTTTACAGATCCAAATTAATCCTGAAATCAAGCACATTGCTTTATGTATGAGTCCAAAATATATGTCTGGTTCTTTCATTATTTGTTTGTAAGAGCTATCAGTATTTGGATCAACCTTCTATTTGTAGAAGAGTCTTACTTGTTTCAATATATGAATTAAAAATTAAACAAAAGCACATTTACTGAAGTAAACTAACGTAAAGAACAAACCGAGCCAAGGAAATCAAATTCTGGGTTATATACTAGACTTAATTATTCATATGAGTGGTTTCCTGCACAGAAAAAAACCCAAAAAACAAGCAATTCCCAAAACGAGAGAAAGGTAAGCCTCCAAAAGTGAAACGATCTTGGGGCTTCATACTGTATGCGTAGATATTCTCTTCATTTGAAATGTTTAAAGTTTAACGTTTCTGTACAGCAGTGTTAACAGCTCTACCTCTGCTTCCTAGAGAATAAACCACAAATCCCCGTTTTCTGGGGTTACGGCACCATCTCCTGGCAAGATGTGGCGTTTGCTCGTAAGTGACAAAATTTATCGTGAATCACATTTAAAAGGGTATCTGGATGCTTCCTCTGAAGTTTCCATCTCCAGCTCATTTCCATTGCGAGAATTCCCAACGGCTTGTCATACATTAATCGGGGCTGGAGAAGCAGGACCATACTATTTGCAGCTTTTTACCAAAATAAAAACTAAACCAGAAACAGAAATAAATATTTTTTTGAAAGACTCTGAGAGCAGTTGTACTTCGGTATGTCTGCAGAGCGCCGTATCCTCTTACAGGGCATACAATGTTATGGTGGCACTTCACTGTGAAAAGGGACAGACTCTTTTCCTTTTTGCTTCTGTAGTCACGTCATAACAGCATGGGAGAGTCAAATCTGCATCTGACGGCTGGTAACTAGGTAGAGAAAATCAAGTTTGAGGTTAGAAAGTGTGTGTTATCACATTAACAGGATATTGTAAATTTTTCTACCATACTTAGTGTTTTACTTCGTGCTTTAAGCTGAACAGAGCTGTCAAAACACACCAGACACAGCTGCCAAAGGTCCCCTCTGGTAGAAATAATCCTTTGATCCTACAGATTCTTGAGTGGAATGATTCTACCAACTTTTATTTAAAACATTTGTGAAATAATTTAATTGCCGTTACATATGGGAAAAATATTAAAGATGAAAGAAAAAACATACATAAGCACAAACTGATGAGTTTCTGGTCTCTGATAAATGATTTTTTGAACATAGAGGTTACTGGCAATGTTCTGTCACATCTTCACAGCCACCAATATTCTGTCAACACAGTGTTACAGCTTTTTGAAGCTGTAGAAATTATATAATCAAACCTAACTAAAACTGAAGAACACCAGGATGAGTATTCAAATGGTAAAACCTGTTAAACAGCAGTTATCCAAGGAAAATGTTGGATGCTAGGTTTGTTGGGGTTTTTTTTTTTGGGGGGTGGTGTGATTATTTAAAAATGTATGTGATCATATGGACAAAAAAAAGCCTTGGTAGAAGAGACAAGCTAATGTTAGGTTTCTTGCATTCTGAATTTCTGGGATCTGATGCCTCATTTGCACCAATAACTTTAATTTTGTGCAAGCTGAGCTGAAAGAAGATCTAGGATAATTTTATTAACATATATTAAAAGAGAGCTTGTGCTTGATGTAGTTATTTATGAGTGGAGTATGATGTTCTCTCATCCATGTGTCCAAATGCAAATGCAGCAGCACTGGCCTGAGCTACCTAAGGCTTCTGTCAGCACCCTCGGAGCAACTCTTCATGCATTTTCCCACACAGCTGTATTTTCCAATGCAAGAATGGGTGAATTTTCTTACTAAAATGCTAAAAATCCTGTTCAGTAATTAGGTCCTTATGAATATTTCGATTTATTAATATCTCCCCTGTAGAGAAATTTATAGAACTTTAGTTTAAAAATGTTGGCCTGTAACTTGTATATTTATAGGTGAAAAAATAATTTACAAATTGCTAATATATGTGGAGTGGTTTGTTTTTTCTGCATGTCTCTATACTGAAGGATTTAAAAGCTGTACTGAGCAGCAAGACCATAATAACACCTCCTGTCACCTTTCTGGACTGTCTGAGCTATGAGTAGTACTGCTCACCTGTTTGAATTGCCCTTCTCTCCACAGCTGGTAAAGCATGAGCAATTCTTCTTAACACTCACATCACACTGTAAACTTTCTTGGACAGATACCTACTCTTTCTCCTGTTTTTTGTAGTCGTGATCCATGATGGAGACTGATAGAAGACAGCACCACGAAAAAAAGAAAACAAAATAAATTACTTTTGATTGAAAACACAAATGTTTAGTTAGGCGTGTAAGATACTGTTTAAATTTCTAATTGTTTCTAACTTCTGACAGAAGATGGGCTTCTAAGCTGCCTAATTGATCGATGAGATTTACTTTTTCTGTCAGCAATTAATGATCAAAATTTTATGAAATTCCTTCTGCAGAATCACAGTTACTCAGCACTATCCAATGGTGGGGAATGGGAATATATTCCAATATATAGATCTACCTATATGTACTTACATTCCAAATAGTTCTTTGTCTGAAATCAGTTGGAAACATCAGTAAAGCAGTATTGGAAAATATATCCTTAAGCAAGTTGGTGTTTCTTTCAGCAATGGATTGTCATTTATGTCTTCAAGTCTGGGTCGCTAATATTCAAGTAGTGGTAAGACATGAAAATTCCATTTAAAATGTTTATTGGTACAATCCTTGTAGCATAAAAATAGGGTGTCTGATTCTGAACTTCACTAACATTAACTTTGGCATAGGTGGAGTATGGAAAGGGCAGCAGATGGAGACACAACTTTAATTAAGTTTTAATTCCTCTGGCCCTACTCTGAACAAGAAATAGTGTCTTATTGCACACACCAGCCATTCACCATCTTCTGGCAAATCCCCAGATAAAAGAGCATCCTGTTCTAGCAGAGAAGTCCTCAGACAATTCCTCAGCATACTGGTATTCAAGTGTCATCATAACTATTATAAGTATTTTTTCATTTAGCTTGCAGAAGTGTGTATGGCTGTGAAAGTATTACTAAATAGTTAATGTGGTAATGTTAATTTTTAAAAGTTATGGTTTTCCCATGATTTTCTAAAGCCTCTTGCTAGCCTGTCAAAAATGATGTTTCACATGCAAATGGTTCTTTAAAAAAAACATGTCAGTGGCAGTTCAGCGGGGTTCATGGTTAGGTTTTGGATCATTATTTTCAGCTGCACAGCCTGGGACTTCTAAGGGAGAGCTCTGTGCCCCGGACTTATGCCCTGTAAGTCTGAAATTTTGCCACATCATTTGCTGCTAAGTGGCTTGGGCTTGGAAAAATGAACATCATGGGCTGGCACAGGACCTCAGAAATATATTCAAGAAACGTGTGTATTGATTACATCTTACTTACGTCAAGTTCTTGCCTCAAAATTCTTGGTCCCAAAGAATTTCCTGCTCATTTTTAACGAAAAACATGTTTTGAGTTTTTAGAGGGTGAGATCCACTCACAGACTTTGCTGCTTTCCAAAGCCAAGACTTCCTCAGCAGTGACACGGCTAAGAGAATATTTGCAAAGACACATTTCCACATAACATTACATTCAGGCAGAAATACAATTATGCATTTCTGTTCAATTTATTTTTTTTCTTAGAACTAAGGTCCAGACTCATAGACAGGGTGGCTTCTCACCCTGAAGTCTACTGAAGTTACAAAACTTGCTACTTGTGTGTATCTAGCTTCAATGTCTAAGTAAACCTGAGGGCAATGATGCTGTCGTTGCTGCCATCAGCTGCTTGCTTTAAAATCAACAACCTTTAAATGTCAGGAAAAAAAAATCTGATGTGAAGCTTAAACATCTGAGTTTCACAAATCCTAACAGAAGATGTAAAAATTGCAGCTTACAACTGTCTTTATTCTAAATAATATATAAAATTCATTTAACTGGGTTCTTCTAGATTGTTACATCACTGCACAAAGCAATTTTCCATAAAATGGTTATTAATGTTTATTTTTAGTTTTAGCATTTTAGGAAATCATCTTTTTTCTCTAACTTTATCATTATAAGACGTAGTCATATTGTCTTCATCATCAACTAATGCCTTCTGAATAAAAATAATAGCATATATTTGTGGGGAGCGCTCCAGATTTATGTAGCCCCTGGGTTTTTTTCCTCAGAGAGTTTACTCGCTCATTTATTCCTTATTCCCATATCTCTAGGCTTTTGCCTAGTCAGCATTCTTCATATTCTTTTGAAGTTTGAATCAAGGTTTTCAAAGACTGGCTGAAATGTATCCGATACTAGAAATGTGTCACAGATCCAAGACTATTATTAAAAAGTAATATTAGAACACCAGGGAATCTTGGTAATAATTAATGCCTTTTCCATAAATAAAAATAGCTGTTTAAAATGGTTATTATTGCTGTTCTGGTTAACACAGAATAAAATCAACAACCTCTGCACAAAACCTGAATTTTCTGTACTCTCTCTCTTATTCTCATCTGTAAACATGTGAAATAGTATATTCTTCAACAATTTGTGCTTACAGCTACTGAAGTATTGTTTTTTAAAAGCCCATACTGTATCTGGTTCCTTGTAAGGGTAAGTTCTTAACAGGTGAATACAGACAAATAAAACAGGAATATCCGATATGGGCTCAAGCATATCACTTCTGCAAGCACCTTCCTGGGTGGCTAATACTTCCTAACACGAGGTCAGTTGGGCTGCACTGAGAAGGATGTATTTCATTGAGCACTTTTTCTCTTAATAAGCAAGATCCCACTTCATTTTTTGTTAAAGCCTGATCATTTTTTTAAGTCGGGGTTAATATTCATTCTAACAAGCCAAATGTGGTATTATTAAACTTTTAAGAAGATTAGTTCCAATACCACTCCAGATTTTGAGCAATATTGTGAATACCATAGCCTCTGCTGTCACGTGAGGTTCAAAATAAGTGCTGTAGCTCATGTGTGGTGGCTGGCAAGGAGATGCGTTACGGGCTCTACTGCAGAGTTAAGTCCACTCAGGCACTTCAGCTACATTATTTGCTTCTGTCTTCGGTCATCAGACTCAAGTGTTTAATGCACCAGTTGTATGTTACACAGTGAGCTGGACTCTGCAAAAGGTGATTGAGAACAATTTATTTAAGCTCCTGATCCTGCTAGACCTTTAGCTTTAAAGAGCAATAATTTAAATAGGCATGACTGGGAAAGACCAGTCTGGCAAGCCAGGTTTTGGCAAATTTTTTCTTTAGGAGTGTGAGAGAGACTGATCTCAGTGATTCCTGTGCAGCCTGAGCTCACCTCAGGTCCCAGAAGGATGTTCAAAAGGAGTGATTTCTTGCCCAGCCCATGTGTAAGATCCCTGACACATGCTGTGCCCTGTGGGAGCTCTGACGGTGCCGGGTAAGGGCCTGCCAGAGTTAATAAAGAAGAAATACCTGTTTTCCAGATCTTGACAAGAAACAGGTAGAGAGGACTATACGAACCATGATCATTCACACTTCAGATGAGTGCCTAGTTATCTGGAACACACGACAACACCAACTTCTCCATCTTCCTCAGTCCGCCACAGGTATCTAAGTCCAGCAAAAGGTTTTTAACTTCTGCTCTTGAGAATGATGAAGTGCCTCCCTCCAGCCTAGAGTTTAGTGCCTGAATTTTTGAAATGTAATAACTGTTCTTTGATAATAAAGAGCTGCAGTGATTTTTTTAAAAATTTGAAAAACATGATTTTTTTATTCTTTTTAGTTTTTTTAATAATTATTTATTTTATAACTCTTCATATTGATCCACACAGAGCTTGGCTGGGTTCTGGGATCCTTTGTTGAATCCTTTAACACATAAACTGTATCACAGCCATTAGAGTAAAGATTAAAGTTTTGTGCAATTGGAAAATGGCCTGAATCCACTACAGACTTGTAATTAATGACTAGATTTAATTCCAAGGCAAATGGGTCACTGGTACTGTCTTTTTTCTGTCTATAAGCAGAGACTTCAAGAGTATAAGTGTAGCATGATGTTAGGGATCCCAAGGGCACGAATACAGAACTCTGCTGTACTGCTGCTCCCTGGAGCAATGCAGTCCTGAGAGCTGGGCAGAACCTGGCTTAGGCACAGCAGAGACAACAAAGAACTTGTACGCGTTGCATGTAGAACACCCCATATAGCATGAAAGCACAAAGGAGAGAACAAGAAGGTAGAAAGGACAATCACAGCCCCTGCAAAAACAGGGGCAGAAGCGGGAGAGCAGGATCGCTCCAGCCTGTTTCTCTGGGTGAGGATGCTGCACCTGGGCAGCACTGCTGGGTATCTGCAGCAGGTCCTCCATCTTCTGGTAGAGAAAAAGCACTGCTCTTTTATTTGCTATTCGCCACACTTTGCTGCTGCAGCTCAGCAGTCATCTCTAATGTGTTAATCTTTTACTATGTAACTAGGTTAAGTAGATCAGAATTTTAAGCAGGTGTGTGGGCATGTGTGTGTGTGTGTGTGTGTGTGTTTTCTGCTCCAGCTTCCCCACACAGCAAGGTGATTGATAGCACAGGGCTGAATCAGAGCAAACTTGGATGCATCACATCTTGAAATAAATGAGGTGGCACTGGCAAAAATGCTGCTGCTTGGTGTTGTTACTTGGTGTTGCTATAGCAGGAGTGGTTTTAAAAGCTTCAGAAAAAATAAATAGTAGCGAATTATTTTCATTTGCTGCATTAGCATCCATCAGTGATATTAAATACATAGAGCTGAAAGCATCAGTTTAAAACTTTCACCTCTTGCTCTTTTCCCAAATGCTAATTAGTTTTAAAAACAACTTACATGGAACATGGTTTACAGAGACTACTTGGAACATGCAAAAAGATTTGCCCATAAAAATTTTTCAAGGTAACTCAGTGAAACAAGGAAAGTTTTTTCCCATAGGCATCAAGCTTCATAATACCGTTGCCTTGCTCCTTCATTAACACTACAATCAAATATTTTTTTCTGTTTCTCATGGCTCTTTTGTTGACCTATATACTGACAAGTACTTCATTATTTAACTGATGATATTATGTGATTAAACCTTGCCTTTGAGAGCTTATTATCATGATTAGTATTTCCCTTTGGAGTTGCTATGTAAGCACATTGTTTTACCATGTCCTCAAAACATTTACTCTTTGTGTTGATCATACCAAGATGCAGAAACTAACATTAATGATAATGGTAAGTTTAGGTTCACCCCCACTGATACTTTTGAGAAGCCTCATGGCATCAAACCAACATGGTCTGTAAAATCATGTTGAACTCGGAGAACTTAATAAGCATCATGGGAGGAATGAGAAAAGAGCAGCTACTCCAAACACAAGCTTTTACTCAGGAAAATCTTATCTTCTGTGCCTTTGAAGTCTTTATTGATTTCAATAAAAATTTAATGCATTCAGGCCTTTTGGTTTTGGGGTTTGGGTTTTGTTTTTTTTGTCCTAGCACATCATTAAGAAAGCACAAACTTGCTTTTTTATTCTCATGCAAATTGGTATGTAAATGTTGCTGTGCTGCACACCACTTTTTCAGGGATTTAAGCCACGTGTCTTTGGCATGCATGCATTGACTGCTATTTAGAAAAATAGCAATTCTGCAATACATTTCTTCTTGGGAATACTGATTCCAGTATTTTAAGTATTGAATCTTTTTAAAATATTTTATTTTTAATTGTATTTGAAAAATAGAATTGTTTAAAGAAATTGGCTGTTTATTTGGTTTTGTGTTTCTGAGCTTTTAGAGTGTGCTGTGCATGTTTTACACCTCATTACCACACTATGTGATTTGAAATATGCTAAAAATAATTGAAAGAACATACAGTTGCTTATCACAGAAAACCTGGCCTTTCAGCGAAACAGCAAAAAAGAGATTCATTTCAGGTAGCTTTAGATGTTGCCCCAATGCCCCGAATAGCTCAGATGAATTCGTTTTGTGTGAGTGGTGTTAAACAAACACAGTTTAAAGCTCTAGATTCTTTTCCTGAAGCAACATCATACATTTCAATTATCAATTCATCTGTCTGTCATGAACCAAAGGTTTCAGGCTATGCACAGTTTTTATTTTCATTAAACCACATGATTCTTGTCTGCTCACCGGGCATTATTGTTGCTCCTAAAATTGCAGCATTCCCTTGGCTTGCAAGTTTGTGATAATAGTTAAGACTTCCAAAGTGGCATTTATTTTACCTAAATTTAAATGCCTACAATGCAGACCTCTAAGGCTGTGTTGCTCTTCTATGCTTGAATATAGAGCTAATCTAAGCTAAAGAGGTGAGGAACCATCATCATATGCCAGTGGGACACAAGGAGTGAACTAGGTGAGGAGCTCCCATCTGTGGTATACACTGGAACTAGTAGAAAGAAAAACTCTCTGTGGAGCAGCAGTGCAGAAACATTAAATGGACAAAGATGACAGTAAGTGAACTCTGGTAGGAAACCTGCATCCCTCTATCTATAATACCATAATGAAAAGAAGAAAAATACTACTAGATTCTACTGTGCTCTGAAGTCACACTAGATGAGACTGAGAACAGAATATAGTCCTAACAAACTGAGTCTTAGCTTTCAAGTAGCTAATTTATTATTTTTTATTATTATTCCATCTTCTGAATACCTAGGATGAAGCAAGAATGAAGTGCCCCCAGGCTGTAAAAGCTCCGCTGAGTTCTCAAAGCCACTGATGAAAATGAGCTTGTTATTACCATTGTCAATTAGAGCAGAGACTGCAAGCAGCTCTGAGCAGTTGCCCAAACGTGTTCAGCCTAAATCTGCTTAAAAGACAGCACGCAAGCTCCAGGCACTTGCTGTCAGCATGAATGCTTGCTGGTCTTTAGCTGGAGTTTCCTTTCTGACCTCCTCTCTTTATACAATAATAATAAAAATTATTCTAGGTTTTAGTAATTTGATTTTCAGAATCAAAAAATTGATTTTCAACAGCGTTGAAATGAGATTTTCTTTTCTTTAATTTCCTCTTAGAGGAAGGCGTATCATTTACAAAGGAGAGATCAGAAAGTCATGGTAACTTGGAAGACCTTTGGAAAGAGACTTGAAGCTTTTTTGTTCCTCAGTCCCTCCACCTGTGACAGAAAAGGAACAGCAGTTCCCTACTTTCTGTAGATTGCATGGATGGAAAAGCTTGTGAATTTTTATAATAATCTCTTGGTTTGGTGAGTTTTGAAATGTAACTGGCTGAAAAATCAGCAATCCTCTTGTATTCTCACTAGGATGTAGACATTTCTTAGCATTATCAGCACTTGCTTTCAAATGGCCTGAAAAAGTCTAAAAGTATCAAACTTTGATTCCTCTATATTTTGAAATGCCAGTTGTGGAAAATTAATTTTGAGTTAGATATGAAAAGAGTGGACTGGGTATACATGTCCAAGCCCCCTTCACTAACACCTTTGTCTCCACAATATTTGTTTGTCTGGAAAGAGTTTTAAATACATCTCATGGAAGGTATCTTATTCTTTCTGGTTTTGCATTTATAGCATTCCTTTCTGCTATTCTGCATAGATAATAATTAGTGTTTAATTCATATTTGGAGCAGAACTTTAAATCTTTGTGTATTAACAGTACTCAGGCATTTTCTGATGCTGAATGGGAGATGTTGGAGTCATTATAGCTCTGCTTGTAGGATTAGCAAGGAATGTTTGTTCAAAATCCTTTGTGTATCCCTTAAATCTTCCTTGTAATAGAATTTTTCATGTTTGTGCAATGAATTAGCAGCCCAAATTATTAAGAAAAAGTACCACTGCTTTTTATCCTTAATCATACACACATGCCATAAACTCAGAAATTCATTTAATAATGAATTGTAATATTTCCAATGTTTTATTAGAAATAAGTTTTTCAAGGACTTCCAATAAATAAGGGCAGGTAGAATCATAATCCAGCGAACAGACCACTTTTAGAAAAATCTGGAGAACTGAACACCCTTCTAGTAGCTGTGCTATGGTGTCATTGCTTAAAAATTGTACCTTCTTTCAAAAGAAGAGGGCTATAGGGGGTTTAGGATCTGGACTAGTCCAATTCCACTTGCACCACAATGCTGCAGCTACTCTTTGTCTACTGGACTTTTGTATCCCATTTCAGCTGATTGTCCCACTGGCTGTTTCTTCTCGGCACGGAGGCTCCTGGAGCAGGAGAGGAGCTGTCACACTGTGTAGCAGCTTGGGGCTTTGTGCCTTTTCCTCTCTAAAGTCCCATGCCACAGCCTGACCATATCTTGGCAAGCAGGAAAGTGAATTATCTTGGGGAATAAAAAAAGAAAATTACAGCCTTTTTATGTGAAGGTCAAGTATCTCTCCAACTAAAATAACTCTGAAATGAAACCTAATTTCTGCAAGTCTCTGGTTCTTGTGTCTGCCATAGCTATTCCTAGCACCAAGAACACAGTGAGAAGACTAAAGGAGAGGGCTTTTTGATTTCAGATCTCAAGAAAGCAACGGACTAAATGCACAGGGAAATATGGCAGCAGTGTTTGAGACTAAATTTCACTGTAGGCCCACCTAACCACCTTTCTAGTGTCCTTCTTGTTCAAACATTTTTGAATGAATAACCCTGTTGAAGCTGGGTCACTTAGAAGCCAGGCATCAGAGAGGGAATGTTCTGAGCAGGAGCAGGAGTAGGTGGTTCCACCACCCAGCCCACCAGTATTAAGCCCTTTGGTTTTGTGATTTTCCTTTATTTTTCTTGTTTGTGGATTCATGTCGGACTAAAGGAGAAGGAGAGGACTCCACAGTAATAGTAGTTGTCTTGAATATTTTTGTGGGTTTAGTTTACATGCCCTTAGAGTGTTTTCAAATGGCACCTGAAACATTCGGATGGCTCCTAGTTGCAATGCCTTCTAAGAACTAATATAATATAATATAATATTTTGCAAATATAATGTGATATTCAGTGAGAATCAGTTCCACACTGATACAGGATGGGATGCTGACTTGCAGTTGTCCATGCCAGTTTGTTATTAGCACATCCCTTGACACAGCTCTGACATACCAAGTGACACACACATATCTAATGCCAGAGACTGCTCTCAATAGGTGATTTTGGCCCAGGTACTTTTTTTGGGACACTTAAGCATGAACCAGTCCATTCCAGATGGCCTCCAAGGAAAAACATGAATCCTGTCACTGTTTTTTTAACAAGTACAGATCTAGCTATTGGGCCACTACCACAGCTAGTGGGAGAGCAGATATAATTTTGGGCTGCACAAGTCAGGCAGTAGGTAATCCTTCTTCTGGTGGCATTCCATCTTATTACTTTCTGGGGTTTGCCTTTTTGATCAGAATGCGCAGAAAGGCCATTGGTAGAATAGTAACTTTAAAACTGGGTTAGATTTCTGTACTACAGCTGGCAGAGGCAATTTAACAAACAGGCTTTGCAGCTTTTTGATGTGAAAGGTCACCAGTAAATTTCACCCACGAGCAGTGGGATTGCACTGCTGCCGAACAAGGGGCACTGCTGACTGCTGACTTTGTGCAGAAGCACTTCATCTCACAAGCACAAGTAAACCATGATGATTAATCTAATTTAAAAATTATGTATATTGGTGACTCCTGACATCTGTGAAGCCAGAGACAGTCCTTGAGCATTTAAAAAATGAAGCCATAATACAAGGATGTAATTTCTTGCTAGTATATTAAGCCTGGAGTCATAGACAGTAGTTTAGTTTGGAGGAGGCAATGGCAGGTCATCTACTCAGATTCCCCACCCTTGCTCAAAGCAAGTCCAGAAGTATCAGGTTCCTCTGGAGCTTCTCCAGATGTTTTAAATGCTTCCAAGGACAAAGATTCTACCAACTCTGTGGGCAGCCTGTTCCAGTGTTTGATTAGCCCCACTGTGTTTGATTACCCCCACTGTGATTTTTTTTTCCAAATATATAAGCAGAACTTCTCATGTTGTACTTTGTGCCCGTTGACTCAATGTCCTACCACCTCCAAGTGTCTAGTTCTATCTTCTTCATACTCTCCTGTAAGGCACCTGTAGACAGCTCTGCTTAACCTCATCTACCTCAAGCCAAATAAATCCAGCTCTCTCAAGGCTCTCCTCATACTTCATACATGCCAGCCTCCTGATCATTTTGGTAGGCATCTGCTGGCCTTGCTTGAGTACGTCAATATCTTTCTGCTGCTGGAAGGCCTAAATCTATATACAATACTGTCAATTCTTACAGGTGCCAAATAGAAAGAAATAATACTTTTTTGATGTGCTGGTTACATTCATGATAATGCGCCCTAGTATCTGTTTGGTCTTCTTTATAATAAGGGTATGGTGCTGACTCATGTTCACCAGGACCCTTAAGTTTTCTGCAAAGCCGAACTTCGTTCAGCTTACCTCAGCCTGCTGCATGGGGTTATTCCATCACAGATGCAGGACGTCGCATCTGCCCTTTTGAACTTAATGAGTTTCCCATCAGCTCGTTTCTCCTGACTGTCAAGAACCCTCTAAATAGCAAGAACCCTACTAACCAGTGTATTGACCCCAGCTCCCAGTTTGCTGGCAGTGCCTTCCATCTTTATCACAGCTGTTGATGCTGAACTGCTGATATCAAGAATTTTCTGAGTCCGTGCTGAAAAAAAGGGTTTGTTTTGTATTTTCATCTGTGTTTAAAATCGTATCTGATATTATATCATCTAAAAATTCTGATACAGTAAGTGGAATGTTGTAGGACCAAGCGATACTGGATCCTTTGGAATGACCGAAGTACTAGCCACTCTAAAATGGTAAGCACAGTAAAATGACCAGTGTGTACCAACTAGAAGTTATCCTTCTGCTGTCGGACCTTCAGTCCCTGAGTCTTTGTCTGCAAACAATCATACCATTTTAACTATACTGATACGGATAAATCATGCAAGTATCCCTATGTACTTAGGTTTTTTCCCAGTTTGAAATTATATATGCTGGTGTGACAGACTTGGAGAGATCTCTGATAATTTGTAACTGGGTTTTGTTATGTTAATTTGCTTATTGTTGTGGCCTAAATTCTTAAATGCCCTTAACTGACAGACTGAAATGTGTGGAACTCAGTGTCCTTGTAAAGCAGGGCTGGAAAAGGTGCACTGTGCTCTTTCTGCATCAGGTGTGTCAGGAAAATAACCTAGAAAAAGGAAGGGATGAAGGGGTTTTGTAATTCCCATGTATAGGCAGACAGGAATTGAAAGTAGCTGTGGCAATGTATTTGGAAGAAAAGGGACATGTGGCCTATCAAAACTCACTCTTACTTTAGCGGCTTGATATGATTAAAAGCTTTGTCTGCTCAGCAAGGCCGCAAGGTTGTGAGAAAGACACGAGAAGAAAGAAAACAGGATCTTTGGCAGTTAAGCAGGCAGAAAAACAGGAGCTGAGCTGGGAGCTGATAACCGCAGGAATGTCAACAATTTTAAAGGTGGGACTAACCACTTGTATGCTTTTAACCAATTAGTATCTGTATAGCAGCATTTGAACAGTGGATGTAACCAATAGAATTAAGGTGTGATGTGTGTACAAATATGAAAATTGTATATAAGCTTGCAGAAACTTAAGTAAAGCGTCTTCAACTAGGATCATATTGATATGTTGTTGAGTCCATTATTTCACTCCTGCAAGTAGCCCTGTGGAGAAGGATGTGTGTGTACTGATGGCTGAAAACTAGACCCAGGAACGTACACTCGCAGCCCAGAAAGCCTACCGTATCCTGGGCTGCATCACAAGAAGCATGGCCAGCAGGTCGAGGGAGGGGATTCTGCCCCTCTGCTCTGCTCTGATGAGACCCCACCTGCAGTGCTGCGTCCAGCTCTGGGGCCCCCAGCACAGGACAAACATGGACCTGTTGGAGTGAGTCCAGAGGAGGCCACAAAAATTATCAGAGGGCTGGAGCACCTCTGCTATGAAGAAAGGCAGAGAGAGTTGGGGTTCTTCAGCCTGGAGAAGAGAAGGCTCTGGGGAGACCTTATTGCAGCCTCTCAATACTTAAAGGGGGTTTATAAGAAAGATGGAGACAGACTTTTTATCAGGGCCTGTTGCAATAGGACAAGGGCTAGTGGTTTTAAACTAGAAGAGAGTAGATTCAGACTAGATAGAAAGAAGAAATTTTTTACCATGAGGGTGGTGAAACACTGGCACAAGGTTGCCCAGAGAGGTGGTAGATGCCCCATCCCTGGTAACATTCAAGGTCAGGTTGGCCAGGGCAATGAGCAACCTGATCTAGTTGAAGATGTTCCTGCTTGTTGCAGGACCTTTAAAGGTCCCTTCCAACCTCAACTATTCTATGATTATGTGAAAAGAATAATGCTGAAGATATTTGCTGCAATGTTCTTACTAGAATCCCTGAGAGTTTGGTCTTCCCAATGAAGCAGGAGATCAAAGAATTCACACTTTTTTGGTGGGCTGAACACTCTTTTGCAAGTTGGCATAGCCGGGAGCTGTAACTTCAGCTAGACCTCAAGGGCTTAGTGGTCCCTGGGAAGAAAGCTCTCATGGAGATGTCCCAAAGCACACAGGGATTCACCATCAGGAAAATATGCCTGGAGACCTGTGTTCCTGGGGACAGTTTTAACAACTTAAAAGTATAAGTTCTTGTGTCCAGACATGCTTGAGTTACTAATTTAAGTGAAACTAAAGTGTGTTGAATGACACACCTGTAAAACCTCTAAGAGAGGGCCTGAGAACGAAGTCCTGAGAGGGGAAAGTACACTGAAAAGAGGACAGCATAGAGGAACAGGTGTCTCTGCTATGTGACTTCATTGGAAGAGATAGGAGTAAGTCAGACTTATTTTTATTTTTAAAAAATAATTAATAAAAGGTGCTGCAAACAGCTATTCAAGCAGTTGTAACAGCATGAAGTCAGTGTCCATGCTACATATCTGCAGTGCTGGACATTGCTGCCAGGGCAGCGCAGCCCCCAGCTCCAGCAGTTTTGCAGCACGGGGCTGGTCTCACGCTGCCAGCTCGGTGATGACGTATTCAATTCCAGTGTCTGAGAACTGAGGGATCCACCCTCAGAGCCGGAATGCTAAACTGAATCTCTGTGTATATTTCTGTCTCTGTCTGAGCTTTGATTTCAGCCTGTGTTTTAAAAATACTCCGTGAACTGCCCGATTCCCAGTTGCACATCGTATACCACAAGGAGCTGCTAAGTTCAACCCCTCAGCAGCGCTGTGAGGAAATACAGCTTCTGTGCTCCACACTTCGCTGGGTGCTTTGACTGAGTAAACACACATTCCTGTTAAACATCATTAATTATTCAAAAATAAGCACATTATTTAATGCTTCCTTCTGTGCATGTGAAGGCATCCTGGGGTTTTCTTTCTGTAATAGTTTCCTGGAGCTAGATTCAGATAAACCTGCAGCTTCAACGGCAGCTAATTCCAGTCAGCTTTCTGTCCTATGAAGCTTTTAACACTTTGGAAATGCTTTGTGACCATTTCCAGAGGGCCAGCATCCTGGACAGGAGCTTCCTCCGCAAAATAAGATGATGCTGAGCGTGGGATGCAGAATTGGTTGTAGCCATGACTGTTTCCTTAGGGAGAGGTACCCAAAGCACCCTGAACATATATCTTTGTAATTAAGGCAGGTACTGGGAAGAGTAGAGTTTGGCTCCTGGTGGACTTTAGTGGAAGTCAGCCTGTGTCACTGCCATAGCAAGTAGGCTAATGTGAAAAAGGGCACCTCTTTTCCTGAGGCATCCTCAAAGTTGTTGCCTATTTCTCGCTATGTTATTTTTTGAGAAAAGGGCATCAAGTGACAGAAAAAAAAACATCCAGGCTATGCGTTCCAGGTGCCAGACTCAAACATCAATTTATTTTACTTGGGAAGCATGAATTTTTTATTATTTGTATCAGAGAGGGAATCTACGCAAACATAATACATATAGGTCTAGATGTGACTCAGAAATGCAAGCTCTGTGGGGAAATCTCACAGATGTTCTGCAAGTCAGGTACAATTCCATGATACAAAAATGATTTATGAAAGAAACTGATTTCTTGTTTATAATAAAGGCTAGAAGATATGGTTACTAGAAACCTTCTTTCTACTGGAGGAAAGAGACAGAAAATCCCTTTAGGGTTTATCAGATGCTTTCTTATCCTGCCCTCATCAGGAACTCGAAGGTCACTGAGTTAGGCTACATTTCAATTCATATTTTCTTTGCAGTGAGAAGACAAAACCCTGTACATTCATTGCTAAACTGTGCTAACGTGCACATTTTTTTGTTCTCTGTATAAGATGTCAGAGAGATATCTGTGTGAAGATATCAACAAGTTGCATGTGGATTCTGGTTCTGACTTGTTGGAAGAAAAGGTTTGATGAACTAACCATTCCTTATTTCAAAATGAAATGTGGGATGTTAGTGATACCCTGGGAATTGTGCTCGTGCTGAAATGGGACAAACAAATATGGGCACTGTGTGCAGCGTTACAATAAAACCACTGTGGTCAACAAATGGGAAATTTGAATCAGCAAAATAGATTTTCATGTTAATTAGGGAAAAGAAACCAAACCAGGTATTTAAAATATTTATTTCTCAGACTGGAGTAACAGCCTTTATAAAGCAGAATTTGCGTAAGTTCTCAAGATACATCCTGTATACAATCACAAAACCATGACATGGATTTATACATAAAGTGAAAATTGACACAGATGTACAAACGTTTTTATATAATTCTCATACGACTTTTGTTTCCGTTTTTACAACTTTTAGAACAAGTTTGTATTTTTTTTTCCTGGTGAATCTGAAGGCAAAATCAAACTTAAAAGAAATTCAAACCAAAATAAATATCCATAAACCACCATCTATGCATGCAAAATTCACTGTGGAAACATTACATTTCTCCAAGCACTAACCTTTTCTTCATGGTTTTGTGGGGGTTTTGGTGGGTTTGCATTTTTTTTAAACATTGGGTGTGCTGTACATGTTGTCCATAGCATGACAGCAGACATCAGGCAGCCATTGGTGAGCACCTGAGCACATCACTGAACATCTATGGGACAGTCAAATAAGACACATTCACATGCCTGGATGTCAGATGGAGTTAATAATTTAGACTGTCTTACAAAAATGTATACTTATTTGCAGGGTAACAAATTAAGAAAACAACTTTCACTCAAATCATCTACTTTGAGTTATGGATATCTATATATATATTATAATTTTTGAGCTCATCCATATATTTGCCTATTAATCTTTTCAAAATAATAGAACATATAAAAAACATTTAAATGCTTCTAGCAACTAGAAGATTATAGTCTTGAACTTTAGTGAGCAATTTGTTCACCTGCTGGTTATCAAAGACAAACACAAGGTCAAATTTTAAGACACAAGGTAAAGCTTTATGCAAGTGAGGTGCCAGCTCTTCATAAGTGTGTGGAAGTCAGAGGGTGCCAGGCATATGGGCTGTAACTCTGAGCAGACTAGTGTGTGGGAAAGTCCAGAGTTCTGGTTTCTGACCTCAGCAAGTGGTGGTCTAACTTAAAATGTAGTGTTCATCTGAAATCTCCCTCCAGCTATGTCTCTGTGGAGATCCACAGCGCTGTGTCCAGTCTCATGGCCCCTGCTTGCCCAGCCATGGAGAGGAAGGGCCAGGAACAGCCCCAGCACTCGGGCGAGCCATGCAGGCTGGGTGTTCAAGACTCTCCCTGATATATCCTACAGGCACATGTTCTCCAGCTAAGGAGGTTCATGCCATGCAAGCTATAGGCTTCTCTGAAGGAATTGCTTCATTCTGTGGATCTATAAGTTCATTCTACGTGTTTCTGGGAGAAATACCTTTGATTATATATATACTTGAGAGGGTGAATTATAGTTACACATTCAGATAATTTTTAGCATTTCTTAATTATTGAGTAACCGAATTAACAAGCTCAATGCTTCTCTTTTTTTATCAGCTTCCTCAGTTTTTCAAAAAGAAAAAGAACTCATGAAAAATTGCATTTCCACGATAGGACTAGCAGCAGGTTTATATTGTTCACAGTCGCCGAGCTTCCGGCAATGAGTGAAGGAGGTAACTGATAACAGTAGGAGTCTGTCACCATCCTTGTGAACCAGCAGGAGAGAAACCAGGGCATTTCGTGGCTTGGTTTCAAAGATCTAGGCTAACAGAAGAATGGCAGAACTCAAGGATTTTGTACTCCACCAGGACACTAGAAAAGACCACATGACAGTAGGCACATAAAGCAGAACAACTAGTGTTCCCAGTAATCAAATACCTCAACATTTTTGAAAGTTTTCCATTCTGATTTGGGAAACAAGAAGTCAAGGGCATTAAATTTGTTATGGTGATGGCAATGTAAGTTTTTGCTCTGTTGAACTGTCACAGTCTGTGCTGTGAAAGGTTAATTAATTCTACTATTAGTCTTAAATAACTGCTGCTGTAAATCACAGGATGTGTCAACCGCATTGGTGTTGCCAGCTTCCAGAGATTGATAGCTATGGATTGTGCTCCCATTCCTTTTTGATCAGATGCCTGCCATCAAATAAAATTACCCGAGACAGTAATGAACAGTTGTCTACCATTGGCCTGTGCTACCAAGGCTATTTCAGCAGTGCATTTAAATAAGCCGGTAAATCTCACTGGACAATGGCAGGAATTTCATTCAGTTCAATTGCCTAAATGTAAATTTCTGAGCTAATTTACATATTTATCTTAGAATACGTTGAATTTTCTCAGATTGACTTTGCCTATTTGCATAGACGAATCAAGTGTGAGTAGGTTAAACTTGGAAATTTAAATATGAGATGCCTAAATCCTGCTGGCAGAAATACTTTTTTTTTTTCCTATTATTTTAGTGCAAAGAGCCTGTGAAAATTAGAGTTGTCTTATTATAACATGACGATGGTGATATATAAGACAGCATGATGCTGCCCTGGTGGGTGGCATGAGAGAACACTGGAGTATTTGGTGGTGCCCATCCAGCTATGTCAGTGCTGACAGTCAGTACAGAGCATAGGGAAACAAAGATGTCCACCACGCTGCTGGGAGGTGAGCAGACTGTCTCCAGAACCTAGGTTTTGTCTCAGACAGAGCAAATCACTCTGTGCTTAAAGAATTCCTAGGAGAATACTAAAATCATTCAATATAGAAATCAAAGAATCCAGATCAGGGAGTCAACCAAGGAGAGAAATTATGTGACAGTGCAAAAGCCAGTTATGAGAGTACATGATACAACTCTGTAAATGTTCTCTTGAGGGAAATTTGGGAATAAAAAAACCTCCACAGATTTTTGTATCAGTGGCTTCTGGTATTTGGTACTTGTATGTTGTGTGAGCGTCCCCCACAAGCAAACTGAAGTGAATTAAATCTGTCTCCCAACTTGCCTTAAAAGTGTTTCTGAGTATGACACAAAGTATTGTTACTTCTGAATCTGTTACATTTATAATTCTGAAAGAGTAAGTAATAAGCCTTAGAATTTCCATAATCTTTCAGTCTAAGATGATGAATTAAGAGGTGATTAGCATAGTGTCATCATAAGCATATGATCAGAAATAAAGACTACTTTAGTTAGAACTGTTAGTTAGGCTCTGTTAGAGCGAAAAAGTGAGGGGACCGTTTTCTTGGCTCAGAAAGCAGGATTGAAAGCGTCCAGCTTTTATTTTCCTGCTCCTACACAGCAGGTGCTAGGAAGGAATTCTAGTGCTGGCCCTCACCTTCCCTTTGCAGCCATGGAACTACTGCAACAAAACTTGGGCTACCTGCTTTCTGAGCCAAGGAAACAGCCCCTTCACTTTGTAAGTGTAACGGAGCCCAGATCACAAAACCCATGAAGCTGAACAATGAACCTGACCCCTGGCCCTTAACTGTACCACAAACTACAAATTCTAACCATCTCTAAATCCTAATCCCAAATCTAACCCCTACCCCCTTAACCCAAACCCCTAAACCCTAATCTGAACTTGAATTCCTAACCCTTAAAATACCAACATTAACCCAAATCCCAAACCTGAGCCAAAGTCCAAACCCAATCCCCTAATTCTAATCCCAGCCTGAACCTTAACCCTTGACCCAATCCCAAATGATAACTTCAACACTTAACATCCTAACCATATTCCCTAATCCTAAACCCCTAACTCCAAACCCTCACCCTAACCCAGAGAAGTTGTGGAGTTCCCATCCTTGGAGATACTTGAAAACCCTAATGTGCTGAATCCAAACCATAGCTCTAGATATTATCCTCCTAATTATTCTATTCTATCAAAGGGAACAGTTCCAAGATATGTTTATTGTACATTTTTTTAATCTTAACTGTACAAAGAAAGTCAAATAGGTCAGAAAACAATTATCTCCCCTTTACAATGATTTCCTCTCCCGCTGCCCAGTCTCCCTTCCCACACCTACCAACAAAGGCACATATACTGATGGATTGGTCTCTCGCAGAACACACTGGCTGCAGAGCCAAAAACCAATGAAATCATTCAGTAGCAGAATAGAAATATCAATAACAAAACACACATCTGCAACTTAGTGTAATGACAACATTATGTGGGCTTGTTGTCTATAAGAAATGTCATAACTGGATCTTAGCTGGGAAATGTTCCAGCATCATCAGTAATGACAGCTAAGGAAGAACCAGGTTACTATAACACCTATTAAAAAAATTAAAAATTAAACTCCACTTATAAATATTCTGGATTATTGAGAATGTACATGCCCTTCTCCTTTATGTACATCAAGAAGATTCTGTACATTGTGTGTAACAGCTTGCTGCAACACTGCTAGCTGCTTAGAACTTCTTGGTGATTTCTTTAATGCATCAGCTGCACTTACACAAATTCTTTACATTCCTAAGAATTAAAAGTAGGGAGGGTCTGTATGTCAGATGATAATAAAAATACAGTTTTACATGTAACTGACCCATGAAACTACAAGAGACCAAGGACTCGTAACAGGTACAGGGCAGGTTCAATAGAGTCTGGAAAAAAAGACCTCTGCCTTCCTCAGTCCAAAGGGACAGCACAGCCCAACAGCATACACTCGTAATAATCCCGTGCAGAACTGAGCAATGTTTGTCAATCCTCAGGCTGTGATTCCTCTCACAAGCTCTAAGACTGCAGATGTGTACATGCCTGTGAGACCCAGAGTATGAGCCCACCTGGCAAAATGTTGGCACCTGCTCTAAACACAATCACTCACTCCCTCAAGATCCAGTGACAATGCTGACTAAATCTCCCCTGACTGAGATGAAAGGCCAGACACTGCATTCAGTATACATACGGGCATCACAGAAACTTAAATATAAGCAAGATCAAGTCCACTGTAAAGTTGTCTTGTTACAGGTCTGCAAGTTCTTCCTCTTGCACACGGAAAACATGCCCAGCTATGGCATAGGCACTCTGCTGAACTTTTCCTGCATTCTTCTTTTACTTTCTGGTTCTCTCTCCAAATTCAAAGGCGCTTCTCATTTGTTACCTTACCTAACATTAGTGAACAAGACACAGTTTGCTCAGTTTCCATGCATGCTACATCACTCTTCGAATTGTGTACAAAGACACAGAGTCATTTGTGGCAGCACTGATCTAGAGTATCAACTTCAGTGTTCACATGAACAGCAGAACTCACAAGCCACCTTGCAGAGTTGTTTCTTTTGCTTCTTAGGTTCTTACCCCAAGAATAAAAAGAAAGACCAATAAAGGACATGTGAAGCAACAATATTAGGATCATCTTCACATATTTCATTTATTCGGTTGTATTGAGAGGAGAGTGGTAGGACAGCAAATGTAAAAAGGATTTGATCTCTCGGGTGATTCTTGTGCTTCAGGAAACTGAGTAGCACTTTTTCTCTGGTTACAGAAGCTGCTCCTAAACTGTCGACTTGCTTGGTGAAGAGTTCTTCGATCACAGAAAGCTGCAAAGAGCAGCATTACTGACAGCGCAGCTGGGAACAGATTTATCACCATCAGCCTTAAAGACTGATTTTTCTTTCAGCTCTTGAGATCTTCTGAATACAGCTACTTCTGTAGAGACACCAAATCCAAGTACATCTGGTACAAATATGCTGGTGTTTATGACCTAACACCTTGACAAGAACAGTGGAAGTTACACTCTTTTGATAGTTGTCTACATGGGTAACAGTTTGAAGCTCTTTTGTACATGTCGGAATTTCTCCACACTCCAACATCCTGTTCTGCTAGTGCTTTTCACAAACTTAGCATTACTTTTAGTCCATTGCAAAGTGATAATATGGGACACAGAATAAGGAGGAAACTTGTGCCCTGAAACTTGGTCTTTAAATTTTAGGAAGCCAAGTGAAATATTGCCACCTAGACCCAGCTTTTCTGAACCTGCCCTGCATGTATGTGGCTGAGCTTCACTATTTGCACAGGAATTCAGATACACAAATATAATAGTGTCTTTCTGTTCCTATTTCCATATGTGTGTTTATTGAAGTGTTGTTTGTTTTTAAAAATGCTGTCTCTCCTTTGTGGTGTGTTTAAACCCTTCTGTGTTTCAGCACAGCGTTTTCTCCCAGCATGACTTATACACTATGCCGACGGTTGTTGATCATGGCCACAATGTGTGACAGGTCCAAACTTTTCATCATAACCTCCATGAACTCTTCATCTTTTCTTGCTCCCTCCACAAATTCATCCAGAGAAAGTTCACCTATGTGAGACACAGACAGAAGGCATCAGAATCATGCCAATCCACATTTGAAGAGGAAAAGGAGTACTGTAATCTAACTTCCGAGAAATGGGTTTTCTGTCGTAGGCCAAAAAAACCCTTGTACAGGGAATCAGCTTGGCAGAGTTCTTCCAGAATAACAAAAGAGCCTATCAGAAGGTAATGAGCACACGAAGTAGCAAGGAAAGAAATATCTCAGGGACATACAGCAACTACAGTGGTGTTGGGTGATTTTTGACTAACTGGTCCATAGTTCTTCATGGGCTTGCTCTACTGTCTGTAGCAGACCCAGTGAAGAAACTCTGAACTTCAACATTAAGTTCCAAATCTTCCTTTCCTTGCTGCTGAAATAGTTAGGAGCAGCTGGGGCCATCTGTTAATGTTTCCCATTTCTAACTCTGACATAAGCTACGCAGCAACATAAAACAGGCCAACAAAAAATCCCCACTCCAAAACCTCACTGCCAAACTCATGTGGACAGAACACAGCTGAGACTTAGTACAGGGAACAACTCCTGTCATACTGATTATGTTCGATGCGAGGAGAAAAATGCCTTAGCAAAATTCATGGAGAATACACTACTGGATGAGAATTCATATAGCGAGCAAATATAAAATGAAGCAGCATAAAGTTCAATAAAGAAAAGAAGACATAGATGTCTCAGAGAGATGTCTCTCAGAGACCATCTGAGTTGGATGACAAAGACAGGAACCTTACCATCTCCATTGACATCAATTTTGTTGAAGACTCGGTTGGTGAACTCTTCTGCACTAGTTTCATGGCCACCACCATTAATAGCTCGAATAGCCTAAAAGAAAGGAGTAAGAATAGGAAGCTGTCTAATGGCTCCCAAAAAGATAGACTGATTCCACTGCAGCCTCTCAGCATAGATTCAGAGCAAGATAGCCACACATGTTACCTTCCTCACACAAATGAACCAGCGTCACAGGAAAACACAGTAGAAATCATCAGGCCTTACTGTTGGCACTGAAGAGTGCAAAGGGAGCATGGTTCTGGAGCACGGAACGAGCAGAGGATCACCCTAAATCTGCTTAGGTAGAGGTTCAGCGCTGTAGAAATGGCATAATCAGGATCCACCTAGCTGATCTACTTTCTATTACCCTGTGGTCCACCAAGCCCCATAAACACTGTCAAACACCCTCTGCATTTGACATTATAAAATCCCTTTGTTATATGCTGTGGTCATTTATTTCTGTTCTTGCTTTCTCCACTTCCATTTATATACTGCTTGCAGTGTGTCCTGCTTCTCCCTAAAGCTCACTGAAATTCATTTCCAGCTTGAGAAAGTTTAAGTATTATTCACTACTGTTTACTAGAGTTCATCTTATTCATACCAATATAGTGCAGAGCACTTTTTCTTTCCATGCCTGTTTCATTTGTTTGAGGATGTCCATGAAATACCTGATTCCAGAGCCTTCATATTGATTCTATGACTATTCATTTTCTAGTTTTTATCTTCCAATATTTGGTATGTTTATTCACTCTTTTTGAAATGCCATTTTACTAAAACTCACCTCAGCAACTTCCTAAGGCTGCCAAAAAAGACACTGAACTACAGTCACAAATTTCAAAGAGCAGCAAATTGGTTGCAACCAATTATCACCCAAAGGACTTGTTTCTTAAGAGCTCTGTGTTAAACACTATTGCTTCACTGTGAAGTCTGAGTATTTCTGTTGCAAATTATTAGCAGGAGGCTGTATGTTATTACAGTTGTTGATTTGGTTTGGTCTTTTCAATGCCCAGCACTAAAACTCATATCCAGATAAGAATGTATTATTAATATCTTATTAGTGGTTTTGTGGACAGCTCAGGCTTCAAGTCTTCACCAGATCCATTTCCTGACTTTTCTTATTCAGAAATGTAAATTATTTAGGGCCATTGAATCTTTCCTGCGTCTTCCTAATTTCCCACTCTCTGCAGAATAATCTGAATTTCCAGCATAATTTATTCTGAGTTATTCATAAGGTCATATTTATGCCTGTAATACCAACACCTTCCACAATAGCTATTTGCATACAATCTTTTCCGTAGACAGTCATTCTTTAAACTATTTGCCAGCCAGAACTGTTTTACTGCATTGACATTTAGGAGCTGGTTCTAAAAAGCAAACTGGGAATAACTCTCCAACTACTGTTCACATGGGGAAAAGGATATGTGAAGGACACATTGCAGAGACTGCAACTGACAGTCATGGAGTCTGAAAACTTGGAAAGTGCAATTTAGGTCCTAGATAGCTAAAACAACTTTATGGAGTTAACTAAGCTGTAACATGTGCCGTGGTGGTAAAGAAGAATCTGTCAAGTCTGCTTACTTGTGGGGAATGCTGCTAAAAAAAGAACGCTGTTAAAGAACGTCTCACCCATGATCATCCATATGGGGAACAGCTAAAGTCTTGCTTGTGTGGTGAAATTGGGCTTTAAGGAAATGAAAAAACACAGACCCCTGGATAATCACCTTAATGATGTTGAGCAATTCATGTCGATCAATGCAACCATTGCCATCTACATCATAGAGCTTGAAATACCACCGCAATTTCTGCTCCATCTTCCCACGGAGGACGAGGCTGAGGGCAGCTACATATTCCATGAAGTCAATATACCCATCCTGTGGGAAAACCAGATTGTGACAGGAACAAACTGAGGGAGTTATGGCTCTGGAGCCCTTTTACATTATTGCTCCTTACATTCACAGCTAAAAATCAGGAAGTAAAAAAAATGGCACAGACTTGGACTTCAGAAAAAGCTTTAGTACACAGAGACACATATACACACAGGCTATTTCTCTGGCCGCCTTAAAGATCTCCTAAATACCTAGATTCCTAAAGTTATGATCTTACTTATGTCTAGACTACTCTGTGCTCATCACCTGCAGAGATGGAACTTGTTGCTCCTCATGGCCAGTGTGAACAAACCCCTCTCTGTCCACCAGAGCTGACTGCTGGGAGAGAAAATAGATCCAGAGCCCTGGCTACAGAAAAGTAGAAAGTAATACTACCTGAGGTTTTCTAGTACTAGGTACTAGTCTGCTTTGTCTTTGTGGGAAACTACGCAGTAAACCATAGATCTCTTCTCCACTCTCTGAAAAAAAGTGACTGAAGATATTTTTAAAACACAAAGAACATGATTTCAGAACTGGAAAATTTGTTCTGTATTTAGGTTGTTAAGCATTCCACATCTTGAATCCACAAAGAAACTCAAGAAGGTCTTGTTTCCTCTGCAAAAAAATGCCAGACAGTAAAGGTTCGTATTCCCTAGATTTAACACTGACTAAAATTTGAAGCGGTTAAAAAGAAACAACAAATGAAGTGCCTATCACTGTCAAAGAGTCTGACCAACTACTTCAACAAATTGCAGAGCAAGAAAATGAACTTTCATTTATCGAGGCATTTAAATAAAGTCAGGTGTCTTTCTGGAATGGATGTAAACAAATATATGCGAAAGGCAAATGTAGGTGGACTAGCAGAGCACTACTGTTTTACAGCAAGAATCACAACATTTTAAAATATTTATTCAGGATCACTGTAGTACTCCACTTATGTGAGTTTTTCATAACTTCACTCAGCAAAGCCACAGAACACAAAGATAACCAGCTCTAGAGGCGGGAAGGAGGGCGTGATTGAAATTTTTAAAATAGCTCAAATGCAAATTTATCCTCTTTGTCCTCAGCAGAGTTCTCAGAATCTGAAGGCCCAGAGGGCAGATGATCCCATCCATTGTCGATGTCTGTATTACTACAGGGTGAGTCTTCCTCCGGGTGCTCTTATTCCTTGCCCTTGTTTATAAAAGGAGCTTAGATTAAGTGGCTAACTATTAACAGACTAAGATTAACTGCTGTAGATCCATCTCTACTAGCTGCCACATTACTTAGAAGATAGCTTTTTATCTTTGTATGACCAAATTTGAATTTGAGTCTTCTTAAAACGTTGCTTACTGCGTAACATGGGGCTCACAGGAGAACTTCACAATGTGTAACATTCTTAAAGAAATTCTAAGTCTTTAAACATCCCAAGAAATGACAGAGGTAAAGTCTTGTGCTAGAACTGTAAGTGTGTTGGTTTACTTTATAAAACTGCTTCTCACCACTATCATCATCCTGGCCACAGAGAACTCTAAGATGACAGAATATTCTTCAAGATTTGCAGTCATTGCCAGTCATTACATCCACCACAAGACCTCAGCTACCCTGATGGAGCCTGGCTGCTCCTCTCTTACTTTAAGAATTTTGTAACATTCCTTAACTCCTTATGCCTTCTCACATGTTGTCCAAACCAATGCTTTTTGCTCCGTCCCTAGGCTTTCCTTCTTCAAAATTGACCCTGTGGTTTCCTACCTGTTTCGCATGTCTCTGTGACTAGTTCCTCCTTGACTCACAGCCATTTGCTCCAGCCATTTCAGAACCTTGGAGCAGAGAACAATTTTCTGCATCTTCCCAGGCTGCCATAAAACCAAATTTCTCTGTCATTGAGATTACAGGCCTGCAAGCATGGGCTTAAGTATATATGGATAAAAAACAAGCAAAAGTGAGAGGCATTGCATGCTTAAAGGAATTATGGGGGCTACTGTTTCTTACCTTAGAGATAGCTAGTGGTCACCTGTCACAGTGAGGAATACTACCTACCTCTCCTCACTGAGGAGAGCTACATCAGTGGTCCGCCCTGGCAGTATTAACTTCAGCTGGCAAATACCTGGAAATTACTTCCTCTGTGAATGTTATAATGATTTATATTGTGTTTGGTTCCTGTAGTGTCTACTATCTAATACAGACATGTTTTTGAATAATAAGAACATATAAGAACAAGAATAAAAATTAAACCTCCTTTCATTAGTATTTTGCTAGTGAAACAAGGCGAAGTCCATCAAAACACAATAAGGAATTCTCAAACTTGCACAAGGTAGGTAGATAATAAGGTATTATTATTTAAGGTTCTGTTATCTATGTCATTATGTATGCATATTAATTTGCTTCTTGCATTTAGCTACTTTACATTAGTGTCCCTCAGCAGCTTTCCACACCAATGTTTGTAAGAGAAAACTGAGGACTCTAAAAGTTCAGGAGCTGGTTCACTTTTAGGCAGTTAATTTCCTTGCCGGTGAACTCACCTTGTTCATATCAAACGTGCGGAACATCTGCTCAATGTACTCATTGGCCTCTGGATCCAGCCCTCGAAGCCCAAAGAACTGTTTAAATTCGTGCTCTGTCAGCTGTCCAGAAGGACACTCCATCATGAACTTTTTGTACCAGTGGTGGATCTCAACAGCCTGCAGATCATCCACTGTGGAGCTGCTATTGTTCCCCATGTGTATGCGTGTTCAGAAGAACGATGCTACAGGAACGATCCTCTTCCTCCTGTTGCTCTCACAGCACTGCCCATCGGCTCCTGTCCACGTTCGACATTAGTGGCAGTTCAGTGAGGATCTAACATTCCACAAGCTAATTATAAATGTTAATCTGCTTAGAGACTGATTTATAAACCTCAAAGTTTCAATGATACGAACGGCCTTCTTAAAATGGAAAAGAGGTGCAAGATAATCTAGCGAATCACCACTATTTCAGAAGCCAGATCAGAAAGGGTGAGAAGGTTAACCAGAAACTGGCATCAGGATCTATACTGGTTTGGTACACTACCCTACTTTAAGCCTTGACAAAATTATACATGAAGATAAAAAGAAAAGGCTACAAGATGTGAGGTGAAGTAAAGATCTACTCCTCTAACTGGATTTAAGAGTCTGTTTTCTCAACTAGAAATGTTGGTTAACTTTTGTGTATAAGACCAGAAAGTGTTATAGAAGTAGCCCATCACAAACATTAGGCTATGTGGGAAAAAGTTCACCTCCACACACACGAAGGAGCCCAGAGGAACAACAGCAGATGGGGGACCCCAAACAATCCCCTGACCTACCTACTCCCAGAACCACCCCAGAAGTGCAGTCAACCCATAAAAGGCTCATTTGCATGAACAAGAGACAACCACAGGCTGGGGAAACCCCCAAATAACCCAGTAAGAGAAATTAAGCCCCTGTCCCAGCTCCTTCTAAGGCTGCGATAGGGAAACCATCGCCCCCACAGGCCTGAAGGTGACACCCATCACAAGTCAGTGGGAGATGTTGTCAGAGCGTCTTACAGACTGAGTTGGGTGACTGCCTAGGGGTATGGAAAAACATTATGGGGTGCAGGGGAAGAGAATTTGTGGATTGCAGAGAACTTATCATGAGGTGTTTAGGGGAAGAACCAAAGGTGGGGAAATGTAGCAATTTGAGTCCAAATCAGTTTGCCTCACATGGGGCACCAATTGTCACAGCACTATGAAACTAACAAGCAGCAAAAAACTTTACCAATAGTCAAACCCTACTGTCTATGCTGGGCCTCCATCCTCCTGTTGCCAGACCACAGTCCCTGTTGCTGCTACATTGGGGTTTTCCCCTTCCCCAGGCTCCTCCTTCATCCAGGACCATTCTCTCCCATGCTCCTCAGAGCTATTTAACCACTTTGCTGGGATGAGCTACAGCTGCACATCATCAAAGCAAGGCCACAGCTGCATATTATCAATGTCAATCAACCCACTGTCTTCATTCCCCTACAGCACGGGTCCTCAAACTTTTTAACCAGGGGGCTGGCACACGGATGAAGTGGCAGGCAGCCATCTGCGACTGCTTGGTTTCCCCCCCCCCCCCCCCCCCCTCAACCCCTGGCAGGGGGCGGCCCTGTAAATACCAGGGGGTGGGATTGAGGACCCTAGGGGGGCTGTGTCCGGCCCATGGGCCATAGTTTGAGGACCCCTGGTCTAGATGGTTTGGGGATGAACAAGCATGGGAAAATGGAGGGAAAGGGGATACAAGGGGCTGGTTGCATGTAAAATGGTTTTGGCCAGTATGAGTATCTAGCCATGTCCTGTGTCTGATCAGCACAGTCTTTCCTGTCTTCTACCATTTCTAATTCTTTTTCTAGCTGTCCAGCTCTGATCTGTGTGCACATGTGTGCATGAGGATTTAAGTGCCTACAGCTGGAGCGGAGACCACAGCTCACAGGAGCCTGCATGTATTTGGTGCCAGCAACAGGAATCAGTGAGGATCTAAGTGCCAGCAACTGATGTCAGACCATGGATCACAAGGTCCCGCATGTCTTGGGTTCTAGCAACTACAGTGAGTGAGAGTATGTATGTTAGTAAGCATCAAGCCAGATAAGCCATCAAATAGGTTAAGTGGTTTGGGAACCAGCTGTGTGTATGTCTCTGTGAGTGAGACAACTGGAGGAGTTGACTATCAGAAACACCAGGGGTCCAGCCCAGCCACTGGAGAGACTGTAAGGTGTGGGGCTAAGGAAGACCCACTTTTCTGTGTGTGTTTCTCTGTGCAGGAGGCAGCTGGAGAAAACAAGGATCCTGAGAGTCTCATCACAGTTACTGGAAGGACCCACAGCGTACCTGTCTGTGTGTATGTTGGTGTGTGCAAGGGGATCTGTACCAGCAGCTGTAGTGGGGCTGTGGGCCTTGGGGGTCTGGCATGTCCAGGTGACAGCACCTGGGGAGATGGGGCACCCAGAACCAGCTACTGGGTAAGCAGAGTGTCAAAGTCCAGCTACTAGAGTGATCTGCACTGCACATTTGACTATATTTCCCACTGATGGATCTTCATCCTCATCAGCCGAGAGTGGCACAGAATGCAGCCATTGGTGCTGCTTGTGTTTGTGTGAGTGCTGGGTGATTCTGTCTGTGTTGCTGGCTGCGTGCATATGTATATATGTGTTGTATACATGTGTTTCTGTGTGTGCTTACTAAGAATACATTCTCAGCTTTGCAACTGGTTGGACCTGGGGGCATGGAGCTGTAGCAGCCTCACTTCTATCAGGCCACCAGATCTAACTCCTGACAATAGCACAAAAGAATCACAGGCAATAGCATCTTTACATAGAAATGTTTGTTGTTCCAACATTTTATCCTCTCAAACCTGTATCTGTTAAAACACAGAGATTATTTTTGTAGCATAACTTACAAAAAATATGCAAACCCAGAAATATTTTATAATAAAACAAAAAGAAGTAATTTTAGATCCTGAAACAATGAACAGCACTAAACAGTCCATGTACTTACCATTTGTGGCCAGCATCATATAAAAATGTAAGTAGTACCACCTAAACTTCACTTTCTCAAGAGCATATTAAATCAGTGTAACAAGACTATGTATCACAAATGTTTCAGCTACTTAAACTGAAGCTGCAGATAAACATTAAGACCATAAAAAATTGGTCTTACTGAAATATAGTGAGACACTAGCATGACTGAGCCTTGAAAATTAACACCATTAATCCATTTAAGAAGGACAGTCTGTAAAGGAGATAGAGGATTTCTACCTCTGTTAGACACTGTTACTAAACATTCTTAAACTAAGAACTCAGTGTTACATTCAAAATCTTTTTTATGGACAAAGAGGAAGTATACCTTACATATAGAATCATAGATTATAGAATTACAGAATGGTTTCGGTTGGAAGGGACCTTAAAGGCCATCTAGTTCCAACCCCCTGCCAGGGACAGGGACACCTCCCACTAGACCAGGTTGCTCCCAGCCCCGTCCAAACTGGCCTTGAACACTTCCAGGGATGGGGCAGCCACAGCTTCTCTGGGCAGCCTGTGCCAGCGCCTCACCATCCTCACAGTAAAGAATTTCTTCCTTAGATCTAATCTAAACCTGCCCTCTTTCAGCTTAAAGCCATCCCCCCTTGTCCTATCACTGCAGGCCCCTGTGAAAAGTCCCTCTGCAGCTTTCCTGTCAGCCCCTTTAGGTACTGGAAGGCCGCTCTAAGGTCTCCCCGGAGCCTTCTCTCCTCCAGGCTGAACAGCCCTGACTCTCTCAGCCTGTCTGCCCAGGAGAGGTGCTCCAGCCCTCTGATCATCTTTGTGGCCTCCTATGGACTCACTCCAACATGTCCATGTCCTTCTTATGTTGGTACCCCAGAGCTGAACGAAGCGCTGCAGGTGGCGTCTCAGGAAAGCAGAGGGTCAGAATCACCTCCCTCGACCTGCTGCCCACACTTCTTCTGATGCAGCCCAGATTATGGTTGGCTTTCTGGGCTGCCACTGCACGTTTCTGGCATCTGTCCAATTTTCTGTTTACCAGTATCCTCGAGTTGTTCTCAGGCCTCCTCTCAATCCCTTCACTTCCTAGTCTGTAACGGTACTGGGTATTGCCCCCATCCAGCTGTAAAACCTCGCACTTGGCTTTTTTGAACTTGATGAAGGTCATGAAGACTTTATGAAGTCAGAGCAGCACAATCACCCTTGCCTCCTAGCTGTCTCCATTATGTGTTAGCATATATATTTGAATGCACTCATAATGCTGCTTCTGGTGACACTGTGTAGTCCTGCCACCGGGCATGGCCATGGGCTCCGTGCCCAGTTCACAAGGCCCCAGGGCTAAGGCTTGCCAGAGCTGCCCTGAATTGTTCACCACTGGCCTGCAGCTTTCTTTCACTTGGCTTAGCTGTGAGAATAATTTCTCTAATTTAGCAGATGTGTATGGCAATTTCGTTAGTTATGCTTGTGTGGTACAACCATGGTTTTATACAGGTAGTAATAGCAAGCAGTTATTCTAGGTGGCATGAGATGTTTACGGCTCTTAACACAAGATGTAGAGAAAGACAGGCCTGGTGAAACAGCTGAGGTCTGGAGAAGTGGGAGATGCAGGATTTGACACAGGAGAGAACAGACACAGATGGGGCAAAGGCTTTGTGCTGGAGACCCCCTGGCGGTAAACAATTACCTAATGATTGGTTAAGTAAATGCAGGCCCAGAACTGGACAAAAGTGGTTTAGGAGTAACAAAGTAAACCTATCAGAGACATGTACAGGGCACCACAGAGACTGACACCCCCCCTGCCTCTTTTGGGGGCTTAGAAGAAAGACTTTTTACCAGGGCCTGTAGTGACAGGACAAGGGGTGACAGTTTTAAACTGACAGAGGGCAGGCTCAGACTGGACACTCAAGGCCAGGCTGGACGTGGCTTTTAGCAACCAGATGTAGCAAGAGCTGTCCCTGCCCACAGCAGAGGGTAGACCAGATGACCGCTAGGCTCCCTCCCACCCCAGCTGTCCCGTCACCCGCACACGCGTGGACCAAACAGCCTATCGCTGCCGCCGTCCCACCGCACCCTGGCGATGCCTCAGGCAGCCGCGGCTGATTGGTTGCTTCCTTGTTATTGGGCGGGACCCCAAGCCCTACTCGGGATTGGTGATTTTGTGCCATGTTGCAGGATAACCATGGCGCCGAGGCGGATGCTACGTCGCAATTAGCTGACTGACGTGTCTATCTTCGTAGCTCCGTAGCTTATTGGCTTTCCTCCCGCTAGGAGGCGGGGCTGTGAGGGAGGCGGAAGCTGCCGCGGCATGTTCCGGTGCTGAGGTGGCTGGGGGCGGGATTGGTTTCACTGCGACGGAGCCGTCGCCGGCGGGTGCGCGTCGCCTGCAGGTCAGTGCTTCCCCTCCGCCCCTCGGCGGTGGGCCCGGGCTGGGCTTTTTCCGTCACGCAGCGCCAGGACACGGCCGCCAGCCCCGTGGCGGCGGCCTTGCTGGCCCGCAGCGTTAGAGGAACCGGGGCGGATTCGCAGGTGCTGGGATGCGGGGCGGTGAGGAGCGGCCCGGGCTGGCGGCGGACCGTTCTCTCCCGGGCTCCGCAGTCCGGTCCGCCTGGCCCCGCCACGCCGGTGCCTACGCTGTGGCCGTGCCGCTATGGCCGCGGGGCCCAGGTGTGCCGCGCAGCGGGGCCCGCCCGGGGAGGTACCCCCCTGGGGAGGTTTGTGTCCCGGGGCGCCCGCCGGAGGAGCTGTGGCCGGCCAAGCTCTCGTCGGTGAATCTGCGGGGCCGGTGGGGCAGCGTGTGTTCTGTAGCTGCCTCGGCGCTGGCTTCCCCTCCTCTCGGTGGAAGGTTGTGGCGTGCTCCTGAGGCCTGGGGTTGCGGGGGGCAGCGGTGGTGGAGATCTGTAGCTCTCCTTCGAGCCTTGTCCCTTGTAGAGCCCCTCTGCACAGTGTGAGAGGCTTGGTCTGGGGCTTGCGTACAGCAGCAGTGCCTTCTATACCTGTTTGCCTTCAAAAGAAGGGAAGAGCAAAGAATTAAACTTCTGTGTAAAAAACTTATAATAGACTTGACAGCGGTTTTCCCTGATTTATTCATTCTTCCCTGTGGCTAATACCTAGAGATAAAAATGCATGGATTTATGCACTGCTCATTATTCATATGCAGACTGTCCTATGACTAGTAATGGACTCAGGCCATTCCCAGTAGGGCAAGTATATTTCAGAGTAATGGAGCCTCTTCTAGAACACTGCTGGTAGTCACAGTGTTCAAATTAAGGTCTCATGAGTAAAAGTTTCTTAGTCATGGGAGTGCTGAGCAAAATATTATTTTCAACTACAGTCAGAACACAAAAATTCTGGCTTACATCATGAATACAGTGCATATCTTTTGTGTTCTGCTATTCGTTACAAAAATGGAAATCCATACCAAAGTCTGTATGACCCTGGAAGAGTGATAGCCTTGTCCTGAGAGCTGTACTGTTTACTTTATTTGGGTGAGGCAGTGGAACACAGAATAACCTCTGTCTTTCTGTGTTTGTCTACTTCTGTTTATGAGGAAGTTGGTCAGCACTGTATAAAGTTTTCCTGGTATAAGCTCAGAAGCAAATACGAAGTGCAAGCTCCAGGTTATTCCTGCCACAAGTCCCTGAGACTAACACGTGAGACAGCTACTACCTTGCATGTGGGCTGTTGGCTTTGGGACAGTATTTAAGACTATGTTATGTTTGTTCCTGGATTTTTTTATCAGGGATGGCTCAAACAAGACTGAGCCAGGCTCTTTACAGTGGTGTCCAGTGGCAGGATGGGAAGCAGCGAACACAAACTGAAACACAGAAGGTTCCCGCTGAACATCAGGAAATCTTTTTTTACTACGTACATTACTGAGCACAGGCACAGGTTGCCCAGGGAGATTGTAGAGCCTTTGTCCCTGAGATACTTAAAAGCTGTCTGGACAGTCCTGGGCAACTGGCTCTGGGTGGCTCTGTTTGAGCAGTGAGGTTGGACCAGGTGACCTCTGGAGGTTTCTTCTGACCTCACCCGTTCTGTGATAAGATCCTCCCTGAACCTTCTCTGTGTTGTCCTTCACTGAATTTGCTCTAACAAGTCCCACCTCTCTTGTTCTGGGGAGTCCAGAACTGGACACAGTACTCCAGATGTGGCCTCACCAGTGCTGAGTAGAGAGCAAGGATCACCTTCCTCCTGGCAACACTCCTAATGCAGCCCAGGATGCTGTTGGATGTTGTCATGCTGTTTGTCATGAGGGTGCATTGATGGCTTATGGTCAACTTGTTGTCCACCCACCATGATCCTCTCAGGTTTTTCTCTGCAGAGCTGCTTTTCAGCTGGTCTGTCTCCAGCATATACTGGTGCAGGGGGTTATACCTCCCCAGGTGCAGGAGTTTGCATTTCCCTTTGGTGAACTTCATTAGTTTCCTGTTGGCTCATTTTGCCAGCCTGTCCTGGTCCCTCTGGATGACAGCACACCCCTTTGCGGGGTATCAGCCACTCTTCCCAGTTTTGTGTCAGCTGCAAAGTTGCTGAGGGTGCGCTCTGCAGTGATATCAGCCAGCTGTCTATACACTTCTGGTGCATCCTCTCAAGCCCCATGAACTTGTCTATGATGAGTTTGTGCTCCCTAGCCTGGTCCTCTTCCTCATAAGGTAAGTAGTCTTTGCTCCAGACTTTCCCTCAGGTGTTGGTGGCCTGGGATTCCTGAAGCCTAGTCTTGCCACTAAAAACTGAGGGAAAGTAAGTGAGCCTTTGCAGTGTTCAGGGCCCCTGCCGCATTTAGTAGTGGGTCCATGTTTTCTCTGGACTTCCTTTAGCTATTTATATAATTGTAGAATCACTTTTCATTCCCCTTCACATCCCTTGCCATACTCGGTTCACCTGAGAATATAATCTAAAAGTGAGTTCGAATCTTTAAGACTTGAGTTCAGTTTATTAAAGTCCGTGCCTGTGCAAATAGTTGCAAACAGGCCTCAGTTCCTCTGTTTGTATTTTCAGGAGGCCAGGTGTAAGCCAAGCCCAGCAAGGCATATTAGCTTGAGTTCAGTATCAGGTTAATGTATCCAGCCTGGACAAAGGCCACGGAATCTTTTTTTCAACATAGTCCCTGTACATATTCCTGAAATTGTAATGCCTGTAGCATGCAGATAGGTGCTGAGCCCCATACATATTTCTAGTTACAACTGATATCTGGAGATGCATGGATTCTTTTTTTCCCCTTATTTCTAATACTACTTCTAATAATTCACCTATCACTTCTATCAGTCCTGAATCATATTATTTTATATTATCTCAAGTCACATCTCAACCACATACTGTGCACTTGTGACTTTAAGAAGCTGTGGCCTAATGCTCAATAGCAAGGTCAGATCCATCCTCTTCAAATATTGCTTGCTGACAGTTAAAAAGAGGCGGTTTTGCATTTGGATGACTTTTTTCTAACATGTGCTTTTACTTCTGCCAAGACAGCAGGTTCTGTTCCTGGGGCATTGTGGGGGTGGTGGTTTACAAAACTGTAAATACTTTATTATTCTTACAATGAATCGGGGATTCCAGGTCTTTAAGTCTTATATTACCAGCTTGGTGCACAGTTGATGTTGACAAGACATTTCTCTAGCAGGAATGGTAAAACTTATTCTGGTATTCCATGCCTCAGGCTCACCTAGGGCCAGCTGAAAAGCAAAGTACTAGCACTTTTTTCATGGGCTATTGTATTGATACAGAATGTAGACAATCTTGGCTTTCTGATAGTATGCTTCATTAATAGTTTCACCCTCCAGAGCCCTTGGCAAGAGACTGAGGCCTGGCTTCTCTCCTCATGTCCTTTTGCTCACAAACAGCTTCTCAAGCATTTTATTCTGTAGGCTGAAGAAACTAAGCTTATGCCATTCAGTATAAGAAACCAGGGCATGTCTCAGCAAGAACAGGAGAAATCCAGTTTTCTGAACACTTCTTATGCTTATTGCGAATGACTGACTGTAATCATTCCTCATCCTACACAGTACACTGGGATTGACTTACTTCTGTACTGTTGGGTAAATTATTTTCCTCTTTTTTCTTTTTTTTATCTGTCTAGAGTCTTGGTTCATGCAACCTGCCAGTACGCAAGAGTTAAAAAAAGAATGGTGTGAAGGACCTGTGTATGACTGTTCTGCCTTGGAAACCTCTTTACTACTGAATAAGCAGACCTATGAGCTACCTGGCGCATGAAAGTGGTTGGTGTTCATATTCCCTTTTCTGCTATTGATACTTTAATGTGCATTGTGACATTTTCTACTTCTGCAAAAAAAGTTGGTTAGAAGATGTGACTGCTACAGAAAAATAACGCACTACTGTTCTCTCCATTGTCAGTATTTCCACATGTTCTGTGGCAATCTAAAATCAAAGATTTGCTTACTAAGAGATCAGGAATGAGTGGATCATTGTAGCCAGCTTTAGAAGCCTACTTCTAGCTAAACCGAGACTTCTTGTCATATTAAAAGATTCCATTTGATGGAGATAATTATTGTAAATGTAAACTTGATCTTATGGCTAATGTGAGTTTGCCTAGTTTCAGTTTGCGCTATTGGAACTTCTTTTACATTTGTACAAATTATTTTGCCATTTACAGGCATGGACTTACAGTTGGGATAGATGTAAGCTTTTCTGTTAAGAGATATGTCAGGTGTCACGTGACCTTTCTTCATAGAATGCTAGAATGATTTAGGTCTTAAGAGATGTTGACATTTGTTTTGCTGATTGACTGGATACCAAGCAAAAATGAATTCCGAATCAAATATAAGAATAAATGCAGTTTATTAAATTACACTATAATAAAGGAAAACAACATGCAATATGATAAAAGGAAACAGTACTAGTTATTATGCATAATACGATAAAAGAGCAATAGGAGCGAAGCATCAGATCATTACTGCAAAGCGTTACGGAGACTAAGAAAAGGACACATCACCAATTACCACCTTAACATCATCCAGGCCCACATTTTGGCTGGGAAGCCCCATTGCAGCTGGCGCCAGGAATCTCTTGGTAACTGGGAGAATTCCTATGCGGTGTGTCCACCCATAGGTGAGGCTTCTGGCCCAGTCCTGGAGCTTACCTGCCTTCATACTCAGTGAAAAACGAAAATAGTATACACACCTAGTGTATGCAAACTTTTAAGTTTAGGCTAGGTGCAGGCGTGCACTGTCTCATGTTTCATAGGGTTCACACATGCCAGGGACGTTGGCCAGATGCCTGAGCATGGTGGAGTTACCATCATGACACAGCTGAACACAATATTTATTGTCTGGATGGTCCTGCTCATATCTTGATTGTTCAGGGGGCTTGAGACAAACACCACCTGCTCATTAAAGTTGTCCTTGAGTGCCCCGAGCTCACTGTCCAAGTTGAGCGATCCGTAATTAAAGACAAAGACTTTTTCATAAGCAGTCATCAGTTTAATACATTTTTATCACAGGATTGGTCAAACCCTCTGTTCCTAGCACAGCTGGCTTCAAAGTTAGATCAGGTTGCTCTGAGCCTATTCCAATATTTTTTTATCATCTTCCGTGTGCGTATTTTTTTTCTGATTGAAATTTCTTATGCTGCAACTTGTGTCCATTGCCTCATGTCCACCTGCTGTGCACCCTGTAAGTGTCTGGCTCTGTCTTTAACTACCTAATAGGTGATTATGGAGAAGACAGCGATTATATCCCCCTCCTTACCTGCTGTTCTCAAGGCTGAACAAGCCTGGCATTCTTAGCCTCTCCTTATGTCTTGTAATGCAACCACCAATCATCCTGGGGCTTTCTGCTATACTTGCTTCGGTTTGTCCCTGTCATTTTTGTGTATCGGGGACACTGTACTTTAAATGTAGTCTTACAAGTGCTGAACATAAAGGAATAATTGTTTCCCTCAACCAGCTGGCTGCAGTCTTACTAGTACAACTCGGTATATAGCTGACCTTCACTGCTGTGAGAGCACTCTACTGACTCATGTTGAGCTTATCCACCAGCATCCCTAGGTTCTCTTCTGCAACACGGTTTTGCAGCCAGTTTGTCCTCAGTCTGTACTAGTGCGTATGTTTGTTCCATCCCAGGTGTTGGGCTCTGTATTTGCCTTTTCTGAACTTCATGATATTTCTATCTCTTTCTTTAGCCTGTTGAGATTCCTCTGGTGGGCAGCACTATACTTTGGGTTATCAACTACTCATTAGAATCTCGGGAACTTACTGAGGTGGATTGTATCGCCTTGTCTGGGTTAATGATGGAGAACTTAATTTCCGCTCCCTACAATGGCAAATTATGTATTGCTGACTGGTACTTCTTGCTGCCTTTTTCTGGTTCTTTTTTGCTTACTAAGATAAAGGAGGTCAGGAATGAGTGGATCATTGTAGCCAGCTTTAGAAGCCTACTTCTAGCTAAACAGATACTTCTTGTCATATTAGAAGATTCCATCTTTTAATGGTTTAAAGGTTTCCTCCACTTGCTGGATCAGTTTGGGTCCTGAATTTCAAGCAAAGGGAAGAAGGTATGCTAAGCAGCAGCTGTGGAAATACATGCCCTCTCCACCCTGTCCCTATGTCAAGGTCCTACGCTGTCATATATGTGACATGCAGAGGTCTCATCATCTCTGTAATGAGACACACTTGCATTTAGTAATCAAATGTCAGGGCTGAGTTCACCATTCCCACTACTTATTAACAGAAGCCTTTTATGTATGGCCTGTAAAGAAGTGACTTCATTTAAGAATCACTTACCCTTCTTTTGAGTAGACTGAACAGATCATGGTTCTCTAATGTCATTGTTAAGAAAGATAAAGAATGAACTATGACAGTGACTTGAAATCTGGTATAGAAACATTTTTCAATCATACATGTAGAGTGGTGAAGGTATCTTCATGTGTCTTACTAGCATATCATCTGCTTTTATGTTCAAAGTGTCTTGCTGCTTTTGTTAACATGGTCATTTCTTTATTCCTGAGGTTTTACTTTGGCTTTTCTCTCTTGGCGGAGGTAAGCCTGGTCACCTCTATAATGTTACAGGTCAGCATGAAGGGATGCTTATTCTTCTTAGCAGTTTTGACTCTGTAACCATATTCTGACTCTTTGTTTTGTTTTAGGCTGAAAATGCTGAGCCGTTTGTCAGGTTTAGCAAATACTGTTTTGCAAGAGCTGTCAGGTGATGATGGAGATGCGGTTACTGAATCCTCAGTTGCTGTAAGTACAGTGTTATCTAAAGACTTACAGATGTTACTGAGAGTTAGTTTGAAAAGTATGAATAGTTTGACTGTAACGAGAACTGTTTTCTGCTGCTTCATTGCTGACCGGTAGACTGAGCTGTCATCCCACTCTGCTGCTTCTGTATTCCTGACCTCTTAATTCACCATTTTTGTGGGGCAGACCATGATCTCTTTAGTTTCCACGTCTCAGGGTGATCCTAGAAAACAAACTAGAACTAGGGTGAAGAAAGACTTTTAAGGGTGCTAATGATTCAGTAGCAGAAAGGGGAGCTCTGCATGGTTGGGTGAGGGTGGAAGGCTGATCTGTATGTTGCCCTTTGGTACTTGAGATGGTGGATGGCGTGTGAGTGGTAGAGTCCCTCCTGTGCCACTCAGTTTCAGATTTGCTTTTGTTGTGTTTGGCGAACATGCTCTTTTTTTCTGTGTATTGGCTTATGGGTATCCTGAGCTTTCCTCCTGATTTCGCCTAATTGTATATAGTTCTATAGGCTACATGAAATGCTTGGCAAGGAACGGAGCGCAACATTTAGGAGTGGAGCTGAAGATGCCAGTTAGATGCTATGCTGCAGTCTGTTTGGACTTTTTTTTTTCCTCCAGAGCACTCATTTCATTTTCAGGTACAAGCTTTAGAGACAGAAGCAGAAAACATGGAGGAGGCACCTGAGGAGCTATTGGAGCGCCTAGCCCAAACAGAAAAACTAGTTGTTCACCTAAAGGATTTGATCAGAGAAAAGGATGCCCAGCTCCAGCAAAAAGAAACTGTACTCAAGGTATGATTTCTTTCACTGGGGACCTGGGAGCAATGGTAAAATGCTGCTTCAGCTTTCTATGCAAGCCAAGCTATGGTTTCTTTTGAACATTTGAGACATCTGTACTACTAAATGTATCAGTTCCAGAGAATTGTTGGAATCCAAAGAATGGACCCTAGCCCAAGAGATGTAGGATAGCTTCTGTACGTTTTGCATAGAGGTAATTCCTTCTGGAGTAGATTACTTACATCCAGGCTATGTAACATTTTGTCTTGGAGCTCCTGAAGGCCAGTGTGGATTCCTGGTGGCTCTAATAAATATTAATATCTTTTGTATGAGGTTTTTCTTTCCCCACTTCAGAGTGTTTGAGACAAAGAGCAGACTGTGCTGCAGTCACCCAGCAGTCCAGTGGTGTTACAGCACGGTAACCAAAGATACATATTGTATACCCTGAGGCATGACATGAGAGAAAGAGCAGATACTTGAGATAGTGTTGAGGGGCTGAGTAGAGCAAGTCAAACTGAGTTTGTACTAACTGCAAGAAGTTCCTTGAGTGATCAGTCCCTTGAACAGAAAGTACTAGAGCAGAAGCTAACTGTTTTGCTGTGTGTAGTGGTTCAGAGCAAATTTGTTTCCTGGATGTGTTTTGATTAGCACTGTTACTGGGGAGGCAGGTTTGAACAAAGAACGGCAGGCTGACAAATTATGTAACTTTTCCAAGTGGTGCTTTTGGTGTGATAGCACTGGAATTTTAGTTGCAGTTTATATCTTTCTTTTACAGGAAGAGCGAGAGGCTGCAGATGCTAAGCTGCTGAAGCTTAAACTTCAGGCCAAAGCCAAACTGGCCTCTCTGAACAAACGCATTGAGGAGCTGACAGAGAAGGGATCACCATTACCTGCACAGACCTTATCAGAAGAGCAAGCGTATTTCAAGGTTGGGAGAACAGGGCTGCTCAAATGATGTTGGCCTCTACTGATAACCTGGTGCCACCCTACATTTTAGGTCCCAGTGAGTTAGCATGTCCTATCTGTCTTGTTAGCAGGACATTCATAGTTCCCACAAGGATGTCTATGCTGTAGGAAGCTGTTGTGCTGCAGATGCCCTTGGAGTGCACAACTTGACCTCCTCAAGGGTATGGGCCAGTTTCACTTGCATACCTTCACTAATCTGTTGTAGCTAAGTTGTTTCCTGAAGAAATCACATCTGAGCTGTAAGTTTCAAAATATTACCTGTCACATAAGTACAGCAGAAGGAAGGTTGCTGAAATACAAGAACAAGGAGGTAGGGAGGTCATTAAAATTGAAAGACAGTAACTTACATGTAAAAAAAGCAACATATAACTTTCCAACAGTGTAGCTTCCTGTGCTGCTGCGATGTTTTGTGGTTAACAAGCCACAACTGTGTAAAGCTAGGTAAAAAATGAGGGGAAAGTGTCCTGTACCAAGACATTAAAGAAGCTATTAGCTACTAGCTATAAGCTCCCATTGGCATTGGTTATTTTTGGAAACTTAATTTTTTTCTGCTGATCACATGGTTTTCTTTAAAAACTTAGTAATATTAGGCAAGGGGAATATGACAGAAGTCCAAACAGCTTGCAGGACTTCAGATGATGTTTGTTAAACCAGAGAAGACAAAGGTTATTTAAAACATTGGAATAAAAAGATTTAAAAGGGTATCAGAAACATTATAAAGGGTGAGTAAGAGAGCTGTTAGGTGAGGGGTGATGACTGATGGAGTAAAAATTGGCTCCGTGACTTGTGCTTACTATTTTTGATTGATGGCATCATAAAATCATTGCGACTGTAAATCATGCTACTGTAAAATCATGTGCTACTGTAATCCACTTTGCAATACAATCTCGATACTCTTTCTCAATGCAAAGCAGCGTTTGGTTTTCATAAAGGAAGACCTGGATGACCTTGAGGATTGACGTAATATGAAAATAAAGCAAAATTTAACAAGTGCAAGGCCAAGTAATTGTGGTATCCTGCCACTGTATACTGGAAGGCCATGAAAAAAATCCCCCATCTGCAGTGAAGGCCCTGGAGGCTGTTCAGCTATGTCACTTTGCATTGCTGTCCTGCTGCTGAGGTGCTTTTTTTTTTTTTAAGATTATTCACATGTACGGTTTGTAGACCTGTGTTGCTGTTACATCACATTGTGTAGACTTCCTGTTATGGTCTAATAAGTGTTCTGGCTTCAAAATTCAAATTCATTAGTTGAAGGCAAAATAAGAGAAAGCTTATAATCAGTTAATCAGCGTGGTATAGATTTTTAAAAGACGCCTACTCTTTTGGTTATTATGTAAGTCAAACAGCTGTCTTTCCAACTATTGTACTAAGAGTGGCAAGGCCTTGTGGAGTGTAGACAAGGCTGTATTTAGAATATCTAATTGGTACTGTTAGTTTCTGTGCTTTTAAGAGTGCCTCATTTTGAGGAGAATTGAAAAATCAGCTTATATCTTTCTATTAAGTAGTTGGCATTTGTATACAGAACAATTGAGGCTGCTCTTAAACTTTTAAAATGGGTAAACACAAATTATGTTCAGGTACAAGAGTTTATACATCTTGGAAAAGCATGATATTTGAAAACTTGAGCTCTGGGAACTTTGTGGCTATGCTACTGTCCTTAATTGTGGCACTCCATGTAGTGGCCAGTGTGCAACAACTTTATCAGAAGCTTTTCCAAATCTGACTGTAAATATCAATTCTGAAAGCTAATCCCAAATAAGTAAATTAATCCACCCATCTTTCCCCCCCTAGCAACTGTTGTTGCCCCAGCATTATGAATTAGTATATCCCTTGCTTCTTAAAGCTTCCTGCACTTTTGTTGTTTCAGGGGTTTTTTTTCTCCTGTTCTACTTCTAAGCTTAAGTGCAATTAAAGCTTTCCCCTGTCTGTCTATTCTATCTGCTTCCAAAGACCTTCTCTGTAGGTGACACAGCTTTTGGGGAACAGTACCTTATTCTTATTACACTGACTTATAAGTCCTTCTAAAAGCCTTCATAAATTTTTCAGATTGGCTTTAAAGGACGTAAATGCTCTGTAGACTCGATATGTTATTGGTGATCTTTGTTCTAATGCCTGTGACAAGGAAAAGGAAAGAGATACATTTTTTTATATCTGTTCGGTCAAAAATCCCCAGCACTAAGTGCTTGAAGTAGTTGGGAGTGCTGAGATTGTAACAATAGATGAATGTTTCTCCTGCTCCTCCGTGATAGTTTTGATATGCTGGATTTAATATCTGATTCTGTGTTAAGCAGGTGTACAGCTGAGGTATTAGAGGATTGCCTGCCATGCAGATGGTCTTTGAAAGACAAAAAAAGGTGCAGATGTAGCGTGCTCATACGTCTGAGTAGACATAACCTAAGCACATGTTTTTGTGAAATGCTGTCCAAGTTTAAATTTCATGGTCATAAATGGAGTATTTTAGTGCCTTGGAGTGGAGTAGAACTGATGATTGTGTGATCCCTTTGCTTATTTCTAATAGGTTCATTGCTGTAAGTCACTTTAGTCTAAGGAGATTTCCATGGGCATTTTCTGTAGTCTGGAGTATATAAGGTCTGACCCTTTGTCAAGTGGAGAATATTCTTCTGTTGCTAATTAAAAAATGTTTAATTTCTGGTATTAGCAAAATCTGTGAAATTAAAAAGCCTCACAGATTAAGGTGGTCATATCATACATTATGTATTATATTTTAGTTAATAATATGATTTACCTTAGTTTGTATGGTAAGCATTCATGGATAATTATCCATTCCAATGTGATTTGACACTTCCCAGTTAAAGACATCTTGTGCATATCTACACAGAAATAGGGAAAACAGTTACTTTTTTCTTCATTCATTCTGAAGAACAACTTCATTTAAAGACACAAATTAAAATGTGAAGTTAAGAAATGTAGTAGAAATAAGCATCTGGTTAAGCGTCAAGAGTACAGTAGCATTCTAATTTATTTTTTTTAATTCCGGTAATACTGATCAGTTTATTTTCTTCTGTTTCTTTTCTTCACACTTCTTTCTCCTTGCAATATCAGAATGACCAAAATACAAGTGAAGCACACAGTGAAGAAGCTGGAGCACTAAAAGAGCAGCTCAGGGAGCAAGAGGAGATTGTTCAGGATCTGAAAGAACAGCTGGCTCTAGCCAAAGTGAATCTGAAAGATGCTGAAATCAAATACGCCACACAGGTACAGAAAATTTTTCTGTTCTTCAGTCTGTGTTTATGTCTGTTTCCACCCCACCACTTATTCTAGCATAATGGAATAGAATAGTTCAGCTGGAAGAGACCTGCAATGATCATCTAATCCAACTGCCTGGCCATTTCAGGGCTGACCAAAAGCTGCTAAAGCATATTGAGGGCATTGTCCAAACGCCTCTTAAACACTGACAGGCAAGGGGCATTGATACCTTTTTAGGAATCCTGTTCCAGTTCATGACCACCCTCTTGGTAAAAGGTATGTTTCGTAATGTCAAGTCTGAACCTCCCCTAATGCAGCTTTGAACCATGCCTACGCGTCTTGTCACTGGATAATTTCAAACAGTTGTTTCTGAGGATGTGCTGCTGCTAGGGAATATGGCTAAATCCTGTAGCCTGACAGGGGCGAGGTTGCCAAAGCTCCATGCCCCCCAGTCCAGCCAGTAGCATGGCTGAGAATGTGTTCCCAGCAGTCACGCATATACAACTCCTGTATGCATATATAGGTGGCCAGCCACATGGGTAACGCAGACAGAAGGACCCAGCACTCACATGAATACAAACAGCACCAACAGCCTCACCCTGTTCTCCTCTATGGCAGTTCAGGTGAGAGAAGAGTAAGAACATATATGGATGTACATTGTGCATCTCACCAACAGCTGTGCTTGGACACTTGGTCTGCCCAGTAACTGGCCTCTGGATCCCAGTATCCCCAGTTGCTGTGGGACATGCAAAGCCCCAGGGCCCACAGCTCTACACCAGCTGCTGGTACAGACCCATTGCTCACACATGTGTGCACAGAGCCGGCTGGGTCTCCCCTGGTCCCTCCAGTAGCCAACACTCCTGGGCTGGCTTGCTTTTAGAAGAATGCTCGTATTAGTGCATGCATGCATGCAAACACCCACACACCACCACCACCACGCCTGACCAGGGCTCCCTTGTTCCTTTCAGCAGCCAACCCCCAGTAGTCTTATTCTTAGAGAGACACAGACACACATGCGAACCCTGACCAGGACTCTCCTGGTCCCTCTGGTAGCCACGCTCCCTGTGTTCTCACTCTTAGAGACATGCAGGCATGTGCTTGCACACAGTTGACCAGGACTCCCCTGTTCTCTAGTAGCCAGCTCCCTTAGAGATTCACACACACACAAAAGCAGGTCTCACTCTTAGAGACCCCCAGGACCCTATGGTCTCTGACAGCTGGCCAGAACTCCCCTGGCCTGTCCAGTAGCCAAGTCTACCTTTTGGTCTCGCCCTTGGGCAACACCCCCTCCCTCTGTCCTTGCTCCTAGGCTACTTCACTTGCCAGCTAGTCCAGCTTGATACTTGCTAGTGACTATACATTCACTTGCATGCTTACACTTGTTCCAGTTTCTGGCACCATGTGCACGCAGGCCCTCTGACCTGTGGTTCCACTGCAGCTGCTGGCACTTTAGTTCACTTGCTCTAATCACTCCCATTGTTGGCACCGTGGGCACATAGGCCCTTTGACCCGCAGTCTGATTCCAATTACTAGCACTTAGATCCCCCCCATATGCACACAAATGCACACTGAATAGAGACCCTCTCCCACAATGGAAGGGTTAGAAATGGTGTTTACTAAGAACACAGGACAGACTGCTATCAGGTGCAGGGCGTGGCCAGGCAAGCGTATTGAGCACCTGCTGTTTACACAACTGGCCTTTTTTAATTCCCTTATGCTCTATTTTTTTCATTTTTGTTCCTCCCCAAATCACCTAGGTCCATCCATTTCTCTGCCTATCTTTCCTCCTTTAAAAGTCTTTTGCAATACCCAAATGCTCTTCACCTGCATCCTATACCCCTAGGCAGTAACAACCCTTGGTGCAAATGGTGCTCCACAGTGAAGTCATCTTAATGGGTTTCATACTTTGACAGTGGGACTGATGGCTCTCTGAGGAGGGGGGGAACAAGGCCTGTGTAGGGTGTCCCTTCCTCAGAGTCAGAATTTGGATTCTTCCCTGCCTGCCGTTGCTGTTCTGTGATGAGCTTTGGAATAACTGGAACAGAGTATTCTTTGGCCTCCCAGACTTCACATTGCTTCTGTGTTCTATTGTGGATGAGCAAAGGAGTTTCTTATCACATAATGCAACTGTTGTTATGTTACATTGTATTTATTTATGGAAAGATTTTTGTTAATACTCTGAACTGCAGGTTTAGCTTTTGATCTGTGAATTGGGCTGTATCCTATACAAATAAAACCCCTGAAGTGTTACAAACTTGTAGTTGTAAAGTAACATATCTTTTACCATTCTGCATATTTTTAGATGAAATTTTTGCTTTCTGGGATCGAAATCTTATCAGTTAGTAGGATAAAGATACTGTTTGACCAAGGTGACATATAGGGTTATCGAGCTGAAGACCTTATCACACACATAATATGCTGGTGCATGTTGAAAGCAAGCCCGCGTGTCTGTCAAGCTTATAACTGTCTTGGTTTATATTTTTTTTTTGTTTTGTGATTTATGTTTTCAGCTGAGCTCCCTGCAGGAAGTGATTCGGGAGAAGGAGGCTCTCCTGGAAGAGCAGGTTCACCAGCACCAAGCTGAATTGCTCAAGATAGTGGCCCAGTCAGACCTGGAAGTAGAGATGCAACAGGTATATTTGATATAATAATATTACTATGAGAGGAGAAAGGAAAAGAAATTTTACCAGTCTGAAGACACCCTGAGAGAGCTATTCTCATCAAAGTAACTCAGAAGGGGTGAGAAGAGATACAATTTGATTGTCCTGGGAGTTTGGGGATGCTGGTTTGGACTTTGAGTCCTAGCTTCAATCTGCTGATTTGCTATCAGTTGAAAAGCAAGAACAGTTAAAAAGAAGTATTAAATTACTGTGCTCCAGTTCCCAATTTGTGAAACAATGGTGAACTCTTCCTACTGCATCAGGGCTCCAGAATAAGTGTCAACAAAAATGAAGTTATTCAGGCTATTAAAGTAACTTGTGTTATGCAAACTAGATGGGCGGCTGAAAGCAGGAAATCTAGCCTTCTTATGTTAGCCTCCCAGATACTGGTATAGCGCTGTCTCTCTCACAGAACCTGCGTACGCTTCAGAGGAAGCTAGAGGAGCAGGAAGCAGCTCTGCTAGGACGAACTCAGGTGGTAGAACTGCTGCAACAGGAGTTGCATACTGCTGAACAACAAAACCAGGTACCTTTCATGCTTTGCTTATTTCCTTACTGTCATGTGTAGATGGTGGATGGGGCCTTTGTCAGTAGCTCAGAAGTTACCAGATTAGCTTATTTCTGCCACCAGGTTTCCAGCATGAAGTCAGCTGGGAGCCTCCCTCAGGTTAGGCTTTAGAGCTAGAGGTCTGTATGCATAGCTCGTAGTCAGTCCAGACAAACAACAGGGATGGGGTGCTGCAGCAGCCACCTCTAGTGACCCAAATTCTGGGCAGGTGGACAGGGACAAAATCTATCCATGCTTCACGCTGCTGACTGATACGTTCAAAGTCATCAAATACACAACGTTTTGCCTAAAACAAAAGTGCCTAACACAGTGCTGCCATAGCTACACTGTTTCCGGACTGCAGTATCCAGACCAGATCAGAGCATAGACATTCTTTGGTATGTCTTGCTGAGAACTTGCTAGTATGATGACACAGCTTCTGGAGTGGTATTGGCTTTCAATCATTTCTGAGCATGAAGAGAATGAGATCGAGTCTGTGTGTATATGACAATATATATACCTGTGACCCTTAAGACAGGGTTTAGTACACAATCTCTTAGAAAGCTTGTTTGCAGATACCAGTTAAGATACTAAGCACACTTAGGTACGACTCTCATTTTCTTTTCCCGTGTGGCCCAGCCAGGCACAGTGGTGGGACCTTTTACCACCAGGAAGAGGTGAAGAACCTCAGTGAGCTGACTTGTGCTCACTACTGATTACATTGCTCACCAGGGTGTTTCATGGAGTGGTGGCATGTGTATCTTCATGGCATGGTTGTTGGGTGTCCCCTGACTCCTGTCTGTCTTTGACTCCCCTCATGCACATTATACAGTCAGAGGGAGACCTTGGTACACATACAAATTTGAGGCCATGTGGCTGAAGCTTCTCTTTCTACCCATAAAATAAAGGGAGCTTCTCATGAGTCTCCTCCTGACACTAGTTATGCTGACTGTCCACAGCTGCAGGAGGAGGAAAGGAATTCTGGCAAGTGTAGGGTCCGTTTTTGTTCCTTGGTTGTCTTAAGTCTCTGGTCAGTGTCAACCAGCTTTCTTGGATTTTTGTTGAAGCAGTGGGCACTGTGTAGAGCACTCTGTTGCCTCCATTTTCCTATTTCAGCATTTTTTACCCCCTTCCACATACATACTTTTGTTCAGTTTTTTAATTGTACTCTGTCATTTTTTAGTTCCCCCTCTTTTGTTGTAGTCCTTCCTCCCCTTTTGGGGAAGCTTTCTTTCCTCTAAAAGAGAACTCATGGACACTGTTCTGTTGTTTATTTCCTCTACATTCCCCTGCTCTACATTAAGACTCATCTTTTTTTTACCAAAATCAAGTGTTCTTGTTTCTTCCAGTATTGCTTTCTTTCGGTTTGCAAATAGTAGGGCGGTTTCTAACAAGCTGAAATTTCTGCCATGTTTATTTCCTCCTTTCTGCTACTTAGATATTTGAAAATAATTTGATGGCAATTTTAAAATATATTTCAGGCACTTTTTGCTTTTGCAAGGTATTGAACTAGTTGAGAGTTAAATTAATTTCCATATCCTTTTGCAGATGCTCCTAGATCAGTGCCAGAAGATGGAAGTGGATCTAAGCTCCCTGAGGGATGTGCTAGATGCAGAGAGACGAAAGTCTCAAGATCTCAGAGAGAAGATGGAGCTGGAACTAGCAGAGAGGAAGCTGTCCTCCCATCGCTTGCAGGAGGAGGTGCAGTGTCTCTCAGAACAGCTGGAAGAGGCAAGAAGAGCACAAGCTGAATTAGAGGTGAAGTATAAAGACCTGGAGCAGGAACAAAGGCAGGAGGTGGAAGAGAAGAACCTGCAGATCAGATGTCTTAAGGTGGCTGAACAAGAGCTACAATCTAGCCATGCTGCTCTTGTCGCTGAAAATGACCAGCTGAAACAGGATGTTAAGCGGCTCTTGGTAGTGTCTGCCGAAAACAGTGCTACGATACAGAAACTGCAGGGTAAGCAAGCACAGCAGTTCGCTGAAGCAGGTTCTCAAGAGCCTAAGGATCATCAGGTTGCCTTCTATTTGGCTTTCTTTTTATAATAACTTATAAGAAAGTCTCAGTTCCTAGTTGCATAGGAACATAGGAGTGTTTGTGCTGTATCAAACTAAATGTCTCTCATGTAATCCCAACTTTCTACCTTTGGCGGAAAAAGCCAGTTGCAAGAGGAGGAGCATAAGACTAGAGCAGCATATGTAGTGCTTTTCTTGTGTACTGTCCCAGCCTATAAATTTTTGAAGCTTATGGATTTCTTGAGCAAGATGTATATTTCTGATTAATTTTAATAACTTGTTTGATTTTTTCCATTACCTTACGTAAGTTCTTTTTACATGTGCCACATCCTTCAGTGTCTGAATTTCTACTGAAATTACAAGTAAAACAACCAAGGAAAGCAAACTGTACCATTTTTCTCTGTAGGCTTGTATTAGAACTAATAACATTGACCTTGCCTCAAGCTATTATTTAAAATTGATTTTTCTACCAGCTCCTTTATGGCCCCAAACTGAAGCAGCGACTGAGAGATAAGGGATCTCATATACTATTGTCCATACACGTAAACTGGATATATTTCAGAAAAAAAAGGCAAGAACACACCTTAATGCCCCTTTTTCCCCTCCATTAGATGAACTTGTACAGAAATGTGAAGAATTTGTCTGCTGTCAGAATGAGCTGAAATCCCAGTCAGTAGTGCAGGTCTCTGAATTGAAGAAACAGGTACGATCTTTTCATATGAGTCTTCTGAAATTTTCCCATGTGTTGAGGAACTGAAGCTGAATGAAATGTCTGTAATTCCTTTTTTATGATGTATAGCTTGAGACAGGATCTTCTGGGTTCTCTCAGCTGATGGGCAGACACGTTATGACTGTGAAAGCCTGCAAAGAAATAGGAGTAATCTGAGTAATTTAAAAGTTGCCCATTGATTTGTTAAAAAGTTAACTGAAAGACCAAAGACTAATATGGATGTTTAAACTGTACTGAAATTTATCTTAATCCCCTCCATCCGATGTTTAAACAGGATGAAACAACTTCACAGGAAAAAAAAACAGATCAGGAAGATTGGAATGGGACTTCATTCCTACCCACAGAAAATTTGGAAGGACAGAAGACTGAAGATGGTATGATTATCTTATCTATCTTAATATTCTTTAAATATTTAAGAATTATTCTTGCCTGTTTTTAGATAATGAACGTGCCCTTGGTTACTGGTTCATTATGCTGTCACTGCCAAGATCTTCAGAAATACTATCTAATTCTTTCCAGTGGTTAAAGTAGAGTTTAGTTCTAAAAGGAAAAGGTACTATTTGATTGTCAGACAGTGAACAGATTGACAAACACCTGCAATTATTAAAAAAACTGGGCTGTGCATCATAGGCCTGCCTGTATGGTGTTATCTTGTGATATGAAGTGATGTTGGTATTTTGGCCATGAGACAGAGTGGGTAGAACTTGCTACCCGTACGGTTCACATGCTTCATGTATGATCTATGGTGGTAGGTACAAAGAACATGGAGAAGACATGAAGAAGCTGGGATGAAGGCAATAATGGTGGTAATATGTGATTGCAGACTTTTTCAGAAAAGGGTGCCAAGGTTAGCTTCACTGTGATGGGGCATATTAAATTCAATGAATATTTTTGGTTTATTGGGGTTTTTTTGTTCCATTAATGTCAGTTGTGCCTAAGGATGGTAGAATAAATTTTGTATTCCAAGAGACTGTGCACTCGCACATTGTTAGATTGTATAAAATAAGGTGAAACTGAAGTAGGAGCTCCTCCCTGATACAAAATGCTGACAATCTGCAGGCAGTGCTTCTGGGGTGGTTATTTTTGACAACTGTAGCTGAAAGAGTAAAGGTTCCAAACATATACCACGGGGGGGGGGGGGCGGCAGGCGGGGAGGGCGTGTGTGTTAAAAAACATGGACAATTAACTTGGTCTTGAGTGTCTAGGCATGTAGACTGGTAGCAGTGATAACACCATTCTACCTTTGTGACAGTGATAGTACAACTGTCAGAATTACAGTATGAAAAGATCGGTTTCCATAGTTTTTGATTTTGGAGTATGGTGTGCTATGGCAATAGGCTGTCTAGATTTTTGCAGAAATAGATTCCTTTTGCTTCCTGTCATTCAGAGATACGCCCTCTTCATAAGAATCGTGGTGAGAGAATAATCACCAATAAACTTGATTCCTTCAGTCCTAGCACGTATCTGTTCTCTTTTCACTCTATGAACTCAGAAATGCAGGGCTTTAATGGACTTCAAGACATCATTTAGAATCAGAGTGGTTTCGGTTTGAAGTAACTTTTAAAGATCATGTAGTCCACCCCCTTCTGCCCTAGTGAAGAGGGATGTCCTTCACTAGATCAGGTTGTTCAAAGCCCCATCCAGCCTGACCCTGAACATATCCAATGATAGCACAACCAACAACTTTTCTGGGCAACCCAGAGAGAAGTAGTCCTCTTGAAAGGCTGCAATAAGACTTGCTTAGCCTTTCTTCATAGGTGAGATGTTCCAGCCCATTGACCACTTTTGTGGCCCTCTTCTGGACTCACACTAACAGATCCATGTCTGGCTTGTACTGGGGGACCCCAGAACTGTACACAGTATCCCACAAGAGTGGAGTAGAGGGTGAGAATAGTCTTCTTCGAGCTGCTGCCCACACTTCTTCTGATACAAACCAGGATATGATTGTCTTTCTAGGCTGCAAGCACACATTGCTGGCTCTTGACCGTTTTTTTGTTTACCAGTATCCCCAAGTCCTTCTCTGCAGGCCTATTCTCAATCTATTTACCCCCTAGTCTGTATTGATACTGGGGGTTGCCCCAACCCAGGTGCCAGACCTTGCACTTGACCTTGGTGAACTTGATGAGGTCTGCATGGGCCCACTTCTCCAGCCTGTCAAGGTCCCTCTGAGTGGCATCCTATCCCTCTAGCAAATCAACCACACCACTCAGCTTGGTGTCATCTGCTAGCTTGCTGAGGGTGCACTCAGTGTGTGAAACGCAGACTCCCACTGTCTTATGCCGTGGATGAAGACAGTAAATAGTATTGGTCCCAGTGTGTGGACCCTTGAGGGACACCACCCATTACTGGTTTCCACTTGGACATTGACACATTGACTATAACTTTTTGCACATAGCCTTCCAGCCAGTTCCTTATCCATCTAACAGTCCATCTGCCAAACCCTAGCTCTGTAACTTAATGGCAAGAATGTTGTGGGTGACCATATCAAAGGCCTTACAGAAGTCCGTCTTTTAGTCTGATATCATGCCCTGAGTTAAGATTGAGTATATCCAGAATGTACTTGGACTTAAAAAGCAGGTCCTTTTTCCACTGAAGAGAATGCCACCTGAAAAATGCAGTGACTTTTAGAGCTTTGCTGTCATGTTACTTAAAAGGTCTTTCCCAATGCATGTTTACTTCAAACAAAGCTTTTTTTGTTGTAATTTTGTTTCCAGTGGGTGTGTTGAACTTGGTTACTGACTTTCTTTACATTTTAAACACTGGGAGATGTAATTTCTTCAAAAAATAAGAGCCAAACCCCAAAAGATTAAATGAAAACATGTAAAAAATCATTGTCTTTCAAACCTCCTCTGTAGGTTCTAAATACTTTGTTACCCCTCTTTCTTATCCCTAACAGAACTGTTTAACTTGGTCTTGAATTTTATTTTGCGTATATATTAACATACATTTAATATCATCAGTAATTACATGTTCACAAAAATTGAGTCTGTTTTTTGATGATTCTAAGTTTGTATTTCTGGGCAAGAAAGACATTATATAAGTTGGTTTACTGGCTGTTACACTAAAATATTGAGGCATCATCTCTAATAGCATTAGCTAGAACTGAGACGAGTCATAGAATCACAGAATAATTTATGCTGGAAGGGATCAAAAGCAGATTTTAGTCCAGCTTCTTCCTAGAAGCAGGATCAACTGTGAGATCAGACAGGGTTGCTCAAGCCTTTATCCAGTCAGGTCTTGAAAACCTCCAGTCATGGTTACTGCACAGCCTCCCTGGGCAGCCTGTTATGATACTTGACTGTCCCCTTGGCAAAAAAGGCCTTCATTACATCCACTTGGAACGTACTTTATTTCAGTGTATGTGGGTTGTCTTTCATCCTCCTACTTTGCACCACTGTAAAAAGCCTGGCTCTGTCTGCTCAATAACTCCTTCATCAGTGTTGGAAAGCTGCTTTTAGGACTTACCAAAGCCTTCTGTTCTCCGGGGTAAAAAAGCCTTGTTCCTTCTGCCTCTTCTCAGAGGGAAAGTGCTCCAGCCCCCTGACCATCTTGGGGGTCTCTTGCTGAACTTGCTTCAGTTTATCAATGTCTTTCCTATATTGGGGGTCCAAAACTGAATGCAGCACTTGAAATACAGTGTAGCGAGTGCTGAGTAGAAGAGGATAATCTGCTGACTGGACTGCTGTTCATACGCTCCAGGATGCTGTTGACCTTGTTTGCTGCCAGGCACACTTCCTGGCTGAGATTTAGCCTGATGTCTATCAGGTAGATCTTCTTCATCCTTTCTTGCAGAGCTGGTCCCCAGTCCACATTCTAGGGGCAGGAGTTTACATTTGCCCTTGTTGAATGTAATGAGGTTTCTGTTGCCCCGTTCTTCTCGCCTGTCTAGGCTGCTGTAAATGGCAGCCCTGCCAGGGAGGGTATCGGCTGTTTCCCCACAGTGTGCTGTGTTCTCCAAACTTGAGTGTGGACTCTGCCACCTTCAGCTCACTGATAAAGATGTTAAACAGGAGAGGTCACAGATTGACCTCTGTGATTTTCCACTTGTTCCTAAACTCCAGATAGAGCATGATCTGTTCACCACTGTTCTCTGAGCCTGATCATTCAACCAGGCTTTTTATGCGTTGAGTTGTCCTTCAGTCCAGACTATTACTTCTAATTTTCAATAAAAAATATTGCAGGACACACTGGCAGAAGGTAAATGCTATCCACAGTTCTCTCTTCATCCACAAATGCATAAAAGGCAATTGGGCATTGCAAATGTAATTTAACCTTGGTAAATCCATGCCGACAGTTTCTCAGTCACTCCCTCCTCTTCCATGTGCCTGCTGATGTGCTCCAAGAGGACTCGCTTCGTGATTTCAGGAGGGACTGAAGTGAACTATACTGGCTAGAAGTTTACCATGTCATCTTTGGGGCCTTTTTTTGAAGATGGATACACCATTTGTCTTTCTCCAGTCATAGTGGACTTCCCTCAGTTTCCATAACCTTTCTGTGATGATATTGTCCTTGCAAGGATGTTGGTCAGCTCTCTCAGGACCCTCAAATGCAAGACAACCCATCTGTTCTCATAAATTTGTATCACACTCTTTCTCACAAGTAGTCCCTGACTCAATCCTCAGGACAGAGGCTTGGAAAACTTTGTTAGTGAAGACAGAGACACAGATGGTGCAGAGTATCTTAGCGCTACCTGTGTGCACTGTCACTAAATCATGAACCTCATTGAGTGACAGTCCCACATATTCCTTGTTCAGCCTTTTACTACTAATGTAGAGGTAGAAGCTGTTCTTGTTGCCCGTGACATCCCTTGCAAGTCTCGAACGCCAGTCATTTTTGCATATTGTAACACAGTCCTTAAATGTTTCTGAATTCCTTTGCAGCGTGTCTGGTTTTATCTCCTATATAATACTACTTCGCCTCAGAGCTCTGCCATGAGTTTCTTGTTTACTCAAGCCAGTCTCCTGATAGGCTTGTTTTCCTAAGTGTCAAGATGGACTGTTGTTGTGCTTGGAGACTGCTGTGTTTACAAACCTGCCAGCCCTCCTGAGCTTCTTTGTCCTTCAGAGCTGTCTGCTGTAGGATCCCACCTACAAGTTCCCCCAGTAAGGTGAAGTCTGGTCTCCTGAAGTCTATGATCTGTGCCTCTGTTACTCTCATTCCTCACTCCCCTCAGAATCTTGAACTCTTCTATTTCATGGTCACAACAGCCAAGGCTACCAGTGATTATCATATATCCAGCCAATTATTCCCTGTTTGTGAACAGCTGCTCTAACTCTTGGTTAATCCATCCAGTACCTGTATCAAGAATTTCTCCCTGACTCCCTCCAGCAATCTCAGATTGCCCACGTTGTACCTGTATCAAGAATTTCTCCCTGACTCCCTCCAGCAATCTCAGATTGCCCACGTTGTGGTGTGTTACTCTTCCAGCAGATGTCAGGAACATTAAGGTCCCACAGAAGATTCAGGATCTGTCACACAGAGACTTCCTCAAACTGTTTAAAGACAGACGTTTACTGGCAAGTAGCCAGTGTGGAAATGAACACATTCTCTGTCTCCCCAGGTAGTGAGAAGACTGACATGGTGACTGTTGATATCAAATGCAAATGGAAGCTTTCTTCCTGGGGTAGTTAATCAGGAAAGCTAAATAACTATTAGTACTTTCAAAGGTTTTTTTTTCTGGGTTTGGCACAGGACATATTTTTGCCTGTCTTATGCTTTGGAGTATGAAAATGTCTTGAGTACCTCCTGAGTACCGTAGAATGGTTGAGGTTGGAAAGGACCCAGAGCCAGTTGCCCAGGACTGTGTCCAGACAGCTTAAGAGGGAGACTCTGCAACCTCCCTGGGCAACGTGTCACCCTCATGGCCCAAAAAGTGTTTCCTGATGTTCAGAGGGAACCTCCTGTGTTTCACACTGTGCCCATTGCCTCTAGCACTGAGCACCACTGAAAAGAGCCTGGTTCCATCTTCTTTGCACTCTTCCTTCAGAGATTTATACTCATTGATGAAATTCCCTCCTGAGCGTCCTCTCCGCAAGGCTGAAGAGTCCCAGCCCTCTCAGCCTCACAGGGGGATGCTCATGTCCCTTCATCATCTTTGTGGCTCTTTGTTGGACTCTCTCCAGTATGTCTGTGTCTCTCCTGTACTCAGGAGCCCAGAACTGGACATAGTACTCCAGGTGTGGCCTCACAAGTGCTGAGTAGAGACAAAGGAATACTTTGCCTAATGCAGCCCAGGATGCTATTAGCCGCCTTTGTGGCAAGGGAGTGTGGCTGGCTCCCACGGCTTGGTGTCAGCCAGGACCCCCAGGGCCTTTTCTGCAAAGCTGCTTTCCAGCTGGGTGGTCCCCAGCATAAACTGGTGTTGTGGGGTTGTTCCTCCCCAGGTGGAGAGCTTTGCACTTCTCCTTGTTGAACTTCACGAGGCTCCTGTCAGCCCATTTCTGCAGCCTGTCCGGATCCCTCTGCGTGGCAGCACAACCCTCTGGTGTACCAGCAACTTCTTCCAGGTTTGTGTCATCTGCAAGCTTGCTGAGGGCGCAGTCTGCCCCATCACCCAGATCATTAATGAAGATGTTGAGCAGGATCGGACCCAGTGCTGACCCCAGGGGTACACTGCTAAGTTACTGGCCTCCAGCCAAGCCTTCCTGTTGCTGATCACCACCCTCTTGGCTGGCCATTGAGCCAGTTTTCAATCCACCTCACTGCTGTTCGTGCAGCCCATACATCGACAGCTTCTCCATGAGGCTGTTATGGGAGACGGTGCCAAAAGCCTTACGGAAGGCCTTGATGATATCCACTGCTCTTCCCTCATCTACCACGCCAGTCATTTCATCATATACAGTGACATATCTATGATAAATGGTGTTTATATGCCAGGTTACAGACATATACGTGTAAAAAAAAATAATTCTTGAGTCAAACAGTAGTTGAGTTCTTGTACCAATCTTGACTTGGACCATGGCCCTTGAGTGTTTTATTCTTCTCTAATTTTAACAATTTCTCATCTCATTTTTATCCAAGTTAAATCTGAAAATTTTGCTATAATAATTCTTTCTTTCCCCTCCTCTATAAAAATGTTTCTAAAATCTTGAAACTCTATCAGCTGTCCTTTAATTTTAGTCTGTATTATAATAATTGTTCTTTTCTAAAAGGCGCTTAAAAAAGTATGTTGTTTCGGTGGTTTGTCTCTTAAAAAAAATAAACACATTATCCAATGGCAGTGTTATATATCTCCACTACATAAGTTTTTACTAAGACCCATGTGCCCTGTTCTCTAAAGCTCCTCGAAGAATATCCTGTTACTCTATAAAGTAGATTTTTAATCTTCACGGAAATTGTTTGTTTTGAATGTTTCAGAAATACCACACTTGCAAGTTGTTCTCCAGGAGCCTCTGCAGAAAGCTGTGATGGTCACAGAATATGCAAAGCAGGTAATGATTAAGCAGCTGAAATAAGCTAAAACAGGTCAAGGACTGGCCTTAAAACAGCTAAGCTGTGATGGCCTTTTTTTTAACAATCCTCTTTGGAAGGTTATTATTAACTGGATTAATGATGAAAGACAGAAAGAGCTTCCAAATACTGCTTGTACTATGTTCTTATCAGACTGTATTTCCCTTTGCTGGCTGCTTGGAATTCTTGTGTCCTTCATCCACCCAACCCATATTTGTGCTTTTTTTCTGTCTCTTGTGACTTAGTTTTTCATCAAAACCATAGGCTAAACTGGGGGAAGCTTCAGTAAATATACGTCATAGGATGCCTTTCAAACCAGCCCTATCCATTCCCACTGCCTTAATGGGGGTCTGGCAGACTAACTGGAGGAAGCGGAGTTATTTTTGCTAAGTGAGGGAGACAAGTAGACTCTGTCCTTGTAGTCTTGCACTGTGAACAGCGGCAGGTACACTTGCAGTCAGTCTGTCGGTGAGAAGAGTGCAGGATTAGATACCTGCTGCTTTGCTTTATACTCAGTCAGCAAGGTGATGGAGATTACTACCTCTGTATATCTGTACTAAGAATTTGTTGTAGAGTTTTTTTGTTGGCTTAGAGCAACGTCTGGGCTCTTTCCAGACTGCTCCACTCTGTTCCAGCCTGCTATGTTTTATCTAACATATTCCTCTCCAACAGAGAGAGTTTATAGTATATGTATATTACTGTGCAGTATTAGGGCAAAAGTTAACATTTTGGACTTATGTTGGAACTGGAGAAGGCATTTTGAGTCAATTCATTTTGCTTGACTTCAGACCCTTACATTCCAACTGCCTGTAGTCAGGGTGTAAGCTAGCGGATCAATGAGTTTGTACGCACACACATGCACACCATCTTTTCAAGGGCAAATATAAACCTTTGAGCTATTTTCTAGAGCCCCTTTATAGTCAGTGGAGATAGGTTCTTTAGCATACAATTCAGACCGAGGTGAATGTTTAACATGGGTCAATGCATGCCGTACGTTCCATTTCAGTGCTTGTAGCATGCAAAGGCAAGGTGCTCTTGGGACTGGAGATTTCCTTATGATTCTGTGCCCTCTTAGTGCCCTGTACCTACATTCTAGGTAGTTACAGCAAAAGTTAGTTCTGAACGCTTCATTTTTTTTTTCAGTCTTTCAATTGTTGGGTTGGGGTTTTTTTACTTGTTTTTTTGAGGGTGGGAGGGAGTAACTTTTTTTTTTTTTTAGACACTTAGCTCTGACATGTAGTCTCTTTGTATTCTAGTTCAAACCTTTTTTCCCATGGAAACAGTACTAGCTGTGCCAATTCTTTGTTGCGGTGAAAGACAATGTGTTGGGAACTAGCCAGAAATACTGCCATTCGTTTTAGGTGGATGTTAAGTGGATTTCTCAGAATGAAGGAATTAGTAGATGAAGTTTTAGTTCTTGTAGTTCAACAGCAAACTAACCAATTTCCTGGGCTTTATTCAGCATCTTTGTGTGGGCAAAAAGAGTTGGTGTGTGTGAAATAGCAAAATCTCTCTTTCTAGTGTGCTCTGTGTTCTTCAACACTCAGGTTCTGTCCTGTCTGACAGAAGCAGGAGACATAGAGCAGTGTGGGGTGGGTCTTTCTCTGTGGAGGAGCCTACTGTAACTTTCCTGGGAAGACTGTAGGTTCTTTATCTGCGGTAGTATCTCATTACTATCTGGAGTAGTGAGGCATACAGTGACAAACACATGACTCCTCACCTTCTCTGCTTGGGTGATTCAGTGAAAGGCTGTGGATCTATAGTTTGACCCTTTGAAGCAGTGAAGATAGAAGAGGAAGCATCTCAATATGCGAAGTTGTTAGAATCATTGCATTCATTAATGCCTTAATCTGCTGAGACAGGTCTTAGTCTCTTGCTTAATATAAATTATTTTAAAAAAAGTAGATTTGTTTTGATTTTCATTAGACATCAGAGTTGCATCTAAAGTTGGGACTGGTGCTTTTTACTTAAGGGTTGACAGAGCAGCAGGCAGCTAAGATAGCTGTGTTCTAATGCAAAGATCATGGATCAAAACTTCAGTATTTTTTCTTCAACCAACAGAGTAAGTGTGTTGGACCTGAGGTGGAATTGCAGACTCTCGAAGCTCCAGCCTCTTACGTAGACTGCTCTTCTACTTCTACAGGTGAGGACACAGAATAAGGCACAAGACAAGAAAATTGTGGACGTTTGAGAAGTTTCAGGGACAAAGCAAAGCTGATTTGGAAAGAAGAGCTTTGAGGTCAGAATCTAAAGTTGTACAGGAGATAGAAAAGATGCACATGAGGTAGAAGAGAACATTCTAATGTGGGATGGATAGGATATATCTGAAGAGAAGAAAGAAGTGGTTCCTAAGATGAGAGAGAAGGGTTTGAAGGAGAGCGTGTTTGTAGATGCAGAGGCCGATGTGTAAGACCCATAAGAGAATTAACATAAATTGAAGAATTGGGTTTCTCTCTGCGAGCTACTAAATTTCTTTTTGTGCCTGGAATTACCACCCCCACCCTTTTAAAAAAAAAAACAAACACAAAAAGCCAACAACCCAAAACAAAACAACCCATCACCTAGTTCAGTCTCTTTGCCTCTTCATTCTTCTGTAGAGGTCAGTTATAGTGTAGACTTAGGTGATGCCAGCATGCAGCAAACGCAGGAGGTTTTGCATTTATAGGTTCAAACTTTTTTTTCTTTTCCTCGCCTTGGAAACTAGAGAAACTACAGTCCCATGTATTTTCTCTCCATTTACCTACTGACTTTACATGCAACTTGTTATGCTGATGGTGACAAGTGTACCTTTTATCACTAGGTGTGTCAGGAGAGCTGGTGAATTCTGAAGTGCAAAAGCCTTTTGATGACACTTTGGTGCTCCTTGAGGTACAAATTTAGTCTAGAACTTTTTTCCTCTCAGTATTGTATGCATCTGTGGATATGAAAACTTTAATTTAGTTTAAAAGCCCCAAAGGCTTTTTTTAACATCCTGTAATGTAAAGTCGTTGGTACAACACTGCAACATGCTTTAAGTGACAGCTCTCCTTTAATGGTTCCTCATAAAATGTTTCTGCTCTCCAAACTGCTGGACAGCCTTTACAACACAAAATGTTGACTTATTCGTGGGCTGCTGATCCATGCTTTCTGGGAATAATTTGTGACTGCTTGTCTTCTGTAATCTGTTTTTGGGGGTGGGAGGCAAGCTTAGGACAGTTATTTGGAAAAAGCCAAGCACTTTGTCTGGTGCTTTCACTTTGGAGATGGACACAGACTAGAATATGGGCTTATGCACTGTTTCTTTGCCATGTTAAATGGACAAATAGAATACAGGACAAAACCTCATTTGGAGACTATGGATAGGATGCCAGGAAAATGTGTCTGGGTAAGTACACTGGAGAGCTAGTGAGAATCATAGGAGAACTGAAACACTTTGGAATCGTGCTATCTTGTAATCAAGAGAGAATGGGAAACAAAGGAATAGGAAGTTACCTTTATGGTCTAATCCTGAAGCCAGAATCTTTGATGCTGCAACTTCAGAAACTGAAATGAACAGAAATTACATGAGTCATCCTCCTGTTATTAGTGAGGCTATTTATTGCAAGAGTCAGCTCAAGAAAGGGTATCCTTAAACTACAAAACGTGAAAAGCAGATACTTCCAAAAGTCACCCTTTCACAGGATTCAAAGGAAAATTGAAACCTTTTATTTTCTTTTAGGCAAAACCAGATGGCTTTCCCAATGGAAGCAAGCAGTTTACTGAAGAAAGTTGTCCACCTGGAATTCTGGAATATCTTGCTGCAGAGAAACAGAAAGAGCTGTCAGTTTTGCTGCTGGAACTGAAAGAAGCCCAAGAAGAAATAAATTTTCTGAAAAGGCAGCTCAAGGGCCCAAATGGCCAAGATTCTACAGGTAACCAGAGCAGAGAAGCAGCTAACCAGCTAGAAGATAACTCCCAGATACGGTTTCTTGAAAGGGAAGAGCAAAAGGCTTCAGATACCCAAAATGAGTTGGCCAGTAGCTCATTACTGAGCAAAATAGAAGTGCAGCAAGTTGGTGTATTTCAGGAAAACAGAATCAGTCTTCAAGAAGTGCCCCAGGGAAGCACTGTCCCCTGCAGAGGCGAGATGGAAGCAATGCGAGAAGTCTCCTCAGCAGATCCAGACCCTGGCACCTCTCAATCTCAAGAACTGATAAACTTACAAAACCAAATTACAGAACTGCAGATAATTCTGCAGAAATCAGAAGAATCCTATAAAAAGGATTTAGGAGAAAAAGGTGAAGAAATAAACAGGCTAAACCAGCTGACTGAGGAATACAGAAAAAAAATTGAGGATTATGATAGTGCATTTTGTGTTTTGACTGACGAACGAGATCAGCTTCTGTGCCAAATGAAGGAACTCTCTACCGTAACAGAACTGAAAGAGCAAGTAAAGCAACTTGAGGAAAATCTAGCTTTTTCAGAAAAGCAGAGGCTGTCAGACAGTGAAAGCAGTCTTCTGAGAGAACAAATCCAAAGTCTTAAAAATGAATTTAAATCTAAGGAGATAAAAATTGAAGCTTTGCAAAAAGACTTGGATGAGGCACAACTTCAGCTTTCTGACCAAGACATGCAACTAAAAGATCTGAGAAGCCAGATTGAGAAGAAGGAATGTCAAGTACTTGATCTAGAACAACTTTTGAGGAAGAATACAGCTGAGATAGAAGAGCTTTCCCAAAACTTAGTCTCAAAGGGATGTGAAGCAGCAAGCCTAGAACAGCTTGTTGCTGAACGCACCAGGTCTATAGAGAGCCTGCAACAAACCTTGCAGGAGAAAGACCAACAGATGAGAGAGATCAGTGTCAGCATGTCTGAGAAAATGGTCCTGCTGAATGAAGAGAAATTTTCTCTAGGAAATGAGCTGAAGAGTCTTAAAGAGCAAACAAGTATATTATTAAAAGCCCAGGAAGAAAAAGACCAAAACATAGAGGCAAAAGATATATATCTAAAATGTGAGGCATCTGAGCAGCAGTATGAGACAGAGGCAGCATGTAAAGAAAATGAGGTGTTAGTAAATAAAATTGAACTTCTGAAAAAAGAAAATGAGCAAGTAAAACGGAAGCTGCAAGCAGCACTCGTTAACAGGAAAGAGCTTCTGAAGAAGGTTAGTAAATTGGAGAATGAGTTAATGCAATTAAGAGAACACGAATCAGAAACCTCAGTGACTCAAGAAGCTGAAGGGGAAGAAAATATGACAAATGTGATAAGCAGAGAAGTGAATCTTGAAAGCCAGCCTAGTGAGGATTATCTAATTCAGCTGCTTTCTGAAAAGGAGTCTGAGTTGCAGAGCATCCGGAAGGACCTGCTGGATAAAGAGACTACTGAAGCACAATTGCAGGCAGTGATCAAGGAAATGAGGCAAAGCTTGCAAGGCAAGACAAACGTTGTTTCAATTAAAGATGAAATCATGGAGAGTCAGACAATTGCTGACAAAGTAACAGAAACCAATAAAAGCCCAAAAGATTATGAAGAGAATGAAAAAAATAGTTCAGCAGCTACAAATCTTGAAGAAAACCAAAAGTCTGCTCTGAAAGAGAGGATTTCAGCTCTTGAACAAGAAAAAGAGCAACTTCAAAAAAAACTTCAGGAGGCCTTGGTATCTCGTAAAGACACTATAAAAAAGGCTCAAGAAAAAGACAGGCATCACAGAGAACAGCTGAAACAGCAGAAAGATGATTACAATATCCTACAAGAACAATTTGATAAGCAAAGCAAAGAGAAGGAAAGCATCCAAGCTCAGCTCAGACAACTCCAAGAACAGAAAGAATTGACAGAGGGTGTTCTTGGGAATCAAGGTGGGTTGGATTCTTCATGCACAGAAGGAGAAAATACAACAAATAAACTCTTCCAAGTTGCAGATGTTTCTGGGGAAGAGTTTAAGGAAAAACTTGAAAAATTGCAGATGGAGAAGGAGGAACTGGAACATAACGTTAGCTATATGCAAAGTGAACTTGCTTGCAAATCAGAATTAGTCTTTCATTTGCAAGAACACATAGCACAGTTGTTTCTGGAGATAGAAGGGCTGAAGAGAACCTCTGACCAAGCTGAAGCTAAGGCAGCAAGTCTTCAGACAGAACTGGAGGAGAATCTAGCAAAAATTTCTAGAGAGGGCTGTCTGGAAGACCTGAAAACACTTATGCATCAAAAGGATGAAGAAGTGGAATTTCTTAACTTGCAGTTAAAGGAGAAGAGTGAAGCTCTCAATAATGTGCAGGCACAGTTGCTGGAAAAAGAGGATTCAGTCAGGAGACTATGTAGTCAGTTGGAAACTCAAGCTCAGGTTCATGAGGAACAAAGCAAGAGACTGCAAACAGAGTTGCTTGAAATTCAGGAGAAGCAAGATGATGGTGCAGAAGCAGCTAAACAGAAGAATCAAATGCAGAGAAAGTTGCAAGCTGCACTTATCTCTAGAAAAGAGGCACTAAAGGAGAGCAAATCTCTAAAAGAGGAGCTAGCTAGTGCTAAAACTACTATTGAAAATCTTTCCGTCAAGGTGACAAATATGGAAAACGAAATATGTGGCCATGTTAAAGAAGCAGATACTTTAACAGAAAAGTTAGCAGGCCTCACTGAAGAGCGAGAAAAACTTATTGCAGAAGTTGATAAAGTACTTACAGAAAATCAGAATCTTGATGGATGCTGTAAAAACCTGACATTTTCTCTAGACAGAGTTACTCTGGAGAAGGAGAAGCTGGAGAAGGAGGTGGAATCCTTGAAATGCTTTCAAGCTGCCGAGAGTTCTGAGTGGCACGAGAAATACAGGGACCTTCAGAAAGAATATGAAACTCTCCTGCAGTCCTATGAGAATGTGAGTAATGAGACTGAGCGGATTCAGCGTGTTTTGGAAACTGTTAGACAGGAAAAGCAGGAAGTATTCATTAAGCTGAAAAGTGTTGAAGCAAAAAAAGAGGAAACAGATAAGCAGCTACAAGAAGCTGGACAGGAAATTGATGGAATGAAGGAGAAAATGAGGAAATTTGCAAAATCAAAGCAACAAAAGATCCTGGAACTAGAGGAGGAGAATGAGAAGCTTAGAGCAGAGGTGCGTTTTACAGATGGAGAGCTACACAGGACTGGAGATGTCTTTACAAATACTAGCCTGAAAGAAGATCTGGAAAGCTCTAGGAGAGATTACCAGTCTCTCTCTACAGAGCTTGAGAGAGTAATGGCTGAAAAGGCATCTCTGAATCAAGAGATCACAGACTTAAAGCGTCATTTGCAGTTAACAGAATCTAAGCTGGAGGAAAGCAGAGAACTGGTAGACAAGTACGTTGCTGAGAAGGCAACAGGGGTAGAAACAAATCAGGCAGTTGCCACACCACCACCAATGGAGAGGACTGAAAATCAAGTAGACGTAAGTTTTAGACCAGAGTCTTCTACTGCAGAGCTGGAACAAAAAGCACTTGAAGGTAGTAGCCCTTGTGAAGATCTTGGTACCTACATACAGCAGATAGCTCAGCTCACAGAGCGAATCACAGAACTAGAAGATAATAGGAAGGCTTCAGAGCAACAGCTGAGTGATATCCACGTGCGTGTTGAGACTTTAGCAGGTGAGAAAACTGCTTTAGAGATGCAAATGGAAGAGAAGGTCCATGAATTGAATGCTCTTCAGGACACAGTAGCAAAGATGGAACAAACAGTCCAAATAACCAAAGATGACCTCATCAGGATGACAGAACTGAAGGACAAGCTAGAGGCTGAGAAGGATGATTTGGAAGAAAGGCTCATGAATCAGCTGGCAGAACTTAATGGAACTATTGGGAACTATCAGCAAGATGCAACAGACTTCCAGATCAAAAATGAGCAATTGAAAACTGAGCTTCAGAGTTTGCAGAGAATGATGCATGAACTGGAGGAGGAGAAATGTCAGATGGTAAAGGAGAAAAGTAAAGCAAGTTCAGAAAAGGAATATGTAGAAAAGCTAAAATGCAGTTGGAGGGGAGACAATGGCACACATGTAAAGGAGCTTCAGGAACTGCTGAAACAGAAACAGCAGGAGATTAAGCAACTGCAGAAGGACTGTATTAAAAGCCAGGAAAAGAACAGTAGTTTAGAAAGAACTGTTAAAGCTCTGGAATTTCTGCAGAATGAGTCTCAGAAAGAGGTAGAAGCAACCAAAGAGACTTTAGCAAAAGCAGTTGAAGACACCAAGAAAGCCCAAACAGAACTTGCTCTCTGCCGAGTAGTATTGGATGACACCCAGAGTGAGGCAGCAAGGGTTCTAGCAGAGAGTGTCAAAGTGAAAGAAGAGCTGCAGGCAAACAAAGAGAATATTAAAATTCAAATGAAGAAAAAGGATGAGGACTTTGAGAGAAGACTGGAACAGGAAAAAGACAAGCACTCAAAGGAAATTAAGAACATGGAAGAAAAGCTGGCAGCTTTGCAGAGGGAGAAAGACTATACAGAAGCAACTGTTGGCGATCTTCAAGACTCCTTGAAGGCAAAAGATCAAGAAGCCAAGCAATTGCAAGGCAGCCTAAACAAAACACTAGCCCAGCTTGCAGCCTTCACCAGGAGCATGTCATCCCTTCAGGATGACAGGGATAGAGTGATAGATGAATCAAAAACATGGGAGAAGAAATTCACTGAAAGTATTCAAAAGAAAGAGGAAGAAATACGTTCAAAAGAGGAAACTTGTGTTGTGCTAAAGGACCAGATTAAGCAGATGACCATACGTGTGGAAGAACTTCAGACTCATATATCCAGGTAAAGGTGATAATGACTCGGCTGGTATTCTTGTATTTCCTTTTGACAAGGCAGCAGCCAGAGGTGAGGTAGGATTCCCCTTTGCACTATACCAGAAAGAAAGAATTCTGAGTACATAAATATGCTAAATATGACATGTGATTGGAAAAACTAATGAATGCCTATGATGGAGAGCAGAATTAGTCTTCCTAATAAACTCGTAAACAGGCTTATCTCCTGGATTGCTTGTGTTTGGATAGAAAAGAGGTTTGGAGTTATCTTGTAGGGAGTTACTATGTATTTATTGACTGCACCAAGTATACAAGGAGATTAACACTGTGTAATGTTCCTTTTTCTCATTATTAGGGCACCTGTGTTAAATCTGTTCTCTGTAACAAGCAGTAGTCATCAGAGGACTATCTAGAATCTTTATTAATCTGAAATTTGGAATAGATTAAACTTGACAGGTCAAGAGAGCATTGGGATAGATAATTCCAGTTGAATCCCAATAGATTTTGAGGGAAAGGTGGAGCTATGGAAATGTACCAAAACTTAGCTCTGGGAATTTCCAGAATTCAAAGCCAAACTGTTCTTACATGAGTAAAATTGTTCTATAAAGTTTGTGATCAAAATGCTATTTCTTTGCATGCTGGAACATTAAATGAGCATCAAGCATATGAGAACAGTGATTTCATTGAGAGTGTGTGTCTGCGTGATGCTTGCTTGCTTGTTTGGGGGTTTTTTGTTAGCCACAGTGGATGAAAGAAGTATTTTAATGAAAAGGAGGTGATAACACTCGATGTTTAACCTTCCTCCATTTTTTTTCAATATCAACATAAACATTTCCCTCAATGGACAACTTTTAAAAAATATTTCCCTAGCACCACTCCCTTCAGACAGTAGTGCAGTCAGAACTTTAAAAGATGCCTTGAATTTTAAATTGAGGGAAAACTAATCATCTGGATATTTCCCACGTGCTTTCTTAAAGTAAAATGAATTTTGTGTCTTTTCTAAATTAGTATAATCAATGAAAACTGTTACTGTATTTGGATACTGAGATACTTCATTGATTTGTCACTGTCTTTCTCTTCTCTGTTTTCAGGCTGGAATGCAGCAAGAGAGAGTGTGAGTCCGAATTGAGGAGTGAGATTCAGCATTATCAAAAGACATGTGAAATGTTGCAGGAGGAAAAAAAAGACCTTTTGATGCAACTTGACGGGTCTCAGAAACTGTACAGCAAGTCTCAGATCGAACAGCAGAAACTGGAGTCAGAAATCAGCAGCCTGAGAGACCAGCTTGCTGACTTACAGAATTCCTTCACCAAATGTGAATTGGTCAGAGAGGAGCTGGACAGTATGGTCAAGCAACAAGAGACCAGTATCCAGAACTTTAAATTCAGCTGTGAACAGCTTGAGGCTGATCTGCAAGCTTCCAAGGACCTAACAAATAAGCTGCATGAAGAAATTAGTGCCAAAGATCAAAAGATCATTAGTTTGCTGTCTGCAAAGGAAGAAGCAGTTATAGCAGCTCTATCTGAATTACAGCAGCAACATTCTGAAGAGATGAAAGAGCTGGAGCATAGGCTGAGTAAGGAGGAAGAAGATAAAAAAGCCTTGGAAAATGAGAAGAACAAATTTCTTGATAAATTTGATTGTCTCACTGAAAAGATGAAGATAAGCAGAGAAGAAAGTAAGCAGCAGAAGGCACAACTGGACTCCTTCACCAAGTCCATGTCATCTTTGCAAGATGACAGAGATCGCATACTGAGAGACTACAAGCAACTTGAGGAACGTCATCTTGTTATAATCTTGGAAAAAGACCAGCTAATTCAAGAGGCTGCTGCTGAAAACAATAAGCTCAAGGAAGAAATTAGAAGTTTTCATAGCCAGATGGATGACCTCAACTCTGAGAATGCCAAGCTGAATGCAGAGTTGGTGCGATATAGAGAAGACCTGAACCAAGTGATTTCAATAAAGGACTCCCAACAGAAACAACTTCTCAAAACACAGCTTCAGCGGATCCAAACTCTGGAAAAAGACAAGACAATCATAGAAACACAGCTGAAAGAGTCCGAGCATACTCAGGATGATCTCAGGAAGTGCATGGAAGCCTTGAGAGAGGATAAAGTCAGTATGTCTCAAGAGATTGAAACCCTTACATCCTCTCTTTCTCAGGTGCAGAGTGAGATGACAGCATTACGTGAGGGGGGTCCTATCATGGAGTGTCAAGCACAACTGAAGGCCCAAGAGGAAGAGGCACGAGAACTGAGTCATAAGCTTTCCCTCTCACAGAAAAGGATAACAGAACTTGAGGGGGAACTGGTATGTGTTCAAAGGGATGCATCCAAGAGAGTGGAAGAAGCTGAGAACAAGCTTCGGAAGGAATTGAAACACCTACATCATGATGCAGGGATAATGAGGAATGAAACAGAAACAGCAGAAGAAAGAGTAGCAGAATTGGCACGGGACTTAATGGAAATGGAACAGAAATTTCTTGCAGTCACAGATGAAAACAAAGATCTCAGAGCTCAAATTCAGTCTTTTGGGAAGTCCATGAGCTCTCTTCAGGATAGCTGGGACCAGGCCAATGAAGAGCTTCATGTTTTGAAACAGAAATACACTGCAGACTTAGAGGAACAAAAGAGTCTAGTGCAGAATCTTCATGAACAGATGGTTCGGCTACAAAAGGAGCAACATTCCACTGCCAGGGACCGAGATACAGTGAGGTCTGAGCTGACAGAACTGCAGAAAGCCAGTGATGAAAGAGGTCTCTTGGCCCAGATTGAGAAACTTAATCAGAAGCTGAGAGCCAAAGATGATGAGCTTCTCCGTTTGTCTTCAGAACTGGAAGGCTCTTCCAACCAAGTCAAATCTTTCTCCAAGGCTATGGCAAGCCTGCAGAATGAGCGAGACAGTCTGCTGAATGAACTGGACAAAATACGTAAGACTGAAGAAGTGAAGCAACAAGCAGAAGGGAACACTTCCTCCACTCTTTCAGAAGTGCAGAGTCTTAAGAAGGCACTGTCCTCCTTGCAGGATGACAGAGACAGAGTAGTAAGTCTTTGTTCTGTCTTCCTGCTCTTACTTAAAGCCCCATTGGAGATTTGGATCTTCAAATCTGCTATTTGCAGTGTGAAACACAGATTATTGTCATCACAGAATAGTTGAGATTGGAAGGGACTTCTGGAGACCTTCTAGTCCAACCCCCTTGTTCAAACAAGGTCAGTTGGAATAGGTTGCCCAAGGCACTGTCCAGTTGGATTTTGAGTATCTCCATAGGTGGATATTCCACACTCTCTGGGCAGCCTGTTTTTATATCTGTCTGGAAATGGTTTCCAGAACTAGTTGCTCTATCGCCTTCCCAGGGATAGAGATGAGGTTGACCAGCCTGCAGTTCCCCAGTTCCTCCTTCCTGCAGGTAGGGATGACATTTGCTTTCTTCCAGTCCTCAGGAACCTCTCCCAGTCACCATGACCTTTCAAAGGTAATTGAGTTGCCTCCCAGTGACAATAGCACTTGTGGGCACACTATCAGATCCCATGGATTTAGTATGTGTCATCTGTGTTATCTTCTCTGTCATATGGAAGCTGTGATTTCAGGTTTCTCTTGTTAGCTTGATTTAAAATACAGAATCGTAGAAATAAGATACAGGTTCCCTGTTAACCTGCTTAGGCCACATCTGTGGAAGCTTTTGATTTGTCTTGGGTTTCTGCAGGAGACTAGAGCAAAGGCTTGGCTCTGTTTCTCCTCTTAGCAGCTGATTATCAAGACAGGTCCAAGGCATTGCAGCTTCATTTTGATATCCTTACTTGCATATTTAATGTTTCTGTGTTTGTGAAGGCTCTGGCCTTTACAATGCAGCTCAGCAAGCTTCAGAGTTCTAGTTGCTGGTCAGATGACCAACTTTTACAATCATTTTCCACTGACACTTAGTCTGTCTTAGTTTTCCCTTCTGTTAATTCACAACAGACTTTGTGATACTGTCTTAAACATTTTCTCCTTCTTGTCCATTTTGTATCTCAGTTATTTGAAGATTTATGTCTCCTCTACTGCTGTTTTGTTGAACTTGCATATCTGTGTAGCACTGCTAATACTGAGATAGATCCTCAGTAGAGAGATCTCCTGACTCGTTAGTTGGTCCCTGTTTCCAAAGTCAGTCACATTGTCTTGTCCTGATTGCAGTGATGGATGCGTAATGACAACTTATTTCTAATCCCAGTCTGAGCAGACTGTCAAATGGATTTTATTTTCTCAGTTCCCTGGTTTACCCTAAATACCAACCTCAGGAGTTATTCTTAACTAGCTCCTGTCTCAATTTTTCTTCCTCTGAATAAGGGTATTAATACTGTAGTCTGGGGTCTTTTTATTAATATATGTCAAATCTTCATGGAAGGTCTCAAAATTCACTACTCTCATTAACAGCAGAATTCTCTGAGGGTTTTTTTTCTGAGCAGTTTTTAGTAGACTGCTCTAATCACTGATTCAGTTTCTAGTTTCTCTGTCATCTGAATGTGACTTTTTTTCTCCATATGCCACAGAGAAATGCTTTTAAACACTTGTAAGTAATAAACCTAGCTGCTTGCTCAGTTATCACACACACTGATGTTTCCTTTCAATTAAAGGTGAGAGAGCTGAAGAATCTGCAGCAGCAATACATACTTGTCGGGGTAGAATCAGCTGAAAATTCTCGCTTAAAAGCACAACTGCAGGAATATCAGCAAGACGCAGACAAACAGCAGCTTCTTCAAGAACAGCTGAAGCAAGAAAGCATTTTCTACCAGCAGGAGCTCCAGCAACTTAGGTGAGAATTGTCTGTCTTCTCGCTGCCTCAGAGATACAAATGTGCTGTTTCTTTCTTTCTAAGAGCACTTGTGGACAAAAGGCAAAGAAAGCATCGAGAAGCTCAGCCTTACCTGTGTCAGCTGTCACTCATTTTGCCCTGTTCGGGGGTGGGCACACGCTTCCCTTGTTCAGCTTTTGCCTCAGGCTTAGGGCAAAGGATTACAGCCCAGCATATTGGAAGGAAATGCCTGTGTGAAATAGATCAATGACCTCTTCATTTTTATTTCCTTCATCTAGTGGTGGCCAATATCATCTGTTCGAGAGAAGACAGTTTCTCGTATTGGAACTTATGTATCCCACTGATATCATTGTTTAGAAAAAACTCATTTTGTATGACTGTATAATCCTTCGTTTCACTTGCTTTTTTTAAAAAAGTGTGTAATTCAAGTCTAGTAAATTGTCATTTCCAAGTGGACTGAAACTAGTCAGACAAATATGCTCGGTTCTAAAAAGGGGAAAACAGTCCTTTCAGGTACTTCAGCGATCCCTCTAAGAATGACTGAACCTGGAGTAAAAGGGTTTGGGGTTTCTGTGGAAAGATACATGGTTTATCTTTGTCCAAAGTGATATAAAAACTTATAGTGGTCCTTCCCTCTCCCCCTGCCCCCAGTCTGACCCTCAAACTAACACTTAAGATCTTGTAGTCTTGAAGCAGTTTACAAATTTTATTTATCTCTGATAAAAGGGATATTTTTTTCCCCTGTCTAGCTTCTACAATGTAAATGAAGCTTAGGCCTCAAGTTTGCATGTTGGGATCAGTGCTGTGGTTCTGGTGCATATTTGACTGAGGCAACGATAATGTTATGATGACAAGTGTCATTGTCAATGACTTGCTTGACAAAACTCTCTGTGCACTAAGATCAAAACAATCTTCAGGAGTACCAAATGTGTAAGCATTGAACAATCTGCAGGATTGAGCAAAATATGGAATGCTTCCTTAAACTTGATTTTAAGGTTCCTGTACATAAGTGGTTTATTTTGGTTTGGTTTAGTTATGAAACTTTATTTCTGGCAAGGGGTGATGATAGCAAATATAATCATCCTCAGCTCATTCTGAGCAGGATACCTGGATATCATAAGTGATAGTGGTAACTTCCTGCTAATTTCCTTTGTGTCGTACTGGGCAGACAAGAGAAAACTACCTGGGAAAAGCAGAACAGCAGCATAAAGGAACATTACCTGATGGCCATAGCAGAAAAGGACAAGCAACTGAGCCATTTACAAAGGATCACACAAGAAATGAAACTGTCCCTCGGCAAATCTCATGTTGTAGAGGAGCAGTACCAAGCAAAGGTGGGTGGAAATACACAGACTCTTTATCGCATGGAGATGTGGGGCTTGAAATTCAGCCTTGTATTGTTGCTTGTATTCAGTTTGTACAGACTGCAGTATCGGATTTTGTTGTGTGACCTCCAAGGACTATACCAACAATGCAAGTTGGATCACTGAAAACCTTTAGAAAACTCTGACCTACTCTTCTGTGCTCTTCCCTTAGTTTGTGGTTCATAATGTTTCAAGAGAGAGAGAGACAGGGCTTCCTAGGCCCCCTAGGTCCTTCTAAGCAGTATGGAACTTATCAGGTTGGTCTTCCTGGCTATTTTAGGATTGCTTGTTCCACTGTATTTGAATCAGATCTTCTGGTTTAGTTCTTGTCACATTGTCATGATGTCATGTTGTAATTTTTAAGTTTACTATGAATTTTTAATGCTGTTTTTACTGCGACAGGGATCTACAATCCTGACTTCAGCCTAGAGAGGCTGAGGATTGAACTTGGGACTTTCTGCCTCTTTCTCTTGTATCACACTCCTAAAAGTGGAATGGAATATGTTGAGTATTTTGCTTGTTCTAGGGAAAACCACTTGTGTGCTGCCTGTACAATATCATTATGAGCAAGAGGAGAACTCTCCTGCCTACATCTGTAATGTTCCAGTGAGAAGCTTTTATCTCAATGGAGAAGGGAGAAAATCTTCCCTTATCCCTTTGATGTATACGTGCATATATGCAAAGAAAAAGCTAGAGCAATGTGCATGTGGTGCTTTCCAGGAGAATGCCTCAGTGCTAACCTTTTAGTCTGTGTTGAATGAGAGCAATGTGGATGTTGCTTTGGTTTTTCCTTTGTTTTTCTTATTCTCATCACTTTTTTTTCCCTTCCTGTACTGTACACAGCTTTAAGACCACTTTTGAGAAGGACCCATCGTATGTGCAAGTTCAGTGATCTTTCGTAATTGTTTGGGTTTTCAGATGGCTTTTAGGATATTTCTGTTTAGTCCCCATTTGTTGTTTTGCCTGAGCAGACCAAGTTCCAGGCCTAGGGATAATGTTGGGCTTTGACCCTGGAATACTAAACAGAGAGGACTAATACAAGAGTGGGTTGTCAGGTGTGCAGTATATTTTGCATTGTTCTTTCCCTGGCAGATGTCTTCAGAAGTTCTGAGAGGGGACTTCTCAAGCCTAGAAACAGAGACAAAACATCTCCAGGCCCAGCTGAATGACAGTCTGAAAGAACTGCACCAAAAAGAGCTCAGAATTCAGCAGTTAAACAGCAAGGTACCGATCATATTTTATACTTGCTTGCAGAGTCTGGGATGAGGAATGTGGGGAAGAGGGTAGGCTTGAATAGGGCTCAGGGAGCAGGAGTGAATCTCTCTGTTCTTGTGGGCATTCAGTGAAGTAACAAAATCAGAAATACTAGTTAAGAGACTTCTGCAGATGATCTTGTATATCCCTCTGTTCCTCAAAGCAGCACTAGATTGGGTCACCCATGACTTCGCCTAACTGAGTGGAGAAAAAAAGAGAGATTCCAGAACCTCTCTGGGCCCTTGTCCAATGCTGCTTTACACTTTTAATGCAGATGCTTTTTTTAATGTCTACAGCCCCTTATTATATTATCTGCCACTATCAAAAAGAGTTGAGCTCTATCTACTTTATGACTCCCTTTAGTTTAATTGTAAGCTATTATAAAATGAGCCTTTAGCCTCCTCTTTAGCATGCTGAAGCAGCCAAGCTGTTACAAGCATCACCTTTTCCAATCCCTTGATGATCTTATCACCCTTTTCCTGGACTACTTCCCATTTCTCTATCCATTCTAGAATCCTTTAGGTTGGAAAAGACCCTGAAGAGATTAGAGCCCAACTGTTAACCTAACACTGCCAAGTCCACAGTTAAGCCACGTCCCTAAGTGCCACATCTACATGTCTTTTAAATACCTCCAGGGATGGTGACTCAACCACTGTCCTGCACAGCCTGTTACAATGCTTGACAAGCCTTTTGATGGAGAAATTTTTGTTAATGTCGAATCTAAACTTCCCCTGGCACAACTTGAGGCCATTGGCTCTTGACCTATCATTTGTTACTTGGGAGAAGAGACTGACTTCCCATCAGCAGGCAGGTGTTCAACCATCTCCAGGAAAGCAGGACTCCATCACACACAACAGTTACTTGGGAAGACAAATGTCATAACTCTAAATGTGTCCCCCACTTCCTTCTTTTTCCCCCAGCTTTATATGCTGAGCATGATGTCATATGGTCTGGAATATCATTTTGGTCAGTTGGGGTCAGCTGTCCCAGCTGTATCCCCTCCCAGCTTCTTGTGCCCGCAGCCTTCTTGCGCGTGCAGTGGTGTAAGAAGCAGAAAAGACCTTGACTCTGTGTAAGCTCTGCTCAGCAATAACAAAAACCTCTCTGTATTATTGTTGTGGTTTAACCCCAGCCAGCAACTAAGTACCACACAGCTGCTCCCTCACTCCCCGTCCCTGCCCCACCCCAGTGGGATGAGGAGGAAGATCAGAAGAAGGTAAAACTCATGGGTTGAGAGGGTTGAGATAAGAACAATTTAATAACTAAAATAAATTAAAATAATAATATCACAGAGTACATTTGTAATTGTGATGAAAAAGAGAGAGAGAGGGAGGAATTAAACACAAGGTGGAGGTGGGAGGGAGAAAAAACCCAAGTAATCCACAATACAATTGGTCACCACCTGCTAACTGATGCCCAGCAAGTGCCTAAGCAGTGGTCAGTGGCCCCTGGCCAACTCCCCCCAGTTTATGTACTGAGCATGACATCCCATGATACGGAACATCTCTTTGGCTAGTTCGGGTCAGCTGTCCTGGCTGTGTCCCCTCCCAACTTCTTGTGTACCTGCTCACTGGCAGAGCATGGAAAATGAAAAGTCCTTGATTTAGATTCAGCGCTACTTAACACACTGATGCTTTAGTTGTTGCTATCAACATTGCTCTCATACTAAATCAAAAACATAGCATCAACTACTAAGAAGAAAATTAACTCTATCCCAGCCAAAACCAGCACATCCACTAAGTGGGTCACCTTGTTGTAGAAGGAGATCAGATTAGTTGATCAGGACCTGCCTTTCATAAGCCCGTGGTGTCTGGGCCTGTCACCTGGTTGTCCTGTATGTGCCATGTAATGGCGCCCAAGGTGATCTGCTCCATAACCTTCCCCAGCACCAAGGTCAGGCTGACAGCCCTGCAGTTCCCAGATCCCCTTCTGGCCCTTCCTGTAGATGGGCATCATGCGAACCTCCAGTCAACTGGGACCTCCCCAAATGAAAATGAGTGACCTAAAACCAGTCCCAGGATTCCAGATATAGTCTTACCGGTACCAAGCAGAGCAGGCAATAGCTTCCCTCAATCCGCTGGCCTTGCTTCTCCTAATGTAGGCCAGTAGACAAGTTTGCCTTGTTCACAATGAGGATGTACTCTTGGCTTGTATTCAGCAGGGCAGCTGCTCCCTGGTCCTTTACAGCAGAGCTGTTGCCTCGGCAGCCTTTCCCCAATCTGTACTGATGCATGGGTTTTGCCTCAGATGCAGAAGTTTGCCGTTTCCCTTATTGAACTTGAGATCTCTGTTGGCCCAGTCCTCAAGTTTCTTAAGGTCCCTCCAGGTTGACATTTTGGTCTTTGTCATGTGAGCCACTCCTTAAAATTCAATATTGGCTGCGAACTTGCTGATGCTATGATCTATGTCGTAACTTATATTGCTGTCAATGTTGAGCAGTATGTGCCCCAGGTGGGCCCCAGGAGTATTCTGCTCACTGCTGGCTCTCAAGCCGTTTATCACTGCCTTTGAGTCCAGTGGTCCAGCTAGTTTTTGACTATGCAGCAGTTAATTTGTCTACTTCATAGCTCCTTAGTTTCCAAATGTGAATACTGTAGGTGATGATGTTAAAAGCTTTATGTACTGGAGCTGGGTTGGAGTTAATTTTCTTCATAGCAGCCCCTGGGGTGTGGTGTTACAGCTGTGTGACTAAAGCAGTGCAGATAACACACCAATGTATTAGCTGTTGCTGAACAGTGCTTGCACAGCATTAAGGCCTTTTCCATTTCTCACTCTGCTCTCCCTGTAGTGAGGAGGCCAGGGTGGGCAAGAGCTTGGGAGAGGTCATAACTGGGACGGCTGACCTGAATGGACCAGAGGGGTATTCCAGGCTGTATATAGATCACATTCAGGAGGATCAGTGACAGTAGTGTCTGAATCAGTAACTTTTCTGCCACTGAATTTTAGTGCCCTTTCTCTAAAGTGACCAGAGAGAGAAAGGAGGAGGGAGAAGGAAGGAAGACAGAGGAGGAGAGGGGAGAGAGAGGGCAGGTTGGCAGAGGAACAATGAGGGAAGGATGGAGGGGAGAGCAGGAGGAGGAGGGGGCAGAGGAGGGAGAGGGACACCAGACAAAGGGACCAGAGAGCAAGATTATGTGAAGAAAGTTGTTCCCAAGTTCTGTTTCTATTGTCAGTAGTTCTTTGTAGCCTTTTGCTTTCTAGACTCCTGAAGGAAGTACCTCCATTGGAAGACATGCTGGCAGTCTTCAGTGCTGCCTGCGATATTGAAAAAGTTTCTGTACTTCAGTGCAGTATCCTATTCCCATGTTGAAATGGAAGACTCAGAATTTAGCCATCTTCAGAAAGAGAGTTGCATTTAAGGAGAAAGGAAGAATATAAAATCATAATTTATTGATGATATTTTGGAAAGGTTTAGGTCAGTCTCAGCACTTTAGAAATCTTGTTTTGAAAATGTGTTACCCTGTACATCATGTTGATGTTTTGGGACTCATGTTCTGGAAACCTTAGCCACAAGCTACTGTTGGAGATTGTCACTGATCTTTGTAACCTGCAGTGTGGTAGTTCCCATCTCAATAGAATTCTCACCCTCAGTTACACAGAGAACAATTTCGCTTTCACAAAAATAAAAGTTCTTTACTTAGCAGTTGTGTTCTCTTCTCAGCTGTCTCAGGTCTTTGAGGAGAAAAATGCCCTCTCCCTCCAGCTGCGAGGTAGCAGTCGGAACATCTGTGAGAGCCATCAGCACTACAGTGAGGTGCTGAACCGCTGCATGGTGCTTGAAAGGCAGCTTCAGGAGCTGCAGTCTGCAGACAAGGGCATGGTAAGGGTGGTCGTCTTGGTGTAAGGGAGGGAAAAGCTTATTGCGGATGGCTCCGCTAACTGCAGCGTTGTAGCTACTTTTTATCCTCTTCATTCAGTGCTACCTACCATACATTTGTGCTTTCTTTCAGGAGCTGTTTACAACAGATGCTGCTCCAGGAGCACCCCAAGAAAAGAATGAGCCTCAGAGAGGCAGTTACACACCAGAACTGCAAGAGTTGCAGCTGAGGTAAAGAAAGCCTGAGAAAACGCTCGGGAATGGTAGTCCTGATGGAGGTCTTTAGGCTAGTGATGAGGCTGTTTCTGTTACTTTCTGTCAGAGTGTTGGGAGAATTCAGTTCCACACCTTGTGGAAGTGGAAGGGCTATTATATGCACTTGACAGCTGTTGTTAGGTATCTTTTTGGGTAGGACTTCAAAAAATGAAGAGACAACATGCAGCAGCAATTCCAGCTAACCATCACCGGCCAAATGAGCATCTTTGATTTGATGGGCTGGGTCCCTCAGTAACTGCTGAAGTGTATCAGTGGTCCTGGTCTCAAGGCTGGTAGCTTGAGGGCGTCTGGAATTGAGACCTAGCACATGATTCCTTGTAACCTTCTGGAACTAAGATCTAGCACGTGATTGCTGATGTCCTTTCAAAATAATTTTCAGAAGGTGGGGCCACAGGTGACAGACCCAAGAAGCTCCTTCCTGATGTGACACAGAAGTTTCAAGAGATTTATTTTCTCTTTTGCTTTCCAAATAATTTAAATATTAATAAGAGATAACCAAGTCTTCTGTGTGAAGTGGAAGGGAACTGGAGTCTGTTCACATACTGCATCAATGAATACTACAGAAACAGAATAACAGTCCATGAATTAGCCCTTGTTTTGGTATATGATTGGTTATTTTCTGACAGGTTGTCCGAAACGGAACATTTACATAGCAGCACAAAGCAGGATTTGAGGTATTTAGAGGAGCAGCTGGAGGAAGAACGGGATCGTCGTCTTGCTGTAGAGGAGGCGCTCTCTGCAGCACAGGATCAGATCAGGAGGTGAGGGAGCTTGAACAAACAGGCAGTATCACCATAAAAGTAGGGTGATCCTAGCTCTGTGTTCGTCTGCACTTCATTACCTACTTCTGTCAAATGTCACTTAGGCGCATAGAAATGACTATACCTTGTCTATCACAGAATGGTTGAGGTTGTGGAAGGGACCTCTGCAGGTCATTGGGTCCAATGCTGCTGCTCCAGCAGGGCTACCTAGAGCCAGTTGCCCAGGATCAAACCCAGACAGTGCTTGAGTATCCCCAAGGATGAAGGCTTCACAAGCTCCCTGGGCAACCTGTGCCAATGCTCAGACACTCTTACAGTTAAAAAAAAAAGTTTCCTGATGTTCAGACTGTTGTTCAATTGTAGACAAAGCTAGAATGAGACAGCGGACTAGACATTAAGACAAATTTTGACTAGAAAAGAGATGCCAGCTTTCTCAATGAGTTAAATTAACTACTGGAAAATATGATATGGAGACTTGGAATTGGGTGAAGGCAGAAGAGGAATTTTTGTACTTCCAGGGGATTTGTCTCCTCAGTAAGCACCTGTCTGTCCTGGGCGAAACAGTCTTGACTTGAAGAATGTCATTCAGTTTTAATGTATTGCAAATTAACATAAAGTTTTAATTAATTTTGGTATTAAGAAACAATTAAACACAGGTAAAACACTTCCCCTGTGCCTTTCCCAGGCTCAACTTTGGTCTAGACACCTCTCCTCCCCTCTTCCTAGTCCCATTGTTTGCACTGCACGTTTTGCTTAGTCCCCTTGGTGAGGCAAAGGGCAGTGCCGGAGGCTGGGGCCAGTATGTAGTGATTTCTGTCTGCTGCTCCTTGTTTCTTACTCACTTCCTCTTCCCCTAGCAGCTACTACCTTTTGTTAAATATGTTTGAGCAGAGACCGTATACTCCTTTGGCTGTAGTTTTGGCACACAGCGAGGCATCATTCGTTGCTAAGTCAACTGTAACCGGCTGTGACTGGTACAGAGCCCTTCACGGCCCCCTGCCATACAGCTCTCCCTTGCAACTCCCTGGTACCAAAATCTTGCCATTTATACCCAATAAACTGTGTATCTCAGGTTACTTGACAGATGCCCTTATAGTCAGCAGAGAAAAGGAGGCTGACCTAGACTAGATGTGAGGATCAGGGTGCAGTAAGTCACATGTTAGAAATATGTGCTTCTCCTTGGGTTTTATCATGTAACTTGATTGTAGGCACTTGTGCTGTGCATTTCCTGGTAGTTAAAATAAACATCACTGTTGGAGTCTTTTACATGAAAACAGAGATTTTCTTCTGACACACATGCTAATTCAGCAAAACAATAATGGTCTGTATGGAAGAATTCTGGATGAAGTTCCCTGGTAATTGCTATACAACACAGACAACTGTAGCCCCTTCTAGCGTTCAAGTCTATGAAACCCTTCTGCAACTGATTTCCCTTCACTAACCAATGCTAGCCTGAAGATATGACAGTGTTGCTTCCACATTTCACCCCTTAGTAGTATCTTGCCAATCCTGAATATCTGTCACTAAAAAATAGTAAGAACCAGCATTATTGGGACCAGAGCTGACTTCCAAAATAATTTCAGGGAATTTAAAATACACAGTTAAATCATCTGCCCTGGCTTCCTTCAAGTCACACACTATGAAATTTCACTTGAAAAGCCTCATGTAGAACACAGAGACCTTAATTAAGTTAGAGTTCAAAATTCTTGGAAGACAAAAGGGAAAAAACAGCACCTAAAAAAAACAGTTTTGAAGTGACAGGATATAAATCAGGTAAGAAAGGGCTCCACTGTCAGCAGCTGAATTGTCCTGTCTACTGGAGAGGAATGGTGATCTGCACATCATGCAGTATGGGAGTTCTACCTTTCTCTCTGGCTATGGCCGTGACGGTGGGCACGGGAAGTGCCAGTCACTTGAGCAGGTATAACTGGCATGGAGAGCACAATGTGCCTGCTTTCTTACAGTTTCACCAGCCTGGTGGAGCAGGGAGAACTGCTGCTACCTGGGTCACCCAGTCCTCCTGATGAACTTGAGCTCAGGAGGCACTACAGTTGTACGAATGGAACCAGTTCTTGTCAAGTGAGGCCATGACTTGCTTCCAATGGTTGATTACTTTTTGAAAAATGCCTCTTTTCCTAAACTTGTCTACCGTGTTGGTTTGGGGCATCATAAGAAACTGAATTTAATTTCATTGTTTTCTGCTGCAGGTTGCAGTCAAATGATTGGACATCTTCCTTAAGTGCTAGCATTGATATGGCTCCAGGTCATGAGCATTCCTTGCTGATTGACTCCATGGATAATAATTCCAGCCAAGTAAGAATTTACATTCACAGCTGTTAATAATGTGAGCCCTGGCTTATGCAAGAAAACGTGGACTGAAAACCGTGTACCTATAGCAGTCAAATCCTTCTGTAGGCACATTCAAATCTGGGTTTCTGTAGGTTTCTGCTCTGGTCTTGCTCTGTTTGCCACACCAAAAGCCACACACTGTTCTGATTGTGGCTTTGCTATGGCCTGCATAAGCAGAGTAAGTTTCAGAGCTCCCTAAAATGTAGGCTAGCATTACCTATGCCTAAAATGTGGTCCCAGGTTCTTTGTGGAATATTCAAGGCCTCAGTAGTGAGCAGATAGGCAGTCTGTGCAAACAGCGGGCAATCTCATGCATAAGAAGTGTAGTGTAACTGGCCCTAGCATCTGAGATGCCTGGAGAGTCTGTCCTTTTGATTAGGGACAATCTCAGTTTTTCCTCACTCACTGTCTTTCAAACCTGTGTCAGTCAGGCTGGGAGCCAAAGTGGAGAGTTCATTTTTCACGGTTCTGAATGACAGCCTGGCAGTCACCTGTCCTGTTTTGCTACAGATGAAGCCCTGCTGAAGTCTTTGCTCTCTGGTCTCTTCAAGATTTGGGGGTGGTGCTCTCAAGAGCAGCATCAGCAGAATTATGGCAAGAGCCATAACTGGACACTACTTTGTGCTCATGCACAAAGGTTTGTTACTAGAATAGACAGTTTTCTTTCTATTGGAACTTTCCCAGTAGATGTTACATTGTCTGAGGACTCCTGGAAGGGCCCCTGTAGAGCGAGGTCACTCTGCAGCAGCTTGTTCAACAGCTTCAGAAGTCCTTTCAGCTGCAAGGGTGAAAGAACACAACAAATAGTAACTCTTCTAGGCCGGAGAGTGAAGCAGAATTCCTAGTAGCTCAAGGTTCTAGCAGAAAAGTAACATCAATCCATTTGTTTATATTTCACTCAGAGGGGCTAGAAATTTGTAGAGATCAAGTATTAGAGGGAGATGTTCTGCATTCTGTCACCCTTTCTCAAGGAAAATTGGAGAATGCTGGTTCACGAGAAACCTGCAGAGAACAGGGGAAGGGGAACATTTCACTGAGGGTTGGCTCTAGAGGTCGAGTCCAACAGTGGAATGGGTTTGGGAAGGTTCATACTACTTATCTTAAACTTATTTTCATGGTTTGGAGAGCTCTGAGTGAAGGCAGCTGGGGACATAGCCATTCCTGGTACTGACTGGTCTCTCTTTTACTCTTCCAGACTCGGAATGTCCTTGGATTACGACGCCTGTTACGCTCTCTCTTCCGTTCCCGGACCCACTTGCCTCTGCTAGTGGCCATGTATCTGCTTGCTCTTCATGTCCTGCTCTTCCTGTGCTTTACAGGCCACCTATGAACAGGAATAACAGCTTCTTCTTGAGCCGCAGCCCTCTGTGTAATGAGGTCCTGCATTCCCTATTGACAGGGTAGCACTTCACCCAGCTGCCTTCTTTTTCTCAATCAGCCCTTAAGGAGCAGCTGCACCCAGCAGCTTGCACCTAGGTTGCTTGCTGTCGAAGTATGCAGCAGCCGATGCTGATATTTGGGATCCGTTTCCAGGACATCTGCCATTGCTTTGGTGTTTTTAAATGAGTGGCATGTTTTCTGAGCCAGGGTTCTTGCACTACAAGCTTCAAGGACAACATCTATTCATGTACCTGGAGTAGCACCACTCATTTTATATAGTATTGTGCTGTGGGTGGGAATAAGAAAAATATTTTTGAGTTGCTTAAATAGCTCAGCACTTCTAGGAACTGCAGGATCTTCCCCCTCTTAGACTGAATCAGTGATTTGGGTAGCTAGGTAAAGAAGAGAGAAGCTTCTTCCCTGTCTTCCATTCCTTAGATTTGCTCTGTGGCTCAGTGCTGTTTGAAATGCATATCCTAAGGAAGTTGTGGACACTTTAAGGAACATGAATTCCAAAATTATGTTTCCTGCTCGGTTGCATCTCCTGTTCAAGAAAGGCCAAAATTAGTATATCCAGATGTGCTGAGCATTCCATCTAAAAGCAGCCATATGTCTGCCTTGACAAGCCTGTAAAATAATGTCAGTAACCTAGTGAATGAAAAGGAATAGGAAACAAGAAACTTTTTAGCTCAGAGTTAATAACCTTGCTGTTTGTAGCATCTGTGCACCTCTCACAATGGAAGGTGCTTGCATACCTCTTGAAATGAGAGCAGCTGTGCTCCTGCATTCTTGTCCACTGAACCCTTGTCACAAGATTAAACCCACAGAGACTGTTTTGAAGGGTTCCATAATGTGGTATGTGGGCCCAAATCAAAGGCAGAAGCTCCAGAAATAATCTTTTCCCCCTGTGCTGAGGAAGGGACTAGAGTTCTGAAACCTTCTGGCATCTCCGCTTTAGGAAAAGCGTGTTGTAGAAAGCTAGTGCTGGTCATTGGACTTGTCTGAATCTAAAGCAAACTGATGCAAATGGACTTGATCTTATAGGCTATATGGAAAGCTGTGTTTTCTAAAGAATTCCTGAATATGTCCTGGAATTGAGACTGCTGTCTTCCAAAGGGAAAATCCTAAATGCAAAGAAGATAGACCCAGCTGAGTTCCCTGTCAGAGACCACCAAGTGGTCATTCTGTTCAGAGTACTTGCCAGGATTGTATCTGTTTCTTGCCAGATTATTAAGTCACATTTTTCCCATGGGGAAAGAGGTAGTTCATTTGATGCTGCTGGTAAACTAAGATTCTCTAGCCTGTTTGAGGATGGATTGATTTCATCATGGTAGCTAAAATAACTGGATCTCTGGCAGGTCCAGATCATTGGCATTATATATCCATTTGTGTACTATCCTTGATTATCTGTGTGGACTTCCTCAACTATATAAAAATCAAGTGACCAAATACTTTGCCTATAGCTTCCTGGGGCATGTGCTCCTGTATATATAATAAAGATTATTTTTTAGATGGAATTTGTGTGGTGTTGTCATGTAAATGTCAGAGGTCTTTCAAGGTTATAATGCTGCTGTATCATACCTTATCAGGACCACCATGTTGAAATAAGACAAGCATCTGCTGGTTCAGAGACATTTAAATATTTTGTACCTTCCAATGGAACAGTTAGAGCTTAGAGTAAATACGTAAATAAATAAAATGAAGCCTCGGAAGGAACTAGTGATTTGATAATCATAGTCTGACCTAACAGCTTTGTGGTTTGACCTAATGAAAGATGTTTCCTGTTTCAAACATTTCAGCTTTTTGTTTTTTTCTCTGATAGACCTGTCCAACCTAGTTTTTTGATTGATCCGCAGTAGAGTCTGAAAAGGAGATCACCAACAGAGCTGTGCTTTGCCATCTCTAGTACACACAAGCCAATTCAGCATGGCCACTACTGGGGCAGGTCCAGGATCTGTTTTAGTGCCAGGAGGAAAGCAGTGTTACCAGGGATAGTGGAAGCAGGTTACTGCGCGGAGCTGTAAGAGGAACCCTCCTTACCATTTCCTTTACAGAATAGGTATGAGGCTCTGAGTATGGCAGACAAAGCATGTGATGAGAGAGAAGAGGAGGAACCTCTGCAAGCACTCTCGCCAAGGTCAGATCAACTGACCCCTCGCAACAGGAGCTGCGTTAAGACCAGTGCTGAGAAGAGGCAACAGTGAGTCATGGTCATAGGTAACTGCCTCCTGAGCAGAACGGAGGTACCCATTTGCAGATCAGACCTTCTTTTCAGGTAGGTTGGCTGCCTCCCTGGGGCTTGAATGAGGGATGTCACCAGATAACTGACAAGCTTAGTACAGCTTTCAGACTATTACTCACTCCAGCTCATTCATGTGGGTACTAGTGATGTAACAACAAGAAGTCCAAGGTTGATTAAAAGAGATTTCAGGGCCCTGGGAAGATTCAGGAGCACAGGCAGTGTTTTCGTCAATCCTCCCAGCAATGGGGAGAGATATAGGAAGAAACAGGCACGCCTAAGACATTGATACCTGGCCCCAGAACCGGTGCCTCCACCAGAATTTCGTTTTTAATAGAAACAGGAGAGTCCTTAAAGCATAAGGTATGCTGTGGTGTGATGGGATCCACCTGTCCCGATGGGAGAAAAGCATCTTTGCTTGTAAAGTGGCAGGACTCATTGAGAGGGCTTTAAACTAGAATCAATGGGACAAGGGGATACTAACAGGAGAACTGAAGATAAGCCAAGGGTTGGCATGGCATTGCCTGAGGGTGGCAATGCTAATGGTAGCATTTACGCTGCTCCAGGGAGCACTGAGGGCTTAGCAGCACATCTGAAACGCTTGTAGACCAACACGTGCGGTATGAGAAACAAACGGGATGAACTGGAAGCGTTGGTCAGTTCCCAGAGCTATGGTGTCATTGGTGGTGTGCAATTTGGTATACTACTAATACAGAATTTGTTTAGTGTAACTTGCTTAGCATTAATAGTTAAATTTGCTGAAGGCTTAGGCCACAGGCTGGGAACTTTCACCTAGGTATGTTGAACTTTTAGCTAGTCAAGTAAAAGAAGGCCTCAGAGACAATGCAAGTCAGAAGATACGGAAGCTATGTTCATTAACAGAAGCTGCAACCTCAGAGATAAGAAACAGCCTGCCTAGAGACTGTCAAAGGACCCAGTGAAGAACAGGAAGACCCCAACCCTAATGTAACTACTGGTCTGAACTGTCACATGAGGGGTGGGGAATTTAGATTGTAAGGGTATGATTGCCCAGGGATTTCTTTGTTTGAGGTCCCTCTTTGGACGCACCCAGCTTGAGCTGTAGCACTATTGATACAATGTAATTAATTAGTTTATTAATAAAAATAGTTAATTAATAAAAATTAAATAATTAATCAAATGTAAGGACTTTACAGAAGAATCTCTTTTCAGGTTATTGATTCAGTGGAAACCTAGAGTCGAACCCTGTTACGGTGTCTGGCATGTGTAATTTCCATAACACTGGTATCGGTGAGACTTGGTGGAATGACTCCCAAGACCGGAGTGCTGGGATGGAGGGCTATAGGCTGCTCAGGAGGGGTAGCCAGGGCAGGTGAGGTAGAGGAGTTGCACTATATGTAAGAGAGGTTTCACTGTACAGCCCTTACAGTTATCGGTGATGTGGTTGAGAGCCTCTGGGTGAGGATTAGGGGGTGGAAAACAAAGTAGATGTCATAGTGAGTGTCTACTATCAATCGCCCAGCCAGAATGACAGCATTGATGTGTTATTCTGTAGGCATTTAGAAGAAATCTGTGGATTGATAGGCCTTGTCCTTATGGAAGATTTTAACTTCCCAAACATCAACTGGGAATTTCATACTGCTGTGAAGAGCAAGTCTAGGAAATTCCTGAAGTTTGTGGAAGACAACTTCTTGTTACAAGTACTCAGTGAGCCAACCAGAAAGATGCCCTCCTAGACTTGTTTAAATAGAAAAGGGCTGATGGGAGATGTGATGGTAGGTGGCTGTCTTGGCCACAGTGATCGTGAAACCATTGATTTTAAAATTTTCGGTGTAATGAGAAAAAAGGTCAGCAGTGTTGCTACACTGGATTTTGAGAGGAAACTTCAAGCTATTCAGAGAGCTACTTAGCAGTGTCCCCTGGAAATCTGCTTTTGAAGGTTTAGGAGTTGGCAAGTGCTGGTCAGTGTTTAAGAAGCACCTTTTAGAAGCACAGGAGCTGGCAATTCCACTGTGTTGAAAGTGAAGCAAGCAGTGAAGGCCGGCTTAGCTGAACAGACAACTCCTTGCAGAGCTCCAGAGGAAAAAGGAATTATACGATCTCTGGAAGTAAGGTCAGACTTTGCAGGAAAATTACAGAGCTGTGGTTCACCTTTGCAGGGAGAAGACATTAAAGGTCAAATCTCAGATTTTGAACTAGTCCACTGTTGTGTCAGACAACAAGAAAGGCTTTTTTAAGTAGCAAGAGAAGGTCTGAAGAAAACATTGGAGTGATCCTTGTTGAAGATGGTTACCTGACTAATAGGGGCAAAGAAAAAGCAGAAGCACTCTGCTTATTTTATCTTAGTCTTTAATAATATTGATAGACCTTGGGCTGCCTGGTCCCCTGAGTCAGAGGAACACAAGTGCATGAACAATGACTTTCCATTTGTGCACACTGAAATTGTAAGGGACCAGCTGCACCAGCTGAATGTTCACAAGTCCACGGGGCCTGATGGGATTCACCCCAGAGTACTGAAGGAGCTAGCGGATGTTATGGCAGGACCCCTCTCAATCATCCACCAAAGGTCTTGGGAGTCTGGGGACACCCCCCCTGAGTGGAAGCTAGCCAATGTTATTCCCGTTTACAAGAAGGGTGTGAGGGAAGACCCAGGAAACTACAAACCGGTGAGTATAACCTCCGTACCTGGAAAAATTAAGGAGATTGTACTGGGTGCTATTGAAAGATACGTAAAGAACAATGCAATCGGGCACAGTCAACATGGGTTCACAAAGTCCTGTTTAACTACTTTGATATCTTTCTATGATAAGGTCACCCACCTAGTGGGTCAAGGGAAGGTGGTGGGTGTAGTTTTTCTGGATTTTAGTAAGTCTTTTGATACTGTCCCTCACAGCATCCTTCTGGAAAAGTTGTCTCACTGTGACACGATCAGGTACACAGGGTGTTGAGTGAAGAACTGGCTGAATGGCCAGCCAGTCAAGGGAGGGGATTGTCCCACTGTATTTAGCGTTGGTGCAGCCTCACCTTGAGCACTGTGTGCAGTGCTGGGCCTCACCACTTTAAAAGGATGCTAAAGTCCTTGAATGCATCCAGAGGAGGGCAACAAAGTTAGTGACAGAGCAGGAAGGCACGTCCTTTGAGGACCGGCTGAGGACTCTGGGTTTGTCTAGTTTGCAGATAAAGGCTGAGAAGCAACCTCATTGCTCTGCAGCTTCCTGAGGAGGGGGCATGGAAAGCGAGGTGCTGAGCTCTTCTCCTTGGGATCCAGTGATAGGATGCATGGGAATGGTTCAAAGTTGCATCAGGGGCGGTTCAGACTGAACATTAGACTCATACAGTCATGGAATGGTTTGGGCTGGAAGGGACCAACTAGTCAGGAGACCATCTAGTTCCAACCCCCTGCCAGGGGCAGGGACACCTCCCACTAGACCAGGTTGCTCCAAGCCCCATCCAACTTGGCCTTGAACACTTCCAGGGATGGGGCATCCACAGCTGCTCTGGGCAGCCTGTGCCAGCGCCTCACCGCCCTCACAGTAAAGAATTTCTTCCTTAGATCTAATCTAAACCTGCCCTCTTTCAGCTTAAAGCCATTCCCCCTTGTCCTATCACTGCAGGCCCCTGTAAAAAGTCCCTCTGCAGCTTTCCTGTCAGCCCCTTTAGGTACTGGAAGGCCGCTCTAAGGTCTCCCCGGAGCCTTCTCTCCTCCAGGCTGAACAGCCCTGACTCTCTCAGCCTGTCTGCCTAGGAGAGGTGCTCCAGCCCTCTGACCATCTTTGTGGCCTCCCATGGGCTCACTCCAACATGTCCATGTCCTTCTTATGTTGGGCCCCCCCGAGCTTAACACAGTACTGTAGGTGGCATCTCAGGAAAGCAGAGCAGAGGGTCAGAATCACCTCCCTCGACCTGCTGCCCACACTTCTTGTGATGCAGCCCAGCATGTTGCTGGGTCATGCTGAGATTCTCATCCACCAACACCCCCAAGTCCTTCTCCTCAGGGCTGCTCTCAATCCATTCTCCGCCTAGCCTGTATTTATGCTTGGGATTGCACCAACCCAGATGCAGGACCTTGCACTCAGCCTTGTTGGTCTTGATGAGGTTTGCACAGGCCCACCTCTCAGGCCTGTTCAGGTCCCTCTGGACAGCATCCCTTCCCTCCAGCATGTCAACCACACCACTCAGCTTGGGGTCATTGGAAAACTTGCTGAGGGTGCACTTAATCCCAATGTCCATGTCACCAACAAAGATGTTAAACAGTGCCAATCCCAATACTGACTCCTGAGGAATGCTGCTCATCAGTGGTCTCCACCTGGACATCAAACTGTTGACTGCAACTCTTTGAATACAACTATCCAACCAATTCCTTATCCTCCGAGTGGTCCATCTGTCAAATCCATGTCTCTCCAATTTAGAGACAAGGATGTCACCCAGGACACTGTCAAATTAGGAAACATGTCTTTACCAAGAGGGTGGTCACATGCTGGATGAGGCTTCCTGGCGAGGTGGTTGATGCCCCAAGCCTGTCAGCGTTGAAGAGGCATTTGGACAATGCCCTTAGCAACATGCTTTAACTGGTGGACAGCCCTGAAGTGGTCAGGCAATTGGACTAGATGATTGTTGTAGGTCACTTCCAACTGACATATTCTACTCTGTTCCAAGCACTGAGTATCTTGCCCTTGTGTCAAATAGAAATTGCTACCCTAGGAACTTTTCTTGCTTCATTTGACTCATTCAGAAAGGAAGTTATTTTGGTTTGAGATGTTTATCTAGTGTCAAACTAGTGTGATTCATGCTACTCATCCCAAAATTGTGCACTTTCCACCAGTAGGCAATGTACCAAAGAGTTTAATCTGTAAGTGTTTAGGATTCTTTAATGACATGCTTTCCATCTTCCTAGCTGGTATTTACTTTTTTTTTTTTCTTTTGGTTCCGGAAGAACTTGCATGTGTGTGTATGTATATGTGTGTGTATGCCTCTGTGTGTTTATATATTTTTTTAAATGTGCTGTAAAGTACTGAATCAAATTTCATAACAAGTTCTGTAAGCAGTACCTTGCTTTCTTTGGATCTCTTTGTAATCGTCAAGTCCAGGGGCTTCAGCCTTTTAACTTTTTTGTACTTTTATGGCAGAGTGATTTTTTTGCAAGAGATGAAAATGGAGATCACAGTCTGGTTTTGCACACTGAGAAGTGTAATTGTACCCCATCAAGCACTACTTCTGGAGTCCAAAATTTGTGTCCTGGGTGTACGCCTTATCAGCACCCCTGAGCATAGGCAGCATGCAAAGGAACTGCAGCGCACTAGGGCAGGTTTCGGTACTCACGACTTGAGCAGAGATGGGGGCTGGGACACAGGAAGCGAAGATAGATGAAGTTAAACCAGGAACTAGGAGCACACAGCAGTCCTAAAGCTGTCACTAGCAACAGGTGCCAGAGCAAAAAGCAGCACATTTGCCAGCAGGAGCTGGTGAGCCTTTTAAGGTAAGAAAGATGAGTGGGTTTGGGGAGTGGAATGTGAAAAGCAGCAACCAGAAAAGTAGGGTTTTGGTGGGCAAAGAGAACTGCTTCCTGACCCAGCATGAGTGAGTTGATAGTGCTCAGCATTTGCTTCGTAGTCTGCTCTTTGGCCATAGTTGCTGCTCTTGTGTTTGAGGCCCTAAAGAACCACATTTTCAGATCAACCCGCATGACTGTGCTAAGTCTGGTAGCCCTATATTTGTGCTGTAGTGGATGCTTTCAAGGGGAAAAATGGGACAAACTAAAGGGTTGAGACGCTACCGTGGCTGATATTCCTCATAGAGGGTGTCTGGAGCCTTGAGTTGTGATTACACTCAGGTTACTCATGGTTCCCAAGATACACGGTGGGTGGCTTTGGAGAATAGGTGGTCAAGAACCATTTATAGCAGTATTCAAAATCCTGAACCACCTGCATTTGAGCTAGCTGCTCAGATCAGCTGCCCTGTTGAACAGCCCTGTCCTAGCTGGTTCTTGCAGCTATTTTATCATTAACAAAAATGAGCCAGAAACTTTTAAAAATCTTTGGCATAAGAGATGTTAATAAATTAGGAAGGGAAAAAGAAGAGGAAAGGTATTGCTAGATTGTGCTATGATGCCCACATGAGCCTTCCTGCTTCCCCTGCTTCCATTTGCAATTAGCTGTATTCAGTTTGTCATGAGATTACTGTCAGTGTTCTGGAGTAGGACAGCTGCCCCCCACCCCCAGCACCTCTGAGGCAGCCTGGGGAAGATCTTCACAGTAAATCTGCCTTGGTCCCACATCCTCTCCCTTAGCTAACTATGTGGCTTTTGTTTAATAAAAGAAAGACTTGTCCCTGCTGTGGTCTTTCAGTTTCTGTTGTCTTTGCTCCCTGGTCTTACAGTGCTGGTTCTCTATGTAATCGGTAAGGGCAGCTTGAAACTGAACTGACCAGGGCACTGTACTGAACTGGAAGGTTATTAACAGCTTTCTGTGTCGCACAGTTAATTACTTGTTCAGCAAAAACATTTTGCTTGCACAAAAAGCAACTGTCCTGGGCACCTGGGGCCAGTTTGTAGGCTCCCCTATGGTTGTGGGATTGAGAGGTTAGTGCTGTTGAGAAGTTCATAGCAAAAGCATACTGTTAAACGAGGATCCACCACCAAGCAGTCCTCTTCCTTCCTGGTGGCCTGTTCACAGGTTTACGTGGTGTTTGCAGTGATGTGAAACAGGGCTCAGCAGCACAGTCTTTGCTGTGCATTCTGTTCAGCCTTTCTGGCCAAGTGACAAGCAGCTTTGGGCAACAGAACAATTTGGGGCTCCTCAAGGCCACAAGCGGTGTTGGTGGGACGTGAGAGCTCTGCTGAGAATGATTGCTCTGTTTTGTGGTGTAGGGGCAAGCCAGCCATGTAATAATCTTTCTTCTGTCTCTCATTTTGTAGAAAACGTGTGGTTTGGGAGGGGTTTTTTCATCACCTCTTTTCACTGTCCCCTTGAAAATGAAATGCAGGAGGTTTAGTTTTTACATTACTTTTCTGTAACTTCCTCTTCCTGGGTCTATCACTTCCTCCAGGCCTCTTTGGACAGCCTGTGCAAGCTGCACCACCGCAGCTGCAGCCTTTGCAGCCCTGCATACGTAATGATTTTGGCTCTATTTCCCCTTTTTACCATTTGACACACACAAACACAACACGGCATACTGTACCAGCACCGTCAGACCAGAGTACAGCTTTGCTCTGAACCTTCTCTAGCACGCTAGGCAGTGATGAAAAGGTTGGAAAACAGACAAGAGACTTGAGGAGTCCAACCTCAGGTAAATAAGCATTGCATCATGGTGGCAGAGCAAGCCACGGCTCCTGGTGGTGTGCCATGACAGTGCTTAACAGCAGGGAACAGTCTCCCACAGCACAGAGCATTAATGTATGTGGGAAAAGCAGAACCAGGCATTTGGATGCTGGCACTAATTTGCATTAAAATAAGGTGTGCATTTTAACCACGGAGTCAGCCTGAATGAAGACTGTGGTTTACACTTAAAACGCCTGTGTTTTGCTGAAAGTGGTGCTGGGGCTCACGAGCAGCAATTTTGGGGTGCCCTGTGCTGTATGAATGACAGAGAGATCAGCAGGGCAGATGGCCTCCAAGGGTCCCTTTCCAGCCCTGGTTTTACCATGACTGCTGTGGTCTGACATGCCGATGGCTGTGAGCCAGCAGTGCCCGCAGGCTGGGCTCTGGTTGATGGCGTGTCCTCCTTGTGCAGATGTGGAGAGCAGTCGTGGGACATGACATGTCAGTGAAGGTTGAGGCTCAGGGAGACGACTGGGACACTGACCCCGATTTTGTGGTGAGTGTCTGATGTGGTAATCCATAATGGGGGTGGGGCGGGGGGGTGGGGTGGTGGTGGTGTGAAGGTTTCACTGGCTCTAGGCATATGCTGGTCACCTGGTCCAGGGCTGGGGGTGAGGCACAGCATACCACCAATGCCTCACAGGTACTGTCAGGTCATCTAAACTGTTTCCGACCCTTATCTATGTTTAGTATCCAGAACTTCCTACATCAGTGCACCACACATCTGACTACAAGTAGTATCACTTAAGGGGTAGAGAATATTTAGTTTCTTTTAAACCTACTCCCTGGTAACTTCACTGAGCCCTCCCCACAAGTTATGTTACAAGAAATAGCAAAAGCTTACATTTTCTCCTTCCCACACTGTTGGTAATTGTACAGGATTCCAGCATTGCCCTCATTTATCTTTCTTCTAAATGGAAAAATCTTAGTCTGTTTATGGTCACCTTGTACAGATGCAGCTACATGCCTCTGAATAGCCTCATTTTCTATCTAGTCCAATTCTCTAGGTGAGATAGTAAGAGAATAGAAGGGCTCAGCCAGTGGGAACCCCATGCGTTCATACAGTGTCATGATTTTCATTTTCTGTTTGATTCTCTATTCCTTTCCTAGTAAGTCACTCACTTCAGCTTTTTGGCCCATTCTGTATTTGCTACTCTTCTACATAATTGCACATAATTCCAAATTTCCTACTCCTTCCTGAATGGTACATATTTTGGAACCATCGTTGTGCAGACATAATTAGGATTTTCCCCCTCCCCCCTCCCCCCCATATGCTTTAATGTTGTACTTATTAACACTAACCTTCATGTACAATTTTGTCATCCACTGATTCGGCATCACAACATTTTTCTGCACTGCTTTGTTTCCTGTGGTTGGTTAATCTAAACAGTCCTTTACTATCTCAAGACATTCTTCATACCCTTTTCCTAAAGCTCTTAGGAGCGTACAGCACAGCCAAGTCCTGTCCTCCTGACACCAAGGAGTGTCAGCCGCGATTTACAGCCGCAGGTCTCTCAGCTCTGTTGGGATTTTGGTTTCCTTTCCAAGGTAGTTTCTTGACAGACACTCTTCTGTTGTGCAAGAGTCCTGTGTTTCTGAAGTTCAGTCTTGCCTAGTTATTTCCAATAAGAAATTCTACTTTGGGACAGAAAAGTGTGTCCCCTCCTCAAAGTTCCCAATTATTCATGTTTTACAAAATTTTATGCTGTCAAAATTCTTTTATTTTACTTCATTTGTTCTATTTGTGGAAGCATTTAAAATAAGCCTGAATGGAGTAAGACTATTATTTTTTTTTAATCTATTTCGTATATACATACTTTTAGCTTTACCTTATATTAGGAAAGTCTTTGTTGATGCTTCAATTTATCAAATACTCATCCAGGCCTTCTGAGAAGACCGAACAAGTGCTGTTGTAACACAGCTGAGGCAGAACAGCTGGCCTTGACTCAAACCTTCCCTTCAGCATCTTTCCACTATTTTTCCTCAACTATTTCCAGAGAAGTTTTGTTTGGCTAGCTTCTCCCTGAGGAAAAGGGCCGGGGCCACCCATGGCCCCACTGGTGGCTGGGGACCGAGGGCCTGAGCCCTATTCCCCGGGGACGGCTGCTGACGGCTGTGCTTGGCTCTGCAGAACGACATCTCTGAGAAGGAGCAGCGCTGGGGAGCCAAAACCATCGAGGGCTCCGGACGTGCCGAGCACATCGAGTGAGTGTGGGGCACGGGGGCGGCGGGCCCGGGAAGCAGCGGGGTGGCGGGGGAGCAGCAGCCTCAGCCAGGTGAGGAGCTCCTCGGGGCTGCAGCCTGCCGGCCCAGGCTCTGCCTGCTGCATCCAGGCTCTTCGTTTGGGGTGCTGGTGTCGCCCCAGAGCAGGGCTCACAGGCCACCTGCGGTGGTGCCGGGCGTCAGCTTTCAGCTGCCTCCAGACAGTGGCTGTCCCTAAAGACTTCCCCGCTCCTTCCCTGGCCAAGCTGACCCCATCCAGCAGCTCCTCCGGGATGCCCCAGCACTGCCCTGCACAGTGTGGCTAGTGCAGCACACAGAAAAGGAAGCCTTGGGCTCCTTCTGAAGACAGAGTGTAGCCCTGAATGGGGGCTGGGTGCACACACAGACCCTGCCACCCTGGGTCCATCACCAGCCCCCAGGGTAGCATCATCTCCTGCCACAGCGCAGTGGCTGCATGTGTGTGGCCACAGTGGGTTTATATCCTGCTCTGTGCTGGGTTCTGGCTGGGACAGGGGCACAGGGGTGCTCCAGCTGGCTGCATGGGTCCACAAAATCCCACAGTGACCTGCCCTGACTCTCTCTGCCTCACCAGCATCCACCAGCTGAGGAACAAGGTGTCGGAGGAACATGAGGTCATCAAGAAGAAGGAGCTGGAGACGGGCCCCAAGGCCTCCTATGGCTATGGGGGCAAGTTTGGAACAGAGCGGGACCGAATGGATAAGGTAACAGTTGTAGAGGGCTTCCTTGGGCCACAGTGGAAAAGTCTTTTTCTCATAAAGAAAGAGCATCCCTGTTTTCTTGCCTGACCCTGAAGGGAGAGAATGGAGAGCTGGCACGGCTGTGCAGATTCACACATGTCTAAGTAGCCCATACTCTGGTCTCCAGGATTTGTCTGAACCCATTTGTATAATTTGTCTCTACAACTTCCTTGCAACACTCCCTTAGCGGTGAAGAAGGACTTTCTGTGGTTTGTTTCAAAACGGCTGCATAACAATTAAATTACGTGCCTCCCTACTTGTACTTGGAGAGCTAATGAATAATAATTCCTTCCTCATATTCTCCATTGCAGACGTCTGCTATATCTCCCCCAGGATGAAGCCCTAGCTCATACTCGCTGTTCTCACATCAAATTTGTTTTATGTTTTCTGATAACCATCAACACGCTTCTTCCTGTACATTTCATCTGGACCAAGACACAGCATTTAATACTTCTTTTTTTTTCCAAAGGGAGATGATAAGATTGCAGTAGTATTCAATTTGTGGGGTCACTGTGGGCGTGCGTGATACCAGGATGACAGAGCAGGAAACAAACGTTTCTTGGAAGCCAAAATGGAGCAGCCATGCTCAAACCCTTCTGCCAGAGCAGAGTGAGGATGTCTTTGAGCAGCTCCTCGGCCTTTGTCCAGTTGCACCAGGATGTTGTAAGCATTTAGCCTCTGGCCCATCTCCTGAGGAGTGTGTGCAATTCTTGGCCACAGCACCTCCAGCAGAGTGCAGTGGGACCCTGGCTGGGCCTGTGCTAGGCATAAAGGGTGATCCCAGTCAGGTGTGCTGACCCTCACCCTCAGACACAGAAAAGAGGGAGCAGGTGCCAGACCTGCTGCCTGCGGGTTTCCAGCTGTGCATGCCTATCCACACTTTTCTCCTCAGTTTCCCCATGTGGTTATTCACCACACCACTGGCATTTGGGAGCAGCAGGTATTCAGCATCCCATGGATTGCACGATGAGCTGGCAGTGGGAGTCTGTGTGGGATGGCTGCCCTTGAAGCTACATCACAGGTTTCAGAGCAGAGCTGGTACTGGCAAAGGCCGTGTGGAGGGCATCGCTGCCACCAGCACAGTCAGTTTGGACCTGTCACCTCATGACTACCAGTATCTCGTCAGTGGGGCAGAACAACTGTGTGGCGCCTATGTCTCTGTCCACCCTGCCAGTCTGACCGTGGGTGCTCATGTCATGCTCTCTCTCTCCTCAGTGCGCAGTGGGCCACGAGTACGTTGCTGATGTTGGGAAGCACTCCTCGCAGACGGATGCAGCCCAGGGCTTTGGGGGCAAGTATGGAGTCCAGCGGGACCGAGCTGACAAGGTGTGTTGGACAGGGCAGCTGAAATGCGTACTTGCCGCCTGTGCTCGGTGCTGCCCCTGAAACACTGTGCTACATTTAGGATTGTGGCCGCAGTTTTCAAAGTGCTGGTGGTTGCAGGTCTCTGCATGCCATGCACCGTGGTCTCCACTGGAACACAAAGCTCACTCCTGTGTGCAGGACAATGACTGATGACGATTTGCAGGGCACTTGTGGAGATTAACTCCTTGCTGTGCATTAATGTGCTTCCACTGTCCTATACGGGCAACACTGTGTTTGTCTTGGGGGCTGTGGGTGGTGTTTTTCATCTCCAGATCCCTAAGCTGTGGCAGAACTGGACGGGGACAGCAGGATGCTGTCCCTCCTGTGCACATACAGGTGTCCAACGCTGCCCAGCTGCCTTGTCTGCTGAAGTGAGGTCAGGATTGTGGCCTTCTTACCTGGAGTGCATGGACACTTGTGAGGGGCTGTCCCTGGACACACTGCCGCATGGACAGCAGGGGTGGTGTGAGAGGCTGAGGAGTGGCCAGGCGTCTGCATGTTGCAGCACAAGACAGGGAGCAGGGTCCCAGCCCGGTCCCTGGAGGAGGGTGGGTGAGACCCAGCTTAGCCCTCAGGATGACTGACATTCCTCCCCTTCTTGTTCCAGTCAGCACTGGGCTTTGAATACAAGGGTGAGGTGGAGAAACACTCATCCCAGAAAGGCAAGTCCATGGGCACGTGTGGCCCCTCGACATTTTGCCCAGCTTCTCTTCTGCTCCAAATATCCTGTGCTGTCTGCTGTGGCGCAGTCTCCTTTGTTATCCCCCACCTGTCACTTGCTTCATATACCTGTTCCCAGTCGGTCACCCTTGCCGGCCCCATTCCATGCTGTCCTGTCACCACCCTTCTCTTGTATGTTTGGCTTGTCTCTATGTTTTGCTTTGATGGAAACCATGTCATGGCTGAGCAGAGAAGACACCCCCACTCACCTCCCCAGTGGATGGCTGATTCTCCCTTTCCTCTACAAGTCCTTCTGAGCAACAGTTCCAGCAGGAATCCAAGCACTGTAGGACGTGAGAAGTCATTTCTGAAAAAGTGGCATTTAAGAAAGGGCACAACAACAAATAGGGAAACAAAAGCCTGTACAGCACCCAAACTTTTGCAGAATTCTGAAGATGACTCAGCCAAGCTTTGACATATACATACGAGCAGCTATATTCATTAAGAACTTCACAAGAACTGAAACTAAAGGTATTATAAGTATTCTGCAACCAAGAAAGGATGAGAGGGCAAGGGCTGTTACTGTTTCAGATAAATGTGAGGAGTACATTACCAAGAAAAGAAGAACTGAATCATGTTCATTTCAGAGGAAACTATAAAAGAAGGAAGATGTTTTGAGGTATTCTTGGTTGATCTTGAATGAACGAATCTCTTGCAGTTGTGCTACATTAACATATTCCGTTATAAGAGATTGTATACTAGGTTGTAGACATAGAAATTCATCGGGTTGTGTAAAACCACAGAAAATGCTCAAGACAAAATGAAAATGTTAGAAATAGGCTAAGGTGTTTGGATTGGTTTTCATAAAAATGGGTCCATACTGGAAACTCCAGCAACAAGATAACAGTCATAACATCTACATTTGCTGAAAACAACATCCTAAAAGGTCCATTTCATAATGGTAAATAGTAGTTTAATTGAGATAAGTTTAAGACATTTCTAGAACTTACAGATTCATCCTTAAGTAACTGAGCTTCTATGAAACAGAGACCCATTCTTGAATACAAAATGTTTTCATTAATATTTCTCTAGATCACAGTCTTCATAGATTGATAAGGTTAAATTTGTCGGAGATGCCCCAACTCATTCCTGTGAAATGCAGACCTGTAAGAACAGGAACAAAGAGAGGTAACTGATTTACTCCTGAAGGGCAGGGTTTGGAAACAGAGCTGGCAGACCAGGTTTCTGAAAGTGCCTCTATACAGCCAGAAGCTAGGATAGAGGCTGCAATTTCTTAGGACATCAGCCAATAATAACAAGCTAGTCCTTAGAGAGTAACTGAGCACAGTTGAAGTAGTTAATACATTATTAGTTTAGAAGATAGAAAAAGGGGAGGCATAAGGAAGATGTGCTGTGCCTCTATCACACAATGGTCGAGTGTGGCAGAGACAGCCTGGGGGAGAGATGGAGCATGTCTCCAGAAATGTGGGTTTCAGCCTTTGCTGCAGTATCGAAGAGTCAGTGGTTTCCTTGTAGAAGTTGAGATAACTTGGCTATTTCTTCTGTACTTTCAAGGGCTAAATATACTTGTTCACAGACCTTTTCAGAGACTGGCAGACCACAGGCTGAAATCCTTGCTCTGGAGATGTGTGAGTGGGTGGATGCCCAGGCTGTCAGTGCCCAAGTCTTGCCTTGGCTTTGCGTCCTTGGGTGGCTGAGCTCCCACTGCCTCCCCAGCTGCCCTTGGCTTTTCTTCCTTGCCCTCTCAGCCTGCTGTGTCTCCAGCTGATCATGGTGCTCAGGCTGTCTTGCTGCCATGACCCATGCTTGCCCTCGTCCTTAATGGCCCTCACGGTGCTCCCTGCCATCCACTCTGACTCCTCCAAATCCCTTGTTTCTACACGTGTTCCCCATCATCCCTGCTGCTCTTCCTCCTCCCTGTTTGCTCCTCCCCAGTGCTGCTCCCCATTTTACCTCCTGCCCTCACCAGCCCCATGCTCAGGGCAGCTTTTCTCTCCATGCACTATCCCAGATTACTCCAAAGGCTTTGGTGGCCGTTACGGTGTGGAGAGGGACAAGGTGGACAAAGCAGCAGTGGGATTTGACTACAAAAGCCAGGCAGAGAAGCATGACTCTCAGAAAGGTGAGCTGGGGGAGCCCGATGCAGCAGGCAGTGTCAGGACTGTTGGGACTGTGCCCACTGAGGCTGCAGGACACTGTGCTTGGTTTTTGCAGCCTGCTGCATGAATGGTGGAAAAGCTGCGGTAAGCTGTTGGGTGCCCAGTGCTTGCAGCAAAGAAATGGGTCAGGTGAACAAAGCCATTGCGTGGTGCCCGACTGCTGGAAAAAATTCAGGCTAAATGAAGAAAAGCAGCAGATTTCTATGGGCACAGGGATCTCCTGGGCAGTATGTCACCAAAGGAAGTGTAGGGGAAGCCCAGACAGGTGCTAACAGCAGGTGACATGTCCCAGGGGCAAGGCAGGGCTGTTGTTGCAGCCACCAGTGGGGAAATCTGGACTGGTTCCATGTCTTTCTCTAAGTCCTGGGCAGGGGAAACTATTGCCCCTGCTAGAACAGCCTGAGCTCACAGTGCTGCCACTTTTCTCTTTTCCCTCCCTTGTCTGTTGTCTTCCATGCCATGATCTGGATGCCTGTGGCTGAAGACTATTCTGTGGGCTTCGGTGGGAAGTTTGGGGTCCAGAGTGATCGTCAGGACAAGAGCGCTCACGGCTGGGACCATCAGGAGGAAGTGCAACCCCATGCATCTCAGACAGGTAGGGCAATACTACCAGAGCTGGCAGCACAATTTCCTTGGAGCACACACGTATGCAGAGCTGGTGGCTCATACTTGACAGAGATCGAGCTGCTGAAAACTGAATGTGTACAACATTGCAGAGCAGCTGGGACATTGTGAACTCCCAAAGTGCAAGGATAAATTGCCAGAGTAGGTGCATGCTTGGATCGCTGGGGGACATGGAATCCAAGTCCCTGAATCAGGCTTCCCAGACTATACTGTGCTTTCTCTGTGAGGTATGATCCTGATCATAAGCTCATTCGAAAGGTGAGCTCATGGGAATGAGGCAAAGCAGGTTCCAGGGATGGCCTGACTATAACTTCAGTGATTAAGGCCACATTGCACTCCAATGGCATGACTGGCTTCTCACGCCAGTGCCTTGGAAGCAGATTTGGCAGTGTACAGCACTGAACACCTGTGCACTTCGCTCAGAGGAATGAAGGAGTAGTCTTAAAAGTTACTGTCCAGAGCATTTTGCATGTATTATCTCTATTTAGTTCCATATGTGCTAGGTTAACAGTTGGACTTGGTGATCTTAAAGGTCTTTTCCGACCTAAACAGTTCTATGGTTCTAAGGTGCAGACAGAGCTAACGAATTTCCCTGTTCACAGCATACTGAAGTCAGAAGTGCACACAGAATATAAAATATTATAAAATAGCCCCATTTTTTCCATACAGACTATGCCAAGGGGTTTGGAGGCCGTTATGGGATCCAGAAGGACAGAGTAGATAAGGTAAGACCACATGCTGCAGCTTGCAATCGCTTCCTGCTAATCACTGCTCAGTGCACTGCTGCAAGTGAAGAGACTTCCCAGCTGGAGATGAGGTCCCACTGCTCTGTGCACAGCTATTGCAAGGGTGAGGGAAGTCGCCCAGTGTAAATACCAGAGGGTGCAGAGGAGTGCAGCCTGGGGACATCATAATGCAAGGAAGAAGAAGTTTTCTCCATTCTCGGCTGCTTTTGAATCATTGCACTCTCGGACTGAACAGTCATACACCTGCTTTCTCTTGGGGCAGGATTTAATAGCAGAGCCAGTGAGGAGCTTTCTAAGGGCATCAGGCTGTTCCCTCCTGGATATCTAGTACCATTTGAGATACTGGGAGTGTTCTGGCTGCTTGCCATCACTCCTACAGGCCCTTTGCGTACCAATACAGTCAGGATGAGCCATGATGGCTCCTTGGAGATGAAATTTTGTGAGAGTGCAGCCTTGTGAGAAGTCTGAGAGGCCACAGGCTACTGCACCATGCAGGCACTGTCTCTGACACAGGAGGGCTGCTGGACCAGACTGAAAGCCCATCTGGTGTCATGTCCCCAGCACTGACTGGTAGGTGGTGATCGTGCAGGGAGCAGTATGCATACAGAGTGATTCTTGCCTTGGGCTACCTCCAGTGAGAAGGTGGTGCCGCTGTGGCTGCAATTCCTCTAGCTGCTCTTACTCAAGGCATAAGGTTTGTTAGCAGCTGTCACACCCACACGTAAACAAGGTTTCCCAGAAGCTGACTGGAATCTTTGGTCTCTCAAGTAGCCAACTTGCAGATCTCCATGGTCTTTCCAGTATGTGATACAGATCTATGACCTCTCTGGTATATGGCTCCTCATCCTCCTATACTACTCCCCAGCCGGTATGGCTTTGTGCAGGAGTGACTGGCCCCATATCGCTCCCCCTTAACTACTGGTAAAATCTGGCCATTCCTCATGGCGCTGTCTGTAACTTGTCAGCTTCTCTGTTATTTGTTACCTTCCACAGGTTTTTTCTGTCCTGTCCAGGAGTTTCTTATGATCAGGTCAGTTAGCTAAATTTCAGGCCAGGGCATAGTCATCCACCTGCAAACCTTAACAAAACCCAGCAGGGTTGGGATTGGCAGGGATCAACCTTGCATGAGAAGAGCTCATCCAGTTTGCTGGTTCAAGTTTTCTGTCTGGGCTGAAACCAGGCAAAGGTTCTCCTGCAGTCAAAATGACGCAGACTGTCTCGGGCACTTGAATTAACATTGTGCTTTGGCAGGCTACTCTGCAAGCTTGTTCAGGAAGGGAGGTCTTGCTGGTGGATGATGATCTGCATGGATGGGGATACCCTAAAAGATGAGAATCCTGGGTGGTGGTGGGGCCTTGGGGCATTTGGAGAAGGAAGCAAGGGTACCTTCCCTGAACCATACTTTTTCTGTTGTTGGGCACAGTGGTTGTGCCTGGAATGCTACCAACATCACCACACTCAGGAGCTGGAGGAAGGAGACGATGACCTTTCTGCAGGGCTCTAAGCCAAGGAAGGACATAAACGCATACCCGTAACAATTGAGCATGCTCTTTTTCATGCTGCATGTGTAGGCTGAGCCGGTAGCAGAGTGGGAATGGCATCCTGCCTGCAGAAGAGATTAGCATGGTCTATGTATTTAACAACAGCAAATGGAGGTGCATTGTCAAAAGGCAAGGCATCATGTATGTGGCAGAAAAAAGCATGCAAGATCAGATGAGCGCTTGTGCAAAAGTCAGGGCTGTGAGTCATTTTAGAAGCAGGTTGCAGAGAGGGGATATGCAGTTCTTGAACAGCTCAAAGTGGAACATGAATTTATTCATTTTGAGAGTATTGAAGCATAATCAAAGACAGTAAAAAGAAGTATATTTTGGCAAGTACTGAAGCTCCTGATTGCCTAGTTTTCAGGCACTGCAGTAGTGCTGAATTCACTGCTCCAGAGTAGAGCATAATATACCACTTAAGGCAATCTTAACTCCCCTTTGACAAAGTTTTGAATACTAAGTGTAGGATTCAGCTCTCACACTAAGACTCCTGAATTTAAATACTGTCATATAAACAACATGTCCTTTTGTGTAGACCTGGTTCTGACTGCCTGCTCAGGTGTTTTCTTTAAGGAGAGAACTAACTTTCTGGGCAACGCTGACTGTAGTAGGAGCTCGGCCACCCCAGCCCATTGGTGACACCTGCAGGTGGAGCCCTACATACAGCTGCATTAGTCTGACAGATGATCCTACCTGCAGTTTCCTTTTTGTATGAAGTAGTTGCCTCATTAAAGTAGATAAACCCTCTGTATGTCACTTTCTTTTTGCTGCAATCATCTCATCGATGCTATTACCGGTTTAGCCATCTCTTCACATCTCATAAAGCCAGCGATAGCTTAGACGTTCACGCATATTTTCACTTCGATGTTTTCCAGCCAATGCTGCCGTACACATGTACTGCAGGCAACGACCTGCTGAAGGGATGCACGTTTTTCACGGTTAGGCAGCTGCAGCTGCGCATCCAATAGGGAAGTGCTTCCATGCATCATGCCACTGTGAGTGCACGGGCATGATGGTTGCAGGGACTGCAACTGCAGTGTCCAGTCCTTAGGGCAGGTTTGTGGGAGCTGGAACAGATTTCAGCTGGAGGAAAACTAAGAGGTGCTCTGTAAGCTGGAACAGATTTCAGCTGAAGGAAAATTTTCTGAGTTGAGAATGGGAACGGACATTGCTTGGGATCTCATTCAAAGGGATTGAGGGGATCTGATGCCTTTTCTCCAGCAGGAAATCCCACAGAGAGACAAGGACCACACAGAGGCAGCCCCTGCCACCAATCATGCCCCTGAGTGCACCCGAGTGCACGGGACATTGGCTCTCTGGACCTCAGCAAGACTGCCAGGCATCCACTCAGCTTTTTACCATTACCAGTGAGCACTTCTGCCATGAATGCCCAGCCTTGCTGTCCCATGCAGCCATCATCTTGCCCCTGTGCAGCCTCTTTTGCTTGGCTCCATGCAACCTTTCCAGCCCTTGGGAGTGCCACCCGTCTAACAGGAGCAGCCCTTGCCTTTGGCTGGAGGGCAGCAGGCACTGCCACAATGCAGGGAAGCACCAGGAGAGCAGGGCTGCAGCCAGCAGCCTCCACAGGGCTGTGGCAGTTGTACAGAGGAGGACAGACACAGCTGGGAACAAAGCTTGCAGTCACCAGTAGACAAACCCAGCAGGAGACCTTGGCACTGTCCTTGCCTAACAAGCTGAACACCTCATTCGCTTCCTCTCACAGAGTGCCGCTGGCTTTAACGAGATGACAGCTCCCACCTCCTCGTACGAGAAAACAAGATCTCTGGAGGCAGGTGAGAAACTGATTACCAGCCCTGGGCCTGGTTGGAAGCTGTGGTCCCTCTATGGCAGCACACTGGCTGGCCTGTGCTGTGCTGGGATGTGGGTTTCACCTGAGGGACAGGAGAAGGTGGCTGGATTACAAGTTTCTCTGGGAGAGGCAGAGGACTAGGTTCCTCCTGGATGCTTGGGGTGGTGGAAGGGAGCCACTGGGCATGTGTGATCAACTGTCTTCTCCGCAGGAGCTTCCAGTGGCACCAGCAGCCTGCGGTCACGATTTGAAAACATGGCCAAGTCAGCAGAGGAGGAGAGCAGAAGGCAGGCAGAGGAAGAGAGGATGAGGCGGCAGGCTCGGGAGTACCAGGTGGCTCGGCGGAAGGTGAGCCGTGGCCATCTTGCCATGTCCTCCAAGGCCTGCAAACCGGACTTTTCCTCAGGGCCATGCAGCTCCGTGTCTATCCGATCTCTTCACAGTAACCTCTTGCCTAAACTGCCTCCCCGCAGCTGCCAGGGACTGCCACTGAACTTCACAGCTGTCACTGGATTTTCCCTTTTGGCACACAGATCAGGACGGGTCTGCACCCAGCCATGACCCCTTGTGCCTTCTGCCTCTAGTGCCTGGCAAGCACGGTGCAATCACACCTCCCCAGTACTGCCATCCCAGCAGACTGCAGTCAGGGTTTTCCAAACTGGAGGTTGCATCCAAACCCTCACGTTTACAAGACCTCCTTCTACATCGTGCTGTTTCTGCATTCAGTGCACCGCTAATGCTTCACTAATAAAGCACTCCCTGATAGATTCCCTCCTCACGGCTGCTTTCTGCAGACCCCATAGGCATTACAGGCCTGCTAGTGTCCAGTCCTTAGGGCAGGTTTGTGGGAGCTGGAACAGATTTCAGCTGGAGGAAAACTGAGAGGTGCTCTGTAAGCTGGAACAGATTTCAGCTGAAGGAAAATTTTCTGAGTTGAGAATGGGAATGGACATTGCTTGGGATCTCATTCAAAGGGATTGAGGGGATCTGATGCCTTTTCTCCAGCAGGAAATCCCACAGAGAGACAAGGACCACACAGAGGCAGCCCCTGCCACCAAGCCAACAAGGGTGCTCAAGAGTGCTGACCGAGACAGGGCTGTGTCACAAGCAGAACAGGTGCCAAAGTGGGCTGAGGAGATGCAGGAGGGGGAGCAGACGGAGGGCATTACACCTGGGAGGGGGCTGTGCTTTACGGGAAGCCCTGCAAGAAGAAGGGGAGCACAGCTGCAGTGTGGGAGAGGCTTTGGAAGGAGTGAGAGGGGAGATGTTGGGGTGGTGATGGGACATGCCTGCACAGCACCTTACACCATGAGCTGGGCTCTTGGAGTGGGTCAGTGCAGTGGCAGTACAGTGAGCTGTAGCTAAGTATGTGAAAGAGCTTTGAATAAATGAGCCATGAGCATCTTCACAGCAACCCCAGGTGCCAGTTCAGCACAGACCTAATGGCTGAGCTGTTTTCCCATTGTGCGGAGGATGATGCCCCATTTCTGTCATGGTGTCTCTAAAGGCACCTACAGTGGAGCTGGTTCCCTTGTGTTGGGCCTTGTGCGGTCACGGGAGAGCTGCTTGCAGTGGATGCTTTGCAGGTGACTTTGCTGGCACTTTCTCATTTCACAGCAGGAGGCAAAAAGGGAGGATGAGGAAACACCACCCACTTTGCCACCGAGGCCAGCAGACCTGGGTGAAGAACTCTGCAAGATCCCCAGCCAGGATCAGCCCATCTACAGTGAAAGTCTGGATGCTGGTGAAGACTATGAGGAGCTGCCAGAGCCCTCTGACTACTGTGACAGTACCAGTGGAGGTGCTGACTATGAGGAGCTGCCAGCACCCTTGGGAAAGCTGGATGCCATCTATGACCAGGGAGGAGATGGAGGTGAGGACTATGAGGAGATTCTTCCTGAGGAGCCCAGCCAGAGCCAGCCCCACCTAGGTGAGTACTGATGGAAAAGCCCATGTCCTGGGGAGCTTGTGTCTGTCCGCTCACCTCACTGAATGTATGGAATAGACTCCAGAGGGAATTTTTATCCTGAAGTCTACTGTGGCCATGGTAGCAGCCCATGATGATGGAGACTTGGTCATCTTCCACTCCCTTACCTGGCTCCAAGGTGCGAGATCAGCTGTATGGGATGCTGGGCCAGGTTGTTGGAGCAGAACTCCAGCAGGAGGACTGAGGGCTGCCGTGGGATCTAAAGAAGCTGGACCTGGACTGATGTTCTTGGTGCCTGTTTCCTGGCAAGTGACTGCTAGTGCTGCACTGAGGCTTGGGGATGCCCTCCTAATTCAGCCCAATTATTCTCTTAATTTGCTCAAATGGCTAGTGCTCATGGGACCTGGTCTGGTGGTGTCTCCTGGGTGTGAGGAGTGCAGGTTAGTCTTCCTCCAAGCACATAAGCAAACCTCATAGGCTGTTGTTGGTGATGTTTCTGTCGCAGCTTCATTGGTACTGGAGATGGTAAGTGGACAGGCTGGAGTTATGTCCAGCCTTTTTCTTGGGAGAGGAACATGAAGCATCAGGACCTCGCCTCCCTCGTCACAGAAGGGGAGGGAAGCCGTACCTCACTTTGAGCCATGGTACATCTCTCCCTGTTGGTAGGGTTTGGATGTGTGGTTCACCCCAAGGCTGACAACTGGGTGGAGGGTGGCACTGGCCACATCTATACAGCTGCTTTCAGCCTCTCTCTTATCTGCTTGTCCTGTCTTCTGCAGGGGAAACGGACAATGTTTATGAGGTCGAGGTGCCTGGGACCTGTGCAGTGGCTCTCTACGATTACCAGGGAGGTGGGTCTGCCATCCAGGCTGTGGGGAGAGGCACTGGGAGCTGGCCAGGGTGGTGTGACAGGGAGGTGGTAGCTTACACTATCAGTAGTGGTGAAAAGATTTCAACTTGGTGGTTTAAATTTCTTCCTCTTGGAAAGCAGAATGAAACCTGACTCAGATGAAACAGAGAAGTTTCATCTTTCATCTGTAAAGTCTTGCTCTTTCTCTGCCTTATCTGTGCTGTTTGATGGGGGTTAGGTGAGATGAAGTCTGAGGATTACCTGAATGCTTGTTCTATATTCTCCTCCTGGCAGAAGGGAGAGGAGAGACATAAAAACAGCTCTCTCTGCGGTTATCTTCTTTGCATTGTGACTATCTTTTCTTAAATCTTTTGCAGATGGAGATGATGAGATTTCTTTTGACCCTGATGACACAATCACACACATTGAGATGGTAGACGAAGGCTGGTGGCGGGGGCAGTGTCATGGCAAAGTAGGCCTCTTTCCAGCAAATTACGTGAAGCTTCTTCAGTGAAACCAGAATTGTTCAAGCTGCTTCCTTCCAAACTTCTGCCTCTCTCTGCTTCAGCTTTTTACATGTTATTAGCTTAATTTGGCTTGGCATGTCTACATGCAAGAAATACCAAGGAACAAACTGGCAGTGTCTGAAAGAATGTTTTGGCCTGTGCAGAAGAGGACTTTGGCCTGGGACGAAGAGTTCCCATCCATGTCCAGATGGGAAAGGTGGGATTGTTTAAGAGCATGTGAGTACGATACAAGACGTCTTTTCTACCTAGGCTGTCCCGCATGTCAACCATCAAGTTTGCAGGAGAAGTGTGTCCATTCCAGTTCCCAACAGGGCAATTCACAGAAAAGAAACACCAGCTCTGATCAGGTCAAGGCAGAAGGGACATGACCTGTGGGACCTGCTTAAGCTGCTGTGGCCCTGGATGTCATCCTACCCAGGGATTGAGGAAAAGAGCACTGTGAAGGCCAAACTTGCCTTTGTTCCCAGGAAGGGTTTCCACCTGCAGGATGGATGAACTGTGTTTGCAGCATGGGGTAGAGAAACACAAACCTGGTCTATCAGGGCTGGGCACTGGGAACATTTGACCACCACAGTGAACGCTGCTGACTTTCCCTGGACGCAGACACGAGCTTGGCTGAAGTGAGCTGTTCCATTAAACCAGAGAAGTGTGAGCTGGCTCAATGAAAATGTAGGATGATCCTGCTAAGATAGGAGATTACTCGCTTGTTTTTCCTCTGTGTGCCCAGAATGCTGTTGGGAGATGTGTTGTTTCTGGGGTAAACCTTGAAAAAGTAAGTGTAAAAATTAGATTACTTTCTGAGAAAAATGGTTCTGGAAAATCTTTCTTGGAGCAAGAGAAAAATACTACAAGGCTTCACTTTTAGTGTGAAAAGTGTGTTAATAACCATCTTGTTCTTCATCCAGACAGTGAATCAGAGGAATGTTCTGCTAGGGAAATCCTTTCAATCTATCAAACAAATCAGAATAAGCGCTGCTTGATACAGGCAGTAGAATATTTTTAAGAGAGCTCCATTTTTCCTGTTAACTGCTCTGACAGTATAAATAAGCATACACATGCAGGTGGGGTGGGAAGAGCAGTCCCACAGCTCACCTCTAGCCTAAGGGCTCGTGCACTTTGCAGTCAGTGCCAAAGGTAGGTTCCCCCATCCAGTATTTGGCTCAGCCTCTGCTCTCTGCCGGTGGGTGGTTTGAGCCCAGTGCTGAAGTCAGACCTCGCCAGCATGGTAGTAAAATAGTTAATGCCTCATAGGCCTTTGTAAGACTCACAAATTAAATATTTGCAGGTAATGGTCTCACCAGTTTAATTAACAAAGGAGTGAATTATTTGTTAAAGGGTATGCTGGCTAGATCCTCTTTATCTGAAGAATGAATGCTATTGTTATTTCCAATATCCTGCTTATCTGACACAGTTTGGTGAAGAATGAGTTGCATAACCTGAAGGTATACAAGCTGTGTAACTGCCCCATTTGGGCAGAGCTCGTGTCAGCAGTGTCTGTCACTGCTGCGCTGTGCTCTCCCTCATAGCTGTAGTAATAAACTCCTTCTGTTCTGGCCTGACTAAAATTGTATCCTAGTTATTCTGTGACAGCACATCCCCTGTGTCTGCTATAGGCTCAGTTCCTTGCACAGTGAAAAGGGCCCTTGATTCTAGCCCTGCGTCATCACAGTTGTGGGGAAAAGGCTGAGCAGGTGGGAAAGCAGGACAAGAGGAAATATTTTATTTGTAATGTTTAAAGCAGTTTTCAGTCATAATCCAACGCAAACTGCAGCCCTCCTTTGAACCAGCATATTCCATGCTCAATGTGCCGCTGTGGGAGTTGGTTGTTGTTCCTTTGTGGTATGCAAGTACCATCACAACAGGAATAAACTGGGGACATGCTGGGTGGCACAGAATGTGAGAAGCTGTGGGCGCACACCCCAGTGCAGTGCCAGCTGCCAGCAGCAGAGGTGCAGGGGGTCCCACTGTGACACCTCAGAGTTCAGTGCAGCTCAAGGCTGGTCCTGCACCATCCTGTGCTTGAACAACACTGTACTGCCTGGAAGGTAGTACAGCATCCCTGTTCAGTGTTTGATACTGAGAAAAATCACAGTCTGTCAATCATGGGAAAGACACATTGTGATTCAGGTTTGAAATTGTCAATTTTAATGTAAATTTTCTGGAGGTTTTTGGTTTGGGTTTTTCATTCACTGGTTTTGGTGGGGGGTTTTTTCTCTGAAATAACTTCCTCAATATTTTTTCTTCATGCAGTTCACCCTTTATTTCCTGATGTTCCTTTCCAGGGGGCTCTCCTGAATGGGCCTCATTGCGGCACACTCTCTTACATGTCCTAGTGACACTCGGAACTAGGGATGTTTCAATAATTCTTTTACAATCAAGAAGGGTGTAAAGCAAGTAAAGCTGGATGAGAGGTTGCAACCTGTTTGGGTAGGAGCAACAGGCCATCCCAACACATGTGTTACAGGAACACTTTTTCCCCTGAAGAGTAAAACCAGTGTGTGTTGTGCACTAAGAAGAACTGGCAAACCACTCCCAATAAACTGTGCACCTCATAGGCCAATTTTTTTGACTCTCCACTAGTTTTTTTGGGGAACAGACTGGATTTTGCTGGGTATCTCTTGGTAACCGAGCTATGGATGGGCAAGTTTTGGCCCCTTCCCCAACGTGCCCCTCTGTGGCACAGCTGCAGGCATGCACCCTCCCCACACAGACCCTTGCACTGGTGGCTGGCTGCTCCTAGCTTCTGCTGTGGCGTTGGACACTGCTGGCCCTCGTGTACCTGCCTGCAGATTTGGCCGGCGGTGGGATTGCCCCATCACCCATGCGATCGTTTGAGCTTGGACCCAGCTGCAGGGCCCCTGCAAGAAGAGGTTAAGCTGAGGTGGTGCCAGCTAGGCAAAGCTGGCTGCCCCACGTCACCAGCCAGCCCTCAGTCACTATCATCCACAGCCACACACTCACAACAACTGCATTTTGATTTTTTTTATGGCTATAAAGCAAAGCAAGCATTTCTGGTGAGGATTTAAGCAATGCCAGCTCACAGCTTGGTGCCAATAAAGTGTTGTTCGACCAGAGCACTGAGGTTGATGGGTGGCCTGTATAAACTGCCGGCTGCTGCGCTAATGTACAAAATGCTACAGAGCTTTCATGGCAGCCTGGAGAAACCCAGCAGACATCAGACTCGGTGCCAAAGCATGTGTAGGAGGAGGATGGTGTGACAGCCCCTCTGCAGTGGCCAGATTTTTCAGTGCAAGACGCTGCCCCTTGTCCCATGCAGGGCCTGGCTCAGCACCTTGGGCAGCCCCAAGGCAGAGCCCAGAGCCTTGCTCGGGGCCAGCACGTGTCTGGTGCCATGTGAAATTGCCTTTTACAGCATGCCCTGGTGGCAGCATAGCCGCAGCTGGTCCTGTGCTGAGCTCAGCACATGACACTTGCAAAATAAAGACATAATCCTGGAACTGTAGCCTTCTTCCCAACTGGATTTTTCTGTTCTGCCATCAGCGATGTGCTGAGGGTCAGACAAGTGATGGCAGTGTCATCCCTGCCTGGGCAGGGAGCCCTGAGCCCACTGCTGCTGTCAAAGGTTTCCCACAGACAGGCGGTGCTGCACCAGGGTCACCCCAGCACTGTTGCAGCCCTGGTATTGCTCACGCGTTGCTGCTTGAGGAGCCCGGCGCACCCCAACCCCGCACAGCCTTCCGCAGGGCCCCCCGCACCTCCCGGTTGCGGAGGCTGTAGATGAGGGGGTTCAGCATGGGGGTGACGATGCAGTACAGTGCAGAGACCAGCGTGTCGGCTGCCGGCGAGTAGCCGGAGCTGGGCCGGTTGTAGTTCAGGTTGGCCGTCACAAAGTACAGGGTGATCACGAGCAGATGGGCAGAGCATGTGGAGAAGGCCTTGTGCCGGCTGGTGGCCATGGGCATCCTGAGGATGGTGACCAGGATGCGGAGGTAGGAGACAATGATGAGCAGGAAGGGGCTGAGGCCCACAAAGATGCTGGCAACATGGAGTGCCACTTCACTGGGGCGGGTGTTACTGCACGCAGCCTTCAGCAGTGGGGGGACGTCGCAGAAGATGTGCTGGAGCCGGGCAGCCCTGCAGAAGGAGAGTCTGGAGGCCAGGAGGGTGTGCACAGCTGAGTCCAGCATCCCCCAGAGCCAGCAGCCGGTGGCTGCCACCACACAGACACCCCAGCTCATGGCATGGGTGTAGTGCAGGGGCTGGCATATGGCTGCGTAGCGGTCGTAGGCCATGACAGCCAGGAACGCACACTCGGCCCCCGCGCACGCCATCAGGAAGAACATCTGTGCCAGGCACCCGCAGTAGGAGATGGTCGCCTGCGGGCGCAGGGTGTTTGCCAGGATCTTGGGCACTGTCACTGATGAGTAGCACATGTCCAAGCAGGACAGCTGACCGAGGAAGAAGTACATGGGACTGTGGAGGTGGGGATCCAGGGACACAAGGGCGAGCATCGCAGAGTTCCCCAGCAGTGTGGCCAGGTAAATGGCCAGGAAAAGAACAAAGAGGAAGGGCTGGCCATGGGAAAAGCTCAGGAGCATGAACTCTGTCACCCGAGTCTGGTTCTCACCTGCTATGAGGCCAGCTTGGTTGGTCTGTGGGCAGAAATGAGCACTGTGAAGAGGTGGTGACTGTGAGCCAGGGGACTGGAGCACAGCCACCCACAAGGCAAGGGTGTCACTGGTACAATGGCTTTGGTCCTATCTCCATAGTTGAAAGCATCCTGTGCTGGGATTTCACAGACACTAGGACTTTAGAGTCCAGAGAGCTGCCATACAGTGTTGGATACCTGACTGCAAAAGAATCACACAGAAGAAACCAAGATCGGTGTGCAGCTGGACTAACCCACAGCTCCTGGGTTCTCCTGCCAGCCCAACCCTCTGTCTTGATGAGTATACCAAGCATGTCTGTCTTTCCCTCCTGGCTGCTCTTCTGGTGACTACATGCTTCCCTGCCCCCTGGAAATGGTCACATCATTCCTTAGATGCCACAGCCACCAAAGCACGGAGCTGGGGATGGGGCATCACCCTGTACCAGTTAAAGGAATTTTTTTTCTTTATTCTGTCATCTGCTCTGCTATTTTTGGGGTGCTTTGCTCTGAAATAACCAGCACTTTAAAAAGCACAGCTTCCATCTGAGGGTGACTCACCGCATGGTGTTTGTCGAGCCACAGGTGAATTTAAGCTGTCAGGGGTCTCCACTGGCCTGGGTCTCCTCACCTGTCTTCCATCATCCTATTTCAATTTTTACCCCGACACAAGGGTTTTGCTGACGGGCATGTGAAGCTACAATCACCGTGTCCACATGGTGGGTGAGGCATGGGAAGTAGTTATTGCTCATAAACCTTGGGTAAGGACTGTTGAAGGTGGTGCTTGTGGCCAGGGCTATGCTGCCCACCGTGCCAGTGCCATGAAGCCAGGTGCTTTGGTGTGTAAATACAGCCTGGTGCAGCAGAAGAAATGGGGCTGAGAGCGAGCTTAAAAATCACCTGCAATCACCTTGTCTTAGGGTGAGGATCTGTCCCAGCCAGCACTTGGCATGGGCACACACTGCACTGAGCCAGCCTGAAACCAGGGGCTGCTCTTGGCTGGGTGAGGAAAAAGATCCGGAGAGGCTTAAGCTCATGTATATGACGGTAAGGGGGTGAAGAGGGCTGGAAAGCACCAGGGCACACTGTGGCTGTGTGGCAATGCAGGGCACTTTGGGGAACTACAGGTGATCTTGGGGCTATGTGTAATAAAATCCTCTTCTCCCTGTGAAGCTTTTTCTTTGGCTTCATTGGATCGCCTCAGTAGATGCTAACACTAGACTATTCCTGACTCAGAGACTAAAGTCACTGGCCAGTGTACTGGCCATGGCTGAGCAAGTGTTTGCCAGGAGCTGCAGTGGGACCAGTGCTGGCTTCTGGGCAGGTTCTCACTGACAGCACTGGGGGATGTCTGGGGTGCGAGGGAGGATTGCACATCACTAACTCAAGGATTTTGTTCCCTGCTATTATGACTTGGAAATTGTACGCTTTGAAACAAGGCCTGCCTGCCTCAATACAGGGCACCTGTGAGCAGCTTTTCCTTACAGGTAACTCTGACAAACCTCCTGTGGTCAGAATTCAACAGCATTCCCAGACAAGGCAGCAATTCATGTTACTCTCCATTTACTAAACATTAAAGATGCCACATGATGGCTATGCAGGGGCCATTGCCACTATATAAAACCAAAGTGAATATGAACAATAACAACTACAAAAAAGAAAGCATTTCCTTCCTCTTTATAGATGTGTTTTTGGTGACTGAGGTCAATTTTTATGTCTCTTCACAAGATTAAACAGCATGGTTAAATTTTGGGTTGGTACGCTGGCTTTGCACCCATTAAACTTTTTTTAATTTCTCTATTCAAAGCATGTATCAACATATCAATCACAATTTTTAGATGTTGCGCTATGAAGAATTCACTGCTGCTGTTGGGGAGTTATTTTATTATAGCTACTTACCGCAAGAAACTGTCAAAGCACTGTTAAAAATTGTGTGCTTTGTTCCCTGTTGGAATTGCTTGAATGCCAGCTCTGTTTTATTCATAATTTTCAAGTCTTTCTGTTCCAAATTAAGGACCCTCTGTTGTAAGTTTTATCTCCTTGCTTCTTCTTGGACACTGCGATCAGTGTCAGTGTCTGCTGAGTAGAAGAGCTAAGTTCTGATTCATTTATCTTTTACTCTCTGTTTTTTCACCTTTGTTTAATTTTTTTTAAATATTGAGAGGGAGACCTTCAGTCAAAAGCTTTATTCTTTGCCTAGCATAATGACATCCAAACTTGTTACTCTATCTTGGCTGTGGGTGCTATAAGGCTGAGAAACCACTGCCTGGATGAGCTCTCCAGAAGTCTCCCAGATCAACATATTCTTTAATAGTTGCTGGGGTTTGTTTTATTTATGTTAATTTTGCATACGTTGGACAGGTACATAAGGACTCTACCATCCAATATTCTGGAAATCTCAAACTGTCTCTCTTCCTCCAGCCAGCCCCCAGCCAAAGCCATGTGCATCTTGGTGCAAGAACAGCCTGACTTGTTTGGCCAGGTGTTGCAGCCAGGAGCAGGCACCTGAGCAGGGTGGGAGCTGGGAGTGACCACAGCAGTGTTCCCTGGGAATCATCTCCTGTCTCCAGCTGTCCCTGTCTGCAAAGCTGCACAATGTGCATGTTGGTCTGTATAAATCCAAAATTATGTGTTGTGAACTTTCACAGCGCTAAGGCAGTTGGTTTTGTTAGGGCAGGAGTGCCACCATGGTGCAGGTGTGAGAGGGAAGGCTCTGTCCAGGACCTCATTGGATGCTTTCACTACGGACCTGTTAGCCAGAGGCAGCGGTGTGCAGACAGCTTATGGTGAAGCTGGCACCAGTGAAGGTGGGGACCTGCCTGTTACACAAGAGGAACAGCGGACCTCAGGAATCAGAGTGATAAAAGTAAGAATAAATTTAATAGTAGGAGGTTAGGCATATAAAGGTTAGTCATCTTTTGTGCTCTGAACTGGGGCTTAACACTTGGAAGTAAGAGCAGGTGAGCAAGAGGTGTGAGAGCCCACCACATGCCATCAGTGAGCCCTTGGTTTGATGTAGGTACACAGCGATGACACGTAAGTCATCGTATTTGCAGCAGCAGCAGGGAATTGTTAGCTCCACTGCGGGAGGGACGGTGACTTGTGGAGAGCTGCAGGTGATACTCTCCCCATGCTGGCAAATTCAGGCTGGGTTAGGAGTGGAGCTACAGGGCTGCAGTATAGCCATTGGAGTCATGCAGAGGAATGACCCTAATTTTTCACCATGGTCTGGAAGAATGTAGCAGCCAGTGGACACAGCCACATGACAAGAAATGCCAGATTTAAACCCTTTGTCCTCAGACACCCTGCACACAATGAACTAGGAAGACATGGTAGGAAAATCTCCCTTTCTTCCTTGGACTGCACAGGAATGAGCCTTGACAGTCTCCACCTTGCCTCAGCTCCTTTCCTCTCTCTCTCTCTCTCTCTCTCTCACTTGCACTGAAGGCAATTTCTCATGGTAACTAATGATTATCCAGTATTTCCTAGTGCAGCTACACCTTTGCCCACCGCTGACCGGTCCAGAAAGGCTGTGGGGGGTGCAGAGAGGGAGCACTGGTGCCAACAGTGCTAAGGAGGCAGCTGGCTTCTGTCACTCGCCCTGGGAGAGGGAAGGTACCCCTGACCTGTGCGGTGGTGGTGCACCAGCCTGAGACCCAGCTCAGCTCCAGCAGTCTCTGAAGCAGGGTGCCTTACACTGCCGTTCTGCACTTGTGCATAGCTCCAGCGTTTTGGGGTATATTATGTTATCCCTTCCTTCTACAGAAGGCCAGATGTGCTCCATGCCCACCCAGGGAAGCCAGCTGCTCTTGCAGGAGGATGTCGCTTTCCTCACCAAGCCACCACATCCCATCTGCACTCAGGTGAGCAGACCAGGAGCATACAGCCATGGGAGGTAAGGTCCTGAGCCTTGGGTATGGTCCAGTCCCAATTTGAGGTGATGGCTGGACTGAGGGAGCCAGCAAAAGCACAGGATTAATTTTTCCTGAGAAGGACTGGACTGTTTTGTTCAAGGCATCACCAGCAACCACAGCCTGCTTGCATGCCCAGACCACCCAGAAGCCCTGGGTCCCAGCACTGGCTTTGCCCCCAAGCAGTGTGCCAGTGGGGACCCCTCTGAGGGTCCCACCATCAGTGAGGCCCTGTCCCACCACATGCAGCAGTCCTGCCCTCCCAGCCCTCCCTTACCTCCATGTCCAAGAGCAAACAGTGGACGGCATCCAGAGCTTGGTAAGAGGGAAAAACTTACAACATCCCCAGGTGCTGTCCAGTTTGTCTTACCTGCATGAGGAAAAGTCTGTGTGCCCTCAAGGCTTGTGAGCGGAGGAGAGGCTTTTAACCCTGTGAGAGCCCTGGGGGGAGAGGCTTTCCGAGTTAGCTCCTGTTCAGTGGCAGGAGCAAGGAGACAGCCTGCACAAGTGGGACCTGAGCCCACAGGACAAAGCCCTCCTGGCACAGGACCCACCTTGAGCTGCTGTTCTGCTCCAGGCAGAGTCCAGACCAGCCAGAGCTCTCTAGCCCTGGCTCCTGCTCCAGCCCCTGCAGCAGCTCTGGGGGCACCTGGATTGCAGCACACCTGACCACGTCAGGCACCCAGGGCCATGGAAGGGCAGCTGGCTGGGGAGGCTGGGAGCTGCAGTCCCTAAGTCTTTCTTTATGACCCTGTTTTATCTGTTGCAGGGCTATGAGGTGCCTAACGCTGGCTAATGCCAGCAGGGAGGCAGCAATGAGAAGGGCTTGGCCGTGCCTGCAGCAACAAACCTGTGGGCAACACGGCCGTAAGGTGGCTGCATGGCATCTGCACCGCAGCCGTGCTCCCATCACCTCCAACCACCCGGGCCAGGCTGTGCCGGGCTCTCTTGGAGTGGAGAGTGTGGTCCAGGGGACTAGGAGAGAACATGGCCATGGTGGGACTGGGATCCAGCAGCAGCTCTGGTTGGACTTAGTTAAGGCACCAAGTAGAGTCCTGTGAGTTCTTGAGGAGCCAGGCAGCAGGATTACATGGGTTTACACAAGGTGAATGCTGCCTGCTCTGAGCCTGGAGCCATTCCTGATAGCAACAGCAGGTTTAGCTGGCGTTTACATAATGCCATGGAAATGCAAAGTGGGAAACCCAGGAAATTCAAAGACTGGAACAGGGAGTGAATGTGGAGATCAGGGCTGAGATGTAAGTGTTGCTGCAGCAGGAATACAGCATTGCTTTATTGCAATTTTTTTGCAGCCTCTCTTTTCTGATGATCGGGCAATAGGAGCTGATCCTATAATAACCTCTGTATCTGAAATTTCAAGAGCTGAGGAGCTGAGCAGTAACGTCATTTGAAAAGCAGGGAAAGCACAGGCAACAAGCCTACATGGGAAGGAATACCCTGTGTGGAAATTCAGCATAGATGCTAGAGGGAGCTGCTACCTCAATGTGGGGGAAATTCATGCCAGAGACCACGTCTGAGGCTGTAAAAGATGAATAGCAGCAATTATGAGCCCTGTAGGTGTACAGAAGTGTGTTTTCAGGGAAGCTGGGCTGACAGGCTAGAAGGACCATGACAACGTGACTTTGTGGCACAACCATTTGCTCTGAGTTTACAAAATTACACCTTTCTTTTGTGGCAATGATGAATATTTGTTTCATACAGAAACTCAGTGGCACAGCATTCCAATATAACCTGGTGACTCTCCCAGGATTCTGGATGAAGGCACGTGCTGGCAGTGCTCAGAGAAACCCCCTCCCACACTGATATGTGAAATAGGGCTTTGCTGAGACCATCAACACTTGGCACAAATATTAAAATACACTGAAATCTTGCCGGATGCCAGAAACTTGGTATTCAGCTCTGATAATCCATGTCCATTTTCTGTGGTAATATCTTCAGGACAGTCTTTAGGAGAAGAAATATCAATGTTTGCATCTTCTGCTGTCTCCTGAGGCGTATCAAATCTAGCCTTGGGGATCCAGTGAGAAATCAAACCTCCATGAATTTGTGAAGTGTTAAGGCAGTTGGGTTTTAAACCAAATGCCTAAATGTGGGTATGCACCCACAAGGATTGGGCCCAGTCCTGTAAGTGCTCAGCACTCCTGGAAATCAGGCTCTTAACTGGGTGCAGGGCCCTTGCCTTCTCCAAGCATAAGTGTTGCGCTTTCCAATAAACAAGTGTACTGTTGTAAAACCAGGAACTTCTCCAAGTCATGTTTCCTTTTTTTTTTTTTTTTTTTTTTTTGAGAGATGTGTTTTTCCAGCTCAAGGACTCTTAAGCAAAACCCACCGTTGCTTGTACCACAGCTCAGTACAGCAATACTGCCAGCTCGCTGTTACTGGGCTCCACATGTGCACAAATATTTCCTTTGGACAGAGACAAGAAAACTGGTGCAATTCGTGGTGTTCAGGGTGGCAGGAATCTGCTTGCTGGATCCAACCCCTACCCAAAGCATGGTCAGCTCCACAGACAGACAGAACTGCTTTGGGCTGTATCCAGTCAGGTCTGGAAAACCTCTAAGGCCAGAGATCCCACAGCCTCTCTGAGACCCTGCTCCACTGCTCGGTGATCCTCAGAGTGACTGTTGTTCCTTACATCCAGGTGGAAGGAAACCTCTTGAACCTTCAGCTCTGAAACCTCTGGGGGTTTTGGTTGATGGTAAGCTCAATGTATGTCAACAGCATGTCCTGCTGGCCAAAAGGGTCAGCTGTGTCCTGGGGTGCACTGGGCACAGTATAGCTAACTGGTGAAAAGCAGTGATTGTCCCGCTAACTGTACCTCAAATGCTGTGTGCAGTTTCAGGCTCCACAATGTGAGAAGGATATAGAAATATTAGAATGTGTCCAAAGGAACACAATGAAGATGGTGAAAGGAGTAGAGGGCATGACTTACACGGAGTAGCTGAGGATACTAGGTGTGTTCAGCTTAGAGGAGACTGAGGTGACCTCGTCGCTGTCTACAACTTCCTCATGAGGGGGAACAGAGAGGAAGGTGCTAATTTCTCTCTGGTGATAAGAGAGAATGGCTTAAAGCTGTGTCATGGGAAGTTCAGACTGGACATTAGGGAAAAGTTCATCACTGAGCGGGTGGTCAAGCACTTGAACAAGCTCTCCAGGAAAATGGTCACAGCTCCAAGCCCATCAATGTTCAAGAAGCTTTCAGACAATGCTTATATATATGGTTTAACTTTTAGGTTGCCCTGTGTGGAGTCAAGAGTTGGACTCAATCACAGAATCACAGAACAGTCAGGGTCAGAAGGGACCTCTGGAGATCACCTAGTCCAACCCCCTCCTAAAGCAGGTTCTCCCAGAGCAGGCTGCACAGGGTCACATCCAGGCAGGTTTTGAATGTCCCCAGAGAAGGAGACCCCACAGCCTCGCTAGGCAGCCTGGTCCCATGTTCTGTCACCCTCACAGTAAAGTTCTTCTTGATATTTAGATGGAACACCCTGTGTTGTGGTTTGTGCCTGTTGCCCCTTGTCCTGTCACTGGGCACCCCTAAAATAAGCCTGGCCCCATCCTCTTGGCATGAAGATGCCCTTAAGACTTTTGTAGACATCGACAAGATCCCCTCTCAGTCTTCTCTTCTCCAGGCTAAACATACCCAGCTCCCTCAGGCTTTCCTCAGAAGGGAGATGCTCCAGCCCCCTCATCCTCTCCGTAGCTTCTGCTGGCCCCTCTGCAGCAGCTCCCTGTCTCTCTGGAACTGGGATGCCCAGCACTGGACACAGCACTCCGGACGAGGCCTCACCAGGGCAGAGCAGAGGGGGAGATCCCCTCCCTCGCCCTGCTGGCCACGCTCCTCCTGATGCCCCCCAGGGTCCCAGGGGCCTTCTTGGCCACGAGGGCACACTGCTGGCCCAGTGGCAACGTGCTGCCGACGAGACCCCCCGGGCCCTTCTCCGCAGAGCTGCCTCCCAGCAGGTCAGCCCCAGCCTGTGCTGGTGCACGGGGCCGTCCCTGCCCAGGGCCAGGACCCTACACGTGCCTTTGCTGAACTCCATGAGGTCCCTCTCCACCATCTCTCCAGCCTGCCCAGGTCTGGCTGAATGGCAGCGCAGCCTCTGGTGCGTCAGCCGCTCCTCCCAGTTTGGTATCACCAGCAAACTCGCTGAGGGTGCCTCTGTCCCTTCATCCAGGTCACTGATGAGCAAGTTGAACAGGACTGGACCCAGCACTGACCCCCGGGGAACATCATGAGCTACAGGCCTGCAGCCAGACTCTGCACGTTGATCTCAGCCCCCTGAGCTCTGCCGTTCAGCCAGTTCTCAACCCACCTCAGCGCCCACTCGTCCAACCCGCACTGCCTGAGCTCCCCTCCGAGGGTCTTGCGGGAGACAGTGTCAAAAGCCTGGCTGAGGTCAAGGCAGAAACATCCACTGCTCTCCCCCCGTGGTCCTTGTGGGCCCCTTCCAACTAAGAAAATTCTGAGTCTATGAACTTGAAACCTCCTACCTGAATTTTGCCTGCAGCCGCCCAGCCTCCCTCCATGTCCCATTGTGATGAGACTGACATTCTTTTCTTGATAACCTCCCTGTAGCTACCAGAAGGCTGCTATTTGGTCCCTCCAAAGCCATTCCTTCTGCAAGCTGAACAAGCCTCAGCTTGTTGATATGCCTCAGGAGACAGCAGAAGATGCAAACGTTGATATTTCTTCTCCTAAAGACTGTCCTGAAGACATTACCACAGAAAATGGACATGGATTATCAGAGCTGAATACCAGTTTCTGGCATCCGGCAAGTGCATTTGTTCACTTTCTGATGGCAGACCCTGGCAGCAGCCCCAGGGTCACTGCTTTTTCCTGGCCAACTTGTACTTCAAAAGCAACAAGGACAGTCTTTCTGGCCACCACTGAGCAGTACTTTTGCCCAATGACCACCACCTTCCTGGACAGCTGTGGCACCTGCTGCCCCAACTCCATTTCTCCCTCTTCCTATGGCCAGCTCCATCCTGCTGCAGAGGCAGCCCTCCAAGGCTTCTCGCCCAGTCTTGGGCATCAAATCTGCCCCAGGGGCCAATTAGTGCATTTCAAACAAGGTGCTTTAAACAGAAGACTGAAGTTTGAGAGATAAGTTTTCTTGTTTCCAGTTTGTCTCCTGGGTACCCACTCCCCACAGGCTTCTCTCCAGAGGAAATGCCACTAGGGTTTCAGTACCAATTACCAAAAGCCTAAAGCACTTCACTTCCTCACGCGGCATGTTTTTGTGAGACTTGTAAACAAGGCACAAAGTGGGCTATTAAAAGTTTGAGGCAATAACTTTGAAGCTGTTTACATGTGCTGTAATCAATTGCATCATCATGGAGCAGCAGAATGAGACATGGGGAAAGAACTTCTTTGTTCTAGAGACTTCCCATCTCTGTCTGAAATGTTCGCCCTCTAGACCAGGGGTCCTCAAACTTTTTAACCAGGGGGCCGGCGCGCGGATGAAGTGACAGTCAGTCATCTGCGGCTGCTTGGTTTCCCCCCACAACCCCCGGCAGGGTGGGGTGGGGGGGGTCTGTAAATACCGGGGGCTGGACTGAGGACCCTGGGGGGCTGTATCTGGCCCGCCGGCCGTAGTTTGAGGACCCCTGGTCTAGACAACAAAATACACATGAAGTTGTTGAAGTATTAAAAGCAGAACAAGGTAAATAATTTAACAGTGCTTCGGCAGTCAATACGAAATACCTGAATGAGAGTAAACTTTATGGAAAACATAAGTTATTGCAACAGGAAATACAAAGGTGAAGTTCCACGGCTGCTCAGAATACCGATGGCACCTTCTTGTGCAAATTCCTGCTCTACTCACAGGTACCACAGCAGGTACTGCAGCTAAAGCACGTTGGCTGGGGCCACAGTGTCTGATCTAAGCACCTGGACAGACATCTCACAATATGGAGCTGGGCCAGGGTTTTCCATAGAAGTGTGTGTGTGTTACAGTTTTAGATATAAATTTGGAGGAATTTATATTACAATACAATATTGGAGGAATTTAGCAAGGGCACCTGTGGCAATGCCAGAGCTCAAGATGTCCCTGGGTTTGTATTGTATGCCATCTTGGCATCTTCAGTGCCACGCTTTAATTATAAGCTACAGGGACTGTTTCGTTGTTTGAAATAATACATGAATCTTAACTATGAATTATCTCCTGGAGAAAAATAGGCCACTAAGAAGCTGCTGATGCAAAGACTCTCTAGAATCTGCTGTTGCACCCGAGACACCTCCACTACACAACAGCTACGTGAAACCTGAAGTGGCTGCAGCAAACTGCAGCTGCCACACCTGCCCTTCTCCTGCTGTTTGTGAATCACAGAAATCACAAAGTGGTCAGGATTGGAAGGGACCACTGGAGACCATCTAGTCCAACCCTCTGCTAAAGCAGGTTCACCTAGAGCAGGTTGCAACAGAACTGCATCCAGGTGGGTTTTGAATGTCTCCAGAGCAGACTGCACAACCTCTCTGGGCATGCCTCCCTCCACAGGTGGCAGAAAAATCCTGAGACAGACGATTACTGAGACATTTTTATTACCTGTGTCACAGGACTGGTTATAAAGTCTCTTTTGCAAGAGGTCCAATTTGCCATTGAAAGTCATATGCAGCTCCATTCTCAGTAATGGAGAAAGCGTAATGCCAGGAGACATCGCTATACTTCAATCTGTCTGTACTTGCATCACGGCCCATGAACTGAGCCCAAAGCTTTCCATTAGCTCCAAGCATTTCAGTCCTTCAGGAATCCAAACTCTGTATATACAGAACAGGAAGACCAAAGGGTAAGAGGAACACCAAACTGCAGGAAAAAAAATAGACGATGACTGTTCTCTTCGTATCACAGAAAATTAACAGTCTTGCACCTTATGCCCAAGACAGGTCAAGTAGGGGCTAGATCTGGACTTATTAACCAAACCTAATCTTGGGCTCAACAAGGCAGAAGTACAGGCAAGAGAAAAATACATGACAGACTGTATTAATGTCTACACAGTGATCCACATTTGCTTCATAGGCTTGCTTGGGTCTTGCTTCTAGACAACCTCATCTACGTGATAAACAGTTCAAAGCTCTGGTCGATTCCAGGCAGAAAGAGTTTTCATCAGATCCTCATCCCAGTTACTAACCTGTCCAGGACACAAACTGCCCTTGCATTCAAACATCGTTACAATAGATTCCCCATCGATCATCTAGTAATTTTGTTAGCCAGATTTCCTCTTTATTTGCTCCCCTTCCTTACAAAATATCCCAGATAAACAAAACTGGCTTCTGTACTTTCTCACAACACCTAGTAGCAGAGGGGGAAGGAGAAAAAAAAAAAAAAAAAAAAAAAAGTATTATGTTATGTAAGCAGTTGTTGAAGTTGAGTACTTAAAATTAAAATGGGACTATGTCTATCTTTTCCAGAGAAAAGATGTTGCAGGGAAATTCTGCAGAAATCTGCCCTATCTCCTGAGCACAAGGAGACGTCAGAGGTCTGGAAGCTAAGCAATTGGTGGGATAAATTATGTTAACTGGACCCTAGTATTTCTGTGAAATACTGGAGCACTTCCTCTAGAAAGCAGAAACTGTATGGGTCAGCATCCTTCAGTCTAATATTCAGAAACCACGCTTCTGCGCAAATAAACAGGCAGAATACTTTTAAACATTAGTAAGAAGACAACAACCAAAATACAAATGCCTACTGTGCATGAGATTGTTGCAGTATCAGACATTACAAATGTAAGGTAAACCAGCATTCAGATAACTTGCCTTTATTATTTTGCAACATAATGTTTGGAGCTCAAATAAAGCAATCGAAAATCTTTATGATTGCATATGCTAGGCATTACCGAAATTTATTAAGAATAGTTTGGCTCAGGTGTAACAAAATATATAAATAAATAGAAGAATAATCAGAGGTTTCAACTTGTTCTGTAAAAACAGATTAAGGACGGGGAAGGGGGCAGCAAGAAGAGCAAAGTCAGAAAGGGTCCGAGAAATCATTTTAAATTAAAGCCATTTGAAGTTACAAAACCAAAGGTGATTCACCCCAGGACCAAGAGGCAGCAGGAAGTATACAAAACAGATGCTAAGTGTCACTAGAGAAGATAAAAAAACATTTCTGGATCACTTAAAAGGAGATGGAAGAAGACTTTTGTAAGAAACCTCAAAACAGAGAACATCTGCTGTCATCTCATAAATCCAAATGCTTCCTTTGATATTAAAAGTAATTTTTGACACTACCTCCTGCATCTAACACCAAATATTTCAATACTGGATCTACCTGATAAATATGTGGAACATATTTAGATTTGCAAAACACACACTCTGTCTAGGGAAATAGGACTGCACAGTTTTGACAACCTCCACTCAGGTACAGTCTTGGTGGACCAAAGAAATGTTAAAATGGACATAAAAACTGGCAGCTAAGCAGTGGTGATTGTGATCTGATAATTATTCAGCAAAAACACTGCACCACTAAGTCAGTGTTATTTGTACTTGAAATTTTAAAAGGGTCAGTTTCCCCAAATGTATCTGCCATCTCTATCTGCTATCATAATAGCAAATGACTAGGAAAAAAACACATTTAAAATGAGAAGCGTAAGCTAGGAATTATTATTTAATGACATCCCAAATTAATACCCAAAAAATTAAGCACAATATAAAGAAGATGAAAAAAGTAAGTAGGGTTACTAGTTACGAGAAAAACACACTTAACAGAAACTCAGGAAATCAATAAAATATCAACTGACAGTAGCATTACGGACAGCAAGGCTTCAGACCTGTACAAATGCATACTCAACCATGAGCAGATCCACCATTGGATGCTGCTGGTGAAAATAAAAGCAGCAATGCAAAAATGCAGAAATATTCCGCAGATCCTTTTGATCTGTACCTGGAACAAAACAGTAACTGCATTTAATCTCACATAACAGTAAGGAAGGAATAAAAAGGTCGATGCATTTAATCAAGGAAGCTCTATGGCAGCACTTCCTCGAATTAAACATTTTCCAATCAAATGGCCAACATTTCACATAGCTGTCTTAAACAAGTCGGAGTAACTTGCCTTTGATCTTTGACACAATAATTCACTAGTAAATTTGACAAGAGGGAGTCAAGCTAACAAACTTCTTGTCCCAAGTACATTACAAAGGTACCTTCACCCATACAGTGCATTTGAAATTATTCAAAATAAAAGTCAGTCAGTACAACGTGGCACCTTAATTTAAAAAAACACCAAACCAGCAGTGTAAGAAGCTATTAGGGGAACAGTTTAAATGGATTAAAACTCATACAGGAACAGATCTCTAAATGTATCACACGGGAAAAAATAAATAAGCATGTCAGAACCTTGCATTGTGCATCAAAACCAAGTCTTCATGCACCATCCTTAATAATTTTATCAGTTATCTGGATAATTAAATGACTTGTCCATCTTGTTTACAAAGGATATGGAACTCGGTGCTTCAATGCCCAGTAAGTCTATAGGCAGTGAAGTCTCCGAGTTGCCATTAAGCATTTTGTTACAAAGCTTAATGAAAAGAGCTCCTGATCTACAGCCTCTTCTGTACCAGAGTTCAAATCGACTTCTCTAGCCTTTTATTATGGATTCAAGAAATCCATAGCTTTAATAGCCACTCTACCACATTTCATCAGAACTACTGATCTCATGCCCCAGGCAATCCAAAAGCACAGAACAGAAGATCTTTCACAGGCACTGGACTACTCCACACCTTTCTGCAACTTCCCCTAGAAGTTCTGTTGCAGGCCCAGACCAAACTGAACAAGAGGACATACTGCTTTCCTCCTGAGAACAGCTTCTAACCGTGCCCTCCACCAGATGCTTCAATTTTGTATTGTGATTCGAATCTTAAGACAACCTTGTTTCTCAGCTTGGATCCAAGAAAGCAAGGACAGAAGAGTTAATATTGACCTGCTTACAGCTGCATTTTTTTTTGCATTCTTTTTCCCCTCTTTTCTCCTTAAGGGGCGGACTGTGGCAACAGAGCAAATACTAAGAATCTGAAGCCTTATATCAGCAAAACCAATCATATCCTAACGGGAACTAGACACTGCCTTTGACCTAACCCTTTGATAAACTCATCTGTACCACTCGTATCCAAATAAACACGAGGGACCAGTGAACTGCATGGCTAGTCCTCTCTATCAAGCTGGAGCACTGCTACTTGAGAGGTTTTTCTTAAAACACCCCAGCACCTGTATGCTGCATGAATAACATAATCCAATCCCAGGTAGCACAACGTAATATGCATAAGGTCTTTCCCTCCCTCAGGCTCCTTAAAACATGCAAAGGCTCTATGTCTTGTTACGCGGCTGACCCAAACAGCATGCCTAGCAGCTACTTCCAGCTCAACAAACCATACCCCCGGGTATCTCAGGTCAACTCTGTTTCTTCATCCCTGAACACACAGTGGACACGCTTCTCAGCATTGTAATACACCTGCCCACAGCGCAGACGTGGCTCTTCCTGCTGGTACCAGAGCTGTTCATTGAATTCTGGGAAGAAAAAGGCAATTTCTCTGCTGGCTGACGCTGGTGAATCTGTTAGAAAACAGAGGAAAAGAAAATGAGAGATGCCAGTCTGGCACCACAAATACATGCCCTGTTCCAGAAGGAAGGGCAGAAGCCATAAAGAAAAGCAGCAGGCTCAGTCGCACCAGGACAGGTATGAGTGGAGTTTACAGAAGCAAGCAAATAAACTTTGACTCCCAGAAAGAAAAGCAAGCAAAGGCAGACAAAGTATCATCACCTACACCTCCCTGAGCTTCAGTTTCTGCCCAACACTCAGCCAAGAAGGACAAGTCTACCTGAGCCATGAGTGGTATTCCTGGTGTCGGTGAGGCCATAAGCTCCTCGGATGGAGTCTGGGACACTGTTTCGGGCTCGGAATACTTTGGTGGGTCCCATCAGGGATCTCCAGAGGGGGACAGCATTCTCATGGGCCAAGATATAAGCCCACATGGGGCCACTGAAAAAAGAACCAGGGAAGGTCAGAAGTAGATAACGTTACAAAAGGGCATAGCTCCTTCATTGTCATAAATACATGTGCAAAGAAGCAAGGAAGTGCAACTGCCACGCTGTGCTTTCTGGGAGGTGATGCAGACCTACGATGACACCAGACACTGAGCCTACAGCTCAGAAGCAAAGCATTTGCATGAACGACTTCCTCCCGGGTGACAGCACCCAAAGCCCTCGGGGATGCCACCCCGCCTAGCACTCCTGCTGTCACAGCAGAGCGGGCTCCCGGCATTTCTCCACCCCTGGGCCCAGAGCCTTCCACCTTGGTGCACCACGGCCTGATGAGCATCATCCCACGCCGAGGCGGCCACCTCCCGGTGCAGGAGCCTTGCTGGGGCCAAGGGTCAGGAGCCAAGCCAGCCCCCCCTCGCCGCGCCGCCCGGCCGCGGGCACGGCACGCACCTGGCCATGAACTCCACCAGCCGCTGGTAGAAGAACCGTCCTGCAGGAGAAAGGCGGCCCGAGTCACGGGGCCCTGCCGGCTCCCGGCCCGCAGCGCCCGCCCCGCCGTGCCCGCCCCGCCGTGCTGCTGCCGGCAGCGGCGGCCCCGGCCCGCCTACCCGCGTGCTCCCGGTAGAAGCGGCGGCTCTCCTCCCGGCCGCAGCGCAGCTGCTTGGCGCGCACGATCAGGAACTGGTTGCTGAGGATGGTTTCGTGCACGGCCTGTGGGCAGAGGCGCAGCGGCTGGGCGGGCGGGCGGGCGCCGCGCCGGGCCGACAGACCGAGCCGAGCCGGGCCGGGCCAAGGCCGGGCGGTCCGGGGCACCCAGCCCTCACCTCCAGCACCAGCGGGTGCGCCACGGCGTCCGGCTTCAGCAGCGCCAGCGTCAGCTGCAGGGGCCGCCCGCTGCGCCCCACCACCGCCATGGCGCTCGGCGCGCCGGTGACGAAAGAGGGGGACGCGTCGCGCGCGTGACGCACAGGCAAGGGGGAGGAGGGGCGGGGCAGAGCGCTCGGTGACGCTCGGAGGGGCCCGAGGGGGCCCGGGGGAGGCGGGGCCCGAAGAGGCTCGGGGGCGGGGCCCTAAGCGGGGCTCGGGGGACGGTGCCCTAAGCGAGGCTCGGGGGGGCGGGGCCCGAGATGGGCCGGGCCGCGTCGCGTAGCAGCGGCGATGCGGAGGCGGTGCCATGGCGGATACGGCGGCGGCGGCGGCGGCGGCGGCGGAGCAGTCCCGGGACGAGGCGGCGGCCGGCGGTGAGGAGACGGTGAAGATCATCTGTCTGGGCGACAGCGCCGTGGGCAAGTCCAAGTGCGTGGCTGTAGGGGCATGCCGCCGGCCGGCCGGTTCCCGGCGGGGAGGGGCGGGGCGGCCCGGCCCGGTGCCGCGGCCTAACGGCTGTGCCGTGCTCTCTCCGCAGGCTGCTGGAGAGGTTCCTGCTCGAAGGCTTGTATCCTTGCGGCGCGCCGGCCCCTGAGTTCCCGGCCGTGTTCCCGGCCGGCCCTGAGGCTGGTGGCCCGGCCTACCCCGGCCCGGCGGAGCGCGGCGAGAGGCCCGGCCGGGGCCAGCGGGTGGCCAGGCCTGGGAACGGCGGTGGCGGCGGGCTGGGGGGATGTGCTCCTCCGTCGGCTCCTTAACACGGGCGCAGCCGCCCCCAGCAGCTCTCCACCTTCGCCCTGACGCTCTACAAGCACCGGGCCCGGGTGGACGGGCAGGCGGTGCTCGTGGGTGAGTGGGGGGCGCCCTGCCCGGTGCGTGGGGTGGGAGGGACGCGGCGGTGCTGCCGGCCTGTGCAGCAGTGTGCGGACCGCAGAACGTGGCAGGGTTCCGTGCTGTGGGCGAGGGGATGCCAGACGGTGGTTTCTAGGTGGGGAAATGGGGGAACAAAGGGATCGCAGAATGGCTGAGGGTAGAAAAAACCTGCCGAGGTCACCTGGTCCAGCCTCCCTGCTCGAGCAGGGCCACCCAGAGCCAGGTGCCCAGATGGCTTCTGAGGATCTCCGAGGATGGAGGCTCCACAGCCTTCTCTGGCAACCTGTGCCCGTGCTGAGTAACCCCTACAGTAAAACAATGTTTCCTGATGTTCAGAGGGAACCTCCTGTGTTTCACACTGTGCCCATTGCCTCTAGCACTGAGCACCACTGAAAAGAGCCTGGTTCCATCTTCTTTGCACTCTTCCTTCAGAGATTTATACTCATTGATGAAATTCCCTCCTGAGCGTCCTCTCCGCAAGGCTGAAGAGTCCCAGCCCTCTCAGCCTCACAGGGGGATGCTCATGTCCCTTCATCATCTTTGTGGCTCTTTGTTGGACTCTCTCCAGTATGTCTGTGTCTCTCCTGTACTCAGGAGCCCAGAACTGGACATAGTACTCCAGGTGTGGCCTCACAAGTGCTGAGTAGAGACAAAGGAATACTTTGCCTAATGCAGCCCAGGATGCTATTAGCCGCCTTTGTGGCAAGGGAGTGTGGCTGGCTCCCACGGCTTGGTGTCAGCCAGGACCCCCAGGGCCTTTTCTGCAAAGCTGCTTTCCAGCTGGGTGGTCCCCAGCATAAACTGGTGTTGTGGGGTTGTTCCTCCCCAGGTGGAGAGCTTTGCACTTCTCCTTGTTGAACTTCATGAGGCTCCTGTCAGCCCATTTCTGCAGCCTGTCCGGATCCCTCTGCGTGGCAGCACAACCCTCTGGTGTACCAGCAACTTCTTCCAGGTTTGTGTCATCTGCAAGCTTGCTGAGGGCGCAGTCTGCCCCATCACCCAGATCATTAATGAAGATGTTGAGCAGGATCGGACCCAGTGCTGACCCCAGGGGTACACTGCTAAGTTACTGGCCTCCAGCCAAGCCTTCCTGTTGCTGATCACCACCCTCTTGGCTGGCCATTGAGCCAGTTTTCAATCCACCTCACTGCTGTTCGTGCAGCCCATACATCGACAGCTTCTCCATGAGGCTGTTACGGGAGATGGTGCCAAAAGCCTTACGGAAGGCCTTGATGATATCCACTGCTCTTCCCTCATCTACCACGCCAGATCACTAGTCCGTTACTAGGTTCTTCAGCTATGACAGTAATCATGACTTCCAGGCAAGGGGATATCTAAGGCAAAGATTATCTTTGTTTTTTTCAAGGAGTTGAATACCTGTCAAAGTAAATGCTGCAAGGATTGTGATTTAGCTGTGTTAGTCACTGTTAGTCAAAGTGCTTGTTGCTAAGGTTGCAGTGTCATGATGGAACTAAGCTAGCTAAGATTTAGATTTTATCAAGAAGGTAAGCTAACTGCCCATGAAAGTTGCAGTTCTTCTCCCCTATGTATCACCAGTGTTCACCTATAGGCCTAGTCCTGTCCATTGTCAAGCCATTTCAGGAAGCTAGCCATACATATTAACCACTCACAAAATAAGTGAGTGAATTTCTACTCATCTGTCTTCCTAAAGCTTTTCACCATGGAGACTTATACACACCAGTGCTGGTGAAAGGGGCAGGTGGATGCACAGGCACAGCCAAAGGAAGGGAGTGGACTTGCTCTTTCTTGCAAGCTAGGATTGTATTAGTTTAGCTGCAGTATGAAACTGACTTCAGACTCCTTTATTCTGTCAATATAGTAAATAACTGAGAAGAAATATGCCATATGCTAATTACAAAATAGTCTACAGTAGGATTTTGGTGCCTGTCAGCACCAATTATAAAAATCCATGCCATGGATTTACTTTAGTAGACCTAGTATTTTAGTTGCTGGTTTTTTAATGCATTTTAACACAATCTTCCTATTATTGGTCATCCTTTTAGTGGGTATTTTTGATTGTTTAATTACTTTGGGTATATGTACCAATTGCTATATTTCAAGTTTCTAGAATATTTTAATTCTTTCTCTGGATATGTCCAGCCTGTATGTTCTTACAAAAAAATGCCACCTGTTTTATCTCAGGGTTTTTTTGATAGACTACAAGCATCCTAGCTTTATCAGCCATACTCTCAAATATCCCATAGCTTCAGTTTTATTACAAGTGCTAACTTTTCTTTACGCCAGTGGAGCATTGCATTAACCTATGTGAATTAGTCTCTGACAGCACAGTATTGTTCACTGTGTGTTACAGATGGAAGTTCAAGAGAAGCATTGTCTTATTTTGTGGTTTGAGTTCTGTGGATACAGTTCTTCACAAACACCTCCAACCTGGGTCCTTCCCATGGGCTGCAGGTCTTCAAGAAGTGCTCCAGCATGGGTCCTTTTCACAGGGTACGGTCCTTCAGGAGCAGACTGCTCCAGCATGAGTTTCCCGTGGGCCACAGGGCCTGCCAGAAAACCTACTCCTGCATGGGAGCAGGTTTTCTCCTGCTCCCACAGGCCACAGTTCCACAGGCCTCCACATGTCTCCACATGTCCACATGTCTCCACAGGCCACAGTTCTTGCCAGGAGCCTGCTCCAGTGTGGGCTCTCCATAGGCTGCAGCTTCCTTCAGGGCACATCCATCTGCTGCAACGTGGGGTCCTCCATGGGCTGCAGTGGGGACATCTGCTCCGCTGTGGTCCTCCAGCTGGAGGACACCTGGACCCAGGGGAACAACCTGCCTCACCAGCATCTTCTCCACAGGCTGCAGAGGAATCTCTGCTGCAGCACCTGGAGCACCTCTTCTCCCTCCTGCATCAACTGCAGCATCATTTCTCTCACATTTTCTTACTCCTTTCTCTACAGCTGCTATACAGTGTTCTTTACCCCTTCTTAAATATGTTATCACCAATGTCGTTGATTCTACAGCTGCTGCGCAGCATTTTTTACCCCTTCTTAAATATGTTACCGCCAGTGTTGCTGACTGGGAGTGATTTGGCCACAGGTGGGTCTGTCTTGGAGGTGACTGAAACTAGCTCTGCTTGACATGGGGTCAGCTTCTGGTGTCTTCTCACAAAAGGCACCACTGCAGCAGCACCCCTTACAAAAACCTTGCCGCTTAAACCCAATACAAGATTTCAGAGAAGAGACATGAGAAGAACTGAAAAATGGTAAAAAAAGGCCTAATGATGACTCAATCTGGTTAGCCTCATAGGGAGAAGGTAAAATACCAGAGAACAGGAACTTGTTACAAAAAGAGGCTGTAGCATTAGCAAAAAATATTTAACAAACTAGCTGGTGTTAGGTGAACTCAAATAAAAGATAACATGAGAGATTTTTTTAACCAGTAAGTGAAGTTACTATTAAGGCAGCTTGCAAAATATAGATTCATCTGTCAAGGATTTGTTTTTAACATGGATTTAGTACTTTATTAAGTAACTTGGCTGTAGTTTAAGTAATTAACCTGGCCTATGTTACAGAAGAGTTCACAGTGTCTTCTGTCTCCACCTTTTCTGAACGTAGGGCCGATCATCCAGGCTACCTTGCAGAGAAGACCTGTCATGAAGTGTGCCTTTGTAAAGGCAGGAAGTTTCACCTGATGACTTTAAATTGTGCAGATTTGCCACTTCCCTTGCTGGTTCAGTTTTTACTCTGTTGAGCTAATCTTAGTGGCCATCACCAAATACCATGTGGTAGAGTTAGGATTGCATTAAAATTTGGTGTATTTCTTTACTCTATGGATCTTATTTTTCCCAAGGATTTTAAAGTTCATAAATTCCTATGTTCTGGAGTGACATGGGGTATACAGGCGAGATCTGGAGAATTTAGTGATAAAAGGAGCAGTGTTTTTCAATGAGCTATAGCAAGTTCTCCCATGACAGCTGCCGCGTTGTTTGGGAAGTTAATTTGGGAACATTCACAGGTCATGGTCGCTAGCATCTCTTTTTTCCTTGTAAGTGAGGATTCTGAAATGGCACATTAAAAGGATCAGGCAGTTTTAGAAGCTAAGCAAAACTACCCAAAATGAATGCAAATGTGGTCTGATGAGTATTTGTCTATATTTTGGGCAGTTTAAGAAGTCATCATCCTGCAAGCTGGATGCGGTATCCAGTCAATAACTAATTTCAATGCAAAGTAAACACTAAGGAAAGTGGCTTAATCAGTTTTAGGTGGAGTGGCGTGCTTCAATCTAGCTGACAGAAGTAGTAACTATATCTGATGGTTCTCAGTTGAAGCTGTGTAAATTTATACAACAAATAAGACACAAATACTACCCTATAAGTCTAGGAAGAGGAGGGGGAGAGATCTCTACCTGAGATGCACAAACAGAAAAAGGCATTAAAATGTTGGTGACTGTTCAGGTATGCTTCATGGTACCTATTCTACAAGGTACTTAATGAATTGGGACCTGTCTGTCTCAGGCTAACTCACCCTTCATGATTTTAGAACGAGTTGTGCTGCTGGGAAGAGCAGGGTTAGACTGTCTGCAAAAGGAGATGGAACATTTCCTATGGCAGACAGCTGACTGTTTATCACTGTGTGAGAAATCAAGCTGTTCCAAGATGTTCAGATTTTGTTTCCTGTTGTCATCTCTAGTCTTGAAGTACTGTAAGGGCCCTTTCTGAGAAAAGGCTTTGTTCATTGTCTGGGTGCCAGGTTGCAGAGTGATTATGCCTTAAAACGTAGTGAGGAAGCAACTAGCACTAAATCTGGCTTTCTGAGCTCACCTGCAAATCAATTCTGTGCACACCTGTCTGCAATGAGGGGCTGCCCAAAGCCTCCCACAGCTTAAATCGTGGTCTGGGAAGAAGAGACCTCCTCAGATGACCGTGGAGGAAGTAAAGGGCTTGGTGGAGTGCAAACTGGCTGCAAAGGTGCTTTGCTGCATATAGGCACATTCCAGGGCAGAACTTGGGTGGATAAGTGATTGTATATAACCAGCACTTATGTATGCAGTAAAGGATCTCACCTGGGGTCTGTGCCTTCATATGCCACGAAGTACCATACATTGTCATCCTCTTTGCACTTAGGACTAGCTTCATTTTACTGTCCTTTATAAATCTTATCTACTGATGACTTCTCTTTTGCTAATATGTTTACGACAATATTCAGTGTCAGTACAACTCATAGCTAAGCCTCACTAAGAAAAGGTCCTAATTTTGCATAATCTCTTAGCCTTGGAATGTTTCAGATTAGTGAGGTAAAACTCAATTTGTGACCCTAAGTAGATGGACTGGGCTTTGCATCCTGAGTTTTAAGTTGTGAGGAAAACAAGACTTGGAAAGTTGTGTCATTCTAAGCTTGTTTTTTGTGTGTTACAGACTTCTGGGACACAGCTGGACAGGAGAGGTTCCAGAGCATGCATGCATCCTATTACCATAAGGCTCACGCTTGTATCATGGTAAGGATAGTCTCTCAGCTGTAATGTGATGGCTTTTTGACTAGTAACAGTCCCGCTGACACTTGGCCTGTATGTTACTTTTAATGATTGTCCTGCCTCACAACTCTTGTCTCTTCTAGCGGTTTAAAAAAACTTTCCTATATTGTTCTTTCTTCTCTTACCAGATAAAACCAGCGTAGTTGGGTATGTTTAGCTCTCTTCTGTCTTTCCTGATAGCACTCTTACTATATTCCCTGACTTTGCTGTGTTCTAAGTTTCCTTATTTTTCTCACTGTGTTTCCAGTAAGGTGAATGTACCTATTTAGAAGCAGTCCTTTCAGAGGTGATGCAAGGGAGAAGACATTCCTTGCTTGTTCTGTGATGTAACTGTTGGATTATGTAGTACAAAATTGTTCTGACATGTTCTGCAGGGGTACTACATAAGACGTTCTTGTCTGGTCTTCTGGCCTTTATTTTCCTGTACTTTGCAATTCCCATTTATTAGCTGCAATCAGTCTTGTTTCCTGACTCCTAACCCACTTAAATCTCTTGGTTTGTATCGTTGCTTTAACTTTCCACTATTTCTCATCACTTGTGAGCATCAGACAACTTACTGATATTTTAATTGTAAAAAAAAGAAGCCTCACATGTGAATCTACTTAGCAGAACAGATCTTTCCCAGTGCTTGTTCACTGTCATGGGTGATACAGTGTTTGCAATAGTATAAAATAAGAATGTAAAGGAAAATGAGGGACTGTTTCCTGCATCATGCAAAGAAACAGGCTGGCTGCATGTTTCAAAGCTTGCTGGATATTCTTCCTTTTCTCTTGCATCCTTTCTAACAAAGGTCAGTTGCCTTTGTTGATGTCCTCCTGGGAAAATTCTGGATTCTGTACTTGTCTTTGGTGCAGTGGGTTGATCAAGAGTTGTCCTGCTGTTGGCCCCATGATAGCTGGTTCTTTTTTGGAAGGTGTTTGATGTGCAGCGGAAAGTCACCTACAAGAACTTAAACAGCTGGTACAAGGAGCTGAGAGAATTTCGCCCAGAGATTCCTTGCATTGTGGTGGCCAACAAAATTGATGGTAAGTATTATCTTCTTCTTTCAACCTCTAAGGATTGTCATGTGATTCTCTTCTGACCTGGCTGAGAAAGAATGTTGTTCAGCTGCTAGGTCCAGATGAGTTCTTGAGTATTAGTCCCCCGGGGCTGTATTCAACCAAACAAATAGCTGGGTCCTGTACTGACCTTACATGCTGTTTTATAGGCTCTTGCCCTTGTTTTACTAGCAATTAAAAATACAAATTTGATCCATTTAAAGTTTATTCAAGTGATGTTCTTGCAATTCTGTCATTACTGCTCTGCCCATTTCATCCAGCAAGAACCCAAAAGCTGATTGGAGCAGTACCTAGTCAAAGACTGCAGGATGTCTTGCTGGAAGAGGAGCATAACCTATCATGTGGCTTCCCCTGATAGAGCCAGTAACTGCCTTTGTGTTGCTAATTCAACCTGTAGGTTTCTGTGGGACTCCTCTGTGCTAAAGCGTCTAAATATAACTGCTGGCAAAATTGTTCACCTTCCTCTGCAGGGGACTGGATGATTCCTTCCTCTTAGGAATGCCAGCTAGGCATTCATGATAGCTGCCATTTGGGTTGTGGTCTGCCTCCTGCGTCCTGTGAGAGCACATAATACATCAGCTGTCTGCTCAGCATCAGTGAGAGAATGCATAGCCTTAGGACCACAGTCTTTGCTACTCTCTGTCAAGTACAGCGTCAGGCATGGGATTCCTTGCTGATATTCATGGTAGAAATCATCACAGCTGTGAATAGCTGTGTCTACCTGAATAAGGTGTCTGGGCTCCCACTGCTGTCTACAGAGGTTCATTTCATTCGGTGGTGTGACTTAGGGCATGATTGGTCTTTCCCAATAAAAGCCTTTCCTATAGGATGTGCCAAGACAGCCTTGAATCCACTGATTGCACGGACTGTACAGGAAGTCCAAGGCGAATGGACTTGGTGTTGGCCACCATATTGTAGACAGAACGTCTGTGTAGATGAATGCTGCTCTTAGTGTTCTGTGTGTGAGTGGACAGTGTTCCAAGAGAGTCCTCTGCCTTGCCATCGTTTGCTGTATTCTACCCGGACTAGGAAATGATCGGCCCACAGCTCTTAACACAGGCCCAGTCTGCAAAACAGTTGATTCAGCTTCCTGCAAAGAGGTGGGCAGTGGCTGCCTGGGCAGCGCTCACTGGCCAGCATTTGGAGTCTGAACACCTTCAGCTGTTGCCTCTGAGAAAAGGCAGATGATCTGGAGTCATCCTCCTGTGCTGATGCACAGGATGTCTTATCCATCAAAAATCTGAGCTCTTACTGCTGTGTCAGCACATCCTGTAAATATGCCATAGATTTGTTCCAAAACTGAAATAAAGCTTCTGGAGGCTGGGGTAGCTGGACCAGCTGCCTGCTAAGTAAAAATATATAATAACAGAATCGTTTGTATACTGTGAGCGTGCCCTTGACTCACACAAATATAGGTAACACGGCACAAGGGCAATGGGGAGTTCTGGTTCAAAAGGACAAACTGGAGGGTGAGGCATGACTAGTACTGGCAATAGTGTCCAGGTCATGTGTGGACACACAGCAAAGTCATAGGGGTGTGCCTGGAAAATGTTCATCGTTGCCACACCACAAGTGAACTGATATGTTCTAAGCCGCAAAGAATTAGGCATTTATAGCACATCAGAATCAATCTATAATTTAGTCACAGACCAAGGATAAACCAGCAGGAACCCTTTTATTTTTGTGTGTTCTTGTCAATGGTTTGCTGATGCTATTGCTTTTAAAACCTTGTAGCTTTTGAGGAGCACTCTCATAGTCTTATACTAAAGTGAGGAGGCCTTGGCAGCTAATTTGGGCTCTGGTCTCCAGCTGCTCCACCACTTCTGCATATGTTGGCATTCTGCCTACAGTGATGTCTTACTGACCGCTTCTTTTTTCACCCCCAGCGGATATGAAGGTGACCCAGAAAAGCTTCAACTTTGCCCGGAAGTTCAGTTTGCCCTTTTACTTTGTGTCTGCTGCAGATGGCACCAATGTGGTGAAGGTAAAACATAGTTATTTGGCTCAGCATCACATGGAGACTGCTGTAGGCACAGAGAGCAAACAATGGGCTAGTACATCTCTGGCGATTTATGAGGTCCTCGGAGCTATAGGTAGTTGCAGAGGGTTGGGTTTTTTTTCCCTGGGGTGTGGGAACAGTTTCCCTATGTTACGGAAGCCCAGTGCCCCTTACTTTGAGTAACAAGCATTCTCCTTCTCATCAGCTCTTCAATGACGCTATCAAACTGGCAGTTGCTTACAAACAGAATTCGGGAGATTTCATGGACGAGGTCATGCAAGAACTGGAGGTAAAAAAGGCTCTACTTACTGCACTCCTCCTAAGTGATTAGCAGCTCTGCTCTTTTTTCCCTCAGGGAAAGCAGAGCCTGTTGCAAAGGGTGAAACTTGGTAAGCATGGAAAGATTTGCCTTATGCTGGTGACACCATGGGGTTTGTGTGTTGCTCGTGTCTAAGTTGGAAGGGGTGAGGCGGTCACCCTCTGAAGAGTCCATGCTGCCTAGACCAAATTTGAAAGAACTGCAGCAAGTGTAGCTGTTGCTCTCATGCTTCTCAGCAGTTCTTTGTCTTGCTCCTTTCCAGAGCTTTGACCTGCAGAAGAAGAGTGAGAGTTTGTCAGATAAAGAGGAGAGCTGCCCTGAAGAGAAGCCCCCATCTGCCTAAGCCCTGGACCCAGAGTCTGCTTTTCCCTTTGCTCTAGATTTCTGGGGCTAGTTAGAGCTGGCCTTCACAGAGGAGAGTGATTATTGTCATGCCCTGAGAGCACTGGTGGTGGGCAGCTGGACCTTACTAGACAGTGGGAGGCTGTCTAGGCATAACCGCCCTTGACTTGGCCCTAGCCACTGCATATCAAGGTCAAGGAAAGGGCAGAAGTATCCACGTGGTTGCTAGTTACCACATGCTTCTTCAAGGCAAAGCTTGCCAGCAGGGCTAAACTGCTCTTGGACATGCAGGGAAGGGTCCTGCCCAGGTGCTTTAATGGTACCTACTGGAGAAAACAAACACTAAAGAATTCTTTTTATAAAGCTTTGAGCTTGCACCCATCCTCCGCTTTTGTTATGAGCCAGTCCAGTCACTACACAGCACGAGTCCAACTGCCAGCTCTCCCCATTGCTTACACAGCCTAGCCACTGCTGCCCCTCGGTTCACCCCCGTCATCTCTGCTGCAGCTTCTTTAGGTTTCCTTCCCCATTCTGTTATGGAGCAGCCAAATCTGGTAGACTTCTGAACACAGGGGAATTTCTCCTTTCAGGCCCAATAGAGCTGAATCAGGTGGACTCTCAGACCTGGGACACTTGTCCTATCCCAGCCTGATGGATGGCAGCTGCTGTTCCCTTGTGTGTGTTGCTGTGTTCTGAAGAGCCAGGCACACAAACACAGACTCACACAATGAATGTGAAGGGCAAAACAGACTGACATAAACAAAGCAGTATCTTTACAAGCACCCATGTAGACATAACCACCACTCACATAAACATGAATGCAGTCCAATCTTTTTCTGCATTTCCAGATGATGAGGATTGCATGTTTACTAGTGAGACAGAAACATACCTTCCCTCCCTAGATTCATAAGCACAGCATATTTATAGATTCCTCAAATAACAGTTTGGAAATTAAGTCCATGTAATATCTGTGGCTTGAAGTCAAGCTCCTTACCCAGTCATCGGTGCAAACCTTGGATCTTTCTATATGTGTGTTTCCTGGGTCATGAGAGTCCAATTTCAAGTTCACTCATGCATTGTACACAAACACACAGATCCCACCAGTAACTGCCTAAGATATTCTGTGTTTCCAGCTGCTTTCCCCAAGACCCCTAAGCCCCTATGACCTGTGTTCCCTTATTCCACTGTACCACCTCTCTGACCAGGCATGGTTTCAGCCCTTTTGAGCGACTGCCTGACTTACCTGCCTGCAGCCTGCCTCATTTTGCACGTGCCAGGCGTGGAAGTCCTTGCCTTGCACAGGGGGTTGAATTGCACTGAAGCATGGTTAGCTGTGAAAATTGAAATACCTTTTCAAGAACTTAAGTCGGCTTCAGCATTTGTGTGCATTCAGAGGAGCATGGGCAGGACAGACCTTTGACACTGAGGCTGCCTTTGCATCAGCAAGCATTGCCCCAGACAGAAATGGTCGTGGTACACTGCAGCCTGCACTGGATCCTGTTCGTCCTGCTGCTTAAGCTTTTTTCCCGTTAGAACCTGCAGGACTTCCCGCACCCAAGTAAAGAATTCCACCAGCTTCTGGAGTGGAAATGGGCAGGAGATAATCGTGTTTATATTGGCCTTGGCCTCTGAATAGGGCTTGAGGTGGTGACAAAATGACTCCATGCCCTTGCTGTTAGAGTAGCCCTTACTGCTGGGTGCAACCCCATCTGTACCAGGATCCAGTCATAGAAGTGCTGAGTGGAGGTGCATACTCCGGGCTGCCTGGCTGTCACACAGCCTTTTCCCCAACTGGTCACACCAACAAGCCAGAAGTAGTCAGCGCTGTTATCTTTGTCCACTGCTGTCCCCCTGCAGCGGAGGAGAGAGGATGAAGAGGTAGTTGGGTGGCCACCATCAGCGCTGCAGCTGGCTCCCGTCTCACAGCACCTGGCACAGCTGTATTCTCAGTGCACAGAAAGGCTCTGTAGAATCTTGGTGGGAAGGGGTTGTGGGCCTGTAAGATAGAGCTCGCTCTCATCTCTGCACGGTGATGCTGAATGTGTGGAAGACAGATGTTCCAGGACTGGGATCTGGAGCCATGCACTGCCAAGAGCACTAGATGGGTTTTCTGGGCAGAGTCCCAGAAGCTCTAGCCAGAGAAGGATGCTCCCGCTCTCAGCCCCACAAGCAATTGTCCATGGTTTTGGTAAATCCTGTATCAGCCTCATCTCATCAGTCTGCCTTCCACCACTGTGTAGCAGAGCCTTGCTGACATGCTGGAGTGCAAGACGGGAAAAAAGCGGGAGCCAGCCACATGCATTGCATTTTCTGAGCAGGGCTAGGTCCCTGGAGGGTAGGAGGCAGTGACTCAAAGAATGGCAGCCTCAAAGCTTGAGAAAGGTGCGGGAGTTCCCTGCTGCCATCCTGGCTTGTGTGGATAGATGTAAGGCACACAGCTGAGTGAGCAACCTGGTCCCTAGGATGACTGGGGAGGCTGGCTGAAAGTGGAACAGCTGCTCTGAAGGCCCTTGAGGTGTAGCACAGCTTCACAGGCACCAGAACTGGGCCCCACCAAGTCGACTCAAGGCTGCTTTGTTTTTTTTGAAAACTGACCTGAAGGTGGTGCCCCGTACCTGCTGAGAGCAGACAGAAGGTGGTCTTGGAGAAGGCAACTTGTATTTTGTGGATGGATACTCTGCTATCCAGCACCAGATTTTGCAGGTGGTTGGGGAATAACGTGAGAGGTGACCACATTTCACAGATAATTGAAGGAAGAGCTGGGATCCTTGTGGGGAGAGGAATCCGGTAGGGACGGCAGTACCCAGGAAAGCCCATCAGTAATGCCATTGGAAGTCCGAGCTGGTGTAGCTAACAGCACCCAAACCACCACATCTGTTCACAGATGTGGCAAACCTGGGAGCAAGGGGGGAAAAATAACTGGGGCTGGTCCCTTGTTTTGGTGGAGCTAAAGGCAGAGAAAGGGTGCAGTCAGGGAAGATGAAGGGGATGTTTAAGCATGGAGAATGGAGTGAAGGGGCATGAAGGAGCCAGTCACATATAAGCAAACTGCTGGCTGTCTTGCTTGACTGGGCCCTGTACCTAATCACAACAGTACACCCTACTTTTTGAGAGTGATTCCAAACCCTTTTCTGTGTGGCCTCACTCTGTGCCCAGCGCAGGGTGGGTCCCAAGGCCTGCCTGCTAGCAGTAGCCAAAGGGAACACAGGTCAGAGGGACCCCACAGCTGGGAACACCCAGTGTCTAGGACCAGCTACTGGTGGGAGCCCTGTGTGCGTGTTGTCCTGGTTTCAGCTGGGATGGAGTTAATTTTCTTCTTAGCAGCTGGTGCAGCGCTGTGTTTTGGATTTGGTGTGAGAACAATGTTGATAGCACACTGATGTTTTAGTTGTTGCTGGGTGATGTTTATACTAAGTCAAAGACTTTTCAGTTTCTTCGGCCCTTAGGCCAGTGAGGAGGCTGGAGGGGCACAAGAAATTGGGAGGGGACATAGCCAGGAGAGCTGACCCAGACTAGCCAGAGGTATTCCATGCCATGGGATGTCATGCTTGGTATATACACTGGGGGGTTGGCGGAGGCTGGGCATCACTGCTTAGGGTCTGCCTGGGCATCAGTCAGCAGGTGGTGAGCAACTGTATTGTGCATCACTGGTTTTCTTTTCTCCTCTCCCTTTGGATTTCATTCCTCTTCCCTTTCCCCTCCTTTTCATTATAACTGTTACTATTATTGTTTTTATTTTATTTTATTTCAATTATTAAATTGTCCTTCTCTTAACCTTGAATTTTACATTCCTTTCCAATTCTCCTCCCCATCCTTCAGGGTGGTAGGGGTTGGGGACAGTAAGCAAGTGGCTGCCGGCTGGGGTTAAACCACGACATGTGTGCAAATCACTAGTGAACTTGAAGCTGGACTAGCTCACAAGCAAGGAAAGACCCTTTCAGTCATGTGGATAGCATGCAGTTGCAGCCCACCTGATTCATCAGCCCCAGCATCCAGACCTTGGAGGACCAGGCCTGCCAACCACTAGCCATATCTCCACCTCCTGGAGTTATGAAGGACTTGGAGGTGCTTGAGCATGCATGCCTTGAGCTGCTTCCCACCTAAGCATGTCCTCTCTGCACTAGCTGCACAAGGTCCTGCCTCTGAAGCTGCCAGGACCATCCATCCATACCATCCTCCTCTTGCTCTGCTCTTGGTCCCTGGCAAGTGATGGTGCTGCAGCTCCCAGCTCTGTTCCCACCCAGGGCTGCAGAGCATGCCTCCAGCTGCACTGGGATCTCTGGACACTGGAGCATGCCCTTTGCTTCATCTTGATCATGGTTTGAAAGGAGCTGTTCTGGCTCTGGAGATGATGCTGTATCACGGTCCCTCCCTGAACAAGTCAGGGTTTCTGTCAAGAGGCCTCAGCTTCAACATCCAACACAGAGCACGGGGTCCACTGAGCTGCACTCCTATCAGGGCTGGTCATCTCCCCAACCCACGGTTTGCAACCCCAGCACTGCATTAGTCAGAGGTGCCACTGAGCTGAAGCTGCAGGGCAGCTCTAAGGCTGAGCTTGGTTAGTTGGGGGCAGAGGGGGTCCGGTGGGGTTGGGATAGGGTTCCAGTGTGGAGCAACTGAAGGGGATGGAGCATCAAGAGGCTAAGAGCAGCGGCAGCAGGAAGGCTTAGGAGTGCAGTTTGGTACGCAGCAGGGCTGCAGGGCAGGATCCCTGCCCTTCCTGATCTGGCTTTCCCCAAACTCCATGCGCTGTTCAAAAAGCACTTTCTGCAGTTTGATCTCCTTCAGGACTTGCAGAACCCCTGGCCCCACGCCACTCTGCAGCAGATCATAGTTCTCAGCTGGGTCTGACTCCAGGTCAAAGAGCAGCGGCGGCAAGTGAGGGGTCAGCGGGGTCAGGCCATGGCAGGCCTGGTCTGGGGTCGTATCACTGTGAAAGGAACCTGCAAAAGAAACCCCCAGCTGTAGCTCAGTTTCTTCTCTTTGAGCTTTGGACAACAAAACCACACGGGACTTCACAAAGCTTCCCGTGCATAGGAGAGGAGGCAGCACTAACCTTGTGTGAAGTAATGGGCCTTGTACTTCCCAAGCCTGACAGCGAAGGGGCCATGCAGTGGGTTGGGGGACGGTGGGTAGAAGAACATCATCTGACGGGGACTCTGTGGGAAGCAGCAGAGCCAAGCTCATCTGTACAGCCATGAGGCTGAAGAAGCGCCTGGAACAGGACCAGGCAGAGACCCCAGGGAGTCACACAGGAGCCCCAGTACTACAGCCAGAACACAGTCAGAAGGGGAAAGCTGATGAGCAGCAGTATCCTGCTTGCTCCCTACTCAAAGCTACTGGGGCTCCGTCCATTCACGGCAGGTCTGGGGTCTGGCTCGGCAACATGTTGCAGTTGTTAAAGCACAGCAGCCTGGGGAAGGCCAGAAGTCCATGGCATGACAAAAGGTCGCAGCTCATGGAACTCCCATAACCCCCAGCCGGTGCTACTCATCAGGCACACGGCTCCAGCCCCGCACCCAGTCTTCATGCACAACGCCAGCTGAACGAGCCCACAAGACTCACCTTCCCTGACCCAAACAGCACTGGGCTCAAGTCATAGCCGTCCAGGACCACTTTGGGAAGAGCTGCCCCAGCCAGGGTAGTCAGTGTTGGCAAGATGTCCAGGGTGCTTGCCAGCTCATGCGTCACTCCTGTCACCAAACACAGCAAGCCACAAGGAAATGTTCAGGAACTTGATCCCACTTCTATCTCTGCCACCCTGTCTTCTCTCACACACTCTGCTTCTCCTGGGGCAGTCGAGCTGCCATGACACCCCTGCCTTGACTGGCATCAGCATGCAAAAGGCAAAGCAGTGCCAAGTCTTACCTGGAGAGATACGGCCTGGCCAATAAGCCACTGCTGGTTCCCGCATGCCACCTTCATACGTTGTGCCCTTCCCACACTTCAGAAGGCCAGAGCTGCCTCCACGTGCCATCCGCATGGTAGAGGGGCTGTGAGAGGGAAGAACCATCTACCATCAGTTTCACAGGTTTACGCTACCCCTTCCCTGATGCTGCCAACGGGGCCATGACAAGAGAGGCATGCTGCCAGCAAGTGATGCTGCCATCCTTCTCAGTTTTGAGGCAGAAGGCATGGGGCAAGTGAAGAAGCCAAGGTGTGCAAGATGCCTAAGCACGGCACCAGAGACCAATGCCACCCACAAATGAAGGGAATCGGGGTATACTTGGGCTGCTGTATGCTTCTGGCTCAAACCCTGTGAGGTTTCTGCCCACAAGGAGGGGCACAGCTGAATCACAGAAACAAGAAGCTCACACACTGGGTCCTCTCCAAAGCAGCATCCACCTCTTGCCCCACTTCAGATCACTGTGGTCTCACCTGGTAATGCCACACCACATTCCTTTTGCCCCAGCCAGCCACTGCCTCATTCCAGTACCCCCATACCATAGCAGCAGAAACTTATCAGTGATTTTTATCACAAAGTGCCCCCTGCTAAGCCCACTCACCCATTGTCAGAGGTGAAGAACACCAGGGTCGTGTTTGCAATACCATTTTCCCGCAGTGCCTGCAGCAGCTGTCCCACCGAGCCATCAAACTCCATGAGGGCATCACCAAATGGCCCACGCCGTGACTGCCCTGCATACTGCTGGCTTGCAAACTGGGGGTAGTGCGTATGCTGGAGAAAAGGCAGAGAAGACTGGTATGCAAACTCCCCCAGAGCCGCACCTGGTTCCCAGTTCAGCTGGGGACAGCGAGCACCCCAGCAAGGACACAGGGATTTGTGACAATACCCATGAAATGAGAGAAGGCTTGTCCCCAAGCTTCAGAAGCATCTCTCATAAATGGCACAAGGGAGCTGACCCCCAGGAAAGGATGTGGAGCCCCAGAGCATGAAGTTTTCCTGGGTGGACTCCTGGCCCAGAGAAGCAGGCAGAGCTCCAGAAAGACACACTCAAGAATGTTATCAGAATGGTGCTACCACATGATCTGGGCATCGGAACAGCAACCCCTGGTCATCCAGGAGCACATATTGACTGCTCAGCACAGTCCTGGGGCAGCAGGAGCTGAGCTGCTTCCCTGCTCTCCACACAGGACAAAGGCTCCCTTCCCCACCCCTGAGCCCAGAGCAGCCCTCCTGCTTTCATACGTGGGAGGCATAGTAGAGCAGGAATGGGAGGCCTCGTCGTGCACAGTCAGCGATGAAGTCCCGGGAGAATTTGTTGTAGAGTGGCACCAGATCAGGGAAAGAGACTGGCTGCTGCACGATGCTCTGGTTCCAGAGCAGCGGGACCGGCACTAAGCCTTGGTCACAAGTCCCAAAACACTTGATGTCGGGTGGGAAGCAGGTGAGATTCTGGCATGGGCCCTGGAAAGAGCAAATAACATTTTGTTGTTTACCTGTCTTGCAGGACAGTGAGGGGAGCGGAGCAAAGAGTCTCACAGTGGTGCACCACCAGGTCCTATGGGCACCCTTTGGGCGGCCACTTCTAGAAGCCCAGGGGTCTGCACCCACCTGGGAACTGTTCAAGGACCACGCTGCCCCAACAACAACAGAATTGCTCCTGGCAGCAATTCAGACATTTCTTTGTAGCCCAGAAGCTGACCCTTGACAAAGGGCATATGTCCCCAGGTACAACGGCCACCCACATTCTGCGTAACTGCCCCATCATATGAGCATCATCCTGGAGATCACCCCCAGAGATGGGCTTTGCCCACCATCACCCGTCTCCCCAGCCTGCAGCCACCCTCACCCAGCTGCCCAGGCACACACTAACCCAGCCTACGTGCTCTCATACAAGCTCCAACTTTCTGGCTCTCTCCCCAGCCAGCCGCAGGGACACCCTTCAGGCCTTGACAGGCCTCTCACCTGGTCATGGGAGTAGGGCACCCCCAAGAAGTGGTCAAAGCCCTGGTGGATGGGCAGGAAGGAGCCATTAATCCCCAGGCCAAGGTGCCACTTGCCAACCATGGCTGTGGCATAGCCCTCGGCCTTCAGCACCTCTGCAATGGTGACCTCTGAGAGCGGCAGGCCTCCCCGCGAGTCTGGGTTGAACACTCCAGGGTAAACCCCAGAGCGCATCTGGAACCGGCCTGTCAGCAGGGCTGCCCTACAGGGAGAGAGGGGGAGAGAGACAGGCGTCACGCAGGGCACAGCGCGGGTGGCGGCCCTCAGCCTCCACACAGGGTGCCCCGTTCCTCGGCACCTGCGCCCCCGTCTCACGGCTGCCACTGCCACCTCCCCCGTGTGCTGGGATGCTCAATCGGCTCCCTCACGGAGCAGCCAGGCCTTCAGGCCTCCTGGGCCACAGCAAGTTTATCGGCCACCTGCTCCTGGCAGCACCGCAGCTCCCCAGGTGGGTGCCAAGCCCTGTCCCCGCGCCTCCTCCATCCCTGCCCCGGGGCCCTGCGGCAGCGGGGCCGGGGGGCAGCGGGGCACGTACCGGGAGGGGCTGCACACCGGGGAGCTGCTGTAGAAGTTGGTGAACCGCAGCCCTCGGGAGGCCACCCAGTCCAGGTGGGGCGTGGCAGACGAAGGATGCCCGTAGCTCCCCAGGTCCCCGAAGCCCAAGTCATCGGCCAGCAGCACTATGAAGCTGGGGGGGGCGCCGGCCGCTCCGCGCAAGGCCAGCAGCGCCAGGGCCCACGGCAGGGCCCGCGGCCCCATGCCGCCGCCGCCCGGGGAGGCCCGCCGATACGCCGCTTAGCCCGGGGCACGGCGCCGGGCCGGGGCGGCACCGGCACCTCGGGCAGGACCCGCCGCCCCGTTACGGCACCGTCCGCTCTGGGGCCGAACCGCCACCCCGGAGCCGCGCGGGCGGGCACGTGACTTGGCGCGCCGCGCGGCATGCCGGGAGCTGTCGTCCCGCCGGGCAGGGGCCGCGCCCCCGGGGCCGTGCAGCCGCCTCCCGCCCCGCCGGGCCCGCTGCGGGCGGCCGCCGGGGAGCCGCGCCTCCCCCCGGCTCTGTAACCACAGGGGCTTCCCACAGAACCGCCCCCAGCGGTGCTCGGGTTGGGGGGCGGCCGGCTCGGGCCGTGTGTCCCGCCCCTGGGCTCTGGGGGCACAGGCCTCAGGGCCGCCGGCAGGCCGGCGTGCTCCCAGCCGCAACCGGGGCGGAGGCCTAGAACCGTCAGGCTGTCCTGGGAGGGGACGGGCACCTCAGCGTGTGGCGGCGGGCAGGTGGCCTCTCCGCTGGGGCTGGCTGGCACGGGTGGGTGTCCCCTGCCCCGCTCCTGTGGCCGGCACCGGCCTGGGCCGTGCACCCGCCTTCCCGCCTTCCAGCAGAGCAAATGAAGCAGCTTTTCTCCAGATGGGTGCAGGGTGCAAAATTGCCTGGGACAGATGGGCAGAGAGCGTGGTGGTGGATGGGGCCGGCTGGGCCCTATGGGAGCACTTTTCAAGCAAACTATATTTTCATATAGCAGTAGCAAGAGTTTCACGTTCAGGCTTACAGACCGCTGGTTGTGCCTGAATGTAGAGGCCCATATCCTGCTGCAGATCGGTGACTTGTAATCAGAGCAAGCAAGGGACAGTGCAGAGAGCAACAGCAATTCTCTGGTGGAAGGATGTGATAAGGAGAACAAGGAGGAAAAGAGGAGGTTCTGCACCCCAGGAAGGCTGTACTCCATTGTATCTGCTTTTGAAAACTAGAGAAATCTCAGAAGACCAGCCCAGAAGTGAATTGAGATTGAATGTCCTGAAGACCTCCATCTCTTTGGTTTATCAAAAATGAGATTAAAGCAAGAGCGGAGATGGGGTGCAAGCACAGGCACAGTGGCAGTGGTCTACAATTAACCATGCAACAAGCAAAGGTGAGGACTTTCAGCCCAAAGACAATACAGGGGTAAGGCAGGCTGATGGCCTAGTCTGGATGTTCTCATGTAGATGCGCCTGTGTTTTGCATTGAGCCTGTGTGATCAGTTTGTTCTGAATTTTCCTGTTACTACTAGTCAGCATTTTTTAAGACCCATCCCACTTCTACAACCACTTTCTAGTGTGCCAGGGAACTCAGCTTTCCATTGTTACCTGTCCTTGTAGTTCAGACTATCCCCATAGCCCCTGGCCTTCCTGTGTGCTTAGCCCCATGCCTCCTGAAGGCCTGGACCCTGGTACAGGAAGGATGCTGGGGCTGCTGCTGCTGCTGCTGTGCTCACTGCCATCAATTATTTACAGCCAAGAGGCAGCGTGAGGAGGCTGGTGCTGCAGCAGGAGGCGAGACTGCTGCATAATTCATGAAGCCCACTTTGCTCATAGGGCATGGCAGTGCTTGTAGTCCAGTGCCTGGCCACAGGGATCAGGGTGCGGGGGGGCTGGAACTCAGGACACTGAGAGGAGAGCAGCTGGGGCTCTGAGCTCAGGGCCGGTGTGTGTGTGTGGTGTGTCACGGTGTGGGGAGAGGGCTTCAGAGACCAGACAAGGAACAGGGCAGGAGGTGTGGGACCCTGTGTGCTGTGTGCAGGTAACGTGGCTGCAGGAAGCTGAGCTGGCATGAGACTGCCCTGACTTGTGCAGGCACCAGTGGGCACAAGTAGGACATGTGGATGAACAGTGTCTATGTGTCCAGCCATGGAAGGAGAGGCCCAAGTGACTGCTGCAGCACTGTGGGAGCACACACTGAAAGACCTGCACGGGCCAGGCACCAGGTGGGAGTGGGCAGGCATGGCAGTGTCCAAGTGAGTGGCTCATGAGCATGTGGGGTGTTAATGACCTATGTGTTTGTGTGGGTACAACACTTCCCTCTGCATGTATGCCTGCATGTGTGCATGTATGGACAAGTGAGTTTGCATGTGCGCCCGTGGGAGGTGCATTCTGCGTGTGCATGCATCTGTGGGTGTGTGCTGTGAACATGCATGTGGGTAGATGGGTGGGTGCACACTGTGTGCATGCATGCATGCAGTGTGTGGGGGGGTGTATTCCGCATGCATGCGTACTGTAGGGTGTGCATGCACCGCCTCTGTGTGTATGTTGTGTGTGCGTGTGCATACACTGGCCAGATGTGCTGAACACATTGTGCTGTGTTCCAAGACTTTTGGAGTACAGCTATACACACACTCTGGGTGTGCTTTACACCTGTTTGTATCTGTGTGTGTCTCCACTGTGTTTGTGTGTGCACATGCACCCTGTGTGGGAATGCAGTACGTGTATGCACAGTATTTTTGTGTGCGTGCTCTGTGCATGCTGTGTGGGTGCTGTGTGCAGCCCAGGTTTCTCACAGAGAATGTTTCCTTGCAGAAGAGCTGGAGCTGAATTGGAAGGACTCTCGTTCCCAGGAGGTTTCTCCCGTCTCAGTCCCATGGATATGGTGGCTGTTCCCATGTGTGTGCCAGTGCAAAAGACTTAGTTTGTCTTCTAAAGAGCCAGGTTACATTCAAGAACATGCACACATACTTCACTGGCGTGAACAGCAAAACAGATAGAACAGTACTTTTACCAACACCCACTTAGTGCCTGAGGGAAAGGCTATGGATGTTGTCTACCTGGACCTTAGTAAAGCCTTGACACTGTCTCCCACAGCATTCTCCTGGAGAAACTGGCTGCTCGTGGCCTGCACGGGTGTACTTTGTGCTGGGTTAAAAGCTGGCTCGACGGCCAGGCCCGAAGAGTGGTAGTAAATGGGGTTACATCCAGCTGGCAGTGGATCACAAGCGGTGTTCCCCAGGGCTCAGTGCTGGGGCCAGTCCTGGTTGATATCCTTATTGACGATCTGGACGAGGGGACCGAGTGCACCCTCGGTCGGTTTGCAGGCGACACCGAGCTGGGGGCAGTGCTGACCTGCGGGAGGGCAGGGGGCTCTGCAGAGGGGGCTGGGCAGGCCGGGCCGATGGGCCGAGGCCACTTGTAGGAGGTTCAACAGGGCTCAGTGCCGGGTCCTGCCCCTGTGTCACACCAGCCCCGCGCAGCGACGGGCTGGGGCAGGGGGCTGGGAACTGCCTGGGGGGAAGGGCCTGGGAGTTTTTGTTGACGGCCGGCTGGGCATGAGCCAGCAGTGTGCCCAGGTGGCCAAGAGGGCCAACAGCATCCTGGCTCATGTGTGAAACAGCATGGCCAGCAGGACTAGGGAAGTGATTGTCCCTCTATACTTGGAGGTGGTACAGTCACTGCCCCTGGAAGTGTTTAAAAAACATGGTGCTTGGGGACAAGGTTTAGTGGTGGACTTGGCAGTGATGGGTTAATGGTTGGACTTGGTGATCTCAAAGGTCTTTTCCAACCTAAATGATTATATGATTCTATTACTGATGGGGTTTCCTGGGTACTGCTGCCCCTGCCAGATTCCTCTCCACAAAATGACCCCAGCTCTTCCTTCAGTTATCGGTGAAGTTTGGCCACCTCTCACATCATTCCCAGCTAACACCTGTGAAATCTGGGTATTCTTCATGGCAGTGTAACTCCCGTCAGCTTCTCACTCTGTTTGTTGTGGTCAGCAATCTCTCTTGTAGTGTTTCCCACAGTCTGTTCAGTTAGCCTTAGCTTATGCCAGGCCCTAATCATCAGTTTGTGTGCCTTAATGCATACCCCCAAAGTTGTCTGCATGTCACATCATTTTTTCCTGTGCTCTTGCTAGCCTTGATGTGCTGGTCTTCACCATCCCATGGTGGCTGTGAGCGCCCTCCTTTCTGACCAGGCATGGTTTCAGCCCTTTTGAGTGACTCTTTCCCTTTGTGCCTGACCTACCTGCCTGCAGCCTGCCTCATTCTGCAGGTGCCTGGCGTGGAAGTCCTTGCCTTGCACAGGGGACTGAATTGGACTGAAGCATGAAACGACAGAGCCCCGCTGAATGCTCTGCTTGTGGGATGAGGGTGCGTGGGCCCCGTGGCAGGCAGCAGCGCCCGGCGCTGAGCTCTGCCTGCTAACAGCTCGCAGGATAAAAACAAGCATGGCATCACAGCCTCTTTGGGAAGTTTGCTGCCACCCTGCTCTCTGCAGCCATTTGCCACCAGGTCCTTCCCAATAAACAGACACCAGAGAACGCCGCTACTACAGGCGGCACGCATGTGTATGGGTGTGGAAGAGCCCATCTGGTTACAGTCACAGCAAGCAAGCAGTGATGTGCAAGTGCAATGAGTCCAGCGTACCCACGTGGTGCACACTGTATGTATGTGCTCATCTGGGTCCACACATGTTGGCATATGGGTTTATGTGGTGCACTCCGTGTGTGCGGGCACCATGTCTGCACTACTGTGGGTGCACCCAGTGTGTGGCTGCACTCTCAGCATTGTGCACACACTGGGGATGCATGCCGCAGACATGCGGTGCGGTACAGGCGAACCTGTGAGTATGCACAGCGTACCTGTGCGTTCACAGGGTAGTGTGCAGTGTGTGGGGGCATTTTGTGTGTATGCAGGCAGGCTGCGTGTGCATGCGGTTTGTGTGTGTGCGCACACTGATTTGCATGCCTTCCGCTCCCTGTGCATGATGCACATGTGCACTGACTAGTGCACACTGGTGTAGTCGGTGTGTTCATGTGTAGCATGTGTGTGTGGGCATGTGAGTGTGTGTTGGCATGTGGTGTGTCTGTGCATGTGCGTTGGCCCATGGTCCGTGTGTGGGTGTTGGTGTGCAGTGTGCTGGTGCGTCTTGGTGTGCATTCAGTGTGTGTGTGCATGCGTGTGTGTCAGTGTGCAGTCTGTGTGAGTGTATGAGTGTGTGTTGGCATGTTTGCACATGTTGGTGTGCGGTCAGTGTGTGTGTTGGTGTGTTGGTGTGCAGTGTGTTGGCATGCATGCAGTGTGTGTGTGCTGGCGTGCATTCTGTGTGAGTGAGTGTTGGTGTGCAGTCAGTGTGGGTGTGAGTGTGGGCGTGAGTGTGGGCGTTGTGTGATTAGTGTGTTTGTGTTCGTGTGTTGGTGTGTGGTGTGCTGTGTGTTGGTGTGCAGTCCGTGTGTGTGTGTGTGCTGGTGTGCTGTCAGTGCGTATGACTGTGTGAGTGTGTTTTGGCCTTTGTGTGTTGGTGTGCAGCATGCTGGTGTGCCTTCAGTGTGTGTGACAGTCTGTGAGTGTGTGTTAGTGTGCTGTCAGTGTGTGTAACTGTGTGTGTTTTGGCCCGTGTGTATTGGTGTATGGTCAGTGTGTGTGTGTCGGTGTGCAGTGTGCTGGTGTGCTGTCAGTGTGTGTGACACTGTGTGTTGGTGTGCGGTCAGTGTGTGTGTTGGTGTGCGGTCAGTGTGTGTGTTGGTGTGCAGTGTGCTGGTGTGCTGTCAGTGTGTGTGACACTGTGTGTTGGTGTGCGGTCAGTGTGTGTGACACTGTGTGTTGGTGTGCGGTCAGTGTGTGTGTGTTGGTGTGCAGTCAGTGTGTGTGTTGGTGTGCAGTGTGCTGGTGTGCTGTCAGTGTGTGTGACACTGTGTTGGTGTGCGGTCAGTGTGTGTGACACTGTGTGTTGGTGTGCAGTCAGTGTGTGTGACACTGTGTGTTGGTGTGCGGTCAGTGTGTGTGTGTTGGTGTGCGGTCAGTGTGTGTGTGTTGGTGTGCAGTCAGTGTGTGTGTTGGTGTGCAGTGTGCTGGTGTGCTGTCAGTGTGTGTGACACTGTGTTGGTGTGCGGTCAGTGTGTGTGTTGGTGTGCAGTGTGCTGGTGTGCTGTCAGTGTGTGTGACACTGTGTTGGTGTGCGGTCAGTGTGTGTGTTGGTGTGCAGTGTGCTGGTGTGCTGTCAGTGTGTGTGACACTGTGTGTTGGTGTGCGGTCAGTGTGTGTGTGTTGGTGTGCGGTCAGTGTATGTGTGTTGGTGTGCAGTCAGTGTGTGTGTTGGTGTGCAGTGTGCTGGTGTGCTGTCAGTGTGTGTGACACTGTTGGTGTGCGGTCAGTGTGTGTGTTGGTGTGCAGTGTGCTGGTGTGCTGTCAGTGTGTGTGACACTGTGTGTTGGTGTGTGGTCAGTGTGTGTGTTGGTGTGCGGTCAGTGTGTGTGACACTGTGTTGGTGTGCGGTCAGTGTGTGTGACACTGTGTGTTGGTGTGCAGTCAGTGTGTGTGACACTGTGTGTTGGTGTGCGGTCAGTGTGTGTGTGTTGGTGTGCGGTCAGTGTGTGTGTGTTGGTGTGCAGTCAGTGTGTGTGTTGGTGTGCAGTGTGCTGGTGTGCTGTCAGTGTGTGTGACACTGTGTTGGTGTGCGGTCAGTGTGTGTGTTGGTGTGCAGTGTGCTGGTGTGCTGTCAGTGTGTGTGACACTGTGTGTTGGTGTGCGGTCAGTGTGTGTGTGTTGGTGTGCGGTCAGTGTATGTGTGTTGGTGTGCAGTCAGTGTGTGTGTTGGTGTGCAGTGTGCTGGTGTGCTGTCAGTGTGTGTGACACTGTTGGTGTGTGGTCAGTGTGTGTGTTGGTGTGCAGTGTGCTGGTGTGCTGTCAGTGTGTGTGACACTGTGTGTTGGTGTGTGGTCAGTGTGTGTGTTGGTGTGCGGTCAGTGTGTGTGACACTGTGTTGGTGTGCGGTCAGTGTGTGTGTTGGTGTGCAGTGTGCTGGTGTGCTGTCAGTGTGTGTGGCACTGTGTGTTGGTGTGCGGTCAGTGTGTGTGTTGGTGTGCAGTGTGCTGGTGTGCTGTCAGTGTGTGTGTGACACTGTGTGTCGGTGTGTGGTATGCTGGGGGGGCGTTGGCGTGTGCGTTCATCTTGGTGTGTAGTCAGCGTGTGTGTCGGTGTATGTCGGTGTGTTGGTGTCCCCAGTGCTGCCCTGGCCGCCCCGGCCCCCTCGCGCCGTCCGTTCGCCGCCGCCAGGAGCCGCCGCCGCCCGTGGCGGGGTCCCGGCCGCGGCCCCTGTGGGGGGCTCTGGCCTCCGCGAGCCCCGTGCCCGGCGGGCCCCCTCCGGCGGGGCGGGGAGCGGGCCCGGGGCCATGCGGCCCAGGGTCGGCGGGGCCGCCGGCGGGAGCTGCCGGGCCGCTGCGCCACCGCTCCAGGGCAGCGCCGGCACCGAGGGACACCCCGGGTGCGGCAGTGCGGCCCCCGGGATGTGGGCTGCCGGGAGGGGGCAGGGCGGGGGGGGGGGGCAGGGAGCCGGCGGTGGGGGGCGGTGGCAGGCGTGGAGGAGCGGGGGCACGGCTTGGGGCCGGTGTGGGGCGAGGGGAGAGTACCCATTCCACGCGTGTGGGGGCACAACCCTGAGCGTGGGCCGTCCCCCGGGGAGAGGGACTCTTGCGTCCCCCCGTACATCACCCGCCCGCCGAGGCTGGGCCGGGCCCCGCAGCCGGAGCAGGGCTGTGCTGAGGCTGCTGCTGCTGCAGCCCTGCAGAGCCAACTCACACCCTGCCCCTGCTCCCCCTGCACGGAGCTGCCCCTGCCCCAGCTCCCCGGCGGCTGTGTCTCACCCACGCGGCACTGATGGCACAGGTGGCATTTCCAGGACACCTCTTGGCATGCCCCTGTGGCTGTTTGGTGCCAGGGGCTGAGAAGGGCTGAGACTCAGGGGGGACGGGCTCACCTTGGAGCTCAAGACCTGCAAACCAGAAGGACAAGGGTCTGCAGGGCACAGGAGCAAGGGCATCTGCAGGATGGCTGCAGGGCAGCTGCTCCACCAAGGGCAGGCTCTGGACCCTTCTCCACCCTAAGCGGTGGCATCAGTGTGGAAGTGTTGAGTGCAGCTCCATGGAGGGACACATATCTCAAGCGAGCACTACCGAATTTCTTGCGTTGCAGCCTGAAATGGTTTTTCATTGCAGCCTGAAATGGTCTCTGCTTTGTGCTAACAGCAGCCTGCCATTGTGAGTCTAGGGGTCTTTTGCTGGTGGGGCAGAGCAGCAAGGAAAGGATGCTGTGGGATGGTGGATGGGATGCAGGGGTGTTTGTAGACTGGGGTAACATTCAAGGTGCTACAACTAGCAGCGGGGTCGGTGCTGTGAAATGGGTCATCAGAAGCATAGAATGATTTGGATTGGAAGCAACCTTAAAGACCATCTAGTTCCACTCCCTCTGCCAGGGACAGGGACATCTACCAGTAGACCAGGTTGTTCCAAGTCCCATTCAACCTAGCCTTGAAAGCTTCCAGGGATGGGGCATCCACAGCTGCTTCAGGCAACCTGTGCCAGTGCCTCACAACCCTCATAATGAAGATTTTCTTCCTAAATATCTAAATCTACCCTCTTTTAATTTAAAGCCATTCCCCCTTGTCCTATCCCTACAAGCCCTTGGGAAAAGTCCCTCACCAGCTTTCCTGTCAGCCGTTTTAGGTACTGGAAGGCCTTTCTAAGGTCTTCCCAGAGCCTTTTCTTTCCCAGGCTGAACAACCCCAACTCTCTCCACCTGTCTTCCTAGGAGAGGTGCTCCAGCCCTCTAATCATCTTCATGGATTCTGGATTCTCTCCAACAGGTCTGTGTCCTTCTTATGTTTGGGCCCCCAGAGATGAATGCAGTAGTGCAGGTGAGGTCTGAGCTACTCTGAGTGTTTGGAGAGCCCATATGTGTTGTCCTGATGTGCTTATACAGAGCACTGCAACAAGCCAGTGACAACAGGCAGAGCTAGCAGCAAGCAAAGGTCTCTATCTGCATGGGGCCATGGAAAGTATGAAGCTTAGGGTGTCCCCAGGAGAGGGGCCAATGTGCCGTTGGCACATGCAGCTGTAACCTGGCATGCAGGACTGAAGCACATGGAGGACAATGGTTGCCTGAGCAGCAGGGGTGCAGGATCGCACCAGGGGTGCAGGCATGAAGGGGCTATCAGAGGGGGGTAGAGAGGGAGCTGAAGTGCGGGAGAGTCTGTCTGCCTTCCAGGAGAGGGGTCAGAGTCACTGCTGCTTCCTGACATGGGAAGACCCGGTCCCAGACCAAGGCCCTGCCATCCCAGTGTGAGGAGATACAGCAGGGGATTGCCCCCAGAAGGCGGCCCTGGTGTTCCTGGGCTGGGGGCGATTCTGGGCAGACATCCCACAACTTCCAGGTGGCAATGGATCTGAGATGGCCCTCTGCAGCCCAGTACCACCCCTTGCATGCCAGCTGGAGTCTCCTGGTGGCTCTCTCTGATCTTGTTCCTGACATTATTTTTCACAGACTGTGTCTGCTTCTTTCCATGTGCATGCCTAGGCTGTAGGCTGGGTGCCATGGGATGGCAGGAATGGTCTGTGTGGTGGAGGATGCTGTATGGGCATGTGAGACACCAGGAGTCAGGGAGTGGCTGGCTGAGCTTGTGCAGGAAGGAAGTGCTGGCCAGGCATGCTCTGAGGAACAACAGTTACAGAATCACAAGGTTATTGAGGTTGGAAGGGACCTCTGGAGGCCATCTAGTCTGATCCCCTGCTCAAGCAGGTTGCCCAGGTCCATGACCAGTCAGATTTCTAATACCTCCAAGGATGGAGACTCCACAACCGCTCCAGGCAACCTGTTTCAGTGCTTGGTCACCCACACAGTAAAAAAAATGTTTTCTCATGTTCAAGCTGCATTTCGTGTTTTTTAATTGGTGTCCATTGCCTCTTGTCCTGTCACTGGACAGCACTGAGAAGAACCTTGGTCCCTTTTCATTCACTCCCGTCAGATATTAATGGGGTCCCCCTGAGCTCTCTTCTGTAGGCTAAACAGTCCCAGCTCTCTCAGCCTCTCCTTTCCATGTATGCTCCAGTCACTTAATCATCAGAATGGCCCTTTGGTGGACTCTCTCCAGTATGTCCATGTCTTCCTTGTACAGAACTGGACACAGCACTCTAGATGTGGTCTCACCAGTGGTGAGTAGAGAAAGGATCACCTCACTCCTGGCAATGCCCCTGTTGCAGCCCAGGATGCTGTTGGCTTTCTTTGCCACAAAGGCACATTGCTTGTATATGGTAAGCTTGGCATCAACCAGAACCCCCAGGTCCTTGGCAAAGCTGCTTTCTGGCCAGATGACACATGGCATACACTGGTGCTATGAGGTTATTCTTCCCTACATGCAGAAGTTTGCATTCTGTTGGTTGAACTTCATGACATTCCAGCTTATATCTCCTCTCTGGATGGCAGCGCACCCATCTGGTCTATCAGCCGCTCCTCCCAGTTTTGAATCATCTGCAAACTTGCTGATGGTGTGCTCTGCCCCATCATCCAAATTATTAATGAAGGTGTTATTAATGAAGGTGTTATTGATGAAGAATTTGAACAATATTGGCCCCCGTATTGATGCCTGGGGTACTCCACTAGTGACTGGCCTCCATCTGGACTTCGTACCATTAGTGACAACCTTCTGGATCTAGCCTTTCAGCAAATTTTCAGTCCACCTCACTGTTTGCTTGCCTAATCCATAGCTTATCAGCTTGCCTATGAGGATGTTACAGAAGACAGTATGAAAAGCATTACTAAAGTTGAGGTAAACAACATCTGTTGCTCCCCCCTCATCCACCAAGCCCATCATCTTGTCCTACTAGGCTATCAGGTTGGTTAAGCACCATTTCCCCTTTGTAAACCCACGCTGTCCCATCCTGCCCTGCCACCTGGCACCCGCCCCTGCCATCTGCACCCATTTCATGGCTGAGTTTGTGCATAAGCTGTGTCAGGGGAGCCGGTGCCTGCCACAGCTGATAAGCAGGGTGCAGCTGGCTGCAGTTATCCCAGGCTGCAGAGCATTGTGGGGATGGCTATGAGGGGTGAAGGGGTCTGCCACCCCATGTGTGTGGCCTGGTGCAGGTTCTGCTGTGTGAGCCCTGCACAGCTATGTAGCAGTGTGCCCAGACCCAGCGAGGCAGGGCTGTCTTTTCCAGCAATGCTGGGTGGCGTCCAAAGGGCAGACCTGGGCAGAGAGGAGGACCAGGGTGCTGGAGCTGTGGAGGAGCCTGGGACTGGCTGCAGCATGGGAATGGGGTGATGCTTCATGTTGCTGAGACTTGGAGAAGGATCTGGTGTCTTTCCTGCCTAGTGCCGGGGCTGTGACAGGTGCATTTGCTCCTTGCGGGAGGGGTTTTCTTCCCTCACAGCTTTCACAGAGCAGCCCTGCCCTCCTCTGGAAGCATGCACTGATGGGTGCAGCCTTTGGCACCCCTTGTATCTGGGTAGGTCTCCCCAGAGAAGCTGAACGCCCACTTCCCTCCACAAAACTAGTGCCTGGGTTGTCATCTCACCCACACAGCAGCCTGAAAATGAAAGGTTAAAGTGAAATGAGCTTACTGTGTGGTTCTGTTTGAGCACAAGAGAAAGTTCCTCTCCCAGCCCGAGTCAATCCATGACCTGCCCTCCGGCTGCGTATGGACACTGCCCAGAATGTCCTGCAGCCCCGGGGTCCTGCAGTGTACCCCTGTGCAAGCCTCCATGACCTGCCCTCCCATCCAGAGCTGGCTGGCTGCTCCCACTTCGCCATCTTCACACTCGCACTCGTCTCCCCACCCGGAGAGCACGCAGCTGGCACAGGGCCTCACGCTGTGCTGCCTGTCATACCATCTCGGTGCAGGAACTGTGCCTGTGCCTCTGGTGTGGGTGAGAAAGAGCAAGCGCCCGGCACTGCGGGACAGGCAGCGTGGTGCCCAGAACCAGGCATGGACCCGTCCCAGCTTTGGGGGCAAGTTTCTCCCTGGATGTTCAGAGACTTTCTAGGTTGCGCAGATGCTGACCTGGATGTGCGAGTCAGAGCCATGTAGGTGCCGGACGGAGTGTGGCAGGGACTGGCTGACAGCAGGCCACCCAGGCTGTCACGCAGCCCTGCTCAGAATTGCTTCCGCTGCTGTTCCTCCAGCTGTGGGCTGGGAAGCTGAGGTGCTGCCCGTCCTGTGGCACTGCAGCTGGGTCTGGCTGGCTGCCAAGGGGCTTGCCAGAGGCCAGGCTGTGCTCCCTGGGCCCGTGCTTGCCCCTGTCCTCAAGAGGCCGCTCCCCTGCACCAGCACAGACATGCTGGCCAGCAGCTGTTTATCTGTCCTATGCCTGGGAATCGTGACTTGGCACTGAGCAGGGCTGCAGCTGGCCTGCCGGCCTGCAGGCTCACCGGGAGGTAGATGGCTTTGCCTCTGCCCCAGGTGCTGAGGCATCAGCCCTGTGCCACCACTCCTCTGGGCTGCCTTAAGGAGGGTTACCAACACTTGTCCCTGCATGGCCCTTGCTGGCGGGGAGCTGGAAAGTGAGTGGCAGAAGGGGCCAGGGAAGCTTGGCCAGGGGCTGCAGCTACGCTCCTGGAGGGCTGTACCACAGCAGAGAGCATCCAGGTGCCCTTCCCTGAACCACAGGATAGGACAGGATTAGCTGGTCACCTTTCCAAGGCAAAACAGTCCCATTCCCTGAGACATGGCCCCCCTTTCCCCTGCAAACTCACAGCACTGAAGGGGCACTCCCTTTTGCAAGCTGGAGAGGCCCCTCCACCCCCCCACTTTGTTCCTACCTCCATAATTTGCATTCTTGCGGCTGTGCAAACCAAGCTCTGCTGATGTCCCACAGCCCCCCCCTACCCTGTCCTGCAGCCCTGCCTGCCCCTGTGCAGCTCTGTACTGCCAGTTGCTCCCTAGAGTACGCAGCCCCATTGCCAGGCGGTGGAGAAGATGTGCTGCAGGCAGGCCTTCGAACACAAACTGCAGGCACAGGCTGGCGCTAGGGCTCTGGCAAAAATAATTTGTGACTGATCTTTAAATAAAGCAGCTTGCATGTCATGCAAGAAGATCGTTTTCCTGCAAAGCAGTCTGGTAGTGCAGGTGAATGAGTAGGAGCAGAAGGAGGAAGCAGACCGTAGGACAATGCTGGCTGCTCACAGCACCGATGCTGTGCCATGGCCTGTCAGGAACAGAGCAGGATATTCTCAGTGCCAGCCAAAGTAACATGGGAACTTGGGAGTTTTCCCAAATGGGAGCCAAGTGCAGTTTTGTGCTGCAGGAGGCTGTTGGGGCCCTCTGGGCTGAGATTCTGCCCGGTGGGTGATCCAAGAAGTGAGGAGAGAAGAGAACATGCTGAGGGGAGAGGAATGGGCTTGGGAAGTGTGGCAGACTGAGAACGCCTTGGAGATGGCAGGCTGAAGGACAATGCATTCAGGGAAAGGTGTTACAGGGGAAGAAACTGCTTCTGGCAGCCCAGCTTTTCTCCTTTAGCTAACCACCCTCTCCAAAAACCACTGATGCCCGCAGCCTGCAGCCAGCCCACAAGCTGGCCACGCCATGCAAGGCCCTCTCCTAGCCACTTCCCAGGCTTGGTGGTAGGACTGGGGGTGCTGCTTGATGCTGCTTGTTGCTCTGTCTGGAGCAGGTGGGTGATCTGTGCCCCCAGACGTGCATCCTGCAGTGGGACATGTAGGGCCTCAAACAGCTACAGGGCCACAGTCAGGGACCTCCAGAAAGCCCCCTGCATTGCTGCCTGGAGCAGGCTCCCCGGGATAGGCTGTGGGGGCCCTTGTGTCCTCGGGGGTCTGGGTTGGGGCATTTGATGCTTGAACCTGGGTGCTGAGGCAGCGGCTGTGGAGTGGGGTCAGAGCTTGTATGACTGTCAGAGTGCATTTGGGGTGCTGAGGATTGTGCTGGGGGGCACTGGGAGTGGAGAGGTCTGGGTGCTTGTAAGGGCAGAGCAGGGTGGGGTGGTGAGAGGAAAACTTGCAGGGTGCCGTGGAGCCCAGAAGTCCACCTGCCCTGTGCCATGCTGTGCCTCCAGGACTTTCTGGCCCAAGGGGAAGGCTCTGGCCCTGCACAGCCCCACAGCTGCCTGTAGAGCTCCAGCACTGCCACTGAGGCCACCACAGCTGGCTGTAGTAAGACCAGTGAGGAGATTGCTCTCTGCTTAGGGTCACCCTGTGGAGAGCTATGTTCTTTTCTTCATCATGCTGAGCTGCTCTTCCACACCCTGCTGCTTCCTAGAGCTTGTCTCTCCCCCACCTTTTGCAGCTGTGTGAGGCTGCTGTGAGATAACATTTCAGAAGATGAAGCAGACACGTCTACAGCAGAGAGACTTCAAACAGGCTGGGAAGCTTGTAGCAGCTCTGCACAAAGGAGTTGGTGTGCAGTCAATCATCAGATTCCCCCACCCTGCACTCTGCATATTTAATGGCTCTTTGGGTCTCAATGTTTAAATCTATCTAATGAGCATTTAACTGCTGCTCAATATTTAATGTCTCAGTGTTCAGTGTAATAATCCCATGTATCACAGTGAGTGCTGGTCCATCACCCTGGGCATGGGGAGAGGCATGCTGCAGGAGAGGATTTAGCACAGGGCAAGGGAGGCTGGGGAATCTGCTCCATGACATCTTTTGCGGGGATGGCAGGTTATCTCTGCACCATGAGCTTTTTCTGCCTTTTTGATGCCTGACTTTTCTTAGTGGTGCAGTGGACACTGGAGCTTGTCTGTGCTGGCTGGGAATGAGGGTCTGGCAGCCTGCTGCTGGGCTTGCATTGGCATTTGGGGAGCTGTGGGATGGAAGCAACTCCAGGCAGCCTGTGACATTTGCTGGACAGTGACACCCTGTCCTTGGCCCATGATGCTGTCCTGTACAGAGTGTCTGCCCACAGCTGCTGAGCTGGTTTGCAGCCCACCAGTTGACTCTCCAGACCAGGCAGCCACACCATGGCTTCACACCATAGAGGCTGCTGCATCAAGGTCTCTGGACACTTGAACATGACTGCAGGGCCTGCCTCTGTCCCTGCTGTCCTCACTGCTGCCTTCAGGACAGCCTTCATCTGGTACTCCCTGCCCTCTCCTGCAGCCCCCTCCCCCCAAACCTTATGGCTGAGCTGGCCCTGTGCAGGTACAATAGCATAGCATAGCATAGCATAGCATAGCATAATCACTTGGAAGGGACCTACAACAATCATCTAGTCCAACTGCCTGACCACTTCAGGGCTGTCCACCAGTTAAAGCATGTTGTTAAGGGCATTGTCCAAATGCCTCTTCAACGCTGACAGGCTTGGGGCATCAACCACCTCACCAGGAAGCCTGTTCCACTGTTTGACCACCCTCTTGGCAAAGAAATGTTTCCTAATGTTCAGTCTGAACCTCCCCTGATGCAGTTTTGAACTGTTCCCAGGTGTCCTGTCCCCAGATCCCAGGGAGAAGAGCTCAGCACCTCCCTCTGCACGTCCCCTCCTCAGGAAGCTGCAGAGAGCAATGAGGTTGCCCCTCAGCCTCTTTCTCTCCAGACTAGATAAACCCAGAGTCCTCAGCTGCTCCTCACAGGACGTGCCTTCCAGCCCTTCACCAGCTCTGCTGCCCTCCCCTCTGGATGCATTTGAGGATCTTCACATCCTTCTTAAATTGTGGGGCCCAGCACTGCACACAGTGCTCACAGTGAGGCCGCACCGGCACAGAATACAGTGGGACAGTCCTCTCTCTTGACCAGCTGGTTCTGCTGTGTTTGATGCACTCTGGGATGTGGTTTGCCCTCTTGGTGCCAGGGCACACTGCTGGCTCCTCTTGAGCTGCTGCCAACCGGCACCCCCTGACCCCATTCTGCAGGGCTGCTCTCCAGCCACTCCTCTCCCAGTTCAGGTGCATGTCTCCCCCTGCATTGTATTTCTTGTGTGTACTTCAGTGAGTTTGCACGTGCTAGCTAGCGGTGCTGCAAAGGCTTTCGGTCCCCATGGGGCTTGTTCTGGTTCCTGGGGCTTCTGCCCTTTTTTGCAGAAAAGCTGAACCACAAGGCTTTTGTTTTGGAGCAGTTTCAGTACTTCTGTCCAGGTGATTCAGTTCCTGAGCACATGGCCTCATGCAAGAAGGGTCTGGGGTGTGAAAGACCCACGTTTCTCCTCTGCACTCTGAACCACAATGGAAACCAGCCCCACGCATGTAAGTCTTCTTCTTCTGACATGTAAAGTCCCTCTTCCTCCATGGGCCTGAGCTGCAGGCATCTGCTGCTGCTAAGACCTGAGATCCTCTTTGCTCCCCTATTGTCTCCTAGGCCCACAGGAGCAGCCTAGCATACCCCGTGCTGCAGCCTAAGAGCCCCCTGACGAGCAGAAGCAGAGGGCTGGGGATTTAACCCTGCCCAGCTGTCCTGGATGGGCGAGGAATAGCTGCAACCGAAGCAGAAGTGCTGCATCTCCCCTGCGGAGCCATGCCCACAATGGATGGTGTGCAGCGAGGGTGGCTGGGGGAGGGTGGTCTGGCCCTGTGGTGGTACTGGTGTGTGCTGTGGCATGGAGTCTGCAGGGTTCCAGGGCTGCTTTGCTGTGCTCAGCTCAGGGGTACTAGTTGCAACCACAGATCTGTGTCTGTGGGGATTCCTGCATGGCCACTGGCTGCCATCCCATGATGAGCAGCATGTATCCCTTCCCCCCAGCCAGTGTTCTGCAGGGGCAGATCTCCACAGCCAGCGGCTGCAGGCTGATTTACCCCACCGCTCAGTTGGAAGACCTGTAGCCAGAAGAAGAAAGTGCCTGTTTATGTATTGTTTAAGAACAAGTGGGTACGTAAATGGCAAGAGCAAGTGTGCAGCTGGAGTGTGCTTCAAAGCGCCGTCCTGTGTGACTTGCTCCTGTGAGGCTCCCTGGGGTGCAGTCCATGGGGTGCTCAGCAGACTAGCTTCCCTGTCCATGCGACTCCCTTTGCTCAGCACTGGTCCTGTGCCACCCTGTGTGATGACTGAGACTCACGGCCAGGAGCTGGGGGACAGGACCACTGTGTGAGGTTTGTGCCCTGGTGCCTGCCCTAGGGGTGGCTGTCTCTGCAATGTAGTAGTGTGTGGCTTTTCCAGGGTCCGGTTTTCTTGTCATGTTCCTGCTCTCCTGTGGCTGTTACTGCAAAGGCAGTTTATGGATGTGCTTATGCCTGGAGCAAGCAGCGATGTAGTGTGGAGTGACCTCGGCTCCCAGAGGAATGGGCACAGCTGCCCGGGGGGAGCCTTGCCTATATACTTCATTGCTGATCAGATGCCCTGGGTGCCAAAGCTGAAGTATGTTGATATCAACCAGGCTTTTGGCCCACGTAATCAATTGACCTGAGACACAGGTGAGACCTTGAAGTTACCAGAGTAGTTCCTAAGGTTCATGGGGATGGCAACAGGAAGGATGGTGTGAGCTGGCTGTGGTAGTGCATGCTTTTTGGGCATCATAACGTTGTCACTGTGTCGTGATGCCAGGGTTGGGCTGGTGTGAATGCACAGTTCCCGGTGCCTTGGGCTCAAGGTTCTGCTCCATTTGCAAATGCTGCCCATTAGGATTGTGTTCCCAATTGTTTCACGGGTTTGTATGCCACAGCCTGTGCCCAGGATGGTCCCATGGCATAGGGTTGTGCTCACTGGCTGCCCTGCAGGCTGATGCTATGGGTCTGCCTATGTTTTACTGGAAGCAGGTGCCATGTAAAGCTTTAGTTGTGGCAGAGACTGGGGGAGGCATAATTGCCCAGCACTGCTGGATTAGGAAGCCAGGCAGGCAGGCAGCCTTGGCAGCATGCCCCATCTGCGTCTCCTTTGTACTCAGTATCCATGTGAGCATGCCAGGATGTGCCTACACGAGAGATGGTGAGGAGGGGAACACTGTGCCCAGATGCAATCTGATGTATGTACAGGAGACTGGTACGCACGCTGTCCCTGGAGCTGAGTCCAAGCAGATTTTGGGCAGTTACATCACGTTCAGCAATGCTGTAGCATGTTGCCCCTTTTCTGCAGTCTCTGTTTCTTGGGGAAACTGAGCAGCTCCCTTGTACACATTCTCTCCATGGCTGTTACCCTGAGGTAGACAGCTGTGGCCCTTGTCCCGCAGCCCAGGAGAGCTTTGGTTCCTGGGGCATTTCATGCCCTGGGCTTATGACAGCAGCAGCTACATCTTCCCCGGAGAGGCATGCAGATGTAAGGCAGTGCCTTTGTGCCAGCAGGGTCTGGGTCAATTGCTCATTTTCTGGCATGAGCCAATGCTTGCTCCCCAGCTGCCTGCCTTGTGTTCTGCTGCCCCTTGGCAATGCACCCCAGCAGGCAAGGGTCCTCTGTCCCCCAGGGAGGGATGCCAAGGATCCTGCCGCTCATGTCCGCAGCACTGGTGTGCCCAGGTATGTCACTTCTCAAGCGCTCACATGGAAGAGATGCAGCCCCCACCCTGCTCCGAACAGCTGCCTCCAAGCATGTCCAGAGCACCCGCTGCATGCTCCTCCCTGGGGTGTGGGAAAACTGCTCTCTCTGGTGTGGTCTGCAGAGGGTCACTCTGCTCACTCAGAAGGGCTCCTCCGTGTCCAGGAATGGTGCCCGCGCTGCTCTGGGAGTCCCAGAGCTGCAGAGCTGTGTCCTGAACTGTGTACTAGCATGCTGAACAAACTGTGCTATGGTCTCATAGCAGCCTGCTGTGTTAATATGTCCCCCCGCAGCCAAATTGTGCTAGATCTCCCCTCATTTATCTCCCTCCCTGCCCCACTCACTTGCCCTTCCCAGTATTACCATCACTATCTCTGTCCCCAGCCCAAGATCCATTCCCACCTCTGTCCTCATCCTGACCACTGTTCGCATCCCTGTCACCAGCACGGTCTCCAGACCTATCCCACCCCTGTCCATCTCTGTCTCCATCCTGGCAGCTGCCTCCTCACCCACTGGCTGCTCCTACAGAGCACTGCGACTGACTTCCAAGGTTTCTGAGGGAAAGAGATACCTGATTAATCCCAGAGTGAGCTGTAATCACATGGCAATAACTGCACGACTCGTGCTTATCTGAATGTGTAATCACAGCAATGAATAATATTCAGGGTTTAGCACCTCACTAATTAGCACGCTGCCAGGAGGGGAGAGGCTGCTGTCAGCTTTATGCAGCAGGTCCCATCCTTCTCTGGGGCTGGGCTTTGCTGTGGGAAGGGGCAACGACCTTCGTTCTCTCAGGACATGAGCAGAGTTACCAACTGCCCCTGCTTCAGACGCCCCGCACGTGCTGCCAGACAGCACTCATGAAGTTCCTGACCCACCACCCCCAGCGGGGACTCTTGTACCCCACAGCCCACATCATACAGTGACTCCTTTTCTGCTGTGAGGTCGCTGGGTGCCTGTGTTCCAGGCAGAAGCTGTGCACCTCTTGGCCCTGTGCGCACACTGAGGACCTGGTGGCAGGGCACCATTCCCTGAGCCCAGTGTCCCCCACGATGGCTGTGGGATGCCCGTGCAGCATTCACACACCATGCCATGCCAAGCCGTGCTGTGCCAACATGCAAGTGGGCAGCCAGGGGAGATGCTCCTGGTCCCTTGGTTGGCAAAGCTGCTGGCTCACGTGCAGCCCCTTGTCTGCCTGCTGGTCTCTTTCAGCCTGCACCAGCGAGGCAGAGTGCTTTGGTGCAGCACAGAGGGTGACAAACCATGGTTAGCTCGGCCAAAGCCAGTCCCTGCAGAAATACCCTTTGCAACTGTCATTGCCAGGTGGCAGAGATGGTGCCTCCTCAGCCTCACTGCATTCTGTTTCATGGACCCAAAGGGAGCAGGAGGCCCTTCTGCTGTGGCCGAGCATGACAGCAAGGACCTGGAAGTGGAAACCTCTGCCATGATCTGTGCTTGTGCCATCTGAAGTACACCTTCCTAGAGGGAAGAGGCACGGGCTGAGAGTGCTGCCTGTGCAAAGCCCTTGTGGGGTGCAATGACCTGCCTGCACCTGTTAACCTTGCCATCCAAGGGAGCAGAGACCCTCACCAGCACAGCCCATAGACCTCAGCGTTCCGATTGCTCCCACAGACCTGCTGTAAAGGGACGGTGTGGCGGCAGCGGGTCCCAAGCTGCCGCCGCCTCATCTGACCACTTGCAGGCAGCCCTCACAGTACGTCTGTGGTGGCACTGACCCACTCTTTGCTGACCAGCTGCCTCTTCCCTTACCTGGCCCCAGCCACCGCAGCCCTGAGTCTGACATGACACATGCCAGAGACATCAGCCCGCTCCTTGCCAAGCAGAGCAAGACTTAAGGTGAACCAGCAACACGCATACCGGAGTGAACGGTGAAGAGACATGCTGTCCAAACGAGCAGCGTCCGCCACTGCATGTAGGATGTGGTGAGCACTGCCTGTGTGCGTGCACAGCTGGCAGCGAGCACCCTCCGTGTGAGCACTGCCCATGCGTGTGCATGGCCCACGGCAAGCGCTGCCCACAGTGAACGCTGCCTGCAGGAGTGCACAGCCCAGGTGAGACCACCCTGCGCGTGTATGCATGCAGCCCTGCGTGTCCTTGCTCTGCAGACAGGGCATCCCACTCTCCAGCGTCATGCTGGCTGAGGTGGGGCTGCGTGGAAGCCTTTCCACCACCCTCTGCGGTGAGAGCCTGGGGCAGTGGGGGCCTGTGGCTCTAGCACGGGCCAGGGCATAAGGGCAGCGGTGCTGTGCCATGTCCAGGCCCAGAGAGGATGTCCTTGCAGGCAGGCAGGCAGAGAAGCAGCCTCTGGAAATGTGCAGTGTCACCAAATTAAGGTCTTAATTAGCAGGCGTGTTTCCCTTAAGGAGCTGTCGCTTCATTATCATAGAGAATGGTGATTAAGCAGCAGGAAGGGGCAGGAGCTGCCAGCAGAACCCGGGGAGGCAGGCGGCAAGTGCTCGTTCCTGTCACAGGGCAGGGAGTGTGCCCGACACATCCAGGTCTGCCACTGTCCTCCTCTGCCAGCCTCCTGTCTCCCCACACCATCCCAAGCTAGTCCTGTCCCAAACACCTCACTCTACTTAGCTCAGTTGTCTCCCTACAAGCTCCCCCTTCTAAGGGCAGATGATTTCCATTTACAAGCCTGTCCACAGGAGGATCTGCTGGCTTGGTGATGCTGGGCTGGAGACGGCCTATGGTATGGCACGTGGGGGACAGGGTAGCTCCCCAACAGGGACTGTTGGCATGTGGAGGATGGCTCACCCACCCTGCAGTGCTGTCAGGGGATTCATGGTGCTCACACAGCGCCAAGCTGCACAATGGCATCTCACACGGTACCCGGGACAGATGCTGGCCCCTGTGGGAGCTGGTTAACCAGACATCCAGAAAGGCCTGTGCCGCATGCTCCCTGCAGAAATGAATTCTCTTGGGGAGGCCAGACCACTGCAGCGTGTAATGGCCAGGTGCTGCAAGGCTCCCTTCCCCTTCCCCTTCCCCTTCCCCTTCCCCTTCCCCTTCCCCTTCCCCTTCCCCTTCCCCTTCCCAGCTGACACAAGCTCTTCTGGGGACCTGGCAGGACACAGCAGCCTCCAGCCCAGAGCTGCCAGAGCCAGGACGGCCACCTCCAGCGAGGCTCTGCCCAGGACCTGCCTGCAGACACCAGTGGGGCTGCAATCAGATGCCGTCCCCTGAGCCAACACCCTTCGGCGGAGGGTGGCCTGTCAGGTGCAGGAATGGGTACCCCCCACAGGGGTCTGCAGGGGCTTGCAGGGAGGGGACAGAGGTGCAAGTGTCTGGGCCATGGTGCTGCTGCACCCCTCAGCAAGGGGAGAGGGCTTACTGGAGGCAGCAGACCTCCTAGGGTGACCATGACAGAGGGCAAGGTCTCGGGACAAGCCATGAAGGAAAACAGAGGCCAGGGAGGTGTACAGAAACCAACATGCATGCTCACCAAAGCAAGATCACCTTGAGCTAGCCTGACACCTCTCCCTGCAGCCATGGCCACTTTCTAGACTGAGGGGGTGCAGCATGTCTCCCATCTGGATACAGCTCCTGGCCACCCCAGGACAGCTGGGCTGGGTGCAGAGCATGTCAGCCCATCTGGAGCAGGGCTGGGCTGGAGGAGGCTGCTGATAAAATAATAGAATCATAAAATCACAGGATGATTTGGGCTGGAAGGAATCTTAAAGACCATGTAGTTCCACCCCCCCTGCCAGGGGCAGGGACACCTTCCACTAGACCAGGTTGCTCCAAGCCCCATCCAGCCTGGCCTTGAACACTTCCAGGGATGGGGCAGCCTCAGCTTCTCTGGGCAACCTGTGCCAGTGCCTCGCCACGCTCATGGTAAAACATTTCTTCCTAATATTAAACATAAATCTACCCTCTTTCAGTTTGCCCCTTCTCCTGTCATTCCAGCACTTGGTAAAAAGTCTTTCTCCATCTTTCTTACAAGCTCACTTTATATATTGAGAGGCTGCAATAAGGTCTCCCCAGAGCCTTCTCTTCCCCAGGCTGAAGAACCCCAACTCTCTCAGCCTTTCTTCGTAGGAGAGGTGCTCCAGCCCTCCGATTATGTTCATGGCCTCCTCTGGACCTGCTCTAACAGATCCGTGTCTTTCATCTTTCTCATGCTGAGGACCCCAGAGCTGGACACAGTGCTGCAGGTGGGGTCTCATGAGAGCAGAGCAGAGGGAGAGAATCACCTCCTTCAACCTGCTGGCCATTGGCTGTAACTCTTTGGATGTGACCATCCAGGCAAGTCCTGATCCATCTAACAGTCCATTTGTCAAACCCATATCTCTCCAATTTAGTGGCAAGAATGTTGTGAGGGACCATATCAAAGGCCTCACAGAAGTCTAGGTAGGTGACAGTTGTAGTTCTTCACTTGTCCACTGGTGCAGCTACTCCACTGTAGAAGGCCACGAGACCGTTTAGCCATGATTTGCCCTTAGTGAAGCCATGTCGTCTGTCGCTAATCACCTCCCTGTCTTCCATTTGTTTCAACATGTCTTCCAGGAATATCTGCTCCATGATTTTACCTGGCACAGGCGAGGCTGACTGGTTGGTAGTTCCCAGGGTCCTCTATTTTTAACTCTTTTTAAAAATAGATGTTTTTCTCAACAATAGATGTTGAGAAAGGCATGATGTTTCCTTTTTTCCAGTCACTGAGGACTTTGCCTGATTGCCATTACTATCTGAATACGATGCAGAGTCAAGCGCAGATGGTGCTTGGGCTGGCTGGTGCCTGGCTGCAGAAGGTCACTGTGCCTCACTGCCCATACAGGGCACAGTGGCACATACACCCTCAGGATCAGGATGACCAAGAGGGCTTGGAGCCACCCTCAGAAGGACCATGAGCAGGTACCAGGTGCCTGGACTTCATTCAGGCTGAACCCTCCTCAGGCCAGCCTTGCTGGGCTGCAGCAGATTGGGGTGGGTGCTGCCAACTGCAGGCAGTGCAGAGATGGGGCTGTTTCACATGGCCCCAGTCCGTCGGCAGAGAAGCTGGCTGGTATGATCTGGAAGACCAGCATCTGTTTTCCCAGTGGGGACTGCAAGAATTTGGCTTGTTTGTGAATCCTGGGAGTACACAAATTCTATGCCTTGGTGCTGGTGATGCCACCCCGAAGGAGATGCCATTGTTTCTTGTTGTAAGGCTGGTCAGGACTTGCGTTCAGGGTTCTTTGCAAACTGATAGAATACTTTGAAAATATGTCTATATGAAAGGCTCAGAAGGCTGAGCATGTGAAAAGCTGGGCCATGCTCAGTGGGGTGGAATAGTCTTCTACCATGGCAGGTTAACTGTACTTTGTGAAGCACCGGGGAAGCTGAGAGGCTCCACATAAACCAGGCACAAGACAGCTGCATGTTGCCATGCTCAGAGGCCTGCAGCATTTCTGCACTCTAGGTAAGGCGGTCCGCATTCTTGGAAGAAGCACAAAGACTGGCATTCAGCGAAAGAGTCAAAGCGTGAACCTGAAAAGAGGCCAAGGGAGAGTTCAGTATGCCAAGGTGTCTGTAGCACCAAAGCGAACTGCTCTAGAGGAAAACAAAAGCTAGGGTAAAGGTGTGGAGTAAGGGCTGTGGCCAAAGGCTGTATCAGCATCCTAACAGGCATGATCTGGTTAGAGGGAGAGAGATAACTTGGGAGCTGATACAGGGAGCTGTAAGTAAAGCTTTTTATGTCACCTACCTGCCTGATCCTAGGCACAGCACTGTTGATGGTTGCATTCTAGTAAAAGCATTCTTAACTCTTGCAATAATGTTTGTCTTATGTTGAGGGTTATCTGAGGCACATGCCAAGATTCCATGTTCAACAGGTGGGTGCTGAGAGCAGCCCACTGCAACACAGCCAGGTGCCCAAGAAACGAGGTGTTTGCCATGCAGCAGGACGGGCTAGAGAAGGAGCTGGTAACACAGGACACTGGTACAGAAGATGCATTTTCACCAACAAGTGTTAGCCAGAGACTCCTCAGCAGCAGGACTACAATGCTTGTGTCCAAACATCAGCACGGGAGGTTTCCAGAGCAGGATATTGCTGCCGAGAGCTGTGCATAGGCTGTAGCTGGTGGTGTTCTGGAGCCACCTCCCAGCACAGCACAAGTGGTAAGGGCAGGAAATATGGTAAGATACGAGATGCCTTATATGTGATGGTGACGCAGTTGTGCTGCATGACATAGCTCTTGAGAAAGCGCAGGCTGCAGCCAGTGGCCTAGGACTGCCACCTCATCCCCCTCACCATATGCCTGTGCTGCCTGCCCAGGTAGATTACAGCCCAAATCAGGTGGATGCACGGTGGGATACATGCACTCATCAAAGCCTCTGCTGCAGGAAGCAGAGGACCGAGCATGAGGTGCCTCCACGGCATGCTCAGAGGCTGCTGCTGGCAGAGCCCAAGGCTTATCTGTGTCAGCTAGGAAGATCTGACATTTCAGAGTCCCACAGCAGCTGCTCCTACACCATGAGCTCGGGGAAAAGAGACAGCTGCACCTTCTGCTATCACCAAGAGTTGGAAAATACAAGACCTCATCCTGCATTTGTCCATCTTTCAGAGCTGTTCCTGGACCATCAGCTTTGCACCGAACATCCAGGAATGGCTGTGAAGGGGACAGCATGGGATCCAGCATATGGGACATGGCACAGAGAAGGAATCGTGGAAAATATCCAGTTTATTCTATGAGAAGCTATGTAGGACTCAGTGCAGAGGCAGAATGCAGCCCAGAGATGCTGGGTCCAAGCAGACCCCAAATGCAACTATTGCATGTGCACCAGAAGTGCTGGTGGGCGAGTGCAGCTGCTGGGTACTCACCTTGGGAAGGACAATGTCAGGGATAAGTGCTGTAGGTCTTCTGTCAATGTCCAGACTGCTCTGTACCACGGTTGCAGAGGTGGCCCAGCAAGGAGCAGCGGTGGTCAGAGCAGGAGGCAGTGAGGCTGGGAGGGGAGCCAGGTGAGTTCTCAGCAAACTGTCCCTAAACCGACACATCTCACCCTGGCTAGGGACAGTGTCACTGTGTCCAAGGAACAACATAGTCACATGGCCTTAGCCCAGAGCTTCAGGCTCCTTGTGCTGGGCAGGGCTGTGGTGCACCCTGCAGATAAGGACCCTGACCTTGAACTTGGCCCGCCAGTTTGTGGGACTTGGAGCCCAGCAGACACCTGAGGCTTTGCTTGAGGTGGCCAGTGCTGCTGAGAAGCCACACTGCAATGTTTTTGTATCATCACAGGTGGCAGGTGATGCATCATCTCCAGCCAGAGCTCTCAGCAGCATGACTCTAATGAAGCTCTGAGCATTCAGTACAGCAGGAATCACCCTCACCAAGGGCTGCAGAGAACAGTGGTGAACGCGTGGCTGGAGTGCTGTCCAGTGCACAGGCTTGTCGGCCCACTCTGCCCAAGGCATTAGCCTTGCTCTTGCCTGTGCTCAGCTGGAGCCAGTTGCTCCTCTCCTTGGAGGCAGTTCCTAAGCAGAGTGCCTCAGGAGAAGTCGTGTCACTGTATGGTGAGAGAGGCATTTTGCTGGCACACAGAATCATGGAATGGTTGGTTTGGAAGGGACCATTAAAGACCATCTAATCCAACACCCCTGCCATGGGCAGGGGCATCTTCCACTAGACCAGGTTGCTCCAAGCCCTATCCAGCCTGGCATTGAACACTTCCAGGGATGGGGCAGCCACAACTGTGTTTTCACTCTTAACCAATGCCACAGAAGCCTTTTCCAGAGCTGCCCAAGAAGTCCTTGCCCATGTCCTGACTATCCTGGAGACTGGACTTGGGTGGAGGCTGAAGGAGCTGGCGTGGCCAGGCATGATTGCCTTTGTGCTGCCAGGAGTGCTGGGCATGCTGCCGGCCCCGCAGCAACCGCCAGCCTGGCTCTAACCCCAGCTGGCTTCACTCTGGCCCCTCTTCTTTCATGTGCAGATCTCCTTCACTGTGCAGTACACCAAAGCGTGGGAGCAGCCTCTGCTGCCATGTTGTTCACTCCAAAGGGCAACAACAGAGGGGGCTTCAGCCAGCCTCCCACCTCCCCGCCATCCCATGCTGTGCCTTGGACCGGATTAGTGACAGGAAGAGCAAGCATGAAGTAGGGAGGCTCAAAGGAGGAGGGGGAGGTGAGCCGTCCCTCCAATGCTGGGACTGCTGCCCCATTACTTGCTCCTGTCAGGGCCTGCCAGATCTCACAGAAGTCTGGATGTAGGGAAGGCAGTTCCCTGCTCCAGATGCCACGCAGCTCATGCACGGAGTGTGAAATTCAGAGAAAACTCAACAACCGCCTGTCTCTGGTTCCCTGCAGTGAGACCTGTACCTTGGGCATTGCATAGCATCCCCACGTGAAGCCACAGCAGCCATGTGCTCAATGGTGGGCAGGAAGCAGAGGCACCTGGATCCCTTCTGCCACCTCGGAGGTCTGCCTGGCTCTCTGGTCCTCTGGGCTTTCCATGGTCATCATCCGAGTTCTTTCCTCATCACTGTCCAGAGGAGGAGTGCCTGCAGAGTCTTCTTGGCTCATTTGCTGGACTTGGTTTCCCAGCCCTGAACTGTGGGATGCCCTGGCATGCCTGGGAGCAAACCCTGCCAGAGCTGGGCAGCTCTGGCTGCCCTCCGTGTCTGCCCCCTTCCCCTGCCTCCCCCCGGTCTCCTGCATGGTCTTTACTATCCTCCCATCTGCCAGCCTTGAGGGACCAGATGGGCCCTGCCTCCGCCTGGCTCCGCACTCCTGTCTGGGAGACACGGCTTCCTGCTGCTTCCCACTCGCCAGCATTTGCATTGCACTTGTTCTCTGACCTTTGGAGAAAGCAACGCAGGCAGCAAGCTCCATTCTGCACACCGAGACTGAGGCCCCGTGCTCCAAGGCACAGCACTTGTCTGCAGTCCCTGCCCCATGCCAGCACCAGCCGGGGACCCCCCCCAGCCCTGTCAAGCCTGCTGCCTGCTCCCTGGGGCCGGTGTGCACATATCCCCCAGGAGCAGGTGCACCACCACTGACCTGCCTCATTGCAGAGTCCCCTGTTTAGGACTCCCATTTCACCGAGCCAGAGCCTGTTTGTTTGTGTGCTAGTTCAGCCTCCCGGACTGCACACCACAGCTCAGGGATACTTGTGACAGGGTCTCCCACTCAGCCCTCCCTGGGGGCTGCTGGCCAAAAGGAAGAGGTTCTGCCCCACCCCACCCACCGAGGCTCATCCCTGACAGTTTAATTGCTCTCTGTGCTGCACCGCCAGCATCTGCTTGCTTAACCTCCATCAGGACCTGTTCACATGTTGTTTTTCCTAGGAGGGGTTCTTGGGGCTCTAAGTCCAGTACCCACCCCACTCCCCTGTGTCTAGGGTCTGGTCCCATTCCTGTGACCCCAGGACACCTTTCCTTCCTGTGCAGCTGGCACTTGTTCCTGACACCGTGGGGTTATGCAGACATCATCACAGCACCAGCTCTGAACTGCTGGTGTGAACGCTGCAGTACTCAGAAAATGCTGGGAGTCATGGGACTGGGGGAACGTATCAGCTTTATGGGAACAGAGCATTCTTGGTTTTCCAGGCTTGTGATGGAAATCCTGAGGTTTCCCTCTCTGAGCTAAAAAATACCCAAAGAATCACAACTAAACATCACATGACCAAAAACTGGCCAAAGGCACAGGCAGAGCCCGGACACTATTTCTGAGCCTCTGAAGTGGCAGCGCTGACCTGGAAAGTAACAGGAAGATATCCCTTGGTGGCTGTGGCTCCCCTCAGACCAAGGAGGAGGGATTTGTAGGAGCTGTGGCCAGCACAGGCCCCAGGGGATGCTGGAAAGCTGTCCCATGGATAGGGAGAAGAGTCTTGTGAGGTCCTGCAGCCTCCCATGGGTCTCCCGAGCTGGTTGTGACTCACACTGCCCAAAGATGGGACAATTGTCAGGCAGGGACAAAGTTGCTGCCTGGGATGAGGCAGCAGCTTGTTCCTGGAGGGGGACATGGCATTGAGCAGAGAGAGCACGTGGGGCCCCGCAGCTGCTGGGCATGGATGCCTGTGCGGCTCAGGGCTCAGTCAGTCCATCGGAGGCACGCCTGACCTCCTTCCAGCCGAGCCCACTCAGACACGCATCCCTGCGCTGCACTGCGGCTGCACGCTGCTGCTGCGCGCATGGAGGCTGCCGAGCGGAGCGGGGGCCAGGGGCATGCCGGGCTGGGTAGGCGTGGGGGGGTCGCAGGGGCACCTCAGGGAGGGCAGTGGGTGTCCCCACTGGGTGCGCAGATGCAGCTGGGCACGGCAGGGTCCCTCTTCCCTGCCGCAGCCATGCCAAGGGTGCTGCGGTGGGGTGACACAGTGCCGTGACCTGGGCCTGCGCTTGCTGGCTCGGCCCTTTGCCCTGCCTCGGCTGGCGGGGGCTACCGGTGTGCCCCAGTGAGTGCCCCGCGCCAGGGCGCCGGCTGCCTGCCCGCCCGCCCGTCCATCCGGCACTGCTGCGGGCAGCGCTGCTGGCGCCCGGCTCTCGGCCTTGCGGCTGGGTTTCCTCCCAGCCCGCGGTGCTCCCACAGGAAGGGAGAATCTCTGCTCCGGCAAGGTGTTTCCTGGCTCCCCAGATAGGATGCAGAGGCACATCCTGACCCCCCGCGGATGCGTGCAGCCCCCAGAGCTCTGCACCCCACAGACCCACTGCAATGCACAGCCTGCCGCAGCCCCCCCATGCGTGCTCATGCAGCCACCTGTGCGCGCATGGGACCCCACGGCCAGACCCTGACCTGGGGCGTCGTGTGCCTTGGGCTGCAGCCTGAGCCCAGCCGTGGCAGGACGTGGGGCGCAGCGGGGCGGCGGCCCGGGGGGGGCAGGGGTGTCCCCTTCCTGGCAGGAAAAGGGCCGAGCTGGCGGCCACGGGTTTCCTGTAGGTTCCAGCTCCGCGGGCGCCAGGAGCCAGAGCAGCCTGTGCAGGAGCACACGGGCCTGCACCAGGTAACGGCACCGAGGCTGGGCCATGAGGGCCCGGCCGCCCCATGCAGTATGGGGCTGGGGCTGCCCTGCTCCCCGCGGCTGGGGCAGCCCGGGAGGGGGCAGCCCGGTACCTCCAGCAGGGCTGGGGCCAGCGGGGCTGTGGGCTCGGTGGGGCCAGACTGGCCACACGGACCCGGGCCGTGGGTCTCGGCTGGGCCGCGGGGCCAGGAACCGGCGCTGTGCCGGGACCCCAAGGCGAGGAGCCCCGTCCTGCCCTCGGGGCGTCCCGCTGGCAGGGCCCGCCCGCCCGGGGTGCGCTGGGGCCACGGCTGCCCCCGCCCGCCGGCTCTCCCCGGGGCTGCCGGGGCAGGGGGGACGCAGAGCCGGCGCCGAGCGCGACCCCGCGGGCCGGGGCGGGCGGGAGGTGCTGGAGGGCACCGGGGAGCGCGGGGGGCGGAGGTGCCGGGGGGGGGACAGAGGCTCTGGGGGGGGCGGAGGGGCCGCGGGGGCGGCGGAGACCCCCGGGGGCGGCGGCCGGCGGCGGGGCCGGAGCAGCCGCCTCTGAAGTTTCCCTCCGCCCGCCCCTTCCCGCGCGCACCGGCTCCCCCGTTGCCATGACAACTCCTTAAACTAACACCCGCTGCCGGCGGCGGGGGCCGAGTTCGCGGAGGATCCGCCGCGCGCGCCGCTCCCCGCCCCGGCCCCGCCGCCCCCGCCGCCCCGCGCCTCTCCCGCTGCCGGCGGCCGCCGCTGCCCCCGGCCGCGCCGCGGCTATGGTGGCTCGGGCCCCACCGCCCGCCGCCCCCCAGGTAACGAGCGGCCCCGGGGCCGGGCCGGCGGGGCCGGGGCGGGGAGCGCGGTGCGGGGTCAGCCCTGCGCGGGGAAGCGAGCGGCTGCGCTGCCCCGGGCGCCCGTGGAGGGTCCCGCTCCGCCTCCCGGTCCCGGTCCCGCTCCGGGTCGGGGTCCGGGCGCGCAGGTGCGCGTTCGGGCGGAGGGACGGCGGCTCGGTGGGGCAGGGGCGGGAGGGTTCTGCCCGCCGGCGGGGCGGCCCCGAGGCTGGTGCCACGGCCGGGGAAGGCGGCGGCGCCGGGGGGGGGCGCGCTGCCGTGCGGGGGTGCCCGGAGGGTGGGGTGCGGGGGGAGCGGAGGCGGGGGTGCGGGGCCGTGCAGCCGGGCGCGGGCCGTGGCTTGCAGGGGGGCGTGTGTGCCGGGCATGGGGCTGGGGGTGCGGTGCCTCGTGCTGGGGAGCCGGGGCCGGGGCCTGCGGGGGGCGCCCACCCCGGGAGCCGGGGGCTGTGGCTGGCGGTTTGTGCGTTTTGGGGAGCGGAGCTGCGGCTCCCTTTGGGGTGTACAGGGTGGGTGGCCGTGGCCGTGGCTTGCGGGGGGGTGGCTTGGGGGACAGGGCCCGTGGCTTGCGGGGGGGTGGCTTGGGGGACAGGGGCTGTGGCTTGTGGGGCGATGCCGGCACGTCGGGGCAGGAGCTGCGGCCGGACCTGGGGAGTCGGGGGCTGCGATGTGCTTTGGGGCGTGTGGGCTGAAGCAGGGGCTGCAGCTGCCGTGGGAGTCTATTTTGGGGGGTCAGGGCTGAGACATGCAATGAGCTGAATGTGCTTGGGGGTAGACGCTGTGGTTTGCAGCAACACGTACGTGCTGGGAAGTCAGGGCTGGGGTTTGTGCTTGGGGGTGCGTGCTGGGGAGCAGGAGCCCCGCTTTTTGGTAGCATGCAGGCAGGCAGAGCGTGCAGCAGAGGATGGGGACCATGGCACCTATGGTGTGGTCCAGAAACATTTAGTCAGGTAGCACGGGGGCTTCTGGTGAAAGCAGGGCATTGCTTTTGTAAGTTCGTGACGTTGATTTTGTAACTTACCTGTTTGTAGTTCTTGTGTACCTGTGCATAATTGGGTGTATCTACTCTCAGGGTTTTGCACATACCTATGCATGATGCTCAGTGCACCTTTCTTCTGTGCGCTCCGTTGCCTGTCTGTAAGCACAATTTGTGTAGTAGGTCGGCTCCACCCTACCCTGTCATGGATAACAAGCCGTTCTCTGGCCTTGGGGTGTGCTGGACAGTCCTGGGATGGGGTTTGTGTGGTTGTGTTCTTGTGTCTGGGCCTCAGCTTGCAATTTTGCCTGTCCCTGATGTCTTGGGGAACTGCTGGAAAAGTGAGTCTGCTACGCTCCTGCTCTTCCAAAACTGGGTCAAGGAAGCAGGAAACTCCAGAGCTGGATGTGACTGCACAGGTACTGTTACCCATGAGCGCCTGTGGATGCTTGTGTAAATCAGGATGCTAGCACGGAGGGAGTGACGGATTTAAGCAAATGGGATTTACACAGGAACCATACCAGCTGTTTCTTGCCTTGGTATCTGTGGACAGGGATCCTCAAAGCGTTCAGTGATGTAAGGGTTACATCTGTCAGGCATCTGTGAGAAATGTAGTCAAACATGAGGCTAGCTTTGCAGCTGTACCTATAGCAAGGTACGGTGGGAAAATATCTTGCCAAGTTAGCATCCAAGGTGGTCTTTTAGCTGTTTGGTGCTTCTGCCAGAGTCTCGGGTCGTAAGGAGCAGAGCTGAGGACTCGGGCACTGATCTTCTCTTGGTTAGGTCTCCTGGAGGGTGCCTTTGCCCAGGATGTGCAATTGCTCTTGGTCAGTGTCTGCTGGGTGCTTGCTGCGGCCCTCGCAGATGTGGATGTTGCAGGAGAGCCCATGCTCTGAGAGTGGGAGTGGAAGCTGGAGGCCCTGGGACTGCAGTGCATGGTGTGTGCATTGCTTGCGTGCAGGCAGTGAGGCTTGAGGCTCGACATGCCTGGGAACAGTGTGAGGGCAGGGATGGCTCCCACCTGGGGCCTGGTCAGGTCTTCCCCTCCCCCCCCCCAACTTTATAAACTTCAGTAAAAACTTCCATTGTCACTCTGTCTTAATAGTGACATGTGGGTAATGGAGACAACACATCATAAGTTTCCATAATTTCTTTTTATGCTAGCACTTAAATGCATTACAAAGTTCTTGCACTTTTTGCACCTGCACAGTAGCCCTCTGTGTGGAGATCTTGCTGATGATGCCAAACTTTTAAGGTATGTGGCATAAGGGGCTGAGCGCAAAAAAGGGCACAAAGGAGAATATTACACGGTCGTTTTTTTGGATAATAACCGGGGTGGGGGTGGGGTGTTGGTGTTGTTATACAGCGTGTAACACCTAAATATTCATGTAATGCCTAAGTATTCTTAATATTGTTAGTATTATGATATGAATAATGCATATCTGTACTGTTTGTGGTTTGTATGGCATTGTCTTAAACCAGTGTTGTGTTCTGGAGGTGCACACAAACAGACACACAAGCAGCCCACTACAGAATATTCTGTTGAGATTTCCATCAGCTAAAAATTCTTACTGCTGCCTCCGCACAGGAGTGCTAAGTGCATACGCAAATGGTGAGACATATTATATGCAAGTGGTGAGGAGCAGAGTACGGGGCTATGGGGCGCATGTGGGGAGCAAGGGTGACAGGCTGGGCTCCCCTCCCCGTCTTGCAGAGCATGGCAAAGTGCTTGGGGAGCTGGGGCATCCCGATGGGGTGAGGCTCCTCGATGGAGGCACCGCAGGAACCCAGGGGTGATGGCAAGCTGGTCCTGCCCTGGAGCATGGCACCCAGCGCGTGGCTGCAGTGGGGCTTTGCAGAGCTGGACCAGAGGCTGGCAATGGTGTTTGGGGTAGAGCTGAGCTCTCCTGTGAGAGCTGGGGCAAGAGCGTGCATGTGGTGGGGCTGTGGGAGAGGAGCTGCTCCCGGCAGGGGCCTTTGGGACCGAGGAGTATTCCAGGGACAGGCCACAGCTGGGAGGTCACTTTGGGAGGGCCAGCGTGCCTGGCATCGTTCCTGGCTCCTGCCCCACTCTCCCTTTGTGCAGGAGATGAGGAGGAGCTGCAAGGAATGCTGGAGAAGCTGAGGTGAGCAGAGCTGCGGTTCAGGGAAAGGGCCCCCTAGCCTGGGAGGTGGGATCTGGTGGTCCAGCTCTGCCCTTGGCACCAGGGACACATGGAGCAGGATCTGTGGGGTGCAGCAGGGGCTCGGAAGCCCTGTGGGGCTGGCAGTGCCGTGGGGCAAGAATCCCTTCTGCTATGGCAGACCTGGAGCAGGGGGAGGCCGTGCAGCTAAAACGAGTACAAAGAGTAAATTGCCTTCCCACTCCTAAATGCAGCTGAGCTGCTGTAGCTGTGACAACAGGCAAGAGCTCTGGTTCGTGAGTGTCTTGGCTCCTGTTGGCAGCGTGGGAAGGGGAGGCAGCACTGGCTTTGTGGAAGTCCCTCAAGGATCAGCCCAAACTTTCAGGGAATGGCGTGCCTGTGCCACTACCGGTGGTCAGGCCGCCCATCTCGGTATGGGGAGTAGAACAAATGGGGACTTTCGTAACCGGAGAAGCAGGTCGATCAGGAGACTCTTCTATCATTAAATATTGAAAGATCTTCTCCGGCGGCAGCGTGTTCTCCCCTCTCTGGCAGCAGCTCTGTGAGTTTGCGATTCTGGATGTTGCATGGATTCTACTGCGCCTGCACGGGTGGCGTTGGGTGGGAGCGGGGCTGTGCAGAGCCTGGTGCAGGGGGGCTATCGGTGCCAGCTTCTCACCGCAGTGAGCTCCTCCCCAAGTGGAACCAAGCCCCCAGGACATGTGCGGGATGTGTGCCACACAAACAGCCTCCTAACAGCCTCCACTTGCCACAAGCCCTCCCTGGCGGGGCCCAGCGGCTGTGCTCCAGCCCAGCCCCTGGTTTGAGGGGCTGCTCATCTGGAAGGAGCTAGTTCTTTGGGTTGCTCTTTCATGCCAAAGTGGATGACTTTGCAAGCTCTAGAACAACAGAGAGACCTCAGTGGGCAGGGGTGGGTTTGGTGGTTGGCTGGGCCTTTTTTGCACTGAGAAACCTGAGGCTGTAATCTGGTTCAGGGCTGTGCTTCTCCCCAGGACAGAACCGATGGGTCCTGGGCTGTGTCCCACCTCCCTGCAGCCGCTCCCCACCTTGAGGACTGCGGGGCTCCCTCCCCCCGGAGTGGCTGGCATTCCTGGCTTCTTTAAGAGGTGGTTTGGACTTCCAGGCCTGGATTCTTCTGCTTTTTATAGACATCCTCAGGGGAGTGAAAAGAATGGCAGGAAATGCAGTGGCCCCGTAAGTGCTCAGCCCTGGACGCTATTGTTCAGCACTGGCGGAAGCTGGCCACAGGCAGGGCTGCCTGGGGGACCTTCCCCTGCCTGGAGAAGGCTTAGCAGAGGCTCAGCTATGTCCTTACAGCGTGATGTAATGTTTCCTGGCCTTGGTGGAAAAGAACTACAGCTCCCAGCGTGCGTGGGGATACAGGACATCACGTGCTGGGGCTTGGGGATTGCAGCCTGTACCCCTTCCTTGATGTCTCCTGCTCCTCTGCAGGGTCACAGGTCCCTGGAGCTGTGACAGGAGCCTGCTGGGACGCTGATGGCCATACTCGAGCTCCCCTGACTGCTTGCTCGCCTCCAGCCTGGGTCCCACAGGCCCATGAGGGCCATGTGGAGCAGCTGTGCCTGACGGGGCTGTGCCAGGCAGTGCCAGGCTACAGTGGCAACTTGCCTGCGGCGTGGCCAGGCCAGTGGCTGAGCTTGGTCTCGCACAGAGTTGTGCAGTGGTGTCTGCCTGTGGCACCATGGCCCTTGGCCTGGGTTTGTGGCTGCTCTGTTGCTGGAGAAGCTTTGCATTTCTTGTCTGGAGCAATTGGAATAGATCCCTTGATGATGCTTGTGAGAGGGACCAAGTGGCATTGTCCCTTTGTGGGGTCAGGGCCATGGGACATCTCAGGAGGCAGAAAGAGTCACATCCCCTGTGTATGAACCCTGATCACAGGCATCTGTGTGTGTGTCCCATCTGCCATTCATAACCCCATGGCCGTGTCTCTGTGCAGAGAGGCATTCCAACAGCCCTCCTGAGAGAGGAGTCTCCAGATGCTTCCCAGCTCCCAGTTCTGTCTTGGGGACAGTTTTACCTCCACTGAGTTGTCATTTCTGATTATGTCATGTTGTTAGGCTGCTGGGGACCAGCTGCTGTGGTTACTGTGAGTCTGCAGTCCTTGCCTCTTATCCTGGAAAGGGAAGAAGCTGAATGAAAAGCAGGGAATCTGGACATTTGAGATAAAAGAATCAGACTTGGACAAACGAAAGGCAGAATTGCCATTCACGAGCAAGAGGAATAGCAGCCTTCCTGGAGATCTCCCTGCTAGTCTGAACAAGGCCCCTCTGGCTCCACAGACATCAGGATCCTCAGGGACTGTGAAGGCTAGGATCCTGGCAGTGTGCAAGCTGCAGTCTAAATACATCGCAGATCATCTGCATAATTTATTCTTCTGTGAAGAGTTTAATTTATCAGGTCCAATAATAAACTCATAAATCTCCTTTGCCTGTTATCAGGGTTGGGAGAAGATGCTCATATTACAAGCATCTAATTTATCTCCTGAGCTGCTGCTTGTGCAGATCAGTGCCTTTGACATTACTGGATGTATATTCCCATGGTCGATGTTCCACTGGGCTCGCATCACCTGAGGATGGAAAAGATGGTGCTCGAGAGGCCCAGCTCAGGAGAAGCCCAGGAGGTGCTGGCCCAAATCTGCTCTGGAGGTCAGGGTGGGATGGACACGGTGCAAATGAGAGCCAGGAGGAAGAGCCATCCTGCTGGAGACTGAGCAGGGCCAGTGCTGGGAGCCACTCTGCAGGTCGGAGCCACTCTGCAGGTCAGAGCCACCCTTTGGGACCATCTCACTGCCCTGGCCCGCTGCTGGCACTGCCCCAGGGTGTTGGGGACCGGCTGCCTGTGCCAAGGGGTGATCCTGCTGGCTGTCAGCAGGCGTCAGTGGAGCCTGTGGCAGGGGGCTGCGCAGCACCCCCCCAGATTGCTACCGCTGGTAACTTTGGTTGCTATCCTTACCCACAGAAACCTCTAGATCTGGCTGGGGACTTGCACCATTCTGGGCCTCAAGGGTTTCCTGTGGCGGTGAGCTGTACCATCTAGTTATGGATGATGTGAAGAAGTATTTCCTTTTCTTCGTGTGAGATCCCACGACATTATTTGCTGCCCTCATGTTGTGAGATGAAAAGAACAGAAGCGTCGTCTCCTTTCTGCAGACTGTTCAGGATGTTACAGCCTTTTATCTGTGTCCCTTCTTATTTGCTTCCTTCTAAGGAAGCAATCTCCACTTTTTCCTTTCTCTTCTTATGACAGTTTTTCTTGCTCCTTGATCATCCTTGCCTCCTGTTTCTGAGTCCCCTTGGTTTTGCATTTTCCCGGGGAGCCCTGGTACCCAGTCCTGCACCCGTTCAATGCATGGGGCTCTGCCCAGGATGACAGCTGTGCAGGCACTTATTCCGCACGTGCTCCGTCGCCTGTTTTGCTCCTGGTGCTGCCTGCGCTGCCTCAGCCCGTACCCGGTGGGACAGTGGTAAGGTGCTTGGGTGCATTGAGACAAGATGCCCTCAGGGACTTGCAGCTCGGCTTCCTGGGGTTGTGCCACGGCTGTGCCAGCAGCCGTCACAACCTGGGGCCTTGGTGTGTATCTGGGGAAGGCTCCCATGCTCCGGATGACTGCTGCGTGTGTGTGGTTTGGTTAGCTGTCCATCTGATGCCCATGCGGGGACCCAGAGGGTGTGGAGCCAGGCCACTAGGCATGATGGGGTGTTTGGATTATGCCGCCTTTGGTGACATGTAGCTGTAGCCATGCTGTATAGCTCCAGCCCAAACTTACCACGTCCCTGGGCTGAGGCTGCCTGGAGGTGGTGGGGTGAACTGGGAGCATGAGCTGCCAGAGACACCTTTGGTGGACAGGTAGTTCCCACTCCACGGCACCACACAACCCACCCCTCTTATCCGAGTCTCCTAATTGCAGCAAACAAGTCTCCTGGCACCACTCACAGTGGTGAGGTCGGAGGGCTGGGGATGGTCTCTGTCCTTGCCTGGCTTTGGACCACACTTTGCGCTGCAGTGAGGGGTTTTGGATGGTGCAAGGGTGGGAGGGAGGCTGTGTAGGTGTCCCAGCCTGTGCCACCCTGTGCCCAGGGGTGTTATTCCTCAGCCCTAAGCCCTGCAAAGCTGTGCTCATCGAGGTTTGCAGTCCCTGCAGGCACAGCAGTCACCTGCCCCACTGCCTGCCCTGCTCAGTCTTGGCATTCCCAGCGCTAAGGGACAGGAGAGAGACTCAGTTCAGTACAGTCACTAACTGTCCAAGCAGGATGCACACATGCCTATTTTGTTTAGCTCCTACATAAACTGATGTGGTAGGTTTCCTCTGTTTTCATGGCGCAGGTGTCCTGTGAGCTTTTCTCAGGAGAGGAGTCAATGGGGCACTGGCAGCTGTGTCCGGAGCATCGTGCTACAGCCCCGCTGGGACCTCAACAGCGTCATTTTACAGAGGCACACAATAGCTGCTAAGTTTTCCAGGTGCATCGTAGTGTCTGTGACCCGTCTGCCGTTTGGAGGCTGCAGTATATCTCATAAAATGTTTAAAGCCTGGTGGTACCCCAGCGTCCCACATGGCACATCGCGAGCTCTCTGCAAAAATGGGATCCTTGCCGTGGCCCCTTCCCCCCACAGCACCTTGCACTTGCTGACACCAGCTGCAGCACAACAGGCGTGCTCCAAGAAATCCCAAGTCATACATTTTTAATTTTCTACAACAGAGCAGCCATTTCAGCCACTCACCCAGAAAGGATCTTTAATGAGAAGCGAAGGGAGAGAGCATGCACATTTCCAGCACATAAAAGAGCAGAGGCATTATGGATATACTTTTCTCCTGGCTGCCCATAGCTGTTCCTGAATTTAGCCTGGGGCACTTGCTGTGTGTCTTCTGGAGGTGGGCTTGGCTCCTGGTCCCCTGTTGCTCGTCCAGAACAAGAGGGACGACCCTGTGAAGGAACTGACTCTCAGCATTGCCAGCATTTCAGCTCTCTGCTCTCAGGCTGTGTCCCACCCAGGACTCTGCCTGGGAGTGGATGAGCCAGGGTGGGAGAGGTGCTCAAGGACCCTTGCCAACACAGGGCAGCTGTGTCCACCGCCTCTGGCACTCGAGCCCCGGCTGTTCCTTCGGGAAGCTGCGTTATGCTCGCACATGGTTTTGCTGAGCTGTGTCACAGGCCCCCCGAAGGTGGGGGGCTGCCAGTTCTCCAGCCCTCCTGGGCAACGGGCAGAGCCCCTGTGGTCCTCCTTAGGAGGGGCAGCAGATGTGCCTGGCCACAGGGTGAAGATGGGCTCGCACGGGCAGGAGGGCTCAGGATGCATGCTTCTGCTTGCGGAGGGAGGCCAGGGATGCTTTGCTGCGGCAGGGCGGCAGGTGTGGGTGCAAGCCGTAGGTGACCTTGCCTCTCCCCGAGGTGTCCTGTAGAAGGTTTGCTCTGGGAATGCTCTTGTTCCCAGTCCTGTGGGTTCCACATCTCCCTGCTGTCTTGAGGCTGAACCTGCTGCCTACATGGGTGCAGCGTGCCTGGGGGCCGTGCATGCAGTGCACTGCAATGATGCTGTCCTTGCTCTCTGTTCTTCACAGGTTGATGAAGAGGGAGTGCTGTGACCCTGTGCCCGTGACAGTCATTTCAGGTAAGTGCTGTTCTGTCCCTCCCTGACTGCCTTCAGAAACCCTGGGCATCCTGACGGGAGGTGGTGGTGGTGAGGGCCCTGCAGCCTTGTCCCAGGAGGGGATAGCCTGGCTGGGGCGGCGGGGACAGAGACCTGGCTGTGGGGCTCAGGGGTGGCTGCACGGATTGCTGAGGGCAGAAAGAGGACTTGTGAGGGCTGGCAAAGGATGGCAGAGCTCAGGCTGGAGGGGACAGGATGCGTTCAGGCAGGCTGCAAGCGATGCAAAAGCAGTTATGAGTCAGGGGTAGGTCATTACTACATGACATGCTTTGTGGAGGCATAAAGGAGAAAGGTCCCGGGGAACACTGGCTAACCAGGTCTGCCTGAGCCTGAGCTGGGAGCCAGGGTGCCCCCTCTGATGGGATCCTCCAGGCTCATCCAGCTGAGGTCCAGGATCTCTGTCTGGGACAAGTACCACTGGTCTCGGAGGACAGGAGTGTTCCTGGACACCACTGGTGTGGGTGCTTCTTCCAGCCCTGGCTGCTTGGATGCTGCCTCATGCAATGGGGCTTTTTCCTACCCTGCCTGAGGGCACCAGACCCTTTGCAAGTGCTGCCTGTCTCCAGCACTGGTGTGGCTGGTGGTCTTGTCACCCTGCAGCTGTGTTCACAGGCTGGGTGCTGCATGCAGGCGGCTCTACAGACCAGGGCAAGGTCTTGATAGGAGCTGGGTGCAAATGTGCAGCGTGTTGAAATGCATTTTCTTTGGCCACATTGAGTCATTTAGGCTTTTGGTGCTGCTTCTGTGGCTGCTATCAGGCTGGCCTGAGGGGAGTTGCAGTGCCATGGCGCGAGGTCAGTCAGCACTGCACGTACACAGTGAACCTGCAGCACCATTGCTGGCAAGTGCCAGACCTCATGTCCCACAACGGGAAGCAAAGCAATGGTGGGTGCCCCGGCCCTAGAATGCCAGGCCAAGGGCATGGGCGGCACATGCTTCCTCCTAGAGCACCGAATGGACGCAGGCAGGGGAGGGATGCAGCTGCTGCTTGCTGTAACTGTAGTAGGGCCAGAGCCTGGCACCGAGGGAGAGAAGGGCAGCCAGTTATGCTGGGAACAGGGAAGCAGGAGGGACAGCACGGGAGAGGGGAACAGGGAAGCTAGCTGCCCGCAGCTGCTTGGAGAAGCAGCTTGAGGAGAGATGTCCCATGCGAGTAGGAGGTGGAAAATGACAAACGTCTGCCCATGATCTGGGGCTGCTCTGTCCCCTACCTGCCTTACGTTCTTTGCTTGGTGGTAGGTCCAGTCTCTTAACCTGAGTTGTACACTGCCCTGGCCTCTGCATGCTCCTCTGAACAGCCTTCTCTCTTCGTTCTCCACAGGGGTTTCTTGGCACCCAGCAAGGACCCCTGCCCCTACGTGGCACAGTACCAGCTGGTTCCTGCCAGTGGAGGATCTGGCTGACACTGTTCCTGTGTGCACACCTGGAGCATGTCCCCAAGAGTGTGTTCCCACCTACTCGCCATGCACCAGTGCAGCCAGTGCTGGAGCTTGCTGGGGAGCAGGACTCCAGCTTCTGCCCCTGTCCCCAGGCTGTGACCTGCCAACCGCATTCACTGCAGACGTTTGCCATGTCCCACCCCAGGGCAGGGACGAGCTGAGAAGCAAGGGATCCCCGTGCACATGCACACCATATGGACACCTCTGTGGGGCTGGGGCTAGGGCTCAGGAAGCCCCAGCTTCACCCAGCCCCTTTTTCCCTGTGCACTAGGCAGGCTGAGCTGTGGCGTGCAGCAAGCACTGTGTGTCAAGCTTCTAAGTGAAGGCTTGCAAACCAGAGGATGAAACAAAGGAAACACGAAATGCTAATCACAAGAATAGTGGGTGCTTCTTCTGGCTTCAGCGGGCTCTTTTCACATCCTGCAGCTTCATTCCAGCACCCCTGAAACACGTTGCCACTTCACCTTGTAAATCCTCCAGATAATTCAGGCTGCCCGTGCAGGGCTGGCAGTGCTGCGTGGGCTGAGCCACGTGGGCTGTGCTGCGTGTTTCCGTGCAGGGGCTGGCTGCGCTGCATGGGCTGCGCTGCGTGGGCTGTGCTGCGTGTTTCCGTACAGGGGAGTTGCTGTGCCGTGCGGTGCCGTGCAGAGCTGTGCCTTGCTGTGCCAGGCGGTTCAGGGCTGGAGAGCTGCTGCGCTGCGAGGGGTGCCTCCCTGCAGGGCTGTGGGGCTGCACCCCTTGTCTGAGCACCAACCGCCAGTGCAGGGCAGGTGCGGTCTTGGAATACGTGCGGTGGGGATGAATTGTGTTTGTACTGAGATGTGGGCATTTATCCAAGCTGTTCTGCTGGCTTGTGTGTTCAGTGAAGTCAGTCCTGCCTGGTCCCAGAGCACATCCCTGACTTGCAGGGTCCAAATCTGATTGCTGTGGCAGCATCGTTTCTGAACACTTGCAGCAGATCACAGAAGATGATACTGACCTGGTCTTCCTCATTCTGCGGCAGAACAGCAAATCTCGTTGGGAGCAGGGCCCTGCAGAGCTGGGCTTGGCAAAGGCAATCCCTGTGGTGGGGCTTTGTTCCTAGGCTTGAAGGGGAAGGACCATCTTTCCCTGCTACAACAGGAGCCCATGTCTGTGGGACACTGTGGCTCAGCATCTCAGTGTCTGAGGGAGGCTGTGGCTGAGCCAGGAGCCTGGCTCAGTCCTGCCCTGCTCCGTCCCCGCTGTGGCTGCCCAGCCAGAGGCTGCCTGGAACCTCTTCCCCCAACTTCTGCCGGTGCAGCAGCTCTGCCCTGTGCTGCCTCCACAGGGTGGGATGGGGCTGGTGGCTGGGCAGGGGTGCAGGGAGGGCAGGGATGCCAGAGAGGCGATTAGCATCCCAGTCCCAGACAAACAGATGGAGGCAGCGTTATCCTATTACCTAAGGGCTAAGCGGGAGAAGCTGGGCGGTGTTGAGGCTGGCTGATCTGTGGGCACTCTGGGCTCCTGCAGCGGCAGGATGTTTTTCTGGGGTGGCAGGCACCCCGACACTAGCTCTGGATAGTGTCGACACCTGGACAGCACTGAGTCCCTGGGAACAGGTGAGATATATGCTCCTAGGCACGGGTCAGCACTGGCAGCCCTGGCCCCTGCTCTCTGCTGCTGGGGCCCAGAGCTTTGGCAGGGAAGCCAGGGGTTGCCTCACAGCAACTGCAAGGTTGGGGTGCTGGGGTGGTGCAGGGGCTGTGCTGGGCAGGGCCAAGGTCACTGCAGGTGAGGCTGAGTGAGGGGATGGTGATGGGACCTTGCTGTCAGCGATGATGAGGGAGTGGTACGTCCTGGCAGCAGCAGGGCTCTCCATGTCGCTTTGCAGATTGTGTAATTCCTGGAGGTCCTCAGGTTTCCTGCTTCTTGCTGTGTGTTCTTAAAATGAAGCTGGGAAGTTGGAGGAATGGTGCCGGATTGCAACAAGCACCAGGCAGTCCTCAAGTCTGTGCAGCCCTACAGCTGTGCAGGATGGCAAGCTGGGTCCGCCTGGGCCACGGCGTCGCCCACACATCGAGGGGCTGGGTGTTTACCTGGCTGTGCTGCCACAGGTCTGCCCACCGTGCAGGGACACGGAGAAGCTTGCTAAGAAGAGAGTGGGAGGTGTGGGAACCTGATGCTTGGATTTACTTATCCTTGGGTTGTACCACCTTCCTGGGCTGTGATTACCTGCAGCTGTGGCCCAGCAGTGGTGTGGGGAGATGGAGGGAGCAGATGTGCTTTCTGCCAGCCTGTCTGCAGTGGGGCAGGCTCCAGAGTCTTGTTCCTCCTGGCTGTGTCCAACCCAGGCGTGCTCCTCTCCTGCACTGATGGGCTGGGAGTGTGTGTGTGTGTGGGGGGGTGTTGGGTGGGGGGTGATTGTTTTTATGCTCTGGCTCCGTGAGGAGCTGATGGGTGTTCAGTGACTTGTGGGACAGCAGGAGATGCCAGCCCATCCGGTGCACACCTCTGGGCCAGGCTGGTCTATAGGACTCTGGCAGGGTCTGACTCCCTTCTCTGGTCTTGGTGGTGATTTCCAGCTGCTCTCATGGTATCGTGGATGGTGCAGTGCTGCCAGCGAGAAGAGTTCTGTCCCTGGCCCTGCTGGTCCCACCCGGCAGTGTGACCAGCTGACTGGGCAGGCAGCAGGCTGCAGTGTGGGTGCAGGATCAGGGGACCCCAACCTGGGGGTACACAGGGCCTTGCACGTGCTGCATGAGAGCGTGTAGCTGTGGTTACCAAGGTGACTGTGTTAAGTGATGTTCCTATGGCTACGCACTGCTTGAGCTCAGAGTTACTGAGGGGGAGTGTGTGAAGCCCCCAGGATCCCCGTGCCTCCCGGTGAGGCTGTTCTCATTGCAAGCATCCCCTGGCTCCTGCTCTGGAGACACCTGTCCAGGGTGGGAGAGGCTGCTTGGGCAGCTCTCGGTGCTGAGCTGCCCCACGGGCTGTGGGCTTTGCTGGGCTCTGCAGACCCCAGGGACCCGGGGCTGGCTGGACACTGTCCCTGCTTGGGTCTCCGTGCCCAGCAAAGAAGGACCTGCGGTTTGCAGACACCTCTTTTGGGACAGGCTTGGGGCAGGTCCTGTGTGGCTATATCGGGGGTTCTGGGGACACACTCCCCACTAGAGCAGCAGTCACCAGGAGCCCTGCGTTAGTGGTGCCAGCTCTGGTGAGGTGCCCTCATGGCACCCAGAGCCCATGGGTCCCAGCTGCGTCGCAGGGGAATAGGTCCTGCAAGCTTCAAAGCCTTTAGCCACCTCTGCCTTTCCCCAGGCTCTGTTCATCCCTTCAGCCAGGTGTGCCCTGAGGTGAGGTCCTTGCGGCAACAGGCTGGGGTGCTGTGCAGTCCGTGGGGCTGACTCCAAGTATGTGCTGCACAGCGAAGGGTGAGGGCAGCCTGGAAAGAAGCACTGTGGTCGCTGGTGCTTTGCCAGGAGCCAGGACAGATACAGGAGGGGGCTGTGGGGCAGGAAGCAACGGGGACTTGCCTTGTCTGTGATGGAGAAGAGATTGGGGAGAGCTGAGACATGGGTCAGTCAGAGAGGGAAAGGGCATGTCTGGAAGTGGTTCTCCACTCTGGATTCGTACTGGAGTGAGCCCAGGCTGGGAGGCTCGAGGGACTGTCCCCATGTAGGCAGTGTCCCGGTGGTGCTAACCGTGGCTAGGGCAGCCACTTTCATCTTGCTGCTGCTGTGGGATCCTGGAGCCCCACGCGGAGATGTTCTCCCTTGGGGCAATCAAGGATTCAGAGAGCCCAAGGAATGAAGCTGGGATGCTACAAACACCAAATTGCCTGAGAGTTAGCTGTTTCTGTGCAAGACCAGGAGCTGACTGGTGGGGAAGCAGCCAGAGTGCAAGCAACAGACCCTGGGAAGGTGTCTGTGTGACAGAAACCTGGATTTGAGAGGCCACATGTCCATACATGTACATGGCCAGGGCTGTGTGTGCAGTCTGATAGGGCTGGGTTACAGACTTTACACCCCAGCCCCTCATTCCTGCTCTTGTGTCACTGTTTGTTGCCTCTTCTGCTTCAGAGGAACAGCTAGAGCTGTGAGCTGCTCCTGCTAAAAGCCATCAGGACAAAACAGGCTTGATTTTAATCTGGGCCAGCTCCCTGGGCTGGTTGGCAGTATGGGTGGGCTGCCTGTGTGTCTGTGCATCCAGCCCAGGGGTGGAAGTGAGTGTGCAGGGATGGGGGTAAGGACCAAATTACTGTGTCCCAGCATTGCCACTGAAACGCCTGTGGGGTCCAGCCTCAGCACGCCCATGCTGTCCTGTCCACCAGACCACTGTCCTACCTGCCCAGCTTGCCAAAGGAAGGGGCACATGACCAGGCAACAGGCAGGGCTGAGCCTGGCAGTGGCTGTGTTGCCTCAAGCCACTCTCAGGGCTGTGTGGCCAGTGCCCGGCTAACACTGTACCCTGTGTGGGGACCGCAGGGACAGAGAGAGGGTTTGCTGGCCTGTGCTCCTTCTGCCTGGCTGGGACCAGCCCATGGGTGCTGCTCCTCCAGCACAGTGCCTGGGGGGCCTGGCTGGGGCTGTCAGCTCCTGCTCTGCCCCGCACAGGCTGGCGGGGAGCTCTGCTGCCCATCAGGCCACCTCTGAGGGGTCTGGCTCCTTCCCGCAATGGGGGCAGTCCTGTGTCCCCCCCGGTGTGATAGGGCGGGTGGTGCAGATGTGTCCTGGAGGTGGGCAGCCAGGAGCATGTGCAGGGCTGTGACCTGCGGGAAGCGTAAGTGTTTTGGGCCAGGGACTGGCACTTTCTGCCCTGTTGACCCGAAGAGTTGTTTTGAGCTGGGACAGTGGCAGGAGTGAGGAGAAGGCTTTTGCTTTGGCCAAGTGGGGCTGCCCAGGACAAGGCCAGTGGGGAATCGTCTCCTGTGGTTTCTGATGCTGCACCTGCTGGTGGCCACGCACTGGGTTCCTTTCCTGCAGCAGATGCAGACAGGCAGTGGGGGGCTGCGGGACTGCAGGACAGCTATTAAGGTCAACTCCCAGGAATCCCTGTGCCGAAGACTATTGCCCCAGAACTCTGCAGACAGGTTGCCCTACAAACCGCTGCAGCTGCCTCCAGATGTGCATGTGCGGAGGGGGTTCAGGAATGCCACCACCTCCTTGCTGGATGCTCAGAGACACAGATGAGTCCCCGTGTTCCTGGGCCTGCGCTCTGTGGGCACAGGGTGCTGCTCTCTATCCCGTTGTCCGTCACTGTGGTCAGCACCACTCTGCTGTCACCCTGGGAAAGCCGAGCGCTGGCACAGCGGGCTTGCTCCCAAGAGCGGTGTGTTGCAGGACTTGCCCTTTAATCATCTGCACATCCCTGGTGACCCAGTAACCCTGGCAAATGGGGAGAGGGAAAATCAATTGGCAGGAGAATTACCCATCGGGCGCTGTAGGACACTGCGGCCACACGCAGGCTGATCAATGAGTGCTGCTCCCTCTCCCTCTCCTCATTAGCTCTGTGCATCCTGGCACTCTGTCTGGGGCCACCGTGAGCACAGTCCTGCGGCTGCCCCTGCCCCTGCCTGCACGGGTTGGTTCTGGAAGACATGGGCAGTGGTGGCAAAGGACAAGGTTGGGCTGGTACAGACTGCTTTGTGCTACCTGTCACGTGGGGCTGGGACAGAGCCATGGCAAACAGCAGGGCCGACTGACCTGCTTGTGCCCAGATAAGCGATGAGGACAGCTCCGGCATTGCAGAGCCCTGGCTCTGAGTAGGGCCCCGTCTGGCAGCCCTGGGCAGGGAGCTGGCAGGATACCGAGGACCATCCTTGGGTCGGTGGGAAGGTGACCCGTGGGAGCCCCAGACTCTCGACACCCCACGCAGGGGCGCCTGGAGCAGCACAGTCCCTCCCGCTCCCCGTTCCCCCCCGCGGAGGCCACCGTGCCTTCCACAGTGCCTGCAACCATCGACCGTGCGTTCCAGCTGCAGCCACAGCTGCCCCTGGTAAATCAGTAACGTCTGGCCTGCGTGAGAGGACGACTCTGCTTGTCCCATGGGCAATGCCAGCCAAGCGAAAGCGGATGCTCCCCGATCCTTTGAGGTGAGGGCTTGACTCCCTGCAGTGGTGTGGGAGGGCTGGGGGCTCCGGGCAGGGCTGTTAAACATGGCCCAGGGCTCCCTTGGCCTGGAAGGACTCGGGAAAGACGAGGAACTTGCACAGCGCCTGCATGCAGAGCCGGGGCCAGGCTCGGCGCTGTTGCGGGAGCGGAGCCTGGGGTGTGTGAGTGCTGGAGCAAGCAACGGCTCTGCTCTCTGGAGGGGCAGAGGGCATCACAGCCGTGCCTGGGGTCTGGCAGGGCAGTGTCGATGCTGGTGCAGGTGGGTGGACATGCAGCTGCCTTGGTGCTGATCTGGACCAAGTCGGGTGAAGTCTGTCCTAGTCAGTCCTTTCAGTAGCAGCGAGGCAGAGGCGGTGCCCCAGCAGCTCTCCCTGCTGCAACCGCGCCAGCCCCAGCACACAGGGCCCATTCCCAGTGATCCCAGTAGTGACAGCCCTGCGTGCTGTTCTCTGCGCTGGCAGTGACATCCCAGCAGGATGCCGGATCTCCCCGTGGCACACACTTGTGACGCTGCTGTGTCCCCCCACAACCCCAGTGCAGTGTGAGGAGGGAGCCCTGAAGCTTAAAGACCTGGTGCAGCTTGTGCCCTGGTGGTGTGCGGCCAAGGGGGAGGGCTGGGCTCTGCGTGCTTCTCCCACACATCAGCACAACACAAGTACCTGTTCCCCGCTGGTGTTGCACTAGCTACCGCTCCCTGCCATCTCTCCCAGGAAAGCAGCACTTGTGCTAGAAAGCATCTGCCTGCAGCCTCCCGTACGTACCATGCCCGAAGTGCCCTTGCTGTGTGGGTGCATCTGGGGATGTGCATGTGGTGAGCCAGATGCTCCCATGCTCGCATATCTCTGGAGACCCTGTTCCTCAAAGGGCCAGGCCTTACGGGAGTCAGAGTCGATGGGCATGTGAGTGGAGAGGCGAAGCCGGAGGCAGTGCACCAGTGGGCTTGCTGTGCTTGGGAAGGCAGGTACTGGAAAGGTGATGAAATTTAACTCTAGTTCAGCCAGGGAAAACTGCCGGTCCCAGGCAGGCTGCATTGCTTGCTGTAGTAGACTGGTGCTTGGACGTTTCTGCAAGACAGTGTGGCTGGGTGCAGGTTCACCCACTCAGGTGTTTGTGTCCCCAGTGCCTGGGTGGCCAACAGCCCCTGCAGAGGGAGGTGTGCAGTTCTGCTTTGCCCCCATGCTGAGGCTTGTAAGATCTCCCTTGATTCTGGAAAGGTTATTGCTGTTGAGGTGTCAGCTGCTACTGTCTTTGGTTTCCAGCGCTCCCTAGCAGACTGTTAGCATCCGTGGGGCTGCTGCTGGGGTGAGAGCTGAGGCCTCCCTGCGATATGCACTCTGGGTGGCCAGGGTTTTGAAGCCTGGAAAGGCAGGAGCCATGCACAGGGCTCTTTTTGAAGGGCATTATTTTGTGTCCCTAATTATGAATCCAACCTGCAACTGGTCCCTGTGACCAGGGCCCCTCCTGAGTCTGTCTGTCCCTCCAAGTGCGTGGCACTTGTTTAGCCTGAAAAGTGAAGTCTGAGTGTGGGTCTAATTGCTGTCTGTGATAAGTATATAAATACTTACATAAACAAAGGACGAGAGAAGAGCTGCACAGGCTAACAGACAATGCTGACGTAAGAGTAGGGTAAACTAGCCGTGAATGTGTGGGCTAGAAATTAGGCCATTTCTAACCATCACAGCAAAAAAATGGTCTGAAACAGCTTTCCAGGAAGAGGAGAGAGAGTGAGAGGAGACCTGGAGGAAGGAGTTTGGTAAGAGGATTTCAGATGTGGCACCTGGGGTGCCAGCAGCCCTGTCCTTGTGGATGGATAGAGCAACCTCCCACAGCCCAGCACTGGCCAGCTCTGGCTCCGCATAGCACTGGGCTCTTGTCCCAGGCTGCAGGACCTGGTGCCAGTACTGACAGCAGCTGCAGGTCTTTGCATTCCTCTCTGGGCTCCCTTTGGCTGCACCAACCCGCTCTTCACACTGCCACAGGACAGAGAGGCAGCACCTTCTCTCCTCCCCAGGCTGGTGCCAGCTTCCCATCTTAGGAGCAGCTCCAGCTGGCACCCCTGCTGTGGAGTGTCTCAGTTTCTTCCTTCTGCTTTTATTGTGCGCTGGAGCTGCTTGTCTTCTTTAGATCTTACCTGTTGCACCTTTCTAGGTCCCACTATTGCAGTGCTAGCTCTACACATTTCCCAAGATTCTCCCAGCCGGATGCTTCCCCCGAAAGGAAGAGTAATTCAGTGATACACTGAGTGGTGGCTGTGGTTCTGCATTACCTCTAACCCAGAGGGGACCAGGAGCCCTGCTGGAGAACTCTGAAGATGCCAGAGCAGTGTTCAGCAGTGTAGCATGGGATGATCCCCGTGGGATGGCTGCCCTTCACAGAGGGATTTGTGAGAGATGGCAGGGAGGGTGGCCAAATTAGACTCTTTAACACCAGGCATGGTGGAAAGTGAGGCAGGCCATCAGGAAATGCTGTTTCTCACAGCATAAAAGGTAAAGGTGCCTAAACTTTACAACCCCTTGTGAAGGCTATTGCAAAGAGTATTTGGAAATCCAAACAAACTGCTATACTCCGGGTTTCACTTATTGGTGCTCCTGGTGGCACGTGCAGGGAGCGCTACTAGGCTAGTGAGGCGTGATTTTCTTTGATGGAAGCATTACTGATTTGTTCCTGTCTCTGTAAAATCTTCTTGAAAGATTTTGTAACTCTCTTTGATGATTTTTCATCCGTTTTTCCTGGTGTTAGAATAAGACTCATTGGATTATAATTTCTGAGATACTCAACTTGTATCTTTTTTCAAGATAAGTGATTTTTTTTCCTCAGCAGAGAAGTTGATTTAATAAGAGAAAATGAATGTGAATGACTCTGCAAGTCTGTGATGGAGTTCGGGGGTGGGGGTGGCCAGTGCATTTTTCCAACCCTTCACAGTTGTGTCTTAAACATTATTGGGAACTAATGAGGTACCAGAAGATTGGTGGGGGGAAAAAGCAAGAATAATGCTGACAATTACCATCTGGAGCATTTAATTTCTCCCCCTAGTGAAATAACAAGACCAAAAAAAAGGAAAGAAATAAAATCAATGAATGGCAATAGTTAAACAGAACTTACAGGCAGCAGGCGGCAAGGTGGGTGAGTTTTGTCCCTGAGAGGCCACCAGCTGGAGCCACCTCTGCCCACCGCCGGGGCAGCCTGGGGGCAGAGCTGGTGCAGGGGGCAGATCCTGGCCGCAGGGTGGTATCCTGGGGTGGCTGAAGCCGTGCGGGCTGAGGCTGCATGGAGGGATGGTTGTGGCATTGCTTGCTTAATCCCCTGTGTGGTGGTGTCAGAGGAAGGCAGCGGGTGGGAGCCAAGCCCCTCTGCTGCAGCACACGTTCAGAGGAAAGCTGTAGATTTGGGGGAGGGGGATCTTGTGCAGAATGGTGCCTGCTGTCAGTGAGGTGTGCCCTGCCTGCACAGCACGGGCATGGCTCTGAAGAGGTGATGGGCAGAGCATGGGATCCTTCCCCAGCGCCTTTGGGCAGTTGGGTCTGCATCCAAAGTATTCCTCTGTGTTGGCTCTGGGCTTCCTGCGGCTCACGGGTCCTCGCCAGCTTCGTGGAGGTGCAGGTGTACGTGTGTGCCCCAGCTGCAGGAGGTCTTTCCACTCTGCTGCTTGTGAAGGCATACACAAGTGTGTGTTGCTGCTGTCCCATCTGTTCCAGGGTCTGTCCACCTTGGTGTGGATGCATGCCCATGGGATGCAGTCAGACCATGTGTCGCTTGTATTTCTGATGATTTATCTCCTTACTACGTGCATTTTTCCAAGCAGAACTTAGTGTTCCTCCTGCTCTTATTTCTAATCTCTTCAGGGGCTTTTCACTGGCCTATTCCCAGTTTCACACCATGTTCATTAAGGTGCTGCTTGATCCCTTCTTCCAAATCACTAATAAGAATGAGGCCCCAGCCCAGTCCTTGCCCTGAGCTGGTGGCAGCAGCCGTACAGCAGTGGTGACTGCTCATTTTGCATCCAGCCTTCAGCTGCTTTCAGGCCTGACCAAAAGGCAGGCAGAGCCAGTCTGCCATGTCACCATGCCTGGAGAAGCTCTACCTGTCCCACAGCTGCTGCCAGCCGCAGAGAGCAATCCCAGGCCAGGGACTTCTGACACGGGCCCTTCGCTGGCCCATCTGCTGGCCTTGCGGGGCGGCTGGAACATGTGCAGCATCCTCTGTACAGACCCAGCATCCCTCAGCCCCACTTCCTCTGCCAAGGCATCAGCTGTTGAGATCTGGGACCATGGGGGCCCAGGGTTATGGTGGGTCTTGCCAGGGGTCTGCATGGTCCTTGTCCTGCCCTCACCACTGAGTGCTCCTAAGGGCCTGGCTATACACTGTGCCACCGGGTGTTGCCATGTCTCAGTGGGCATGTGAGGACAGGCCAGCCTCCCTGAATGCTGTGCCACCCTCGCCTGTCCCCTGGGATCCTGGCACGCTGCTAGTGGCGGGCTGGGAGAGGCCCCATGGACCCGTGCTCACGTGGCTGCAGGTTGCTTCTCTTGGCCTTGAGTCATTCCGTGCGACTGCCATGCGTGGGCCACAGCTGCGGGCTTCCCGGTTTGGACCGTCTGTGCTCCCCTCTCTGACCCTTTGCTCAACAGATATCTTTGCCATCTCCCCTCCTGACCATTCTTACTCCTTTGTCTTTTGTGCTCAGCCAGCGGCTCCTTCTCGGCTGCATGTGAGTCATGGTCATCTCAGCCACTTCTTCCCCTCACCAGCCCCACCTCATCCCCGGTGTCCCTGACTGAAAGCTGCAGAGCCCAGCCTGTTCCTTGCATTCCTCGCTTTTGCCTTGTGGCTTTTGCTTCAAAGCCTTGCATCACTTCACCTGAGACCTGCAAGATGCTGGAGCCCAGCCCACGCTCTGTGGATCTGCAGTTTTGGTGCACCTCTACCTGGGGCCAGGACAGGTGCAGGGCAGGGAACACTGTGTGCTCCATGGAGCAGGAGGCTTTCCAGTGCCACTGGTCTCATCTCCTCTCGCCCCAGTGCCCTGCTTGAGAGCTCTTCTCAGACCCCATGCAGATACAGCAGGAGAGCTGCTGCAGGACAGGCACCCTGGAAAGGCATGGGTTTGGCTTGCTTTGCTGCTGGGAAAGAATGTTTTCTCATACCTTAAGGGACTTGCAGGGGATGACTGAAACTGGCATGGTCCTCCCATCCAGGCACAAAGGCTTGACCCATGCCAGGGCAGTACTGAGAGGTCTGGGTGATGGGAACGCAGGGTGCAGGGGGAGCTGGACACTTCCCTGGTCCTTGTATCTGTGAAGCAACAGCAGACAGACAGGACCTGTGATTCTCCAGCACAGGGGTGCAGGTGTGGATTGAAGGAACCCAGAGACCAGATGATTGCTCCTGGGCTGATCTCATTGTTTGTCATGGTCAAACCTTGATTTACATTCCGAGGCTTGTGCCACAGAGTTGCAGTGCTCATGGTCTAGGACCTGTTAGACTCCCACTCTGACCCCAAACTTCCAGGTCTGTGGATGCAGCCTTCTCTGCCTGTCTCGCCCATTCTGCTGGTGCAAGGCATTTGCAGCAGGTACTGCTCCAGCTGGGAGAGTTGCTGGGGGCTAGCCGCCCTGGCAGAGTCAGGCTCTCCCCGATGCCTGCCTTGTGCAGTCCCTCGGCTTTAGGATGGGAGGACCAAAGGAAGAGCCATTAGTCATTTCCTGGACAGATCCAGGCCATAGCGTATCTCTTTCCAGCTCTCAGTGGTTTGGGGGCTATTTCTGTTTCAGGATTGTCATGTAGATTAAAGCCTTGAATCCCAGCCAGTGATGGACCGGACACAATCCCGTACGTAGTCCTGCAGGGCTCAGCCCAGCATCCCATCTGTGCTTGGCAGGGCAGTCACTGGCCAGCCCCTGCCTGAGAGCAAGGGCTGGACTTGCTGGGCAGGCAGGGTCCTCCTGGCTTTAGTTAGCCCCCACTGCTGGGGGGACTGGCACAAACAGCAGCTCGTGGTGGCAGCTGCCTGTGTCTCTGCTCTGTGCTGGAGCTAACGGTAGCTGCGCCGGCCACCACTGCTCCAGTGTGTGCACACGTGGCTTCTCTGGCTCAGACAGGTCTCTGAGGTGGAAACACAGGTCAGCTGTCCTCCCACTCCCAAAACTTGGGCACAAGGGCACAGCTCCATCCTCTTGTCCAAGTACAAGCCAGTTCTGGAAACTCCTGGGAGACAGTCCCAGCTCCTTGCCCAGTGGGCTGGTGGAGGTGGTGCTGGAGCCTGCAGCCCAAGGGCCAGTCTGACTGGCTGCGGGTGCACACAGACATGTGCTGGGTGGTGATCACCTCCAAGCAGGGGTATTGGGGACCTCGCAGTGGGCAGCGCTCCACCAACTGCAGCACTAACAGTTTACTGGGCCACAACCAAGACCTTTCCCTGTAAAACCCAGAGACAGGCATAGTGCTAAGCACCCCACGAGTCACACCTGCTTGTCTGGCTAATGTCCAGCCTCCCTTATGAGTCCCCCCATGGCAGACGATGAAGGAGCCAGGCAGGCCCTCCAGAGATGCTGGTGCAGATGTGAAGATGGAGGATGATGGTTGCAGATGGGGGACAGGGGCACTGGGATGAACTGCAGGCATTGGTGGTTGTGTGGAGAGAAGACAGTTGATCAAAGGAGCAGAGCAGGCCCCAGAAGCTGGGACAACCCGCACTCTCCTAGGGTGCTGTGTCCAGACCCTCTGTGCTGGCTCTGTAGTGCGCCCTGTGTGGTGACCCCTCCCTGGGTGAGCAGATGCTCTGGGTGTCCGTGCACCTGGGATGGGGTGAACCCAGGGCAGGCCCATGCCGAGGTGAGGAAGGGTCCCTTCTGGCTGGCTGGTGGGAGTCACTGCAATGGGGGCTGTGCCCGCTGTGGGGGCCAGGGAGGGCATGCAGTGGCAGTTGGCCCTTTGGGGGGGGGGGGGCACTTGTGGGGATCCCTGCATAGTGTGCTGTGGGGCTTCTCGGTGAGGTCTGTGACATGGAGGTTCCCATGTAGGGTGAGGGCGGTCCTCTGCAAGGTCTCAACAAAAGGATCTTTTGTGGGAACGTATCCGTATCCGTGGGGGATCCTGTGTGGGTGCCTCTGCGAGGTTACTGCACAGCTGGTCGGGGGTTCCTGGGCGAGGGCCCCAAGATGGGGAGCTCTGTGTGGGGCAGTCAGGGGTCCTGTATGAAGTCCCTGTGGGGGTGGCCTGGGTGGAGTGTGGGGGTCCCTGCTGGGGGAAAGGGGGGGGGGGGGGGAGGTCCCTGCAGGGATGCCCATGTGCAGTGGGGGGGTTCTCTCCCAGGCCTTTGCCGGGGGATGGTCACTGCTGGTGTCTCCCCACAGGGTCCCTCAGGGTCACCTGTGTGCAGCATGGGAGTCAGCTCCTGGGCCCCTGCCGGGGTCCCAGCCGCAGTACCCATGTGCATTGTGGGGGTCCCCTGCCAGGGGATGGTCTCTGCCGGGGTCCCCCCGCGGGGTCCCAGCCGAGTGCCCCCGCGGGTCGCAGCCGTGCTCACCGCCTCTCCTCACCCCGCAGGGCCCCCGGGCGGGCTGTGAGCGCGGCCCCCGGTGCCGGTGCCGGTGCCGGCCGCCCCGCCGCGCCGCACGGAGCATGCCTCTGAGCCCCGCCGGCAGCAAACATGAGAGCCCGGAGTCGCCGCCGCCAGAGCCGCCGCCGCCGCCGGAGCGACAGCCCCGCGCCGCCGCCGCCGGGGAGCCGGGTGCCGGCCTGCGGGAGGAGACGCGGCTCGACCCGGCCCGGGGCCCCGGCGGGCCCCGCTCCCCCAAGCTGGCGGCCCCGGCGCGCATGGAGGAGCCCGCGCCCGGCGCCATCGTCGTCCGCATCGGCATCCCCGACCTCCAGCAGACGGTGAGTGCCCGCCCTGGCCCCGGCCCCGACCCGCACCCCGCGCGGCCCCCGCCCCGCTCCGCACGGCTGCCGCCCCGGCACCACCCGGCAAACTTCGCACCGCCGCGGGCGGGGGGCGGCCGGCCGGCCCCAGCCCCGGCAGGACGGCTCCCCCCTGCCCTGCTGCCCGGCTCCCCATTGCCCCAGCCCCCTGCTCCCCGGTGCCCCCCTCCCCATTGCCCCGCTCCCCGGTGCCCCCCCCGCCCCCCATTGCCCCGCTCCCCGGTGCCCCCGCAGAGCCCGGCGGAGCGGCGGGCGGAGCGGCCCGGGCAGCCCCGCTGCAGCGCGGCTTTGCAGCCCGGGGCCGCTCCCGCCGCCGGGGGCCCGCATCGGCCCGGGACCGCGCTGCGCTCCGCCGCCCGCCCCGGGCGCGGGGGACAGCGGGGCTGGGCGCGGGGGGTGGGCGCAGCTCGGGAGGCTCCGGTACCGGCGTGGTACCGGTACCAGCACCGCTCCAGCGCTGGCTCCGGCACCGGGATCGGCTCCAGCACCCGCACCGGCTGGGCCGGGCTGCGGGAGCGCGAAGCCGCAGCGCTGGGGACCGATGGCCGCCCGCCCGCTGGCAGCGTGGGCCAGTGGGACTGGGCAGGCTGTGCGGGCAGCTCCCGCCGGTGCCGAGCTGTAGGTGTGCGTGGGCTGCCCGCCGGTGCGCCGGTGCCGACGTGACCGCGGCGGGTTCAGGGCGTCAGGCCCGGGTGCGGCGCAGCGGGTTGCGAGGTGTGTGTGGGGGCACCACTGCACCGGACGGGGTGCCAGGCCACGGTGTCGGTGCCACAAGGCAGGACACGCAGGTGCCGAGGTGTGACACAGGAGGGCATGAGCGTTATGGTGTGATGTGGGGCAGTGTGCGTGGGTATCGTGGTGGGTAGTTACCTGTGGGGCAATGCTGGGGGTCATCCGGGGATGGGGTGCTTGGGGGGAGCGAGAACTTGGAAACAGCCTGGTCAGTGGAGGGAAAAAGTTCGCTGAAGGGCTGGGCTGCGGTAACAGGGGCCCTGAGGAGGAGTGCTCGTTAGGGGTGGTGCTGGGAGCAGCATCTTGCCTGGGCTGGGTGGGCTGCGAGGCACAGCGAGCCTGTGCTCTGAGGCAAGGCGCTGCGGGCAGGAGAGGAGGTGCCCCTTGGGGGTTAGGGGTGGGGGGAGATGAGACAGACTTGGGGCGAGCAGAGCGTTGCTGGGGGTGGAGGGGACTAGAAGAAGTGAGAGCTCTCCTCTTTGGTGGTGAAAGAGTTCTATTTTGGAGACTGGCATGGGGGTTCTACTCGGTGGCGGAGGGGTAGCAGCTGGGGCCAGAGAGCTTGCTAGAGGACAGTGGTGCTGGGGCTGAGGTGCTCGCATGCTCGCAGGCACAGCTCTGCAGGCTGAGCTGCCAAGCACCGGGCAGCAGCAGAGAGAGGCAGGCGAGGCAGCGCTGCCTTTGCTGTCGAAGAATCAGACAGATGCTCTGCTCTAGTGAGGACTGACCTTGCGCTGCGGGAAGGGCTTTACAGCTGCTCTCTGCTCTCTCCAGCCCTGGCCCCTGCTGGGGTTGTGAGCAAGGCTCTTGGGGACACAGTGTATGCTCTTTCCCTTCACTGCTGTATTGGCCCCAGCACATCAGCTCCTCCTCCACCATCCCTGTGCACATCCATCCCCAAGCTGATGTACGGACCCGGGTCTCATCCTGCTCCAGCCCTCAGCCCAGATCCCGTTGTGTGATGCAGCACAGGGCAGGGCCCAGGGACTGCCAGTGAGGGCCTTTACTCAGCCCATTGCCATGGCACCCACCTCTCCACTTCACTGTTCCTTGGGCACTGCTCTGCACCTCCCTTCCCTGGCTTAGTTTGTTTTGGGAGTGTGCGTGGGCACCGGAGGAAGCAGCGATGTGTGTGATGTGTCGGTGTGATGGTGTGTTGTAAACCGCCCCCCCTTCCTCCTTCCAAGTCCTGCACTGCAGCCAGGGGATAGTCCCAGAGTCCGAGGGAAGCAGCTCAGCCTTGCCAGACCAAAGATCACCCGAGGCAGGGGAGGGAATGCGGCTGCCTGCGAAGCAGAGCATATTTGCATGGATAAAGTGGGAATGTCCCTCCCAGATCTCCCTTGCCTGAGGGGCAGATGCATATCAGAGCGCTGAAGGGTGCAAATGTTTCTAGTGCAGCCTCCCTGGGCTGGGGGTGGGAGCCGCAGGGGCAACCCGCCGGCTGCCCTGGGGCTGGGGACTGGGGGCATCTCTCCCCTCGGCTGCGGGCAGGGTGCCATGGGGAGCCGGGGGGCAGGGGGCTGGGTGCCGGGGGGAACTGGGGGAAGGGGGCAGCACTCCGGCTACGTGCAGGGTGCTGTGGGGAGTCGGGGGGCAGGGGGCAGCGCTGCCAGCTGCAGTAAGGGCAGCATGTCACTTGCATCCCAGCCAGCGCAGCCTGCGCACCGACAGCCCGGCTGATGTGCAGAGGAATTGGCTGCAGCCGCAGCCCAGGGCTCTCCAGCTTTGCAGAGCTACTCGAGTAGCAGGAGCGCACAGGTGGTGCTCCTGGGAGGGCAGGGCTGCCCACCCGGCCCTGTCCCTGCTGCCCGTCACATGGGGCAGCACGCACTGGGTTTCATGGGATGCAGATGGGGGTCGGAGGCTGTGGCACCTGCTCCCCTGGGCAGAGAGGCAGGGCGGAAGCAGATGTGGGTGCAGGCTCCCTGCAGAGCAGGGATGGGCTCTGCTCAGTCTGCACTGGTGGGCAGCAGGACGGTGTGACAGCTGCTCTGTCAGACCCTTGGCTGCCCCACAGGCTGGGCACCCAGTGCTGCTCCCTGCACAGCGGTCCCGCACTGTCACCAGCACAGAGCCATGCTCAGGCTGGTGTCGGGGGCATCTCTTTCTTTCAGACCAAGGCAGTGTCTGCAGAGAGCTGTTGCATTTATGGTTCAGGTGGGGGCTGACTTCCCAAATAGAAACTGCCTGTTTTGCAAACTCCTCTTCTGTGCTAGCTGAAGTACCTTCACTTAAATAATGGGAGGCAGGAAAAATCAAGCTGGCTTAACTGCATACATCCCTAAGAGCTGTACATGACTGGCCCTGAACTTCCCTAGCCTCCTGTGCATCATCCCCCATACCTCGGCTCTGTAATTTAGGCACTCACGGTGCTTATTCTTCATGCCTTGAACAGACAGCTTTGGTCCCTGTCTGCAAGGTGACATCCAAGCAGATGGGGGCATGACCTGTGTGAAAATGGGGAAAATGAGCAGCTGAGCCTGTCCCATCTGCCACTGCTGGGCTTGCCACCGCACCACCATCTCCTCCATGAGACACTCTGGGATGTGTTTGCTGTGTTTTGCAGGAGCTCACAGGACAGATGCTCCAGAGCTGTGTGTATTCCCTGCCTGCTACCCTCTTACAGGGCATGGGTCCTCGATCTCACACAGCTGGAGAGAGTGAGGATCCTAAACCTCCTCCCTGCTCCTGCTCCTGGCCCAAATGGGTCCTGCTTCTCCCTGCAGTTAGTGGGTGTTGCGCTGGTGTCCAACCAGAGCCTGGCTCCCCTTCCCTGGGCTGCTGTGGCGCAGCAGAGCTGTGGCACACTGTCTCTCAGGCCAGGTGGGGACCCCTCTCCTGGCATAATCTCTTGGCTTCTCAGACCCTTTTCCCTGGGCTGGGATAGGCTTTGCAGTTCAGAGGAGCTGCTATTGAGCTGTTCTTCCGCTGAGTGCAGCCACAGGGCAGGGATTGCCCCTAGGCACAGGCGTCTTCCCAGAGGTGTCCTTCCTCTGCTTTTGCTGCTCTGCTTGTCTGGCTTTGCTATGGCAGTGGCCCTCCCTGATGGACAGCCCGTGGGGGGCCTGACACTTTGGCCACTCTGTGGGTCTGTGTGGGGCTCTTGCCCCAGGCCAGGGTTAGTGTCTGCACCCCGGGAGGGATCTCACAGCCTGCGGGTGCAGGCTGGGACTCGGGTGGGCTGAGGAGAGGGAAGGATATCCCATAGGCAGGGATAAGGCACAGGACCTTGATCGCACCTGCAGGAAGGGCAGTCAGATTCCCTGCCTTGTAATGGGAACACTCCTGGCCTCCTCTGACCTGGCTCTGCATCTTCTTCCCTGGACCTGTCCAGAGGCTGAGTTGTTCTGAGTGATGGGGCACATGGATCAGGGATCATCCAAGAGAAGAGGCTTTCTTCCCTGCTTGCTCTGGGAAGAACACAAACATAAGGAGGAGGGATGGGACCACAACAGGGATCACTGGCCTCCCCAGGACTGTGTGGTGCCAGCAAGGGGTTGGTGTGCTGAAGGGGTTTTGCTCACTGAACTCCAGCCCTTGTACAGTCTGAAGCGACCCCGTACCCTCCTACCACGGGTACCTCTGGGCTTCTGAGTCTGGCTTGGCTGCTGCAGCACGGGCTGACGTGCCGTGGGCTTTGCTATAGCAAGCTCTGCTTGACGGTGGAGATTGTCTCTTTTGGGATCTTCGGGCACAGGGTGGACAGGTGGCTTTTCAGTAACAAGTCAGACTCTGTTAGCTGCCACAATTTCAGAGATCAGGACTTCATCTGGGCAAAGTTCAGCTTATTCAAGTTCGTGTCTGCTGTCACGGTTGGAGCTTCCAGGTGGATTTTTAGACTGTGAAGCAGCTGACTTTTCAAGTCAAGTTTCCCAGGTCTCTTGGAGTTGTCTCCAAGCCTCTCTTAGGTTCCTTTTGCAACTCTCCAGCATGTGTTTATTCAGCTGAAAGCCTTTGAATTCACTGTTAGTGGCTTCCATTGTTAAGACCAAATCTCCACCCGAGGCTGTGACCTTGTCTCTGAAAAGGCAGTCTCTTCAGGCACATCACTGTTTATATCCTAATGATGGCCCAGCACTTTGAGATTAAATTGTCTGAGCTGCCTGCACAGGCTCTGAGCTCAGGGAAGAGCAGCCGAGCTGCCCTACACCCTTACGGACAACTTGGGAAATGGAACCTGGAGTGCAGGAGGAACAGAACACATCTCCTGCTTCGCACAGACCTGTGAGATGCAGAGAGGTGGGTGGAGACCGGGGAGGGGTGTGCTTGGAGGGGAAGGGAACACATCTGAATGACCAAAAGGAGACTATTTATCACAATGCAGAAGTAGCTGGTAGTATTTCCTGCTGTGTAGGCGAAGAGCTCTGCTGGGGACATAAACAGGTTATAAACCCCTCAGAGTACTGACCAACAGAGTTGCAAATGGCCCTCCTTTCTGACAGGCAGAGTTGCCCCAGGGAGCTGCAGGGTTCCCAGAGCTTATGGGTATGGGACAGCCTGGACCCATGGACTGTCCTGGGCAGGGGCAGAGGCTGGGGCTGTGGGAGAAGAGTGGTGCCTGGCTCCTGCTGGCACACGCTGCTCCTGTGCTGGGGAGTGCCTGGAAATGTGGTCAGGAGCCACGCAATGCCCTGCAGCCTGGGGTCCTCTGTCCTGCATGGTCCCTGGCAGGTGAGTCCACTACTGGAGCTGGATATTTTTCATGGTGCCCCAAATTTGCTGTCCCCTGTTCCCCTCTGTGAGCTCTCTGTGACAGCTGAGGCATGCAAGGTAAGTGTTTGGGAAAAGGAAGGTGCCACAAGATGGGTACATCTTGTTGTTCCAGTTTTGGGTCCTTGCCTCCTCTCTTGACCTCCATTCCCACTAGCAGTTTCCAAAGGACTCCTACGTAGCAGTGTCCCATGTGTGTGGGTGCTGAACTCTTTGGGAGGTGCCTGGGCCTGCCCAGCCTGCCATGGAGTCCACTGTGATGGGACCCCAGCTCCTGCTTCTCCCACCCAGAGGTGCCCAGCTCCTGCAAGCAGGTTTTGGGGGATGGCGGGTGCAAGGGGTGGCTGCTCTGCTGGGAGCCCTCAGGTGGAGAAGTCTGGGCAGGTCAAGTTGGTGGCCTGGCAGGAGGAGGGACAATTTGTGCTGTAGTGGAGGGGAAGAGTGATATTGAGAGCAAAGAGACCCTTTGAGAGGCAGATGCTGATTTGGGAGGAGAGACAGAAAGCTGTTTGTGTTGAAGAGGCATGGAGCTGTGGATGCATTTCTTGCAGGGTGCCATTCCAGAGCATGTGAGATGGGTCTGGGCTGTGCAGGGAAGCCACGGTGAGGACACTGGAGGGACTGTCCATCAATGGGAGGTGGGTGAGCATGGCTGTGTGGCTATGCTGAGAACATGGGCTCTGCTCCTCACCGGTACTGGCAGAGCGGGCAGTGCTGAGAAGGAGCCACCGTCTCATGGCATCTGCTTGGGTGCAGCCCTGTGGTGGCAGACTTGGTGCTTTCAGGCCAGATCATCAGTTCCCAAACTGGCAGGATCACAGTTGGTAAGGTGGATTTGCAGCCCTAGGGAGAATTTGGTCTCATCTGCAAAGGGGATCATGTTGAAGCATGGCCCGTTTGATGTGTTGCAGCCAGGAAAGCCTGGGTGATGCTGAAGGATTCACATCCTGTGGAAGGTTGTCCTGTGGTGTCCAGGCAGCGAGGTCTGGCATGTCTTTCCTCTGCTGGCATCTGTCCTGCTGGAGGGCTCCTTCCTCATGCAGGGCTTTGGTGATGTGTTGGGGACTGGCGAGGAAATGTCCCTCAACCAAGGGCCTTGGAGGCGTGAGACCACCCAGCTCCATTGGTGAGAGGCTGTTTGAGCAATCTGCTGAGGCCAGGGCCTCCCTTTGCTGCAGGATGGAGTTGCTCATTTCCCTCTGTGGCTGCAGAAAAGCCTCTGCCCTCACACCTCTTCCCAGTCACCTGATACTTCAGGTTAATATTGGGACTTATCTCCTTAATGCAAATGAAATAAGAGCCTGACAACCAGTGCACAAAGCATCGATTCTTCTGTTAAGCCCAAGGGAAGTGAAGAAATAAATTTTCCTATTATAGAAGAGAGATAGGCAAAGTTTTCCTGAACCTCTGCTTAGCCAGGACTGATGGTGGGAAGGCAGGCTGCCAAGAGACGGTGTGGCTTGCCATTCATTTGGGATTTGATTTGAATTCGCTGTCCCACAAGCCCGAGAGTGCGGCTGCAGCCCATCCTGCAAGCAGTAACAACCTCGTGTCTGCAGCCTGGTGAGGGGTGCGGTGGCCACAAGCTGTGGCCAAGTGAGCTGCCCACCAGCAGTGGAGGCATGGGGACTGCACACAGCTTTGCCTGGAGGGGAGTGCCACACAGTGACACACTGTCACTGTGGTGATGCTGCCACCACAGTGTGGTCAGCACAGGATGGGTGGGGAGGGGGCTGCAGCGCCTTTGCTGATGGGGCTTTGTGTGCTGCAGAGGGGTTGTAGGACAAGGGACACTGGTTCTCTGATGAGGTGATTTGCAAAGGAGGACTGTTGTGGCTGTAAATAAAAAGGCTCTTTCTGTAAAATGTGCTACCTGCTGCACTGTTTGCTCTCCCTAAAAGAAAAGGAGGGAAAAGACACAGGGATGTGTAGGAAATGACAGCGGACACATCTCTTCTGAGCCAGGGAGCACCAAAGCCTCTTGCTCTGCTGCCATGTGCCCTGTCCCCTAGTGATTGTCCACGACACAGGACGGACTTTTAACTATATGCGAAGAGGTGCGGTGGGTTTGCCTGTGCTGGCTTGGCAGCTGCAGATGCTCAGCAGCTCGTGTGAGGCAGCTGGGAGGGCCACTGCAGCACCGCACGGTGGGCATGGCAGCAGACCTGCCTGCAGCCTGCTCTGGCTTCCTGGGCAAGGTGTAATCCCGCATGTTGGCTTCTCTCCTGCAGCTACGGAGAGTTTTATCCTGCACGGCTGTGGAGATGCCACGTGCTGAGTAACATGGTGCTGACTGCGGACACCTCAGCAGACAGAAATGCTGAGCTCATGGAAGCAATTGATATGAAAAGGATGAATGAAACTATTCTTAACATTTGTTGTAGGTTAACAATTCAGTAGTAAAAATCATAGTGAAAATCTGCTGGCATGTATGCTTTACATAAATTGCTGTCCCAAGTCCATTTGCTCCCGGGGTGGCTTCAGGTGTTGGCAGAGCAGAAGCTTCCCAGGGCTGTGGTGGCACTGTACCCTGGGGCATCCTGGCTCCCGGCGGGACCCCCTGACACCAGGGTTGATGTAGTTAACATGCAGACTTTGGGTAGATCTGCCCTATATACTCTGTGATATGAATCAGCACGGGACCACTCAGTTGCACAGAATCCCTCCTTGCGCTCAGCTGCTGCTGCACAGAAAAATATGAGAAGCTGCCGTTGTATCAAAGGAGGAGGAAAAATCATCCGGTCGGCGGTGTAGCCTTTGAACAGCAGCAGCGTGTGATGGTGTAATTAAGGACTGCATGGTGCTGAGCTCACGAGGGGGCAGAGCCAGCGTGCTCTGTGTTCAGTGACTCCCTGCAGACTGTGTGGCTGCCAAGTGCCACTCTGCTTTCTGGCTCCAGGGATCATCTCCCGCGGGATCTGACACTTGCTGGTAACCCCCGGCCACTCCCGGCTGCCCTCGTGTGTGTCAGTGCGCCGCAGGGCTGGATTTGGGGGGCAACCCTGCTCCGTGGGCTGTCCAAAACAGAGTGGGTGGGTGGGTAGGGGTGGACAGAGGGCTGTGACCGAGCAGGGCTGAGCAGAACCCAGAGGAGAGTGGGGCTGCAGCCCAGGGTCCAGCACGCCGGCAGCATGGCACGTTTCGTCACTGCCAGTGCCAGCCTGTGGGCATGGTCCTGCTCCCTGCTCAGCTGTGCCGGGCAAGCAGCAGGAGCTGGGCTGGCGGCTGGCAGCAGCGATGCCCAGCACGGAGCTCCACACGCCCGCTGTCAGGGCTGTGCTGGTGTTTTGTGCCAGGGACCCATTCCGTACTGTGGCTGTAGGGCAGGGAATTGGTTTGACAGCCTGGGCTCTGTGGTGGCTCTGAAGATAGCAATTTATTTGGAGTTTGATAACCTGGGAACCTCCCCACCTCCTTTTAACCCTGATCTGTGTGAGCTGCTGGTGCACACTGGCGCTGGCCCTTGCGTGGGGTGGGAGTGTGAGCCTGGGCAAAGGAAAGAGAAGGCTGATGTGCAAGGCCCTGGAGATCCTTCCTAACTCTGGTGGAGCTTTTCTATCTCGCCTGCCTGCTCCTGCATTTGGCCTGCAGCTGCTTATCCTCCGGGAAGAGCCATTTCAGCTCAGTTTTTGGCTGTGCATTGCTTGGTGGGAGGGGGTGGTGGAGACCCAGGATAAAATTATCCAAAACACCCACAAGATTTATGAGATTATAGTCTGTTTTTTAAGGAGACAGAAACATGCCCAAGCTAAGGTTTGTTTCTCTGAAATAGTTACGAGTTGTGGGTCTGTATCATTAAAACACATTTGAAAACCGATTCCCAAAGTCTTGCGGTGGGAGCGCTTTGGAAGTGAGTTGCAACCTTGTTTGGGGCCCGGCGGTAGGAAAAGGTGGCAATACAGAAATAATCCTAGGAGAGCAGAAAAGTGCCTCCAGCCATCACCAAATCCCCTCTGTCTGCAGGCTGTGCTGGCACTGAAATTCTGCAAGATATCTGACCAAACCTGGGATATTTCCCATGGGAAAACGTTTTTTGCAGCAGCCGGTGGGCAGCACTGGCCGCCCTCCACATGGCCAGTTGCCACCATGGTTGTAATTACAGAGCAACGAGGTGCAGGTTTTCTATTTACTTTTTCACTGGAAGCAGGGAAAACTTGTTCCAAGGAATCACAGCTCAGCACATCACATAAAAAATGTATATGTAGAGAGATAAGAGCCTCTTGCAAATGAATGGTACTTAGGAAGCTGCTAACTATCAGAGCTGGAGCTTATTGAAATAGCTCAGAAAGATCTAGAGGAGCAGTGGTGTACAGCTGATGAGACTTCCTCCCCGAGATTTCCAAGGGCTTTTCTTCTCCATTGTGTGCTGGCACATCTTTCTTTGCCCTTTTAAATCATGTTAAAGCCAGATGAAGGAGCTGCCATAGGTTAAAATAACATTTTTTCCTCGCTGGCTTTAACCCTCAGCAGGTCTCTGCACCGGCCCGGTGCGCACTGGTGGAGCCCAGGGAGGTGGGCTCCCTTTGGCTGCAGCAGCAGCCTGACGTATCTGTGAACTGCCTCCTTCATGGGGAACGCAGGCCTTCCTGCTCTTCTGGTTGGCGTTCAGCTGGATCTGGTGGAAAATGGCATCCACAGATATTGCTGGAATGGTGGCTGCTCGTTCCTGCTCCACGTGGAGCCAGGTCCAGCGCTTGTGCTGCCCGGGGCTGGATCTGGGCAGGTGAGCGAGGTGGTGTCCAGCTTTATTCCAGGTGTTTGCACTGGTTTTTGCACCAGGTGTTTGACACCAGGGATGTGTGGTGAGCTCCTGGCACTGCGGATGGTGCCCACTGTTTAAATATGCACCCACCCACACCGCACTGTGCTTAGGTGCAGCTTAACTGCTATCGCAAAGCAGGAATAAAGAGCTCAACATCATGTTCTTGCATTTTATCTTCTCTGAGGTAATTTTGCAGTCAAGGAATGGAAAGGTCTTTACCACACCAAGAGCCAAGGAGCGTCCTGTGTCTTGAGGCCACATGGGAACACCGCTGTGGCTTCCTCAGGAGGAGGAAGATGCAGGAGCCAGCCTGTGCAGCCAGCTGTTTCTGTGCCAGGAGAGGGGAGGGAGCCTGGCAGAAAAGAGAGGAGTGAGGAAAGCAGGGCTTGCACCACAGCTCTGCTGCCTTCCCCAGGCGCAGGAGCATGGCCATGGCACCAGCCCCTCCGCTCCTGAGCACGCAGGTTCCTCTCCCCTGCCCCAGGCTTCCCCTCTCACTGGTCTCCCAGTACAACCTAGACCCTAAAATTCCTTTTTCCATGCTTTGTTCTGTCCCAGCGATGTGAGCTGGGGGGTGTGGGGGGAAAGAAAACTGAACTTCATTGCTGCAGAGGGAAGATGTGGAGGTCAGGAGCTGACCTCCGGAATAGTCTAAACCTGCACCAAAACCTTTGATCCTTGGCCAATGCGTCCGCTTTCTGCTGCTATAGAAGTCTCTAGCTGTCGATAGTTGTGTTGGATTTTTTGCCCCTTTTAGGGAAGAATCAAACCACTTATGCACATGCTTTGAGATGCTTTTTGATTACAAGCTGCACATTGTTTTTCCATAGGAACCCGGCCTTTTTCAGATCAGATTAATAGTGCTCAATGAATGAGGCAGCTGTTCCGCTTTTTTTTCCTTTTTTATTCACTGTGCATCCCCATGCTTCATTACTGTATGCTATTGAATGCGGCACCAAGCGTGACATATTTTAAAGTCCCTTTGTAGCTTTTTTTGTGTGTCTGTTTTACTAATGCAAACATTGGAGCAGTCTACCAGCATCCAGACGGTAGGATCCATGGAACAGTGGGCTGCGATCCTCAGTGTAACGAACCATTGCATTTTATCCAATGTCCCTTACACCAAGCTGAGTAGGCAGGAGGGACGCACGGAGCAACCCTACGGTGCTGGCTCAGGGGGCTGCGACCCATGGGGCAGTCAGTCAGTGCAAACCAAACGAGTGATCTCAAAGAATCCCTTGGTTAAGTATGTGAAGCTAGTGCAGATACTAACCCAGCTTTTAACCATAAACCAGTGCATCTCCTTTATTCCAGCCAGTTCAGCTCAAGGGTGAGCAGATCCAGAAGGCAGGAGCCAGGTGCAGGCTGAGAAAGCTGCAAAGAACTTGCTTTCCCCTCTTCCACTCCAGCCATGAAAGGCAATTTCAAGTGGGCAACACCCATCAGCTCTAAGATCCTGATGGCCATGAAGAAACAATTTAAGTAGCTATCAGTAAAAGTCCCTTTTTATGTCTGTTGCTTGTAGTTGCAAGAGATACTTTGGTTGTGTACACATTTCCTATGAATCCAGCACAGGTAGTTTAGAGTAGTTGTATTTAATTTGTTAGTACTAAGAAATATGTTGACGTGCTAAATGAACATATTTTAATGTCAGTTTTTATCTGAGTACGCTTTTGACTTAAAATCACAAGTCAAAACCTACTCATCTTCTATTAAGAAATACGCTACTCACTCTTTTCTAAAGTGTTCGGGTAAAATTAAAAAATTGAATTTATATTTTACATTATAATTGCTTAAATAGATGCATACAGTTACAGTGTATCTACTTAGGAAGAAGCACTTTTGGTTGTAAAGTCTGTATTAAATTGCAAATTAATCTAACGTAATGGTTATGAATTGATCCGACTCAGCCTTTCTTTAGGAAAATAGCTTAGGACTACCAGTGCAAAACAACATCAGACTCGATTATTTATATCCAGATTTTCTGCCAGCTGATTTATCACGGTTAAAATTGGTGATCACTTTGACTTAAATCAATCCACTTTGCTTTATTATGTGCATGGAGGGAGGCTTTTGCCTGAAGCAGGAGAGCTGCGGGTCACTGCGTTGGATCTGTGGCTGTGGTTGATTATTTTGGGGACTGCGAAGTTTAGCTGCCAAGTGTTGTGCAACATCCTTTGGGACATTGTGGGTGAATTATTTAATGAGTTGTTTTGAATAAATGTAATGTATTTGCATAAAACTGTTCAAACTTGATTTAAGGAAAGCCGCGTAAATATGCATGTGTGCGCTAGCGTAGCGGATTCAACCCTCTGCTTATCAACAGGGCAAGGCAGGCAGCTCTGCCTGGGTCCTGCTCTGCAAGCATTTCACAGCCCTGACGCGGACCGGGTGTAGAAAGACCTTCTTCAGAGCAGGGAGGGTATCTCAGGCTCTGAGGCCAGTTAGTTGCCAGCCCCTGGTTATTGCGAAGGCCGGCTGGCACGCACAGCCTGGCTCCTGCGGCTGGGTCCTCTCCACAGGGAGGGCAGGAGGACCCTGCTGTGGGGCGTCACGCTGGGTTCCTGCATTTTGTCCCCAGCAGTGGGGTGGCTGGGGTGGCTATTTGCATACAGCAAGGGCTGGCTGGGCTCAGTCCCTGGAGCGGGAATGCCCGAGCTGGGAGTGCAGCTGGGGGTGCCCAAATCTTCCTCTGGTTTAGGGGCTGAAAAAAGACAGGCTGTCTCTGGCAGCAGGGTTTATCTAGTCCTGGGGCAGTCGGGAGCTGAGGACCCTTCCTCACAGTGCCTGAGACAGCTCTGGAGGAGCCTGTGGGTCCTGGGGACCAGCTCAGGTGGCTCCCTGGCACCATCCCTGCCGTGCAGATGGGCACTGCTCTGAGCCCATATTGCTCTCCAGTCAACTGCTTCCTCGTAGAACTGCTCTGAGAAGGTTTGAACATGACACTGACTAATGAGACACATGCCTCCATCTTGCACATTTGTTCTGAGTTTGCATCCTTCCCTTTGGGCAGAGCGGGGCTCCCACGCGGGAACGGCGCCGGAGGGTCCCCAGCACTGCCATCACAAGCGCATTGGGCTGGTGCGTGGGCAGTCCTGGTGCAAGGGCACAGGGGCAAGGAGGAGGGGGCAAAGGCGAGCAGTTGGAGCTCCCAGAGCTGCGCCATCGATCAGTGCCGAGCATAGCAGGTTTTTGCGACACCCTGTTTGTCATGTTTTTGCTGGGAGAGGGTGTGGGAGCAGGGGTGAAATTTTTCCTGGAGCTGAGTGTTCACGGCTCATGCGTGTTTTTGGTGATGCTGTTCAGCCTCGCAGAGAGCTTGTCTGTAAAGTAGGTCAATAGCAGTTACCTCACCCTGATGTTTAGGATGTGCCCTTCGCTGTTGAAGGGTGGGTGCTGGAACCAGTGTTGAGCGTCATCAGTGCAAGAGCTGAGTCGAAGAGTCATGGCTCCTCCTTGGAGGCTCAGAGACAGCAATGGCACCCATTTTAAGTGATGGAGAGAAATGAGAAGAGGTTTTGCCGATGATGAGCACATAGCTGAGCTAGAATTTTTCTCTCATTAACATGGATTATGCTTTTGCTTCCCTGGGCATGCTCATAAGGTGTCTTTAACATATAAAGGGGCCCCGCCTTTCATTCTTGCCTGTCAGGTTCACTCTGGGGCCTCCAGAATCCTTGGATAAGATGCTGATGCTTGTGTCCATCCCTGTCTCATGCCAGAGCCAGCTTTGTGGTAGGGCACGCTGGATGCAGCCTGTGTCCTATGCTCTGGATTAATTATTCCCGTGCTTTCAGCTTCGTGAGGTGAGCTGTAGGACACAGGGTTGTTTCTGTGGCTTCTCCTTTCCCAGTGAGGAAAGCGTGCTGTCCTCCAGCCCAGCTGGAGCAAGGAAAGGTGCCTGCATGGTGGCACGAGGGGCTCTGCCCGTGATTGAGCTGTGTCCCTATCATGGACCGAATGCGCTGACCAAAACGGAAATTTTCCTCCTTGCTGTTGCTTTTTCTAGAGAAAACCTCTTTTCTTGCAAAGTCTCTACTGTCAATCTGTGCAATGATTGCTACTTCTCTGGCTCCCCGTCCCATGAGCTGGCTTTCTGGGCAGAAGGTGGACAAGGCCAGAGGACCTGCCCTGAGGGGGGTGGTGGGGTTGGGGGCCAGGGGACTGGGCGGCTCAGTGGGGCATGGGGAGCACGTAACTGCTAGTGGAACGGCTGGAGGAAAACTTTAACAGTAAGCAAGGCATGAAGATTATAGCGGACACATTTTTCTCGGGCTAAATTGTCAAAATGGGCATTTCTCTTGTCTTTGTGAGCTGTGTCCCCTAAGCAGTTGCAGACCTGTGGTTGCCAGAGCTTCTGTAGCTTGAAGATTCAACCATTGATCCACTCTGGGAGCTGAAGGTTTGTCTGCGGACAACACGGACAGCGCAGGGTGGATTTCACAGGTCCTTGGAGGGGAAGTGCTTGCAAAATGTACTGTACCTGGGGCATGAGGTCTTCCTTGTGCATGCGATGAGGACCTCAGGAGTAGTCACAAGCTTGTGCTATGCACTTATTTTTTTTTCAGAAAGAAGACATAAGGGCAGCCCTCCCTCTCTTTCCTTGCCTGTGCTTAGAGGGCAAAGTGAACATAATTGAGCCATAATTCACAGTTACTGGAAAGAAAGCATGGCCCACAGTATGAGAAGCAGTATTGGAGCTTTATATTACAGCTATCTCCAGGGGAGATTATTTTTATTAAAATCTGGGTTGGTGGAAAATTCTGAGATTAGCTTCATTTTTAATGTATGGTTCTCTGTGGATCAGCCCAAAAAGAGGAGGCTTCCTGCTGTCTCCAGCTGCTGAGCTGTTGGCATTCCTGTGCCCGGCAGCACTGTGACATGACACCCGATGTGTTGAAGATGCCCAGATCGAAATAAACATCTGAAGTTATTTATCAGCATTTCCAAAAAAAGGTGGATATGAAGTCTTCGGTGAAAAAACCCACTTAAATTATTGGAAATTTACAGTAAAAATGAACAGCGCTGCAGACCCACTCCTTCACGAAACCTCCGCCGACTCTATTTGCATGCAAGGAAAACGTGCGATGGCAGATCTGGAAGTGCGAGCAGAGGAAGGAGCATCGCTGCCCTTAGGGATTTGTGACAACACTGTGGGGCTGGAAGAAGAGCACCCTGTTGTAAGGAGCACAGGCCCTCCTTGCCGGTAGCATCCCGTGTCCATGGGACAGGCAGGCAGACAGCCCCCTCCCCACATGTCATGCCCCCTCCTTCCTGGGGCAGCCCAGCCAGGGACCCAAGGGTTGAGCCCTGCTGGTGCCACCGAGCAGCCTGGCTGCTGTGGGCACAAAGTCCCCGGTGGCTGCCGCGGAGCCTGTCCTCAGTGGGGTACACTTGTGCCGAGATGCGTGGTCCCGTGCAGGCGTGGTAACGAAGGTGAAAGCATCCTGCTGGACCAGTGCCGAGTACAGGGGGACGATCACTGCCCTGATCCTGCTGCCACACTGTTTCAGATACAAGCCAGGATGCTTTTGGCTGTCTGGGCACACTGCTGGCTCATGCCTTGTTGACCAGCACCCGCTGGGCACCTTTCCAGCCGCTCTGCCCCCACCCTTCAGCGCTGCGTGGGGTGGCTGTGACCCACGTGCAGGACCCAGCACTCAGCCTTGTTGAACCTCCTACAGTTGGCCTCAGCCCATCGCTCCAGCCTGTCCAGATCTCTCTGCAGACCCTTCCCTGGGTGTCACATGCTTCAGCATGGCCAGGGCTCCTCAGCACTCACGTGGTACCTGCAGGGACCTCAGGAGTGTCCCTGAATTTTTAAATTACGTCTGAAAAATTTCCTGATGCACTTTCACACTTAGGGTTTTTCTCTGCTAATGGCTTGGCGGTGGCTGTTGATGTCTGTGGAACTGATCTGCTAATGGATTACTTCTGGGTTTAGCTGCGCGTATGTCTGGAGTGCTGAGGACTCTGGGGTTCATTACCGTTGGACCAGTTCCCTGATCCCACGCATCATCTGCAAGCGCTGCACTCGTGGGAGGGAGAGGGGGGATCGCTTCACTCACACCGGGTTCAGCTTAGCCTCAGCTCCCGCTGTGCCGTTCGTCCCCTCCCTCAGTAAGTTAATTGAATTGTAATAATAAATTTATGAGGTAACCTTTCATAAAGTACACACTGTTAGAGTTCTTTGTTGCCCACGTTTCACAGAGACTCAGTGTAATACACTAGAGCATGCTGTTCGTTTTCAGACTGCAGTTTTATCAAGCATGGATGAGGTGACTCATGCTGCTTTCTCCCAGGGTTTTGGAGGATCGCTGGGACCTGGGCATGCAGCAAGGGGCTCTCTGCGAGCTTGGACTGAATTTCTCAGCCTGAGGTTAGGGTTTGTGAATCATATACCTTAAAAATGAATACATGCACAAGTGCCGAAGAAACATAATTGAAATTATTTCTGTCTTAGTGTCATGCAGGGATCAAACACAGTATAAGAAGTTAACAGAAGAAGGCTTTAAGAGGGAGGAATTGGAGTGCGTGTCATGTACAGATCTGGAGATGAGTTCACTGCCCGGCACCACTCTGACTGTCTCTAGCTGTGTCAGAAAGTTTTAATGCATTTAGTTAGAGAGTATATTTTTAAAAAACTTGCAATGTTGTGCGTGGGTGTGTGGATGGACGGACTGTGCAAGCCAAGTGTGTGAAGGTCCTTCTTGCTGTAGTAGGTGAGATTATGTCAAAGGTGACAGTTTGCCAGTAGGTTGTAAGTAACTGTAGATCTGAAGATGTTCAAGCTTGCACTTGCCAAATATCCCATAGAATCTGGTTCTGTGGTGGATTCCCTCCTTTTTTCCCACCTCATTATGTCTTGTCCCAGATATTTTTATGGCAGCATGGGTTTTTTTCTAGAACTTCAGGCCACTTGTCTACTCTGTGCTTCTTGTCGGAGACAGGAGAGGGTTGTGGAGCAGCACTATCCTTCATTAGACATATTCATATATCTGGAAGAAGCAGACAAAGCTCTCCCAACCTGAGGAATGAGTGGTGGGCCTGAAATCCCATCCCTTTTCTTCAGCTGTATCAGCTGAGTTCACAGTGAACAGTTCCTCTTGCTTCATACCTGGGCAGTCACACAGCTGCAGATGGCAATGGCAGTGCTGCCTCTGCCAGAAGAGCAAGGGGTAGCAAGCCTTTGGGGAGATGTCTTTCCTCACCTTGGTTATGGGACCCGGCTGGGATGTGGCAGGAGCTGTGGGGATCCATCTGTGAGTGAGCTGTAAGCACAAAAATCCAGTTTGTTCATTAGTTACCACCACATTGCGGCTGGGCATTGGGACGATGCCTGTGCACACCCAGGGCACGCTGGCTGCCCGTTTCTCAGTGGTCCCAGGTGTCCTGTGATGTCTTATGCTCCCCGGAGACCATGGGTCACCTTGGGTGATCTCTGTACCTTGACAGCAAGCATTCCCCGATTCCTGGGCTCCTAAATTTGCAGAGGCCCCAGAGGATTTGTTCTCAACACCGTTTACGGGGGGTCACCACCCATGAAGGAATAGTGTGGTTCTGGTTTGCCCAAATCCACTTTACATGGTAGGCAAGCTCAGAGTGAAAACATGAGCTTCGTGCTAGGAGAAGAAAATGTTAAATCCCAGATTACAAAGTCAGCGGTGCAGTTACAAAAGAGGTAACAGACTACGGTTTTAGAATATATCTTGCATTTACATTTTTTTTCTTTCAGCTACAGGAAGCTGAGTTTTCTGCCTGGCTGGCAGTATTGTGCATCCAAGTTACTCATCGCTCTCTGATGCAGAAATCTTGATCTCCAAGTCACACTTTTTAATTTCCACATTAGCTTGTATATACAAAATTTCAAAGCTTGTCCTACTGCCTACCCCCATTCTCTACTGATGATGGGACCTCTTGGTGTTGTGACCACCCATTTAGCTGCTTGTTTCTTTGAAGAGAAGCCCAGCAGAATATATAAACATTTTGAGAAAAAGCATGTCTTTGATATCAGAGAGCCTCCTGCTTCGTCTCCAGGCTGTTAATGTCTTCTCTCAAAAAGCAATGGAATTAGATCTATAAAATTATATTTTTGCAAACTACAGAGTAAAAAGTTTTTGGTATTGTTGTCAGTTTGGCTTTTAGTTTATTAGCAGTTTAATGAACTTTCAGTGTCACGCCCTGTTGGTCCCAGGGACAGCGCACACCATTGGCTTTGCTTCAGAGCAGTATTCCTTTCTCGGCCATTCACAAATGGAAATTTTATCTTTTATGTCACTGGATTTGGTCAACTGATTCCTGTAGGATGAAGAACAAGGTCTGCTGTGAGCATGAGGGTGGCTGTAATGGGAGGTGGGGCTGACTGGTGGGCTGATAAGCCTGTGGCTTGGTCTTGGGGCGGTGGTGCAGCCCACTGGTGCCAGTCACACCGCTGCGCCTGGGGCAGCAATCAAGGGAGGAAAATGGGACAGGTCACTGCAGCCCGCTGGCGGAGCTAACGGCTGCTCCAGGAGTGAACGAAATATGGGACAGAAGAGCCCACACTTGCTGTTGGTAATTGAGTCCAAGGCACCTTACAAATTTTTCCTGTAGCTTTGCAGCAACCTTAATTGATCATCCTGGTTTATGGATTCATAATTGTCAGAGATGCTGATATGTCTTTATGGCAATGCCCAGGTTCCCATTTGTGATTGCAGCGTCAGTATGCTAGGTGTTGTGTGGACACACACAAAGACAAATTTTCTAGCCTGCAAATGTTCTTATTTCTATTTCTGTTTTCCTGCTTGAAGTTGCATTTCAGTGTAAGCTCTTTTCCAGTTAATACATAGCATAAAAAAGGCTGTGCATTGATTTAGTTTTACTAATAACCATAAATTGTTTGTCTGTCTTTGTAACTGTACAGCATGGTAGTGATCTGTTAAAGTAGTTGTGTTTTACTATTTATTTTACTTATCTTTCTTTCTGTCGGTCACTTCAGATTAACTAACAAGTATGAACTGATTTCTGAATTCCTTTCATTCTTTTTGGTACTTTGCTGATATGGAAGAGTCCTAACATTAATGCGTCATCTTGAATGCATTTACTTGAGTCATTCAGTGGTGTAATGGCTTTGCAATGTAGCTCCAAATCCAAGAACCAAATCAATTAAAAGATTCAGTAAGCGTTTTCCCAGCCTAGTCACATCGATGCTTACTCTTCATCCCAAATATCCCGAGAAAGCAGGTTATTTGCTCCTATAGGAGATTAAAGCATGGTTTACTCTTCCTGGCTATTGGGAAGACTTATTTTCTGGTGCTGTCTTTTTCTCATCATCTGCTCTCTCTGTACGAGGTTTTAGCACGGTGCCAGTCACTGTGCTACGTTACTAAGGAAATTTGTACAGCAGTGGGTACGCAGCATTCCTCAGTCCCAGGACTCGCTAAGGAGCAGCTCTGGGATCTGGGCTCTCTCATTCCAGCACGACTTGCTGTGCAGAAATGAACTTCATCCATATCAGAGAGCATTAAGCATCACAGAGCTCCGTTTGGATCTCCTTCCAGCTTGTGTCCTTCCCCAAGAAGACCTGGAAAAGACTGTCGGCCCCATTATCGCAGTGGCTGGGACTATGTGTGCTGAGCTGCCTTTGCTGGTGGGTAGGGTCTGCTGTCCCTCGGCCTGTCCCCAGTGGCTCGAGCTGCCCATGGTGGCCCTGGTGGCTCAGAGGCTTGGGCTGCAGATGGCTGTCCTGCAGCTGCCCCGGGGGAGCAGCCCTCGGCAGTGCTGTGCTCGAAGCTCCCCGGAGAGGGCTTGCTGTGCCCCGCTCCTGCAGCTGCTGCAATGACCTCAGGGTTGCTGCTGCAGCAGTGAGCCATCCCAGTCCCCAGTATTTTCTCTGGGCACTTGCAGTGTTCCTGTTGGAGAGACGTTTCTCTCCTCATGTGTGTGAAGTAGGGATGCCAGGCTGTGTTTGTTTAGAAAAACCTACAAAGCAGATGAAGTTGGGAAATGAGGAGCAAAAGGGCTCCAGGCTACCTTCCCACTCTTTAGACTGCCTTGGCTTCCTGACCATCCTGAAAGGCAAATTTGAGTAGCCTTGAACACGCATCTCTTTGCACAGAGCAAGAAAGCAGCACAGAGCAGGATCAGCCACCCCAAGCTGTAAGGGCTGGATCCCAGCCTTGGAGCCACTCACAGTTCCCGTTAGCATGGTGGTGCTGCCTGCTAGTATTGGGCTGCGTGTATAGAGATGTGCCTCTTCTGTGCTCTGGCTCTGAGTGCCTCGCACCTCTTTGGCAGAGCAGCAGTCATGCCCTGCTTCCCTGCCCTGGGGCAAAAAGGGACTGTGGCGCTTGGAAATGCCCCGTCTTTTTGATGGTGCTGAGCAGACATTGCAGGTTGTCTCACCTCTCTGCTGGGGAGGTTTCCCTGGGGGGTCTGGCCATCCCACGGGGCAGTGTAAAGCATGATGGAGGACTGCAGAGCTGTTCCCCGCAGACCCTTGGCGGTCCTGTGGTCCCGAACAGCTGGTATCTGCAAGGCAGAATCCTTGTTTCAACACAAGAAGTGTGTTAATGCGCCAAAAGCAAGCATCGTGCTGGTGGAGGGGATGAAGCAGTGGTGTCCTTTCTCCTGGGGGTGTTGTTTTCCAGGGGATCATAAACCTGGAGCTGTGGTGGTGCTTTATTTTCAAGCCTTTTGCCTTGGTGTTAGCCTTGCCCAGGCCCGAGCTGGCTGCTTGTGCTTGCCGGGTTTTTCTCCGAGAGCACTGCGGGTGTTTACCAGCAACTAAAACTAAATGGTGTTTCTTCCCACTACTAGTGCTTGTTTATCAAGGCACAGATTAATTTAGGGACTGGTGATCCAAATGAAGCTGAACTAGAGCTGGATGGGGGTAATTTCTCTTCTATTTTCAGTGCCTGACAGAGTATATCCACAACATTTTTTTTTTCATACACACACCCCTCCCCCCCCTTATTGATGGTAAATATATTCATAATTTGATGTCTCATGTGTAGGTCATTATCAGGCGTAGCAACTTGCATAGTTTCTCTCCTCTGCTGAGTGTGTGCATGTGAGAAGTTTTACAAAAGAGGATTAGTTATTGCTGAGTCTCATCTTACTGTCTAGAAACATGCTGCATTTTCGGTGTAACTTGCGATAGTGTATACTTGGAGGTATAACATTGTGCTTATTTAGGATGCAACCTTTATTAGTGTCATCTTATTTCCTTTTAATATCTTCGCTGTTTGATTGACCCCAGATGCCATCCAGCCTCATTCCTCTATTCGGGTCTTTGACATTATTTATTGTTGCTACTATGTGTTTCTTCAGCCCTCAACAGTTACAATGGTGGTATATCCATGACAATTGTGATTAATTAAAATCATGCAGACGAGATGTCATGAAGCAATATTAAACAACGCCTCTAAAACATGGCATCTAGTCCATTCCCATGATCCAGTCATTTTACAGTTCTCAATACAAGGACAACTTCTTTCAGCCAATTAAAAGTCATGCTTTTCCTGATAATGCTAGTTTTAATAAAACAGGCCATGACTGCTTTTGGCTTATGTTTTGCTGTAGACCACTGTTTCTCTAAATGTGTCCTGACATTCACAGGTCATCGGCATTGTTAAAGGCTTGGTTGATTAATTAAACAGCCAGCTAATCTAACAAAATCATCCTCCCTGCTTCTGATTGGCTCTTCATTGTTACTGGTTAATCAATGGAAATGCATCCTTTATTTTTTTTATACCCATTGTTTTACAAAATTGATTTCTGTAACGAGTAGTGAGCTGTCAGAGGGGAGTCTCAAGCAGTGACTAGGGGAAGGCAGCAATGCGCCAGGCAGCAGGGCATGGTTGGGGCAGGCAGTGATGTGTGCTCCAGGTGGGCAGTAGCACGTGCTTGGGACTGGCAGCAGCGTGTGCTGAGGATGGGCAGCAGCGAGTGCTTGGGATGGGCTGTGCACTGTGGAGGGCATTAGGAGGAGAGAGCTGATGTGCATTTGAAGATGGTGCGGGTGAGGAGCACAGGAGGGGAGAGGGCACAGCATCAGCTAATGGTCGTAGCCCAAATGCAAAATGAGAGGTTCTTAGAGCAGCAATACCTGCTTCAGTAAAACAAAGGCATTTCCATCTCTTCCCTTAGTAATGTTTTGGCATTAATTTTCCAAGTAACAAGGTGCTGTAGTTGCTGCAGGGAAAGCAGAGACAAGGTTGTGCCACCAGTTGTCCTGGGCGATGTCAGGGTGAGCGTGGCGGCTCTGGACACTGTGCTGGTAGCGCCTGGTGGGGTCTGGATGCTGTGCCAGTAGAGCTTGCTGGGGTCTCTCCAGCATGCTCGAAGACTGAGGCCTCTTGACTGAGGCACAGATGATAAGCTGAATGGTAGCAGCTCAGATCACCTCCTTTCAGAAAGCACACATCTCTGCTACCACCTCGTTCTGTCATGTTTTCACCAAATTGTTATCCTCTTGGATAGCTTGCCTGCTGGTACCAGGAAGTATTTTGAGTAGGTAGCTGGAATTAAGGCACATGCTTCAGGATGGACTTGTCATTGTAAATTATGGGTGTTTGTAGTGATGTCAAATGATTTTTGAAATCTATTATTTAGAATGATAGAATCACAGAATGGTTTGAGTTGGAAGGGACCTTTAAAGCCACCTAATCCAACCCCCCTGCAGTGAGCAAGGGCACCTTCAACTAGAGCAGGTTGCTCAAAGCCCCATCCAACCTGACCTTGAATTTGACAACAAAACTCCTTAGAAATTAAGTAATTCATACTTTAAATATTTCCTTTCACTGTATTTGTTAATGTTCATGCACCTTCTTTTGAAATCCTCCTTTTCCTTCTTAGTGATCTTGATGAAAGCTCTGCATCTTTTTGTTAGAGTTTCAACAGTGTTTGTTTAATTGATATCCCTGTTTTAGTTTGCATTAGACTAAAGCAAATGTATGCATAAGATTTTTTTCATGGTTAGTGACCATTTTTTTCTTGCTGAAAAGCCTTTCTTAACACCAAGAAGCTGTAATTTTTATATGGTTGTTGGATCATTTTTAGTCCGCTGTGTTTTCTCACATTCTTATTGCACAAATACGTTCAATTCTTGTCTTTTTCTTCATTGGGTTGGTTTAGAGTTTTTCCTTACTTTTTGTGCCCTTGTGGCCAAAGTAATTGCATCCTGCTCAGGGTCTTTTTTTTTTCTTTTTTTTTTTTTTCTGTGGGAATCATGATATAACTGTCCATATAGACCCAGAGGAATCAGCAGTATTTAAATGCAACAGCTTCCAAACTCTGCCATTGCTAACAGAAGAAAAATGCTATTTTTTTAAACTGGGTAAAACGTGGAAGTAAGGCTGTCAATATTGGCCCTTCTAATACTATTTAACTTACTGTTAACTTCAGTTTGACAACTTGAAATTCCTTTATATGGCAGAATTTTTATGGAAAACATGGCACTATTGTAAAGTTGTCCTGTGTGAACCCGGAGGCTGTGGTTGCCTGGGAACAGTCAAGCTTTCTGGCTGTTGGGAAGCTGCCAAGGCTCTGCATGTTGGACAAATACTGGCTGAATTGATCATCAGGGGAGTGGTTAATAAATTTATCAACATTGTCATTATTTTTTTTTTTTTTTTAATTAAAAGCCACTGAGTAGAGGAGGATGCCTCTTCCAGTGTCTCTTTTGGCTCACCAGCTGGCACTGCTGCCAGCATTCTGCTCACCTGGCTGTTGGGATGCTTCTTTGCGAGGGGGTGGGAAGGCAGCCAGGGGCGGCAGCCCCTTGACAAGCTCAGCTCGGCCAAAGGGGTTGTGTGATGGCAGAATTGCCAGTGCCAGGACCCCCGGCCACAACAGCCCCTTATCGGAGGTCTCCGTGATGGCAGGGAGCAGGGACGTGCCAGCCTGAGCACCACGCACCTCAGCCCGGGAGAGCACCCGGAGCTCGTAGTAGGGCCATGCGAGGAGGCACTAAGTGAGATGAAGAAACAAAACGAATTAACAGCGTTAAAGTGTTGGGGAAGTTTCACAAAAGAATGGATCAGCAGGTGAGTGCGAAAGCAAACTGATTTGAAAAAAACAAGACAGTGGGTAATTACTGAAGGGATGTTAAGTATGGAGCAGATGATTAGGTAGTAATAATGTGCATTTTCTTTTCACTCCAAACAGTTATTATATCAGGGAAAAGAGATTAGCAAGAAGGAGCTGTTGAAGCCACCTTTAGCAAAAGCCTTGGTGTCAATGTGGAGAGCTAAAGACCAATGAACTTACATGTGGTCTAGTTATACTGTTAATGGACAACAGGAAAATTTGTCAGCTGGAAAATAGTTTCTGGTGATATTTCACCATTGCGTTTTCAGAAGACCATACCTCCCTAATCTATTTTAATTCTTTAATAAGACAGAATGGATCTAAGAGAGCTGGCTGACAGGATTTATCAAAACTTCTAAACAGCTTGATGGAAATGCTTCTGAAAGGGCAGTGAAAGTCACATATGGAGAGCAGAAGAGCTGCAGTACACTGGGTGCCAGGCAAAGATACCAGCATGGGAAAGCACGAGCAAATGATGAATTCTTGTCTTCCGGAGAGTTTGGCAGGGTGCTGAGGAGCAGGAGAGAAGACACCTTGGGGCACGTAACTTTGTTCAGAGTGTTAATAATTGGAAGAGGAGATACCGTGGCAGGACGAGGGGCACAAGCTGCGGCCAGTGGCATCCTCCCTCTGCGGCAGGAAAAGCCTTTTGCCAGAGGGAAGTCAGACAGCGGCTGGGGGCTCGAGGGGCTGTGGGGTCTCTGGCCTCGGAGACACCCAGCACTCGCCCACCTGAGCAGCTGCCTGCCCTGAGCCAGACCAGCTTTCACCAGGACCCTTCCTGTGGCGTCAGCCTGTGACTTGCTGGTGTGGAGCTCCACAACGAACAGGCTGGGTAGACTTGAGATAGCAATTCTTTGTCCTGCTTTGACTCCACTAGTTTCACTTAATACCCTCCTGAGTTTTGTTTTGAGAAAGACTCTATTGCTGGTGGGTAGGAGTTAGTGTAATTTAACAGAACCGATGCAATTGTAACAAAGAAAAGGTGTATGTGCAAAATCTTGGGAGTCTTTAAGTATGAAGAAAAAGGATCCAGCCACAAACTCAGACTGGTTGTTGAGACCTTGAGGCAGAGCGGGTGTAGGTTAATGTAAGACGGGAGAAGCTGTAGCTTTGAAGAAAAGAGTGACAGTAAACTGTAACCCAAGAGTTATTGCTGCAATTAGAGTGGGATCTGGGTAGGGTGCTCTGGCTGGGTTAAGCCAAACGCCCGCTGATGCACACTGTGCTGATTTGTGGTTATGACTATGCAAGTGAAGGTACCTGGGAGACCAATTTGGAGTCGATTGCCAGGACCCGGCGGCATGCTGTTGAGCAGATCAGTGCGAGTGTGTCTAATGAAGATGTCCTATCTGTCACCTTGTCTTGTGGTGTTTGCATCAGTTCCCAAGGAGATAATACCTGTTTATCTTTTCCGTGTCACTTTTGGTTTTGTTGTATTCCTTCTTAGTTTTCCCTTTCCCAGGCTGAAGGGTCTTGTCTATGTACTTGAGCCTCACAAGGATGCCACACAGATATGGATCATTTCTCCCTTGTCTGGGTTCTTTGCACCTTTTCCACTTCTGGTATGGCCTTTCTGAAAGGGGAGCTAGGGACTGCAGGTGACCTTGAGGACACTGGTATTCCAGGGGCTCATGCAGTGATGCAGTGGCACTTTCTGCTCCTTTGGTCCCTGCTGTTCTGTCAGGCACCTGCTGAACATTGCTGTGGTGGGGTCACAGGACTGCCAGCCACAGCCAGGCAATAGCCAGCTCAGTCTGTCATCATTAGCATTTTCCTAGTGTGGGGTTGTGAGGTCCTTCTGCTGGGTTTTTGGGTCAGCTCTCAGTTTTGCTACACCCAGTACCTTCGTTGTTGGCTCACAACTCCCTTCTCAGACCGTCGCAGACCCATGAGCAGCACAGGCACTGGCATAAATCCTGTGGGACTGCCATGAAAACTGCCTGGTTGTGCCTGCCTACCCTCTGTGGCACATCTCTTGATCAGCTGTGTGTGCAGGTGAGACCCTTCCCTCTCCTCCCTGGGCAGTAGAACTATTCAGCTGCACAAAGCTGTCTGTAACGGGTCAAACCCAGAGAGGAGGCTCAGGGGGACCTAATCACGAGCATAAACCCCCCAATGGATAAGGACCAGTGTTGGTGGTGCAAAATAAGGCACATTCAAGATAGAAACATGAATGCCTTTAATGCCTGTGCGATAGGCTAAACTGATTGCATCAACACTGGAAAGGGACTCAGGGGTTAATGTAAGAAATTTAGTTCTTTATGACTGTAAGGATCATAAAGATCCGTAAGGACCTAAACTTACATTAACCTCTGAGTTCTTCCATTAACAACCTGATCCAGAAGATTTTTATGGATCCGGTTGTTAGGATATGTTAGAAATGACTGTTTTGCAGTATCCTAAGTATAAAAATACAGAAGCAGAAGTAAATATATTACCTCAGCTGACAATTTTTTCATATAACTAAAGCAGCAATGGAGTTATCAATAAAGATGTGAGCACAGGTGCCATAAATAAGAGCACAAAAAAGCCTCACTGGGTCAAACCAGTGGTCTAGCAATGGCCAAAGGATATGTTGTTCAGGGAATTCACAAAGTCTGGCCACTTTCTGCAGTCCATTCCCCCATCTTCCTCCTGTTTCAACAACTGCTGGTTTAAGGTTGTTGGAGGCTGCATCCCCATCTTCTGATTATTTTTTTTTTTTTATACACGTGTAGAGCAAATTAGACCTGGGCCCATCAAAATAAATGATCTATTAATTCATTCAAATGCAGAGTTTTTCAGGTGACTAAGGACTAATGCCAGATCTAGAAAACAGGGAGGTCTATCCTGGAAAAGATGTGGGGTTTGGCCATCTGAAAGGAATGGAGTGGTCAAAGTAAACTGAACCCAAACTGCCACATGCTTTAGTGAAAAGTGCTAATGTGATGCCTGGAGATGAAAGCAAGGGGGTAGCGAGTTGAGGTGAGGACAATATTTTATAACTGTATATGACAGCTGGGAGACAGATGCTGGAATATTGCCTCTGGCTTTGATTCTGCACTTTAAAAAGTGTATTTGAAATTAAAGAGGGTGCTGAAAAGAGCAACAGAAATTATTTGAGATCTGGAGAAAATACACTACAATTCATGAACATCTTCTGCTCACCCTAAATAAGACTGAGAGGTGACAGTGTTAAATGGGGGCTACAAGTATAGCAAGAAACTGAGTAATAAAGAGCTATTCAGTGTCACAGAGAAATATATAACAAGAAATGATGATTGTATTGGAAGTTTGAACAAGGGAAATCAAATGAGAACTGACATACCTTTTTTCATTGAGGATGAATGATAGCTTATTAATTTATTCAGGGAGGGAGTGTGGTTTCCATCATGTGATGTTTTTAGACTCAAGTTGGATGCTTTTCAGGAAACTGTTAGCTAAACCCAAGTAATTTAGTTTGTTATGGGAGTTACTGGTTGAAACTTAAGGGTCAGTGATAAATTGCTTGGAGGAGAACTTGTGGGTCCTCTTGGCTTTGAATTTGCTGATTCAGAGGGCATGCTGAATATGTGTCACAAAGGCAACTACAGTATGCTCTTTTCACTGGTTTCTTCCATTCTGTAGTCAAACTTGATTTCATTTGCTCCTTCATACTGAGAATCTTTGTATCTCTTTTGTGTGTGTTTACTAGGACCTATCTATCCAGCTAGCATGTCTCAGTCTTGATGCTGGATAAACAGAAGAGCTTATTCAGTCTTCTCCAGAAGAAGCTTTGCTCTACATGGCTTTTTTTGTGAGCCCCAGAGAGAGCTAAAGCTTCCCAGGTCCTCATTTTCCAACTGCTTACAAGTTAGAGAGGTGGCTGTGGTCCTGGTGTTGCAATGAACCAAGCAGGAAGCATTCCCAGGTCTTCAAAAGTAATAGTTGTCTCTTTAACCTGCCTTGGGCTCTTTGGTGGGGTCAGCTTGATTGACAGGTCCAACACTTCTGCATTTCCCTCTGTGCTGCCTTTTCTGTATGACGAGTTCAGCAGTTGGATGAAGCTGGCTGGCAATTTTGCTCTTCAGCAGCCCTTTCCATGCAGGTGGCTAATAATAAAGCTGTTGTAGCTCTGTGCAAGAGGGAGGTTTTGCCTGAACCAGTCACTTAGAGTTAATCAGGAGTTGAATCTCTTTAAACATTCATTTCAAGCTGTGTTTGTATCAGAGGCAGCTGCTCCTCGGGAAAGCGCTGACTGATGGGACTATAGGATGAGGCTGGTTGTCACTGTCAGTGCTACTGAAGAGTTGTCGTAAGGGGGCTCTTGGACTCTTGTTTTTTTTTAAAGAGAAGTAGCTGGATGGCTTCCTGTCTCAGGCAACGGATTCTGGGGGATGGTAGAACAGTCAGCAGCATCCTTCCAGGCTGGCTCATAAGCAGCAACCATTTCACTGGAAAACCATTAGAGCCAAAATACTTTGTTATCTACAGCATGTAACTCTGCAAGAAGGGCTCAAGCACTGGGTGCTTTCCTGCTGGATGCCGAGAACCTCCCTCCTACTCTTTATCTTGTTTCCTTTTGGTGGAGGCAGCTTCTCCCAGCGTGGCGTTTAGCACAGTGGATGGCAGGGCCAGAGCTTTCCTCAGGAGGTGATCTAAGCCCAGAAATTCCTGTTGTTTTTCCAGCGTACATAGCTTCTTTCTGAGCTGGTCCCAGTTTGCCTTTTGCCAGCATCCAGCGCATGGAAAGCTTATGCCTATTTCTTCTCTCCTCCACTGACACACAGAGTGGTGGTTGCCCTGCCCTGGTCCCTGCACAGCCCAGCTCCTTCCCTGGACCATGGTCCTGAAGGGAAACGAGCTGCAAAAGTGATGTCCAGCCCATTCCATGGTTCTTGGCCAGGGGCTGTCCACATGTCTTGTGGCTCTGATCCCTTCTGCCGGTGTGCAAGCGAGGCCAGGAGGATCCTGCAGGGTGTCACACAGTGCAGGGGACCGGTGACATCTGCCCCAGATCACAGGAAAAGCTTGCTGCTGAAACCACTGCTTAAGGGGAGAGGCTTTTAACAAGTAACTGGGAAGAAAAAATATGTAATTGGAGTAAACCAACCATAATATTTTAAGGAAAAGTGAAAAAGTTACCTGGGCTTGTGGGTTTTTTTGTTCTTTTGGGTTGGGTTTTTTGTTTTTTTGTTTTTTTTTTTTTTTTTTTTTTTTTTTTATATGTGGTGTCAGTCTGTTCCTGTAACTTCATCCCAGTCCTGGTGTTACAAGGAACTGCTGCTCGCTCGGTGCAAGCGCCTGGCTCGGTTCCTCTGGGATGCTCTGCTCCAGCTACAGCTTCTGACATGGTGCATTTGTCCTGTGCAGACTGCTCTGTGCCTCTGGTCACCTTTGTCTTCTTTCCCTTTACCTTTTTCCTGTTTCTGTTGTTTCCTGAACGAGAGGGCCACCAGCCCTGCACGTGATGCAGAAGATCTGGATGTGCTGCCAATTCATGAGTGTCATAGCAGCCCCCTCTACATCACTTCAGCCCAGATCCCAGCACGGTTCCCATGCGACTCCTCTGATGAACTCCCATGTCAGGAAACCTGCCTGGTTGACCTTCACCTTTGTTTACCACCTTCCTTGTCAGTTAGGGATCTGAAAGAAAGCTTTCTTGCTTCTGGCACTTTATGTCAGTGAGGGACTTAGCAGAAAACATTTTGGAAATGCGTGTGTGCATTGGGTAAGCAGGCCAGCCTGATTCTGGTAGGCATGGGTTTTCTTGCATGACTCCACAGAAAATAAGCGGATTTTTTTAGCAGTATAAATGTTTGCTGAGTTCCTCTCCATGTTCCTGGGACAGAGGCCAGGCCTTTGGACCCAGAGCACAGCAGAATCACGGAGCCACTCCTGGGCATCAGCATCTCCTGCCTGTGCTCTGCTCCTCCTCCTGGGAGGGTTTGCACCCTGCACCATGGTGCAGAGCACAGCCGGCGTTGTGCATGGGTGGTCCGTGCCACTTGCAGTTGCGCTCTCAAACCTGCCATGCTCATGCATCTAATGGGGAACTTTTATTCCTCATTTGCGAGACCCTTTGCGTTGGCAGCCGTTGCGATGATAACCAGCGAGGAGCCCATCCTGCAGCTGGTCCTCCCGGGAGGAGCTCCGGGGCTCCTCCTTGGATGACTCTCATGCCTTGGTTGCTTGCCAGCCTCACCCACTTTCCGTCAGGCTCCCCTCTTCCTCTGTGTTTGTTAGTTTTGATGACTTCAATGCCATTGTCATTTTGCATGTGGCGTGGCAGTATTGTGCTCTTTTCTGTTCCATTCAGAGGCAACTCCCATTTTCTAAAGGAAATCTTTTACTTTTGATAGATTCCTCTGCTCTGTTGGTTCAGCTGCTCCATCTTTCTGTAGGGGCCTCTCAGAGGCTGTTTTTTTATTTTTGCCATACATTTGCTCAGAGTTTCTAATGTGATATTATGAAATATACTCCCTGCTGCCTGCAAGCACATTACCTTTTCAGCTGCTTCTTTTTAATTTCCTTTCAACTCTTTCTCATTTCTGTGCTCTTCGATGAAGAGTTTTTGGCTTTTTTGCTCTTAAGGGATTGTTGAATGTAAGTTCTTTATTGTCATTATTGCAATTGAATAGATTGAATATTGAATAGATCTTGTCTGTTATCCTGTGTGTTGCTGGGGATTGAATCTGAGGCTCTGAGCTATTTCTTCCTTCAGGAAGGAGTCATCCGTGCTGTCTAAAAGTTGAGAAGCTGTACCATTTTCTTTCAGGAGCTGTTCCAAAGGCTTTGATTGTTGTGATCGGAGCTTATAATTGTACAGAAGAAATTATCGCTTGTAGCTGGAAACCAGAGTGAGCAACTTGTTCTGAAGGCTGCTTCCACCCTTGCCCTCCTGTGAGCCTGCCTGCTGACTCTGGGACCTGCCCTGGCTGCCAGTGGGCTCTGTGGGTGCTGTGCCATGCTGGCCAGCATGCAGGACTGGTGCTGCTGTGATGTGCTCCCTGTGGAGCTGCCTCCTTTGGCTCCCCGGGATCCCTCCTGGGTCTTCTGGGGAATGACACTGGGAACAGCACCCACTGAGCCTCTCATTCCAGGAGAGCATCAGGAGGAAGGGGCAGAGAGCTTTTCTTCCCATGCAGGTTCAGGAATGTACAAGGCAATTTGATTCCTTTTAAAATTAATGCTGACTTCGGTGTTCAGACCCTCAGGGCTGGAAGCTACTTGCACCCTGTTCGAGCTGCTCTGAAGTGCTGTCTCCAGGCTGGATCTCTCGTGCTGTGGTGGCAGGTGGCCCACGCTGTCCAAGCTCAGCCTCCTTTCCTGTTGGAGACAGGATCAGCGCCTGTCATGGCATCTGCAGCTCAAGCAGCCAAGCCCTGCTCTGCCCAGGATCAGCCAGGGCCGGTGTGGGAGCTGCTGGGGCTGTCCCGGTGGCAGGTGGTGAGGCTAGAGGAGAGCAACATGCCCTCCATGAGCTGCGAAGTGGAGCAGCCCTCACTGCGGTGGCTGCTGGAGCAAAGTGAGCCCGGTCACCCCATGCGCAGAGCAGCTTTCTCCTGCTAATCTCTGCAGGCTTCAGAGCTAAGGATGCACAGAGATACAGCCCTTGCAGCCCTTCTGGCAGGGGTTTGTGGGATCAGCCTCGCATTTCTGGATTGCTCCCAGAGCAGCTGCGCTGCATCATGGAGTGTGAATAAGCAAGTTTATTTGCAGGATCTCTGCTATAAGAAAGTCATTAATACATGTGGTGATGTTTGGAGAAACAGAGCCATAAGAGACACTTAAGTAGCTGGATTATGCCCACAAAGGTCTGTGCAGCGTTTTGACCTCACAGCTGAAGCAAGCATTTTCTTCCTGATTTCTGACACAGGTTAAAGACAGAAAGAGACACACTGCAGGGTGGAAGTACTTTTCGCTCTTAAATATCAAATGTTAATGCTCCCCAGAGTATGTCTCTGCAGTAAAAAGTTTGGTATAAAATTCAGCGGGTTTTATGCTGGGATCTTCTTTTAACCAGTGCTTGTGCACATGTGCATGCCTGTCAGTGGTTTTTTTTCCATTAGCTACATATTTTAATACTGAACAACATAATTTGACAGTGAGGATGAGTCCTAGAGGCTAAATAAGCATGTAGAAAGGTATAGACAATGTTTATTTTTTATTTATGGGCCCCTGAAAGGATGATGCATATTCTGTTTCTCTTTGAAGACTGAAAGAGACCAGAGCTGGCGTTTCTCAAAGGTTTTGAATTCCTGATTTCTCACACCAGCAACCAGCCACCTCTTCCTCGGTACCTGTGGTAGGACAAGCCATAGTTGATAAGCATGCTGACTCGCTAATACGGTCAGCGATGTAATAGATAATGCTGACCTCTGTTTGCAGTACAAATGCACGCTGCCAAGTGCAAGCTATCTATGCCTGAGAAAAAAGAGCTGTAACATCAGCTTGGTGGCTTTCTGTCTCGCACCGTGGCTTTTCCAGGTGGGGGTGTGCAGGCGGGCAGCGTGCAGGGCAGCGCTGGTGCTCTGCTGGCTCCCGCCCTGTGTCCTGGCAGGGTCATTTGCTTCTCTCTGGGCAAAGCTGTTTTATTTTTTCAAAAGAGTGCCTGTTTAATTCACAAAACCAAAAAAATGCTGTTAAAGGGACAAGGGACCCAAACAGGCCCTGTGGTTAAATTTTGAAGCTGGAAGTGGGGCTGAAGGGGTGAGGATGTGCAGTTACTTCTGGTGTGTGGAGTAGAGTGTCCGCTTGGTCCCATGGGGATGCGGTGCAGCGGTGGCAGGAGCTCTGGCACCTTTTGGTGGTTTTGTGGCAGCTGCTGGAAGTGCTGCTGAGCACCTGGAGAAGGTGGGGATCAGGTCTGGCAGTCTGTTTGGAAATCCAAATCGATGTCTGTGTTCAGGCCCCAACTCAACACCTTCATGGACAAAACGTGCTTATGCTGCTCTGTGTATCCGTGCGGCACCAGTACCTTGGATGTAGCGTGCACCTCCAGTCTCCCATGACAAGGGTGATGATGTTGTCTTAGGGCAATAACAGGGGTGGGCAGAAGTGTGGAGTGCCTCTGTGTGATAAGTGCAGCAGGACTCAGCCTAGAGAAGCAGTGGCTGCGGGGGGAGCACTGCAGAGGCAGGGAGGGTGGTTGTTCACTTTGCCTTCCAGCACAGAAATCAGGAGCATTAAACAGGGCTGACAGGCTGTGGCTTTGAAATGAAGTGCTGAAACAAAACTAAATGCTGTCGTCTCCTGCAGAAAGTGTGGAGGGGAAGGAGAAGCAAACAAGGAGGAAAACAAAGTGATGGGAACAAGGAAAAGTTGAAGGCCAAAATGCAAAACCAGGAACCTGAGAGGGGAAGTGCTGGCTGCCATCGGGGACAGGCTGTTGCAAGACTGTCCTCTGTTTTCACCAGCACGGCACCCTCTTGCCTTCCTGCTCTTTGCCTGCAAGAGCAGGTGCTGTGAAGAGCCTGCTGCCCCACGGAAGAGCCTGCTGCCCCACTGCCACGGCAGAGGGGATATGGGGATGGTGCTGTAGCACCAGGCTGGGTGACTCGGTGGGCTCTGGCCAGGGTGGGTTCCATGGCCAGCCTGCTCTGCCAGCCCCACAGCCAGCCGCGACTGCAGCAGTGGGGGCTGCAGCTGTAGGAAATACAGCCTGAAGATGATGTGCTATAAATATATGATGACTTGTGTCCTGAGGAGGGAGGGAGAGGCGCTGTAGTCGCAGGGTGAGGTGGGAAAGTGTTACTTTCCATGTGGGGAAGCAGAGAGCTCTTTTCCTTCCCTCCTTCTGCTGGAAAGACCTTACTGGATACTTTCAGCTCCTGGCAGGGCTCACGGGGTGCTGTTTGCACACCGCTGAAGTCTGTGGTGGAGGAGTCAATAAACTCTACAACCTATTGGGGATTTTTTAGTGAAATTTTGCTATTATGCTGTTATTAGGCCATACAATGATACTTCTCATAATTTATAGGATGTTATAACATAAAGGGTTCCAGTCTGCCCTGAACCTCAGACTATGCATTAGGGGGATATCTGCTACATTTCATCCTTCTCTAAGTCTTTTCTTTCCCCTTCCCATAATTCGCTGAATGGAAGAAATTGTGGCTTTCCCATTTTATCCTTCTCCTTGTTCTTACTGTGATTGTCCATGGGTACAGCTAGGGGGTACAGGACCTTGGTGATGCTCAGCTCTGATTGCCCTCTGTGTCTCTCCACAGAAGTGTCTACGGTTGAATCCAGATGTTCCCGTGTGGGTTTCCAAACAGCGCATCCTCTGCACTTTGAACCACAGCCTGAAGGATGTTCTGAACTATGGGCTCTTCCAGCCAGCCTTCAATGGCAGGGCTGGGAAATTTTTGGATGAGGAGCGCCTGCTGAGGGAGTATCCCCTGAACCCAGACACTCCTGTCCCCTACTTGGAGGTAGCCATCTTCTTTTTTTCTTTTTTTTTTTTTTTTTTTCTTTTTAAAATGTGTATATGTATATAGATACACATGCACACACATATATATGTGTACATAAGTATGCAGGACTACTATGATCCCTTCCACTGTAGTCTCTGTAGGCACCACAGTTATTAATGCCCCCTCCCCCCTCCCCTTTTTTTCCCCATTTCCTTTCCAGGAGTGAAAGCATAGAAATTTGTGTGGGTGTATGTTTACTCATGGAGAATTCATTGAGGGAAAGCTGAGGCAAATGCCTCTGAGTTTTACTTGCTCATGACTCTGTCTGCTTGAGAGCTCCATAACATCTGTCATAGCCCTGTGAAACAGCTTCCCTGTTTTCTGACCCTGTTGATCAAAATTTCTTTTTTTTCTAGTGGTGCATAACTGTCACGGGAAATTGCAGTAACAGAAGGAAAACCAGTCTTGTAGGTACAGAGGGAAAATCGTAGGAAGATCTTTGAATATGAGGCTGAAGGACTTGAGTCTGATATTTTGTTTAATTTACAGTTACTGTAGAGACTGGAACACAACTGTATGCTTTGACAGCAAATGACTGTCCCTGTATGGACCTCATCTGTGTGTTGAGCACGGAGGATAATCTATACTATTTTCTGTTCCAGAAAATTAGCTAGAGCAGAAATTAACTGAATTAGCTCTATATTTACATTCACTATATATTTTGCCTTGATCTGGGATTCAGGTGATTGCATGTAGGTGTTTATCCTAAGGTGACCTGCCACATTTCTTGGGCTCCATTGACTGTCACTGTGGACATCCCCACTGACTGGAATGAGACTCTAGCTACCTACATGTGGACTTCTAAATTTAGGAATCTTGTGCTATATTTTACCCACAAAGTCTATTTAGAAAGCATTACATGCTTAAGCTGCACGAGCTCTTACAAACGCAAGCATGAATGCTGTTATTGTAATTAATCCTGACTAATTTGGAAAAAAAAATGCAGCACAATTTCTTAGCAAACTAACATTTAACGTAGACAAAACATTTGGAACAACATTAAGAATGCTTGCAAATAGACCTATGAGGTAGTAAATTCCCTAATTTTCCTTATACAGGCTTTGATGCTTTGTTTTTGTATAATTTAGCATAATGTCCACACTTAATGTCTTAGCACACACATCTAAATGCAGACTTGACATGGATATTTGTTGTGTGTCATTTCAATTCTTCATAACTTCATAAGAATGGCAGCTGAGCACTGGAGAATCCTATTGGAAAACCAAAAAGCCGGAATCTATTTACAAGACATAAATCCTATGCTGATACCACTGAGGTTTCTTGAACCCAAAAGATAAATTAGCTCTCAGGGCTGCATATGAAGGTGATTGGATAAATGAGGGGTTTGTGCATATTGACAGAAAAATTACGTTACAAAGCAGGTGCATGCAGTAGTTCCCTGGAGAGGTGGGGTGCTGGCTCTGTTCTATGCCAGGGAGAGCTGTAGGTACTCACAATTCCTTTATCAGGATAAAATAGTAGCTGCAATGCAGTGTGTTGGTGATCAAGCAACATGCAGTGGGGTCTACAGGCCCATCTGCTGAGATCCAGTTACCTCCATGTGCGTCTGGGGGTATTGACTGTGTCCCATATGATCTTACTGGTTGTTATCTACTGTCAGAAGCTTACCGTGTCCTTCTTAATAAGGCAGTTATTTTGACTGCGTGCCAAACACACCGCTGTGTTCTCACCATTATCAATCATCACACATTCAGTTCACACACCTTGTAAATTTGCATGAGATTTGGAAATTCTGTGCCTGTAAGTCCTCCCCACTCAAGCCTGGTCTGCGGGCGAGCTGTTGGAGCAAAACTGTTGGGATGTGACTGGCTTAGGGCTGGCTGCCCACTTCAGTTGCCTCTTCAGGAGTTTTGCTGCTCAGTTTTGAGCCGCTGACTACATTTCATACAACTTAACTACTCAGACGAGGTTTTTCCTTGCACCTGGGTGGCAGCATGTGGTGCTCTTGCACCAGAGCTGGTGTAACCTGGCTTCCCTCTCTCAGACTTACCTCACTGATGCATTCACTGCCCTGGCCCCTGCCTGTGTAGCATGGGGCACCAGGGAGCCCTACATGACATTCCCCAAGGTTGAGCGCTGGGAGAGCAGCAAGTGGGCAAGTCTACCTGAGCTGGCACGTTCAGGCAGGAAGCCAGAGGAGAGCATCTGCAGAGCAGTGCTGCCCCGGCTTGGCCAGAGTGCTGCCCAGGGTTCGGAGGCGGAGGCTGTCAGTGGAGCCTCTTTGCAGGTCCTCTAATGTGGTGCTGGGCATGAAGAGGAGCCACTGAAGGATGCTTGCATGACTGCATAGGGGTGCACAGAGCATCCCTGACACTGGCATCATCTGCAAAAGACTAACGTCTGTAAATAAGTGGGCAAGACAAATTTTTACCTTGGAATGGTTAAAAAAAAAATAATTGTGTGAGAAAACATCTGCCCAGTAGTACAAGTTTATGTGCTAAAATTTTGCCAATTATTGAAAAGTAAGTGGGATGAGCTTAGTAACTGCAGTCCAAAGATAACTTGGTGTCAGTTTCAGCTGAAATAATGAAATATTGATGGAGGATTAAGTTCATAGCAATTCAAAATCTCAGAATACAATTAATTCATTGAAAAAAGGTCTAGTCAAACAAATCCAATTTCATTCTTTAAGAAAATTGTAATTCTGCTTGATAGAGATAATTATACAAAGGTAGCAGCCACTTGGGGGTACTTGATTTTGTTCTACATGATGTTCAAGTTCAGGATTAGCACTATAAAACATCCGTAGGACAAGTGTCACTGGCTAACTGATCAATGACAAAAACCAGTTGTCACTCTGATCATCATGGCATAGATGTATTTCTAGTGGGGTTTCTTAGGGACCAATGTCAACCTCGATGTGGTTACCCCAGGGATCTGCGTGTAGATATAAAATCACCGCTGATAAAGTCTTATTCCACAAAGTCTAGCAGAGAACATAACAATGTTGACTGTGCTGTCTAGGTGATTTGGTAAGTGGGAGTCCCATCAAAGTATGTGCTAAGTCAGCCAAACGATGAACACACAGGGACTGCTTGCAAAGGAAGGACTCTCATTGTGGAAAACAAAGTTTCTGTAGAAAATTTGTGAGGCTTTTGGTCAAGAAACCTAAACAACAATTCCCAGTGTGATGCTTTGGCATGGCATGACCCTGCAATCCTCAGTGTGTACCCTGACAAGTAGCAAGTTGGTTTTAGGAGTGGTTGAGACGGAGGTAGTTGGTATTGGAGCAGTGTGTGGGCGACAGTCAGTGTACTTGTAAAGGACGTTGGGAAGAGGCATGGCACAGAAAAGAACAGCAGAAATGATCTGAGAACAGAAGAGAAGATCCCTCAGTGAGAGACGTAGAACTCAGCCTCCTTACAGGGAAGTTGGCTCTAGACCACCTGCGTAGGAACTGTCCTGCGGAAAACCGTTCTGTTGTTAGAGAGATCCCTAAGTAACTGGGAAGAAGCAGAACAAAGCCCACGCTGTCTGAAAGCTAAAGCCAACAGATTCATATGAAAAACTGGTCAGAATTTCTTTAGTGAGGTATTAGAACAAATTATCAAGGAGAAAAGTGTATTCTGTATCTGTTCTTGTTTTCAGGTCTAGACTGAGTGTCTCCATGCAAGCTGACGTGGAGTGGCTTGAGAGCGGTTTGATGCTGAGTGGGTTTTGTTCATCTCATATCTGATGTTCTTCCCTCTTGCAGTTCCGGTACAAAAGGCGTGTGTACACCCAGACTTTGCTGGATGACAAGCAGTTTGCCAAGCTCCATACCAAGGTAAGGCTGGAGTCTAGCTGGCAAGCTCAAAGCCCTAATAGCATGTTCAGCTATCACAGAGGGGATACCAGGTTTTGGGATCTTTCAGTCTTCCCTGCTTGCCAGGCTGCAAAGCACTCATGAGAAATGGATGGTACTTGCTGAAGCCTGGGGTGGTTTAGGTGGAGGGTGAGCTGAAAGACCCCATCAAGCTGTGGTAGGGTGCCCACACAGGACTAGACTTGTGTGGTAGCTTATGTGTGCTAGCAGGCAGGTGTGTGATTGGCCTAGGCTCTGCGGGAGAGTGTGGGGTCAGCTTTCCATGGGGTGGTGAGGCAGAGGAACACATGATGGGCCAGCTGAAGAGAAGCTTTATTCTCTGGCATGGAAGAGTCACTAAATGCACAGAGAGCACAATGGTGCACATTGAGGAGGACGCCTTCCCTTCCCCCATCGAGAGGCTGCAGCACGCCTCCGCCTTGCACGTGGGCTTGTTGCTTTGCCTCTAGCTTTAACCCATGCATCTGGGTCAGGATTTCACTGGTAAGATCCACACATGAAGTGGAAAGTGCTCTTGGTCTACTGCAGCCCCTACATGTCCTGGGCAGTGATCGAGACGTGTCAAAATTAACGGTGCAGGCATTGAACAGACTGTCTGCATGTTTGGAGTGCAGGGAGTGTGGCAGGAATGCTGCTTTTGCATCCATAGGTGTTTTCTGGGAGGAAATACACCACACCAAACCCACCGGACTCTGTGGCCCAGGATGTCCGAGTTGGCACAGCTGGGTCAGGGATGCTCATGGTGACCAGGCCTTGGGCACATGTTCCTAGATGCCCTCTTGCATCACTCTTCCTCTGGACAGCTACAGTGATCCCATGATGTCTCTTCTTGCCCAGGAAACTAACAACAGTAATTGTGGAGAGGTCTGGAACCATCAGATTTCTGATGCCACTAATAATTGTGCCTTGAGATGGCATGTGGCCCTGTGGGGACTTTGATGGTTCCTGAGAGGCCAGCGTGTGCTAACTGTGAGACAGGAGGAATGAGGTGGGCTCTGGCAGCGTGGTGGCTGTTGCACAGCTGAGTGGCTCAAACACACTGGGCAGCATTCAAACTGCTGGGTGGCATGAGGACACCTGCAGCACCCATCAAACTCATTTTCTGGGAGAGTCTGTGGGGAAGGTCTGGAGCAGGGAGTGGTGGCATGGACAGGCTCATGGGGTTGGCCCGTGTGTGGAGGGCACCGTGCTGGGAAAGGCCGTGCAGAGATGCTTTGAGGGTTCTTGTTTAGGAAGAATGTGGGGACTGGCCAGGATCCCAGAGCTTCCGGCTAGCTTCCTTGTTGCTGTGTATCATGAGCTCCCAAAGGACTTGACCCACCCCAAAGGTGAAAATCTTCATGGGAAGAAGCAAGTCCTCTGTCGTCTGCTTGTGGGAAGCAGGTCCTCTGTCTTTGGTTTGCAGGGCTGCAGAAACAAGAAACAAAACACGGTTAGGGTTCAGGTTTGACTCACAAAGATAAAAGCCACGAGACTTCTGTCTGGTGGCATAAGAATATCCAGGCAGCAAATCTGGAAAGCTCTCAACATCTTCCTGGCGCCAGGAAGTGTGAATCATGGTCCTCCTGAGCCTTGCCAGTGACAGACCGTGCCTGCTTAAAGGAGGGCTGGAAGCGCCTACCACAGGGACACCTGAGCAGCAGCATCTGAGGGCTTCCCCTGCAAGTGTGTAGTAGCCATAAATGCACTTTATTAAATATTCACTTAATATTGTCTTTATGCTTTAATTTCTACTTAAAAACCAAATTTCCTTCATGTTGTTTCTTTATTTTTTAAACCATCCCTTGCTGATAAAACATGGCACCTGAGCAAGATCCTGCATCTCTGCTCCCGTTTGCCTCCATCAAGAGGATGCTCAGAGGCATTTCCTTTGGCTGGTGTTTTTGCAGAGCCTGTGGGCACCATGGGCCATGGTGCTTGTGGGGCAGAAGAGGAGCCCTCATCCTGCCCCAGGGCTGCTCCTCCAGGGGTGCAGTGCGAGGCAGGCAGCAGAGGCAGCCGCAGCGGGTGGTGCCAGGAGGGACACAAGCGGGAGTCGGGCTCATGCTGGCCACTCGTTGGAGAGATGCTGGTGCTGAGAGCCGCCGGCGGCGTGACTTGCCTGCCCGGCACAGATCGACGCTGTTTTGCTGGGAGAGGATGAGAGTGGAGCGTGCGTGTGCAGCATCCCAGCAGCTGGCTTGAGGGTGAGAGGGGGACGGAGAGCAGAGGGACATGGGCTCCTCTCTGGGACGGCAGCTGGCTAAGCAGAGGGAAAACTGGCAAGCTGCTGGGGACCGCAGACCGCGAGCGAAGAGCACGGTACTGCCTGCTTCTGCTCTGTCTGCTGTGCCGTCTCTGCTGCAGCTGTGCCAGGCACTGCTGGGTGAGGGGCCGTGGGGGGACAGTCCTCGTGCCACTAGCCCCGTGGAGGGGTGCTGTGTGGGCTGCAGCAGGGCAGGACTGGGTGGGGGCTTCATTCCCCGCATTGAACATGCAGTGAGGAGGTGTCTATGGGCCGACTGGGGGAACGGCTGGCTCCTCCACCACCGCAGGCTGGTACAGGCTTACGTGTCAGGTCGGCTGCTGGGGTGTGTGTGTGTGTGTGTGTGTGCCTGCTTCTGCCTATGCATTTAGGGGTTGGTGTTTTCTTCTGGGAAAGCAGGTGCATGGAGGCAATGCCTCTGCGGTGTGGTGCAGAATGTATATGTTGCTCGAGGCGTGAGGCTTCCGTGTTATTTGTACCAATGCCTAATGGCTCTGGCAGTGAAATACTGTTTTTTTTTCTGAGATGTGGTAATTTAAAAGGCTGTAAAGGATTAGCTTTAGGTCTAACGTGATGGTGGGATCACTCCAGAGGCTGCGGTATGTGCAGAATCTTTAGGCCTGTGGTTAATGGTCTCATCTGAATGATAGCAAAGTAAGAAAATGTTTAGAGAGTCTGACTTCTAGTGGTAGAATACACTGCTTAAATATTTTAATGACCTCAAAACATGATACTTAACTGCCATTACAAAAGGAAAACAAGAAAAATAAAAATAACACCTTTTTTTGAGTGCCAGTGGACTTGTTATAAGAAGTGGGGAAACTGATTTCTTGTATTGCTAGCAAATAACGAAATGACTTGGTAAATCAGTCAATCAGCCTCAGTCCCTTGTGCCTCTTGGGATCTGCAGGCAGTGACATTTCTTGTAGATACTTTTCCCACTGAATCGCAGTAGAACATTTAGAAACAGGAGTACAGAAAAATGCATGTTAGAAAAGGGCAATCCCATTGTGTTTATAAATGAAAATCTGTGCAGAAAACTCTTGGCATTTACCAAAATGTCCACAAAGGACATTGTGCTGCTAAGAGACCTGGGATATTACCATCTTGAAGGGGAAAGAAGCAACACTCTTAAAACACACTTAAACTAATTATTAGGACTATATATGCCATTACTATTGTAGATGACTGGCATTAGTGTGGAGTGATCCTCTTGTGCTGCAAACTGCATTTACAGAAGGATGCAGTGCTGGTGTGGGGCTGGGGCAGGTGCAGGCAGGGGCTGCAGGCAGACTGAGGGTAGCAAAGCAACAAGAAAGTGTAAGCTTAGTGGACAGCACCAGTGGCAGGTTGGCAGCGTGACTGTGACTGTCACCACCTTTCCTGTTGGGGTTCTTGTGCAAGAGGGGTGGTTGTAGCGGGGTGGGGGTGGGGATGGTGGCACTGTTCTGCGGAGCAGCAGGGTGTGGGGGATGTCTTTGCTGGAGTGAGGGTGAGGGGAGCAAACACCATGGCCGTAGTGATGCTGGGGAGAGACAGCAGAAGAGAGCTGGGCACAGGCTGTGAAGGACCTGGGGAAGAGACAGGTCACTGGAGCTGGATGTGGGAGCGGCTGTGTGTGCTGGTGTGGCGTGTGCTGGCGGAGGCAGTGTGTGGTGCTAGGTGGGCTTGCACCCACCTTCGGGATGGAGGGCTTGCACTTGCTCTGGAATGAGGAGGATTTTGCGTTAATAGTGCCTGAAAGTGATCAAGGCTGGGATAAGGATTCAAGACCTGAGGGTAGAGAACAGGATAGAGTCTTGCTGTTTTGCACTGCTGTCAGTGCCATCTGCGTCCCGGGGCCGCCCTCTACAGCAAGAAACACTTCGGACCTCATCAACTGCTCAGCCATCCCCAGGAGAGCCGGGCTCTGTCACGTGTAACGGGGACTTGGGAAGACAAGTGCCACCCCTCCAAACATCCCGCTTTCCTCCTCCTTCCCGCAGCTTTACATGCTGAGCATGACACCGTAGGGTCTGGAATCTCCCGTGTGTCAGTCGGGGCCAGCTGTCCCGGCTGTGTCCCCCCCCAGCTCCCTGTGCCCCCCGGTCTGGTGGCTGGTGGGATGGGGTGAGGTGCAGAAAAGCCCCTGACGCCGTGTGAGCTGCTCAGCGGTGACGAGAACACCCCTGTGTTATCCACAGTGTTTCCAGCACAAATCCAAGCCACAGCCCCACACCAGCTACCATGAAGAAAATTGACTCTATCCTGGCCCAAGCCGGTGTACCGTGGCGGTGTCCCATGCAGAGCAGGTGTCCCGGCTGCTCGGCAGGGGCTCGGCCTTCTCCAGGCCTGGGCCTGCGCCAGGCTGGTGCAGAGCTGCAGCCAGTTAGACCCTGAGCTGGTGGTTAGATGATGTTGTGGCGCGTCATGAAATGGATTATTTGACGTTTCGGTGGGAATCAATGAGGTGTCTGTTTGCTGCTGCCTAATGGCCTGTGCGAGGGCTCCTCACGCAGCCGGGGCGAGGGAGGGGGTCGGTTTTCTCCGGCCTCTTCCAGGGCCGGTGACCCCGTGGCAGCCGCCACGCTCTGGCAGGCCGGTGGTTTGTCTTGGCTCCAGCTGCTGTTTGGAGCAAACTGGACCCTGAGAAAATATCAGTCTTTTCCATGGCACTGGAAATTGCTGGGAACATCGGCATGTGTTTGGTGTGAAGGGGCTGCGCTGTCTCCCCACTTCCCCAGAGCGCCTGAGGCGGGTGCCTGCGGTTGGCTTCCCCCGGCACCCAGCCCGCCGTGAATAGCGAGTGACAGAATAATTTTTCTGCAAGAAGAATATCTAATTTATTTTCATTCATTTCGATTCAAGAGAGAGAAGCTTGTTCCCTCGCACCAGCTTCCTCTCAATGAGCTTTTCTTTTCTGGAGGGTGTTGGTTTTTCTTGCGGTTTGGTGCTAGCGGAGGATAATGGACTGCGGCATGGCGGCTGCCAGCTGGGTGGCTGGAGCTGCACCCCATCCCCAGGCGCTCTCTCTCGGTGTGAACCTCCTTCTCGCTCTTGTAAATGAGCAGAAGTGCCTCAAACTGGCTCAGGAGTCATCTGCTGAGGCAGGTGTTTTGGGTAACACTACGTGAATGGAGCTGAAGCACTGGAGCCGCGGTTTGGGCAGTAGCCCAGAGGGTAAGGGCAGACCCGTGCTTTGGTTCCTGTCTCTCAGGAGGATCCTCCTCCTTCTCGGGAGCAGTGCAGCCTCACCCACAAGGAAGAAGATCCCAAAGACAGGAATTGCTTCCCAAAGGGTTTCCAGGTAGGAGACGGGAGATCCCTGGTCCAGCCCCTGCCCAGGCTGTGCCACCAGCCACTGCATGTGCGAAGGCACCTGGGTAATGAGAGACTTAAAACACCCCCTAAAAAAGCAAGGTGGAAACTTACTCTGAGCTTTAATTCTATTTGCATGAGGTTTTGTTGAGGCTTGGGGTTTTTTCCTCCCTGGAGAAAACTTGCTTCGCTCTGGTTACTGTAGCCACTCAAACATATCGATTTGCAAATCAACATAATCTTCAGACTACATACAGTGCTTTCGCTCATGGGAAGATCCATTATGAGTGTTTGTTTAAGCGGTTAGATACCTTTATATAAATGCATTTAGGTTTTAATTTTTGTATGTAGGAAACAAAATGCTTTACTGGCTTCTGATTATTCTTTTATTCTTTTGATTTCTATCAAACTGCATTTGGATGAAAGCTGAAACTCAAACAAAATAAAAGCTGAAACTCAAAAAAAGCAAAACAACAATTTAAATTGCGTCTTTATCACTTAAATAAATGTTGCTTGAATGTACTGGACACTGAAGATGGAAAGTAAATTTATCAGTACATATCTTTTGTATTTAAAGCTGACTGATCTTTTAAACAAAGGAAGATTTGGTTTGTGTGAGTGGCTCTCATCACAAATTCTCAAAGGTATTTAAGTGCCAGAAAATAAGCAAGAATCTAGTGAGATTTCAAAATTGCCTAAGCGGTTTAGGCATCTGCTTAGCTCCCCTTGATTTCAGTGGGAGTCTGACATTTGCTCTCTTTCTTCATGTCTAGTCACCTTAATACATTTGAAAACCTGGCCCCAAATCCCTCAAGTTCTTAGAATAATGAGATCTCATTCCTTTCCCACCAGGGTTTTATTCATAGATTGGGGGAGGAAAACAAGCTTCCTTACTTTTCTCAGTTCTCAAATCTCCTTTCAGCTTTGAGTGAATCAGTCCAAATAATAAGGAAAATATTCTGTGTTTCTAGCTAAATTGAAATGGAAAACAATCAGATAGGAAAGCTTTTCTATGCAGCATAAGCTGAAAAACCGACATGGAAGAACGTAAATACCAGCATTTGCTTCATTGTGAAAAGTGGATATAATGTGCCCAGCAAGGGATGTGGCTGTGACATATTTATAGTGTTTGAGTTGATTTCAAAAGCTAAGCGTGTTTTGCTTCTGATTCTGAATGAAAAAAGCACACTTGAATTCATGACTATTGGCAGAAGGGCCATTTAACCAATACGTTTTCATAAATGCTTGTAAATACAGATGTCCTCATCAGCTGTCGTGCTGCAAACTCAGGTTAAACAGGTGCATTTTTAAGATGGGAGATACTTTTAGTGTAGCTGAGTCTTCCTTAAGGGAAAACATTAAAGCTAGGATTAAATTGTTGCTTTGGCACTGCTCTGCATGCTGCAGCGCCCAGGGTGGTTTTGATGGCTACGGTCACACCTGGGTAGGGAGTAGCTCCCTGAGAGCCCCTGTGCCCTCCCTGCGAGGAGGGGGCTGGCAGAGGTGGCCATGCCACAGGTGGGGATTGCCATGTGGCTTTGGCTACACTGCATGGCTGTGGTCTGGTTTGGGTTAAGCTTTTTGATTGGACCTGTGTCATGCGTTGATGATGGTTTGGACATTGGGTGCCTCAAGTCTGGCAGCACTGGCTTGCTGGGAATGGGCCGCTTTGGCCACACCAGCTGAAACAGCAGCTGGGGTCTGTGGGGAAATGTTTATGGGATGCTGAGGGGGCCTGCGCACCCCACCTGTCAGCAGGCACCTTGGCAGGGCTGGGGGTCCTCCACAGAGGCTCCCCAGATCTGCCACAGCTTCTCTCCAGGGACCCTGAAGGATGCCCAGGAGGTGCTGGGAGCAAGCGGGAGGCTTGACAGGGGGTTTCAGTTCTCTGGTTATTAGGCTGCAAAGGCAAGATGCGCGAAAGGCCTCCAAGGAAGAGAGTCCCTGGACCTTGATGCAATGGTTTCAAGCATATAGTGACAAGGGTGTCTCATTTAGCGGTTTCCTTTTCTTTTACCATTTCCCAAATCTGGCTATTGCTGTAGCACTGTAGGGCTATCTGGGAAACTGCCCTCCCCAGGCAGACTGCCTCCCCAGAATTTGTGCATAGAAACATCGGTCTTTCTCTCTCTGGTTCATAGCAGTATTGAACTTGAATGAAACAATCTATTTTTCTCTAACTTTATTCTGGAAAACAGCTTAATTGAGTTAATTATATACTTCTCTGTTGATAAAGAATAAGAAACCAAGAACTGTCTGATAATGGCAGGCTTTGGGCCGCTCTGCTTGTACATGTTGCTGCTCCCAGTGCCTGCAGTCAAGTTGCTGTGGTCGCTCCAGTTGCTGCCGTGTTACCCAAATGCACAGTTCCAAACCCACCATCTTTAGGCAGTGTAAGGTGTATGGTGACCCCGCTCCTGGCTGCTTGGCCATGTCTCCCACCACAGCTCACTGCCTCTGCTGCACAAACACAACCCTTAGTAAGGCTGGGCTGTAAGCCTGATCAGAGACACCATCTAGGTTGCAATCTTCTTTTTATTTTTCCCTTTTTTTGGTCTCTTTCCTTGTTATGCCTTAATTCAGATTTGTTTTTAAGTGGAGCAAGGCTGTCACCTAAATCCTGGGCATGGGATTCTTGTAACACTGTAACATTATGCCTCTGGTGAATGGCCTTTTTCATTATCTCAGTTTTCTTTGGCATTTTCATTGTTCCCTGAGGTTTAGGACCAAACTGGAGGAAGAGAACTGGGCCAGGGAGGATCAGAAATCACTGTACCGGTGTCCTACCCTCTCCCCATAGTGTTAAGTTTGTGAATTGCAGCAGCCTCTTAATGTGGGCATCGAGCTGCACATCTGCAACACACTGCAGAGCAGACAGACAGCTACAAACTGATGGAAAGAGAATATTTTTCGATGTAAAAATTAACTGGTTAAGTCTCTGGACTTTATAAATTCTTTTTGAAGCATTGCTGTGGATTTGGTCCAAGACCTTGGATAGATGAACATTCTTTGTCCTTCATCTGGAAATTCAAGGCAGTAATTGATTTCCCCCCAAAAGGGAAATTCCAATGACTAAGTGGTGCACAGGACCATAGACAAGCATCTACAGCAGAAGAGTGCAGATCCCAGAATCAAGGATGCCTCTCTGCATCCTTCTTTTGCTCATGCACTTTCTCTTCAGTTTCCTTCCTAAATGTAAAAAAATGCCATTAAAAGTTGACATAGTGCATCAACTTCCTGCTGTCAAAAAATGTTGTCAATTCCTGAGCACCTAGAAAACTAGAAATATAAACAAGCACACCGCTGCTGGGCACTGGCTGAGTAGGATGCCTTTCTGGGGCTGTAAATGAGAGTTGCTGGCAGAACCTCAGGAGCAGAACTTCACCTTGGTGCCTGGTATATGTCTGGTAGCAGCGTAAAAGTGAAATTGCTGTGAGCCACTATCGCATACACAGGGGCACGGTGTTCGCCTTGGCAGGGAGCACACATAAGTGCCTCTGTGTCCCTGGAGGCCCCAGGAAGGCTGCTGGTGCAGAAACTTGCATGGGCAGAGGCTGCCAGCATCAAGGGGACGAGCCATGTCCTGGTGGGGTCCCTTCCTCTGCTCATGCCTTTGCATGTCCCGTGGCCATTGGCATGGTTCTTGGCAGGACTGGCAGTGTCAGTCTTGGCCACAGGGGTTTAGTGGGGCCATGCATGGAGCATCATCTCTTGGGTTAGGTTAGCATTGGCTGCTGGAACAGCTGCTGGGAGGAGAAGAGGTGTGCAGACAAATGGGAGTGGAAGGAACAGGGTTAAATCTGCGCAATTGGGTGATGGTTGGGAAGAGGCATTTTGGGATGGCATCCTGGAGGCGTTGCTGGAGTTGTCAAGTCCCGTCTGTGCTATTGCTGGCAGGCAGCTGTGATTTCCTTCAGTGTTTCTGTACTTCTGCAGTAGCTGAAGGGATACTGAAGCAGGAGGTGGATTTTGCTTTCAGTTACTTGTGAGGCGAGAGGGGAGCTGAGGGGGGGAGGTAACACTGAGCGGCAAGGGTCGGGGGAATATATTACCACCTGAAAAGGCAGTGCTTATGCCCTGCTGCAGTTGATGCCAGTCGCCCTCTTGCTGCGCTGGTGATAAGAGCATTGGTGCTGTGGGAATTGCTTGTACTGCACGTAGACATTTCCAGCATCTCCCAGCAGGGGTGACCCAGCCTTTGTTTACCTACCCTCTTGAGTGGTTTCTCCTTCATGTACATTGTCCCACTGTTTCGTTGTGTCTGTTCCAGCAGCCCTGCCTGGGCTGGTGCCGTCTAGAGGAATGCAAGGGAGCACCCGGCCGATGGGCAGCGTGGTTGGGATGGGGAGCAGGAGTGTGCTCCGCACCGAGGGATCAGCTGGGGCAGCCACTGTCCCTGGTGAATCCCTGCTCTTCTTGGCTCTTGCCTTACAGCACTGTTGTCCCTGGGGCACTAAGGGGAATGAACTTTATAGCTGAATTGCGTGTCTGTGGCTTTGAGCATTATCTTGTGCATTCCTGTGGCATTGGCATCTCTGCATGTGTCTGCATATCACTGCAGACAGCCAGGACAAGCAGGTCAAGTACTGGCACGGGTGCAGTGGAGCTGCGTTACCATAGGGTTTTGCCTGAGCTAATTAGCTCTGCTGAGATGGAGTAATGATGCAGGGGGTAGTGTGCTAAAATGGCTATGTAATTTTAAATGTGTGACCTGGCTTGTTTATGGCATGGCTCCATGGTGCTGACTTTAGAAACAACTGTTTTAGGCTTGGTTCTGCAGACTAACCACACAGAGACTGAATTTGGTTTAAATCAGGTTCACAGCCCAGCATTAATTTGTCTCATCCTTGGAAAGTTAAGTTTCATCTTGGTGATATTTTCTGTCTGACTTCTTACCATGGTCTCCTCAGCATATCAGAGAAATAGCACAGATGAACTTGTGGGTCCCAAGTATCAGGATTTGCAGGCTCTTCTGTAGAAATGGTTCTAAAACTAACAATTTTTCCCCCTAGAAAATTAAATTTTGATAAAATGAAAATGTTATGCAAAATAATATGTGACAAAATTTTGTTTAGGAAGCCTTTGAAAAGAATTAGGCATGTTTCTGCATCCTGTTTTTCAGATTATTTTCAGATTATTTTTTTTTCTGTTTTCCAACTGGAAGTCTTCAAAATGAAATTTCAAGTGAGGCACTTTCGAGTTCATTTTGCTTCATAAAAGATATAATTTTTCTATATCAAGTTGAAAGATCTGCTTGGCTCGGACACCTTCAGCCAGCTGTGCAGCGGTTCACAAGAGCAAGAGCAGCTCCCTGACCGTTGTCTGTAGCTTGACCAGTTGGTTAGAGCTTTTCCCAAAGACTTCTCTCAGCTAATTGCACAGTATTTGTGCTATGTCAGGCACTTTCTAGAGTGCCTCTCCTAAAGCTGGCTACTGCAAGGTTTGATTAAAATAAACTCAAAAAACCCCAGCCAACCTGCAATCAAAGGTCTGAAAATCTGGACTGGAAATGTGTGCGAGATGGGTGTTTTCACACTGTAGTCCATCCAAGTGTCTGCCTGCCTGCCTGGCAGAGTGGCAATTTCTAGAGTCTACAGATTTAATAAAATTACGTATTCATCAAGTTTAGCTATCCAAAAGAGAAAAAAGGGAGGAAAGCAACAACCCCAAACCAACCAGGCGGACTTAAAGGAGAGTCTTTTGGGCACTCAGTCCCCTCAAACACAAGATTTAGTTTTTGGCCAAAGACAGAACATTGCGTCAAGAATAAAGCATAGTTTCACAGCAGACAGTGCGACAGCCATACCCACTGCACCATACAATAATGGTTGGTGTCTGAGTAGCTGGATCTTTCCTCCAAAGGGTTTTAAGTTCAGCAGGCGGATGTGCTATACTCCCTTAAAATGAGTTTGTGACACAACAGAATGTACACGACGTTGCAGTGAGATGCAGATGAAACCCCGGGCAGTACAATTCACCGTCACTGGGCTGCTGCTCCGCTGGCACAGCACCTTCCATAGCCAGCACCATGCTGCATTGTTGACGAATGCATGAAGTGATGTGTCTGTTGATGTGCCTGTGTCACAAGCACGTGCAATGTGTGTGCCTGCCCTCGCAGTGTGTACAAACAGAAAGTGCCTTAGCAGGGGACTTGCAGCAAGGTCAGAAGGTGGTGGCTGGCAGCCCCTGATGGTTTCCATGGGGTCATCCAGCAGTCCCAGTCTGAGTCAGAGGAGACGGACGTAAGGTCTGTCTTCCATGTAGATTTGCAGCAGACCCTCATGTGCCCTAGCTTCTGGTGTGTGCTGCCCCATTATTCTTAATAGTTGCCCTGGGTCCCTTGAATGGGGATATTCCTCTGGTAGCTTCTTTCTTCATATTGGGGTGTTAACACTGTGTATTTTCCTGGGGTGTCATGGCTGCAGGCAAATCTGAAGAAGTTCATGGAGTACGTGCAGATGCTAAATGCGGAGAAGGTCTGCAGACTGCTGGAGAAGGGACTGGACCCCAACTTTCATGATCCGGATACTGGAGGTAAGACTGGCTTTTCCACAGAGGAGAGGAGTCATGACAGAGCAGGACTGGGGGAGAAAATGTCTAGGGGAGACAGTGGGAATTTGGGGGAGTGGTTGTTTTTGAGGAGGTGTAGTAAATGATGTATTGTCTGAAATGTAAGGTTTGGAACAGAGAGATGTAAATTTGATTTCTCAGTAGTGTTTTGTCATGGTTTAATCCCGGCTGGTAATTAAGTACCAGGCAGCCACTCGCTCACTCCCCCCTCACCCCGAGGGGTGGGGAGGAGAGTTGGAAAGGAATGTAAAACTTGAGGGTTGAGAGAAGAGCAATTTAATAATTGAAGTAGAATAAAAATGAAAGAACAATAATAACAACGATGACAATAACAGTTGTAATGAAAAAGGGAAGGGAAATAATAACATCCAGAGGGAAAAGAAGAATGGAACACGTGGTGCACAATGCAACTGCTCACCACCTGCCCACCGATGCACAGCCAGTCCCTGAGCAACAACCAGCCCTCCCCAGCCAGCCCCCCAGGTCTATATACCAGGCATGAGGTCCCATGGTATGGGATACCTCTTTGTTTGTGTTCGGGGCAGCTGACCTGGCTGTGTCCCCTCCCAGTTCCTTGTGCCCCTCCAGCCTTTTTGCTAGCCAGGCCTGAGGAACTGAACAGTCTCACATCAAAGCCAAAACACAGCACCATATTAGCTCCTAAGAAGATAATTAACTCCATCCCAGCTGAAACCAGGATGTGTCTTCTTATGATGCTTGGATCTTGGGAGCATGAAGTTACAGAAAGCTCTTGGATGAAGATGGGGGGTGTGTGTGTGTGTGTGAAAGATACAGAGCCTGGGAATACAGTATAAAATGAAAGAGCTGTGAGGCTGTGCATCTTTCAGTAATATTCTGGGAAGTAATGAGACTGTCTCTGGGACTGACAAGGTGGGCAAAGATGAATTGCTGTCCAAGGATCTCTTCATGAAGTAGTCAGAAGGTTTAAGAATTATTTTGGGGGTCAAGAAAATAAAATCTTGGACTCTGTTTGCCTCAATTGTTTTTTTCTTCTTTCCATTTTTTCTTCCATCTATGTATGCAAAATTTACCCCAGAGAAGTCTGGTTGCTGGAGTGCTGGCTGCCAGGGGTTGTCTGCAGGGTCCTGGCTGAAGCGAGGATCAGCCTCCAGCATGTTTTCCTTACGGATGGGGCAGTGAGGGAGGACCTCTCCCCATTTCCCCTGCTGTGAAGCCTCATAGTCTTGTTCTGAGAGAGGAGTTACTGCTTTTGTTGTTCCTGTTTCAAAGTAATGCAGGTTATTAGTATTTATTACAGAGTTGGATTTCTGTGTGTGAATCACGGGCACATTTCCAACCCATGAGCAGACTCCAAGCTGATGATTAATTTTCTGTGTTTCTGGTTCAGCTGGATGGTTTTTCAGGTTGTTTCTGAAACACTGGCTACTTCTGTACTCAGAAATTTAGTGTGTCCGGACCATTTTTCAGCACCGAGGTCAGCGGTGTCGTTCACACCATTAACCTCTCTTACCCTCTCAGATAACGCAGCTGCATCCCAACTGCCCTTGGGAATGGCCTCTGCCAGGCCTGAACTGGGAAGGTGAAAGCTGGTGCAGCCAAACTCTGGCAAGAACCATTTGAACAGCACCCAGGAGCATTTATACAGTTTAATTTGCTGGTGTAGCTACTCTGTCTGAACCTGCCAGGGTGTCCTGATAACAACTGCTCATAGGAAAGACAGCTGATAGCATGCAGGCACAATCGCTGTCTGTCCTGGAGCATGTCCAAACAGCTCAGCTTCATGTGCTTTTCGTCTTTGTCCCAAGACCTTACAAGCATTTTAAGGGATCTTTCCTTCCAAAGTCCTCTTCTAAAGTTGATTCAGCTTTCCAGAGTATATTATATCACAGAGTGCAGTGTACTGCTTGAAAAGATGCCGTGAGAGTTTTGGATCTGGTATGGTTTGAACCCAGGTGTTATTTCACAGAAGGGTAGAGGCTTACAGGAGCAGGCTTATGAGTACTGAAAAGACTGTGTTAAGTATAGAGTGGGAGGAAGGAAAACCACCCGACCCAAATAGTCATTTGGATCCAGTTCAGAACCAAGGGCAAAACCAGAGTGGATACTGTGAGATGCAAAAATAGACTGTTGGAGCAGAGGCAGCCTTGGACACTTCACTTCTGGAGTCCCAATTCTTGTGCAAAACCAGTTCATTGCTGCCTGCTTTGCAATTTTTTGAAGATGAAAGAAGGACATAAAGCTGCTGTTCAGTATTCATGGGTTCCTGGAATTTAAGACCAGATGGAGCTATTGTGCCATCTGACCCGACCTCCTGTATCTCGCAGGATGCTCTTCACCCCCTCTGTGTGTGTGTGTTCACTAAGCAAAGCTTAAACATGTTTTCCAGAAAGTCATCAATCTTGATTCAGGAAACAGAAGTTCCTTGTCTTTCCTTCGTTATTTGGTTAATCACCATCACTGTTTAAAATTCGTATCTCATTTAAATTTGTGTGCTTCAGCTTCCAGCTGTCGTTATACTTTATCTTCTAGATTAAAGAGCACTTTAGTATCTGGTATGTCTTCACATGAAGGTATTTATACACGGTAATCAAGTCAACATTCAATCTTCCTTTCCTTAATTAGGGAGAGGCCAAACTCCTCCGGTCTTTCATTTGAAGGTTTTCTCCAGTTTTCCTGTCATTTTTGTGACTTATATGTCACTACTACATTTTGAAGAGGTTTTTAGGAATGCAGGTACTAGACAGCCTGCTGCCTGCCTGTGCCACTTATCATGAGCAGGCACAGCTCTTCATGCAGGTCCCTGTTCTCCAGCATCCCAGGGCTGCGTTTGGGTGGATGGGGGTGACGACACATCTCTGGGATGGGGCCCCATATTATGTCCTGCTGGATGGAGGGGCCAGGGGGGTTTCCCTTCCTGTCCTCCTCCTGCGTTGTGTCCTACCCTGGGATTATTTGGCCCATGTTGGCTGAATGAAGTGAAACCACTAAGTAGCTCCTTGCTTGAGAAATTTGTTTTGGGGAGGTTGTTTTCCTTCCTGTTGACATCCCATGCAGCCTGGGCTAGATGGTGGAAGAGCATGGTGGGAAGTTGCTGCTTGCTGCTGGGCCACTGACCACAGCAGCGCGGCTGAGGACGTCCAGCTTGGGCCCCCAGGCAGGAGCATCTTGCAAAGCCATGACCGCAGGGTGCAGCTGCTGCAGCTGCCCAGGGCAGCACATCTCCTTCCCAGTGTGTAGCATTTCAAATGGTGTCTCGTGGAGTTTCCATGCCTGTTGTTCCTGGTTCTGGGATTGCCTGGCTCTGATTGCTCCCAGCACTCTTCCAAGCCTTGTGGCATCTACAAATCTGATTAGAGATTTGTATTTACTTCAGGATAATTGATGAGGATCTAGAGTAAGAATCAAGTGCAACACGCCAAAAAGCCTCTTCAGCGCCCACGTGGTCAGTCACGTTCCCCAGTGACTGCTCCAATGCTGCTCTTCAGTTGGATTTTTGTTCATTTGGAGCACGCCTGACTGACATTTTATACCACTCATTTTTAATGTCATGTAGGACTCAGTCAAGCATGAGTCTTACATCAATACAGCTATCTGCATCAATCAGACTTCTAATTTACCGAGGAAAGGAATTACGTTTGAGTAGGAAGACCAATTTACTGTGAAGCTTGATTGGGCAATATTAATAATACAGGTATTCTTTAATGATGTGTCAGTTAAATTCCAAATCAATTTCCCCAGCTTTTCCCAGGATCAGTGTTATTTTTCTGACTTGTAGTTTCATGGATCATTTTACTTGCTGCTTTTTGAACACTGGCCTGACACTGCTTTTCTTCTGGTCTTTTTGAATGTCCCTATATTTCAAAATGTGTTAAAGTTTAACTTTTTTTGGACCACGAAGATCTTCAAGGAGAAGATAAAGAGGACAATATACAACATTCATTAGATGTAAACTGTTTATTCAGTCCTGGGTAGCTAATGCCAAAAATCCATATTTGGTAATGGAAAGGAAGATAATGTATTTCCACAGCAGCAAAGTGAAAATAAATGATTGGTCAGTTTGCTGCCTGTATTTATTAGCAATCATACATTACCTGCCTAGTGACTGACTGGCTTGCACAGGGGCTGGGAAGTCATTGTGGTATTATCAAATTTAAACAACAGCAGCCAAACCCCTCTCTGACAGTCCTTTGCCAGACCAAATGTGGATTTCTTTACTCCCATGCCATTTGTTCTTGTTATTATTCTTAATTTTCTAATTTTCAGTTCATATCAACTACTATCTATCTCATCATGTCCTGTTGTTAGAGTTGTCTCTGTAACTGCCACCATCACTTCACTGCTGACTTGGGAGGGACACGTGGAAGGGGTTCTCTTCAATTTATGGATTTTTAGTTCTGGGTCACACAGAAATTGTTCTTCAAGATTTCCCAGTCGCCTTTTACTCTTTAATTTGAAACCTCCTGTGTTTGCCATGATTGATTACTTAATCTAATTTTCCTTGGTTGAATTCCTTAGGAAGCATCAAATATTCACCTGGCTAGTTGAGACTTTCTTGTTTCCATGTCATCTCTAGTTGACTTGATAGCAGTCAAATATTTAGCACGTTTTTATTTATCACATTGAGATCCAAAGTAGCATTCCCCTATGTTGGAGTACGACAGTGCCTATATTCAAGTGATCAGTTTTCTCCTTTTTAGAAAATGAAATGACACTTATTGATTGTTGGATGGGACACTCAACATTTCCCTTCAATTTGAATTTGCCCTGATAGCGCAAATGTAAATTTATGCAACTTAGAGATAAACACTTAGGAAGTTAATGCTTTTTTTTTTTTTTTTTGAGTTCGTGGTCTGCAACAAAATCTTAATGAAGGACCTTTTAACTTATTCCTGCAGTTGTTAATCTGTATGCATTCAAAGTCCTGTTCTGAATAATTAGTGGCCATATGATAGATGATGGGATTTTAATGTAGACTCTTTCTCTGGTCCTCCTTGCCCACTCAGTACTTCCTTATTCTCACAACAAGCAGGCATATGTAATGTTATAAAATGGCATAGCTGCCTGTAGATTTCAGTACTGACAATTATATCATAATTCTTATTACCAGCAAAAGAAGTCCACATCCTTTTTCTTGTTATCCGGCCTCCTAGGATTTTGCAATCAGTAAAGAGGAAGAAAAAAAAAATCTTCCTCACAGTCTTTGTCAAATGGGTTTAATTACTTCTGACATGGTGCATTTGTGCTGCGTTTCCCTCTTTGGAATCATTTTGCTTGTGTTCTTAGTTTAACATCTTTCTAATTGCTCTACCTATTTCTCAGCCAAGATCATTATCTCACCTCTTGGTGAAGTGTGGTTTCCTGAGAAGCCTCCAGAACGGACTCTCCTCAGCTTCTGTGCTCAGACATGTAAATACGAGTGCTGCAGCATGGTTCCTGTTCACTTGGCCAGGTTTCCAGTTCACGGTGAGGGGCACCCAGATGCATTTCAGTGGCTGGCCCTGAGGCTGCAGTTGGTCGCCTGGGCTGGGCACCTCACACCAGGGATCTGAGACATCAACATGGACCTGGCAGGCTTGGTGCAGGGCTGCCTCCTGCTCTGGCTGGCAGCTTGGGTGGGATCGGCACCTGCCGTGCTGGATGGGGTCCTCGCTGAGGTGGCTGAGTCCTACCCATGGGCTGCTGCAGCTGAGTGCCGCTGAGTTGTCCACCACATCTCCATTAACTGTGGTGGGAGCTTACCTGCCCACACTTACACGTGCAGGCTGAACCCATCCCTTTGGGTTCAGCTTGAGGAAGACAGTCTGCTGGTTTTCTCTTGCAGCTTGGATAGTCTTTCTTGGTGATGCTTTTCAGGACCTGAGCCTGTCATGTATCTTTGTATAAAATATGAGATGATGGTCTTGCTGAAAGCAATCAGAAATCATAGAAAATAAAATACATTTGTCGTTTTTTTTAACTGTTTCACTTCTGGCCACAATAGTAATGAACACAGAGTTAGACTAGGAGAGAAAACCATCTCGAACTCCCTTCTCCATCCCTCTTTGATGTCCCAAACAAAGCAAAACAAGTACATGAGTGTTTGTGTAGTAACTGCTTACTCCTCCCAGCCAAGTTCCTTGCAGGGGTGCTGATCATGGTTGGTACTCCTGTTCTGTTGCCCATCTTGATGCTCTGTTCTCCTGCTTTCTCTGTCTCCCCTGTTCCCTCCCTGCAGATCCTTCTCCTTGGGCTGCCTCGAGGGCTGGCTCCCGAGTCTAGCTGTCCAGCTATCCTCCCGTAAGTGTTCATATTTCAGATGTTGCACAGTGGTGCAATGTGCACTTCCAATCCATATCTTTCATTTATCACCAGATCACACTTCCTATGCAGGACTGCTTCTTTCTCTCTGTAGAAAGGAAAGCATAGTGCCTCCAGCTTGGCATAGCTCTTACCTTCATGCAGCTGGAATAGATCCATGCCTGAAAAGAAGAAACCATATAAAACTGCTCTTTGGCAGTCCTATTTCTTATGGACTTGTTTACTAAGCTAGAATTCCCGGAATTACTGGAAGGAAGATGAAGAGGAGGAAGGGACCCTATGTGGCAGAATATGAGAGCAGCAGTAGGGACTGTGTGGTCTTCTGCCAGTATCAGCAGTCAGTCACATTGGTACAGTTTGGTGCTGCACGTGCGCAGGGCTGTGATACTGCTGTGCTGTCAGTGCATTGCCCATTCCTGAGTGAAATGTGAGCAACTCTGTTCTCAGAGGTCTCTTCATGGGTCTGCAGCTTGGTGGGTGTCACTGTCGTTGTTGTTTGCCACTTCTGCAGAGCTTGGAAGGAAATGACGTTAAGTGGCCTTGCTGATAGTGGTAGGACCTCAGACTCCTTAAACAAGGACTCCACTAGATAGACTCTCCAAAAGATAGAGGCCCTACTGTGATGTGGTCATCTCTAGCTCTGTTTATAGTTTCATCACCTGTAGGACTTCTTCAGATGTATAGCCGAGACAGGGAATTCGGAGGTGGTGTGTGTGGTTGTACTGCCTTTCTGATGAGGTGGAGCTCAAGCAATGAAGGCACATGACAATTCCTGTCAAGGAAAAGTTTCTGGAGTTTATCCTGGACTTCTGGCTGCAACATGCCTCTCTTCTGTTCCTCTGTAAGAAGATAAATTAGTTATCTCAAGTACCTAATTATGCAATTATCCCAAGTTTTGGGGAAAAAAAGTAGCTCATTTTTACTGAAAAATGTTAGGTGAGACTCCTGTAAAGGGCTGAGCGAGCATGCTGGGATGGGGGCCCTGCAAGTGCGGGGTAGTGACAAACAGTGGAGGAAGGCTGAGGGAGGCAGCCACTTCAACCAACACAATTGCAGTTGGAAGAAGATATTTTAACAAGCCTTCATAGTGTTCCCATGTAAAATTGCACTGATGTAATTTACGGTATGAATTTTGAAGGCTGCACAAAGCTGTGTAGACAGTTATTTTAATATGAATATCTTAAAATTGGCTTGGAATAGGCTTAACAAATAGCTCTTTCATCAAAATAAATACCTTTGGGCTGTTTTTCTTCAGTTTAGCTTTTTTCTTTTCTTTTTTTTAAAGTAAACATCTGTACCATGGCAGCATATATAGATGGAGCCTTAGGTTAGAATGCTGTTTGCAAACTGTTGAAGAAGAGCAAGATTAGCAAGGACACTTGCCTCTCTATCTCCTGATAAGGGTCTTAATATTTTCAGTGACGCCTATTTTGTAATGCTGATCCTTACAAGAAGTCAACAGAGGTACATCCAGCATTAAAAACCCAACAGCAGTACGTGCTGTACAAGTACTACCTCTCTGGTGTCTGACTCCTTTAACTAGGGGTCTCTCCCTGTTTCCTATCAATGTTTTTTTGCTCTTGTTAAGGGCCCAATGCATTTTTATCTGAACTTCAAGGTACTGGGCAGAGAGAAAGCAATTTATTTTTCTCAGGTTATTTGTTTCCTGCTACAAGTCTTCATACTCCCCTTTATGGGAGTATGTTAAGCAGCATGACTGACACTTGTCAGTTGTGATCCTTTTCTTGTACCATCTTGTCCTGGGAAAAAATAAGTATACATATGTGCAGCATAGTGTTTTATTTTAGTGAATGGTAAAGTAAAAATGTAATTGTTCTGTGTCCTTCCAGCTCTGCCTTTATTTATGTTGGCTAACCCAAGGGTGATGGATGGAAGAATATTTTGTCTTGTAGTATTATATTCAAGGGGCTTAATCAAGTCTCAGTCTGCAGCGCAGGAGGTCGGCTAAAATGAGCATGTACCGTGCCTGAGGTTAATCAAAGGAGGGGAGGCCGCTGGCTTGCCCAAACTGGGAAGGACATCGGGACTTGCCAGATGCAAGAAAGCTGGGAATGGAGGGAGTTGCTGAGAGTGAAGCCACTGGAGTCTTGTTGCAGGTCACCATCTCCTTGCCAGTCCCTGTGGAAGCACAGAAAGGGTGTAGAGAGAAAGGAGAGCATTGATTTAATATTTAATATCGTATTGATGATTTGGAGTATCGTATTGTTGATTTGGACTTTGATTGTACCAAGGCTGAGCTAGTTCAAGAACTGGCTTCTGTGCCTACAGTTCTGGACAGAACCTGGATGGATTTGTAGGGACTGCCTTTTTCTTTGTTTGCTGTTCAAGCTTACTTGTGGGCTGTGGGGAAGCCTTCCTGTTGAAGCACAGAAGCCTTTCATATGGTTATTGCATCCAAATCCATCTGTGAATCTACAGGTGCCTGGGAATTACCCCCTGGGACCCAATGTTCCTTCCAGCTGGCCAGAGAGATCCGCAACTGTGGCCAAGCTTCCCATGGCAGAGCCCCATGGCATGGTGGCCAGCGGTGTTGCGACCTAGTCTCCGAGATGAGGAACAATGCTATGAGTGCGGGTTTTGCCTCCTCTGGGAAGTGGGGAGTTGTTGCAGACCAAGCTGCTGAGCTCCCTGCATGCAGAGGACAGCCCTGAGAGCCAGTGTGAGGCTGGATGGGCACTGCGCAACGCGGGTAAGAATCACTGCTTGATGACCCTGATTGTGGAACCACCTTTTTCTCACTGAATTCCGCAGGAGCATGCCAGGAGACATTTAGGGGTGAAGGCACAGACTGTGCTGCCTGGCAGGCAGAGGCAGAAGAGCAGATAACATGTCCCTGCAGGGCCGGGAGGGCTTGGCAAAGCACAGGGAGGGCAGCTGTTTGCCCCCAAGGTTTTGGGGCAAGGAGTTTTGTATGCCTCTCTGAATTCCAGGTCAGATAATGATGTGGCCAGTGTTAAATACTGAACTAACAGTGCCTTCGCTCTGTCCCTTCAGCCCGTAGTGATATTTGAGTATAACAGCCAAGGTGGAGGCAGTTACCAGCAATAAATCTTCCTCTGGTGCTCTGCTTCCTGAAGACAACAATGCCACAAACTTCCATAAATATTCTCTATGCAGAAGCCATCCCTCATTGCACCATCTTCAGGAACTGAAAATCTTTGGCCTTCTTCAGCTTCTCAGGGATTTTCTGAACAACTTCGTCCCAAGTCCTTCTGAAACAGTGCTCCTCAGTCTTTGCCAGGAGATGCCCACCTGGCCCATCACCTAGGACTCTCAGATTGGGAAATCTAGTAAAAACTGAAACTAAAGAGGATAAAAACACAGGGAGGGGAAACTCTTCCCAAAAGGTCTTAGAGTTTTCTTGCCTAATCCTTTGAGGACCTGCAGGGGTAATGTGCATAGAGAGAGGAGAGGCCACTTTGCTGCTAAATCAAGCCTCCAGATAAGTTGAAAACCTTAGTCTCTCCTTGGTTGGGAATACTTCTGTACTGAATTTTTAACCCAGAGCTTTCAGGTTTATCAGTAAATTGGTGGGACTGTGGGCAGATGTCCAACTAAGATTTCAAGAGAAGGAATAAATAAATGATGGTATTTCCAGTGCTTGGTATTTAGCAAAGATAGAAAAAGCTGCAGTGCCTAAGTGCTATTCTTAACTTCTCAGCCATCCTTTACAAAATCACTGTAGTAAATTTACTCTCCTTTTAGGCAGAGCAGCATTGCTATTAGCAATGCTCTTTTATCCACTGTGTCTCTAGGGATGAGTCTATGAGAGATATTGCAAATACGCTCTGACACCAAATGCTCCCTTCTGTGTGGCCATGTCTTCAGCATGGATAATTACAAACACCCTTTATTCTCCTTCCTCATACAAAAGCAGAGAAGGGGAACACAAACCCTTGAGGTTTTGGAAATTCAGCCCTTAAGCAGCTAAAGCTTTCTTCTTCATCCACTCCTGTGCAACACAAGTGTTCCCTTCATCCCCATCCAAAGGCAGTTTGTAACTGCTCTGCTGATTTTTGTGGCAGCAAATGCAGTATTACTGTCTGAAAGACTTTGCAGTATAGATCCCTAGCAAAAATGATTCATCCTTTTCTTAGTTTCTGTAGCCTTTTCTTCTACCTCTCTTGACCTGGGGAAAAAATATCTCGGCAGAAATTATTTGTGGGTCATTATCTGTGATCCTATTCAACACAGAGAAATTAATAGTCTTATCTGCAGGTTTTCCAGAAAACAGAGCTCTCCTGTTGCTCATGAACTATTTCTTTTAAAGGAGAGAAGTTGTATAACCCTGCTTGAGGTTTAAATTCTAGCAGTTCGGAAAGGGATATATCTGTGTTGTGGATGAGAAGGATGATATACATTGCCCAGTTCATCTGAGCTATGAAAATACCTGCGCATACTCTCAGTTTCTCTTTCCAGCCTTTGCTGTTCTTTTTGTTCCCAGGACACACAGCAGCCATGCTCTGGGACTTACCATCCATGCTGTCCCCTTTAGGGATGTGAGTTGCAAGCGTGCCCCTCTCATGCTTTGGCTGTGCTGTATCCAGACTGCCTGCTAGCTATGGCATAATGCATTCAAGGTACACATGCACAACTACTTGATTAACAGCCTGAATAACTCACATTCATAACTCACAACCCTGTCTTCCTTTTTCTGCCATTATCAGAGCCTGTTTGTATCCCTAAGGTCAATGCTAGGTGTGTTTGCTGGAGCACAGCCGGGTTTGCAGCCCGGTCTCACCAGGGTCCCCTCACACCTTGTCTGTGCAGGTGTTGCATGCTTGTCCTGGGCTGAATTCTTCTGAACAGAGCAGATCCCTTGCATGCAGGCAGTGTGTGGTGGGGAGCACTCCAAGGCAAGCTGGACTTCCCTGCTTGGAGGAATGTTCTTCTCCAGAGTTAAATCCAGTTAATGGACTTCAAATAACACTGGCTGCACCATGAAATATTGTGCGCTTTGCGGTGCTGTGCTCACAGCAGAGCCAACAGGAAGATACGGCATCATCCCAGCCTCTTCAGTGCCAAGCCTGGTATCTTCATTTAAGCTGCTTTTGGGAGTGGTTTTAAGCTGCACTCAGGCAGCTGAAGTGCAGCAGGTATTCCCCTTCCCCTCACTCTGCTGGGGTGAGAGGGCAGAGAAGAGCCACGTCTTAAACCGCTGCAGCCCAGTTTGCCGTTGTTCATGTTTCAGTGCTGCAGGATTGCTGGGAAGATATTCTAGGAGAGATTAACTGTCTTTGACATAGATTAGAAGAAAAATTTCACAGTTTTTTCCTGTAGGTACATTTTAAGGATGTAAAAAAAATTCTTGAGAAGTTATTGTCATTCTAAAATGAGACCCAAGCCTGAATGATAGTTTAGCATGTAGGAAAGAGAAGGACAATCCTCAATATTTAGCATAGGGTGGCAACTGGGAAACAGCAGGAGAATGAGCGGAAATCATTGTATTTGCAAAGAAGTATTCTTGACTGTGTGCAGCAATACAGACTGTGTCCCCAGTACGATGTGAGGACAAACAGCAACAGCAATAAGTAAGTGGGGAGAAATATTTGCTGTGCATGGCAGTGCTTTCTCAGCCTTCTGCTTACTGTTAGGAAAAAAGCCCTCTGCCCACGGCACGGGAAGCATGCCCCTCTCCTGCTTTGGCTGTGCTGTATCCAGACTGCCTGCTAGCTATGGCATAATGCATTCAAGGTACACATGCACAACTACTTGATTAACAACCGAATAACTCACATTCATAAATGATATATTTTCTGTTGCTTTCAATTTTAGAAGGTGAAAGTTACAGCTGGAAGTGCTGGTTCAGCCAGCAAATTGTGATTAGAGAGAGGAAACAAAGGATAAAACTCCAGTGCCTTGTGGTTTGTATAAGTATTGTCCTCCTCAGTTTAAAATCTCTTAACCTAGTTGCTTTAATCCTTTTTGGTTTTTTAAGCAAACTGGTGGCATCTCTTTGAATCAAATGCACAACTGGAGATCAGTAAAAAATTGTATGTTTGCGTTCAGCTGAAACTGAAGATGAAACGTCATCTTGTAATGCTTTAACCTACAGCTGAAAAACACTACCATGAGGTTCTGCTTACACAGGGTATTTGTCATAGGCAGATATTTTTGTTACTGTGTACTATAGGTCTGTATAGGAACACTGAGTAGACAGTAACTCTCCTCTCCAGTAGCCTGCAATGAAAACTTTCGTATCAAGCCTGTTGTCATCTCAACTTGAACAGACATCCTCCCTTTTCCTAAATGATAGATTGAGTCCTGGAGTAACACGGATTTTTTTTTGTTTGTTTTTGTTTTAAAATTCTGATATCAGAGTGGAAAGGTTGTTCCTGCTGGTGTTGGAGCACTCTCCAGGGTTTCACTGCCTTCCCTCACTGCCTTTGCCTTGCCATGTGAGTTCCAGCTCTCATGGTGACACTCCTCAAGCATGAGGAGCCTCTACAGGTCCTTTCGTCTGTGAGGCTGTAGAGGAGCATCCACATTGTGTGACACTGTGACTGTCCTCTCAAGTTGTCTCTTTGCTGCTGGCTTCTGGGATTTGTGTGGATAACACCTGATCCAGAGCTGAGCCAGCTGCAGTTGGCAGGAACAGGGGATCTTGGTCCAGTTCTGGGGACAGGAACTTAGAAGTTTTATTCCACAATGCAGCCTTGTTTGAATTCATGGATTTCACAGGCATGACCAGCCTGAGGATTGCCAGAATACCTTGTTTGCAATTCAAACATTAGCAATGCTTTTCATCCTAAGCTTTTTTTAGCAGAATGAAGAGAAAACATAGTCACAAGACAAAAACATAGAGAAAACACTCCTTCAAGTGGAGCAGCAATGAACTCCTGCGAGCTTTCTGGACCCGGAGTTGCTCCGTGCTCCAGCTGCGGGAGCTACGCGCTGTCTCAGCAGTGTCCTGCCCCAGCACTGCCCCAGTCCTGTGCTGCTCTCACCAGCCAGGCTGCTGGGTTGCAAGGGTGCCCTTTGCACAAGGAAATCCTCTGAGAAGCTGTTCCATTTCCCACCTCTGCTTCCCTACAACCCACTGATTAAAGGAACTGTCCCACTGGCAGCTTTTTAGACCCAGACCATCTCACCTGCTCCTTCCCCAGGCTCCTAAGCACTGGTGCTGCTCCCAAGTACAGCTCTTGTCTGCTGGCCCCAATTTGCTGTTGCAGGTTTTGGCTACAGAGTTTAATCTCACCCGTCAGGGATGAGGTGCACTCGAGCAGCCACCATGCATGGGTGGGTGCTGGCTTTGTTGTGAAGCTCTTCCCGTTACAGCTGCTCTGTGAGCGTCAGAGGCAGCACTGGTGTCAAACCCACACTGTGGAGCTTGGCTGCCGAACGGCCCAAAGGCAGAGTCCAACCTGCAGCTCCTTCTTACGTCCATCTATCACTTTCTTCTGCTGTGCAACCTGCAATGCATTGTCTTGCTGGTTCTTGTTTTCTGCTGCAGATCTTGTGCACTTATTAGTTAATTACTTCAAGCATATATTTGGATACACACGTCTCCAAGAATTAACAGAGTGTAATCACTAAAATCCTAGATTAGGTAGTGATTACATTAGATTTAGTGAACAAATTGCTAGCTGCAGTTCATTCAGTGCATCTTGAAACACCCTTTTTGGACCTTTCTCAGTTGTCAGGATTCAAGATAACGTGATAGATTTTACAATTGAATTTGGCATATTAATAACTGAGACTAAAGGAAGATTGGAAGCCTTGTTTTCTCTGTCTTTTGCCTCTTTGAAAAGTTTGTCTCATTTAAACTGAAATACTGAAAAAAGACTGGTGATTTAACTGCATGTGGAGATGGAAGTAGATGCCTGGAGCAGAGATTGATGAGGATAGTTCTGTTCATATGCACGGCCTGAAGTTTGTAGCAGTCTGAGTTCTTATCACACTGCAAGGGCCAAATATGTGCTCTCAAAATAATTAAAAATAACCATAAATAAGGAAAAGATTTGATAGAAATTATGGTGAAAAAGCAGTAACTGAAAGTCAGTGATAATGATGGAAGTTAGATTTGGATTAGATATTAGGAAGAAATTCTTTACTGTGAAGGTGGCGAGGCACTGGCACAGGCTGCCCAGAGAAGCTGTGGCTGCCCCATCCCTGGAAGTGTTCCAGGCCAGGTTGGATGGGGCTTGGAGCAACCTGGTCTAGTGGAAGGTGTCTCTGTCCATGGCAGGGGGGTTGGAACTACATGGTCTTTAAGGTCCCTTCCAACCCAAATCATCCTGTGATTCTATGAAATCAAAGCAATGGTATTTGGCACAGAAGGTAAGCGACGGTCCTTAAAAGGCTGTAACTTCACTGGACTCTCCTCTCTGGCTTCCCTTTGCCTTTGGCTGAAGGTGGCCCTAGCTAAAAAGCTGGGGCATGAGAGCTGGGGAGCTGCACAGCGGGTGATTTTGGTGTTGGTAGAGAGGAGAAGAAAGGCTCTTCTGCCCCAGGAGCTCACCCACAGTCACCTGCTCTTCATCTCCCTTGGTGTGTGGTGTGTGTGTGAACTGGAACCCCTGCACCCCCATACTGCTTCAGTGGAAGTGCAGACTGTGCTTCCACCATGGCCGCCCAGCTCTTCTGAACCACAGAAACCATGGCCATGTCTCTGCGAGCTCCACCAAGGTCTTCCAAGAACCTCCCCTAGCACCACATCAGCAGTGCATCCATTCATCTGTTAGCCTGACATGTGGCGTTTTCCACCGTTTCTTGTTCTGCATCAGGCACTGCTTGCTCCTGGTGGCTGCATGCAGTGTGAGAAGGGATGCAGACCCTTACTGATAACACTACCAAACTCTTATCTTCACGGCTACTGCTAAGCTAAGGGAATATTTCCACTGCTTATTCTTGGTGATGTTGCTAGTCGTGTGGACACAATTACATTCCCATGTAATATGCATGTTGTTACAATGGTAATTACCTTCGCGTTTAAATACATCTCATATTTTCTAGCTATAAAGCATTGTACCTGTCCTGTGCTAAAGTCTGACATTGGGCAATGAATGCATGAAGCCATTGTATTTATTATACCATTGACTTTGTCATATGTAAAAATATTCTCTGTGTGTGTGTGTGAACTTCCTTAGAGATTACTTCTTTTCTTCCAGATTGTTGTTAAAAATAATTGACAGGTTTGAGCTGATGTTAATCCTTAGAAGACCCAGTTATAACATTCTCATTTACTGGTGATTCCTCTTATTGGTGAACCCATCTTTAATCCTCTTGACCAACAGTCTTCAGTAATCTTAATTTTTTATATTAATGTCTTGTAGCACAAAACCCAGAGAGTTTTAGCAAAGTCACAGAACCTTTTCTGACCTCCACCTATCTTGTTTAAAAATTTGGTTAAATAGCAATGCTCTAAAATTAATATTCATATGCTTTTTTATTTGTATGTAAAACCATTTTATTATTCTCATTTAAATAGTTATTTCTACTAAACTGAGAGTTTTTAATTTATTTGCAAATCAGATACCTTCCTAAAAAATACATGACTGTAGTACAAGCTGATGGCATCTTATTTTAGCTAGTGCTCACATTGCTCCATTTGTAGTTTGGGGAATTTGAATGTAAAGACTTAGGGATTTGTCTGAAAAAGGAGGCTTTTGTGTGTGCGTGATATTGCACTCTGAAGAAAATAAATTTATTTAATTATAGTCAAAATTCTTGGAAAAACGTTCGGTCTCTTAAGGAGACTATACTCATTTTATAAGAAAGCACGTTTTTCTTCCTTCTTTGTGCTATCAAATCAGCCCCCAGATGGGTGAGCATGGTCCTTGTGCAGCTCAGATCTCCCTAAGCATCAGGGTGGGACAGAAATCCCCACCCAGTGTGAGCACTGTGACCCCCACCCAAGGAGAGGTCCTTCACACCCGTCCTCGTGAGGACCATGGTGGGGTCCTGCAGGTGCAGGTGGGCAAGCTGTGCCCCTGGCTTGCAGACATGCCAAGGTAGCGCATGGCTGAGAGATGGACTCTGGGATCCGGTCCTTGAGGGGAGGGTGTAGCAGCTGCTGTCAGAGTCTTTGCCTATCCCGTGCAGCAGTGCCTTTCTGCATCCCTGAGCTGCACGCACTGACTGGGAGCAGCAGATGTACATTGGGGCTCCTGCTCCCACCTGCAAAACAAAGGCAGAGGGTGGGTGGGGGCTGGTGGGTGTGCACTGTTGAAGGGGATTCTGTTAGTTCTTCCATTGTCTGCTAAAATTATATCCCTCAGGGGAGCAAGTCCTATGTGCTGGGCAGTCCTGGGAGTTGGGGCTGTTTCCTAGTTGGAGCTGGAATTGAACCAGTGTGTGCAGGCTCTGTCTGCTGTGTGATGAGCCCGGTTCCTCCAAGGCAAGGGGGTTTCACACAGGTGCAGGGGTGTTCCTCCCATTTGAGATGAGCATTTCACGTTTGGAGTTGGAGCTTGCTGCTGGTGATGTGAGGCAGTGAGGACCAGCTGTGGGACAGCTCTGTGGATGCTGGTGGTGGTGCTGGGAGCGTAGCCATGTGTCTACCCTGGAACACCAGCCCCTTCTCCATGCCTTGCTGCAGGGAGAAACTGAACAAGGATGTTGATTTTCACCCCCTTCATCTTCCCTTTATATAAGTGGTGTGTCCAGATGTGTGCTTTCCTGCAGCGCAAGAGCCCGCAAAGCCATTTCTGCCATTCATTAAACTGCCAGCACATTCCTCCACCCTTTCCTCTGCAGGGCTCTCATCCACACCCAAAAGAAATGGATGGACAGCCTCTAGCACACTCAGACCGTGCCTGCAGGCATTTGGAAAAAACTCCAGTATCTGAGTAGGGCTGGGAGTGGACGTGGGGTTTGGTGCAGCAATCTCGAGGGAAATGCGGAGCACCTTGCATTGCTGGAGGCCAGGCAGGAGATGTGCCCAAGCGAGAGGCCAGTGTGGTGCCACGGTTCCTGTTGAAGGGGTGGGCACACCAGAAGTTCTCACCCATCTCTCTCCTGGGGCTCTACAGAATGTCCCCTGACCGCGGCTGCTCAGCTGGAGCTCAGCGCCGAGATGATCAAGGCCCTGCGCAATGGGGGAGCGCACCTGGATTTCCGTACGCGGGAGGGGATGACAGCTCTTCACAAAGCCGTCCGGTGCCGCAACCATGCAGCACTGCTGGTGAGTTTGGGGGGAGCCACCGTGCGTTCTCTCCCTCCCGTCTGCCCTGCACCCCAGCACTGGCTCCTCCTCCCACCCCGTCCAGGCTGCCAGCAGGGTTGTGCCCTTCCAGGGCCATAGCATCTCTCATATTGCTGTCGGGGAGCACAGCCCATTACAAAAGTGTGGCACTGGTAATGTGAGTCTTGCAGGGAAGATAGGGTGAGCAGTGCCTGCTGCCATGGCCGGGGCATCCCCAGACCCTCTGCAGGGCAGGTTTTCCTCCTGCGTGACCACCTGAAGCTGCAGAGTGAGGCAGATACTTCTCTTGCAGACGCTGCTGGACCTGGGTGCCTCCCCAGACTACAAGGACAGCCGGGGGCTGACGCCGCTGTACCACAGTGCCATGGTGGGGGGGGACCCCTACTGCTGCGAACTCCTGCTGCACGACTACGCCCGGCTTGGCTGCGTGGATGAGAACGGCTGGCAGGAGATCCACCAGGTGGGGCGGACAGTGAGATGTGATCTGGCCGGGGTAAATGCTATCCTGCTGCCAGGACAAGGGGATCATCCCACCCCACTGTTCAGCGGGGGGGCCAGCACAGGGGGCCAGGCTTCTGTGTGGAGGACTTGAACACGGTGTGCCAGCTCTGGCTGCCATGCCAGGCCAATGCTCGGGGTGTTTTCTTCTGGCCTTGGTCAGTAGTTTCTGGGATCCTCCCCAGATTATGACTGGCTCATAGCACAGTGCTTTGGGATCTCAGTCCAACACACTAACAAGTGGATTTGGTGTAGGGAAGATATGGGCTAGGGTTAGGGAACCTGAACTGGCTGTGCTTCAAGACATCTTCCTTTGGGAGAAGGGAAGATGTGCTGGCTCTGCCTCGAGCCCCCTTGTCTTGGACCATCATGAGGATATGTTGTCTTTGGGTGCGTGGCCTCCCAAAGCACACAGCTGTCAGCCCCCTGCAAGGTGGATGAGCACTGGCACAGCTAAGGATGAGAATGAAAAAACAGGTTTGTATTTGTGATCTCGATTTACTGGATATGACTGTCCTCCTTCCTGCCTCCATCCTACATTGCCTTGGCAGATCTTTGAGGATGGCTGGTCCCAAGATGGACCAAACCTAGAGGAAAAGAGCACACCAGTTAACTAGAGATGTTGGGCTGTTGTCCTCCTCTTTGCCTGCTTGTGCTTCAGGGCTTCTTTTCACCAGATAATTATGGAGAAGGCTCTGGTACCAGTATGATGTGAATCCAAAATCTGCCATTGATCTAGAGATAATTTGTCCAATAAGTATTCAGGTGTATATTGCTGTAAGGAGCAGCAGTGTGTCTCCATGCATGTTAATAGGACTTTTCAGGTTACAGGTCCAGCCTGAATCAACTTTTCTAGCATGGATGAATCCAGCAGAGGATGTTACGGGATTTGTCATCTTCCTGCTGCTCCCTGATTTTCCTTTTTTCTTTCTTTTTTCCATTTTGCGTTTCAAGCAGGCATGTCGCTATGGCCATGTTCAGCACCTGGAGCATCTTCTCTTCTATGGAGCCGATATGACTGCACAGAATGCCTCAGGAAACACCGCTCTTCACATTTGTGCTCTCTATAACCAGGTACATCTGTGTGATTTGGGGCATGAGAATGAGAAAGTATAGATGAGGCACCAGCCTGCCTGAGATAAAGCAAACACATCGGCCTGGAGCACCTTCTCATTGCTATTACTGTTCCCAGACCCAGAAAGGTGCTTGTATCCACACCTTGCCCTGGGATGAGGCTCCTCCTGTTTGTAGCAAGTCTGGTTTTGGATTTCTCAAGAGCCAGGTGGCTAGAGAAGCATCTATGGTTTAATCTGTTCCCATTCCTGAGAAGTTTTTGCTAATTTACTGCCTAATGTGTTCTGTAATTTTCCCTCTGGTTCCTATTCCTACTTCACAGCAAGCCCCCGTTACTGGTTGGGAGGGAGCAGTTTGCCTGGGTGGAGAGTGCTAATTTGGCCCAGGTGCTCACATTTAATGTGAGGTGGGTGTGTGCCACAAGCAGGGCTTGTTAGGCACACATCCTGGGGCTTTCACCCTATTTTGGGAGGGCACGTGGACTGGGGTCTCGTCCTTCTTATGAGTGGTGCTAAATTCTGAGTGCTAATTTCTGAACTGTGAAGAAGACTGTCCAGGCAAATAGGGGGCAATTTCTCTTTTATTTTCATGTCTTTGCTAACCTTAGTTCAGGAGAGCGAAACCGAGGGTGGTGGCAGAGCCCTCTCTACTCTTATACACCCACTATTTTCTTTCTGAAATGTGGATGTCAGTATCTAAGGTTTTCTACTGTAGGTTTTGTTCATTCTTAGAGATTTTTGTATGTTGTATTATGTGGGTTTTCACTATAAAGGGAATTTTCAGTTTCTGAGGTGTCCATGCTTTAACAATTGAACAGTGATATGTTTTGCCATAGGCACTAGTACATGGAGGGCGATTTGTGGCTTGTAGGTACGTTCTGCACATGAAGGGCTCTTGTACCCAGGTGCCTGCCCACGGGGATGGGTGGGTAAAGCAGCATTAAAGCATACAGGGGCTCATAAACTTGTTGAATTAACATCATTTAGAAGCACAGAGAATTCAAAACAAAATCAATAGAAGGCTTTAGGGATATCGCAATACCTGGGAATGTGTGTGACTGCTGTGCCTGTGCTCTTGGAATGATGTTTGGGCATGGCCATGGTGCCAGTGCCCCAGAGCTGCACACATACAGGTGGACTTCAATCATCCTGGGGTTGGGGTGACCAGTTGGTAGGGGTTGAGCATCCTTACTTGCTCTTGCTGAAGGAGGCTTTCTGAGCGCGATGAAACCACAGGGTTTGCTGCTTTGTTGTCGCCAACCTGCAGTGCTAATTTGTCTCTTCCCCTTTCCCCCTTGCTTGTTTTCACAGGAGAGCTGCGCTCGGGTTCTCCTCTTCCGCGGTGCAAGCAAAGAGATTCGCAACTACAACAGCCAGACAGCGTTCCAGGTGAGGCAGCAAGCTCCAGGCCTCATTCCTCCCGCAGAGCTCCTCATGGCCCCTGACAAGGGCAACCTCTGCAACGTGTCTGGGGCATGTGTGGGGTAAAGCTTACTGGAACAAAACCATTGATCCGGGATGTTTGTTCTGACACCAACTTAATTGCTGGAGCAGGAGGGAGGAAAGAGAACACGTGGTACACATGCAAAGGGCTATGAAAGTGGTATCTTATGGTGGGAGAATGAAAGAGCTTTCTGGTTGTGTGTAGTGGAGATGGAAAGGAAATGTTTTTGCTGTCTGCAGAAATGTTGCAGTAAATGGTAGAGAATGAGGAGAATCCTTAGAAATAAAGGACAGTGTTGCCACAGAAATGAAAGCACCTAAACTTGCTGTTAATAAACTTAAACTAGAGGTTAGAAGACCTCTAGCCACAAGAGACGTGAAACTCTGGAATAGCTTTCTAGTAAGTATGCTGGGTAACAGAGGTGGAAAAGGGCAACTCTGTCATTTTGCAGTGTGATGCCTTCCATAAGTTTGCAAATCATGGGAAGTGAATGCCTGCAGGCTGCAGCCTGTGATGCAAAAGGTCTCTTCCCATCTGCTTTGCCCTTTTAAAAAGTTTTTGAACTTGGAATGGCCATCCTGTTTTTGCTCTTATTAAGGCACAGTCATTTGCCTGAGGACCTTTCAGAACTGTTGTGACTCAATGTCCTAATCTTCAGGTGTCCCTCGAGAGCAGAGAGTGTCTGTCAGTGTCTTACTCATATACCAGCTTGGGTGGCTGCAGATGAGCTTGCTAATTATTAGCCCTTTAGAAATGCTTTTTTTTTGCTTCCCCTTTGGTGTTGTTTATAGTGGCTTTAGGCCACAGAGTTGCAAGTGTGATGACCACAATGATGTCATGCAGTCCCTGCAAACATCGTGCGTGGCCCCTGTGAGAAAGGAGCCTTCTTATAGACACAGTCGCTCTTGTTGTGCATGTATGGCTGCCATTGGAGTGGCAACAGATCCTGGAGAGGTGGGCAGGGAATTCCTGGGCAGATGTTCTGCATGTGCTGGAAATCTGCCACAATGGGTCATGCTGCACTGGTGTTGCCTCCTGTGCAGAAGAACTGGGTATCTCTAGTGAGCCTCCTGCGTGCCAAGGGACAAATTTTACTGGGAAGGCACCAAATCCCTGTGCAGTGTGTGTGCTGTATGCTGGGGACCCAAGGCATCCTCTGACCTGACCGCTTGCTGGCAGCTCTGGTGAACCAGCCGTGATTCTCCCTGAACACCCTGCTGCAAGCTGCTGCAGTGATGTTCCATTCTGCATGAAGATATTTCACTTAAAATTTAAGTATATTTTAATGCAAACTAAGCATCCTGTCCTAAAGAGTATGCAGTACTCATGTGTGTACTTACCATGATTGTATATAGGAATCAAGCAGACATATAGAGATAATCAGTTCTGAATCACTTGTGTGTACAGTGTGAGGAGCTAAAAATGTTTACATAGTTTCAGGAAATGAATACATAGCTTATAGTCTTGTTTAAAAGTAATTTCTTTATTAAGACTGAGACCATGTTCCCCACAAGCTGTGCTACATGTTGGCTTGGATGCCAAGAGGAAAAAGGGCCTTGAAGGTCAAAGTGAGCATCCTTATAGATGGTCTGGTTTTTGTCACATGCAGGAACTTGAGATTTATGCCATGCAATTAATTCACCTATTAAGTGATGGTTGTCTGGTCATAGCTGGGGGAGCTTTGTAGCTAGGAGCGTCACTTGTATGATGCCATGTGGGTGCCTGGTGGCAGAGGAGGGAGGCTTGTCCTCCCCTCCACAGTGGCCTGGGGACCGTGGGTGTGTGCCACTGCAGCTTTGCTCTGAGTGACTGGTGGGGCCTTGCTAACCACAGCAAATGCTGAAGGATGCTGGAGCTCAGCCCAGGGTGGACAGCCTTGTTCTTCGCAAATCCACCATAGCTCGAACCTTCCTCTATCTGCTCTGTGTTATCTCCCGCCTCTGGAAGTAGATCTGGAAAGGGCATGATGTGGCAAGGTCTGCTTTGCTCAGAGGCTGCTGTTCTCCGTGGAGCTTTGCTCTGGGAATTGAGGATGGTCCCATCTGACTGCTCTCCAATTTAGTGTAAAAATATTTATTCCCAGGGAAAGGCTTCTTGCAGGAAACTGCTGCCTCCCTTTTGAGATGAGCTCAACTTTTGGAATCAGGAGATGAAGAAAGTGCAATCTTTTTGCTTTGAGCATTTGTAGAACATGGTGTAGCAGGTGATGGAAGAAGGCAAATGGCTCCTGCTCTGATTTTGCTCATGTCTTGCCTGGTCCTAGTGGATCTTAATGAGGAAAGACCGGTGTTTGCCTCTTTCTTTTTGAAGTAGTGCAACTTATTGGAAGTTTCTGTTCCTGAGAATGGAAACTGTCATTGGTAATCCAATCGGTTTGTTTATTGGCAAATCCAAACCAGAATTTGGTATTAGTGTGGTGTGCTGCCTTCGGTTCCCAGCTTTCAAACAGAAACACTCCCAATCCCTGCTTGGATTGCTTGCTTGACACTTCAGCATGTCATTAAGTCACTGTTGCTGCAAAGTCTGGTGCTTTCTCACGTTCCATCTTCATGTGGTAACGGGGTGCTGGCTTGCTAGGATGGAGTTTCAGCATGGCAGAGGAGAGCCAAGCCTGTAAGAGTGAGTGTGTGCTACCCCACAGTTCTGTGGCTGCTGGGAGCTCCCGTAAAATACATCTGCTGCTGTGTGGCTATCTAGTCAGTTTACTGCACATACCTCCTGTTAATTTGATTGCTGTTGTTAATCAGATAGCTTGGTGTCAGTGTCCCGAGATGGCTTGAGATAGCACTGAGTAATTTAGAGGGTTTAGAAGTTGTAATTGTTTGGTTATCTTCCCTAAGGCATGTCAGTGTGCTTGTGGCCTGGGGCAGCACACCACCTCTCTCTCTCTGAGTTCCTCCTGTTGCAAAGGGGCCTGACACCCATTCGTGGAGTGCAGTGCCTGGCCTGTGTGGTGGGGCAGGAGGGCTGGGAGCAGTCTCACCTCTTTGTGGCTGGTGGTAGGCTTCAGGGAAGAGCGGAAGAGCAGGATGGCTTTGGGGTGAGAATTCTCCCAGAGTATCTTCCTAGCTTCTGGCAATCTGCATCTCTCTTTTCCTGAGCCAAGTTTGTACCTACATCTGTCTTCAATTGCTCTTAGCTGGCTTTTCATCCATACATCCGTAAATTGTGTAAGAGAGTCCCCTGTGCAGATGCAGTCCTTCCCAAAGCTCCCCAGCCTCATCCAAGTACAGTCTTATCACAGAAGGATGGAGCCGTCATTTTTCAGGTAGGGTGTTGCATACTCAAAATGCACTGGATGAAAATAAAGTTGTTTGTCACTGCTCCCCCCCCCCGCCTCCCCCTCCTTCCAGCTGCTTTAGCAGTATCATTGATCAGAAACAAGTGCTGCCAAAGCACTGGTTGTCTCTCCAACCTCTCACGTGCCTTGAGGTGCTCACTGACTGAACTTGGGGTGTTGGCTGCTGGAGCATGCCATGGGGCCAGGAGCCTGTGATGGGAAGGACAGGCGCTGAAGCCAGGACTGTGAAAACTGGCTGTTGCCGTTGTTGATGTGATGAACGCACCATCCCATTTAAACAGCAGGAAGGTACCCAGCAGAGGACTGGAACTTGTGGACAGGCATATAGGCAGGCAGTTGTGCAAACACTGTGAATGGTGGCTGAGTCAGTGGCATCTTCCCTCCCACCAGTGATTTGTACGGGATCCCAGGGAGCTGAAATCCTGTATTCATTAAGTTCAGGGTGGCAATGTTAGGCAATGTTTTGTCTCTTAGGAGAGTGAAGACTTGTCTCTAAATCTTGTTCTTCAAGAGATGCTTTTTTAATATTATAATAAGGTTACTCACTCTCACTGCGTCAGTCTTTTTCTTGCATGGGACTGATAGCTCAAAGTCGTCCAGGTCAGCCTGTCTGCAGTTTCTTGTGTTTTTTATGGAAATGTTAAGTGCTAGCTGCTGTTCAACTGCAGTATGTTGGGTTTCTGTTTTCCCTTTCCTCAATGCCAGGTTGACAGAGTGATTGCAAAAGAGAAGACCTTTCAAATTCTGTGAAATGACCGTGTCCCTCTCTGAGCATGCAAATCACATGATTTGACTTGGAAATGAAATCATTTACCTTTGCAAGCTGAACTTAATCAGAATGATGATCCACACCTGGTGGTGTAGACAGGCCATATGGAACAGCTTTCCTGTGTCACACTGGAGTTCAACTTGCCACTGATAACAAAGACCCCATAAAACCATTTCTTATCTGGTGTGTGAGGGGGAAGGAGATACCCTCTGCTCTTGCCGAAGTCACTGTCCCCATGGCTCTAATCCAGCTTGCTATCTACCAAGACCTCCAGGACCTTTTCTTTTCTGCTGAACTGCTCCCCAGTCTGTGTTGTTACCAAAACTGCTTCTTTCCCAAAAACAGAATTTACATTTGTGCTTTTTTAATTTCCTGGAGGTCCTGCTGATCTATTCCTCCAGCCTGTCCAGGTCCCTCTGGGTGGCAGCCCTGCCTTGTGGATGTTGACCATTTCCCCCAGTTTGTTGTCACTTGTAGACTTGATGACCTCTGTGATGCTCCACCTGTCACTGGCCTTTGGATAAAGAATGACCCATTAACAACCACTCTCTGAGCCTAACCATCCTTTTTTTTCCCCCCATCTAACTGTCCACCCATACATACTGTAATGTCCTAATTTCTATACACATAAAGATGAGACATGGAAGGCTCCATCTGTCTTACTTCTTCTCAGAGGACACAAGGAACTGCTGGTTTTCCTGCCTCTGTATCAAAGAGGTTGGGCCGTCTGTGCCACTCCTGTGTCTCAGCAGTCTGCCTTGTGGTGTGGGGCTGGAGACTTGCTGCCACCACAGGAACCCTGCTTTTTTCCACATTGAGATTTCCCTGTAAACAGCAGGAGAATCCTAAACCGCTGCTGCTCAGTAGCTGTACCAAACGGTTTGTTTCTGCTTCATGTGCCTGTGCATCTGTGTCCCCATCAGTCCCAGATGTTTTGTGTAACTGGTGTGAGCTGGGGGTAAGACCCTGCCTTAGCTGGGTTGAGTCCTCTGGTTTCTAACCCCTTGGCTAGTCTCGTCAGTGCATCAGGTCTTGCTGTACTTTTCCTCCCTGGCTTTCAGATGTCTTAAGGACTCAAGTGTTTTCTTTCTCAGGAACCCAGTACTCTGATGGTATTAAACCAGGTGTTGTATGCTGGCAACCCTACACTTTGAACCTCTGAGTAATTTTTTCACCTTTTGTTTAATAAAAGTCGGTTTTCCAGTTGCCTTTACCCCCGGGTAAAAAGTAGAAACAGTCTTAAGTCCTTACGGTCAGGTCGTCACCTGCCTCGCACTGTATTTTTCAGTGGCCTGTTAGAGGTGCCAACAGTTTCCCTCTAAGAAGCATCCAAGTTTTATCTTGTTCACAGTGTTAACTTCCCAGTTTTCCTTCCCAAACCTCACATCTCTAACATGGAGCCTGAATTTTGTGTTCTCAATGTCAAGATGGATCCTTCTTGTCTGGAAAGTTTTGGAAGTTCCTTACGCTGCCCCATATGTTCCTGGAAGGTCTGTGGGTCAACCGCAATGGCCATGTGACAGACCTTGCTGTAACTGGCTATAGTGAAAGCTCCAGCCTTCATCAGAGGAGTGTGTTCAGTGCCCAAATGACTTCAGAATCACTTGTTGAATATTTTCACCCTTGATATTTCTAGGTGTCCACACTAGAGCTTGGACCTTGCCTTCCCTAGGTACTGTTTATTGTGGCATCTCAGAGCTGAAGTTGTGCTGGTGGAGCAGTCTGCAGCTGGTGCACGCAGGAAGGACTTCAGGACCCCTCTGCAGCAAGGGTGCAGCTGCCACAGTGTCATTGGTAGCACGCACGTATGTGCAGGGTGGGTGAGCTGTCGCAGTTTCTCAAGCGGCCTCATCCACATGCTGGCTTATTGCGTATCTGCGTTGCCCAAAGCCCGCTGAGGCACTGACTTCTTCCTCTGAGGTGGAAGAGGATCTGAAATGATGAGGGGCATGCTCTACCTTTTGTGTTCAGATTTGGAAGGAGAGGGGATATGGCAATGAGCTTGGGCTCCTGTGATAGTTCAAAGGGAGACAGATGGGGTACTGGGGTGTTTCTAGTTCACATCTGTGTTTACGGGGGTGTACAGTCACTGGTAAGCCATCTTTCTTTGTGCATGTGTTCTTCCAATCCTCCTTTCCCAGTGGTAATGGAAGACACTTTACTGCTCCTTTGACATGCCTTTTCTGGATGGAGACTTCTCACCTGTGTTTTCCACAAATCACATCACTTGGCCAAAGTCAAAGGTGGCTTTTCCTTTGTCTCCTCAGCAACGTTTCAGGTTGATAAGGGCTGACCCATGCAAGGCCCCAGTGCTCTTGGTGCCTATGTGCTGCTTATAGTACCAAAATCATAGCATGTAAGAAAAATTACCTGTAGACTGCATCTTGGTTGTATGGTTTAACCATCTGTCTCTGATTTCCACTCTGCTTTGGACTATTTACTTACCCAAGGTATACACTGGAAAATTATTAGAAATGTGTGAGTCTTTTGTAAATACAACTTTTACAGCCAATAAAAATGGCTGTGAGGACCTATCAAAATGTGAACTCAGCATTGTAAGTTTTAATTATCAAGAGGTAATAATTCAGTGTTATTTATTTAAATAAAAGGAACTCGGAATTTTCTTTCATATTGATCTAAAGGTTTGCTTATGTATGTGAGCAGGTGACTGGTGTTGAGCCAAAACTAAACATAGATTGCAATTTCTTTCCTGTTGAAATTGTATGCCAGTGGAGCTATGGGATCGTTTGTGTTAGCTCATCCCAAACACATCTGATGTAGGTTAGAAGTGCAGACAAGTTTTTCTTTAATGATCAGTAAATGTCAATTTAGTACAAGTTTCTTTGTCCTCATGATACTCATGGTTGAACATTTCCATTTATACACATACAGGGTTGTCATTTGCAGAATATAAAAATAGTATGCAAGTAGTTGATTCAAGTTTCTTCTAATGTAATTGTTAAATTTCAATCAGAGCTGCTGCTTTTGTGTGAAAAAGTTGTGCTTGTGTGTCCTTTTGATTGCCACGTTTTTGTGATTTCTGGCCCCCCCACCCCCAAATTCTTCTAAACAGATTTTTGGGGTGTGTGGTATGGCTCTCTGTTTGTTTACTTATAACATGATTACCTAAAAAACCCAAACAAAACCAACAAAAACCAACCAACCGAAAAAAAAACCCCCAAAAAACAAACCCAAAGTTTCTTGTTGTAACTAGCACAGGCTTTGTTGATGCAGAGCTGCTCTGGCTGTGGTGCACTGGGTTCCCCTTCGCCTTCTCCTCTGTGGGCTGAGCAAACCCCACACTCAGCCCCTCCCACGCTCCAGCCCCGACCATCTCGAGGTGCCCATGGGACTTGCCACAGTACTGCAATGTCCATCCTGTGCTGGCGAGCCCAGCCTGGCCCTGGTATCCCAGCTGGTCTCGCCAGTGTGGAGCAGAGGATGGCAACCCCTGCCCTCACCCCACTGGCTGCCCTTGGGCCATCACTGCCTGGGAGGCGCTCAGCCTCCATTGTCTGAGGGTGCTGATGGCACCGGGTCTGAGAGGCCCTGGGATGCCCCAGGCCTTTTGGGAGAAGCCACAGGGCTGCTGCAGCTCATGGGCCAGACTCAGTGCTTTTCCCGGCCAAGCCCCACCAGTCCCTCTTCGTCCATTTCTCCAGGCTGGGGAGTCCCGCAGACAAGCAGCCCTGCCCTTCTGCCTGCCAGCTGCTCCCAAGGCTGGTGGCAGGGATCTCCCTGCTACCATCCTGGCTGTCGATGAAGGTACCAAAAGGGACCATCTCCATACCTGAGGAATGGGCTCATAATCAGCTACCACCTGCACTCTGTATGGGCCACCACCCCACTTTTGAGTCTGGTGGTCGAGCCAGCTTTCCACCTACCTCATTGTCCACCTGCCCAAACCATCCCTGTCCTGTTTTGCAATAAAGATGCTGCAGGAGACCACACTGAACTCCTTCCCAGGATCAGGGCAGACAATCTTCCTGCATTCCCCTCATTCACAGCCAGTCACCCCATTGAGGAAGGCAGTAGAAAGCTAGGACTAAGGAACCAGAGGTGTCATTTTTGGGGTCTTTTCTTTCCCTTTCACCCAGGATCAGCTCTGAAAGTTTTATTCCTGGTGTTTGCTCACCCACTTGTGAGCGCCCACTGTGCTGAGTGCTGTGGTCTGCTTCTGCCCTTATAACTGTGTGCACTCTCAGAAAGCATCTTCTGACATCTGACATGAATCTTAAATTGAAATTTAAGCCCATTACTTTTCCATGGTTATTGAGAACAGATGATTTTTGTCCTTGCTGCAGCTGACTTCTTTCTGTTTTTACAGTCAGATCACCCCTTCCCCACCCAGTCTTCTGGGCTGAATGTCCCAGAGCATGCAGGCTTTCCTGCAGAGACCTTGAAAGCATCATCTGCATCTGATCGTTACTGCTGTTTTACTCTGGATTCTCCCTATATCTTTTATTTAACTCTGTTCCTAAAAGTAGCCGCCTCCAGCTGAAACCCAGCTGGTTCCGCACAGAGCAGAGGGGTTACATCACAGTTAGAGGTAAGGCTGCTAATTGTAAGTCCTGGTATGTTTTCCCTTTTCTGCCACAATGTGACTTTGTTGACTCAATTTCAGCTTGCAATCCTGCATTCTGTAGATCACCTCCAGCAGGATTGCTGCCTGCTGTCTCCCAGTGTGCGTTTGTGCCTGGACTTGCTGAGCCATTGGGGCTGGGGAGACCCAGGGGTGTCTCTCCTCCTGCTCAGATGGGCTGGCCCCATGGCTGCTGAGGGTGCTGGGGGCATTGCTCAGCCAGGTGTGGGAAGTCCCCATGCCTGGAGCACTCCAGCCTTGGAGCTTGTTCCCATACTCGGCCGTTCCTCTGCTGAAGAGCCTTTTCGTTATGCCCAGTTTGTCCCATTACACCTTGTGCCCATTGACTCTTGCTCCTTGTATGCCTCGGAGAAGAGGTTGGCTCCGTCTTCTGTAATCCCTGTACATAAACTCGATATTTTTGTCTCAATTGACCACATCTTCCCACTCCCGCCTATTTCCTGAGTTTTCAACAATTATTTCAATTCTAATCCTCTAATGACTTTGCGTCTTCTTTCAGTTTAGTCTCATCTAAGAATTTAATAAGCGTTTTCTGCACTCCATCATCCAGGTGGCTAATGGAAAAATTGAGTACTACTGAACCTGGGGTAGGGTCCTGTAAAATTCATTTAGCATACATTTTTAGTCTGACAGTTAGTCATGAATTAGTTTTCTAATCAGTTTTTCATAACTTGGCAGGAGTTTCAGCTAGATTGAATTTGTTGTTTCTGAGACTGTCACATAAGGCTGTCAGAATTTTGCAGAAGACAGCTATGTGGTATCTTCAGTTTCTTCGCTCTTCACAAAGCCTGGCCTGCTACCCTCTCCTAGAAGTAACTTGGATCCCTTAAATCTGGTTTGCTCTTTACAGCTTGCTGTTGTTTGGTCATCTCCGTTTACAAATGATCTGCTTTGGCCAGCTTTTTTCCAGACCATAAAATTAAGCTGCCTGGTCTAGAGTGCAATGTTCCTCTCCCAGTGCTGCATATTTAAAGCTGGTTGTAACTTCCCTTCTCTTCCAGGCATCTGAGAACCGTCACAGATGATCAGAGTTCAGCACTAATGCCTGAGATTGTTCCTAGCAGGTCTTTGGCAGCGTGGCTCAGCTCATGGTCTGCAGATCTCTGGCACTTTGTCAAAAAATAAAGGCGATTCATAAACCGTTTTCAGAACTGGGCACAAAGGCAGATACTGCCCCAAATGCTGTATGTGCCACTTTTACAAGGCGCAACTGATCTGCTGATTTAATGGTATTTACTGCATGATCACAGCCAATGGTGGAGTAAAAAGCTCAAGCCAAAAGACAGCAAACCCTCCGGCGTTTGTGGTGCTAAAGCTCTCCGGCTGTGCCAAAGCGCTCAACCGGCTCCCGGTGAGAGCGCGTTGTAATGTGTGTTCCTGTGGCTCCCTTGCTCTTTGCACACCTTGCTTGTTGTATCCCTGTTTTGCACCTTGACCTTCCTTCACCTCTACTGCATCTGCCATGTATATAATTGGGCCTTATAACACTTTGAATGGTCCTTCTTAAATCTTTAGAGTTTTACACTTTGATGTTATCTTAACATACCATTTGTATCAGCTTTTTGGTACAATACAAACAGGTTGTTAGATGTATTTTCTTCAAAGATTTGTATCTTGTTGGTTTAAAATAGGCATCATGGTCTGAACTCTGCAATTTGTAGTCATGTTGCCCAGGCAACAGAATATTCTCAAATGGAGTGATTTTGTTAAAGAATGTCTTCAGTTAACTGTGATTTTTCCTAATTTAAATTAAATTTTAGCTGACAGCGTCTGGATTTCTAATTTCTTAATGACATCATATCTTGTGATGTCATATAAATTAATAAATTTAATTCTTAAGTAGTTTATAAGGGTTCAGTGTTAAAGAATACTTGGAAGGAAGTGGTAAAGCTAGTTGATATTGTACAGTTTAGTTAGCTTAGCTGTAAGCTCTTGCTAGTTAGCTGCCTTTGTTCCTCAACATGTGTAAAGCACAGAAACAACAGCTGCTGTTTGCCATGTTTTAAGGATTTAGTCCTAACTAATGCCAAAAATTTTAGCTGATGTGAGAACGTCTATAGCATTATTTTTATTAATAAGCTCCATATTTTTCTTGTCATCGCTACAACAGTAACCTTGTCCTCCCCCATCTGTTCTCTCTTGTCAAACATTTGGATTGTAAGGGTTGCAGGTTTTTGTAACTGTGTGCAGAGCCTACTGATTTTGCGTTCAAGCTCTACTATAGTAGAAATAAAAATAATTTATGGAGGTGTGGAGTTCCTGTTGACGCTGGAGTGGTTATCCAACCTGTTATGTATTAAAATCACAGCACATTTTCCACAAACTTAATGCATTTGCTATCTGAGTGGGAAAACATTTTTCTTAATATTTAAAAGTATGTTTGTTAACTTTTAACATTACAGTGGATTGAAGTTTGGGACCTCAGAGAAATCTACTATCTGTGCTTAGGCTTTTTGTTGTGCTTAATGATTAGGTAATATAGTAACCCAGCTTCTTCTAACCTTTCTTATTCAGATTAATTAAAAACTTGCTCATAATCCAGATTTTAAAAGCGTAGTTTGCAACAAAAATAAACTATTCGTGACTGCAGTGCCCATTTGCTACTTTTAGAGTGACCACTGTTTCCACAGGTAAGATGGGCACTTCTGGGCTTGACTGTGGAGCTGAGCTGGGCTCAACACCTTTTGGGGTGCTCAGTGACTGTTCTCATCACCTTGCTTGCTTTCCCAGATACAGAAGAGGTGTTGCATCTGCAGTGCTCAGCTTTTCTGATGTGCCAAATACATAACAAGCATTGCTTGTTATGGGTGACATCTCTTTTTTTTTTTTTTTTAAATTGTCATTTCTCTTTAAGTCTGTTGGGAACTGTAGGTAAAGTGACCTCCTCCTCTTCCTCCTGGAAATAAAAAGTCATCAACCCTCTGTAGTGCAAACTTGGTCTTGATTCAGGGCTGGAAATACCAATGTGGGGTGCAGGCAACCCCATCCTCCCCAGTCCCAGGGCTGCGACACATGGCTCTGTGGGCTCTGTGCTCCTCGCATACATGTGGTGGGGTCTGCCACCTCTCCTCTTAAGCTGTCTAATTACCCCTGCTGCTGGAAGTCATCTTTTACCTCAGTGTTGCTCTGCCTAATTTAATCAGCCTGTTGTTAGCTCTTGTGTGTGTTGTAGTAATTGGAAAGCCTTGCAGTTAGATTTCTTCCCCATACCTTAGCACCTATGCACAGTGATCATCTCGCCTCCACTGAGAAGTAGAATAGTTTGATCTCCTTTAACTTTCACATTTTAAAGGCTTTTACAGCTACTGGATCACTTTTGTGTCCATCGAGTGAATCTTCCTCTGTTCCTCTGTTTGTCTCAACCTTGGCTCTAGGAGTGACCTAGTACATTTGCGCAGGTCCTACTGCCACATACAGAGTTCATCACCGAATTCCCACGTATTTCTAATTGATACTTTCAATCAGTCTTTATGGCTACAGTAGTTGTTCTGAGAGTTTATGCTGAAGTTTTTCCCTGCTTTGCATGCCAGCTTTCTGAGACTGTTTCACCTCCTGCAGCGGTGTGCTGTGCCCTTTCCACACCTTGGCTGCCCTTGGGCTCATGTTCTGCTGCAGCAGTACCCTGCTGTCCCACCAGACTTCGTGCACTTTCAGTTTTACCCTCAGCATCGATACCTTAGTCTAGGTGGTCATTGCTAGCACACGGTTGGTTTAGACCAAGAACCTGAGCAATACCATTGAGTAATGTCCTGCTTGATGCTATTTCTACATTAACAAATACGTTTTGAGCAAGATAAATGATACATGATAAATTATACACACACACACACATATCTTTCTATCTCTTCTGGATGCAATCTAGATATACTGTCATGGAGAAAGGTAAATGTGTTGTATATTTCTGGGCAGAAACATCTTGAATGGAGGTCAAGATACCACTTTTTCTACCGAGTTTGAGCAGGTAATCAGCCCTGGAAATGTTTTGTCAAACTCTATGTTCAGTCAAAGTAGATTTTTCTCAGTGCTCCTCTGTGCTGAGAAAATCAGAAATTTGTTCCTAGGGTTTAATGATATTTTTTTGCACAGTAAGCATATTTCTTCTTCCAGCAGTGGACTGGTAGGATAATTGATCACCAACTTTTTTTAATACTTTTAAGATTTGAGGTGAGCAAACCTACTTCTGTCAGTCTTTCCTCAGTGGCTGAGGTTTCCAAAGCCTTTTCCAACTGTTTTTTGTCCCCAAACTCGGCATATCAGTCCAGGTGGATCCTCATCATCTTGTTAATACCTCCTAAAATTAAATTTCTCTTTATGCAATGTCACCATTTTCTTGGCTTGTGTTCAGTTTGGGGTTACGGCTGTTATCACACATTTTCTGCTTTACAACGCCTACCTGTGGATATTCTTTACCTTGTATTGATGTATTTGATTTCTCCATTCCAGTTGTAACAGCTTGTACTAGATTGTACTGGATTTCATCTTTCTGATATCAGACATTGCTGCTTCTGTCAGCCAGACTCATAAACTTGTCAATCAAACTCTGTATTATGCTTTTGGTTTACTTTCCCCAAACTAGGGGAATCATCAGTAAAACAATAATAAAATCTAATCAGAGTCTATGGTGTCAAAACTGGCATAAGGTATGCAGGAGAAAATATTTCAGAAAAGCATTCTAAATGCTAAATATGCATCAGTGTTCTTAATGTACCATACGTGGCCTCTGTGAAGATTTTACAAAGCTAACTAGGTATTATTAGTATAGGTAATGCCTCTTAGGCTATATTACTTATAAAATATTGTGATACTTTTGAAAATATTTTGAATAGCAAGAAAGCTAATGAGATGAGAAGAAGGTGCAGTAAGGAATGAAAGCAATAAGAATATCAACCTAGATAGGGGAAAAAGAAGGAACTGTGAAGCAACGAGAGGGGAAAAGGTATGAATAACGATAACTGAAAATATGAAGACAAGTTCTGGCTTCTTGGTAGAAAAAGAACCAGGAAAGAAAGCAGAGGAAAAGAGGAAAGGAAAAAAAACCAGGAGTTCAGTTTTCATAAAGAAATTAGGGAAATGATAGAGCATGGTTTTTTCCTAGAAGTGCTTCCACTTTAATCTAGAGTATAGCCCTTTCTTGGGACTGATGCCAGGTGCCTCGGCCCATGGTTTCTGAGGTCAACGCTTTTCATAATTTGAAGTGTTTAAGAACACTGATAGTCCTCCTGTTGCCTGGAATTTCTCCAGTTTTCCAAGACCCAGTATCTTAATGTGTATGCGAAGTTCCTCCATTCCTTTTTTCAAGACTTTCTATAACTTACCAGGACTTAACTGTTTGAATATTAATTATATTTAGCAAATGCTGCCTGCCATCTTCCTTTGTTATAGCTGGGAGGTTTCTGCTCCGTGGGCCTCATCATCTGGGAAGGATGCATTCCTCCATTCCTACTAGGCACCTGCCTTCTTGCCTCTTTCCACATGGCTGTCCGCAGTTGCATCATCTGTGTCCATGATGGACCAAGGACAGACCTGTGCCTTTTCTTCTTTGTGATAGATTTAAAATGTTTTCTCCTGGTAGATTACTGGTTTATTTAGCTGCTTTTATCAATTACAATATAGTTGAACTCTGGGCTTCCTGTTGCTGGACTAAAAGACTGCAGACCATGAGAAGATTATCTGGCTATGAATGATTTTCTGTCATCGTGTAACAGGCTGGAGGTTGTTTTTTGCAAGAGGCTGAGCGTGGGCACGCTCACAGAGTGAGTGCCTGTGCTGAATGAGAAGTGTCCCAGCCTTACCACCCTGCGCAGGGATGCATGTCCCCCTCTCCTGCCTTTGCAGGCATCCAGAGGTATGTGCCTGTGCGGTACTCCAGGCACAGGGCAGCCTGTTTACTAAAGAGCAGCTTTCATTTGCCTGATGAATTTCTGTTTGTTTTTTTTTTTCTTTTATTTACCTACTCTCTCAAGGCTTCTTATCCTAATTTTATTTGATTTGTTTTCTCTCTCTTTTCACTTGAAGTTTGTCTCGTAAAAATTGATCAGGTTTCTGGCCTCCTGGTTCCCTCCCACTCCTCCTCCAGTTTTCAGTGTGAGACTGATCTAATTCTGAGTCAGATGCCATCTCAGCTTCGATTATCCAGATGATGTTGCTGACTTGAAATCTTCCCTGACCTGCAGCAGTTTCACTCCAGTTACAGATGTTACACAAAAGTCTCTGCTTTGTACAGGAAGCACTCCATCTCCCCATCTTTCAGGCTGAGTCTGGTAGCTCTCGGAAGGTCTGTCGGACCCATCTCTAATTCTGGTGGTGAGAACCATGCTGGATACATATCTACATACTGTCCAGTCCCTTGAGAGCGTCTTTCAGTGCTGGCTGGACCAGAGACCAAAACTGACCCACTCTTCCCAAGAGGACTGGCCTGTCCTCTTTACCCTGTTCTGCCTGCCCTAGGTAGCACCATTTCTCATGACTCCATCTGAACAAGGCAGAGAAGAAATATCCTGAGATGTCTCCCCTCTCTCCTGTGTCTGAGGTACTCTTTTTTTCCCAGGTGCTGACCACACATGGACCTTGCATTCAGCTTTCTGTGACAAGTAACTTTGATCTGATTTTTTTAAGGCATGCTTTGTGGCCCTGGGAGGTTTCTGGGCAGATGCTATCCTGGCTCTGGCCAAATCTGTCATTCTTCCCTTGCAGAATCTTTTCCTGAACTTTCAGGAGATGCTACCAACCCACCTTTGGTCTCTGCAGGAAGCTGAAGCTCATTTCCAGAGCCTTTCACAGCACAACAAATTAATGGAAATTGTGACCTCCAGGACATCACACTTGTCAGCCTGCGTGGCTGCCCAGCACATTGCTGCCATGGCCTGCAACAGTCATAGTAGGGTGTGCAGGGGGTGACACCTCTGTGCCAAGGCTGCTGGTGGTACTTGTACCAGTATTTCTTGGATAATTCAGCACTCTTCTCCTTATAGCCTGTACTGATGGTTATCAGCCCAGCTGGAAAAGTCAGTGAGACTCACTCCTCGGAGTGTGGAGGTCACATCTCCTCCTCCAGCTCAAAGGCTTCCTGAACATAATGGCTCTGAGGTGCCCTAAGGTTTGTTCCTGCTTCCCAGAAGCACTCAGAGTTCAGAAAGTGCCTGTTCCCTTTGATGGAGGAGATCACAACATCATCTGCCTCTCTTTAGGATAGTTTTGTGATGCATCTCATTAGGAGAATCTTCATGTTATTCCAGTAGCTCCATGTGCGTCTTCTGAAAATACTGAGAAATTTCTCTGTCCCTCTTTAGCCTAGAGCCGAATGGTTGCACCTTTGGACATTTTTTGTTTCTCGTATATGTTTACAGTTACCCATTGCCTGATGCAGACCATTTCCAGATACTCCTTGTAGGCTTAGTGCCAGAATGTTAGCCTAGCTGCCTGGCTGAAGTGCCTCTTCTAAATCAAGGGCTTGCTGCGTAGGAAAAAATAAATCATCATTTGCTGTATAGCCCATCAACTGCAAGTTGGGTGTTTCCAGGAAGTATTGGGTCCACTGCGTACAGATGGCATGCGTGGTTTGCAGGCATAGAGGGCATCTGAGATGCATTTGTCCCAGATCAGCTGTGTAGCTCGTGCACAGGAGGTCTGTCTGCTGCTTCCAGTAAGTGTTGGGTCTACATCGTAGTCAGAGAGTGACTGACCCCACTGACGCTCCCTGAAAGCATCAGACTAGCTGCATCTGTGCAATGTAATGGCAGCACACGTTGCCGTGAATGTATCTAGAGTTTCTGCTCATATGGCAGCCCAGATGGAGCTGCCATATGTGAACAGTAGGATTGACCTAGTAGGACTGCCAGATTTCTGGAAATCTAGAACAAATATAGAACATGTTTGGAGTCTGCCTGGCCAAGTAAAGGTAGGCAACTTTGATAAAAGTCCAGACTTAGAGCAGTGCTACCTGATTAAATAAAGTGTGATGATCAAAAAGAATCATTTTGCTCTCCATTATCTGGGGTAATGGAGAGGTAGGAAATAATCAACAATGGAAAGCCTCAATAATTTGAGAAGTCTTGTGTAAAGTGATACAGGAATAATTGACAATAATCTGGCATATTGACAGATGCTTCTGAGGAGAGCTGAGTAGCTTGAATGTGTTGTGACACTAAACTGGCTGCCTGCACCCTACCTAATAAGACCTTTTACACTCCTCTTCCACAGAAGGTCTGCTCCATTCTTGCCCAGCAGCACTGCTGGCGATTGCTTCCTTCTCGTCCCATCATCTCCTGGAGCCACTGCTGCATCGCACCTGCCTTCCTCATGGCTCTGCTCCTGCCTTTGCATCTCATTGCCCTCTCTGCTCCGGATGCTTTTTGCACGTGTAGGATAATAACAGTGAAGGTCTGCACTTCTCTAATTGTTGCAGTCTGCAACTGAGAAATACTTCTGAGAACATGATGTGCTTTGGTATGGAGCAAACAACAAGGAGGCGGGTTTGATTTGGGAAGTGTCTTTCACTTCTCAGGCTAGAGGTTCCAGTGGTGGAGGTGTGTACTTTTTCAGGTATGAAAATATGTGAACATACCCCCATTTTCAGAGCCACTTTGGCATCTATTCAGGTGCTTTACCGTGGATATTTTAGGGACCAAAGAGCAGCTAATGGTAGAAATAGCAGTGTCCGGACTTGTGAGGACAAGTTCAAGGTGATTGTACCCATTGTCATACTGTTGTTGTGCCAGGAAAATGACTCCGTATTTTTTTTAACCTTCAGGATAGATATTCTTCACCTTTCCTGTGTAAAATACCACATCGCAGGTTGGCCAAGACTCTTATCCCTGGAGATATTCCTACCTGAGCCCTCCCTCCATGGGAAGACTGAGATCCTGGCCATGGCAGCAGGATCATCAAAATAGATTTCATATCTCTTTGTGCTGTAGTTCTTCCTTCTTCAGAAAAACTGCAGGAGTGGGATCTGGAGTTCCCGTCATGTCCCACAGGACAGTCTGAGTGGGACTGCTGGCTGGGACTCACGCAGTGCCTGTGCAGTGCCAGCAGCTGCCTGGTTTGTTAACTCTGCCAAAGAGGGCTGCCTGCCTGGGGCTGGTGGGGGGAAGCTGTGGTATCTCCTGGAGGTGGTTTCCCTGCCCTGGGCATCTGCAGATCCACATCTGCAGCATGTGGAGGACATGGGCTGACAACAGCAGGCATAGAGAGGCCATGGGCCTTGGTCTGCAGGGCTTCTTTCCAGTTTGCTAGGGAGCCTGGAGGTGCTGCCTCTCTGCTCCTGCTCTTAGTGGATCAGTTCTTCATGTAATGTAAGCTTGTCCGAGCACCCTACCGCTTTGGGATACCTTTTGGAGCTGAAAGACACAATGTCTTCCCATAGTAAAATACATCCTTCCAAGATCCATCTTCGCTCTCCATCATTTGTCTCAAATCAGTGCAAAGAGACAACAGATCCTTTAATATGAATATACAGTGACAATTCAGAACAAGAAAAAATAAGTATTATTATTAAAGTAGGCCTAGGATGAAACCCCAGTTAAATGCCATGGTTTAAAGTTGTTTAACCAGTCTCTGTGCATCTTCTATTTATGTTTGGTGGCACATGAGTGATTGCATACCTCTGTGAGAAACCTGTGCTAGGTGGAGCAAGGAGGCAGCACCCTGGTCAGCTGTGCCAATGACCTTGACAACGTGGAAATGAGTTCCTTTGGTTTCTCTTCTGTAAAGACTGGACACCCCTGGTGTGGTCTGAGAGCTGGGTTAGTGGTTAGCTGATATGATGCTGCTTTCACTGCTGCGCAGCAGCAGTTTGCAGGTGGCCCCTCTGTACTATTGCGCCTTGGCACAATGTTGCTGCGTTCATGGTGAATCCTCATCGGTTGTTGCCCAAGCTTGGTGCCAGCCTGTGTCACCACGAGGGTCACCCTTTCATGGTTTCATGCAGTGTAGTGGACTTTTTTTTAAGGGATGTTGGCACAGTACTGTTACCCACAGAACCTGGGTTAAATCTCAGAGCTGTGACTCTTACCAGGAATATTTAAACGATCTTGCTGGTTTCTGCTGTTAACTTTTAAGACCTTATATGTACAATGACATTACGTGCTGCACAGCCTGTTCAGATGTCCCGCCTTCTTTTAGAAACCACTGAGTTTGCCTAAAAAGATAAAAATAGGCAAATTGCTGCTAAAGAGCGTTGTCACTTTGATCTCATGCTATGGAATGACTCAAGGTGTTACAGCATTTCAGAAAATAACCCTGTGCCAGAGCCATAATATGATTGTATGTCTTGTGCAGCTGGAATGCAGGTTTCCGTTGTTCAGCCTGTGGCTTGCAGAAGGACGGAATCTGCATTCATAGCATCAGGGCAAGACACGATGAGAAATGCCCTTTGCACAACATCTGCTGTCTCTGTGACAGCACCAGGATAAGTAACTTGGCTGTGATGTTAAGATGGCATTCCTATGTGGAACATCTGGCTTATTGCTTGAAATAAGGCTTCTGTGAGGAAGTCAGATTATTTTTTCTGATAGTCACCAATTCCTTCTGCTTTGGTGTACAAGCACTGAAATTGCTAGCTGTGAAATATATATATATAAAAGATAAACTGTTTTCTGGAGTTTCCATCCTTGAGACTTCCTTTTCTTGTTTACTTGTCCCCAGAAATCTGTTGCTTTTAACTTAGAGGCGTGCACTGATATGGCCTATCATGCGGTCTCTTGAATAGTTTCATCAGCAGAACTGCACGCAGCAACGTGGTGCTGAGGCAGGAGCGAGCAGGAGGGCACAGGAATGCTGATGGTGGTTTCATAGCTGGGGAAGCCGGTGTGCTGGGAAGCACCAGCTGAGGCAACAGTGCAATGCATGAAAGCCTGTCATCTCCTTTGCTTTTACAAGTTGGATTGAGAAACATACCCAGCAGGGCTCTTCTCCCATCCTAGGGATTTATGTGAGATTATATTCTTAACAGATTTATCCAGTGTGTTTCTTCTCGCCTTTGCTGGAAGTCGTAACATTTCCAAGGCAGGGAGAGAGGGAGCTTCTGTTGCCTGCAGCGCTGGCTGTCCTGGCACTGGGACCTCCCGTGCATGGTGGGCGCAGCAGTGGGAGACCCCCACCTCCAGCAGCCAGGCCAGGAGGGACACCCGGCGTGCGTATAATAGCAGGACCTGCTCCTGGTGCAGTCCGTGCATTCGCCATACATTTTAGGAATTATTCCTGAGATATGCATCTAATAAGACTCATAATTTGTACTTTGAATTTGGATTTTTCACAGAGACAGTGGACCGTACATTAATTGTTTGTTTGAGGAACTTTGAAGTTCAAATTCTTTTTTTCTAAATTCTCCTTTCCAGTCTTTTTATTTTTCAGTTTGGTTATTTTTGCTTTTAAATGCCTCCAAATTCAGGTCATTTGCTCTTCTATACAAAAGCTTTCTTTGCCTGCTCAAAGACTGTGACCTTTAGGAGAGCAGACCTTATAAACGTATATATAAGGAGAGACAGAGAAAGATCGCCATTTGAAGTGAGCTTGGGGAAAAACAGAGATTCTTGTTCGATTTTTCTGTGCTACTGTGGCCTAATTTCCTGAATGCAGAAAGAAGGTTTCCTTTCTTCTAGCCATCACTGATTGCTTCCAGCTCCGGCTGAGGAGGTGGAGCACAAATTCTGGGCTTCAGTAAATGAAAAAAAATCACATAAACATTGTTGAGCTGAGGATAGTAAGACTATTTCTGCTGATAAAGGCTCATAGTAGAGAGCTGTGCATGCTGTACTGAGTCACCAAGTTAAATATATCTCTTCGTCACAAGTTAGTGGTAAAATGCAAATGAACCTCATATTTCTAAAAGCTGTTCTTGTAGGAGGGCAGGGAAACGTTTAACAGCTGGAGCTGCTAGTGTTGCTCTTGACTTTGTCAGTGGCTGGGAGGGTTTGGTTCCTGCTGCCTGCCTGATCAAATATTTGTCTTGAATATCAACCCTAACTTATAAAGAAAAGGGATGTGTGATGGTCCCAGCATGGACAGGCAAAACCTGCAGCTCTGCCTCAGCCGATCTTACATATGTTTTCGTGTTCTGAGCAGCAGTACTTTGTTTTCATGCAGAATCAACTTGATCGAGTTGCTTCTCATTTGCAAATCAGCTGCAGGTGCTGCTGAGTGAGGGCACCATCCTGAGAAGCTCAGCAGTGACTGGGGGGACTGGGTGTGCTGGGAGGGGTGGGAAGGGCAGAGGTGGCTGCAGTTCACGGGGGGCTTCAAACATGGGTCTCAAGCAGTTCAGTCCAGAACAGTTCTTCCAGTTTATTTTCCTGAGTACTGGTGATGGATATCCTGTACTACTACCTATCTCAGTGTGGTTCTTTCACATGTTAAAAGAATAGTCTTTCACCTTGTTCTGAAAACAGTGGATTGTTCTGCTTTACTAGCTGTGACATGGTTTTTCTTCCCCAAATATGTAAGAAATCAACAGAGTTCAAGAGATGTCGCTGGTCTACTGGTTGAAGTCTTGCTCCAGGAGAGCAGGACTTCAGTCTCTCTCCTCTTACTCATTTACTAACCTACCTTTGTGTAGTCTGCTGGTGTTCTGCAGTTCCCCAGGACATAGGCATCTGTGGAAGCAGTTCCTGGAGTAAGACCAGACCAGTTTTGGCTGTTTTGCTGGCAGACCCATGTTCAGCTTCTCAGCTTTCTTTGTTCCTTTGAGTTCTTCAAAGCTTTTCCTGTGGAGAGAAACTACAGGATGGGTGGTGGGCAAAGCAATGTTTAATGTTGGTCTAAAGTGCCGTGGCGTGGCTTTACTGGGGCAAGCTGCTGCTGCAGCTTTCTGAGTGGAAGTGGTTCCTTGGCCAGTGCAGCCTGGAGCGAGCACGAGTTAATCCTGCAGACCGTTCAGGTGAGATGTGCAGGGAGCTCAGTTGTTGGTAAGTTGCCTTTTGTCATCTAACTAGGATTCACTGAAAAGCTTCAGGCTGGAGAACATCTTATCAGTATCTGCAAGACCTAAGATTAATTCCTAGCAGCTGTTAGGTGTATCGCCACCAGGCTCTTGAGGAGAGGGGAACAGTGACCTGCGAGTTATTTGCCACTCTCTTGTTGCACAAGCCATCGACATACGCTCTCCCTGCGGTGCTGAGAGCGTGTTTTCACCTCGGGGTTACTGACTGGGTGAGCTGAGGCAGAACAATCGTTGGCTTTGCATCCCCCACAGAAAGCAGCTGTTATTAGTCCATATGGCGTGATCCGTGCAAGTGAACACAGGGTCGGTGCTGTTCGGAGCTGCTCAACTGTCTTCCCTCCCTCTCTTTTCAGGTGGCCATCATTGCAGGAAATTTTGAATTGGCTGAAATCATCAAAACCCACAAAGAGTCCGATGTTGGTGAGTTTGATCTTTCTTCTTCCCCCTTTTCTCCCTTTTTAATCATGCTGTAGAGTGCAGGGCTAGGTTAGTGTGGGTGTGTTAATGATGGTTTCCTGGTGCTGCCTGCAGTGGCCGGTGGAAGCTGCAGATTGCAGGCGGATTTGGGTCTTGGGAGTGGAAGGACAGATCTGCTTTCCTCCTGGGGCCATCACTATCCAGTCTCTTTATTCAGTCCAATGTTTGCTTATGACTGCTGAGAATGCCAAACGAAAGAATTAGCCAAACTGTCAGTCTGCAGTAGCTCTGAAAAGCTCTTCTGTAAAAGCCCTTACCTTTTTCTTTGCATCCTTGAGGCCATTTCATACTAGAGATCCTCTCCTGCCAAGGCTGTTAGCTGGACTTGGTGCAAAGAGGAGACATCCTCTGTCTTAGCAGTGATGATGGTTATGGAGCTGCCCCACACTGAAGCTCATATAAGTAAAAGAAGCAAAGTAGCAGCCATTCTTGTTGTACTTGCTTCTTTATGGAGGACTATTTTTGGGTTTTCTGGTCAGCCTTTCTCCTGCAGCATCTCTTCTGTCCTCCTACGGTGTAGATATTATCATGTGATAGATGCCTTGCAAAACAGTTTTAGGTCAGGTATGAAATCAACACTTATTGAGTTCTCTTGAATTATTCTGAGAAGTTTATTGGTCCAGAACTCTCTAAAGCAATGGAGGAACCAGTGCAAAGGGTTAATTATCAGCATGTGTGCATCCACAGAAGGTACAGAGTCATTGGGTCAGCAGCTGAAAAAAAGACTTGAGGAGTTTGAAACAACCAGGAAGTATTGAGCTTGATTCTTGGAAGTGGCTGTGAATCTAGAAACCTGGGCCCTGACATCCTTCATCACTTCTTTTCTTAACTAGCTATCACTGATAGTTATAAACAGCTGCTGAGAATTTGTGGGAAGATATAAAAGTCAAAAAGGACATGAGAAAAAGCCTGAGAATTCCTTATAACTGTGTCAGTGAACAGTGCTCACAAGAAAGCCACCCTATTAATTCAAGAGGAAAGTAAATGTTATTGCTGTGAGAGGGGTTTTGGACTAGATGCCCTCCAAAGGTCCCTTCCTGCCTAAATTCTTCTATGGTTGAATCTAAATCTGTGATTGGCTCAATTATTTTTATTACAAAAGTGTAAGGAAAAAGGGCATGAAAACATGTCAGGTAGAATGAATTGTTCATGTTTTAGATATGGCTGTTTATATAAAATAGGTCAGGTAACAGTTGCAAACTAATCCCAGGCAAACCAGCAGGTCCAGATGGTATCCACCTGGGGTCAAGGGAACTGGCAGCGAACCTCCCGAGCAAGGAGAAATTGTTTTTTGAAGTTCATTAAAAATTGAGAAGTGCAAGTGTCTGACTGGACTGGCATTACCTGGGATGAAGAAGGGTCTGGCTTTTTCTCTGACAGTTCTATGGGAACAGTTCAAGAAATCCTGAAAGCGAGAATCTGGTAGGAAAGGGCAGGATAGGGCAGCACTGTAAATGATAGCTCTTGGGGAAATCTTCTCAAGTTCCCGATATTAGGCTGCACTTGTCTGGCTGTGAGACAAGAATTTGTGGCCCACACCATCAGAAATATTTAGAGAGGACCTGCTGTGTTAAGGCTGGGAGGAGGGATGGTAAGCAGTAGCTTTTGCTCTGTTCTGCAGGACAGCCCTTAGCATGCAGTTGTGCTTTCAGGCTCTTAGTGCCTCCTTCAGTGTTTCTGCCTGGATCCTGAGCATTTCTGAGGTGGAGCTGGCTGTCCCCACGTGCTGTGCTTTGTCCTACAATTTAGAACAAGCCCAGAGGGTGCAAACTGAATTTCTTTCAGTGAAAATAACTCAGAAACTGTGTTCCAGAAAAACACACGATGTGCTCCATCTGCTGACAGCCCATGGATCTAGCCAGGGTCAACAGTTTGAAGCAGGACGCCCAGTGTGAATGGTGGGTTGCAGGATTTCCCATGCAGGCTTCACTGTGGTTCTTTGTCCATGGGTCTCCATCCCTTCAGTCACTGCAGAGACCAAGAGCTGCTTATTTCATGACAGCCACCAGCACTGGGGTCAAAGAAGGTCCGAGTGGAAGGCAGCGAATCTGGGGAGGGACAACATGTTCTTACAAGAAGAAAACATTTGTAGAGAGTGTGGAATTGGGCTGTTCCATCTTTTCTGGTTTTTTCCTTATCCTCATATTTTGCGGAGCTGCAGACAGAGAATGCCATGAATGGTAACTGCTGTGCTTTGTTTTCTTGGTTGGACCTGAGGGTTTGGATCCTCAGGACTTATCAATGCCACCACAGACCCTCTGTGGCATACTCCGGTGCTTGTTGGACAGTGCAGCTTCTGCTGCTGCTCGTATGGGAATGGTTTCTCTGGAGCAGCAAAGACAGCCCTGACCTTCCTCCTAAGCAGCAGGAGGGTCTCCTAGGGCATGGCTGCAGAGCCTTGTCTCCAACCACTCCAGGTGGATTTGGAGATGTTCCCAGTTAAGCACGTTTACTGGTAATGCCTTGGGGAAACATGTAGGCCACCTACTCTAGCAACCTTGAGTTGCTCTGCAGGGGCTGTAAAAGGAGAGCTCATGCCAAGCTGATCCTGAGCCTTATGTCTACTTCCCAGCACAGCCCCTGGAGTTGGCAGTCAAAAAAAGCTGCATGCTCAACAGGAGCACCAGGAGCTGGCCGATGGGAAACAAGGCAAATGGGATGGTGTCTGAACCTTGGGGCCTCTCTGGAGTGCCTTTGCCATCCTCCCGGCCCATCCATTTGCTTGTCCCATTGGCATTCAAGTCTTAAATCCACATCAGCATTTATCAGTCAAATGTCTAATTCCACTCAATAAAATCAGATGTTTAAAAACATCACCTGTTTTTCATTAAAACATTTGCAGTGGTGTTAACTACACATTGGGTTTTTTATCAGTTGGATCCTGTGCCAGCTGCTCAGTAATTTTCATGATCCATCTTTTTGGTAAGTTTTCTTAGCCTGCAAATTTAAAATATTTGTTTCAGCTAATTAATAGCTCTCTCTGCTTTGTCATCATGTTGACACAAATACCTCTTCCTGCTTCTTTTAGAATATACTTCTGCATCTACGAAACAACCCGGAAGCTTTTTTTGGTGTTTCCTCCACTCTGCAAACCACTTATTTTTCTTCATTGTTTTTAGCTCCCCTTACCAATTTTGAGTGTATTGTAACTTCATATTGATTTCAGTTACTTTCCATAATTACAGAATAAATAGATTCTCTAGTACAAATTGATGTCTTCATTTTGCCACTCTTATCCAAGTAGGCATTTAACCACAGTTGGTTTATTTCGTAATTGTGGTTTTATAACTTTTCCATTGTTTGCTAATATTTTAAAAACTCCCTATTTTCATTTGTATTTTCTCTCCCTACATGAAAGTGGACCTGGAGGAATAATATAACATTTGTCCAATAGTGAGAAATTAGCCTTAAGCGTTAAATGTATGTAAGACTGGCTGAGGCTGTCTTCCCTTTTCTTACGCCAAATATAGTCAGGTCATGATTCATGGTCACTAAGCAACCACCAACTTCAAGTCAAAGGAATTAATAAATTATCAGTCATAACAAGGCCCAAACCAGTTACCCCATATTATGTGGAATACCTTTTTTGTTGGAGAATGATAATCTGCAGCTCTGTATAAGATCACCAACAGTTGTTTGCCAAACTGAAGCGCACCATAACAACACTTGTTTTCCTCCTGTGTGTACGCAGGGGTGGGGAGTAACTCATTCTTGAGTGACCCCACAGTGGTTCTTGCTTTTGGGATGTGTTATTCTCTTGGCCTGTGTCTACTTGCGATCCTCCAGCCCTGGCGTACTGTTAGCTCTGGATGGGCAGCGTTGCTGGCAGAACCTTCCTCTCTCCTGCTGCTTTGGGGTGGATTTTTTCGAGGTATTTGGGCACATGAAGACACAGGTTGGACACAGCAAAGGTCAGAAAATGACCCAGTCACGTAACTCCTCATGAGGTATCCATCCCATGCTTACTGTTACCAAGATGGTAAGCAGCACATAAGTGGCCCTGTTCCCTAGTTCCTTCTCCATTGGGAGCTGATGCCAGGGAGTTAATTTAGAGCATGACATGCTAGGAAGTTTACATGAGACTTTGGGCGCTGAATTGTCAGTTGTTGCTGAGAAATTTCAGCTTTATGACGTGTTATAGCTCAAACCAGAGAATAAGTTACTTCTCATTAGTGAGGGTGTCCTGGACCCAACCCAAGATCAGTGTCTCCTTGTCCTTCAGGTGCCCTTCTTATCCAAAGCCTGTCTAGGTATGTCTGCGTGCTGTGAAGCTATCTGTCAGAAACTGTCTGTGGGACCTGTCTGGGATCACCCCAGCAAGTTAAAAATTTAAGATCTTCCAGTGCTACTGATTCTCCCCTGTAAAGAGGAGAAATCTACCCCAAAGGATTTAAAAGAAAGCATTTGGCTTCCTTAGGACACTGTGACTTGATATCACTTGGTGCCAAGATCCAATAACTTGTTAATAATATTCACTGTTGGTGAAACATTTTTCCTTTTATGAGGGAAACATGATGCTATAAACAGATCTTTGACCATCCGTGTTGCCCTGGTCTGAACCTCTTATGGCTCTACTATGTTTTTTCCGAGATGGGGATTTCTACAGTGGCATAATGATGCCTGCTTTGCTTTCTGTATTCTAGTGATGGTATCCTGTGTTTGAATACTGTTTCTAATTACTACCAAGCTCAGAGAGAATTTTTTCATGGAGCTATGCTGTAGAATGGCATAGAGCATCTCAGATAGACGTCTGTGATAAGCAGAAGTAGAGGTTGTGACATTTCTTCCTTTCAAACCTTTTCCCTTGATCCATTCTCAGAGAAGTTCAGAAGAAGGAAAGTGCTAAATGAAGTAGATGTTGAAAAACTTTGTATGGAAACCATAGATGAATTCTTGTATGATGGAAAGCTTTATTTCTTTTTGTCTGCATCCCATTTCTGGAATGCATAACAAATGTGGTGGTTCTTGTTCAGCTTACTCTATTTATAAAGATAGTTGGAAATTTGTATGCCTGCAGTGGTGAAGTGGTAAGATGGAGTATGATCATTTTCTGTGTGCCCTTCTTTCTTACATAGCTTCCACAAAGACTTTTTTTGCTCACTATTATTAATTTAGAATAATAATTAAATTATTTAGAATATTAAGCTACAGGAGTCCTTGGTCTCACCAGTCCAGCAGTTCCTAAGAATGGTTATGGTTCTCTGCAGAAAATACAGTAAAATATGATGGGACAACTGGAACAGCTCCTGGGTCCTGCCAGAACATGGTTTTTGATTACAGCAGGGTAGAGATAGGTTCCATACTCTTCTTGGCACATGGTCCAGGCTAGGGATGTTCTACAGCAGAAGTCATAGAATGGCCATAGAACATAGGTATTCTGCAGAAAATCACTTCTGGCTGGGAAGACTGAGCTGAGTTGTGTTTGGTGGCAGTACTTGTTTGGAAATGGAGTTAAATTCTGGGCTGGTACCCTCAAATTGTAGAGTTTATTTGTATAGTAGGCATGTAGCTGAGAACAGCAGCTCCTCATGCTGTGGTTTCCCCTCTGAAAAGGAAGGGACACTTGTGCCTCATGATGGTGCTCAGACATCTGCACCTCACAGGGAGATTTGTTTCTGCACAGTGAAGTGCTGGCAGTTGTTGATCCTTGGTTTTCACCCAGGACTGGCCTGGGAACCTGTGCGTGTTGCTGTGAGCCTGACCCCAAGATGATACTCCTGTGTTCATCTCTCTGAAAGGTCTTCGCCACCCCTTCTGCAGGGGATGCCGTCGGTCTACCAGTGACCATAGGCCTGTGCAAGGGTGACTTCACAAAGAAATCTATTTCTTCATTGTGAGTTTGAAAAATTCCTCAAAAAGCTACTGACCGAACAATAAAGTTTGAAGACCAGAATTACCACTGTTGTCATCTTGTGATGAAAACAGCAATGCTTGCACAAATCTATGCAAACTTCTGGGTAAGAACTCTTTCCCAGTATACAAATATGACTGACGGTCATCTTGGCAAGCCATGAATAGCTTCTGTTCCGTTATTTTCTTAAAATAGGTCAGGTTGACCAGCTTCTGAACTATTGCATGGCTTTGTTTTGAACACTTTTTGGTTTTTAACATTATTTTTAGAAACGTAGGCTGAATTTAGATGCATTTTTCCATAATAACCTTATGTAAGAACAGATGATGCTACCCTTTTTCAGGGGTTGATGTATCTGTTGATTATGTTAGCTGTTCTGCTCGCTGCATTTTTCCTGGGGCCTGTCCTCAGGTGGTTTGTGCAGGACTCATGGGCTTGTTTCAGTATTGCTACTTTTCAAGGAACAATCCTATGTTGTACAACCTCCCTCTGTGTTTCCCAGATGCTTCATCTTGCATCAGGCTGTGATGAAGCGTGTTGAGATGATCCTGTCTTAACAAAGGCCTGAGATAACATTGTGTTGATACCTTTTCTTGTATGTTGTAGAATCACAGAATGTTTTGGGTTGGAAGGGACCTTAAATATCATCTAGTTCTAACCCCCTGCCAGGGGCAGGGACAGCTTCCACTAGACCAGGTTGCTCCAAGCCCTGTCCAACCTGGCCTGGAACACTTGCAGGGATGGGGCAGCCACAGCTTCTCTGGGCAACCTCTGCCAGTGTCTCACCACCTTCATTGTAAAAAATGTCTTACTTATGTCCAATCTAAATCTACCTTCTTTCACCAATGACATTTAGCCAACGTCATTGCACCAGTCATTGCATCACCTATACTTTTATTGCTAATGATCTGTATGTTTTCCTAAGTCATTGATAAAGACAGAAGTATAAATACTACTATACCAAGAACTGACTTACTGGGTAGTATTGGAAGTAGTCCCACCCATCATTCTCTATTAACAATTAATTAGTATGTCTGTTAAAATGTGCTCTGGTAACTTGTCTGGCGGTAGCATGTAATCAGAGTATTGTAGAGTCAACAGTTTCACCGAAGCTTGTGATGTCAGCAGGTATTTTTGTCAGTGAGATTGGAGCTCTTAACGCTGTCCTGGCTGATATAAATTAAATTCTCGTTCCTTTTTATTAATTGATAAGTGTCCTGTTTCAGTTTTTCCAAGCTTTTCCTAGAAATGATATGAAGCTAAGCTCTGTACGTTTATCAGAATCATCCCACTGACCTTTTCAAAGCTGCCTCCCCATCTCCAGAGCTTTTGAAGGAGTATTACAAATACAGGCCAGCGACTCAGCTGTATTGCAAATTTTTTTGAACCTTGCTGCAGAAGCTTTCGACCTGCTAATTTGAATGTACATAACTGAACAAGCATCAGTTACTGCTATCCTTGGAGTTGTGGGGGAAGTTTCAAACACTCCATTTTGGTCTTGGGTTTATTTTTTTGCCAGTACAGAGGTATGTATGGGAATTATTTTCAAAGGCAATTCAGAAACACTTGTTAGATTGTTCTGATTTTCTGTTACCATAATTGTTAATTTAATTGCGTGCCACCTGTAACAGGTCTGAGCAGTTGGGATTTCCTCTGGGGAGTTTAGCAATGGCCTGACAGTCCAAGCAGGACCCTCAATGTACTGACAAGGTGAAACAGAGGAATGAAAATGGCACCAAACTTTCTCAAGGAAAAAATTTCCAGTGTGGAGATGCATCAGACTGATGGATTTTATCTGAAGAGAAAGGCTGAAAATCTCATTCCAGAGTACCACTCGCAGGTGAATTGCTAGCACATTTGAGAATTCCTTGTAGGGGAAAACTAGCAAGTTTAATTAACATGTATTTTTAGTGGTTTCAGTTTAAGTTTTACAAATGCAGAGTAAAATCTGTTTCCAGCTGTGAAGGGCTGGCACTGGACAGGACGAGGTGAGACACCTATGTTCAGGTGAAGGAGTGAGGAGGGGCAGCTCCCTCTTTGGAGCTGAGAGGTTCTGGTCTGCCTCATCACTTCATCCTTTTCCTTTAGTTTTCATTCCTAGAAAAAAAAATCCCTGGAAGGTCTCTTGGAGTACTCTCTCTCTCCTGCATGGGAGAGAAGCCTGGGCATAATGTGCTGCATGAGGGGAGATGCTATGCGCCTTCTCCAGTTTGCTTTGTAATTTTCCACTATTAAAATGTAAATGTGGCCTCTCAGCTTGGAACTGTGCAGACATTTGCACTCCGCATGCTTTTGCTCTTTTACATGAATATTTAACATTGAACCAGCAAATCTAAATAACCTCTGAGTGTTGATTACACTTTGGTTCATTAGACTGCAGCTCAGGGTTGTTTGGAGCATGGTCCAGGTGCCTGTGCAGCATCTTGGAGCCAGGAACTCCTCAGGGAGCCCTGGCTGTGTCCTGCTCCCGCTGCACCAGAGCAGCAAGAGGCGTTTTTGAGTGGAGAGCCATGCATTTCCCCTTCTGGAGGGCAGAAAGAAAATGCGGGAGCGTCAGATGAACCAGGCTGGCTGGGGCATGATTGTGCTGCTTCGAGCAGTGCTGTCATGGTAACTGAAGTGATTCATTTTGCTGTGAGAAACCCAGTAAACATACTTTGATTAAACTCTTGAGAAGGTATAGAAAAGAATCTTCAAAGCCGATTGTATGAACCACACAAAGTTTTTTTTGTTTAGTTTTTTTTTTCCCCCTTGTTTTCTTTATTGCTCTCACTTCCCCTCTCTTCCCCACTGGGGCAGTGGATTTGGGGGGATGGGGAGAGGAAACCTTTGTCAGAATTGACTATCTTGCAGCAGCCTGAAACTGTCCTGTTTCTGGCACCTGGTGGCTGGAGTTCAGGCTCAGCAGTTCATTATTATTACTATCAGTTTCAGGCAGGCTGAGGAGCAGTGTGAGGGCTTGTGCAGCCTGCAGCGCTGGCCAGAGCATGTCTTGGGACTCGTACAGCGGCTTGGGGCATCACAACACGGCAGAGCACCTCTGAGCCTCCTGGCAAGGAGTTCACCTGCCAAACCAAGGCAGATTGGCTCTTCCCATTTTAAATTGGTGGTGCAAGTAAACTGCCTGTGTGAAACCTGAGTCTCTACGCTGAGCTTTGGCACATCAGACCCCCAGAAGAAAGCTACTGGCATTATTCATGGGTTTTATTTTGCTGTGTGTGCTTTCTAGGGGGCTGGTGAGTTGAGATGGCAGGCTGGTCTGATGCCTGAGGGCTGGCACCCAGTGCAGGTGGGGAGTGCATGAGGGTGATGGGGAGGGCGCCTTCTCCTTTTGGTGTTGGGAAGCTCTTGGATGAGATGCATTTCACATCCTGCAACAGATCCCCAGCCTGCTGGAAGCCCTCTCCAACCCTTCCTCTCAGCTTCCTTCTTTCTGTGAGGAGCATGATTTCAGTACTTTGTACTGCTGTGATAGCGGCTGGCAGGGGGCAGGGCAGGGTCCCATCTCAGTAACATGCTGGGGCTCATGCAGGGGATGGAACAGGGAGAGTGGTATGAAGGAAACCTTGCTTAACGTCCATCTGAAGACTAAGCTCTCTGTAAAGCTGAAGGTGACCTAATTTTTGGCTGAACAAAGCCATTCTGCTGTGCTAGAGAGGGTTGGCTTTCATATTAGGGTTGTTGGTCCCTGGCTTACCCCTCCTAGGAAAAGCCAATTTAAAAACCGCATTGAGAGGATGCCTAGAAGGCTCCAGCTCCGAGCCAGGCTGTGTTGTTGGTGTGGGTGGTGGTCATCCTTTGCCCTCATCACTGCCCTGTGTATGTGGTGGCCTCGATTTTCTGTCTGCTGCAGCCCCCGGATGTGTTCCTGGTGCCTTTGCTGTCCTTGTGACTGTGTCAAATACTGATCTTCTGGACTTTCTCATGCAAATAAGTGCACCCATAGCAATCTTCAATGTAAAACTGCCTCCACTGGTTCCTCTTTTGCTTCAGGGTCTGCTTTACAGGTTTGCCCCAGCCCTCGTCCCATGCAATGTGGGTATCTCTCCTGTCCTTTGTGCCATCTAGCTGTGGCACAGTCAATCTTGTGAATTTCTGCCACGTGCAACAGATTTCATCTCCTTTGCTGTCTCCATCTTGTTGCATATCACAGCCAAGAACATGGTGGTATCTCTCTGAATATATGTAATTTCTGTCCAGAAGGATCCAGGCTTGTGCTGTATCCGCATGACAGAGCCTCCAGACTGGCTGGACATAAGTCTGTACTTAGATGAGGGCTTTGAAAAGCTCTGGAGCATCTGGGGAGAGAAGTCCTGTATTGCTCACGCAAGCGGTAACTGTATTCCTCCCATTGCCTTCCTCCTGTGAAGCTGCCTGGATGTGTGCTCATCTGCATCCTCGGTAAAAGCCAGGCTTTCACGGGCATGTATCGTCATTTCTAGCTCTCTAATAACCTCTGTGTAGAAACATCTGATCTTGGTCCAGTTGCCTTTCTGGTGGCACAGTGGCCCTGAAATGGGCCCTGCAGCAGTCCGGGTGCTAGAAGCTAAGCACTGAAGTTGAGGTAGGTGAGGTTTCCATCACCTATATCTCTACTCTGAGGTACTGAGGGCTTTGCTGAGTCCCAGTGAGATCTTCTGTATGTGCCAGGATAGACACCCTGGGTCCTTGGCTGCAGCTGTTTGGGTCAAGAGCTGTCAGAACATGCTTGGACACCCGAGAGTCTAGGGAACTTTTCAGTCTAAATGTCTATCAGCTGAAAGTCTGTGCTGCTGCGATAATGTTGGAAAAGCAGACTTTGTCACTCATTTCTGGCACTCGTGATTCCCTTGCCTGTAAATCCCACTTCGGCAAATGCAACAGGATGTCTGAATCCCACCTCACGTGTGGTTAAGGTGCACTGGGGGCCAAATTAAAATTACACAGATAAAGCACGTATGTCCTGTCTTTCAAGACACTGCCTTTGCAGCTCTTAATATGCTTCTGGAATCAAATAGTCTGGAAACTTTGACTTTACAACCTATTACGTGACCTGGATGCCTTCTTGTTTACTCCTGTAAACGCTATGTTACGTTGTGCTTCAGGGACTCTTACACTTGATGTTATGATAAATGGATTAGTGACTAGCAGGGCGGTCCTGGGCTGCTTTCTCCAGCCCCTCTGCTCTTCCTCTTTGATGTGAATCTGAGACAGAGGTGGTGTTTTTCTTGGTTTTTAAGCCGGATGCTATAATTTTCATGTTGGGAGGGAGCACTTTGAATGTATAAGGTTATGACTGCTCTTGTGTGGATTGTGGAAATAGGTGACCAGGTGATTTATTTGACAAGCTAAATTAAAGCACTTGCCCTGACCTATGTCAAGAATTATAAAGTACCTTCCCTTTTACCAGTGAGTCCTTGAGCAACCTGTTTGTGTCTCATTGCCCAGTAATTGGTGCTTGCTGTGAATGTCTCGCCATGAACCGTGCCAATCTTCCCTCTCCCATCCTGACCCTGACCTGTTCAACACCTCCCTGGTGTGAAGTCTGTGCTAGTCGCAGTGGGGAGAACAGGGTCTGGGACAGTTACTGCCTTTCCGTTAAGCTAAGACAACCAGCAGCAGAGGAGATCTAGCACAGACCAACAGGATCTCCTGTCTGGGGTGTTGCTTTCTTCCCTTGCAAGATAAGTATCTGCTTTTCTCTTTTCTTTCTTTCTTTTTTTTCCTTTTCTTTTGTCAGCTTGGTAAAAGCAGCTCACCAGCATGATTATTTTACAGTAAGCTTGCATAGGATCAGTTCAACATACAGTTATGGGGTTTTTTTCCCTAAGCAATTAATATCAAGAAACTAATAATTAGTTTATAAAACACACTAAGCAAGCCCAGGACAACTCTGCCTCTCTGAAGTTTTCACTGCTCCACTCTTGCTTTTCTATTACTTTCTCTCTTGTTTTTGGTTCAAGACCAATGATGCTGAGCCCAGTCACGCACAGAAGAAGAGTGATGAACTGGACCAGTAACTCAGCGTGGGTCTGGCTGTAGTTTTGGTGTTTTGAGTGGCCCTCTTTGCCTCCTCATAGTAATGGATGTGCGTGGAGGGAGTACAGTGTGGACTCTGCCTGAGCAGCTGGTGCAGAGCACAGGTGGCACCAGTCATCTGCAAAGGGCTGACTGCTGCTCCTGGCTTCTCCCAGGATGGGGGGGAAGAGCGGTGCAGGCAGAATTTTCTAGATCTTCAAATTTTTCTTGCTTAATATTTCATGTTTAGCAAAATTCACATACGGTGTGGATCCAAACTTGGCATTTCTCCAGCTGTGCCATTGCCTACTGATGGAGCATCACTGAGACCACCTCTCTGGGGCATCACTGTTCCCCAGCTTAGATACAACAGGCTCAGATTGACTCTGTTCTGGCAGAATGGCACTGAGCTTGTGTTTGGTTAACTGATGCGGTAAGCTCACAGCCTTGCTCAGGTTACAGTCGCATGATTGCTTGTTTCACCTATGGCGTTGGTCCCTGGAGGCACGCCATGGATGTACTCACTTGACCAATATGTGCCTTGGCCTTCAGTTTGGAGAGGTACTCAGGCACTGGCTGATGTGCTTTTATCGCTAGGCACCATTTGGCACTTTCACTAAAAGTAATTCTGTACTTTTTTCCAAGAACCGTGTTTCAAGTTACTGACTCAGCTTGGTTTGAAAACAGCTCTTTGAGACTAGCAAGAAACTTCCTTGTGTTTCCAGTGACTATTTCCAATTTCAAATATTTTTTACATCTGCCAGTTACCATGACATACATCCATTTAGTATTTGCTTCTGTGATTTTTTTTAAAGTGGTTTTCTACGATAAGTGATGTAGTACAAAATTAAACGTTTCCTGGAGATCTGTCATATGTCTGGATGACACGTAAACTCGGGTCAGCAGTCCTTATCAACCAAAGCTGTTCAGCATTGCCCAGACTGTGTCTCTTTCCAGCTGACATCCTCCCTTGCCTGTGGCCTCTGGGTGACCATTTTGACCTGTTTTTCCTGTTGGGATGGCCTGGATGTGGGTGCTGGCATCATGAGGCTGTGGGCAGGTGGCCGGCAGCAGGTGGCTGGGGAGCCAGGCTGAGCCACTGCGGGGAGCACAGATGCTGCTGGGCAGACATTCCTCCACCACGTGGTTGAAACTCATCGGAGAACAAATGTATCGTGTTGCTATGACAACAGGAAGATTTACAGGAGCCTGAAATTCTTGTACTTTGAACCTAAAATATTCCTCGGAAAAATACTCCGTGTGGCGGCGCAGCTCAACTGGAAGGTGTCTTCAAGGTGTTTGGTCAAGGATGACGCAGGTCTGAGGCCTCGCTCGATGTCGGGCAGTGTCCTGCCCAGAGCCCTGGCTGCTCCTGTCCTCTGTAGCCCCTTGACGGTGGCTGTTGCAGCGTGTTCAGGGCTTACATGCCTTTCTGCAAGTTGCTGGGGGAGAGGTGGCTTTGGAAGGGTGAAGCCAGGGGACTTTTGAATGCAGACGGGGTGGGAGGTCTCCTGTTAGCAGGATCACACCACTTCTGAGTGTGCCTTTGAGCAGGAGCACAGAGACCTCTGCATGCTTTACCTGTCCCTTTGCTTTTGCCACTACGTTTGCACCAGTAATGGCCAGGACATTGTCTGCTCTGGATTCCCTGCTGGACATTGCCACATGTGTCAGACAAACTTTAAACATAATAAACTTCAAGATGGAAATGGATTCATTAAACAAAATTGAGAAAAATGTCTTTCCTGACCTGAGGTCTGCAGTGCTGTGGCTCCATGGCAGAGCCCTCTTTCCCTGCAGCCATACCAGGTCCCCTGTTTCCACTCTTTCTCACTCTGCAGAGCTGCAGGTGGAGGCAGGAGTTTGCATCTTCAGGTGGTTTTGTGAGGTTCGGCTCTTGTGCATGCTTCTGAGGGTCAGATAGAGCGTTGGGCAGGGCAGGGAGTAGCTGGTATTTTTTTCTGTGCATTATATTTTCCAGGCTTGCATTTGGCACGTGCTATAGATTTAGGCCTTCTGTGCCTCTGAAACAGAAGAGTAAGCCATGGCTGGGGTTACTGCCAGTGTCAATGTCCTGTGCACGCATCGCCACCTCTGAACTAGGGTGGCAGCTGGAGGTGGGGCTGGCAGGGGTCCCACCAGTGGTCCCACACACCATCCCTGGATGCCCTTGCAGATGCTGCCTTTCCCTCTGGTGCTTCCTGGTGCAGGGAGAGGAGCTGAAAGCAGGCAGAGCTGCAGCCTCTTCTGTCCTGGCCGTTCCTGCCCTCTCGGCCCATCCCCACCTGCTTTCCCAGCCCTCCTGCTTTGCCGCCATCTTCCAGCCCGGCTTCGCGCTGTGTGCCCAGTAGCTAATGCCGCTTTCCCTGGCTCTTTTGCAGTGCCTTTCAGAGAAACCCCCAGCTACACGAAGCGGAGACGGATCCTCGGCGCCGGTGGCCTCTCGTCACCACGCATGCTGCAGCGCTCGGCCAGCGACAACAACCTGAAGGCAGAGAGCCGGGCGTCGTACTCGCCAGTACCCTCACTCCGCAGCCTGCCCCCGCAGCTGCTGGCGCAGATGCAGGAGGCGGCGGCGGGGACCGGGGCAGGGGACGGCAGCCTGGTGAGCTCCAGCAGCGCCCGCAGCGCCCACAGCCGCTCCCCGTCCCTGCAGCGGGTGCAGGAGGAGAAGGAGGCCGACCTGCCCACGCTCCGGAGGAGCAGCCGTGGCAAGGCCAGGTAAGGGGCCAGTGGGGGGAAGAGCAGGGCCACCTGGTGCCATGGCCGGTGTGTGCCTCAGAAGCCACCCAAGCCCCTGTGCCTGTGTGGGGCCGGGCACCTGTGGGATCCCGGGCGGCGGGTGGGGAGTGGGAAGGCTGGTGCAGCCCAATGAATCCCTGCGTCTCCCAGTTCATGCGGCCCAAGGAGCAGGGCTCGCCAGGGTCTGGAGCAAGCACTGAGGGTTTTTTTCCTCGATCTTCTCCCCAGCCCTCAGTCTAATCTTGCATCTCAGAAAAATGGTAAGTACATCGATGCCGCGTTGCACTTGTCGTTGCTATGACAATGAATGCATCTTGAAAACTAATACTTCGAGGTGGCACATTGCAGATAAGCCAACACCTAATGCGTCCCAGCCGACCTGTGGTTATTGCAGTTACTGGTGTTCTGCCCACCGGCCCCATCAGTAGCATTGCTCTGCCCAACCCCCTGGGCCCGGGAGCAGCTGACGGGTGCAAGGTGGCCTGACTTGTGCGTCGGGTGGTTTCTGTGGCCCATAGGCATGGGAGCAACATGGACCTTACATTCTCCTGCTGCTCCCTGTCTCTTGCTGGCCACATCAATGCGAATGTCGGCTCTGATACTGCTTGCCACTGCTAGTGCCGGCCTTTGGCTGGAAGCCAGGCATGCGCACCCATTCTGATCCAGGAGGATGGTTGTTGCTCCCCTCGGATAGCAGAGGTGCTGCTGGAGAGCCTTGGTGCCCAGGGGTCCCTTTGGTGACGACTGGTGTCAGGCTTTGCTTTCAGAAGTCCTCGTAGTGGAGAGGCAAGACCGACTGCAGCCATGGCTGATGTAGAGCAGTGCCCTCTCAGAAAGGGCTCACGAGAAACTCTGATACCGTGAGGCCAGAGCAGGAGTTTGAAGAGTGTGTGCCAGGTCCGGGTTGTAGCTGTGCTCAATGAGGACCAAGAAATGGATTTGAGTTTTGAAGAAGTAGTCTGCTTATGGCAGCTATTTACATTAACTCCTTAGCAGAAACAGCTCTGAGGCCCTTTGAGGCAATCTAAAGAATACAGGGAAAAATAAACATGTCAGTAAATAAAAAATAATGAAAATAAGTGTAAAATAGCTACTAGATGAGAAAAAATGGAACTACTCAAGTACCTGCTAGGTTTCTTAATTAATAGTTTAACTCAGGAGAAGTTGCAGGATGTTTTCTAAACAGCTCAGTGGAGACCTCTGCTCAATGTGCAACTTCAGTACAAAATGCAGCAATATTGGATGTCCCCACAGTGTGACGGGTGATAATATGGAAAACAATCTAATGCTTTGGCCAAAATCAATGATGACACCTCTTGAGTGCTGCACACCAGGCTGGGCACTTCTAGTCAGCTAGAACAGTGTGAGTTGAAGGGTTTTGCAGATGCAGTGAAAATGATCAGAAATGAGGAAAAAAAACCAGCCAAAATCTCTGCTTTGAAGAGAGATTTAGAAGAGCGGGAAGGTTACCTTAGAAACGAGATGAATAGGAGGAAATATGTTAAAAATATTGAAAACACCGAGGGCTTATCAGAGGGAAATAGGGAACCTCTACCTGATTCATGGCACGAGGAGAAAGGAGTATGCAATAAAATTATTGACAAGCACACTCAAAACCAGTACGGAACAGTGCTTTTTCTCTGCCCTGCAGTTCACTCAGGAATTCACCACTTTGGGAACTTGCTGAAGCCAGAAGCACAGTATGATTATAAAAGCATTAGGACATCGGTGGGGGTAAAAAAGAATACGGTGGGCTTTTATAATCGATAAGGCTTTGGAAGTACTCTCAAAATTACCTGGAGCACCTGACAGCACGGCAGGAGGAGGGCAGCTGGGGAAGAGTTGAGTCGCACCCAACTGGGCAGTTCCCAGTAAGGGGAGAGCAGGAGCATGGCTGGGCCTGGAGGTGCCAGGGGATTGGGGGTCTGCCATAGGCAGTGGTGCGAGGGGGCTTGCAAAAGTGGGACTCTAGTACTGCTGCAAGAGCCGGTGGTCAGCAGCTGGTGTGCTGCACTGCTGGCTCCAACCTGGGTAGCTGCTGCCGTGTCTGCTGGCTCCATGGCCACCTGTTTGCTCCCTGCCAAGTGTGGGAGAGGTGGGATACTGCCGCAGGCTTGGGCTTCTCTCTGACTTGCTGCATAGACCTCCAAAATACCTGGTGAGCCTTTGCGCCTGCGTTGAGTGGCTCTGGGCTGAAGCCAGTGGGAAGGCTGCTTGTCGTGCCATCCTTGCAGCTCAGCAAGCACCTGGTAAGGGCAGGGGAAGACAGCTGCCTCTGTCCTACTGCCAAGTGCTGCTAGAGTGAGTGTCTGCCCCGTTTTCTTCTGTCTCTTGCTTATGTGAACTTTTAAAGGGCTTCTGGAGGTGGCTTAATTATTCCTAGCCATATGCATTTTATAAAATGCATGTAAAAGTGCATTTTGCTCCATTATTTTCAGATACTTGTATATTTTTGCAGGGATAGGAGAATTATGAAGTTCATTACACTGAGTCTGGGGCAAGTGAAAGTCATGTGCATGCAGCCTGCGTGTTCAGAGGCTGGTACACACTGGCAAATTCAGAGCCATCAGGATTGCAAAGAGGTAGGGCCCCCTGCTTGGCCCCCTGCCCTGGCCAGGGAGGCTCCCAGTGAGGCCAGGGAAGGCTGGCAGCTCTGCCAGCCCTTCCCATAGCTGCCCCTGCATCACTGCCACCCTGTGATGGCCAGGGGTGCTGGGTGGGTGCTGCTCTCCGAGTTGCATGGGCTGATGTTCTTTTGAATTGCACAGATGTGTTCACACACTGTTGCTGTTCAGCAGGAAGCTGACTGCTAGCAAGTGCTTAGAGTAGCTAATTAATAGTGGTGTTTTGTTTGACCCCATATTTCTTTCACATGTTATTTGGCCTTATTGGTCTCCCGGTTGGTTCCCAGGGTGTTTGAGTTGCTTTAACAAAGCTTTTATTTACTCTGGGGCTGGGGAAGAGTGGTGCAGTGATCCCTATCTCATCTGAGTACTCAGTTCCCAGGGATGTTTTATTTTCAAAAAAGAAAGGCTTTGCTTTGTGGTAAGTGACAAGGCATCCATAAACATGCAGAGTCCTCTCACATCTTCCCTGAAAAGTCTTGCAGAAAAATTGATTCTGGGTCAGATTCTTATTAGAGTAAATAGCAAGAAAATTTAGTGTCTGCAGTGATGCCCCAAAATTCTTTATTCTGGGAGCAAAAGCTCCCAGCAAAATTCTGATTGTTTTGCAAATATATTCAGGATGGCAAAGAGAATTTAAATGAAAACTAGTTTAGCATTAGTGTTTCATTTTTTCCAGGAATGGTGTGCAGAAGCACCTCACACGCTTGTGGGCTGGCCGGCAGTAGCCTCAGCGCTAATGTTCAGCTCTGCTAACAGCAGGAGCAGTTAATTAGCCATGTTGCTTTCACAACTTCAGCTATGCCAGTGGTTCTGGTGGCTGAGTCCTCTCATGGGCTGCAGCTCTCCAACCTCCATGGAGGCTGAGCAGAGGTCCCGAGTAGCTGGGGGAGGCTGAGCGTGGGAGCACAAGTCTGACCCTGGAGCAGGGGTGGTGGGTGCGAGACTGGGGTGGACCATCCCCATGGTGAGGGATGGACTGTGGCTAGGAGACCCTCTTGAGTGGGACAGGCAGGGCTGCAAGGAGCCTGCAGCAAAGGACCTGGGTGATGCTGGAGGTTAATCCACCCTGGCAAAGCTTGGGTGAGCCTTGCATGGGGTGTCCCCGGTTGCCTTTTGGTGGTCAGCTGCCTTTATGCTAATAACCTGCTCCTGGGAGCAAGGTCTGGGGGTGGCTGTTGCTGATGTAGTTGGCTCTGAACACCCCGGCTGTGTTGTGGATCATCAGGGGTTCCAGGAGGACCAGATGGAAGAGTCTAACCCACAGACCTCTGGCATTGCTCATCCTGCCTGTTCTTGGGAAACCCTGGTGAAGGACATGCCCCAGTGATTTCCTTGCTCCTTCCTGCCTCTGTCCTTGCCACTAGGAAGTTTTCTAATGTCTGATCCCAGTATTTCTTCCTCTGGTTTGTTATGTCATGTTTACTCTGCATAGGTATGGTGAAGAGCTTGCTCGCTTCCCCCTCGCAGCAGTCCTGTGCATACTGAAGCCTGCTTGGCATGTTTGCCTCGGTGTCATCTCTTCTGTCAACTGTTAGCCCCCACTGCCTTGCCCTTCCCAAAGGGCCATCTTCGCCAAGCTCTCGCCGTGGCTTCTCTCCAGGCTCCCACTGTCCCACTCCTTCCCAGCAGTGTGGTGCCCAGAGCAGGCACACAGCAACAGAGGAGTGTGGTAGCAAAATTACGTTGCATGTTTTTCAGGCTGTAGTTTTGATAGCTCATCATATTGCGTTTTATGAAATGGTGTGATGCGTGACTCACATTCAGCATGTGATAGCCTCCACGTTTTTTCCCCCTCAAAACCCACTACATAACCAGTGTTTCCCTATCTGAATCCTTGTGCAGTTGTTGATTCCTGCATATATTTAGTACCTTCAGTTCATCAGGATCCATTTAAACCCTGATCCTGTTCTCTGGAGTATTTTGCAGCCCCTTTGTACTGCCTGTAGGTTTGGCAAGGATCTCCTCCGATCCATTGTTCGCTTTGCTAAAGGAGCCGCTGACCCAGCTCAGCCCCTTGCACAGCCCCTGGGTACCTCCCGGCTGTGGTGGGGAGGTGGGAGGGTTGCTCTCCCACCCTGTGCTCGGGTGGTCTCGGGGCAGCTGCGGGGCTGCAGGGAGCCCAGCAAAGGCCAAGGTGTGCAGCTGCTGCTCAGCAGCCAGCTCCTCTCACTGTCTGTCCTTGACAAATCCTTTCTGACTGTTGCCACATTGCTTCCTTCTAGGCAAGTACATACACTTTGGCTTGTTATTTGTTCCAGTGTTTTTTCCCAAGAAGTGAAGTCACTGTATGTCTTTAGCTTTTCTTTTTCCCCTTTCTGACCATTTGCTATTTTCCACTCTTTCGGACACAGACTTTAACATGAGTCTTCAAAGACGACCTTAGGTGTTCTTAGATTGCTTTAATCTGTTCTTAAACTTCCTTCCAGATGTGTAGTCAGGCACACCCAAATATTCTTAATTAATTCCTGCTTCTGGTTTCCCAGTAGGATCTTAACTCTCTGCCTCTGAAATCTCACAGTTGATCTCTCATTTAAAGACAAATATTAAGCACATTGGTCTTTTTAGTTGAAAAAGACCATTGAAAGCTTTCCCTCTCTGCAGTTAGCCAAAGGAATACCAACAATTACCAGCAATTCCTGGGATCTTTTTCTTGCTGTCAGTACATTTACAGAATGGATACATGCTTCTCTCCAGGGTGGCATTTCCTCTCATGCTTGTGCTGTCCACATATTTGCTTCTGTTGGCTTGTGCTTTTCCTTCACATCTGTCCATAGCAATCATTCCTGTTTTCCAGTTCATGTAGTGTGTTTGAAGTCAATGATTGTCTTATGATTTAGCTGGCTTCTTACTTAACTGCTTGTGCATCCTCCATGTTGGGATAGGTCTGAGATCTGTTTTCCTTTGCCTTCCCCATCACGGGATCATGTAATAGCCTGATTTAAAAGGGACCTCTGGAGGCAATCTGTCCCACCCTGGGCTGACCTTGCATGAAACCTTGCCTCTAGTATTCAAGAACATATAGAAATTGACCTCAAAATGTACTTCTCATGTTTTGCTGGTCTTTCTTGCTTTCTTCCTAAGAAGTGCCAAACACTTACCATTTCATGATCATCCCTGCCAACATTATCAAAGCACTAGAAGAGCTTCTGTGGCTGTTTGCTGCACCTTCTCTATAAAAATTAAATTATCAGAAATATGGTCCAAGAACTTGCTGGACGGTCAGTGTCCTGATCCTTCCCCAGAAGATCTCTGGATGAATGCATTTGATTATCATCCCTAAGTCCCATAAGCTAGCATCACAGGGTCATAGCGTAAGACACTGCGCTGGATCAGAATGGATAGCTGCCAAGGCTGGTATCTTGGCTCATGCTGGCCCCAGCACATGCCTAAAGAGCAGGACACGTGCTGAGGAAACCAGGGATTATCCTCCCCACTCTCTGAAATACCTGCTCCTTTGGTTCCATCCATGAGCATCTCTGCAATAGGGAATGTGAATTGCTGGTGCGTGGCTGGCTGGTAGAGTCCTGTTTAGACAGATACTCTCCATAAAAACTGCACTGAGCTCAGTGCTCTTCAGCTGCAAGTAAATACAGAGAGCATCCTTTTCTAGTGTCTCCCCTGAAGATTCTTGGCACTTTGCCACCTTGAACAAACATCCATCTTCTGAAATTGCTAAAACTGCAGCTATTGCATCAACTGGAACCTGGGGACTTTATTTCTAATATTCTTGACCTCTCCTTGGGGGGTTTAATAGAATAAATGCCTTTTCCCAATCTCTCTTTTTTATTATTACTTTTAACAATATTAACCGATTCACTATTCCCAAGCCCTTTTATTTCTCAACAATGTGAATGAGATCTTTGCCCTAAGTACGAAGTCACTGGTTTATTTATTTATTTATTAAAAGCCTTAGATTATTTGTTTTATCTTCCTGGCTTTTGAAAGGGTTAGATCCATTTGATTTGTTCTACCTGCATCAGGGATTTGAGAAGAAATTGCCACAATTTGTTTCATTCTCTGCTCTGTGCCTCTGTTTTCAGCTTGGCATCGGCTGTTGATTTGAGTCTCCTCTGCATCTCGGCTGTAGCCTCAGTCCCTCTATAGCAGCGCCTCAAAAATAAATCCTGGGGGGGGGGGGGGGGGGGGGGGGGGGGGGGGGCGGTGAGGGAACCTTGAAGGTGAGTGATGCAAGGGCCACCCACTTCTCTGGATGCTTCCGGGGTCACCACGCTGCTTACGGTCCTTCTGCAGTCCAGCTGACAGCGGCGCAGCAATGCCAGTGCCATGCCCAGCGCTTTGGGTATCAGGTTTTGGTTTAGGGTGGTACAGTGAAGAGCAGGAGATCTCTTGCTCCTAAGTGTGGTATCGTGGTCCAAGACAACTCCACAAGTGAGCAACAGTGCCTGGCAGGCTCTGAGACCTGCCTTGTTCCCAGGGCTTGCCTGGCAGTCTCAGGATCACTGTCTTGCTGGACCCTCGTCCTTGTCCCCCAGGACTATGTCCCTGTCTGGGGGGCCTGTGCCTACCCTTGCCCCGGGCTCCCAGCTCCCTGGCCCTTGCAGGGTGGCTGCTCCTGGCAGGGCCTCGCTGCAGAGCCGGTGTGCACCCCGCTGCCATCTATCCGCTGCAGGAGGGATCCGTGCTTTGGCAGAACATCTTCTCAGGACCATCTCACCTTAAACATGCGAGTAACCACCCACACCACAAATCATCTGAGATGTGCTGCTCCCCTTCGTGCACACCAAAACACGCTTGAAGTAACTAGGACAAATGCCTTTGAAGTTTTGATAAACCAAAAGGGGATCTGAGCAATATTCAAGTGAGATTACCTCCCTGCCAGGTGTGTTTGTCTCTGTAATAGCTTTTTCTGTTTGCCTCAAAGTTCCCATAAGAATATATGCTGCCAATTCGGGATACCAGTGAAGCTTCAGGAATATTTATTTTAGTGAAATTAAAGTGGGACTGGATCAGATGACTGGAGATGCCCAGCTTGGAGCTTTCCTTTGCTGGGGTGCAGGTGCCAGCCCTGTCCCCAGGACTGAAGGGCCACCCCTCGTGATGGTAGTCCCAGCTTTTGGCCAGGGCATTCTTACCAATTACGCACAGAAAGGTGCAGAGGTTCAGAGAGCGCACAATGCATACGGTTCTTATGATAAATATAACTCACCACTCGAGTAAATAGCAGAGCATTTTGACAGGCTTGCGTGTGTTCTCCTGATTAAAACATTTGATTTTGTGTCTGATAACTGTACTGCAGGATTTCTGAAGTGTGGCAGAGTTTGCAGGATGCTCCTGGAGAGCTGTTTTTTTCAGGGTGAACTGGAACACCTGGCAGTGGAGGAAGGTCCTGCCTCGATGGTAGAGTGAGGAGACGTGACAGGCTAGCATTAAATCTGATCTGGCATATGGAAGAGGAGATTAGATGCGGGATGATTGAGGCAGTGTTTGGGAAGGTTTGGTGGAGTCTGGGGAGTTGAAATTTGAATGGGTGACGTGATTTGGAGCTGCTGTGAAGACAAACCCCGAAGCCTGGGGGCGTAGGAATGGGAGGGCTGCCAGAGCCTGGTGGTGGGGTGGCTCTTTGGTGGGGAAGGGCTTAGCGGTGAGAGCCCTGTGGTTGTCCATCCCAGGCCAGGAGCTCTAGGGGGTGGCTTGGACACCATCGGTGATCCCCTGGGGACTGCTGCCTCCAGAGTGCATTGAAGGGGGGATGCACTGCCTGTGCACAGAAATAGTGGTTGTTCAGAAAACGTGGAGTAGTGAATGACGACAGCTTTGTTGGGCTCAGCATCCTGAGGAAGGAGTGACACTGAAAACGCTTGCTGTGCCAACTTCAGAAGGAGAGCTTCAGAAAGGTAACAGAAATTCATCAGGAAGGCCTGAAAAATTAAAAACAGTTAACGACAACCATAAGGGCAATATGGGAAGCACTGGGTGATCCAGGCAGAGCTGCACAAGGTAGGACCTTTGGAAGAGGAGATCATCAATAAGGCCACAGAGCTGGTCTAGGAGACTGTCCGAGGGTAAAGGGGCCACTGGGAATGGGGATCTGGGTTTGGGGGAGGCATCATGAGCCGCCAAGAGCAAAGCGAAGCTGTCTTCCAGGGGAGGAATTTGCCTGGGTGCTGGTGGTATCTGGCATCTTTGGCCAAGGTGAGGTCCTAGTGCAAGAGGCAGTACAGTGCCTCAAAGGAGAATTCCTTTCCTGCCCTCTCCCCCTGAGCTCCCAGGGCAAACAGGGGTTTGGGATGAGAAACCGTGTCACCCTGGGCAGAGCACTGTGATGGCAAGTGTCGACAGGTTTATACGACATACTTACGTTTAGCAGGTGCTGGCTGCACAGGGGTAGAAAGGTTTAAACTGTAATGGGATTTTTTTAGCAGGGGATTTCAGTTTCACCAGTCCAAAACACTAAAACTTTATATATAAATGTTACGATGAACTTCACCTAAGAGAAAAGAAATTACCCACATTAAAAATGACTGCTGCAATGACAATATAGCAAAACTGCTGTTGTTTAAGTCCAGCTGACAGCCTTCTGGGGCAGCATGCCAGTCCCTACTTTTACCCAAGCTGGAGGCTGCTCTTGGTGTTTGCTCCTGACTCCTGCCCTGCAGTGGGCTTGCTGGGAGGCAGAGCCACTGCCCCCAGGGCTGGCAGGCAGCAGGCAGCCTGTGACTGGGCAGCAGTTCCCTGTGTCTTCCAGAATCCTGATTCAGGACAGCCTGGGGCTCTGGGGCCCCTGCAAAGCCTCCAGAGCTGGTCTTGGTGGCTCCCTCACTCCTCATCTTTGCATTGCTGGTCCCCAGCTTAGTTATTTTGTACTAGAAGAAACTGTGAGACTTCGAAGGGCGATGGAGTTTGTTGATAAATACAGGCAGTGTGTACTGCAAGGAGGAAATTCAGACAGCTTCTATATTTTGTTGGATTTTAAATTAACTGCAATCCCACAGGCTTCCTTGTCAGCGCCGCCATGAAAAATCTCTGCTTTTTTATGAGGACTCGCTCATTAAAATACAGAACAAAGCATCAGAATGTTTAAAATGAGATGGAAAATTATGTCAGTGAAATGATGATGCTATTGTGTTGCTGGGTTGGACACTTACCTGGCTGGAGCATGCAGCCCTGCTTGCCCGGCCGAGCAGAGGACACGAGCAGCAGTGCCCCGGGGCAGTCAGCAGTGCTGCCGAGGAGGAGGGTCTGCCAGCAGAGCAGTGACAGGCTGGGGGCGGCCAGGGCTTGGCTGGGTTTGTCTGGAGAAAGGAAAGCATCAGTGAAATTGGGAGGCAGTGTTTAAAGCTACTGGAAGGAAACATGATTTCCTTCACACCCAGCTGCGCCATGCAACTCCTGTGGCTTCATTTCTCACAATTTGTACTTCGTTGTGATCTGTGCTTGTTGTGATTGATATTTGTCATGTGACATCAGCTTGCTGGGGAGGGGGATGTTTTCTCAGGACCGGCTTGCCCCCACGGGTGCCTCTGGGGTGTCCAGCCACCCCTCAGCAGGGGGTACGCGGTAGGGTCTGGGCAGAGGCGGCCGCATCGTTGCCCATGCTAGTCCACAGGCTGGTGAATCCCATGGGTGTCGTGGCTGTGCCAGAGGACTGCTGGCATCCTTCCCGGTGCACCGCTCCCAGTGCATTGCTGTGATGTTGCTCTCCCAGAAGAGCTTTTCAATCTACAAAATATTTCTGCTTGGGGCTCTTTCTTTCCTCTTTCAGTTTTTTAATGGTTTTTTTTGTTCGTCTTTAAGGGGTGCCTGCCTGCAGCAGCAGGGTCTCAGTGTGAGTTTCTCATCCTTCGCTTGCCGTTTGTGTGTCCTGTTAACAGAACAGCCCCTGCTGCTGTCCCCATGCCCATTGGGAGCACCTGGCTGTTCCTCTGCTCCATGCAGGTTTGCAGAGGGGGTGTCCTCAGAAGACCTGGGGTGAGTTTTGGCATCGACGTGTGTTCTGGGCAGGATGTGAGTGACTGCATGGCTCGGAGCAACAGGCCGGGAGTGAATGCAGTGCCTGGTGTGTGGATGAGTATTGTGAGGCTCTGCCGGCGCAAGCAGCCCGCACCTCCTCACCAGGGACCCGAAGAAAAGAGCGTGATGCAAAGCAGTTCAAGCAGGTGGGCTATGGTGTCCCGAGAGAAGGTTTACCAGTAAAGAAACTGCATTGCAGTAGACAGTCAGACAGCATGGCTGTCTTCTCTGATGTGGTGCCCCAGTGTGTGCTGGGCTGGTTTCAGCAATATATTTTCTGGATAGTGATGTATCACAATTCTCAACTTGTGGCTATCTACATGTTCTCTGTGCATCCAGCTGCTTTTTCCAAATATGTTAGTAAAACACTTCTTTCCTCCTCTCCAGCATCATCCAGCTGTGATCTCAGAGTGTTTCACACAGGGGAGTGAGTCAGTACTCTTGACTTTAGTCCGTGAGTTATTGGAGATGGCAGTATCACCGTGCTTTGCTGTCTCTGAGGAGTGTAGGTGATGTCCATCAGCCCTGCTGCAGGAACTTCTCTCCTTCATCTTCAGCTTCCTGCTGCCTGTCTCTGTGTTGCCCACCACCCTTCGCACTGTCCCTGTGCCATCTCAGCAGTGTGTTTCTCCGTGCTCCGCTTGCAGCCGCTGCCTAACATGCCTGTGTGAGTGCCAGGCAGGAGCTGAGGTGTCATCGAAGCCACCTCAGGGAGGCTTTGCTCACTGTGCAGGTGCTGCCAGAAATTAAACAGGCAGTTTGGCAATGTAAGGAGACAACAGCATTGCGAGTAGCAGCAAAAATATCCCAGTGTCTTTGTATCCATAAGTGGCACAGTCTAGTCTGAAGATTGTGAGCATTATTGGGCAACCTGCATTGTAAAACAGATCTGTGTAGGGTTAAGGCAGAAACGAATACTGTGAATTAGTGTGGGCCTGGAGATGCTCTTTTGTATGGAGGCATGTTGGAAAGAATGGGATAAACAAGGAGGTGATTTAATGTAACTGTTTGTTTGGAGGAACCATAAAACCCGTTGTCTGTTCTGAGCAGGGTGGAGGCACCCATTCGTAGTGATTCACTTGCATTTCTCACAGGGTTGCTGTTTCTGTAAATGCAAGCAGATACACATTTATTTATAGATGATAGATGAGCAAGCAGGGAGAGTGGTGGCTGGTCAATACTGACTGCGCTTCTCAGCAGGGAGCGTGCTCGGCTCTGGAGATACCGCAGAGCTGGCTGCCCTGGCAAGGCACAAGGATACTGTGGTGCAGGGAATCGGTAGGTAATTTCAGTTTTGCCAGTCCAGAGTATTTAAAATTGACATTGGCTGCAGGGCTGACTCACAGCAAAAAGAAGCCAGGACTGAGCAATGGAGTGTTGAACTGTAAAGGAAGTCATTTACTGCCCATCAGGTAATGAGCCTGGGGAGCTCCCTGTGCAGGCACAGCATGTGCCCAGCACCCAGGGAGATGCAGATGCTTCTGGCCAAGGCACGAGTTACACTGCTTACAGGAGTTACGGCAGCAGTATTACAGCTCCTGTCAGGTGTGGGAATTTCTAAGTGGGAGTAGAAAACTGCCTGTGTAGGGGCAGGTTATCCCTGGCTTGCTACTACAGGTTTTTATACCTCCTGCCTTCTGAATTAACTCTGCCTCCCGCTGGTGGTTGTGCAGGGTGGACTTCAGTTCTGAATCCAAATTGCCGTTTCACAGTTATACTGTTGTTTTGCCGTAACCTGTCTTGGCTACATAGGACGGTGCATGGCAGTGGTGGTGGTCCTTCGCTCTGTGGCTGTGCCAGCAGCAGGGCTGGGCTGGTAGCACTACCCTGCAGTCCTGAGGCACTGGTCCTTTTCTGGGAAAGCACCTGTCCCCTCAGACAGCTTTTCAGCAGGCTCAGTGCTGAGTCCTCCTGAAGCTTGGTGCAGCAACGTGAGCTGTCCAGCCCTGGTATCTGCCAGCAAACACTGCTCTGGTCCAGTAAGAGAGTGGCTGGCTACTGGGAGGTGAGTTACGCTCCAGCAGGCAAAGATGGGTCCAGCGTGCTTAAACTCAGCTGTGTGTACCAAAGTTCAGAAGGTGTCTGTATGCTTGTCAGCGTGCTGTTGTTTTGATTTGCTTCATCTGATGTTGCAGGAGTGATGCTCACCTTCAGCACAACTGTCTGTGTCGCCCAAGGCTCAGAGCAAGAAAGAGATGCCAGTGCCAGGGGGTTTTCCTGAGCACTGGAGGGACTGCAATAACCCCGACACGACGTACCCCAGTGTGAGCTGCCTGCACCCTGCATGCTGTGCCAGATGGAGAGGAGAGGGCAGTGCTTGTGACACCCTGTTCAGTGGGGATTTTGGCTCTAGGACAGCTTTTGATTTTGTTTCAAGATGGCCAGCTCTGAAATACACACTAAACCTGGAAGGCTGGTCCATAATCCCAGTTTCTACCTGCTTCTCCCAAACAAGCATCCTAATGCAAGACCAGAAAGATTAAGCACCTCCTCTTTTGTAGGCTCATTTTGGCATTATAATTCTTGTCTTCCTGCCTAGAGAGTGGCCCTGGTTTGGCAGGAGTTTGGCCCTGGTTTGAACTGCGAAAGCTCTTAGATGAGATGCTATTTTGGGAGGATCATTAGGCTACACCTCCAGGACATAAGGCTGCAGCTTCCCTGAACTGCCTGCTGCTTCATGGCATGCATGGTCATCTGCTTTCCATCCCAGTGAGGGCTGGGCATGGGCTCTGGCATTGCTGCACCCATACTTCTGGGGCATCTCTGTGCCTCTGTGGGAAATTCAGCCAGGTAGGCTCACAGGAGGGACCAGGCACCCGAGAGTGGTAAAGAGGCACCCCGGTTATGAGGCTGGGCTTCAGCCCAAAATATCTGATATTTTAAGAATTTTATGTCTTGGTTTAATGTGGCTCGTAACCGGCACAGAGAAGTCTCCCTGTAAGACTGCCAAAGGCGCTGAGGACCCCTGGAGCTTTCTGGTGTGAGCCATATGGAATGACCCTGCACTGAAGCAATGAACGTATCATCATTGCCATTTCAATGATGCGGTATTTATTACACATTTTTATAAAGCTCCCTAGCTATGCTATCTGCACCCCAAATAAGACCACGCTTTATGGCTTGGCATGAAATTGCTAATATTGCCTGGAATTCAGCACTGCTGACACTGGGTAGCAATCTCGGCTGTTGTAAAGTGGTGTTGTTTCCCATTTATGGAGCTATTACTTTACGGTGGGTAGAAGTCTCGCCAGTGGCATTTACTGAGCTAGACTGCTCGTGAAGAATTTTTTAGCTGGTTCTAATCTTTCTGTTCAAATATCTTCCAATCTGAGATTTCCCAGGTTTTTCATTGCTTCTGGCTCAGTTTCAGTTAAAATAGAAGAGAATTTTTTAAATGAGGCAAGGTGAAGGAAGAATGGTTGCAATATATTCTTTGTGTAGACATGATATTTTTTTTTAAAAAAAGTGTGATAGAGATCTAATATTTTACTTGGATGTTAGCAGTGAAGGAAATAGGTGACAGTTAGTGCTTCAGACAAGATGAATTCTGATTTTGCATGGTAGCAGGGATTAGAAAAATCAGGGTTTGTATTTGTGTATCTATTTATAAATAGCAGTTCACTAAATCCAGGTCCCATAAATGCTGTTGTGGTCTAGGTAATATCTCTACAGAGAGGTTTACCTTGGCTTCACTTCCCCTCTCCTGCAGTCACTTACTGATCCTTGCCCCAACAAAACTACATGGATATAGGGTGTGTAGATGAGAAAGCCAAGTGCAGGTCCCCGTCTCCCTGGTGTGCTGTGAGTAGGCCATGTACATTCATACCTTTGACTGCACCAAGCACTTGAGCTGGTGGTGACACTTCTTGCACAGGACCTGAAATAGACCCTAAAATTCACAGCCCGTATAAATACCTGCCTTAGAGCAGGGTGGGGAGTCCTTTCCTGCAGCATTTCACTCGCGTTTCTCGTAGCTTAGCTGTCCATGTCACTGTGAAGAAGATGCTAGATGAGTAACCAGGCAGAGATGGTTTGATGGACGCTGGAGAGGCCACCTCAGGTGCTCGGGTGTCCCTTTCAAGGTGCGTGCTGCTGTTCCTGGGGCACGCCACGGAGCCAGCCCTGGCGAGGCACTGGCATAGCTGTGACACAGGTGGCTGGCAAATGCAAGCAGTTCGGCACATTTTTTCCCTCCATGCCAGGGCTCACATTGGGTTCTGCAATGCTGGACTGGGAGAGAGATGGCTGCAGGTGTGCGGCCCAAGGCGTGGATGTTCAGAGGTGCCAGGGCAGGTTTTGTAAAAGCTGTCGATTTTAGCTTGCGTTCTCCTTTGAGGAGTGCCTGTTTAGGACGTTGCTGTTGTTCATACGTCAGTGCTCTGTGCAACGGTGAGAGCAAGCGCTGTGCACAAACCCAGTGTGGAGCTGAGCATTTGGCTTGCAAATGGCAGCAGAAACCTGAGGTTTTGATGGTTTCTTGCTCCCACCTCTGCACTGCAGAGCTCTGGTCAGATCCTGCCCCACCTGATGAGCAGATGAGTTGGGGTGGCCATGGACAGTGTTGCCTTTTGAGCTGCATTTGCCCAGAAGTGTGATAAGACATTTGTGCCTAATGTGTTACGTCCTCCTTCATGCTGCCTTCTGCATGGTCTTTCAAACATCCAGGATCACTGGAGCAAAACAGCTCATGTTCAATCTGGAATCCTCGACACCGTGCCAGTTTTCTGTGCTAAGCCTTTCTGAACGAACACAGAAGACACAGTGGTGTCTGCCCTCCTTATTGCAAGCCATCACCTTCTCGGACTCTGTTTGGGGTTCCCATAATCGTAAAATTACCCCTTGTACCTGTTGGGAAAATGTTTTTTGCATCATTTGTGCCTGGGCAGTTTTGGGTCCCATTCTGGCGCTTTGGTGCTGTGGGTATTATTGAAGTAGGCTGTTGCCCATATATATTTTCCCCTCCATAGAACAGACACAGTTGTACTTTCTGCTCTCAAAGCAATATAGTTTTCTTCCCTGACTTGATAACTTCATTAAAAATATGTGCTACTGGTCCACTGTTGTCGTGCACCGTTTCCTTTAGAAATCTGAGATGAGGATCAGCCAGGGTCCTGCCTGAACATAACAAATGCTCTGGGGTTTGTTTGCCTGCACTTCCTCTGTGTTGATTTCCATAGTCTAATCTCCATTAGCCAGTCAACTTTTGCATTACATTGTTGCCAAAAACCAAGGCAAAGCATTAATTTCATTTTTAGACTATCTTTATAGCACTCTCACCCCATAGCACCTCACCTCTTTTGTCTGTGTTCTTTTTTTCTTGCCTGAAGAGTTTTTCCCCATTTCCTTTAATTTCCTTTCAATGTTTTCCAACTGCTGCCGTTACACAGTCCGCACATTTTCACTGCCTCTCACATGAGAGTCTTTGCAGAATTTTAACTTCTTATTTATGAACCCTCCTGCTCCCAAATTTTTGCATCTATTTAAAAGAAAGAGACCTAAACCCCCCTCCCAGCAGTGAGTTATGCACGTGGGTGCACTAAGTCACTTGGGGTCTCAGACTGGAGTCTTCCAGCAAGAAGGAAGCTGCAGGTGGGTATATCCATTGATTTAGGAAGGGATTAAAAATGCTTTCTTTAGGCACAGACCAATGTGGGTGATCCAGCTGATGTTTGGGGTTTTTTCCTGGAAGAAGCTGATACTGGTCGCTACCAGGCTTCAAAGGACTGGTAAGCTGGTGGGCACTGGTAGCCTGTGCTTCTGTCTTTGAACAGCTGAGTGGGCTGTGAAATGATTTTACATACAGAAGGATCACCTGAATCTTGTGCTGAGAATGAAGATGGCTCTGAGCTTCTCCTTAGCGAGAAAGAAAGCTCTAGGTTAAACTGTGGTGGCACATCAAGCCAAGCATGCCTTGTAAGGAACAGCAAGCATGAGCAGCATGGTTTCTGCACAGAGCACTGGTTGAGCATCCCTGACTTTTGTGTCCTGATGTGCTGTCTGTATTTTCAAAAGGAATTTGGAGACACATTGGAAGGGAAATACAAGAACTGCTGCTGTTCTAGTCCCACTGTGTGATAGACGGCCAGCACAGGGATGACAGGGTGCCATGCTCTAGCCAGGAAGCAGCATCTGAAGGCGTTTTCTGTGGTCTGTTAGGGGAAGGTTAGATCAGGTGACTGGAATGTTCTCACCTGAAATTTTAGGAGCCATTTTTAGCCTTCATGTCACCTTAGGTTCTCTGCTTCCTCTGGTATGGCTTCTCTGGAACCCCTTGTTACTGAAACCTGTGCATGTGAGAAGTTCCCAGTGTGGGACTGGCTTTTTCTTGCCCGACATGCTGGCATCGTGTCTTTTCTTCTAGGTCATCTCTTGCCACTGAAGCTCTCCATTCTCTTCTCAGTGTTACCACGCTTCTCTCAGCTGCAACCTTTGCTTGTCATTCTCCATGTTGTCCTGACAGACATCTTCATCCTTTAGTAACAAGGTGGCGGGTGTCTGCACTGAAGGTGGCTGAAGGAAATGTCCCCCAGCAGGAGAGTGCATAAGCACAGTCTTACAGGGCTTCTGCTGTTTTCCTAGTATCGTAGAGGGACAACATTGCCCAAGAGCTTCACATCGGTGTTACTGTGGGTGAAATGATGGCCCAGGACATCGGTGGTGACATCAAGCTGTGCCCTTATGCGCACAAGGCTGAGGGCGGGCACTAGTCTTGCGTTGGTCCATGGATCGTGCTGGTGCAGAGAGGGGGATTTGGGCATGAGAAGAATGGGGGAGCCTTTGGGGGCAGGAGGGACTTGGACAGCAGAGACAGAGCCATCATTCTGGTGCTGAGAAGTGACAGGTCATGAGGAGTGTTTAAACTGGCATTTACAGGAAAGCCTGAGGGAGTTTGAAGGTGAAAATGCAGATTTTCTGGCCAAGGTGTGAAACCTGTCATTGCAAACTGCCAATGTGCCAGAGGACTGGATTGCCAGCATGATGTCCATCCACCAGAAGGGCTGCAGAGGTGATCCAGAAAGGTGTTGAAATCCCTTGTATGGTGGTAGTGTCTGCAGCCAGTACAGGATAAAGTCACTGAGCATGTAGAGGAGGACAGCCTGTTGGGAAGGAATCAGTGCAGGTTTTGTTAAGGGAGATTTACCTTGCTGACCTGATAGAGACACCATATAAGGTGTCAGCAAACCTCTGGATAGGGGAGATCTGGTGAACAAAATATATTTGGATTTTCAGATAAGCTTTAGTTAAATTTTCATATCAAGGCTATTGATGAAACTGGAAATTGAAAGACTTCTTTACAGCTTGAAAGCTTGTTAAAGGGAGGAAGCAGAGAGTGGGACTTAAATGTTGTTTTTCAGGATGGCAGACAGTCAGCAGTGGGGTACCTAGGGGTGGTGTTTGGACCTGTTTCCTTCTCTGTTTTCATTGGTGAGTTGGAGAAAGGAGTGTGCATGAAACCTCCAAGTCTGTGGATGATGTGAAGTTTTTTGAGTAGCCAAGTGATGCATCAGTGCTGGTGAGCTGCAGGAGGACTCCCAAACTGAAAGGGCACGAGGTGGCAGGTGGGTCACCATGCAGATACATGCAAAGTAACGCTTCTGCGGAAGAGCCATCTGAACATGCTGCATGATGCTGAACACGGACCTGGTGGGTACAGCTCCAGAAAAGTCTTGGTGCCGATACTGACAGCTCTCAAAAATCATGGGTTCAGTGCAAAAGAGCAGCCAAAAAAGCTGACAAAATATATCAGGGAAGAGGTGGAAAGCAAGGTAGGCAATGTCACTTGGGGCTATGCTGATCCTGCATGTGCATGCCTTCATGTGCGCAGGTCTGGTTCAGCATCTCAAGGAGGAAGCAGTGGAACTAGAGAAAGGCCAGGGAAGGGCAACTAAAATGGTCAGGGGGATGGAGCAACTGTCCTACAAAGACAGACTGAGAAGGCTGGGACCCTCCAGTCTGGAGAAGAGAAGGCTGAGGGAAGCACAGGGCCAAGGCTTACAAAGCTCCCCAGGGCAGTGGATGCAGTGAAAGTGGAGCTGTGGTCCACCAAATCCTGCAGAATTAGGAGGAGAGGGCTCTCAGTGAGACTAGTGGCAGATCAGATTAAAACAGACAACAGACTTTATGCAGCAGGCAATGGTCATCTGAAGCTGGCTGCCACAGGAGGCCATGGAGGTGGGCAGCACTGGCAGATTCAGAGAGACATCAGAGAAATTCCCAGAGATCAGGTCTATGCACAGATTACATTGGGATCAAGCAGGGTCATTCCTGCTAATGTCTCCAGTGCGATGACATTGGATGCTGGAAGGCACAAGGGGAACAGACTAGCCAAAATGGGCAGGCACATGTGTTTTCCTTAATTAATAGCATCTTGTAATGCCACTGCCAAGGACAGGGAGCTGGGCTAATGGACCATCAGTCTGGTCCCGTGGAGTATTTTGTATGTTTTATTGGTTAATTAGCTTAGAGTGAGACTGATACTGTTGTGTTGCATTTCATTGACCTGAAGTTTGTAGAGAGTGTATCAGTTCCCACCCTGGATGCTAAAACTGTGATGGAAAGCTTTTGGCTTTTAATGTCTGCTGGAAGTTGCAAGCAGCACGCATGTCTGATTGCATTAGATGTGTCAGTTGTAAGGTCTCTTTAGGTTAGGTATGATTTCCATCCTCAGGCCTTATGTCCCTTGATGTTGGAGCTGACATAACTTCGCCCCAGTGTTGCTGTGAGTTTCTGCATGTGGGAACCCTGCCTGGGGCACTGCAGCTGGCAGAGCTGCTGCTTGCTTTGTTGGGGCTAAGTCTGCAACTTTGGTCCAGTGGAACTTCTCAAACCACATCCCTGAAGTTTCTCCACCCCCCCCTCCCCCCACCCCCGCCTCCCTCTTGTCTCAGTTGTGACAGTTTGGAGGATGCCTTAAAGAGGAAGAAGAAGAACTCTGAGCAGGCTGTCCAGGTCCTGGGGCGTGGGGCCACTTCTGTCACGCTGGCTGTGATTGAGGTGTTTCAGTGGGGGGTGGAAATAAATAGCCTGGGGCTGGCAGAGATCTGGGCCTTGAGAAGCTGCTGGTCTCAGGGATCTTTGGACAAGCTGGAAATCAAAGCTGGCCTTCGTGAGTGTCAGTACAGTGCCATGCCACCCAGCCTGCCCATTCTCCTGGCTCCCACCAGGTCCTGTTCTTCAGCAGCTTAAGCCTGCCAGGGGTAGATGTTGGATCAGTGTCAGACAGCCCTTTCCTAACCCATCTCTAACAGGCTGGAGGTCTCCTGAAGGTCAAGAGCACTGAGGGCACATCCCTCCATGCAAGCTTGGAAACTCACAGAGAAGGGAAGTTACCTTTCCTGGTCAGGCCCTGCGTGTCTGTCAGCTTGCAGCTTGTGGTAGTAGTGGCAATTTAGAAGTTACTATGTCCTGCAGAGTTCTTGCACAAAGTTGCTCAGGTTGTATCGAGGATCTGAGAATTGTACATTCAATGGATGGGCTGAAGACCACCTCTAAATGATGCTGAAACTTTTTATGAGGGCCTGTACTGATAGGACAAGGGGGAATGGCTTTAAGTTGAAAGAGGGCAGGTTTAGATTAGATCTAAGGAAGAAATTCTTTACTGAGTGTGGTGAGGCACTGGCACAGGCTGCCCAGAGAAGCTGTGGCTGCCCCATCCCTGGAAGTGTTCCAGGCCAGGCTGATGGGGCTTGGAGCAGCCTGGTCTAGTGGAAGGTGTCCCTGTCCCTGGCAGGGGGAGTGGAACTAGATGGTCCCTTCCAACCCAAACCATCCTGTGATTCTGTGCTGGTCCTTGCCCTCAGCCCCTGCCCTAGCTCTGTCTCCAGACTGACTCCAGCTCAGTGCAGTGGACTGCTGGAGCTCTGTGGAAACGGCTCCTTGTGTGCTGTGGTTTCTTCCATCCCTGTGAGCAGAGTCTGCTCTCTTGCTGCTCCAGCATTTCTCCAGATGTGGCTTTTTTTCTAGGTGAAACATACCTTCAGCAGCTTATGGTCATCTAGGGGGTTGGTTTGGACAGCTTCACAAGGAGGAAAATGAAATGGAAGCTCCACAAATCCCCTTTGTCTCCTCCTAGAGTTTCATGTAAGGTATTTACATGCTTTAGAGATCCTCTTGCACACTGACTGCCAGGCACATCCCACTCTTTCCATCAGCTCTTCAGCCTAATCTGATTCACATATTCAGGAACCGGTTCTAAAATTCAATCAGGTCCCCTTTCCAGTTGCCTGATATACTCCAGCAGAGTTTTTATTACTGGAATATATTAAATTATGTTGTTCCTTTCATATTTCTTAAAGATGCAGTTCTAGTTTCCCCTTATTTCCCCCCAAATTAATAACTGTATATCCTGTAAAACTGTGTGCACAGGACTGCAGCAAACAGCTGTGCGTTTGCTCATTCACCATCCCCATACAGAGTAAGGTCTGACGTGCTTTTTGGCTAAAGCAGTTTAGTGCAGTAATGTTTTGTGACATCCTTAAATCCAATTATTTTGCTGCTGGCTAATTTATTTGCTAGTGTGCAGGCATAACTCAGATGATATCAGTTGCACTGGTAGATAACTTGCTGGTACCTGTGGTGATTCCAGCTGTGCTATTAAGACGCAGGCCTGGTCTATACACCAGCTTCTCCAGTTTGGGGGGTGGTGGTGGTGGGGTGTTGTCTTGTGGAGGGGAGAGGCCCAGAGGATGGCTGGGGCTGAAGTTGTTTGTATACTTGTAGTCCACAGTGTTTGGGAGAAGAAACAGCCTTGGCAGTCACTGCTGCAGGAGGGTTTTATCAGTGTCAAAATCTGAAGGCTTAGTCAAAGACAAAAAATAGATACTATGGTGACAATCTACTTGAAGAATTACCGCTACTGATAAGCAATGTCTTCCCCTCAGTTAAATTCCAGTTTGTATATTTATAATCTGCTTATCTAAATTCCCTGTGTACTTTCAATTGAATATGGCATTCTGCCTCAGTTCCTATATTAAACTGATTTGTAGCATTGCTGCGCACAGCAAACCAGCTCTTGTAGCTCACTCCAGACATGGTGAATTTTCCTTGATCAGTGAAATTACTGTTCCTCAGCTTTTCCCTGAGAGGCAGTGTGAGCCCCAGGACCTGAAAGCTCTGACTGAAGCAGTCAGTGCAAATGCAGGTTGCTGTCGGGTGTTGGATGGCATCGATTGCCAACCCAGGAGGGCTCACCAGGGTGGCGGGGGCTGGCTGCAAGTTGCATGTGGGCTCCCCAGAATCGTGCTGGTAACGTCAGGATGGGGATTATCACACTGTGTCAGGGTACTGGTAAGGACTGTGTTGCTGTGGGAGCTGTGGCTTCCCGTTTTTTGACTGCTGTGCCTGAGGTCTTCTTGGGGTGTCATGTCGGTGTTACTGCAGCTGAGAGTTCTGCCGTGGCTGGGGGACACCAGCAACCAGATGGGGTGCTGGCAGTGGGGACACATTGTTGAGCACTGGGGTCTGGCCAAACTGGCCCATGGTACCATCCAAAAACCCTTGGTTAGCCAGGTGGGCAGCAGGGAGGGGGTCCCAGGTGCCTTCTGCTACCCAGGGATCTCAAGTGTGGCAAGCCGGCTTGAATTTTCCGTGTTGCTTTTTGTCTCTTTGTGATTTGCAGTCAGTGGGAGAGACTGGCTGGTGTGGAGCCTCAGCAGAGACCCAGAGTAGGGGAGGTGTGTGTTGAGCGGTGGTAGAGATCACCCTTTCATGGGACCTGCTGTAAATACAATGTCATACATCCTCATTTTGTAGAGAAATTAGCATACCCCGCCTTTGCCTTGAGTGCATTGCAGAACCTGTGGCTGAGGACAGCGCAGGAGATGTTCAGTGGTTTTGTGAGGGCAACTACGACAGGTGTGAAAGGCAGCAGCAAGACAATGGTTTGAGAGAAGGTGTGAAAGCAGGAGAGGACCTCCCGAGGTGTGAAGGCTCCTCCAGTGAGACAGCCTGTTGTGTACAGGGACAGGGCTGGGCTGTGGACACCCATCAGGGTGTCCTTCTCCCACAGCTCTCTGAGGGCTGGGGTGCCTGGGGGTACCAGATGTGTGTTTGTCTTTGAGAAAGGAAGGTAAAAATAATTTGTGAAACCTAAGTTTACTGTCCAAACAGGTAAGCCAAAGGAGGCAGCTCTCCTGTCCGTGCTCCAAGGCGGGGGCAGCTGGCAGGTTAGTGGCAGCAGGGGCATTGCCTGGGTCCAGACCACGGGGATCGGGGCTATGCCAGCACCCAGCATATCTCTGCTGCTCCCACAGCATTGCAAGAGCATCATCAGGGTAGGAGGACCACTCAAGTGTTTTGGTTCAGGGCTAGAGGATGTTGAACCCCAAGCATCCAGGCTGGCAATGGACAAGGAGGGGATGCATGGGTGTAAAAATTCCCAATCTGGAAAATGTGTTGTAGGAAAGCTGGGGCAGTGACATTGGGTGTTGGAGAAGGGAGGTGGGAGAGCAAGGCAGCAGGGTGGGGAGGGGATTATCCCCTGCCTGACAGCAGGAGAAAACACACCATGGGAGAGCTGGACCTTTGGGAAGTGGCTCCACAAAGGTTGAGGCAGCGAGGGGAATTGCGGCGCCCCATGGAGAAGTGTTTCTGGGACATACGTCCACAGGGGATGATGTTAATTTGGGGAACCTTCCCCTGGGCTGTGATGGCTGTGTCACCACCCCACTGATGCCAGCCCTGACCCACAGCCAAGCCTCACTCGCCCCCTCTGCAGAGCGCAGCTGTGCAAAACGCGGGCAGGAACTGGCCCAGAGTCACACAGGGATCAGGGACAGACAGAGTCTCCTCCTACCTGGCCAGAGTACGTGGAAGCTCAATTCATGTTTTACAGCGCTGTGAAAATGCACACACGTTTATATATGCATATTTTATATATATATTTGTATGTATATGTATAAATGATTTATTGTGGTTTGCCCTTTATCGCTATAATCCATGATTCAGGTTTTAGGGAGCATGTGTATCTTTTTATCATCACTAAATCAAGCCCTCTTAAGATTTATATTTGCCACATGTGCAGTTCCCCAGCAAAGGTGAATACAGTAGATCTAATCTGTCTGGGCGACGGTGGACATTTGGTGTAATGCCCTGTGTTAAATGGTTTGTTCTCATGGAGAACATAGCATAGTGCAGAGGTGTAATATAAATAATCCGTGATCTAAACATGGAAGAGCAGTGAGCTGCTGAAAGGGGAAGCGCTGGGGTGGAAGGAGATTAGTAGGAAAAAATCAAGTGTTAGTCTTGTGAAAGGCCTTTAGCATTTTTTCTAGTGGTCCTTAGCCCGAGAAGCACACTTTTGAACTTTACTGATGCTATGAAGTCAGTGCTTCAGAGGATGGGAATATTAGGAATCATTTGAAGGATGGGAAAATTAGAAATAAGATAAACCAGTAAGCAACCTGTATTTAAAAGTTAACAACAAAAATTTCTGCTATGAGTTCATAGTTGCCTTATCTGTTAGAAACAATAGAGGAAAATGTTTGGGAATATTAATCAGAATATAGCGGCCACTGTCAGTTGTGACATGAAAGCAAGTGCTAACATATTTGTACAACATCCCATAAAACTTTATTTGAAATGCTATGCGCTGTTCATCATTACAAATACTCAGAAAAAGATGAACAGAAGCTAGAGTGGAGGAGGGCTACTGGTAGGGCCACGAGGCACAGAGGTGACCATCCTGGGACCAGGCGTCCTTGTGCCCCGGACCCTGACCCCAGTGACAGGGCGCAGCGCCTACACAGGGAAAAGACAACACAGAGCAAATGCTCAGGAGCGTCTCCCATGATATATTTGCCCGTAACTGGTGAGCAGCAGTTGGCAGGCTCCCTGAGACAGAGGCTGCCTATGGATTACTGCTTTCATTAACCAGCAGTGGATTGTCCTTCATGAACTTGTCTAATCCCTTTTTGAAGTCGTCTCTGCTATTGGCATTCATAACATCCTGCAACACTTCGTCTCTTAGCTGAGCCAAACAGCATTTCCTTCTTGTGTTAAACTCCGTGTCCCTGCCACAAGGTTAACTAATGCAAAAGTGGTGGAAAACAGGCTTGTTTGTCCTAAAGAACTGGAGAGAGATGGGATTAAGCATCAAGAAAGGCCAAAATTAACGGAAGTGAGAGACAGAGTTGGCACAGGTCCAAGTTGGTATAATTTGTCCATGCATTGATGTGGATCTGGAACATAAAATGTGACCCTTGGAGTTGTAAGGGGTGTCCTTCTAGTAGGAGCACCTTGAGCCAGATGTCATCTTTTGAGCCTTCCTTGAGTCAGACTTGGCATCTTTTGTACTTCACAGCATGGAGGGTTCTGCCTTGAGTTTGTTCTGTTGGTTTTTAAGCCTGTGTAAACTTTCCTCTCCACAACATCAGACAGGGAGAATTTTGAAGCTTCCTTAACTGTCTGTGGGTAAGTACCTCCATATCTCTCTTGAGGACTGACCCTCTGCCCACTTTGTTTTACACCGCACAGTTCCTGCAGTGGGAGGGCCTGTGAACAGCAGATCCCTATTGATCTTCTCAGTCTCACCCCTGGTTTCACAGATCTCTGCTGTGTCCCTCCAGGTTTCTCCTCTCAGGCTAAGAATATTTTGGTTATGAATCACAGAATGGTTTGTGCTGGAAGAGACCTTTAAAAGCCATCTAGTCCAACCCCCTTGCAATAAGCAGGGACATCTTCAACTGGATCAGGTTGCTCCTTGTGCAGAAGCCATTGCAGATGTTTCCTCATCCTGGTCACAGTTCCTTGCCGTCTTCCAGATCTGCAACAGCCTTTTGGAGGCAATAGACCAGAACTGCACATAGATTCACAAAGATGGGTTGACTCTTCCCAGTAATTCCTGTTTGTCCATCTGTATGGGAGTCTTCATCTTTAAATAGCATCTCAGTTTGGCTGATAGAGACAGCAGGTTTAATGGTGTGCCATTTCTCCCTTGGAAACTTTTAAAAAGATAATTGCTGGCCCGTTTGCCACATTCTGGCACCAAAAGCAGGTGGTGGAGTGAACAAAAGTGAGGAGCAGGTTATGCACCACCATTAGCAGTTCAGCTGTTTCAAACTTGAGATCCTGCTGATTTCTTACTGCCCCTTTGCTGATTTGCGTTTTCTGTTGGCTCCTATCAGGGCCAAGGCAGAGTCTCTGATACGTCCTCAGTCAGGAGGAGATACAGCATGGGGTCATTGCCAGTCTTTGTCCGATCTCCTGATGGCCATTTTCATTTTGTTTTCCTACTATGGCTTTATTCTCTCTGAGCACTTCTTTAATACCTTGGTTATCTGTTGGTCTCTTAAGTCCCTGACAGGTTTTCTGTTCTGGATGTTTCTGTAAGATGACTTGGTAGTTTTTAGGCTTTCTGGACACTGTTTTTCCAACTCAGTTTTCATCTTCTTCACCCTACCCAACCCCAATTTAACAAAAAAATGCATGATCAGTTCTGGGTTTTCTCATTTAAATACAACTGTGTCTTTTTGACTGGCATTCATTGCTTCTTACAACCTTACATACCCTGCTGTTCTTTAGGTCTAAGTCGTTCTTGACAAGGTACTGTGTGTCTAACCATCCAATAAGATGTCTTGAAATAGTCTCCAGGACACCAGCAAAGGCTTTACTTTTAACTTTTGATTTCTTATTACCAAAATTAATTTTTGTGAATTTTGAAGTTCCTGTGTTTTAAACTGAGCACAATGGCAGTTGATTTATTGGCTTCCATTGCTTTGGCAAGATTACGAACCTAGCTATATTGGGGTCACTGTTAAATAATGACTCTTAATTAATAAGATTATGAGCTGCAGCGTGCTCACTGGTCAGTGTGAAGTCAGGAGTGCATTTTCCTGCAGTCGATTCCCTGCCTGGCTGCTCCACTGGCCATGCCTAAAAATTTAATCTTGCCATCGTGCCCTGACACGGTGTTTGCTGACTTCGTGCAGAATTAGCTGGCCTGTCTCCTTTGCCTGGTGTCCACTGATCTCCCCGGTCTCTGGCAGATCACGCTCGGCATCACCTTCTGCCTGGGTGGCTGGCAGTGTAGTCCTAACACATAACATCTCCTGCTGGAACATCAACCCATGGCAAGTCGTATGTTCCTTGTTGGCACGGTTAACTTGTTAATCTGATTTATCTCTAAGTCGTCTTTGCAGTGCTGCACCTCCTCCCCTGCTGGTGCCGGCTCTGCCTTTCCTGAATGCTTTGTGTTATGCTTTCCTACTGTGTTTTTCTTCCACTGAGTTTCTAGTGCATCCATTGTGTCAGTATTTTTATTAAAACTAGACATTCTGGTTCTCCTGTCTTGTTTCTTAGACTTCCAGCTCCTGTATGGAGGAACATATGCATTAGTCTGGGGTTTCTATTTTTTCATTCTGTTTGTGCAACTGCTCTTCACGGTTTTATATCTGACTTTTGCCAGCTTCTGTCCTATCTGTTTATGGTTTCACCCCTACATCATGAGTCATCCCAAAGCAGGTGCTTTTCTGAATATGCCAGCTTTCCTATCCCTTTAGCTAAAAGCTCTCCTATAACCTTATTAATGTTAAAACCCAGCAGCTTGCTTTCACCATGGTTTAGAAGTAGTATGCCTCTCCTGCATGGGAGCATGGGAGTCCTGTTTTCAGAGTTTTCTGCAGTTTCTAGTCAGTACATAGCCTTTTCTTTTTTTTTTTTTTAAATACCATTTTCTCAGTCATGCAGTGGGATTTTACCTCCCTACTCCTCTATCTGGCCTCTGCATGGCACTGAGGGTGTTTCAGAAAACATGTAGGTCTTGTTTTTCAGCTCCCTAAAAGTTCCCTCCAGCTGCTTTCTCCCACTCCTCCCCTTTTCACAAACCCAGGGACCACAAACACGGGGTCCTCTCCAGTGTCTCCAGACATCCCATGAGGTCTGCAATCTGACCAGGTGGGACCTTAGTCACTGTGAAGTCAACTTGTGTTTCACAAACCTGGTCATCTCTGTGCTTGATAACCAGATCGACGTCTCTGTAATTTGCCTTGTCCAGCAGTATTTTCTCCTCCTCGAGCTTTGTTCTTTTCTACCATGAGGCTTGCCCCCCTCTTCAGCAGCACCAAGACTGAAGTCAGAGGGGAGATGGCTCCACACAGTGGGACTTCAGCTCATCTTTCCTACCTCTGTAGCCATGGCTGGACATCCACCTTAGCCAGATCTGCCTACCAACTCAGTGATTTGCCTTAACTCGTTACTTGGCATCATAAATCTTTGCAAGGGTTCCCTTTTCTCAGCTGTCACGTTGTCTTTGCTTTTACAAACTTGCAGGCTCATATCCTGTGCCTTTCACACCTCCATGTGAAGCTACAAATCATGTGTGCAGCTTGTTGTCAGTCATCCTTATGGCATGAGCTTTAGGGTTAGACTTTCCAGACTCAGAGATATTAAGAGCAGTTGTACAGCGCTCTGTAATAAACTCACCTGGCATGACTCCAGCAGCTCTAATCAAGAGGCTCGTCTGCAAGACGAAGTCAGTGCTATACAAGCTGAGGGGTGACTTTGCAGCACAGAAGCTGGTTTGCACCCAGTGCAGATGCTCCTCCCTGGGAACTGCGCAGGGCTCCTGGACCCTGTCTGCATGGGGAGCAAGTGCTCGTGGCCCGGTGCACCTCAGTTTGTATTTACACTTACTGTAATTCTACGCAGATAAAACCCTTGGAATGCTCTTTGGCTGTTGCTGAGTTGGAAACAGCTACAGTTATTTTAGTAAAAAAAGCAGGGTCAGCACAGCCGTCTGACCGGTGTGGTTGTGGTTGTATTCCCAGGCAGAGCCAGTGTCGGATGGGGTGGTGGGGCTGGGGACTGGCTGCATCTGGTCACTCTGCAGTGAGAGGAGACATGGGTGTGAGCCAGCATCTGCTGCTTGGCTTCATGGCCAGGGCTCTTGCCTCTTTTATTAGTGCTGCGGGTCCAGCCAGTGGTGGCTGTGCTCATGGAGTTGTTCTGCACCACCATCTCTCCTCCCTCAAATGTGAAACTTCAAGATGCAATCATTTTTATTTTGAAAAGGCAGTGTCTCTATCTGAAGCTACAGATCCTGTAAGATCCCCTTGGCTGTGGGATTCCCTGTCCTTGCTATGCTTTGCCCTGCCATGGAGACATTTGCCACCCACTGCTTATGGGGTGACTCCTGAGGGTGAGGTGGTGTTAGGACTCTGTGTAAGAGACACAGTAGAATGACTCGCTCTGTTGTTCACACATAATATTTCCCATGGTTACTTTGAGAGACATATTTGCCTTCAATTTGTGCACCATACCTGGCTCCTAACAGTGCCAACCCCTGACTGGGGAGATGACATCAAAACGAGCTACAGAGAATAACTTGGGAGGTGGTGTGGTGGCAGGTGCCTGGGAGCTCCATGGGTCCCTCACAGGAGCCATGCAGCCGCTGGAGTGTCTGTCAGTGTGGCCAGGGCAGGTAGATGGAGTCTGTGACACCCTCTGTGCTCTCATCCGGACCTCCCCAGCTGTCCGGGTGCAGGAGGGTCTGAGTATGCCCGCAGAGAGCACCTCCTCTCACTGCTCTGAAAGCAGAGGAAAACAGCACAAGGCATTCACAGGAATCACATCAGTGTCTGGGAAGTGGATTAACACATTATCTCAAACATGTTTTCTGAAAGTTGTGTCTAACCCCTGTCCGAAGGTACATGGCTCACTGTAGGTACAGGACTGCTCAAGCGGAGCTGTAGCAACAGCCTGGCTCCTCTTTGGCTGCCTTCATCTCCGTAGGCATCAGCTAAGCACCTGGCACATCTCCCAGGAGAGGGGACATATACCTGCAATGAGGCACTTGCTCCCAGTTACAGATGGAGCAAGGCAGGAGAAGGTCATGGAGATGAAGGAAAGGAAAGGATCATACATCCACCAAGGGCTGTCGTGGATGCAGTTTTCTGAAGTGTATCATCAGTTTTGTGAATCCTCACATGCTGAAGTGGTGGCTGTTAGACCTTTTGATACCTTGGGGTATCAAAAACCCATTTAGAATTTAGCTTCAATCTTCCCTGCATGTGTTTTTTCATTTTCTCTTGATTTGTGCCCTCAACTTGTCCTCTGACAAACTGACCTGAGTCTCTCTGGTCCGTGACATCTGCCTCGTAGGAAAGAACTTGGTCTCGCACCTTGGTGGTCTGTGCCACTTCTCAAGCTGCAAGCCCAGAGTCCTCCAAGGGGAGAAATGTGTGAGATGGTCTTTATTCTGCCATTTGACACTCAGCCTGTCTCTCATGTTCCAGCACCTTCTCCAAGCGGGACCTTGTGCCTTGGCTTCTTAAAACATCCCGTCTTTCCTGAGCTCTCTTGTGAGTCATCTCAAGTGTGCTAACAGCTGTCCCATAGAGCTTCAGGCCGTTGACAAAATGTAGTAACTGCAGTGCTGAAGGCTTACTTGTAGCTTGCAGGAACTATTTTCACTGTTGTTTGAACAAGTGTACAATTTGTAAGTAATATATTTCCTGGGCAGTCAGTTGGGCTCTGCCAGAAGGACTGTGAGATGTGATCTCAGCCTTGGGGCACTCAGCCAGCCCGGGGGTCCCAAATGGTCCTGCTGGTGCCGGCACTGCCTGGCACAGCCCTGAGCAATGTGGCAGTGCTGCTGGTGGTGGCTCCTACCACCCCTACCCCATCCTTGGAATTGTACTTCACGGGCACAGCTTCAGCATCCCCCTACCACTGTTTGGGGATACCTGGCTTAGTTCATCTGCCAGGACTTAGTGGCATGTTTTAAAGTTCTGGGACAAACCTGCCGGCCTGCTCAAAGAGTAGTTTCTGTTCAAAGGAGCAGCCTCTGGAAGGACGGTGAAATACTTTGGTAAGAGTCAGGCTTAAGTAAATAGTTTGAATGTGCCATACCTGCTCTTTGCTGTGCAAGAGCTGAAGAGTCACATGCATGGCATGTTCTGGCATGTTCTATGCAAAGCTGGTCTAACTTTGAGTAGAATTAAAGCATTGATAACATAAAACAAAGCAGATATGGCTTTATTATTTCCCCAAACAGATGTATAAAAAGATTAAATATCAAGGGAAAAGATTTTCTACAAGAATGACAAGTTACTAGCAAAAGGATCACAATTTTTGTAGACAGAAGGACTATTGCAGAGTTAAAAACTACCCTTCAGGACTCTGTTGTATAGTTTATCCTGCAGGTTTGTTGTCCTAGATCCAAGCTGTGTAATTTTCAACAAAAGGGGTTGTTGCTATGTTTGCTACATATTCCCAAGCAGTCATTCTCCTGTTTCTTCTCGTGTGACACTTGCAAACTTGCAGTCCAGTCCTGAGCCATGATGCTGCATTATCATGGGAGTGAAATGCCTTGTACAGTCCGCACTGACACCCCAAGTACTTCTGCTGTTCAGCCCTGTGTTTGCTGAGTAGGGGCAGTAAGAAATGGGTGACACCACCCCTGTCCTACGGAGGACCTGTTCACAGTGATCGCTCTCAAATGCTGCTTGTCAGTACCTTTGGTAAGTTTCAGCTGATCAGGGATAGTGGTGGACACCTCAGTGTTGTTATTTTCTGCACAGTCATTGCCACTCTGAGCACCGAGAGATGAGGGTTGATCCAGCGGGTCTGTTTCCAGTGCCACTGGGTCCTATTTCCACCTGCTGCAGCCGTCTTTGTTGGAAAACCTTGTCTTTGCATCATTTTGCCAGAAGCTGAAGCTTCTGATCCTGAAATACATTTGGAGCACTGGGCAAACGCCATGCCTGGGGCTGAAGTTAGGTCCCTTGTGAAGGTTACCCCGCTGCCACGGTAAGCTCTGGATGCCTCCTGCCTGATGCCACCACCTCTGAAGAACTGTGTCACTGCTTGGATCCTGAATCAGACTTGGCGGTGCAAAATATTTCTGGCGGCAGGGTAGACAGCGTGCCCCTTCCCAGGTGCCTGTCTGCTAGAGGCGTCACAACAAGCTGCTCTGCCCAGGCGTATGACTCACCCGTGCTCCCTTTTTTAAGAAATACAGATGCGGAGTAAATGGGAATCAATTACACTTCCTACACAAAGAATCCCCTTGATTTGGCATCTGGGACAGACACATCCTTCCTTCCAAGGCAACAAAACTGAAAATTAATTTGAGTTCCAGGGAAATTTCAGTTACAAATGCTCTTCCTCAGCAGTGACTCTCCTTGGCCATGTCACACGTGAGAGTCCCTGCAGCACCGGCTACCAAGCATCTGTGGGTGCCAGGGGGCCCCTTCCCGAGCAGACTCCCCCAGGGCAGCACCAATGCAGCTGGGCTGTGCTCGGGGGCCGGTGTCCACGGATGGAGCTGCTGCTGCCATTTCCCCTTTCTACCATGGGGGAGGACCAGCTTCCCCACAGCACCTTGCAGTAACCTGTGATGAAATAAGCTGCTGACCTGAGCAGCATCCCCAAGAGTGTGGCTTTCCTTGGCTAGTGCTTTGACACGCCAGTCCCCAATGTTATGTACAGGAAGACATCTGTGTTTGCACATCTGGGAACGAAGAAGAAGGGCCAACTGAACTGCTGAGTAGCAAGGAGCTGTGAGTCGAGGGGCTGGGATATTCCTTGTGACCTTCAACCTGTTGCTCTGCCCCTCAGGCAGAGGCAGTGACTGGGGATGGGGTGAGGTGCAGGAGTGGTCCTCAGGGCATCAGTGGCAGATGAGCTCCCTGCGGTCTGGGGGTATCTGAAAACAGATATTTGCAGCACGGCATGAGGCAAAATGCCTGAACTCCTGCTTTGTGGCTCAAGCAGATAGAAAGTTGTGTTTGTGTCCAGCTGAGGAATACACCTCCCTGTGTTCATCCTTATTTTGCTTTATCCAAACGATAATATGGAAAATAGAACAAGGAAAAGGAAAAAAAAAATTCTCTATAACAAGCAGGGCTACAGTTGTTCCCAGATCTCTCTTAACTTTCTGGAGATGCATACTGGCTGCTCCCAGCAGCTGCAGATGCGGTCTCAGTGGGCCTGGCATGATCGCAGTGCCTCCTCATCACTTCTGCTGGCTTGGGCTCCGTCTCCAGCAGATATAGCCCTTGTTGCTGGAGGTGAAGCATGTCATGGAGAAACATCCATGGCACCATAAATTCAGGTAAAAAAACCTTCAGAACTGAGCATCTGGCGATGTTAGGGATGAGAAAACACCAGTATTCCTAAACTACCATCCTTTGAGAAATCTCTCCCTTTGTGACTCACTCTTTGATCAGTCTTTGGGCAATAACAGTTTTAGTGAAAGAACAGTTCCTAACAGAATATCTGGATCAGTGACATGCAAACCACAAGGAGATGGCTGCAGCCACCCTGGAGGTCCTTTGGAGGCCATGGCCCAGGCTGGAGCTGGTCTTCACATCCCAAAACCAGGACGGTTTGGCCTCAGCTTTCTTGATCAAGTGCTTTATAGTCCAAGTTTTGAAGCAGCTCTTTTCTAAACAGAGCCAATACCTGAGCAGGGATTTTGCTGTCAGGAGCTGTGACATTTCTGGACACGCTCAGCCAGGCACTGCTCAGCTTGGTACATCTCCTGTCTCCCTTGGTGCCACAGCCCCACTCGCTGCCACAGATGCTCCCTCCAGCACCTCTGCCCTGCCGGTCTTGCCATGCTGGCAGTGGCTCCTCTCTCACTGTACGAGGAGAGGGAAATGAGTGCTGTGAACCAGCCAAGGGACAATACCCTCCTCACTCTGCCAATGCAGTGGGGATTTCATGCAAAGTTGTTGTCTTCTCTGGATCTGAGGTGTGTCCTGTGCCCTCTCACACCAAGGGCTTCTTCTGGGTCAGAAGATGGGGCAGCTGGGGTGTTCCTGACCTTGCACGCTGCCTTTCCTCCCTCCGGGGATATTTTGAACTGTGTTTTGGCAGTGTGGGATGTGCTTCTGTGCAAGTCTCTGTTCTTTGGACTTGTTTTAATCCGTTAACAGTTCCAAGCAGTTCCAGTAACTTCTGGACTCGACCATGGCTGTCTCCCAGCCACTGTTCCTGTGATTAAGGAACTATGTGGGCAGAATGAGTGAATATAATTTGGTCAAATTATTTAAATTCACTGTTGAGAGAGAGTTGGAAAGTAACTTACACCTACTGTTACAAAGACAGAAAATGACTGCTAGAGTCCATGGGATCTGTGAGGGAGGGATCCGTTAGGAAACTCTGGATTTCCAACAGCAAGGACAAAGAGGGTAATGACCTGTGGGCATTAGTCCAGGCAAGCCTACCAGAGCTCAGAGTAACAATGGTCATGTCTGGAATAGAAATACTGGTATCTTTGTGCAGCTGACTCCTGAAACAAACCCACAAGAGTCGGGATATTTAGCTTGACAAAGGCAGTTTCAGGATCATCTTTGCTGGTTTGTCAGAGGTGTAGCTGAGCTGTACATCTCTGGCTGAAGAGTGTGCCAAAAGGGTGCCTTAGGCTGAAGAATCTGGTAAATGCACAAAGCAGAACTTAAAAGTGGGCTAAGGCAGCTGTTCTTGGGTGAGTTTGCATCTAGCAAATGCTGCAGCTGTCAGTCTCTGAAGATGCAGCAGTAGCTGAATGCTTTTGAGGACCAATGTTTCAGACTGGTGTCAAAGTCTCGACTTGTTCTCCTTATGGTTCTTGCTCCAAATGCCTGTAGATCTAAATGGTTTTTCCAAGGTAATTTTAGTGAAGGCAGAAGGTGTCAAGCTGTGGGCTGCAGCGTCAGAAGTTGTTAACCAGTTGTGCTGGAGTAACTGGAGTGATCTCAGTCTTTGTCTTGGTGCTCTGTGAAGCTACCCGAGCACCTGGGGAGGACCTTCCAGAAAAGGTTCTTCTAGACCTCTAGATCTCCTCAGTGTCTGGCCATGTACGGGGAGGTGGTGATGTGAACATTTGTTTATGAGGAATGGAATGTGTGCCCCCAAACTCAGTTGCATGCAGCAGATGCTGAATGCCATTTGTAGTACCCCAGGTTTTGACTGAGACACACATAAGGGCTTGGCAACCAAAACGTTAAAGATTTCATAGTCATAGGCTTTGTGAATTATTTCCTTCTTTGCAAAGTAGCTCCTGCCTTCTGCATGGCATGGGTTCCTCCACCTCTGGGAGCTGCAAAGCCACAGACCTTCTGGGATTGGAAGGTTCATCGTGCCACAAGTAGGGAGGGGACTGAAAATCATCTCATCACTCTTGGGTAACGCTGACCGGGAGATACTGTTGAAATTATTCTTCTTTTTCATCGTAGAGCCAAATTTGTGAAATAACTTGTCTTGACTGCAGCAGCTTGCAAGGAACCACCCAGACGTTTGCCTCCATCCTCCAGTGAGGTGTGGGATTTTGGTAATCCTCTCGCAGCTCCCTCAGTTACTATCTACCGTAAACTCGTCATGCGCCTTTAGCAGAACTAGGCTTTCTCTCACCTTTGTGAAGAGCATCTGCCGGAGCATGAGGTGCATGTTAATTTACAGCAGTTGCCTGTTCCTGCATTTGCTAGGCTTATCAGACAGGTTGTCCAAATTCCTAAGGACTGTGATCTTGCAGAATAGGCAGGATTAGAGGCATAATTTTCAGAAATCCCGTTATCCTCTTTGTCAACTGATAAAACTATATTTTGTCTTTTCAGTAGGACTCTTTAAGATCTGATGGAGCTACCCAGTGATATAAAACACTTTCAGCTGTCAGGGTGGAGAGGCACAAATCCAGCTACCACTGGGGATGTTTCACTGGCTGAGATGCACACAGAGTGCTTTAAAGAGTGAATCAATATCTGTGATTATATAAAGGGAGACAAAACCTTTTAATTAATTGTCTCTCTCGGGTTTCCAGTTCCGCTCCATCTTCTCCAGATGCATTTGTAAAGGCTGTAGCCACAGCCAGGAGGAGGTGTTTATACTTCAGGGGAGGTAGCTCAACATCCAGACTAATCATTGCAGTAAAGCGTAGGTCACTGCCCGGAGAGGGAGGGTGCCTGCAGGACCTCTCCCAGCTGTCGCTTTGGCCAGCTCTTGCAGCCATTATCCGTGTGTCCTTGGCAGCAGACTCTCATGCCAGATTTCTGAAGCATCTTGTAGGTCACAGTTGCCAGTGGCACTTGGCCGCATGGTCCCCTTCTGAGGATTGTCACATTCGGCGGCTGGGCACGTGGCTGATGTTGTCCCACACTGCGTTCCCCTCTCATGGTGCAGCACTGTGCGCCATCCTCGCTGTGCTGCGGCCGGAGGCGCTGAGCTCCCGCTGCTCCTGCCAGATGCTGTGATCTCACTGAGGGCTCTGTGGCTCCTGCTTTACATCATTGCTCAGGCTCCCGTGCTAATTAGCTGGAGCACTGGTCTGGCGGCTGTCTGAGGAGGAGCTGGGAAGGCGAGTGACTCCCATTCTCCCGTTGCCTCCTTTTTCCTGAACAGTGTGAATCTGCCACTAATTGGCTCTCGTTAGCAGGTGACTGTGCTATTCTCATTTAGTTGTGCAGAGCTGATCTGAGACCAGAAGTTTCTCAGCAAACTGAAGAGCAAGCTCAACGAGCTGTGCTCTAGGAACAGAAAGGAATAAAATCATTTTGTGTGAGCGCACTAGCAGTTGACCCCAGAATATCAGCCTAGGTCTGCCTTGTTACCCAGCTCGGGGGGCACATGGGAGGAGTGAGTGGGCATCCTGCTCTACTTTTGTGGCTGGAGGGAGCTCCAGGAGTGAGGCGTAAAGCCCTTAATGTCAGAAACGGCCTCCTTCGGGCAGAACCTGTGTCTTTCAGTCGTTATACTAGGTCTGACCCAGGTGATACCCTAGGCAGAGCGCTTCTGAAGATTTCTCCCCATCTCTGAATTCAGGATCACTCCCAAAATAGCTAATTGGCAGTCAAGGGAAATTCCCATTGACCCCAGGTATATGCTGGGGAGCACCCAGCTGGAAAACAGCTTTGCAGAGAAGGCGCTGGGCGTCCTGGCTGACAACAAGTTGAACATGAGCCAGCAATGCGCCCTTGCTGCAAAGAAGGCAAACGGAACCCTGGGCTGCATTAGGCAAAGCATCTGCAGCAGGTTGAGGGGGAGCGGTCTTTCTCCTCTGTCCGGCACCAATGAGGCCACAGCTGGAGTGCTGGGTCCAGTGCTGGGCTCCCCAGGACAAGAGAGAGATAGACATACTGGATAGAGTCCAGTGAAGTGCCACAAAAATGATAAAGGGACTGGAACATCTCTCCTATGAGGAAGGGCTGAGAGAGCTGGAGAAGAGGAGACTCAGGGGGATTGAATCCATGTGTATAGATACCTGCAGGGAGAGTGCCAAGAGAGGACCGAGCCAGGCTATTCCAGTGGTGCCAGTGACAGGACTAGAGGCAATGGGCACACACTGAGACACAGAAGGTTCCCTCTGAACATCAGGAAACACTTTCTCACTGTGAGATTGACTGAGCACAGGCACAGGCTGTCCAGAACTCTGGAGTCTCCACCCATGGAGATGTTCAAAAGTCATATGGACACGGTCCTGGGCAACCGGCTGTCAGTGTCCCTGGTCCCTGCTTGAGCAGGGGGTTGGGTGAGATGAGCTCCGGAGGTCCCTGCCAGTCTCAGCCATTCTGTTTGATTCTGTGAATCTGGGAAAGTTTTAGAAGTGATGAAGCTGCTATTTTCTTGCTGGAGCTGAAATCATTTCCATCAAACCCGGTCTATTTCTGTATCTGTCAGCCACGCTTGTAGTAACAATTTGAAACTCCAGAACAGCAAAAGCGTTTCTTCCAAAGGACACATAGTAAGTGCCATAATTGAGAAGCAGTGTTTGGTTGTCGGTCAAATTCAAAGTACCAGGTTATAAGTACCTGGTGGACTTTATAATACTGCTTATGTGATGGCAAAATCTCTTACCTAGACCCTGAAGGGTGCAACTCACAAAGGGGATCACTACAGCTCTCACTACTGGACAAAGCTGAAAGACCTGTGGCAGGGTGTGCATTGTGTCCTTCTTCCCGCCAGGTTTTGGGTACAGATGCCTTCAGAAAGGTTGCTACAGAGAAATCATCCCCAGGTACTTGGGGGGTGCGGAGATATATGTGTGAGAGCACATAAATGTTCTCTGAGCAAAACGAGTAGTTTGCAAATCCTCCCTTCCATGGCCAATGGAAAAGGCAACTCCAGCACCAGAGATGACCCACTGAGGAAAAAAAAAAAAAGAAAGAAAGAAAGAAACAAACAAACAAACCATGCTTTGGGGATTGGTGCCTTGTGGACAAGAACAATTTAACAGTCATACTGTAACTAGGAAAGGCCAACAGGTTAACTGCAAAGCTGCCAAATACACTAAATTCCTGAAGGGTTCAGTTTACAGCACATTTTGAAACAGTAGGAAGTTCCCCCATGCAAAAACCTTTCTGTATTCTAAAGCAACAAAAAATCTGATATTCAGCTCTCAAGGGGGAAAAAAAATCAGGATCTCTAGTAGATACTTTCACAATAATGTGCAAGACACCTTAGTATGTTCACTGCCCCCCAGACATATGCAAAAATGCAAAAATAAGACAAAACTTCAGTTATTCACGCAGCTTGGCACAGCCTTGTTGGCTTGGATCTGCCACATCCCCTGGTCCTACCTTCATGGCTGGTGCTGTGGCACCCGTAGGTCACGGGCTGTGCTCTTCAAAAACCGGCATGCCTTCACCTCGCCCGTGGGTGCTCCACTGAGGGGCTGGTGGGCAGGAGTTCACCAGAGAAGAAAGAGGAGGGTTGTTGAGACCTAAAACAAGAATCCTTCAGCCAGAACTCACCTGGCAAAAAGCGATTCTCTTCTGATCAGCCCCTTGAGAGCACATAAAAATAAAAGCAACAGCCCTGGGTATTTAGGACTGCTTGATGTGCTTGAAGCAATTGTGGGGACTATTATGGTCTGTTAATTCACGGGTGGTGATTTGAACCACCAGCCTGTGGAAGGGAAGTCTGTCCTCCCTCAGAAATGACTGTGGCTTGTTGAGGGGACTGTTGTAAGCGTCCACCCTTGTGAGGAAGCTCTTCCATACTGGGACCCAGCACTGTTTCTGATGGAGGCACCCTGTCAGATGGTCAGGTCTCCATCACCATCTTAAAGCACTATTGAGTCTGGATGCTTCTGGGGGCTAAAATATCTGTAAGAAGTATGAGACATGGAGTCACACATCAAGTCCATCTCAAATAGTTATTTGCAAGAGGCAGAGCAAGTGTGAAACCTCAGAAATTTTATACAGAGGTGTGCCATCAGGTTTTCATACTGATGCATAGGCTTATAACAGTGTTTCTTGAGCACCCGTTTATCTGCAGGAGAACTAAACGCGAGTGCCTGGACTGCGAGCAGCCCCTCTGGACCTGAGCAGGAGGAGCACTGTATGCCGGCTGCTCAGGCGCCTCCTGGCTCCCGGCGAAACATCCAAGGGAATCTGATTTCAGCTTGCCAGCTTCCAGGGCAGGCTGCTGGTTGCAGAGAGCATGGGGAGGACAACTCCTCCATCTGCTATTGAGGCTCACTCGAACCAGACATGTCCTTCTTGCTGGTGTGCTTTAGTTGAACAATACCTGCTGCTGGGCTGATTTACCCAGCGTCGTTCTCTGGTTGCTGCAGTGAGATCTGATGTGCAGTTTGGGCAGACGAGTTTCAGGTTAACGGCTGCCATAAAGAGAAGAGCCCCGTGATCATCAAGGGCAGGATCTCTATGCAGAAAAAGAAAGGCTGCTGCTCTTTCGCAGTGACTGTGTTTTATTTCAGCTGCCCCCACTTCATACCCCCGTGGGGAGCGGTCTCCTCTGGCACCCAGGCATCTCAGCCGTGGTGTCTGTGTGTCTCAGAGAGGAGGAGAATGTGGGCATCTCGCGCGGCGAAATCACGATTATACACTGGGGACATCGAGAAGCTCCTTAGCTGCTTAATAAACACTGCCGCGGTAGTGTTTGTTTTATTCATAATATACAAAGCATCCTGGCTGCTGTTCAGAAATAAGTTATGGATCCAGCAGCGATTAGCTACAGCTTAACTAGGCGATACAAAGGATGAATCCCCCTCCTTCAGGCCTCAAGGTGCCTTATGGCACAGGGTGATAAAGTAGGTGAAGAAACACATTGTCAGTTCATGTGGAAACATGCCAGGAGATAACTCCGCTCTTGACTGATAGAAAACATAAAACCCATTCCAGGCAGTTTTTCTCACATTTTCCAGTTGGGAGTATAGGTAGAAATGTTCCCAGAGCAGAGCCTGAACCTGGAGCAGCTGCACGGCTGACACAGGTCTCTGTCAAGCGGGCATTAACATGAAATATGATTAAACTAATCAGCACCCTTTAATTGAAATTGAGCCTGCCAAAAGAGCCCAAACAAAAATGGTGGTATTCTTTGAAATTATTACAAAACTTGTTAGAAATGTACCTCTCATATAATAGATGTAGGCTTCTGAGACGTTTTGACTTAATAACTAACTCCTTAACGATTAAAAAATGAGTGTGCTACAAAATCAATATGGCAGATGCAAACTGGATTGCAAGGCACATGATTAATGCTTCCCCAGCGCGACCGCTGAAGAGGAAGCCGTGGAGCCTTTGGGCTGTTGGTTTGTTCTTCGTGTCACTTGCACGAGGACTGGCTCTTGGTCCTGCGGCAGTATTTTCAAAAATGGCGTGAAAGACGATGCAAGGTTGTTGCTGAGAAAATACACAGGCGATGGTGCGTGAAACTGCCGCAATCCTGCCGGAGGGTGCCAAGGTGTGGGATCCGCGGTGGAGCTGTGGTTCCTCGGTAGCTGGGGTAGCTGCACGTCGGCAGCACAGTCTGGGACCGGTGTTGGTGCCACAGCAAGAGGAGGGCAGAGCGGTAGTCAGTAGCTTGGAGAAGCAAAATGGCCGGAGCAGGATCCTGCTGGCCGACGCGAAGGTCTGGGCGGGCACCCGTTGCAGTTGGTGGAGCTGGAGGGGGCTTACGGCCCCGGCGCTGGAGCAGTCCCAGGCGTGCAGCGGCTGCCTGGCTGCCCCGCTTGCGTACCCACAGCCGAGTGTCCGTCGCCGTGGGCTGAGCATCCCCCGGGCAGGCAGCGGGAGCATGAAGCAAGGTGCAGAGCTGCAGTGTCGGCGAGGCGCGCTGCACTGAACAGCTCTTTCTGTGAGCAGTCTGCAATACCTACATTTCCCGCATGCTTCTCGTGACTGTTTCTAAAAACATGAAGGGGCCTTTTAGAGATCTGAGCTGGTCTTTAATATCTCTGCATCGACTAAAAATGATACTGGAGTGACATTTAGAAGTATTATAAGAAAAGGGTAGCTATTTATTTCTTATTAAGTGTTTTTTCCCTTGAGGGACTGGAACTTAGCATGGTACGGAAGCAGCAGGCTGCTTGGGCTGAGGCTGGCAGGTTACGTGGCGCACATCCCCGGTGTGACAGTGCCTTCTGCTGAAGCTTTGTGCCTGCGGATGGCAAGTTTGACGAGAGGCTTTGGGCCGCCTGCTGATGCCAAGAGCGGGAAGCCCGTGCCCCTTGCACCGCGGCTGGGTCGCCATTCCCGGCTCTCTGCTGGTCTGCGTGACGGTGCTCCTGCGGGAAGCTCAGGCTGTCCCTGGCTGAGGGACCCAGTCCCCTCCCGTGGCTGCACCCCGGTCCCTGAGGAGCCGTGCACCACTTTGGGTGACAGCCATTGCTGGGGGTGTGCCTAGCGGGCAGCTCTTCCCGCCACCGCATCCGTCCCCCTCTACCCGCACCGTCACCCCCAACAGGAGGGTCCGCGGGAGGAGCCCCCGCGAGCCCCTGCCCCTGCCGACGACCGGGGGGCAGCAAGGGGGGGCGTCGGGGGCAGCCCCGTGAGGGCTGTGGAACCGCGGCCCCGGGGAGCGGGGGCGCGGGGTGAGGCTGCAGGTGCGCATCGGGGCGGGGGGGCTGCACGCGCGGAGCCGCAAACCGGGCGCTGCGGGGGCGGCGGGAGGGACCGGCCAGCGGGAGCCGGGGCGCTGCCCGGCGGCTGCGCCAGCCCCAGCCCCCACCGTGGGCGGGGGGCTGCGGGCGGGGCGACTGCGGCGCTGGCAGGGCGGGGGGCAGAGGGGAGCACCCCCCGCCCCCGGCATCGCCCTGGGCAAGGGGCGCTGCTGCCCCACCGCCGCCCGGGCACTGCCCCCCCGCAGCGCCCCCCGCCCCTCCCGCCACCGTGCCCCAAGACTGTCCCCCCCGCATCCCCCCACCTGCCCCGTACGCGGCTCCCGGGACCCCCCCCAGCCGCCCGCCCCCCGGCACTGCCCCAGCCCGCCCCCGGAGCCGCCCCGCCCGCTCCCCCGGCCCGGGGCAGCGCGGCGGCCGTGGCCGCCAGGGGGCGGCTCGGTGCGCGGCCCCGGCCCCGCGGCGGCGGCGGCGGCGGGCCGGGGCGGCGGCGGCGGCGGCGGCGGCGGCGGCCGGGGGCGGGAGGCGGCTGGGCCGGCGCCGTCCCCGCCCGCAGGGGGAGGAGCCGCCGGCGGCGGCACCTGCCCCGGGCCATGGTGCGCGCGGCGGCGGCGCGGCGCCGGAGGGAGCGGAGCGCCGCGCGGGGCGGGCGGCGCCGCGCCATGGAGCCGGCGGCGGGCGGCGGCCCCCCAGCCGCAGCCGGTGCCCGCGCCCGGGCGGCGCCGCGGCGGCCGGGGCTGCGCTGAGCCCCGCGCGCCCCGCCGGCCCCGCCATGGCGCAGCCCGCGGGCCGCGGCGGGCCGAGCCGCGAGCTGCCGGGCATCAGCACCGTAACCTACGTCTTCGTTTACAGCCCCGGCGGCCCGGCGGGGCCCCCCGGCCCCGGCGCCGAGCCCGCGCCGCACGCCGCGCCCGCCCCGCTGCGCGGGCCCAAGCGGAAGCTGTACAGCGCCGTGCCCGGCCGCAAGTTCATCGTGGTGAAGAGCTACGCGCCGCAGGGCGAGGGCGAGATCCAGCTCAACCGGGGCGAAGCCGTCAAGGGTGAGTGCGGGCGGGCGGCGGCCGGCGGGTGGGGGCGCGGCGGCGGGCGGGTGGGAGGCGCGGGCATGGCGACCACCGGCCCGGGGGTCCCGCGCCGGCCGCGGGCCGGCAGCGCTGACAGCCCCGTCCGTGGCTGGGGGGTCCGGGCAGCTCCAGTCCCGGGTCCCGCGGGCAGCCCCCGGGGGCGCGGGGCCGCCGGCCTCGGGCCAGCCCTGGTGCGGGTCGCCCGGTCGGGCCCGGGGGGTGCAGGGCCGGGGGTGCCGGCCAGACGCCGGGGCTGCCCGATCGGCCCCGGGCGTGGGGCCCCGTCTCCTCAGCGTGGCCCTGGGGCTCTGGTCCTGCAGTCAGGCCCTGGGTCCTCGGTCCCACCCTGTGACACGGGGCTGCGGGCGCCACGCTCTGCTGGGACCCCCAGGAGAAGTGGGTACTTCTCTGAACCCCCTTTTCCCCGGGCCGGGGTGGACTCAGTGCTCTGTGAGCAGCTCCCGCCTCACAGCGTGCCACGGGCCACCTGCGCGGCTCTCGCTTGCCAGCCCACCTCTTGTGGAGGGGGGGTGGGCATGGAAGTGCTTCCTGAACAAAACTCCCAACCACACACGCTGAGGAGCCACGGTGATGCAGAGCTCGTAGGGAGACGATGGGCTTGGAGGGATAATGGCATTGCCCGTTATGTTGGGCAGCCTTCCTGAAAGATGTGTAAACCATGCGGTAGGTCCTAAGTCAGCATCCAGCAGACAGGGATAAGAAAAGGCTTCCTCTGCAAGCAGGCTGATGCTGTAGTTTTTCACAGAAAGTTTAAGGATCTTCTTTTCATCTTCCTGCCTCCGCTTTTTGCTGACGCCTCTTACAATGCGGGCTGGAGCAGTCGCTAATCTGACTAGTTGCGTTAGCTGTAATGTGGGTCCGAGCTTGGCAGTGGGAGACGGCGCTTGCTGCTCCATGCTCTGAATTGCTGCTTCACAAGCACGTCGGACCTCAGAGTCCTGTGCTGTGGTTGCCAGAAAACCGGCCCTTGGAGGTGGCAGCCCTAGCAGACCTGCTGTTGCCCCCACCAATGCGTTTTTGTCCCCTGAGTGGAGGAGGAGGTAGACACGAGGTGCCTGTGACTTGGCTGCCGTGCCAGGTGGTGAGGCTTTCTGCAGCTGGGTGCTGGCACTAATGGGTGTTTGACGCCGGGAGCTGTGCGTTGTGTGGTCGTGGGGTAGAGGTGTTGGTGCCCAGGAAGCTGGAAGACATCAACAGATGGACAGGGCTTCTGGGTCAGAGGTGCTTTTCCCATCTTGTGTCTTCAGCCACTTTACCCAGTGTTTTCTGTCACACCCTCCTATATCTCCTCATGCATTTGCATTAAGTAGGTAGCCTTGATGCCGTTCCTTAGTAATTGCAACAGTCCTGAATTCATATTCACCTGTAGCTGCGTATCTTCTTCATGTGATCTCCAGAGAGAAAGCAAGTTGTGGGAAGTACCATGGGGAGGAAGAGCAGACTAGGATAGGCAATGGCTCCTCAGAGCTGGAGGCTTTCTTAAGAAGAGAAGGCTTAATAAGAGTTAAAAGAGAATCACTTCAGTGACTCGCTTATGAAAGATCTCCAGGCAGTGTGGATGGGCACCGCACAGTTATTTACTGCTTTTGAGATGCTGATTAATTTTGGCAGGGATAGGAGTAGTGACAGTTATTGGATAGGGTGCCCTGGCATTGCAGACAGGTAGAGTGATGGGGATAAATGGAAACCAGCAGTCTGAGCGGAACTGCTGCAGCAGGTGCTTTGTCATGTTTGGTGGACTCGTGACTCCTTTGGAAATGGGGTGTCTTCATTTGGTGGGAAGAATTCTCTTGCACCCGGCTTGTGGAAAATAGAAAGTGGTATAAGTGAAAGTCCCTGACCGAGCCGGTGTGCTGGCCTTGTGCTTTGAGCAGACAGGGGTGCTGGGGTGTCCGCAGCTGGGCAGCAGCAGGGAGAGTCATTGGGAGAGTGTGGTTTGAGAGGGTGCCTGGCCATGGGCAGCTGTTTTGTCAGCCTGGGGGACTTGAGATCAAGGTCCTGAGAAGGGTGTACCAGTTGGGTGGGGACTCGCTGTGCTGCCCAGGAATCGAAGTGTTGGGGTGCTGGGGGTGGAGAGCCCTGGAGGGAGAAGGTGGCACTTGGAGGAAGTGTTGAAGTATGGTGGGTATGAGCAGAAGAGCTGTTTGGGGAAGGGTGGGAGCCAGTTTAGGGAGTGTTGTCAAAGAATTGCTGGAGGCAATTGCTTAATGAGACGAGCTGTGTTTGGGGAGATGTGCAAGGGCGAGAGCCCTGCATGGAGGGAGCTCTCTGAGGGCATGATGCTTAGGGAGAAAACTTTCTGAAGATGCCAGTCTGAGTGAGGAGCTGTCTGCAAGCAGGAGTGTGTTGTGGGAAAGGAGCTCCATGGGGAGAGCCGTGCCGAGCAGGTGGAGGCTGGGGACAGGAGATTGCTGGCGTGGAAGCTGTGATAAGGGCCGGTGTCTCATCTTGAGATGTGTTGGTGAGAGGGGTTGACAGCCATCCCTTCAATGCAGTGAAACTCGGCGACTTCAGGTGGCTGGGGCTGCCAGCAGTTCCTGTCAGAGAATGGCAAAACATCTGGCAGTTTTTATTTTGAGATTGCGGGGAAGATGGAGAAGAGTTTGAAGTGGAGTAACAAGGGCACCTTTGTACTCACGTGTAAGCCACACAAGTGTTTGCATGTGGCTTTGTTTGAAATGTGTTACAAAGCAAATGCTACTAGTTGGTGTGCTGTCTTGTGAGAAACCTGAGGATCCTTGAACATTTGCCCAGGGTTACATTCGAAGGTGGCACTCTTTGCTGAAAGCAAATGGACTGCTGCAAAGGTTCTGCTGAGCAAGGGTCTTGCATACTAGATTTGGCAGCGTGAGAGATGCACTGAGCCTTGTGTTGTGTGATGGATTTCCTTAGGGCTTTTCCGTAGGAGTTGGTTTGGTTTCAAGAGCACAGTGAAAGTTAAGTGTGTCTGTCTTGACTGTATACTGTAACTGTCCAGGTAGCTGTTGGATGATAAAAGACAATAATCAAGACAGTTATTTTGTTTGTAAGATAGCTAAAGAATGTAAGCAGAGGAGAGTCTGTCCTTGATCTGCTTGTTACTGATAATGAGAAATGAAACGAGGTGTGAGTGCCCCAAGCAAAGGGAGAGCCAGTAGTCACCAGCACTGAAATCACAAGGTCACAGGGAGAAATGGTTCGTAGACAAGGCACGGTGAGGACTGAATCTCCAGCCTGGAAGCTAGGGAGAAATTAATAATGCTATGAATGTGCTGGTTGTGGGGTCTCATTTCTTTGCACTTTTGTGATTAGGAGGAGTTATTCTCGAGCAACTGTTACCATGTGCATCCGACAGTAGGTTTTCCTCTCCGGTGTGGTTCCTTATTGACATTCCCTACTGCAGTATCTAAGCTAACCCTCTGTGAAATAAATGGCAAACTGAATTTCTGTTGGCCGTGGTTATGGTTCTGTTGAATTATTATTGTAGCAGTTCTCGGTTGGGCTGGAGGTTGTTTAGATAGAGGGGTTTATTTTACTTGTGAATAAAGTTGCTGTTGCACAGAGAAGGTTTTGCAGTTAGTGGGAGGTTTTGCAGATTCTGTTTGATGATCAGCCAGCTAGTTTCCTCTGGACTTTCTTTATCCAGCCAGGAACATTTAAGAGAGGCTGCTCACACACAGCTCGTTCTGGGCTGTAGGATCCCCGCTGCCCTGTAGGAAGGCAGCTCTTCTGGCAGTTAGATGCAGGTGATTAGAGACAGAGCCGTTAACAACTTGGAAGGTTGAGGCAGAACTTTAAACTTCACTATCAAACGGTCTGGTTTGATAGATGGTGATCTAGAGCAAAGGGGTGGCAAACAGTTGCCTCCTCACTGGAGTGCTGCTCCTGTGTTATTCTTATTCCCAGGGCTGGAAGAACAGAGATGGAAAAGGGGTCTTGTCGTCAGTGAGTTGAGTCCTTGGCCCTGTACGGCTTTACAATCACTTGTAAATTGATCATGCTCCACCTTTAAAACCTCCTGCTATTCTGGTGGGGAGGTTGCTCTAGAACTTGCAGGCTTCAAGCTTCATCTCTTGTAACTTCTAAACTAAGTGTTCATGTCTGTTTTAATCATTTTTTGGCATGCCTTTAGACACAACAGACTGCTGCGATCTGGCTGTGAGACATCAAAGGCACCGTGACCAGGTCCTCATTTGGAAAAAAGAGACTGCTTTTTCCTTTCCTAACAAATGAAATGATTAATCACAAGTACTACCTGCTAGCCTTATTTTAGTGATCCACTGAGCAGGGATCCCAGGCTTCACTGGCTCTGGTGAGGGTTGGGTATGTGAGAGCAGTATCCTACTGGATGTTGCAGAGCGTCTCCTGGTGCTTGTTGTCTCCACGGTCTCTTCAGGTTGAGCCACCCTGTCCTGTGGGCACTGACTCCAGAATGTTCTCTGCAGCACCAGACAAAACTGGGAGCCATCGGGAGCCTGTTGCCCTCTGAGCTTGTGTTGCTTCACTCATTTCTCTTGTAGCCCAACCATTCCTGCTTTCAGTCTGAGGAACTCTTTGACTCCCCTAGGGACAGAAATGCATTGAACAATTGTCTTTGACCCCAACATCTTCAGTTTGAGAGCTGGACTGTGAGTGTGGATGAGTGCTGTTCCAGCTCTCTGCAGCCTCAAGTTCTTTGGAGGTGATGAGGCATGAGCGTGGATCCTACCAGGTCCTTGGAGAACAGGAGTTGTTCTCCCTCATCTGTGTGCTGGAGGGGAGTGACAGCAGACAGCTGTGCAGAGCTGTCCCCATCCACTGTGATACGTTCCCATACATCTCCTGTGCCATGGCTTTACCAAAGGTGTCTGCCATGAGTGTGACATCCTTGGACACGTACCCTGGAGTGACTGGAACGATACCTCATTTGGGAACCAAGAACAAGGCATCCTAATTTGGCGGCTGAGGTTGTTAGGTGGTGTGGGAGCCTGGGAGCTATGCTTCTGTGCTATTTATCTAGTGGTTGGTGTTTGGAAGATAAAATATTTTTCGGGAATAGTGAGAGCTTCTTGAGACATGGAGAAATTATTTCTTCTTGTTGGAAATTTTGAAAAATGAGTCATGGAAGAGGAAAAGAGAAGAATTGCTCATGAAAGAAAATTAACTGAATAAAACTAAATATCTTCAAGGATGTGAAAAAAAGATTGTTTGGAAGAAGTGGGGGGTTTGTTGCTAACGGTATGTACAGCTGCATGGCCAAGCCTGTGGTGATCAAGTGACAGAGTGCAATCCTGTTCCCTTTCAGGTCAGTGGGACATAAAAGTAATGCTTTTCCACTGTGAGCTTGGGTAATTGTTCTCCTAGATCTAAGCAAGGGCCTGTCCCTGTGTGGTAATTACATCTCTTTAGCTAATGCTGGTGGCTCTGGAAAGAGTACAGTAGCACACTGCCCCTCGAGGGAGACCAAGGGTCCTTGTCTGGCTCCTGCCCACCCATCCCCCTCCCCGGAAGATTCAGACTGTTCTCCTGAAGCAGGTGGACATAAACGATAGTTGTTTCTCTTCTCTTCTGATTGTTTCATACTCACTTTCAAGCCACTAAAAAACATTTTCAACCAAATTTGTCTCATGTGTGGAGGTTTCAAGGCCAAGTAGCTTGAGACATGGCAGCTGAGGGTGGGGAATGCAGCCAGGTGACAGCTCATCAAGCTTGGTGGCCCTGGCCACTAAGCCAGTGTAAGCTCCATGACAGCTGTGACATGATCTATCTTGTTCTGGCCAAACAAGACTTAAGAGGGTGGCTGGGAGTATTGCAGTGGGGAAGAGGTGCTGGGGCTGTCTGGGAAGCAGGTACTGTTGGGCTAGGGAGGGATGCTGTGGGTGCACAGGGACCCATGGACATGGGAGCTGATGGGGTTTGTAGGACATGGGCTTTCAGACTGTGCTCAGTGGTGGGCTGCAGGATCAGTGGATTTTGTTGAACCTTGCCTAGGGATATCCCTAGCTGTTCTTGTTTTCATAGAGTCACAGAATGGTTTGGATCGGAAGGGACCTTTTAAAGGTCATCTAGTCCACCCCCCTGCAGTGAGCAGGGACACCTTCCACTCGACCGGGTTGCTCAGAGCCCCGTCCAGCCTGGCCTTGAACGTTTCCAAGGCTGGGGCATCCACCACCTCTCTGGGCAAGGTTTTTCCCCACCTTGTATTTTATGTGTAAATATCTGACCTCTTTGTGATCCTTGCTGTGCTCTTTATGCCAATTGTGTCATAAGACAGCTGATTATGCCTGTTGTAGAAAAGAATCTGATGTTGCTGGTTTATAATCATGTTACTCTTCAGTGTAAGTGTTCTTCTGTTCAGGTGCTCTGTGTAAGTTTTTTTTCAAATCCCATTCACCATTATATGCCTGTTTTATATCTGCTTAAATACACATTGCTTTGCCATTAATGCATGCCATTCTTTAAATATTTTCCTGCAATTATTATTTTTTTTATATACTGCTGGTCAACCCTTCTGCTCTTCTCTAACTCAGTTTGGTTTCTGTTACAAATAAATAGGTCTTTGTGATCACAGTCTTGGGTGCTGGCCAGGTGGATCATCTTTGGCTAAGGGATTTCAGATAAAGATAACATAGAATTTATGTGCCCTCTTTTACTTTTTTAAAGCAAATGAACTTACAAAGTTTAGGAATATTAAATATATATTTAGCTTAAGCTGTGAACAATACCTCCCTTTCCTCTCCTTTTGCATGTTTATTCACTTGTTAAACGTTGATAGTGGCTGTATAAGTCACAAATAAGGGTGTCTGTATTTTATTTGGTGTTTCTTCAGGGGTGTTACCACTTCGATTGCAGTTTACACAGTTGTTCCAAGACTATCCTATGTCTGTACCCTCCTGATTGTTGAGAAGGGTTGATGAGTTGGGCTATGTTGAGAAGTCCTCCATCACATTCCCCGGTGCTCGCTGTCACGGAGCTGTGTGGTGCCGGCAGCTGCAGGGACTGCCTTGGGTTTCTCTGGGATTGCACAGGAGGCCAGTTTTCTACAAATACCTGACAGGAGGTTGCAGCGAGGTGGGGTCAGTCTTTTCTCCCAAGTCACAAGCAACAGGGCAAGAGGAAACAGCCTCAGATTGTGTCAGGGGAGGTTTAGATTGGATATTAGGAAAAAATTCTTTGCTGAAAGGATTGTCAAGCATTGGAACAGGCTGCCCTGGGAAGTGGAGTCACTATCCCTGGAAGTGTTTAAAAAACACGTAGATGTGGTGCTTAGGGACATGGTTTAGTGGTTGACTTGGCAGTGCTGGGTTAATGGCTGGGCTCGATGATCTCAAAGGTCTTTTGTCACCTAAATGACTCTATGATTCTTGGTAGCTAGCACTGAGCTAGGTCCTGACACCTGAAATTTCACTTGCTTCTTGTTTGGTGTTTGGAACAGACCTGGACCACAGGCAGGGATGTGCTTTTTGGGGGTAAGCGCTCTTCAGTAGGTAGTCTTTTCCATTCAGAGCTGGCTGCAGGTTTGTGGTGATCTTGAATTATACCCACCACAGCAGCTTAACCTAGTGAGAAAGAAAGAGACTGGAAGCCTGGTGGGTGTGTAAGGGTTTTGGCTCTGAGGACCCTGCCTTCCTGGTGAATGCAGGTGATCAGAAGCCTGCTAGATCTGTCCATCTACCAGGATAGCCCCTAGCACCAGGGGCGTGTCTGGATGTCAGGGCTCTGAGCATTTGCAAGAAATGGCCATCACATCCCATGACTCCATGAAGTATGTAAGGACACTGGGGAGGAGAGGAAAGTAGCTTGTTAGTCTTACAAGCTTTCTGGAATGCTGTTTATGGTCTAATCAATCAAGGATTAAGAAGGTTGGGTGAGATCTTCCCGTTGCACTGTCCTCATCAGAAGTGTCAAAATCTTCTTCAGTGCAGAGAAGAGACGGAGATTCCCTGAGGACACACAGAACAAGTAATCCCTCTGTGATTATTAGAGCTGCCACCAGTTGGCATTATAAACTCTATTTTTAGTAATCCTAAACTATGGCTAGAAAAATTGGTCTGGCCTAAAATTTTCTCACTCTGTTTAAAGTTTAATTTTTTTGCTACAGATCAGGCTGCGCATGTTCAGGCTTCTTAGCATCATCTGGAGGGTTAAGCGTGCTTCCTTGCTGAGCGGAGTGCTTCTCTGCCTTGTGCTCATGCCCTGGGGCTCAGAGTGATGAAGTGACCTAGGACAGGCAGTCCCAGCCCCATCCCTTAAGCAGCAGGTGATGTGCATGCACAGATTAGATAAACTTCATCCTGGCATCAAAGGTTAATCTCCACAGTTGTGGTAGCTGAAGAGGGCATCAGCCACTACCATCTGTATTGCTGCTGGGGGCTCTTTGAGTGGTTGGTTGGATCAAGCTCCACTGGCTGTACGTTGTGTGTAGAAGACAGTTTCTTGGCACGTGCTTAAGCTGAGGGTTTTTTATGATCACTAGCAACAAAAGTTAACAACAAACTCTTGATCCTGTGTTTCTCTTTCTGGCTTTATTTCTGTGAATGAGTTTATTGCAGAGTGTCTCTGTCTACTTCAGGGCTAGGAGTGGCTTGATATTACTGGTGAAGCTTTTCCTTTGTACTGGGGTCAGGAAATTATCCTTCTGTTCCTTCTTGTTTTGTCTGCTGGGAAGGTCATTTTGAAAGAGATGGGAAGAAGCCAAGATGCGGCTGGTTGCTGTAGCCTGGTATGAGAATTATACAACTCTTGGGACTGCTGTCTGTCATAAGTCCTGCTTTCTGCTGTGCTAATTTTTTTTACTTTAGGTTAGGACAGGATTTTTCCACTGAGCTCTTGTGTGTTGCAGGTTAACAGCATGGTTTCTGGGTTGTTGGAGCTACTCAACTTAAAAAGTCCTGCTAAGGCCAATTAACCCAAGGTGCTGTTGACATTGACAAGAAATCTGCTTAAGAATTTGGAGGGAAAAAACCCACCATAAAATGAAGGGAGGATTTAGAGATGATGTCAGGCAGAACAGCATCAGGATCTCTGTTTCTCTGCTGCACATAGGAAGGACAAAACTGGCCTGAACTGTTGTGGTCCAGTTGCCTCCAACTTTACTTTCTGTTCAGGTACACTGGTGGAGGAATTTTGCTCGCTTAGGATAGAACAAATCTCTTAAACTTTTTTGTACTTTCTTTTTATTTCAGCATAAATTCCTCTGCAAGGAATATTAGTCTTTAAAACTTACGAGAACTTTCTTCAGATGTCAGCTTTTTTCACTGCCAGCTTTCTACAAAGATGCTCATTATACGTGTAACACCATACTGGGGAGGTAATTAGATGCTGAAAGAACAACCATATAAGATACAAAGTTTGTATTAACAGATACCATGCAGATATGCAGTCTGTCCTATTGTGCCTGTTTCCTGCTGCTTTCGTGTATTCACGCTGGAGCTTTAAAGTATCCAAAAACCTTTAGGTGAAGATGAATATTTTCTGCAGTGTTCTGGATTTCTCATTCTTTCTTCACTTGTGTGTTTTTAATGCCATTTCTTCTCTACTTTTATTAAGGAAAAGGTAACAAGTATTCCCTATGTCAACAATGTTGTGTTTGCATATTCAGCAGTGAATAACATTGCCCCAGTGTGTGTCTGAAATACACCAAAATGAGATTCTTCAGCATGTGGATCAAATACCATTTGAAAGTCTTACAGGGACCCACTGTGAGGTTAGGTTATTGCATGTTGCCATAAAAATAGTAGCGTTTGTACCTGGCATCCACAATGATATGGTGAGAATTCTTACCAGCTTGTCACTGTAGGAGAGGAAACATTGTTGACAAGTCAAAAGAATGAGATACCATGAAAACTCTTACTTCTGTAGCAGAAAACCTGTGTCTCCTGCTTTCTTGTCTGTCCCCAGGTTCTGGTACCTATGACTGTGTCCTGAGCTCAGCTGCGTGGCAGGGAAGCAGAAGGTTCCCAGCAGACTTTTTTGGGGTGGTTGTACTTGGCTTGTGTGCATTAGTTCAGTATTTGGACCTAGGTACAGAGAAAACACATGTGCTTGAGATTGACTAGCACAGGAATTGTTCTTTACTTTTAGTCTTCTTTCCAACAGGTTGTTCAGAAGCCTCTTGTTGCATCTTGCTTGTGTGGACTTTTTCCTTTGAAGAAATGTTTTTTCTCCTAAAGATACACCTCTTTATGTATTTTTTTTTAACCAAACATGTGATCCTATTTGTTCTTCATCTGCTGGATTATTTTCTAGCACTGCAGTACTTATGGATAAAAGTTATTGGGGAAAAATGTAAATCAGCTTTGACGGTGGTTTTCAGGTGCGTTTGGGGGGCTGGATTTACACTCCTGAACTCTTTCTGAAAGTCTTTCTCCCTTTCCTATGCTTTGCCTCCATCTGAATTTTACAGCAGAGGGAAATTTGTCTCTAAATTGTGCTCTGCTAAACAGTATGTTTGAAAGCATAAATAATTTTAAAAGCATGCTCAGGAGTGGCTGCTGAACCCAGGTGCCTGTCACAATGGTAGCCAAGGTTATTCCCTCTTCAGGTTTCTTCTAGCAAGGTAGAGTTCTTAAAGCAGTGACATTTTCCACTTGTTGACACAGGAAGCGCAGGCCAAATACAAATGTCTCATCTCATCTACCACATGCTCCTCTACTTCATGCATCTGTCAGATGCGCTTTCAGGACAATCGGGTACTGACAGCTAGCATTGCCTCTCTGTCTTAAATTAAATTACAGCAAGGTTCGCTTTAGCTGCCAAATGTCTTCAGTCAAATTCCTGGCAGATGCTGTGTGGTGCTACCAAGCCATCTTCTTGTGACCATGGCTGATCAATTAAACAGTTCTTCATTTTAATTCAGTCCCATCTTCAGCCTGTACCAGTTGTGAACCTGATGCCAGCTCCAGCTGCCTTGACCAAGCTGCATGGTCCTGGTCATCCCTGACCTGCTGTCCCTCCACAGCTGAACAGGCCTGCTTTTTTCAGCTATAACTTGCTTCTGTTGTCTTTGCTTTTTTTTGAACATGAAATAGCTTGAAATTTGTGTTAATGATGGAAAATTTGCCTGTCTGTATTCTGTGTTTATTATCAATTTTATTTTTAAAACAATGAAGTAGCTGGAGGTTGGTGTTAGTTTGACAGAAAATTTGCCTGCTTATATTATGAGAATTTTAGGTTTTTATGTGGACACACATGCGTACATTTATCTCTCATTTTACATAATCCCACAGCCCCTTTCTAACATCCCCTAAGTTTCACACAGTTCTACAAGCCACCTGGATACCCCAGAATGTTCCTGCTTGTTGCATTTCCCCCCCTCTCATCAGTGATGAAGCTCAGGTCCGTCCCCCCTCCAGTGCTTGCCTGCCCAGTTCCCTCAGCCCATCGGTGCAGACCCGTGGTGTTTCGGTCTCTGCCATTGCCTCCATGGCAATGGCTTGTGTGTCCATATTTAATGTACAGCTTCCTCTGGTATTTGCAATTTGTTATACTTGAGCAGTTCTAACCAGGTTCTGTACTGAATGGGATGCTTCCCCTTCCACGTATCCTCACAGTGCAAGTGGGCTGTCCCAGCTGGGTGGGTAGTTTCCAGGATCTGTCTTTGCAGAGCCATTTCCCACTATGATGTGACTAGTTTTTCCTTCCTAAGCTGGCTTCCCAGCTCTGGACGTTTTTCTTCTGAAGTTTCCTGTCTGTTGCACTTGAGCTTGTTCTGTGAAGTCTGATCCTCCCCCACGGCCCCCCATCAACTTTTTGTAGGGTTTCTTTAGCTGATCTGGCAGCCTTAGAAAGGAGGAGCTTTAGGTGGAAGACGCATTCTCCCAAAGTCCAGGGTTTTTAAAGCCTCTTCCTGAGGCAGTCATGGCTCCCTCAGGGCAAAGGCACCTCTGACTGAGCACATCCTTAGGGGCAGGAGCAGCACGTGGAGAGCAGGAGCAGCTGGTGGCTGCAGGCTGGCTGTGCCTGGAGAGCCCCTGCGGGTGCAGGCAGGAGCTGCTGAGGTCCTTGGCCACAGCAGCCCTCGTGCAGGCTAACTGTGGGGCTGGGGTCACCCTGGCACCGGCAGAGCTGCTATCCTCTTCGTGGGTCTCCTCTCTGGTCCAGGGGGAGTTAAAGGTGTTGGAGAGGAGAGGGGATGATCCATCTGCCTGTGTGTGGCTGGCTGATGTGCACAGCTACACCTGAGATAGGTGTCTAGACTCCCTGTAGTCAGTGGTAAGAAACAGCTTTTCCAAAATGCAATTTGTCTCATCCCAAGTTAGACATTTAAAATAAGTCTGATGAATCACACTCTGAAATAGCCTATTTCTCTGTTGACTAGCTCAGATATAGATAGCCTTTTAGCTGTGTCTTTCATCCATCTTGGCCATTAGCAGTGGCTCTTGGAAGCCATAGCAAGGGTTTGTTTGACTTCAGCATCTACTTTCTGTCCAGAAAGTGTGCTCTGCTGTTGTCATTAACATCCGGCGATGGAAGTTAATGAAAAGGGCAGTCATCAGTGTGACATTCCTCCCCCATCACAGGTGGGTATTAACCAAAGTTATGGGTCTTCTCTTGGAACCAGCAAAAGGTTCTGTAATGAATCATCATGCTTCCGCAGAGTAAAGGCTGCTTTTCCATGTGGCCAAAGCATTGCTTTGCAAAGGGAGCCAGACACAGATGTTCGCGGCTGCCTCAGTGTACACAGCTTCATTTAAATCGTGAATTCTTATCTTTAATCTTTTAAGGGTGAAGTTAATTAATGACAGAGCAAACCTACCACTGAGTGTCTTTTGCATAAAGATCAGATGTGTTTCTATTCAAGGCTTTCCAGCTCCGGAGAGGTGAGACTGGCACTTTAGCAGTTTGTTCCCAAGGTGGAGCTCTGTTGTTTGACTGTCTGGGACTCTGCTGGCACAGAGGCTTGCTAGATAATCTGAATCTTCAGCTTTGGGAAGAAGTGTGCCAGCAGAAATCTCTGTGCCTGACAGTAACAGCTTGCTTCGAACCCAGCCACATGTTTGTGGATTAAATATGGACCTTGGGTCTCACACCTGTAAGACGCATCAGGGCTGCCTCTCTTGGGCTCTCCAAACGGTGCGTTGCAATCTTTTAAAACTAGGAGTATTGCTGTCACACCAGCGTGGGAGTAGCTGGTGGCCATGAGGGGTCATCCTTGGTGTATTTTTGTCTTGTCTTTATCAATATTAGTAATGATCCACATATTCTGCTCTTTGTTTAAAGCTTGCTGTCAAATCTTAGCTTTGTATTACCATTTTCTTTTGATCTCCTGCTGCCTGTCAGAAGCAGCGTTTCCTTCTCTGTGAGTTTGTGATTGATACAGTTGAGTAAAATGTTGGGACAGTTGTTAATATAGTCTGCCAGTAGACTGGGCAAGAGATGCTGCTGTCTCCTGTGCCCTAGCACCAGCACGTCGGTTGCTAACTCACAGGGAGCCTTTGGGAAGGAAGGCTTGAGTCTGATCCAAGTCTTGGGAAAATGCTCAGCTCTGATGTAACCCAAAAGCTAAACCCAGGGCGATGATCTTGAATCCCATCCATGGGAGGCAGGGAGGGGTGTCCCAGCAGATTTTTAGGAGGTTGACAAGGAGAAGCTATATTATCTATTTCTGAAATGCAAGTAATGATAAGAATGATTTCCTGTAATTTCTGTATGTTACCTCTAAATACTGTTTGGTTAATTTTTAATTGTAAAAATAATTGCAGTTAAGACCACAAGATTTACAGTTCAAGGTGGTTGCTTTAGGCTGTTGTAGCAGGTGACTCAGGAGATGCCTGGTGCTCCATAGGAGTTCATATGCTGAAAGGACAAGGGGGACCTCCTCCACTGAACTGCAGGGCATCACCTGGGGGCTGAGTGCAGGCCAGGAAGAGGTGTCTTCAGAGCACCTTTTGGCCAGCGTACCACAGATCTGTGGGGAGAGGCTTTAGCTTTGTGTGGATCCACAAGGTTTTGGTGTGTGGCTTGTGGCTGTCGGCCCTGTGTCCAGCCCTGTTCTGATCTGCCCTGGGTTACTTCTTCAGGACAGGAGCTACTGGGTGAGGCTGGTACTGGTGGAAATCAGGCCAGCTGTAATCTGCCTTCTGGCCTCATCCAGAGCACTGCTGGCCTTTCACTTGACGAGGGTGATCTTTGCGCTTGTACTCAGCTCTGTTCTGTGGCCCTGGCACCTAGGTCTGCTGCTGGGATTTTGGTCGCTTGTTTAGCCAAAACTTTTGATAATCATCATTGGTTTTGAACCCAGGGGTTTCTTGTTAATTGGCTGTCTACAGTGAGCGTCAGCACAGGCAGTACTGAGTGTCTGCTTATTAACGGCATGGTCCTTTGAGACTTCTATTTATCAGATCCCCTAATTGATTTTTTCCTTTACAGCTTGGCTAGAGAGGGTAACCAGAAGAGCTGATCCATGCTGCCCTTTGTAATAGACTAGTTTACCCATTTAAAACAGTTGTGGCCTCTGACCTGGAACTAAAATAGTTCATTTGGTTTAGTTCGGTTCATTCCCAAAGCTATAATTATAATAAAAGAAATTATATTCACTTTAATTCTGCATAAGAGCATCCACTTATAAATATGATTTGCTGTGACTAATATGTTTCAGTTCAGATCACTGATACAAATTAACTGATCGTTTTGCACATCAGAGCCTTGTCATTCTTCATTGGTGACAGCTGACGCAGATGCACCTGGTGCTATAACCTTGCCTATCTGTATAAAGTGGTCAGGATGCACGCACATCTTTAACCGAGATGTCTAGTTACAAACTTACTTGCTATACATATAGTAAATGTAGTAGCAAACTTACTGTAGTTTTAAGAAATAAACTTCCCCTCTTTCTTTTAAGGTTTAATTAGGATATTTCTGTTGTTTCCTGGCACTTATTACTTACTGCATATATAATTCCATGGTTTAGTCTTTGAGTATTGCTTTTCCCTGTCCTCTGGGAGAAAAGTCTCCTTGTAACTCCACCGTCCTCACTGGGATTTCTGTAGGCTGTAAATCACTTTTTAGACAGACTTACGGGGCATTCCTACATATGCGCAGAAACAAAATAGTACCTGTGTTCTCCTTGGTAGTGGAACACTTTCTGGGGTTTGGGGGTGGTTTTGGTAATTGCTGGCTAGGATACCCTAGGAGAACAGATGGGCTTGCCTCTTGCCTTGGCTGCAGATGCATCTGGTAATATGGCAGAGATGTGTCTTCCTGACAGACACAACGGCAAGTAAATTAGGAGCTAAAACGTGTTTTGTACATGACCTCTAAACATGACCTGTTAGAATTTGGGGATGCCATTTTAGCAATACATTGTCTTTCCTTGGAAACTACTTAAATTAGTAAGACATTCAAGTCAAATGCATTTAGGTATGCACTGAGCTGGCAACTGTCCCTATTTACCTTCCAGAATTAGAAAATGTTTCATTAATTCAAGTCAGCATCTTCCCTGTGCCTCAACCTGACCTTAGTAGTGTCCCAGTTTTTGACTATGGGGGCATACAGACCTATTATTAGAGGGAAAACTCGGGTGTGAGTTTGCCAGGCTTTAGTTGTTGCAGGATCGATGTGCACTAGGATAACTTAGCTTTCTGCTGGCTGCAACTGTGCGGTTACTGTGTTCATGGCAAGGTAAGGCTGTGCATATGGACAGCTGTGCAAAGTAGCTGAGGCACTTGACTGTATGTTTGCATGCCTTTTGTGTTCTTTGAGCCTGCTGGTGTAGTCAGGTTCTTAGACATCCAAAGAACTGCCTTGTGAATCCCTGGCTTCTCTCTTCATGGGTGTATATTCTTTGGATCTGCCAGTTTAATGGTAGAAACAGATTTGAAAGGGCTGTGTAACAGTGTGACTAAGGTATGCAACCTGGTCTGTTGAGGATCCTAACTGTTTTTGTGCAGCACGGTGTTTGGGCAGGTTTCAGCATCTTTCATTCAACATCTTTCACTCAACCAAGTCCCAAGAGCTCAGGGCTGAACCTGAGAGCGCGTGGGCCTGAAGCACCTTGAGGGCACAGGCTGAGGGGGCAGTCAGGTGTGTGCAGTCTTGGTGGACTTTGGTGCTTCCAAATCTGTGCTCGAGATGAATGCATGTTTAGCACCCTCATAGTTTACAATCTTCAGCACAGTGCTTGTGTATTAGTTGAACATATGGGACTGTTCGCATCTCCTCTGCACAGCACCACGGAAGCAGCAAGGTGTGCAAGGCTGTCTTTGCCACTGCAAGGCATTTATATACATTGCTGGTTTCTTCAGGCCCTTTGGTTCAAGAAACTGCTAGAAAACACAGCAACTCCTTTGCTCTTGCTTGCTTCTCTGCTTCTAGAGTGATGTTCCCCGACGATTTTTTGCAGCATTACGGCAGCATGTTTCCCTGTAGGTGCAGTGGGAACCGTCTCTGACAGTGCCATAAGCCCAAGACCCAGCAAAGAATCTGGGCAGGGAGAGGCTGATGCTGAAGTGTGGAGCCAGGTTTATGTGAGGATGCTCTAACCTGCAGCACCAGCCACCTTCCACTTCATAGAACGTAGCATGGGTGCCCAGCTGCTGAGCCAGAAGGCATTGTGCCCACACCATATCCCAGGCTGGGTGATGCGGGAACTGGCACTGGAGCTTGAAAGTTACAGTGGTGAGGTGGTGAGGTGGGAGAGGTCCGTGCCTATTGTGAAGGAGTAAGTTGTGTCTTGATTTAGCATGGGCAAGAATTCAGTGGAGAAAGGCAGAAAGGGATAATTTAGAAAACAGTGTCTGGAAGAACAGGTATTGGTCTGTTTCTTGATGATGATATTAGTTGCTCAGATCTGGAATCACTTGGAGCTTCTTGAGGGTTTTAGTGGACAAACCAGATAAACATCTCTCTGGGTTGAGTGTTCAGGAGCACCAAAATCTTGTGGCCATCCAGCTCAGCTTGAACAGGCCATACGTTGTGTGACTTAGGGCTTCTGGGCTGTGTCAGCAGCATGCTGGTTCATGCAGGATTGCTGTTGTACACCGTACCTCGGGTACAAGAGGGGATTCAGTAGGTGAGCAGCCTGTCTAGGGGATATGTATAGTTGACTGTCCAGGTATGAGCGGGAAGCGGTGTGAGGAGGAAAACAGAAATGCTTTCCATTTCCCTCCTGGGCAGAAGGAAGGGACTTTTATTTTTATCTTTAGTGTGTGGATTATTTCATAAATTGAATTTCCTTTTCTGTTTTGGACTGACAGGGTCTTGTAGAATCATTATCTCTTGAATGTGAGAGACCATGGGTAGAGGAGTCAAGCAGCCTTGTCCTCTATGGGCTCTATGGTCAGAAAGTTTGTGGACCTCTGAATTCTGGTAAATCGGACGCTGTGGGGCCAACATCGGTAGGCTGTACAATGCCAGACTATCAGCGCCCTGTTGCTACCCACGGCCCAGATGTGTGCTGGTGACCGAGCTGGAGACAGCTCTTGTGCTTAATTTATGTGTTTTTCTGCTTTGCTGTCAATTAGTGCATGTGTCCCATGTTTTTTCTCTTTCATTTTCATTCATGCTTCACAGTAGACGAGCAGCTTCGTGAACTAGGTAACTATGAATTTTCTTCTTTTTTTTTCCTCCACTCTGCTTCATCCTTTTCCACTTTTCTCCTTGTTGTGTCCTCTGTGTGTGTGAGTTTACAAAGGCTTTTGGAGACCCGTCTTTCCTCTTCTTTCCTTGATTTCTGCTGTCTAACCTGGATGGGGTTGGGGGGGGGGGGGCACAGTACAAGAGGGGACCTTCCTTTCCCATCCTGCTGGTTTTCCCCCAGTTCCTGAAGTTTCTCTGTTCTTGTGTGTCTCTTGTGACATACACAGGAAGACCAGCCAAGGAGATGCATGTCCTCCTAAGAAGATACTCCTGTGGTGTCTGGTGAGAGCTGTGGCAGGGAATGAGCTGATCTCAGGAGAGTCTCTGCAGAAGTGCTAGCTTGCTGCCTGCTGCTTGCTGCCCAGCTGGTGCAGGGCAGCAGGGAAGAGGCAGGACCAGACCCTGCTTCTCTCCCTGTTGCATATGAACAAGGTGGTGGGTGTTCACACCTTGTTCATGTGGTCTTGGCGTAGGTTGGTTGTTTTTTTCAATGCCAGCATATAAGTATTTGAGCTTAGTCAGGAGGGACAGATCCTGTACTCGCCTTGGTGATACCAGCCCCCCCCCCCGGCTGGAGGTCCAGTCACCTGATCTGTGGGGGTGTGACTGGGGAGCATCAGCTGCAGCAGAATTGACCCGAGGAAGCACCATGCATCACCATCGAGGAAGCGCCATGCATCACCATCGTCCCCATCGGCTCCTATCGCCCTCTTCTGTGGGGAGCCTTGAGCTCAGTCCCTGCGAAAACGCCATCTCTTTCCTGTGCCTGCAGAGGAAGCCCCGCTCGCTCCAGATAAACATCCACTTGCTGTCAAACAGGTCTCACTCGTTGTTCCAGCACTGGGGGCCAGGTATCTTTAAATCTGGGGGCTGCCTCCTCCAGGCTGCTGTTCTGATGATAAAGCTAGTTGCCAGTCGATGCAGGAAAGGTAGAGGAAACTCTGCATGAAAATGAAATTGTCTTCCTAATTCCCGTTGAATAATGGTTGGCTTCTGCCTGTAAACATTGTTGTAGTTTACATTTACAGGCAGAGCTGGCAGTTGAGATTGCCATGCACTGTCTGGGCTTTCCCAGGCTTGCTTCTCCCATCTATGGTATCTGTTGTGGCCTGGGCATAGGAGGGCAGCCATCCACACTGGAAAGCAGGGGAGAGGAGGCACAGCTTCACAGGAATGCTGTGGGCAGTTAGGGGATGGCTTCAGGATAGGATACAGCAGAGACAGCACAGAAAAGGAGAGAGGCAGAAGACCAGGAACAGGTTTGGAAGTGTTTTTCTCCCCTAGGCTGAAACAGGACCTCTTAGCCTGTCAGAGCAATGGGCACTATGTGTTCTCAGTGTGGGTAGCCTTCAGAAATGTATCAGCAGACTTGGAAAAGTGACACCAAGCATGTGTTCAGCTGTGATTATTTTTTTTTAGCTTAAACTGTGCCCAGAGGGGGTTAGTTTTGTGTGTTGGTGGCAGTAAGCACCTTGCAGAGACCTTTTCTGCCAGATTTAAGTCTGTCATCTGTAGTGTCCAAGCGTTACAGCTGCCTGTTCAGAATATTTGTAAGAGGGGTTTTTTTTGTTCGTTTTTAGATCCTGTGAAAATGTTTTTTCAGCTGTAGTTCATAATCACAACTGGGCTCTGCTTCAGTTCCACACGCAGCTGGAACTTGTTATTTAAAAGATCATTGAGGCAGATACTTGGTATAGGAAAAGTCATGCTAAACAGTTAACTTCAGGCATATTAAAGGTTGCTGAAAACAGAATGCTTTAGTGAAAAAATGTGAGACATCATAATGCGCTGGCAGCTCCACCACAATCATTTATCCTATTGTAAACCCTTGCCAGTGTTTCCCTGAAATGCTATTAGATTTGCAAATGCCGATTCTGTTTGGGAGCGTTTCCTGGGGCTCTGCTGACTCACAAGCCCAGATCTGTGCAACAGCGTTGTCTGCTTGGCTGGGACAGGAGGAGGAACCTCGCTCTCTGATGGGTACCACCCTGCCAGCCAGCATGGGGTACATGCAAACGTGTGACAGGAGAGAGCTGCTCTCTTGAGTCTGCAGCTGAAGTCTGGCAGGCAGGTCAGTGAAGTGTGTCCCCATTCTTCAGCATCCCAAACCTTGGCTGGTATATGAAGTGCAATTGTGAATTTGAGCATTGCTGTAAAGGGATTTGCTGTTCTTTAAGGAACAGTGGTGCTTGCCAGTTTACCGTGAAGTGCTCTTATTGCTGAGCACAATGAAGTGCAGAATAAGGTGCTCTAGTAGAGAGGAGGAAGCACTGCTTCAAAAAGGAGAGAGGGGAAAAAAAGGTGTTACCAATATCTGCTTCAAATGCAGCAGTATTTCTGCTGCAGGCCTCTCTCCTGCCGTCTTTGCTGGGAATTTCCTAACAGCGCTCCATCCTGTCAGTATCAAGTTTTGGATCCAGTACCTTTCAGTGGCCTTTGACTTTTAATTAAGAAATGGGAGTACCTGCACTACCTATATACTGGCTACTTGCTCTTCATCTGTGGCTTCCTTGGGCTGCTTCAGAACCACTCCTTTAAGAACTTTCTTGAAAGTGGAATATTTTTCTTCCCTGCCCATTGTTTGGTGGCAGGGATGCTGCTTTAGGATTTGGCGTGGTGTGTGGCTGTGAAGGATGTGCAGCTCCTTCCTATCTGTTTTCTAGACGGGAGTTTCTCTTGCTTTCTTAGGCAGCATCGTTAATTAGCATATCTCCCCCCCCCCCCCCCCCCTTTTCCCTTCAGTTTGCAACACTTACAACATGGGTAGCATATGTTGGCAACCATACGCAATGCGAAGTGTTTACTGCACATACATCTTACTGGGTCACTAACTTCTAGTCTCTGCTGAGCACCCAGGTGACATCAGGATTGCTGATGAGATTTCACACTGAACACCCCTTTCTTAGTATCAAAACTGACAAGCATGTGCAGGACAGTGCTTAGGTTTCATTATCATATTTTTTTTTAGAAGTTCCTGGTTTTTTCAGTCTTCTACCATAAAAAGCTCTTTCATGGCTCTGGTCACATCACTTGTTGGTCTCTTAACTTTTCAGTAGCTGTAAAGTACTCTTGAAGTGGCCAGTGTTGCACTTAATGTGCAGATGAGGTAGCCCATTACCTGTGTCATGCATTTTGTTCCCCTGATTTTTTTTTTTTTTTTTGTAGTTATGGCAGCTAACCAGAAGCCTCAGTACCTGCTTGTCATGCTTCCTGGGGTCTCCTTGCTCTGGGGATATACTTGGTTTGAATTCAATAAAGGACCAGCTTCTCAGATGTTTGTTAAAGTTTGCTGCTTGGTGTACATCATACAAACTGCTGTCCATGATCACATGACACAACTGCCCTGCAATTAGCAACAGTAGCTTTGAGTGGTGGTAGTTAGGGCAAAGGCATCTCCTCTTCTCCATGTTGTCCTTTAATATAAGAGTGTAAAATCTGTTGTGTTTGATCCAGACAAAGGACCACCTGGTTCCACTTCTTGTCAGTGAGAGTGGCCCAGAGCAGCATCTGCAGAAGACTGTGAAGGGAGGAAGGTGCACAGCAGTGCTGGGTTGTCCCCTGGGAAGTCACACTTGTAATGACTTGAGGCTATGTTTTGGCGATTATTTTCTTTTTTTTTAATTAATTTCTCCAGAGGCCTATTGAACCCATGATAACTCATACTGTCAATTATGTCCTGTGGCAGAGTGTTCCTCAGTAAGCGTTGTACGAAGAGTTCCCCCCCAGTTTTGTTTTAGACTTGCTGCCTGGCATTTTGGTAGACACAGCCCACCTCTTGGGTTAGGAGAAGCAGTGAACGGCTGATGCATGCCCGTCCTTTCTCAGCCATGCGTGATTCCACTGATCTCTTGCAAGCTGAAGGGTCCTAGTGTAAATATTACTTGGTGGGCAGGTGCTATCCCAGACCTTTGTTCTCATTGCCCTCCTCTGGATCTTCTCCCAGTTCTCTTTGTCGCTTTTGAAATGGGGAGACTGGAGCTGTGTGTGGTCTTAAATAGGTGGGCATGCTCAGGATTTTGTGGTAGCTCAGTGACAGCTTATGCTCGTGCTTGATCTCACTGAACCTTCAGCAGGGAGGGAACAAAATGTCTAGGTCCCCTTCTGACTTGAAGAGAAGTGGTGCTAGGGAACAATCTCAGGCCCAGCAAGAAGGAAGATACTGATGAAGCTCATCTTCATTGTATAATACAGTGTGCTAAAGGATCATTATTTTCACCAGCTTATTCTTTTTTTACAGATACTGGCTTTAAAAGCCCTTTTAACCTTACATTAGCTATGGAAATTAAAGAAAACTTTAAAAAATACAAAGCAGTTAAGACTTTCAATTTAACATTTTCTCTCTGTGTCCCAGGAGGGAGAAGTATTTGAAAGCCCTGTGCTTGATCTTTTTTTTTTTTTTTTTTTTTTTTTTTTTTTTTTTTAAGTACCTACCGTTTTGGGGAGGTGAAGTGGAAGTTATCTGTGATGATTTAGCGAGCAGGATCAAATCTAGTCTTTTTAAGACAGGGCAAAATAAACAGCTTCCATTCCTGTTGTAGCTTTGGGTGTCTGTGCACTGAACTGCCTTGTACAGCGTAAACATCCTTATTTGTAGACCTGCTGCTTGAAAAGCACAAGAGTGTAAAATATCATCAGCCCTTCAGAGACCTGATGAACTTGTGTCACCTCGAGTCTCTGCAAGATTCTGTTGCTTTCAGCTGCTTTTGGTCAGACGTTCAACGTGGTGTTATGCTCCTTAAAAGCTAAGCCAAACGTTTCACAAAAAATGAAAAGGATAGGAAATATAGTAGTAGAGGGATGAAGTGGAAATGCACGGAGTTCAAGAAGGCAGGGAAGGAAAGGTGTGGGGATAAGCAGAACAACGCCTGTCGCTCGCTCCAGATGGGAAGAGGTGGGAAGCTGCCGATGTCTGGCCGCTGTCCCTGAGAACTGTGGGCAAGCCCTCAGCGTTGCAGGGCTGGTTGGAAGCACCAGCACGCCGAGGTGAGTCACAAGCTGCTTTTGCTGCGCTGTCTGCAGGACTGGCTAAGGCTGTGCCTGGCTTCGGTCGGTGGTGCCAGGAGGAGCAGTGGCTGCTGCGCCAAAGTGCCTTTCTCCCTGCCCAGGCTGGGGTCTGGGTGTCCCACTGTGGTCTCAGCAGGAATGGGGTGTGGGGGCGGCTGCTAATCAGAAATGAATCGTTCCTTTCATCTGCTCCCTTCCCTCACTCCAGTCTGTGTGGGTGTTTGTCTCAAGCAAATTGGATTGCGGGTTGATGAAGCGGCTCCTATGGGGAAGGTGGCGAGCATAGCTCCCGTGCTCAGGCCGGTCTTTTGGGGCAGCAGCCGAATTCCTTGAGGAGCACTGGAGCAGTGGCAGCAGCTAGCTCCAGCTCCTGGCACGAGCACGTGAGGCAGCACAGCATGGGGATGGGTGCAGCAGCCATGCTTTGCAGGCAGGCAGTAGCCTTGGGGGAGTCCTCCAGCATCTGGTGCCCTGCCCCTGGATCAAATCCAGCCCCTGGAGCGGTCCTGGCAAAGTCATTCACTCGCCTGTCCATACTGGAATCTGGAAGAGAAAATTAAATACAGCGTTAATGAATTGGGAGTTTCCACAAGGACTGAGCAGTCTTTTAGTGTCTGCTGTTTATTGCAGAAGGAATTTTAATGCTGACCATGCAATTGCTGTGGGGTCCACTGTGATTTGGACCTCGGCCTGTGGGCACGTGGTCCCTTCCCCTCCTTGTTGGCTCCAAGTGGGGAAGCTCCCGGCTTCTCTTCTACTCACCCTGGCTGTAGTTATTTGCTACGTGGCTTTAAAGTTTTCAAGTTGACTGTGAAGGCTTTTGATTGTACTTCTGTAGGCAGTGGCACCAAGTGTTCCCTCTGGTTGGACTGCAGAAACAAAGCGGCACAAGACATGAACTTAGGGAAGCATGGTAGCTCTCCCAGGTGTCTCACTGATGGTCGGGCTCTGTGGGGCCTTGCAGCACCGTGTCCTAGTCCTTTGCCAGGGTGAGTTGCTCTCTTCATCACTTTGTACTCTGCCATCATGGGAGACAGAACCTGTATCCCTCTGGAAGCTGAAGCGATGAGTTGAGCGGTCCTAACAGTGCTCTCTAGTTCTATCCTTTGTATGTTTGTGTCAAATTCAGTGTATTTAATATCACAGAAGGTCTTTAATTTTCAAAGTGCTTCACTTCTGTTTCAAAGAAGTGCAGTGTCATGCTGCAAAGCGCCTCGAACAGGAAGAGAGGGCTGTGCTGCTAATTACAGAGCAGCGAGCTCTTGGCATTTGAAATTGCAAAGGTGTCAGTGGGCTGCTCAGAAGTATATGATCTAGTAATTTTTGTTGTTTTTTTAAAAAAACAGTAGTGAAATGGCTATGAGAGTTAAAGGAAAAGGTGACATACTACTGCTTGCAGTGCTGCAAGCTGTCCGCGGAGTCAGGCAGAGAACAGCCCCACTCGTTCTCTCTCCGAGCAGTCTGCAGCCAACGCAGCGCCGGTGCTTACCCAGGCTAGATGGTGTGAAAGCTGACTGCTGAGAGCTGTGGAGGGATAGCGTGATGCAGAGTGAGCAATAAAACGTCTGTTAATGTTCAGAGATAATGAATACAAGTCATGTGTATAGTGAAGTATACCCCACACAATGCATGCACAGCAATGGGACTCGGTTAGCTATTGGCATTCAGATAGTAGATCTTGGAGGAGCAGTTTCTTTGGCATTGACAATAAGAGATAAACCAGCAATACTCTCTGTAAAATCAGTGCAGTGCTCCAGAACTGGTCAACCCCACCCCATCTGATGGAAAGTTAGGAATTATTAGGAAAGCTCTTAAGACCAAACCAAAACCCATCAACAAGCACAGTGTAAATCCATGATACACCTCATCGGACAGCTTAACCCTCCAGCACCCTATGGCGTATGGCTGGGTTGGCGAAGTGCAGAGGGCGTAACAAGGGTGATCAGAAGTCTTCTGTGGCATCTGCACAAGGAGACACCCTCGTGCAGTTTAAGACTTACCCATTTGGGAAGTAAATGTTGTGACAGCAGTCTGTAATTTCATGAATAGTTTGGAGAAAGGCTGCTTACTAATCCTCTAATACAGGAACCTGTGGGTGCTCAAAGAAATATCGACTCCAGCCTTAAGACAGAGGAGAGCACTTTTTTGTGCAGTGTGGTGTTAAACTGCAGAATTTATTGCTGCAGGACACTTTGGAGGCCAAGAATGTGAATGGATTTTAAAAAAGGAGTAGGTTCATTTATGAAAGATGGGTTTGTCAGTGTCTGTTAGGCAGTACGACTGCTGCGGGCTCTGGCTCTGGAAAACCCTGGGCTTCCAACTGCTGGAAGCTTGAGTGTGCTGCTCCTCACAGCCCTTTTCAGACAGCTGTTGTCGTGTGTGGGTGCTGGGGACGGGGTGGTGGGTGCTGAAGCCTTTGGCTGGGTCTATCTATGAAGGCTAAACTGGTGTTGCCCACAGCTCCTCATTTGCATGTGGAACCAACTGGGTGCTCTGTTTCTTTTGGGGGCTTGCTGGCTGCCTGAATTTGCATGGTTTCTGTGGCTTTTGTTCTCAGTCCAAGATAGGAATGTGAGAAACAAGAATGATTTTGTCCTTTGTGCTGCACTTTTTGCAAAGGGAGGGTGGAGTAAGCCTGCGTCGTGGGGTGAGGCAGTGCCTGCTGAGACCTCTTTGGGTTGCCTGGGCTCTGACTGCTGAGTTTGGCTTAGCTCTCGTCTCCCGGAGAGAGTTTTGGACCGCAGCCTTCGCTCCAAGCTCTTGCAGCTGATGGATGGTTTTGACACCTCCGCAGTGAGCCTGTACTAGTCACTGCTTTCCTGTCTGCTTCTTGTGAGTGATGTGTCAGGGTGGGGATTCCTTCCCAAGAGGCCACCAAGTGCTTTACAGTTCAGGATTTCCTCTCTATACAGCTCTTAAGTGGATCTAGGGGATTCCTAATCCTTCTGTCTTTTAGGACAAGCTTTCTCAGCTGCAGCAGTAAATTAGAATTGCAATTGCCTGTCCCCGCCTAAGTATCTGATCCCAGAATGTTTGTCAGAGTGGGGCTCACTCGCTCATTCAGTGAGGGTTTAGAAAAATCACATTAGCCTGTAATAACCTCCAAGATGCTTTCTTGCCTTTCTTTGACAAGACATTTTAGCTGCTTGAGTGGTGTTAATACAGCAAAGCACGTCACAGCACTTCAATGGAAAGAGGATTCAGGCAGCAACGGGATTTCCTGAACTCTGGGATTTTGACGGGGCCCCTCCTCCAGGAAAACAGCTTGTTGGCAAGGAGGGAGACTAGCAAGCAGCATGATGCAGTTTGGCAAGGTGGTTGCATTTCTCCTGGATCTCTCTTCTTGCTGGCAACCTGGTGCTAGTGCGTGGCTGCAGGTTTGTTCTGTGGGCAGCACTCTGAGCTCTGGGTGTGAGCTGGCTGATCGAGCTCTCTGGCTGCTTCTCCATGTTCAAGAGCTAGGGAAGCATGTGCAGCTGCTTCCTTCACACCAGCAACACCACTGATGCCACAGAAAGCCTGTGATCCCTGCAGACCAACAGTGCACGTCCTGCTCTGCAGCACTAGTGAACATGCCCAGCGTGGCGAGGCATTGGTGTGCGCAGCAGGATGGTGGCAACGCTGGGCTCTGCAGTTAAGTGCTCTGACAGCCCCGCTCCTCTCTCTGATTGCCCACCAGAGGGTTGGAAATGAGATGGGCAAGGGCATGTAAGATGGTAATGAGGCAGAAAGCTGTGAAATGGCTTGGGCTGAGGAGGAAATAGAGACAAAATGACAGCAGGCACACAGGGGTGTGTGCTGTGTCTGTGTCACCCCTTTGTGAGGAAGACTGGTATGTAGAGCATTCCCCACTGGAGGGCTGCTGAGCTGTGGGCTCTGAATCCAGAGTCTCCTCTCGCAGCAGAGCTGCCAGGGCTGAAACTGCCAGGATGGGCACTGGGGCCAGCATACAGTGAGCGCCCTCCATGCGGGCATGCTCTGGTCCTGGGGGATGCCTTAGTCCATGTAACCTTGCCAGGAAGGCTGCTGCTTTTGTTGGAGCAAGTCCAGAGGAGGGCCACAAAGATGATCAGAGGCTGGAGCACCACTTATCTGAAGACGAGCTGAGAGAGCTGGGGTTGTTCAGCCTGGAGGAGAGAAGGCTCCGGGGAGACCTTACAGTGGCCTTCCAGTACCTAAAGGGGCTGACAGGAAAGCTGCAGAGGGACTTTTTATCAGGGCCTGTAGTGATAGGACAAGGGGGAATGGCTTTAAGCTGAAAGAGGGCAGGTTTAGATTAGATCTAAGGAAGAAATTCTTTACTGTGAGGGTGGTGAGGCGCTGGCACAGGCTGCCCAGAGGAGCTGTGGCTGCCCCATCCCTGGAAGTGTTCCAGGCCAGGCTGGACTGGGCTGGGAGCAACCTGGTCTAGTGGAAGGTGTCCCTGCCCCTGGCAGGGGTGTGGAAATAGAGGGTCTTTAACGTCCCTTCCAACCCAAACCATCCTGTGATTCTGTGATTCTTTTCCCTCTGCTGTCCTTACTGGAGAAGGAAGAGGCTGGCTGCTGTTCTGCCTTGCTTTTCAGACCATTTTCTGCTCACCTTGTGTGCTGTGTGCAGCACTAGAAGTGTGCCGTTCTTCCTTCCCTGTGCTGGGAAATCAAGCAAGGATTATATATCATTTTTAATGAATATATTACAGTGGTTCTGTGCTCTGTGTATAAATTAGCAATAGAAAAAAACCCCTACCACCAACACCTTGCAGGGGAAAGAACAGGGTTTAGTGTTGCCACTCCTGCAGCAAGAAATGCCCTGATATTTGAGGAGCAGACAACACCTTCTCCTGGGGTCTTCCTCCCAGGCCTTTGGTCCTTTCCGGTGCTCCGTGAGAAGGCGGTGCAGGAGCCTGCCTCCCGTGTGGCTGCACAGGCATGTGTGCTCTGAGCGACCCAAGTACCCCAGGATTCAGGGGTTTGTTGTTTCTTTTATCTAGTAGCACAGTGTGTGTGAAAACAAGACCAGGCTGTTGTCCTTCAGGATGATACAGAGCCTGCAAGTGACCAGACGTCACGCTGGTGTTTTTCATACATACTTCTCTGCAGTGCTGGAGATTGTGAGGAATCCAGGAGCCTCCTAAATTTTATCTGTGTAATTATATATTAAAAAAAACCCAACAACGTACAACACCGTGTCTGCAGTCATGTTGTTCTCATAGTTAATTTCTAGCTGCTCTCTGTGAGTGTTTTGCCAAATAATGGGTCCTCTTGCTGCTAGCCCTGTGCATGGACACGGTGGAAGGTCGATAGGACTGTTCGTGGCACATAGTTCTTATTTCCATTTCTGTCATCCAGTTATTTCATCTCCTGATTGCCTGCAGGTGTCAATTGTACTAGAGAGATGCAATCCCTCCGAAATCTTGATATGTGAGGGATCTGGCAGCAGGAACACAATTGCCTGCAACTCTTCTTGGGTATGCCTTCTGAACAGTTCCTTATGTTTGTGTCCTTCAGTCTCCTCCAGGCAACACAGGAGCATTTCACAAGCACTGCCTCTGTGCGGGTGCAACAAATTCTGGTCCTTCCCAAACTTGGAGCCTGCTGCATGCCCTTCCCTTGGCAGGTGATGTCTGAGGACCAGGAGATCTGCAAGGTGCAAGTGGACTAGAATTTCGTGGTTGTCCAGAGATGACTGTGGTGGCTGTTTAAAACTTCTATGTGGTGACAAATTTCAGTAACTTCTTGTCCTTCTCATCTGGGCAACCCCTTTGTAATTCTGTGCCTGCTGATCTGTATGAAGTCTGTACTTTGGGGGAGATGTTGGCAAATTAGAGGAAGTGTAGAGGAGATCTTAGGAAAAGCATCTGACTCTGGAAAGCTTATGCAACAGCTTTATGGAAGGAGACAGCTAATAGAAGGGATTCTGATGTAGCACAGAAGGAAACAGGATGGTAGAAGCTGAAATGAAAACTTCAGACTAAAAGAGCTGAGTGTTGTGTTCTGGGTTTTGGTGTTTGGGTTTTGTTTTTTTCTTTTTTTGGGGTGTTGTTTGGTTTTTTTTTAATCTTGGTGCTATTTAACCACTTAATCAAGGGCTAAAGTAGATTTTTCTGCTTTAGGCACCTACTCTGGCCCTAGAGTCAGTGAATTGTTGGGACACCGAAGACAAAATGTGGTGGATTCACCATCCCTTGAGGTTAAAGAAAGATTTAGTATTTCTTTCTAAAACGCTTGTTCAGATACAGACAGAGCAATGGAGAGGACACAGAGATTCTGGTGATTGGCAAGGCAGGATTAATATGGCAGTTTCCTTCATGCTCAAAAACATGAATGCAAAGCCCCGTATCCTTGAGCATGTCATGTTTGGCTTGCTATGTGACCTGCCTGAGCAGAGTGGCTGTGGGAGCTTCCTGGGGGTGAGAGGAACTGACTGGATGAAATGTGGGTCTCTTCCAGGCAGTAGCTGTTTGTAAAGTCCTTACTGGGACCTGCAGCTTGAAGACCCAGGCCTACATGTGTCCTGAAACCATCAGTGGGTAGTGGAAGGAGATGGAGAAAGAGACAAGCATTTGGATTTTGCAGCTGAAACTTTTTGTGAGCCCAGTGGTGAAGTTAAGGACAGTGACCCTGTTGTGCCCCACGAACTGAGAGCTGTCCCTGGGAGCTTCTCTTCAGCCCTCTCTGAGCAGTGGAAGCTGTGGTCAGCACAAATTCCTGTCCAGCCTCAGCTCAGATGCTGACTGGTGGTTAATTTCCAGTGGGTTGTCTTCTTTGGATTGAGCTTAGTGTAGATGTTGAAATCCTTTACCTGTTTCTGCCCCACTTGTGGGTGGGTGAGAGACTGTGTAGCAGGGAGAGCAAAGGCAACCAGGATGGGATCGCTGGAGTTGTGGTGCTAGTCCCTGTTCAGAAGCTGTCAGAAACTATATTTAGTGAAGCCCATGGACTCGGTGTTGTCATCTGTTCATCTCATTGTGGACAGCATCGGCTGCTGAGGCTTGATTTCTGGTTGTGCAGGCAATATGGTTTCAAAACAGAGAGGCTCCCACAGCCATTATTGTCCCACCTTCCCTGGCCTGGTTTCTCTCTGAACGAGCGGTCAGCGGCAACAGGGAGGGTGACTGTTCCTGTTACCAGATGCTGTGGATGGGACATGTGCCTGGTCCCTGGCAGAGCTGTCACGTGTTGCTGCCCTGCGACCTTGAGCCAGCTCCTGGGCGCATCTGTCGGTGAGGATATTCCTGCAACTGCCTGCATGGGACAAAAGACATGAGCATATAAAAACTTCTGCTTCAGGTACAAACCAGCTCTTGTGACAGATTTAGGAAGACACCCGGTACACACACATCCCCCTCCCCGAGGCAAGTGATTCTGTTCCAGTCTGTTAGAAGGAAACTTTGCTCCTTTCCCCAGGCATCTGCCTCTTTCTTCTCTCATAGGCAGGAGGGTAGGTTAGATGAAGTCCTGCTCAGGCAGCTGCACGATGCTGTGTTTCTCCCCGCTTGCCTGCATCCTGTGCGGCTTATTGTGGTGCTGTTGACTGCAAGCAGTGATCTCAGCTTCCAATGGCCCTGGCCTGGCAGAGAGGTTTAGCCTGTGGACACTCATGCCTGGGATGCTTCATCTGCTCCTCCTGCCTCTTCCCAGTGTCGGTGGTGCAACCACAGGCAGTTGGGGTGTGCACAGGCACTGTGCAGACTGTCCGTGGTTGTGGTGGTCTGTGGTTGGGACCCAGCTGCACCTCCTGTTACTTCAGGCACTGAGCTGAATCGCCTGGCTCTGACTGCACCCCCCACGCTGAGGGGAGAGAAGAGGAAGCAGAGCGTACCATCATGCACAGATTCAGCTGCCCTTTCTCTCTCTCCATGCACCACACTGGCACCGCAGCTTCTAGCTGAAACTCATCACCTAATGCTTGCTGCAGTGGGTGTTTCAGTTAGGTAACAGGTTAGCTGAGATATAGAGGGGCTGAGCTGGCCTTTTTGTGACCGATGTGATGGGTCAGCCAGTGAGAGCTTGGACCAGCATACATTAGAGTTGACAGCATGGGGTTGGGACTGCCCTGTGGTTTGGGTTGGGTGTGTTCGCAGCAGTAGGAATTTCTGAGATTTAGGAATTGAAGGTTGCCATATTGGTACCTAATCGTCAGCAGGAGGTGGAAATGGGTTATTCTTAGGATTTTCTGCTTGCTGGTTTTACTGCTGTTTCTGACTGGGGATTATTGACTAGTTTCTACTGTATACTTCTGAGGTAGACGCTTCTGTAGCCTTCAGCTCGTCCTCAGACATAATTTTTTTGATAGGCCTGTCCAGGTCCAAAGACTGTCAGATATCACTGCTGTTGCGTTATCATCTGTTGCTGGCAGATTAGAGGAAGAGGGAATGAGTGTGTGTGTATTGTATATTATGAAAGATACACAGCACTTCACCCTTGGGTTTTTTTCTCTTCCCTTTTTATTTACCTTGAATGTCTAGTCATTCCTCTGTAACGGAAAGAAAGAAAAGCAAGGAGGAGAAGCATTACAAGCAGCTGTCTCTGCACTGCTGTGTCATTCCCAGCATTGCTCTCATTATGCCTCTGAGACTCAGGCAATCCCCAGATGCTGCTTTTTAGTGTGGGTGATGTCTGAGCCCACCAGCTTGCAGGTACCACCATACCTCACCTTCTGTGTCCAGCACAACAGCTGATTATAGGAGTGGATCTATTGCTGTCTAATTACCAGCCTTGTGTCCTAATTAGGGCTCCTTGAAATCAACCTATTTTGTGCTTTGCACATATATTGATGTCTTGGGTGCAGAAATTGCTAGATATGCCTGCTGTCTATACCTCTGTGCACATATGTGAATCCTCCACCCCCACTGTTCTTTGCACGTGTTGAACAACCCTGCTGTGCCCGAGTTGCCCTGGTGTGCTCACTGCTCACACCTCTGCTGTCTGGCACAGGGTAGCCTAGCTGTGCCTGTAACCTGCAGCTGGATTTAAATGTATCTGAGGTGCCCACCCACGCTTTCACAAAAGTCTTGCCATGCTGTAAGGCAGATGCTGAGCACAGGGGAGGAGGAGACGGAGTGGAAGTGTTGCAGGCTGAACTGTGCATATTGATGGGACCAGTTTTCAGTTCAAACCAGCTTTCTTTGGGGCACTTTGAGAGTGCCAACGGGAGTGGAGGCTGGCCTTCTCCCTCCCTTTCTCCATCTCGATGAGGTCAGCCATGCAGGGTACAGATGAGGAGCTGTGATGAATCCAATTGAAGTATGCAGCACCAGGAGAACTCCATAAGGATTTCCCATCAGGTCTGATATGCCACCTTGAAATGAAAGGGGCCTGAACACATACAAACAAGAAGCTCTAGAGCCAGGACACCACACCAGGCTTGTGGTAAGGTACCAGTTGCACCCACTAACAGGGAGAAGTGTCTCTCTCGAAGTCTTGGGTCAGTCCTGGTGGGATCTCTTCAGGGGGTGAAGGAGTTTATCTGGAGACCCAGGAGAGAGAGGGATGGATGGGTGTGAGCAAGCTGGGAAGGCTGGATGAGTCTGTGCTCTGTGGAGGGAGGGAAGGAGTGAGTTGACACTAGCTGGAGGGGAGATAGCAATGAAGGTTGCTGTTGCTGGTGGTGCTTCATTGGACTGGTTCACTCTGATTTTATCCAAAGTTTGCCCTTTTGGTTGGAGGCTCTGTTCTCTTGTGAGCATGTGTATTGGGCAGCCTTGGAGAAGCACAGGTGGAGGACTGCAAGGACTGCATATCCAGGGTTCTTACAGTTACTCCTGGGCATGCAGAGCAGAAGGGGCCGTGTCATGAGCAGACTCCTCTGGCAGCGCCATATTCTCCTGCTTTGCTGGAAGCTTGGAATACTTCCTAAAAAGTCTCCTCTGGAAAGTTGCTGTTTGTGGCTTTTGGAGGGACAGTCAGCCGATGGTGGGTTTGGCCTGTGCAGGTGTCCAGCAGCAGGAAGGCAGCTGCCTGCATTCTCCTTCCATTCACTGGTGCTCATGGGTAAAACCTCCGGCACCGGGGCAGCACCTGCTTGAACTCATGTGTGATGTCTGTAGCTGCAGCACCGTATGGTCATGAGGCCCATGCATTCACAAGGGACCAGAAGCTGCAGAACATGTTTAGAAGCCTGTTATTTCTTGGCATGATTCTGCCATCTGGGGATGGGAATAGGAGCAGCCCCATCAGCCTGTCCTCAGCAGTGGCCAGCAACAGGTGCCCGGGGAAGAGAGTGAAATTTGGAAGCGTATGAGTCCCAGAGCACTTCGTCTATGTTCCTAGTCCCTAACAGTACTTGCTTATGTTTTTGTAGGGATCTTTGCTCTTTTAACACGTACAAATTCTTTGCAGCTACAGCAGCTTAACTGACATTCGTGTGAAAAGCCATTTCTCTGGAGGCTTTTTTGACCTTCTGTTTGCTGGGTTTTTTTGATGACAACTAAGTTTTTGATGAAAGAAGCAATGGGCAGGGGATCCCTGTTCATGCAGTGCTGCTCTTGACAGAAGTGTACAAAGTCTTAGCCCTAACTTCTCCTCCAGGTTAGAGGCTGCCCATTCCTTGTCCAGAGCTATTCCTTTCACTGACCTTGTCACCCTTTTCCATATCTTTCCCAGTTGTGCTGTGACCTCTGAGCTGAGGGAGCTGAACTGCACATGGTATTTAGGATACTCTTCCTCTTCTGCTTATCCCTGACACGTAGTTAGGTTTTTGTTGCTGTCAGTCACTGAGCTGTTCTCACACAAAGTTCTAAATCAAAACCTCATTCCTGAGAGGCAACAAGTCAGAGCCTGGTATTGTATGTGCAATATTAATTATTCCTGCTTGTACACAGCCAGGGCCCATTTGCCTGTATTCGAATTGACCTGTTGTGCTCTCGCCCTGTGCTCGGTGTTGCACACTGTAAGCATTCAGAGCGATGTCAGTGGTCTGGCTCTTCTCCCCCTGAGCACTTCCAGCCAGGTGCTCTCCCCACCTCCCAGGGGGCTGATGACTGCAGGCACTTTCAGACCTTCCCAAGCAGCTGAGCCTTGGCCTGTCCCACTGCAGGAGCAGAGCAGACAGCATCCTCCCCGTGTTCCCAGCTGTCGGCAGCAGCTGGCATCCTGGAAGTGGCCACCTGCGTTGCAGAGGGGTCATGGGTCCAACTGGATCTTCATGACAGATTTTTGTGAAAACTCTTGCTTTTCCTCAGCAGTATGGAGTGTCACCATCCAGTACCAGCCTCCCATAGTGAAGCTCTGAGCCTGAGGGGGAATCAGAGGTGCAAGGGGCTCTCCTGCGCATCTGCCTGTGTGCCAGCCTGCAGCATTGGTACCCCTGACTGGCTGCAGGGCTGGAGGGCTCTGTGAATGTTCACAGCATGAACCTGTGTGTGGAGGGGATGCCTGAGAGAACACCTGCTATGCCTTCCATCATCACTGAAGATGGGATGTAATCTGCCTTCATACTGCTCTTGTTCCCGTGTGTGCTTTTGCAAGGCGTGGGGAGAACAGGCACGGTCACACATGTTGCCCCAGGTTTCCCTGCTCCATGGCTGGAGCAGGAGCTGGAAGTAGGGGAACCTCCCCTTTATCTTGGTGAGTGTGAATGACAGATCTTGAGGGTGAACCATGCCGGTTTGTCTAGCACAGCAGAGCAGCCTGAGCCCTTCCAGTGGCCCACATGTGTTGGAATGTGCCCTTGGGAAGGGTCTTTGGCTGCCAGTCCTGCTGCCCCCTGGGAAGCTGGAGTACCTCGGAGGTGCAGACATCTCAGCCCCTGAGACAGAGGGAACTGCTGGAGGAGGAGTGCTGGGGGTACGTGCACTGCGGTGTCAGACACAGTAACTTGTGCCGTGATTCATCTGAGTTTTCCAGGGCGTCCTTGGCTTTAGGGAAGGTTTGACGGGCCCAGCATCCTGAGAAGTCTCCCTGCAGACTGCCTGTCAGGCCGGCTGCTGATGCTGGGGGAGCTGCTGGGGCCGGGGCTCTGCAGCGCTGGGCTGCCTGCAGTCCCAAGCAGTAGATGCATGCTCGGGTTGGGCTGTGGTGGCCGTGGAAAGGGCACGGGGCCTGCATCCCTGGGGAATCCACTCACACTGGAAATATTGCCACTGTGAGCTGCATAGGTGGGTTTAATGTCCCCAGGAGATAGGGAAGGGAAAGGGGAAAAGATCAGCCGGTGGTGGGAGAGAAGAGGGTGAAGTATGGACAGCAGAAGAGAACTGCAGCAGTTGCCTTTCAGCTCCGGCCATCTGGGCCAGGGCCACCCTGCTTAAGCTTTGCATATCACGTTTTGAATCTGCTTACTGGGTACTAGATCCTGAAGCTCTGCCTAGGCTGAAAAGTCCTCATTAACATTTTGGGAATACGTTAATTCCCTTCCTTTCCTATTCCAACCTGCTGACTTTGATTGGCACTATTTTTTACAATAAATGCTTAATTAAAGGCATAATGACTGTATAATGATTGTATTAAAAGCAAGATGATTATAAAAATCAGCTTAGCAGCTGGAGGCTGCAGGGCTGGAATAGCTCAGAGCAGAAAACAGTGCAGCGGTACTGTGGAGGCTGCGCTCACAAGTTGATTATATGCAGCATCTCTGTTGCTGTTGCACTCACAGACCCCCAGCCCCCTCATTCTGAACGCTGTACAGAAACTCACTGCAGAAATACCTTCTGCCTTAAGGAATTTCAGCCTAAACCAGCAGTAAGTGGGGGAAAGGCAGATGTGCTGCTGCTGCCTACTACTGGGATGACTGCAGAGCTGTGGCATGAAGGAAGCTATAAAACGTGATGCACTTCTGCACCGGCTGCAGCCTCAGGTCTCTGCTGGTCTCTGACTCCTGCAGACAGGTAAGCCATGTTCAAGGTCACAGTCCTTATCTGCAGTATGTGCTATGGTCTGGTCCAGCACAGGGGGCGTGAAGCTCTGGGCTAAGGCCATGACTGACCTTGCGCTTTGAGCACAGTAGCACTGTCCCCAGCCAGGATGGAGATGTGCCAGGTTAGGGCCAGCTTGCTGAGAGCTTGTCAGACCTCCTTCCTAGCTTCACTGCCCCCTGCTCTGAGCATCGCCACTTCGTGCTGGGCTACCTCTGCTAGTGTGCACATGCGGCTGGTGAAGGACCAAACTGGGTTCTCCTCACCAGCTGACTCCATACTCATGCAGATCTCACCCGTGAGGAGTGGTGGGCATGAAACGTGCATCAGCCAGCCTTTGTGGTGTGTCCTTAAAGTACTGATGAACCTAACATGAAACTCAGAGCAGAAATGACCCAGGAGAGGGAGCGTGACAAACCCCTGCAGAGCCTGTGGCTTGTCTTCTGTTGGACCGTGTGCTGTGCTGCAGGGCTGTGCAGAGCCAAGGGCAGAGTGTTTTGGTTTTACGTGCTGTACAGGCTCTTGCCCTTCCCTTCCAATGGCACTCAGGTGGATTCCATCTGCTCCTGGAGACTTTTCAGGTCCCCAGGCCTTGAGCTTAATTGCTTTTACCTACCTGCATCTGAAGGTGCCAAGAAAGTTGCGATGTAGTTGGTGACAGATGGTGCAGGCAAGGGTGGTCTGAGCTTTCTCCCTGCTGTGCCAGTTTGCTCTTTGTGCCCATTCTTCAGGTCATGTTCCCGCTCATCCGTAATGATCTCATTTCCTCTGCCTCTCCACTGCTATATTTGAGCTCTGTGCCACCTTAGATCTCATTTGGACCCAGCTGTGCCTCTTTTCCTCTGTGGTAGCTGGAGCCCCAAACTTAACAAGGTACAGAAGAGGCAATTTAGAAAGTGCCCCTCACCCCAGACTATTAATGGTGCCATCCTTGGGTCAGGGTAGTCTGTGTGAAAAGCTGAAGGTTGCAAGTTCAGTAAAGCATAAATACTTAATATGGTGTTTGAGGGCAGCTTTAAAAAGAGGTTACGAGCTATTTAAGTGTGCACTGATGAGGCAATGGTAGGAACAGACGCTGAGAGAAGTACTTCTTGTTTCTTCCCTTTTTGTTGTCCTATGCGCCTCTAAAATAGGTTACATACGTCAAAACGCAGGTTACGTGTTTGTAGCAGATATTCTGGTGGTCCTAGGTGGGAAGCACCGGGTCTCTGGCTGGAAGTGTTCACACACACGTGGTACCTGTGGGAAGGAGCAGCTAGGAGGGACTGGACTCTGTGGCCCAGTTGTTGCCAGTGCTGCTGTGCTTTGCCCACCATGTAGGGGAGGCTGCAAGTCTGCAGAGCTGCTGTGCTTGGAGCATGTCCCTTTCATGGCCTCTTAGACAGGGAGGTGCAGAGCTGCCAACACAAACCTGTGCCTGGACTGTCCAATGCGAAAGGCTGTGAGGATGCAGCATGTGCAAACCTCTGCCAGACCCATTGAGGCTTGTTTGGTTTGTGTTCTTCTGAACTGGGCGCTGGAGGTTGCTTGCATGCACTGGCAGTCCTGAGCTCTGGGAACAGCATGAGTGGTGATTGCTCCTCGGGCACACAGCGTAGTCCCCAGCAAAGGCGGCACTTCTCTTTCTGTGGACAGAGCTGGTCCAAGCTTGCAGAAGAAACTCTTGCAGAAAGAACCCAGCACAACTTCACTGTCTTGAGCTTCAAGCCCAGCTGTGTGTACCACCAGGGCAGGTGGCTGCTGTAACCTTACTCAGCTGATTCTTTGGACCACTGTAAAATTTAATCCTCGCCAGGATTTCTTCAGGAACATTGAGGAAATGCACCCCACACCTCTTGTTTCATTTTTAATACAGCAGTGAAGATTTTTCCTTCCTTTTCATCCTTCTCTCTTTTAAAAATCATTTAGATGTGAAGTGCCATGAATGCAAAATAGTAGGATGCCAAAAGAGTCACCTCCGTCATCATGGCCTCTTCCTGTACAGGAAGCAGATCAAAGTGCCATGTCTTTGGAGTTAGCTTTAGTTTGGGGATCTTTTTTGTTCCTTCCTCTAGAGATGATCTGCATTTTCTGCCTGACTTGGAAGTCTATGATCTTGCATGCTGAATTGCTGCCAAAGTTGCTTGGCTTTAACAGCAGTTCCGCTGGCTTTGCTATTCTGAAGATTCTTCAAGATCATCTTTTCTTGAGGAGTCGTGCACTTGATCAGGTAGTCTTCTCTGCTTGTTCCATTCGACACGGCAGCCTGCAGCTTGGACTCAGGCCAGCACATGTAGCTGCAGTGTTCACTTTTTTCATCCACTGATAACTATAAATCATACCAACAATTTCATGGCATGACTGGCGGCTGCAGTTTGAGCAAGCCAAGGCAAAGGCTGTACATTGTCAGGCATTTGATATACTACACTGAGATTTTCTGTGCCCAGGACTAAAAGCATCTTAAAACTTGCTCTGGTGCAATGGTAGTTTTCAACTCTTAAAATTCTTAGTGAGTCAATTCAGAGGGGGATTTTAGGTTTCTTCTGTATGGTCTGAATATTTGTAGTCTTACTTGCAATCTTAGCCCCTACTGCGATTCAGTTGTTGGAAGAGATGGGAATTCTTCAGTCTGTTTATTTGTCATCTTCATTTGAGGAGGAAATGTTACTCTGCTGCAAGAGTAAACTTGCATGGTAGACTCTGAAGCTCTCCTTTAACTAATCATTTTCACTGATGGGGCTTTGGTCGAGATCTCCACTAGCCACCAAGATTAAACTGTCTCTGGCCATAGAGAGCACCGGCAAACTCAGCCGAGGTGAATAAGGGACTAGGAGAGCCCACTGACTTTCTATCTGCGTGAAGAGCTGGCATTTTCATGGCAGGAACAAGACTCCCCTTCTGAGCTAGCGCTTTCTGTGTTGGATTCCTGTCTGGAGCAATTTCTTTTGATATTACAAAGAAAACGTGTAACCTTTGAGTGAGGTAAGTCCACTTATTTTGCTTTGAGACTTTTTTTATCCCCATGAAGTAACCTAGGTAGGGGAGATAGGTGTGGTTGAAGGATGCCAAATGGCTATGGTAGAGAGGGAGTCCCCTGAACCCTGTTTGGATGGGAATGACTGGAGGTTGTAGGAAGCTTCATGTGCACTTACATCCTGGTGTAACCTAGCAGTGGCATGGCTAACCAGGTGCAGGTGCTCCTGCATTTGAGCTGCTGAGTTGTTGGTGTAGTTAACTGCTCTGAACACCAAGTGCAGGACTCCCCGAGGGCAGGTGCTGGGGAAGAGTCTGGCCATGGAAAGCTTGTTGGGTCAAGGCAAGACCTGGGTAGAAGTTCATGCCCCAGTGGTGTGCAGCCTCTAAGGCAGGTAACGCTTCTGCAGCAGACTTGCTAGAGTCTACAGCAGAAAGAAGTGTTGAGTGCCTTTGTTAGGGAGAATTGTGCATGTATGAAGGGCTGGGAGAAGGTCCACCCTCAGGATATATGTAGAGCTTCCCACTGGGAGAGCAAAATGCTTTTCCTTGATAAATCAAAATTGCAGGGGTGTGTGCTTTTGTTCATGGGCGATGTGGGAATGGCTCATTGTCCACACATAGTTCTGTAGTGTTTTGAGGTGTATTCAGTGGGGTAGTGGATGTGACTTTTATCCGTGACCGAGTGACAGGAGGACTCGGTTTCCATGTTGGTATGCAGACTCTGGGTTCTCATCTGTTGTCAGTAAAGGAGCACGTGTTGTCTAATGAAGGTTTGTTGAAGTGTAACCAGGATGAAGAGCCTCCCCAGGGCATTTCAGTGGAAGGTTATCAGGCTGGTGGGCACACTTTTTTTTTCTGTTCATCTGGGGGCCCCATATGAATCTTTCCTGTTTTCCCTAGTTTCTTTAACTGCCAACTTGTCTCTCCCTTATTTTTTTTATTAATAAACTCAAGTGAAATCTGTCATTGTGATGAAAGGACCCTGAAACATCTGCCAGATGGATTGTACACAGTCAGTTTATTAATTTGATGGGGCATTTAAAATCAGCCTTTATAACTGTGTTTTAATTTCATAACAAATAAAGCAGCTGTGCAGAGTGAAAAGTTGGGCTATTGCGGCATATGCTGGGAGCTCACTGACTCTAGAAATGCCTTGGGTTTTACAGCTTGACCCATCGGGGATCTGTGAACTTTGTCAGATAACAGAGTCCCCAGTTCTGGGACTTAGGGAGGCCCTAGCCTCGTTGTGCTGGTGCTAGAGACTGTGCCTTCCCAAGTCTAAGGTTCCTGAGGCACAACTGGTGGGATTCTTCTAGAGAGAGGATGCTGCTAATGTTGATTCACAAACACTCCTGGGATTTGGGTATCAAGAGTGTGAGTAATTGTGCATTTGAGAATACGTAGCCTGTGTACGTGGGATGTGCTCAGGCTCAGTAGACTATGTGCATACCCTCGGGCAGCATACTAGGGTGTTGAAGTTGAGGTGGGAATTAACAGGGCTCAAAGCAAAGGATGTAAAGCCATGTGAAACTTTATGTTGCTTGGCTTACTTCCAGATTTGACTGTGTCTCGGTATAGACACAGGCAAATTAAACAGAAAGGAGGAGAAACTTTTCCTAGTGTGGGAAAACACTTAATAGTAAGAAACGTGGAGCCTGACAAGCTCTGGAATAAGTGAAGGTCACAGCACAGTACTGCTGCTCAGATGAAGGACTTGACCAAAAAATGGGTCAGTTACTGATGACTTTTCAAAGCTCAGCAACAGTAATTTACAGCTGACATTGAGCAAAACTGTGCTGTTGGCATGGTTCTGGCACCTTACCTTTTTCTGGGTCCCTAGGATGGCAGTGGCTCAGAAGCGAAAAATGTGAAGCTGAAGAGTGTGATTGAGAGGCCACGTCATCTCCATGTTAGCCTCTCAAGCAGATTTGGGTGCTTTGTATAATACCCAGGTTATGTCAGAGATTGTCTGGGACATGGAGTTGTTGCACAAGTTGAGGCAATGTTTGTTTATTTGCTAGGAAATTATTTTGGAATAAAACAGCCTAGAGACCAGTCTATGACAGAAGCACCTGTTTCCTCTTGATCTTGAATTACAAGTATATAGTGGTGGTGTTTCAATGATGGGATGTGCATCTAGTCTTGGAGTGAGGTCAGGGTACCTGTTCTTCCTCTCCCCCTCCATTTTGTAGCCTTCTGGAATTCATCTTTGCTTGTAACACATCTTCAAGGGACCAGCTCTGCTGGGGTAGGGTTGGCTATAGACTGGAACAAAATTTTAGCAATGCAGTGAAGTTAGTTAGCTGTGCTTGGCAGGGTAGCTAATCAGGAGCTGCAAGTAATCCAGAATGCCCAGGGATATAGGAAGCCCTGAATCCCTGTGCCATATGGACAGCAGTAGTGCTATTAGCATGGGAGCCCCAAATGAACATCTTTATGGATTACCGAGCACTGCAGATATGTCACTTGCAGTCATGTATCAGGTTTGAGAGGAACACAAACGCTGCATTTGCCTTTCTCCCTCATTGTTAAGGGCATCTTTCGTGGTCAGGGTGGCTTCAGAACAGCCTTTTTGTTGGAGTGGTCAGGGAAGGTCTCTGAAACCTGGGTCTGATACCCCTCTCTGGGCGTCAGTGCACATCTTTGTGCTGCCTGTTGCAGAGGCGTGGTGTGATGCCTCTGGGTTTCTGAGGTGTGCCTTATCTCACAAGGTTTGGAAGTCTCTGGATTCAGATTCTGTGTCTGTCCCCCAGGTGGCTTCCTGATAGTCATTTAATAGATAAAACAAGCAGAATGGATTTTTCCCTTGTTTGTAGCTCAAGACATAAGATGTGAATTCTGATGTTTTTCTGCACCTTGGGGCAGAAACTAAATTAACCTGTTATCTAGGAATTTGGCCATGACAGCTCCCAAGGATGCTGAAAACCCACAGATGTGGCGGTGGGTGAGATCCAGGTGCAGTGTCAGACCAAGGCTGACAGGGAGCTGCAGGGGGCCAGAATCCAAGGGAACAAACACACTGGGGTCCTGTGTGTCACAGTCCCTGGGGCAGTGAAGGAGAGGGCAGGTCTGAAGGGTGCCAGAGTGGCCTAGAGAGAGCTGTGGTATGCAGGGTGGTGTTGGAATGTCAGGGAAGGTCAAAGGGGGATGAGGACTGCCCTCAAACGTTGCCTCTGCCACTTAGCAGAGGAGTGCTGGAAAGAGCAAGGCCCCTCTCGGCGCTCCTGGGGAGTTGAGGTTTGGTGGCATCGTTAGAGGAAGAGGGAAACCTTGGCAGGGAGTTCAGCTGGAGGGACCTCAGCAGAGTTCAGCGTGGGAGTCCGCAGGGAAGATGAGCAGAGCTGTGAGTAAGGATTGATAAGAGGAAGCCTGTGAAAAATGAAATGAAGGGTGTTACACACTGGGAAGCAGGGCCTGCAGAGTTTTCCTTGTTGCCCTCCAAGTTGTTCTCTATCTTCATGCGTTAGCTTGTCCCCAGCACAGCAGAATCTGAACTGGCAGTCATGTTTGCGTACTGCAGTACCTGTGCTGGTATAGCTGGGGTCCTTTCAGCTTCTCCCCTTGTCAGGGGCTCCACAGCACCGTAAGTGAAGACAGCAGTTACATGTGCTTGGCTGTGAAATCGCTTCTCTGTTCGATTTTCATGGCCTGGAAGAGATGATGGGTGCAGTATGTTACGAAGTTCTGTATCTGTGTCATTAGCTCCAGGGTGACAAAAGGAAACAGTGGAGATTGGGACCTCTTGGCGCAAGAGCTGGCTGGTACATGGAGTTGGTTGGCAATTCTGTTACACGCCTACCTTGAGTCCTCATCTGGGAGCAGGGGTAACACATTGATGGATGTGTTGAAGAAAACTACTGCAGCACCACTGTTGTAAGTGTAGAGAGACCCTCAGGGTGGGCTTGGGTCTCCAACACTGCCTGCCAGGAGGAGACCTTCACACACGGCTCATGGGTGACCCCACAGCTGGCCCCTGAGAGTAACCTTTGTAGGGCGTATTCCCTGAGGCACAAGTGGACCCTAGTCTTCAAGCTCTCATCTCTTGTTGTAATAATGGGCTTTAGGCAAGAATAACAACCAAAACATTTCTTAAAAGATACCACTGAGTGCAAAGGTCAAAAGGGGTCTGTAGGCAGGCCAGGGTCAAGCCAAGTCCGTGCAGATGCAGGTGACTTGGTCCTGCAGCTTCTCAAGCAAGAGCTGCAGAGTGCTCTGCAGGCTGTGCTGCACTCCAGGCATGGTGCCATCCTTGGGACTTGCCCTGGAGAAGCTAGAAGGAGGAATATGGCAGTGAATCCCTTCTATGCAAAACCCTCTGATGCTGAAGAGAGATCCTGTGTTCCTCAGAGCAAGATGGGCACCATACCTCATGAGCAGACGCTATGGGAAATGGGCCAGTGGCTGCCATGTCCTCAGCAGATGCCGGGGTGATCCCTGCACTAACAGAGCAGGAGAGGGAAATTGTCTTGTGAGACAAAACTGAGGAGGAAGATTCTGCTTGAGCAGTGAATGAGACGAGGGTTGGCCTGAGCCCAGCCTCATGAATAAATGAGCAGCTTGGGTGCTAGGAGTGACATTTCTAATAGGGAGGAAACAATTAACAACTCAAAGTGGGGCAAATCTGTATCTGAGAGACTTTGTGAGAAGGCAGCTTCTGGGATTACTCTGGAAAGGAGCAATCTCATATCAGTGTGTAAGGGACTCAGGAAAGGGAAGACCCATAGCCGCTATGGGTTGGTGGGTTTTGGGGTTTTTTGTGTGTGTGTTTGTTTTGTTTTTTGTCTTGGAACTTGTGAAGTAAAAGAAAATGAGAGCTTCAAAAGGAACAAAGGTGATGGGAACAAACTAAAGAGTTTTGTCGTCCCAGCCACCTGTGGTGTCGCTAATCGATGTGAGAGGCATATCTTGGTAGCATCAAGAGTCCTGTCAGGCTGGAGACCTGCTTTGTGCTGTGCAACAGAGAAAAGGCAGGACCAGGTCCTGGAACTGCAGGTTGTAGAGTCAACAGTAGAATAGCTGGCAATGCAGATATGGGGTGCAAAGAGGTGGTCTTAAAGAGCTGATGCTTCTGAGCTGGTTCTATATGTAGGCTTTAAAGGGTTAAATAGGATTGAAATAAATGGAATGAACACAGGGGGAAAAAAGCATAGTCTTTGGTCAGGACAGCTGCCTGGTCATTTGCAGCTGGCTGGGGTCCATAAGCATCATTTCGGGAGGGAATTTTCCACAAGATCTGAAGGATGCTACAGTGGATTCTCCAAGGGAGAAGTTTGCAGGTACAGTGGAGTCTGTAGGAGGCAGCATAAAATGGTCTGGAAGATGTGTTTGGAAATGAGTAAAAGCTGCAAATGGCATGGGCAAAAGTAGGGTCAGGTCCGTGGTAGAACAGTGATGGAAGATGGATTTGTGCCTCAAAGGGGAAGGTAGGAATGCAGACACATTTGGTATGAGAGTGGAGGAGTTGGCAAGAGATCCTTCAGGAGTGGTTGAGATAAAACCAAGATGATTTCAGCAGCTGCTGTGGGCTTGTCCTCCAGGGTCCTGCAGCTGCAGGCTGAAGGATCCTTGCAGGCAAACCCAAGTCGAGAACGTGGCAGTCACTTGGGCTTCTTTGTTCAGGCCATGGAGCAAACAGCACTATAGCATGATCCTGGGGAAGCTGCAGTGGGACTTGACCAGCCAGGGTCTGGGATCCAGACTTCATTAGCTAGGACTTCCTTCATTAAAGAATTTTTTCCCCAGTATGTCTTGTTTGTTAATTTCTTCAAAGCATATTTAAGCATTTCATGTGCGCATCCCAACATGACTCAGTATATGCCTCATTACCATGTTTATAGCTATTGAAATTACCAGTGACCTTCAGAGCTGATGGCTGTGTGTATGAGTCGCCCAGCTTGCATCAATGATTTGTAGGTCTCAGTAGACCATTTATTTCTCTTCTCCTGTCAGTGCCGGCTTTTTCTTGACTGCTGTGGTATTGCCCACTCGCTTTAAAGGCCCCCATGGGAGAGGAGGGCTGTCACAGGTGAGGTGGGCTCCCAGGGGATTCTGAGCCTGGAACCAAAGGATAAAGGCCTGACTTTGCAGAAGAAAATGAAACAGGCTTTTGGAGTGACTTGCTGGGAGAGGCTGCTGGGAGATGGCATCCATGGGTCAAGTCAGGCCCTGCTGAAGTCCAGCTGAATCCAAGCTGCTGCTTGAGTACTGTCCTTCTGGTGTGCCAGGCATGCATTGTTGTAACTTCAGAGTTCCTTGGCACCCATCTGCTCCTCTCCCTGCCAGCCCAAAGTTCATGCTCTCTGTACCTCATTTCTGAAGAAGTTGCATGTGTATACGTCAAGAAAAGTTTGAATGAGTACCTCTGAAGCTGAGGTACCTACCTTCTTCACCTCAGCTTTCACTGGTAAGACCGGGCTTCAGCAATTCCAGGTCCCTGAGACCTGGGGGATAGTCCATGGCAAGGTAGGCATACCCTCAGTGGAGGAGAATTAGGTTAGGGAACATTCAAACAAACTGGACATATAAGAGTCCACAGGCCTGATGAGGTGCAGCTGTGAGTGCTGAGGGAGCTGGCTGGTGGCATTGCCAGGCCACATCTCCATCATCTTTGAAAGGTCATGGTAGTCAGGAGAGGCTCCTGATGACTGGAAGACAGCAAATGTCACTCCTGCTTTCAAGAAAAGCAAGGCAGAGTGTGTGGGAAACTCCAGACTGGTCAGTCTCACCTTGATCCCTGGGAAGGTGATGGAGCAACTAACCCTGGAAACCATTTCCAAACACATGAAGGACAAGATGGTAACTGGGAGTAGCCAGCCTGGATTTGTGAAGGGGAAATTCTGCTTAACCAAGCTGACAGCCTTCTGCAGCGAAGTGGCTAGCTTGCTGGATGAGGGGAGAGCAGCGGATATTGTTTGACTTTAGCGAGGTTTTAATGTTGTCTCATGTAATGTTCTCAGAGACAAACTGGCAAAATAGGGACAACTCCAAATTTTTCCTTTCATTAGAATAAGACTGAGTTTGCAGTTACCTTAAAATCTGTGTTCAGCTCAATGCCAGACAGGGTGAGACTTCAGTCCTTCCAGTCCTCAAGCAGTAGCAAATCTTAAAAAGGAGCGCTGTGTGCCTGAAGAGCCCAGCATTACAATGCCAGAACAGAAGGCTCTGGAGAGCTGGATGAGCTCTCCTCCATGAGGGGCTGGTTTGGAAGTGGAAATTTGAAGTACTAGAAAATGGAAATGTTCCACTGGGAAGTTTTATCAGACCTTTTAAAGCATAGATGAGAGCAGTGGGAAATAAGGTACAGGATTTGGGTCTGTTCCAAATTGTGACATAGTCATAACCTTTGGAGAGCAGGAGCATTTGCATCTTAAGAAAAGATCTAGAGAAGACACTGAAACGAGTCTCCTGTTTGGCTTGAAAGTCAGGCTGGCTTGCTTGCTTTTCCCTTGCTTCCTATAGGACTAATGCCTAAATACAGGTAATCATGGAGTTGTTCTTTGGGGAGCTTGCTCTGGCTGGCATGGAGCAGTGTTAATTTATTGCTGACTCTAGTGTTTGGATTTAGCTATGAATGACATGCGGGCACTATGGTGATGGGTGTGGGGATAAACCTGGTAGTGCTGTCTCTGAAGTGTCAGGGGGGAGCTGAATCGGAAAGGCAGCAGCACATGGCAGATAGTAGATGTGTCTGTGCCTTTTGCCAGTCGGGATATGAAATACCATAGTAATTCAGGTGTTTATTTGTTGATTAATTAAAAAAAATATATAAAAATTGTCCACTCGGTCACCAGCAACAGAAATCCCAGCCTGGCAGTAGGACTGTGATCCATGTTGAGGGCAAGGTGTGCTGCTCTGTGCGTAGTCACACACTCCTTGTTCCTGAGCTGAAAGCCCTATGGATCTGCCAACTGGGATTTAACCCTTATGTTCTATTCCCACCACTGGCATTTGTCTACCTTACCTGAGAAGGGCAGCTTTCCCTTCTAGCCCTGCATATAGCTCAGGATGGGTGCTGAACACCTAGCAGGAGCAAGTTCCCCAGACATGTTGGCCTTGATGGCTGTACCAAGAGCACAAGGACTCCTGCGTGGTCAGGGCTGCTGATATTTTGCATTGAGACAGCAAAAAAGAAAACATTTTCATTAGAAGTCTTTGACTTGGAAGGCACCGCTGCTCTAATGAAGAGAGCTAATCCCATAGTGATTTGTGTAGAGGTGACCAGCTGGGGCAGAAAGCAGTGCAGCTAACAGACGTGAAGCCTGAATGCTGAAGGAGGTGCAGGGTGGGACATTGGGGGTGGCGGAGGACAGCAGGATGAGACACAGATGACAGACAGCAGTCTAGTCGTTCAAACACAGTGCTCCTGCCTCCTTGTGCTACGGTGAAGCAGACATGTCCAGGAGAGAGGAGTCAAGCATGCTGGCCTCCACAGCCCTTTCTGGCCAGGTGCCTTGCCGTGTTCCAGCTGTAGGTGAGATTGTCTTCGTGGGGAGGTAACCTGAGAGGATGGCTATTGGGGAGTGGGGGCTCACCCTTTCAAATCGGGCATTTTTGTGCGTTCTGCAGAGTGCCCAGACTGTTCCAAGCTGTAGGTAAAGAAGTGATGAGTGATAGGATGCTGGGGATTGTGCAGAATCCTTGTGCTGTGGTGAAGACAAGCAGTAACTGACGTTTGTGTGGCTCTGACACCGTGCACAGCCATAGGATGCTTGCAGGGCCTTGTGGTACAGATTTTATTGTTATTAAAGAGTTTATTTCGAGAGCTGTTCCTACGGAGGATCAAAGATCTCATTGTTGGGGATTGTGTCATACCAGTGCTTTCATTTTCTTGGTGGTTTCTTTCACCTAGAGCTGAATAACCGCTGATCAGCTCCGTTCCTTCTGGCTGGTTGCATTGCAGCCTTAGGAGAATGAGACAGTTAGGTTTTCCCACACTTGCTGGTTGCCTCATCACTGTCATCCCATTGCCAAAGGGCCTTTTCAGTAACCAGCCACAGGAGGTTCCTCACCTTTTTACGGGGACCTGCATGATGGCCGAAGAGAGCATCCAGCAGCCTCCAAGGTCACTGCCTTTGTGCAGGGCCAGGTCATGAGACTTGTCTGCAAACCTGCGGTCTCTGCCTCTGGGAGAAGCAGATCTCTCTTTAACTGTCAAATTCACTTCACTACGTTTCAGACCATAGGCAAGCTTAAAATGAAGTTTCTGCTATAAAAGCCATAAGGTTAAGTTATGATGACAAAGTTGGAGAAACAGCCATAGGAAGAAAGCATAAGATAAGATGATGCAAGTGTAAAATACCCCAAACATCAGCCTTTTTCTTCACTAGGGATTTGTTGAGGAGCTGTACGAATCCAGTTTACTGTCCCCTCTCTGTACTGAGGGCTTTTATAACAACTCCTGAAGTTTCAAAGCAAGTCCCGAGAAACCCTGTGTCTCTGTGCTAATCAAGGGGACCTCTTGATGTGATGGGCTTGCTTTCAAGAGCTCGTTATCCAGATAATGGTGACAGAATAGGATGCTGACTCCTTCTGGTTGTTGGGATGGTTTTTTTTTTTGTCTGGATGTCAAATGAATTGCTGTTATGAATGCTACACCATAATGTTTTCCAAAGGATGTATCAAAAGCTTATTGCCTTCTGGTGATGTGCAGCAGTTTGTCTTGATCTATAGCATTTTATAGACTATATCTAACACGTTACTTCACAATCTGTTCCACAGACCACTGTGTTATCAAGTGTTAGGAAAGTGTTGTGAGCGACAGTAACCTGAAAACGTGCTTCTCTGCTTTCTTGGATCAGGATGGTGCAGTTAATTGGCCTTGTAAGTGCTTGAATTCAAGTGAAGTGAACATCAGCCATTTTCTGGATAAAACAGGGGTAATATTTGGGCACTCTGGATATAATCTATAAATGGAGAATATCCAGAAAGACCGGTAATGATTCTTTCCTCCCTTTCTTCTCTCTTGTATTATGCGCACATTTGTTCTCTTGGTGCTGTGGGAACGACGAATATTTTCTCTGTTGTCATAGGAAATGTAGTGGTCACACCTGCTGCATTTTTAAATGCCCTGAAACAGTCCAGATTTTTCTTGCAGAGCCTGCTGGTATAAGGTGCGGGCGATCCAGTTGCAGGGAACTAGGTGATGAGAGCTGACATCAAACATGCATTTGCTGGTGATGGTTTTCATAGCAGAAACCTCAGACTGTTGTGTAATCTTGAACTGTGCTGGCTGGTCTGCTTTGGACCCCAGTTCATTCTTCAGGTGTAGTAAGAAGTGCTGGTTTTTTCTGTAGCTCTTCAGTAGTTTGTATCCCACTACCTGAAAGCCATCCTTTTCAGCCAGCAGTTGGTAAGGGGTTCAAGCTGATAGTTCCCTGGTTTAATGAGACAGCTCCTGATGTGATTCTCTGTTAAAATCTCCTTGACTCTGAATTCATTTAATCTTCAGAGCACATTTCAAGACTTCCTTTTTGTTTCTGTAAGCTCTGAGCAAGTAAAAACAAGGCTTAATGGGTTGGGAGAATTTTGCTGTGACAGTGAAGTACCTTCCTGTTTGCTGTGTCATTTAGAGTGAAACAGCTCTTGGTTTTTTGAACGTGGGCCAGTCAGGGCACCCCGGTTCTCAGTGACTTGTGCCGTCACCTTGGCCAGTTTATTTCCCTCTCTGCATCTCATTTTCCTTATGAGGCTGTGATTTCTCTGTTGCTCTGAGAATGTCAGAAGTCACTGTAGGTAGCATGTCTGGGTCCCCCATTAACAATCCTGCTTACAAAGACAGATGCTACCAATTTGCTGTTTCATTTTTGCAGCACATGGCTGCCTGAAGGCCGTTTCCACACTCTCTCTCTTCTGGACATGGGTGAAGGAAGCTCTTTGAAGGCTTCTTGAGGTGCTTTCTTCCTCCAGACCACACCTGACCACAGACAGATTATCTGTGCTTTGCCCTTTCATGTTTCCACTGTGTTAACACTGTATGATGGCCATTCTGGCCTCCCCTTCTTCTGGGAGCCCTGCTGATTCTCACATACCTGTTTGTTTCTTTCCACAGTGCTGAGTATTGGCGAAGGTGGCTTTTGGGAAGGAACTGTGAAAGGAAGGACTGGCTGGTTCCCGGCAGAATGTGTCGAGGAGGTGCAGATGCGACAGTATGATCCACGGCAAGGTAAGCTGTTTTTTTCGATCTGAGCGTCTCTCAGCAGATAGACCAGACAGACCTGGAAATTCAGAAGTATTTGATTTCTAGCAGTCTCCAAGTTTGCCCATTCTTTGCAACGTGCAATGGATGCATCTGAAAAATTGTATCTCAAGGTTCTTAGGTTATGATTGCAAATGTTACCGAGTGCATTTTAGCATCCAGTGGTAGACATGCTGGTCCACGGTGTGTGGTACTGTCGTGAGGAGAACGCTCATCGGTCCCTTCTGTGGAGACTGCTGCAGTGGCAGGGTCTTCTGCAGGTAGCAGTGAGTGATGGAGCTAGAGAGTGTGACTGTTGATCTGAACTTCCAACCCCACATTACATTTTAGGAGGCTTCAAAAGAAAACAGTAATTCGCATGTGTTTGTTCTAGCCTGATAGAAAACATTAAAAATGGCTGTAACTCAGCCCTGGCACTCCTCACCCGCCATCTCCAGTGCCAGCCACCACCTAACACAAGTTTGCTGTTCCTGGAGGACAGCAGTGTCAGGAGGAGCTGTGGATTGCATGTGCCAAACAGCAGGTCACCATGACTAAGTGGGTCTCCTGCTGTTGCGGAGTGTATCACCACAACTTAACCCTTGTCACTGACAGCTGCCGAGGCAGCAGTCCTCTCCCAGCCTGAGGACTGGGTGGGAAACACTTTTGGCAAGCCTGAGCTTGTCCCAGTGTAAAGCAACTGAAGAGAACATCTGGATTATGGGGTTTTTTTAAATGTATTACTTGGGAGAGGAGAGGAGCAGCCCCGACTTGACAGATTTGGTGAAGCTCACTTTGCATATTAAATGAGCTTTAAAATTCAGACAGCTGGATTCTGGTAAGTGAGAGTTAGACCTTGATTACGAAGTTGGAAACTAAGTGGTAGAAGAGAAAAGAAAATCAATAAAGTACAGTTCTCTGTTTGCCCAACGACTAGTTTTAATTAAATTCTGGAAGCCTGAACCCACTTACAAAACTCTTTTCTTTGCCCTAATCCCAGTCCTTCCTGAGAGTTTTAAATGTATGTGTTTGCACCCTCGTGCATCTCCTTAACAGGATGCTTGCATTCCGTAAGTGAGCCACTAACTCTGTGTGTGCTGTGATGAGTATGTGGCAGGTCACTTGCACATCAGTCCCAGTGGATAAAGTACTTGGTGCCTTTGGGACCTGGTGGTGTGGCCGTGGAGGGTGTAGTGGGAGTGGAACTCCACTGGTTGTATTACAAACCTGGATGCTGCAGGGTCTGATCAGCAAAGCTTTTTTCTCCCTCCACCTCTGATTTAGTTCAGCTGTTAGCTCTCCAGCCTGAAGTTCCAGGCTGTGTTCCCAATACTCATTTGTATTCTTCCTTCAAATTATCTTTGTGTGTTCTTCATCTTTCTGCGCTGGCCTTTGCACACCCTGGCCAGGGAAGGCTCCTGCCTGAGCAAGGTGGTGTGAACTCCGCTGTACTCTGGACCCATGGGAGATGCCTGTTGATAGTGAAGACTTGAATGGGATATTCCTCCTTTTTCAAGAATGATTAGGGCTGATGAGTTGGGACTTCCAGTGAGAAGGTCCCACCTTCCTCCCTCTCATGCTGCTTTGGAGCTGTACTCTGGAGCCTTTTCAGTGTGCAGGGGCTGTTTGCCCTGCCCTTTTGTGATGCTAAGTAAAAAAAGAGACTAGACTAATTGACATGGTTTATAAACTCTTCCTGTATCTAGGAGTTCGTGTTTGGTGGGTGCTTTCTTGGAGAATGTTAGGTGTTTGGGTTAAATTGAAGTTGTGTAGCGAAATGTGAAAAACAGTGGTGTTCAGACAAAAAAGCTGGAGCAGAGGCACAAGCATTTTCCTCTAGCTGTCCATACTGTTGTTGGCCTGTCCCCCAGCATGGTTTTGGCTTTTGCCGACTTTTACTTTTCCAGACAAAGCTTGGGTACAGTTTTCAGGTACAGGTTTTGTGCAGAAGGTAGTTTGGATAAGGCCATGATGTTTGAGTACAGAGGAAAGTTGAGCTGTATGGACACGATATTGCTATGACACTTCTCATCAGGATCAAAGAAATGGAAAGTGTCTATCTTCCAACTTTGGGTACAGCCTAACAGCTGACTGGGCTGTGCACTGGTGCAAAGGTTTTGGCCTGTCTATACTTTGCTGGGGAACAAAGCCACATTAGCCTTGCAGACATCTCCAGCTGTGTTTATTGATTGAGGAAAGTGCCAGGGTTGAGTGGCAGATACCTGACTGGACTCTTGTTGGAGTATATTGAAGATGACTGTGACAAGGATGAGAGCATCTTGGAAAGTCATTGTGATCTTCATTGAGATTCAGAGAGTGCAACTTTCAGGGTTGACATTTTAGAGACGGTATTAGGATGTTCCTTTAACCTGTGTGTATTTTCATGCTTTGATGGAAAAGGCCATGAGCTGCATATTGATCTACATAAATGAGCCAAGTTCTTCTCCAAGGGTGCCCCTGGGTCAGCAGTTCCCTCCCAGGTCCCAGTTTGTAGACGCTGCAGTGCTTGTTGACTCTGAAGGAAGATGTCCTGTTGCCCACCTCTGTTACAGGCCCCAAGGCAACAACTTAAGTTTCTCACTTACCAGTGACAGTCTCCTTAGATATCTCCTGTATGTGGAGCAGAAATCCTCTGGGGCCTAAACAGAGTTCCTTTGGTCAATAACTCAAGTGTTCTGTATGTTCTTCTGGCCCTACTGAGTTGGAGATCTCCGCTTTCACCCGTCTTCCCATAGAGATGGTCCTTCTTCTATCATCCTGAGGTCCTGAGAGGAGATCGAGGTTCTAGTTATCAGGCCCATCATTTCATTACATACTTTTGTTCCTGTCTGCACCTCCTCTAATACCATACTCTATATTGTACTTAAAGTGGTGTGACATTTCTATTGGATTTAGGGAGTTAATCTTTTATTTTTGTGCCTTCCATGTGGTTGCAACCGGCCCTGTCTTTCTGCCAGTACAGGATCAATTCTCATCAGGTGGTCCTCCCAGCTGTTAGTAGTCTGAGACCTGTGGGTATAAGAACCTGCATGCAAACACTGGCTAGTCACATCTCCCTGTCTCTGGATCTGTGATGAGGCTGTGATGTGTAGTGGGCAGTGGGAGTGCCTCCCCTTGGATCTCCAGCTGCAGCCGTTATTCTGCACAGGAATGAATGGCTTTGTCTCCCTGAGCAGAGGCACTGGTGGATCTTCAGACCGGAGGGACTGCGCTCCCACTCCCCCTTGTCAAGCAGCCACTTGGAGTTTCATTCACACTTGTGGAGGTGCTGCAAAGTGTCACCAGGGGATGTGACAGGTACTACGGGTGGGCAGCACTTGCACCAGTACCCGAGAGACTGCAGATTTGTCTCCAGGTGATGTAGGAAGATGGTTTTTCACAAGTGTGAATGCATGTAGGCTTCTGACTAAAATGAAACAGGTTTCAGTGACTGTTTTTCGGCATGTCCAGCCCATATGTGTCTACCTCCCATTCTCTTTCATCTGCTCCTCAGCATGTCCCCAAGGACCACAGGTTCAGGGGTCAGAAAGCACCAGGTCACTGAGCATGAGCTGCCTGATGTGCATCATCAATGAGGGAAGGAGGCATATGCGCCTGTAGCTTTTGCTAGAGCTAAAGCCCTTTGGCTGCAGTGGTGGCAGCTCCTAGGGCTGGTGAGCCACCTGCTACTCGGCTACTGAAAGCATTCAGAGGAGGAGCGCTTGGTGTAGGGACTCTACCCAAACATCTGGTCCCTCTGGAATCAAAGTGGCTTTAAACAAAGAAATGAAGGGGGTTGATCTGGATGGGCTGCTATCTGCATTGCTAGTTTTGGTACAAGAGGAGGAAGATCAGATAGATGTTGACATATCTTTGCCCTTTGCCTTGAGGAACACGAGAGGTGAGGCAGGTGGACAGGTGAAAGTCACAGCAAAGCAGGCAGACTGCTCTGAGAAGAGGCTGTCTTCTCTGCAGATGGAGTTGATGGTGGCCAGTGAGATAAGGCTGAGGTGTTTAGAATACAAATGCTAGCTTATGAGTGCAGAGGGGAAGAAGCTGAACCAAGTGATTTGGTCAGTCCAACAGCTGTTACGGGAAAGAAGAGGCCAGAGCAGCACATCTGTGCTTTCAGGAAAGGTAGAAGTAATGGTAAAGCTGAGGGTAGGACATTTGTGTGATGCATGGATTGTGCAGAAACAGAGATCGAATAAAACCATATAGATTGCTTTGGAAAAGGATGGTGTAAGATATCCTGGTAATAAGGATAGAGTCTAGATTTTTATATTTGCTAAAGAAGAAAAATGTCATGAAGTAAATGGAACTGACTATCTTCAGTGAGTTAAGAGAAGTGGAATTCTGAATGAATATTTTAAGTCAAAGCAACAAAAACCTGCCCTGACATGTATTCCTGGCAAACAAGAAGTTTTGCAGGTAGGGAATCCAAATGTGATTGTCCCTAGGCCTCTAGGAATAAGCAAAGCTCTGAAAGAGCAAAGGCTAGGATTCACCTGGAAAAACAAACAAACAAACAAAAAAAAAACCAACCAAAAAAACACAACAAAAAACCCTGTGTCAGGGGAATCTGAAATCATAAATGTAAGATGCAACTTGCCAAAAACTCAGCTGAGCTAGACTTTGAGAATGTTAAGAGGAGTAGTAATAGATTCTTCAGCTGTACAAATAGAAGAGTAAGGAAAGAGGATGTAGAGCTATTAAGCAATGAGAATGAGATAAGATCAAAGCTAATGAGATAAAGGTCCACATCTACCAGAACAGTTCCCTGTAAAAACGGGCACAAAGTTGGATGGATAGGCTATATGGCAGGACTGATACTGCCAGCTGGGGAGAACAATGGCAGGGCCCTGAGGACACTAGTATGTCTTAATGTCCCTGACCAGCTTCACCTGGGGTCTCCTCCCACACCACTGGTCCCAGGAGCTCTATTTAAGCTGTGGCTTTCAGTCCCTGCCTGAACTGTGCTGGAGGAGTCCTGCCTTCAGTTCAGTCATAGTCATGCCCGTGGCTGACCATGGACCCTCTTGATCCAGACCCTGACCCATGGACTGATTTCCCAGCTTGGCCTCAGACATATCTTATGACTGTGGACCTGCCCACTGATGGTTAGACCTGGCCTTAACCCCAGCCTGCACATTGGCTTCCTGGCTTGTCTTGAGACCTGCCCCATTGCCATGCCACTGCCTTATGAGCTGGCTTCCTGGCTGGACCTGGCCACCATCTCTGGATCTGTCGTGCTGGCCTTCCTTGAGTTGTGGCCAGTGAGGCCCCTGCCCTGCAGCTGTAGGGTCTCGTGGGTTCCTGGCCCACCTCCCTCGGGGGGCAGCCCTGCCCTTGCAGCCCCCAACAAACAAATGACAACAGCATCCTTAAAAAAAATAATAGGCAAAATTACTGGCACATTAGCAAAAATTCCAATGAGGGAACGGTGCACCTCATGTGTGGGAGCACTCTGGGCAACCCCAGTTAAGATGCTTAAGAGTTCACTGGTACGAAAGTGTTTAAAAACAGATTTTGAAGGGAGAGAGACATGGAGGAAGATGAGAAAAGGGGTGGGACAGAATGGGGTTTGTCTGGGAACATTTCTGTACTAAAGGAGATTGATTGACTATGTTGGCTAGGGAAATGCCGTTGTTCCAGCTTGCTTGAATTTCAGGACAGTGCCATGTAGGAAATTATTAGTAAAGTTGGAGGAAATGTTGGAGGAGCACTAGAAATTCATCATCTGTCGCTAGCTGATTAACAATTTCACCTATTAAATGCTTTCACTAATAGCTGTGGCCAAAAGAAAACTGAAATGCACTGCTAATGTTTCTTTGTGGGATCTTATGAAGTGAGAACGTTTTACTTCTGGAGCTGGATGACTTGGCATAACAGAAATGGGATGCAATTCAGTAGGATAAAATGCAGGATCTTGCACTTAACAGAAAATCTTCTAGGTAGTTACAAACTAACATCTTACTGAAACGAAAAAATGAGGCATATTATAGTGGTTCAGGAGGTGACTGTAGCATCATGTGTCTGCACACAAGGCAGACGTGAGCCTGGGGTGTCTCGTACAAGGCATTTCCAGTATGTGGGAAGTGTTAGTGCTACAGCACAAGGAGCTGTTGACATCTGGTCTGGAACTGATTGTCATTCTGATCACTGTCCCCAGGGAAGTGGATTCACATCTGTCTCGTTCTCTTTGTGTGCACACACTTGCTGTTGGGAGCTGTGCTGGTGTCATCAGAGAAATCCAAAATGTGGGCAGCTTCCATGTGCTCAGTGGGGAACTGAAGCCTCGAAGGTGGGATCCCTTCTTGGTTGGGAATTGAGTAACGGCTCATAGGGCTGGGACTCTGTGCAAGCTAAGCCTGCACGCACACGTCTCCATAATATCATTAGGGAGTATTTGCAATATATGAAATTAAATATGAGTATTAATTTTTCAGGACCTGGTTTGTCAGTTGTTGGACAACTTTCTGCTGAAGCTGGCACTGGAGTGCCTGTGCCTCCGCTTTGAACACAACTCATTCTTGCCTTGGGTTAATTACAGAGTAGTCCTGAGTCTGCTATCCAGGGAAATGTTGGGAGAAGCACCTGCAGCTTTGGTTAAAATTGCAGAGGAACATTTGGTAACCATAGTTAAGACAAAATAGCCATTTGGGATAGGTTGCAGGCACTGTAAAATGTATGTTTACTTAACATATCCTGAAATCTACCAGTCCTGCGGTACTGTCAATGTCCAATTTGGGCTCATTTCACCCTGAGCTACCATCTCTCTCTCCCTTGACCCTCGCTCCCTTTTGTCTTTCAAAATCACCTTTCGCAGCAGATCCTGTCTGTCTCCCACCTGATTTTAGTGGTGGAACCAGCCCTCACCTGCCATACAGAGCTTGCTGAGCTCTCAGGAAGCGACACCCAGAAATTAAAGGACAAGTTTGGGTGTGTGAAGCAGAATGTGCCAAATGCTTTGATGCATATGTGCGAGCAGCCTGTTGTCACAGTAACTCATCCATGGACTGAAAGAAGGTGTGAGAACAGAGCATAAGCTCTCCTGTGCACTGCAAGCCTGAAACCTGGCCTTGGTAGAAACCCAAGACTGTTGGGTATCACCTTGCTACTATTTGCCTCTCTCAAGTTGTGTTTGTTTGGAGAGATGCTGTACCATCTCCTCAGGAAACATTCTGTGCTGTTTATCTGCTTCCATGTACAAGTCTGCCTTTGTGGAGAGAAATGTAGGGAAGCTCTTCACAAACTTAATTAGGCTGTATCTAAACGGGTGGGCTGAAGAGCACTTGCAGACATACAGGGTCTGGGTTTTCCTGCAGCTGCTTCCCTGCCGTTTGGGAATGTACGGCTGTCTCCTCCCTCTGAAGCAGCCAAGACTTGGGATGCTCTTGCAGTGCCCTGGTTCAGACATCTACAGGGAGGGAGGTGGGTGTGCTGCAGACATGCCTGCTCTCCGGGGTAGGGCATAGCGAAGGATGGGCAGGTCTTCAGCCCTGGGAGATGCAGGGGCACAGACTGGGAAGGCACCTACAGCTGGGGTCGGACCTTGGAGAGCATGTTGTGGGAGGCTGGGACTGACTGAGAGCTACAGCTGATCCTGAGTGTGCAATAACTGTGACACAAGTATCTTCTCTATCAGATTTTTTCCTTGGTATCTTGCTTTGATTCCTGTGGCAGGTTGTGCGAGTCAGTAGTGTCCAGGGTGTCTGTTTTGCGTGGCAGGGACCTCTCCTTACTGCTCCTTGTCTGCCCATTTATCTGTAGCAAGATTTCCAGTTGATTTCCATCATCACAGTGTTTAAATTACTAATACATGAAAACATGTTGACTGAGTTCCTAGTGGACTACTATTTTGACGTTTCTTCTTTTTCTGCTTAAAAAAAAAAAAAAAAGTTAAGGGTGGAATACACCTCCCTGGTATGATGGGGATGTATTTTGTTACTTCCTTGGTACCTGCAGGTAGCAGTGGAGGTGGCAGAAGTGTTACCACTTCTTCCTGTTGTGGAATGGCTTTCTGAAGAAATAATCAGGAGCTTGAACCATCTTTTGATCAAGAAATTAGTTTATTGTGTAAGAAATGTTTTGAAATTGGAGTAACAATTGTTGGGTACTTCTAATTATTTAAAAGTCTAATAGTGAGACCATCCTGCTGGCTGGGCCTTTGCCCTCACTGTTTCCCCTAGTGGCCAGCATAGATATGGGAAGAACAGATGATAAAACAGTGGGATTAAAAAAAAAAAAAAAAAAAAAAAAAAAAAAAAAAGAAAATTACTAGCATCACTGTTGCTTGAATCATCGATTCATGTGTTGCATAAGAGAGTCAGAAGTATTTTCCAGCCTGGTATGTCAGAGGCCCCAAAGTGCATCACCACTGAGGAAGATGAAGTGTTAGCGTGCATGCTTGGGCTCAGTGGTCCGAACCTGGATGGCATCACCCAGAGCCCAGCCTGAGCCTACCGTCCTTTGGGGAGCAGGGCAGTTGTGTCCCAGCCGCTTGGGCTCAGGACTGCAGGTTGCAGAAGACGTTGGCTGTTTCTTTTGGTAGAGGGCACTGTTGTTCTTCACTGGTCTCTGATGCCAGCCTCAGGTGATGCAAATGCGTAGGTTGCAGAGGAGGAGGAGGATTGTGGAGGATTTTGGTACCTTTAATGAAATACAGTGCTCTCATTTCCTGCAGTTAATTGATCGTCTACCTCCTGAAGGTCTCCACCAGCCTTTGGGGATGTCAGCTTGTTTTGTTATGGTATAAAGTTCATAACTTTGTGTCCTGCATGTGAAGGGATGAGTTACCTATTCCACCTTCTCTTTATTTCTTGGGTACGTTACACAGTCTGCTTTGATCGTGATCCTCCTCTGGAGAACTCTAACCTCAAGTGAGACTGGGGTGGTATTGAACTAATGGGGGAGATACAGCCTCATCCACAGAGAGATTGAATGGTGTGTAGAGTGATGGCATGGAGTTGTAGCCCTACAGCTGAGATGCTGTTGGTGTCTTCTGTGGCCATTGTATGGGCTGGGTCTCGTTGATTGTAGGGGTTTGCATGTAGCACCCACGTACCTTCTTGTAACTTAGCAATCATTGCTTTTGACAAATACCTTGCTCTTTGGAGAGAGGCTATGCTAGGATAGGAAGTGTGAACATCAGGAAACAAAAAAATTCAGTCAATCAAACTTCCCAGGGCTGGAAAGGAGAAGCCCTGGCTGAGCAGCGAGCGCCAAGTTTGAACACTGTGGCTTTTCTGAGTGGGTTTTTGAGAGTCCCTGCACAGGGGAAGGAGCTTCTAAGGAGTCATCTGCATCTGCCTTGGAGCAGCAGGCTGGGAGTCAGAGCAGTGCAAGCCCAGCCTCAGGAGCTGCAGCACTGTCCTGAGAGCCCCTGTGGGAAGGAAGGTCCTTCTTTTACTTTTCCAGCTCTTTGATGTGGCATTGCAGAATGATCAGTGAGAAGATGGACATGGAAATGTTCCACTGCAGCTGTGCTGGGAACGGACCTGCACCTTAGAGCTGTGTGATGAGCGCCTGCACTTGGTGACAGGCTCAGGGGCAGCTTTCTCAGAGGATACCAAGTGACAGCTCGTATGCCAGGCACAGCTGGGGAGCAGCACAAGTGCTGCAAAGTGCCCTGCTTTCACTTTGCGTTTCACCTTCTGAGTCCAGTCCCCTCCTTTAGTCTGTACACTTAATGGTCCTGGGGAAGGACTCCAGCATGAGCTGAGCTGGAACCCTTCGTGGTCTGCTGCCCACCAAGTCATTGTGCGTGACCCAGCCAGCCTGCACTCAGCGCTCAGATTTTGCCCAGGCAGACAGGCAACCTGAAGAAAGCTCCAAGCTTGGGACAGGAGGAGCAAGCGAAGCTGGGGAGCAAAACCATGGAATGACCAGCATGGATTTAGCATGGACAGATCGTGCCTGGCATGCCTGATGGCCTTCAGCACTGAAGTGACTGGCTCTGTGCACAAGGAGAGGCCGGTGGCTGTTGCACACCCTAGCCTTTATCAAAGCCTTTGACACAATGTCCATACAGCCATTTACTTCTGCATGAAGAGTGACGGTAAGAGTAGATCTGCAGCCTAAAATAGCTTCCTTATTAAGAGTCAAAGAAATGTGTCTGCTTTTACCACAGTCTCTTGGCTGGAGAGAGATGACTCTTCCCATTTGGCTGCTCAGAAGGTGACAATTCCCTGGCAGAATGGGAAATCAGAATTTCCTCATCTGCAGCTAGAAAGTGCGTGTTGAGCTTTCTGTGGCTGCCTGCTGTCCTGGCCAGAGTTATGCATGCAGCACATGAACACACAGGAGCATGTGCAGTAACAGCTGAAGACCTGACAACAATAGAGCTGTAGATTATGGAGCATTGATTGACACAGCCAGCCAGCTGCTGCTGGAAAAGCATGCAAATTAAATCCATCTTCCAAGAGCTTAGATAACCTCTCATCTCCCCCCCCCGGGCCTGGTGCACCGTCCAGCCTTTCAAGCAGAGCTGCTTTTCCCTCCAACGCACATCACTTGTCAGGCAAGAGATGGGAACGAGTCCTCTGGCGGCTCCTATACCAGCATTTAAAAAATCCTCTTGATTTCTCTTACACTTTTCTGACTTCTTCAAAGCCTAATCCTGACTCCATTATATTGCTACTTACGTTGGGCTTCCTTTCTGGCTGTGCTACCTTTAACCTTGGTCTGCTTTGTTTCTCTGAACTTTTCTGGTTTTAATTAATCTGCTGCTCTGCTGGCAGCTCCCTCTTGCGGTCAGGAATAAAGGTCAGTGTTAAGATTATCCCAAGGCACTGCTTAGGTTTTAAAGCTATTACCTGTTAAATTTGCTGATTTATTTTTTTTCCCCTTCTCAAAGTGGAAACTGAAAAGTTTTGACGCTAGATTCTTTCCAGATTCTCTTTTCCATAATATTTTTGTAACAGAACACTTCATACTGTTTTGGCCCCTTAACAACAAAACCCTACAGGGATCATGAGCAGTTCAGTGGTCAGGTTTAGGTACTACAGATGTTCTGGGCATGAACTGAACATCCATCCTTAAAGTGATGGTGTAAGAGTACTGAGGTTAAGCAGGGTGTATCAAGGAACAGTACAAAGTACTGAGATTTCTGTGCCAGTTATGTATGAACCTTTTATCAATGCCTTCATGCGTTTATCTCACTTGCACTATGTCTCCAAGGAGTAAGAATGTGGTTGTCTTAAAGTACTCTTTGGCTGACATTTGAACTCTTCAGAACACAAGGGAATTTGAAATATTGCTTAAAATGGTTTCTCCTGGGCTGATTTGTTTAGGTCTGTGAAAGAAAAACAAAACAAAACAAAACCACTCTGTAGCATTACTTAATTTAAAAAGAAAAAAATCACCCACATCATAGCTGTTTGGCCTCCTGCAGAAAGAATCTGTACTCAGCAGAATGGTTTTATTGGCATTACAGAGCATAAAGAACAAGAGGCTCTCAGGAACAAAGATTTGCACTGCTGCTTCTTGTAGCCTGGGAGGAGGGAAGGAGCTGGCTGTAGGCTCTAAATGGAATAATTCTGAATTCTCTCTCTCTCTCTGTTGTTTCAGCAAAGCAGTATTCTGCACATGGTGGACTCAGGCTTATTTGTACCCTATTCCAGAATTCTTGACAGAAGTCAGTCCTTTTTATTGCCATCTGAATACTTCACCACAGGCTGGTTGTCTCCAGCTCTGGAAATTTTCTGCTGGTCTGTTGGTACTGTATGACTTACCATTAGTTCATGTCTTCCGATCATTTTTGTTTCAAGCTGATGTATGTTTTATTTATTTCTGGCACTGTGTTTGGTATTAGCTCAGACAGTGTGTAAGAATTTCTGTTGTCTTTTAAGCAACTGTATCATTATTAGTTGCTAATATCTTCTGGTGCTCTTTTGTACTATGCACTTCCCATTGTTTCAGTAGCTCAACAGTCTTAAAAGAAATAGATACAAACCCTTTCTATACCTAGTTCCTTGCTTTTCTCATTTAACTTTTTCATTTCTTATCTTCTGGAGCTGGCAACAAGTCTTTGTCCAGCTTCAGGCTGCTGGGCAGCTGGTGAATGGTAAAGGGGGCTTAACTAGGTGCCCATCCTTAGAGGTGGCTGGACAGTCTGAATCCCAGTGTGTGTGTGGGGGGACCCACTTAAGTAATATCAAAATTAGTGACCACATCAAATTGTTAAATAATCAAGTTCTTACTGGGTTTAACATCTACCTGAAAATCAGGGTCAGTCTTTCACACTGTAACTGCAAGAGTCACCTCCACTCATCCTTGAAACACTTGCCACCGGCTCCTCAGTACCTCGGTCTGCGTTCCAGGGTTTACTGAAAATGGTATTCTAGAGAGATCATAGAAACACAAGATGATTTGGGTTGGAAGGGACCTTAAAGACCATCTAGTTGCACCCCCCCTGCCATGGACAGGGACACCTTCTACTAGACCAGGTTGCTCCAAGCCCCATCCAGCCTGGCCCTGAACACTTGCAGGGATGGGGCAGCCACAGCTCCTCTGGGCAACCTGTGCCAGTGCCTCGCCACACTCACAGTAAAGATCATCAGTCAGATCCTTAAAAGATCCTGGCTAATAACACTTACCTAGAACTACTAATTTTAAGGTACTCATCTCTCATAGTTGTTGTTCAGCATCTGCTGTAGTTACCACTAGAAGAAAAGTACACAGTCAGCATACATCATCTTTTCCACGTAGGAGGAGAAAAAAGAAGTCTTGCTTAAAGAGTGTAGTCTGAACTGTGTTAATTTTCATTATTATAATAGATAACACCACTGCCAGGGTATAAAGACCAGTAGGTCTGATTTATTTATTTTTTCTTCTGTCTTGCAAATTAGTGAAAACTAGAATAAAGCAATATTTTACTGTTTGGGGATTTTTTTTTTCTCATTTTAAAACCTTTCTAGGGGCAAGTCCACTAGGTGTCCTACAAGTCTGTAGTCAACAAGCACTGGGACAAGGATTGATATAGTGTACCAGGGCTTTCAAATGCTGTTAAGTAGGCTTTCTTATAGTGTGCTTTAAAAAAAACCAACAAAACTAAGTGCTTGACAGATAAAAAGCAAAGGCAGGTTCTAGAGCAGCTGGAGATTGCCAGTGGTGGGCTACAAGACTTCCCAAGTGAGAAGAGACTGACTTAAAGAGGCAAGTGTGGGGTGATTGTCAGGAGAATACAATGGGAGTCTGAGAAAGCATGTAGAAGTTGAGTAGTTTATTGTTTGTCTAAACAGGAGAATTAAGGGTCAATCAGTGAAATTAGGCAGCAAGGTTAATGCCACAAAATGAACTATTCCCACACAGCACGCAGTTGTGGATCTCACTGCCACAGTTACTGCAGATTAAAGGCTCCAGAAGGAGGTTGGGCAAATCCATGGAGGTTGTGTTCCTTAGGCTTAGTAGAGTAATGATTCTGATACTCCCGCTGCTGAGGGGAAAAAAAAACCTACCCTTTTCTAGCACATTCTTTGTTCAGAGCATCTGCACTGACCACTGCTGTTTGCCAGCATGGAAAGCCTCCCTAAAAGCATTCTTCTGAAGGGTCTTCCTCCAGACCCTTCCCATCTGGGAACTCTTTAAACTCTTTTAAGTCCCTGTGGAGAATGAGAGTGCCCCAGTCTTTGGTGCCAATCCCAGTTCTCCTGCAGCAGGAGTGTGATGTTTGAGGATTGACAGGCAAACACAAATGCTCCTCCCCAGACTTGCTGTGGTTGTAATTGCTGCGCTGCTTGCAGGGGCACCATCGGAGCCTGGCACCAAGTTCCACGTTGGTTGTGCTGTCAGTCGGTTTCCCGGCTTGGCCCTGAGCTTTTGCAGGGGGGCAGATCTCACTTGCCAACTTCTCTTCATGCTTTGTGATCCCCTCTCTTGACTGGGTGTTGGGACAGCACTCTTCAAAGAGCAGCTTGTCACAGAGACGTGATTCCCTTATGGGAAAGCTGCTCTCCACTCTCTGTGGGGACTAGTGAGTATCACTTCAGGGCCTCTTCAGCAGGGTATCAGATTGCTTGCATCTTTGCACACTCTTGAGCATGTGAACATATGTGCTGTTGGATGTCTGTCACCATAAAGCTTCTGTTAAAGTGACCCTGTCCATCAGTGAGGTCATAACAGACCCTGCTATGGCCATCTGGCACTTCCCTACCCCGCTAAAGCCAGCACCTCTAAAAATCGACCTAGTACCAGAGTCCAAGAAAGAACTTGAATTCCTATTATGTATCTTACTTTGACTCTTGACAGTCCTGAGAACTACTTTGGTCAGGACTCCAGAAAATGAGATGCTGTGGGCAAAGAGCGTACTCCAGAGGCATTCCTATTTCTTCCTTTTGCCAGATGACCAGACACGCTTCATTTATAAGGTACGCCACCCTCAGATATCTTTAGCAGTGTCTGCATCCACGTACTCTGTGAACTTGAAAGGACATTACAGGCTTTGGTTAGGATCCAGCTCATAGCCAGAACTTCAGTGCAGGCTGTCCTGAGGGTTCTGAGCTCTAAAATGTGTCCACAAACCTGTCCATGGTCATATCTTCAGTGTGATCCCTTTGACTCTGGAGCTTTACTCTACTAAAGCTACTCAATTTTTGGTGTGACTCTTCCTCTCTGTGGTATCATCTTCATGCTGAGGACAGATGCAATGCTACCTTCTAGGAGAGGGTTGCAGTTCTGCCTCCCTGCATGAGGATGAAGGATACAGCCTGCTGGCAGCACCAGCCATGCCTCGGTGGGCTGGATCGTCTGCATGAAAGGTTTCTGCAGGCATTTTTCCCTGGAAGATGGGACATTGGGGGTCATTGGCTCTGCCTGCAGAGGGCAAGGATGAGAAGCATAGATACAACTGAAGTGCTTTTGTAAGTAAGAGTGATGCTGTGGGCAGGTGTAGAGATGGTTTTGCGTTTAGCATGAGGGTTTTGATGTAGATTCAGTGCTGTAAAAGGGAGATGATGTGTCCTCTAGAGGGTAGCTCCTGCCGTACACTTCAGTGGAGAGCTTTGCTGTGTCTTCTCAATAGCCGCCTCCTGTGTCCAGGGAGAGAGCTGTTATCTCCTCCTAGCCACAAGGCAAAGCCCAATGCCCTCCAGGACCTCCTTGGTCTCATGGCAGGTGCTGTAATGTATGGGCACCTCTCTCCTCTGCTTCACGTGGCGCAGGTTTCACTGGTCTCAATGAGGATACCGTTATTCTGGCTTGCTGTTCAGACACAGGAGGAGGAAGCCCCTCTTTCTCAGTGCTGTGCAGAAAGTCAGGGCTCGTGCAACCCTTGACCATGTGACTTTGTTGTGCAGAGTGTTGAAGGCCCAGAGGGTACAAAGGGTGAAGCAGTGTCAAGCACTGCCATGCTGTTTGCTGAACCCTAGAGATCTAGGAAGGTGGGAAAACACATGAATGTGTAACCAGAATGCTGCTGGATGGCACCTCTGCCCAGCCCCGCGGGGGGGCTGCAGCTGTGTTACTGGTGTGGCTGCCCTGGTTTCAGGCTGCGCGTCCGTGGCAGGGTAACCCTCGATGGGAAGAGCTCTCCACTGAAAATTGTTCATATCGCAAACCATGGAGAAGGAGCACACTGAGTGCCTGCCTGCTGCTGCCTCTGAGCAGCTTTGCCCGCTTTCCATTGCTCGCAGCAGTAGTGTCCCTGTAATGGCAGGACAGTAACTTGTGCAAGTGTTCGGAGCGAAAACATCCATCCTGGGCTGTGCTGAGGAATTTGGTCCCCTGTGGCATCAACAGAGCCATGGTCCCCGTAGTTGGGAGATGGCTCCTGGGGCTTCGTGTGCCATGCAGATGGCTCCCGTCCCTGGACAGGAGAGTGGTCTGGAGGAAGGTGGCACATGGCAGGTGGAGACGTGTCAAAGTAACCCCAGCTGTCAGTAATGAAGGTGTTTCGTGCATCTTCAGCTGCTGCTCCCTCGATGCGCTGTGCCTCCAAGGAGGCTGCAGACAAGGACTGCCTGCCCGGAGCACCTTGGCCCCATGCTGGGGAAAGGCAAAGTGGGGCAGAGTTCCCCCTCCAGAGCTTCAGGCTCAGTCAGAAACAACTACAGCTGCCAGGATGGCACTTCTGGAACTACCTCTGTTGCAGAAATGTGGATAAATCAACATGGAATAGCTGTGGAGACCTTCTGCTGAACGTAACCTCCTCAGGCCCTGCTTTGCTACATTTGTTGGTTCAGCGTTGGGGCTTTAACTGATCTCCCTGCTCCTCTCAGGCTGACAGCCTGGCCGTTAAGTCTCTGTGAGATGTAATGCACAGATGCTGCTCTCTGACTCATAGTGAGTCGAGAGGGACTTTCATTGTATTTGCATTTTTTTCAGTTACAGATAAGCTAAAAACTCTAACAAGCATAATTGTATTGCAAGCATAATTCATAAACTAAGGGCAAAAGGGACTAATACAATTATCTTCTCTGTGCATTCATGTAATGCAGGCCAAAGTTTCACCAAATGTATCATATCTTGTATGTGAATTGTTGTACAAAACTAAGAATGACATTGCATAGCTTCTAAAAGTATTCACTCTCAGAGAAAAGTTGTATTTGAACTTCATAGGATAAAGATCAGTCATGGGGAAAGCATAAATTAGTTAACTATTCTGCATAAAATACAGTAATACCACAAATCACTAAGCAAATACATTCTTGGGCTTTTCTCTGTTTTCAGTCAGCCGATCCAGGTGCCGCAGGGACATGAATTAGTTTGTTCTCCTGACAACACTGTGGGTAGAAGAAGAGTCATACTTGAAGGGTTTCCATACTTTCTTGCACTTGAAGTAAGGCTCGTGGCTGTGGCGGGCAGAGCCCCTGCCTAAACGGGACCTGCTGCTGCCACGGGAGTGCTGGTCACTGCAGCTGGCGACAGAGGTGATGCCCTCCAGCATCTTACTTGCTCTGGATCCTTCTCTGTGTGGAGGAGCATCGGGCTTCTCTCTGGTCTCAGGCACTGCATGTCCTTCCCCCCACCCCCAGCACAGTTCAGCATTTCTTCTTCTGAAATAATTCCCTAGTCTGTTCATCACTGGCGCTCTGAAGCTGCCCCAGCCAGATTGGCTGCCTGGCACAGAGCCTGTGGAAGAGGCTTTAATTTGGTGGCATCTGCTCATCAGCCTACTCCGAGTCAGGTGCTGGAGAGCATGGTTTGGGATGTGTGGGTGAAATCCATGATGGGCAGCCATGCTCCCTCTGCCCGCACCAGGGCGGGGGGGCCAGGTGTGCTGCAGCACTTCGCTTGCTCCAGGGCTGAGGTGCTGCTTCTGGGATGGGCTGTGGCACCACAGCTCTCTCTCCAAACCCCTTCCCAGCTTTAGAGGGTTATTCTGCCTGCAGTCCTGGTGTTGGCTGTACCCGCAGAGCAGCACATCTCTCCCTTGGCACTGAGAACGGTGTGAGCCAAGCTCATGGTCCAGCTGCTGCAAGAGAATGATGAGACCACGCACCACTTGTCTTCACTGAGAGCATCAGCTGAATATGGTGTCTCTTTCAGGGTGATGAGACAGTTCAAAAAGCAGTGAATCAGTACTCCCATACTGAGACAGGGCTGCGAGCCTTCTCCATGGGTGTGTTGGCTGGCACAAGAAGTGTCCGTGTACTTGAGAAGGCACAAATACAGACCCCAGCCTTCTCCATTCCTAAAACCACGTCTCCCCTGACTGGCACGTTGCTACTTTTAGTTGGCATTTCAACTTAGAAGATAGACTCTGTGCTAGTCAAGAAAGAGAGTTTGAAATAGATTCTAACTGGTATCTCCCTCCCTCAGTTCCTCATCTGCCTGGTTGGCTCTATGGTTCGCTGTGACCTTGACCTCTCAGGTGGTTTGATGTAGCTCTTGGATGATAACTGTAATGTCCCTGCTGCTGCATCAAACCATTAAAGAGATCAGTTTCCAAAAAATGTCTTGTCATTCTTCACCTCAGTGCTGCGGTACAAGCGTCCGCTGCACTGGCCCAAAGGCTGGCACGCAGCTGGTGACATTGGGGAAGGTGCTTGTTGGGGTGAGTTGGCTGCAAGGTCCTGTCCTTTGTATGGCTGGTGTGGGGTGCTCCTGCCTGTTTACCTCTGAGAATGCCTGCTGTTAAGGTGCTTGTTGTGATGCAGGCATAGCCGGTCAAAAATAGATGATGAAAGAGAGATTGGTGCCAATAATCAGAGGTGCATAAATATTGCATTTAAGAGGATTAAATATTTAGAAATATAATTCCAACACTCCATGGAAACAAAAATTTAATTTATTTACTTATTTATTTTCACATTCCAAAAGAGTTATTTTCTTCTTTTTGCAACCCAGTGTTGGTGCCTGAAAGCAGAGAGGATGAGGACAGTCCAGGTGCTGGAGAATGTGTGGGATGGCACCCAAGCTTCTTGTCAGTCTGCTCTGGGCCAGCGGGGCTCTCTGTCCGGTCAGATTGTGTGAGAGCTGCTTTTCTCCCAGAACCTTCTCTTTGGCACATCCAGACTGCTCTTGGCCAGCTGTGGGAGGATAATATTCCTGTATTTTTATCTAATGTATTAGACTTACCTAGAAAGAACTGCCTTTTAACAACTTTATAAAAGTGCTTCCCAGGCAGCTTACAGAGCAGCGTGAGTACAGCCTGCACCCATCCCCATGCTCCTCCTGGTTTCCAGGCCATAGTTTTCCAGCATTCTGTAGTTCTGTATTCCCTGTTCCTGTTTCCCTGCTTTGTGTCTGTCCTTTTGGGCTCTCGTGGGCACAGCCCGTCCCACTGGGCTGCCCTGCCATCCTCTTCCTCCCTCTTGTCTAAATATAGAGCCTCCCTCTCCACACCTATCTCAGAGTGATTCGCTCCTCTCCATCCATCAGCCTCAGCCCCTGGTGCCTCCATGACGGCTCCATTAAACACGCGCTCGGCAGCAGCTATATTTAGGAGTCAGGAAGAGAACGAGCCTTTGGGCTGCGGACAGCCCATAAATCCAGCTCCCGTCACCAAATCACCATTCTTTTCTCTGGAATGAGATCGATAGAAGTGTTTGCAGATGAGGTACAAGAGTCTGTGCATGTGTGGAAGGAGGCAGGGGAGGAGGAGGAGGAGGCAGAGTAGGGCGGAGAAGAGGGAGGCGAAGGCACTGAAGCATAGGCACGAGGGGCCAGGGGCAGTGGGACTTGTAAAGACAGGAGCAGGGGGAGAAGCACGTTGCGGGGTCGGGGTGGGGTGGGTCCTGTCTGAGTGGGGTTTGCTGTGCTGCAGCAGCAGCGTGCTCCCTCCCAGGGGTCTGAGGGGGTGCAGATGTCTGTCACTGGAGAGTGTCTTCACGTGCCATGAGGTGGAGAGGGTGGATGTGCTGTCACTGTCGTGACCTGCTGGGGCTGTGCCATGCCAGAGTCTCCACAACAGCCCTCCTTGCTTCCCTCTCCCATCTCCCTCCTCCCATTTTTTGTACCTCCACGTCAAGTTGTGGGTGCCAGCTTCCTCACAGGCACAACAAACAAGGCCTGACCTGATGTTTTAGATATTTTTTAGGCCTCTGCTGTCTTGCCTCATTCCTCAGCATCAAGCGTTGTGGGATCCCCATTGCCTGGCCATGTGCGCAGCATGCAGGCAAAACTGGAGCAGGAGGCTGCTCCCTGCTGCCATTGTCTGGGCACTCCCGCAGAAGCTGGGGAGGAGCTGCTGTGCCATGCAGATGCTTCCCCGACAGCATGTCAAGAACCCATGGTACCTCTTTTTCCTCACAGCCACAGCGCGTGCTTTGATTGCGCTGCCAGGTGTAGATTCTGGTGTCCTCCCTGACTCAGACCTGAGAACCCTCTGCCTCCACTGAGGATGGCGAGCAAGGTGAGAAGCTGCCTCAGATGATCTAGGCGAAAGGGTTATCACCTTTAACTCTTCATGGCGTGTTGCTGTGCTGATCGGTCCTTAACATCTCTGTTTCTTGGCATAGTGGGTCTTTTTGACAGTAAAATTAACTGCTTGGTTCTTTGAGACAGTTTTTCCCAGGACTGCAGGGACGGGGCTCGGTGGACGACCACCTAATCAGAAGATTCATGGGCAACCATTAGCCCCCCTTGCACCACCAGGCTCCAAGAAATCTCCCTCCGGATTAGGTAAACACATTAGGTGACACACAGCAGCAAGGCTGGAATAGCCTGTTGGATCCCCAGGGGCTGTTCCCTGCATGGTGATGTCCCGTGGATGCTCCTCAGCCCCCACACTGTGAGGGCTGGGCTGTGCCTCGCCTAGTGCAAGGCGTCCCTGTGCTCACTGTCCACGTGTGCTTGCTGGGGGGGTTGCTGTGCACTCACTTCTTTTGGGGAGGATTGCCAGAGCACCCACATTAATCTCTGTGATGCTGCATGTCCCGTGTGTTGGAGTCTCACCGTTTTGCTCATGTACCCCTTAGTAAAAAAAAATATTTTTCAGCACATGCACCCCCTGTACGCATACGTTTACTTACTACGAATTATGTACCTGTACTACTCTGCATATAAACTGTGTGTACTGTAAAGCACATGCAAAAATAGAAACTAAAAAACAGTGAGATAAGCATGGAATAAACACCATTTAAAATATATTTTAAACTTTTATTAATGGTACAAAAAAATGTTTTCTTCCCACGCCTCAGAGGGTTGATTCTTGTGTGCGCCACTTTGGAGACCACTGCTGTAGGAAGGAGAGCCAGAACCATAATGGCTGGACTTGATCTTAATGATCTATTCCAGCCTGAACGATTCTGTAATAAAGCGTAGGGTGTTATTCTGGGGGAAACAAGTGCCAGCATGCCAGGGCTGTTCTAAGCTCTTCTGAGAAAAAAAGGAAAAAACTAAAAAAACCACGCCAACCCTAACCAAACACACAAGGAGAGCAAAAACAGGAATCCGGGGCGGGGGGGGAGCAAGGCTGTGTTTTCAGTAGCATAAACAAGTACTGTATTTGGTGGGTTTATTTCTAAACTTTGGTCAAGTTAACTGTTCTTTCATCCTTGCCAATAGTAAGTGTGTTTCTTACTTACTATTGTAGTAAGTAAGCGGAGGTGTGTGCTGAGGGTGAGGTTCCCGACGTCTGTGCTGAAGCATGCACCTCATACTTCACGCAGAGACACCTTTGGGATTGGGAAGCTACAGCCACATCTCTGGAAACGGTGCCCAGTAGTGACGGGCTGCCAGCACCTCTTCGGGAGGTGTGAGAGGCAGGACAGCTTGTCAGCAGGGTGATGTGGCTGCTGCTGTCCCCACGGTGGCTGTCCATCCCCAGGGTAGGGAACTGGCATTGTGGCTGCTGTGGCAGCATGTCCCTCTGTCAGCAGCGATGGCTTCATGTGGTCGTGAGACTGGGATGAAAGGTTTGAAAGTACATCCTGTCCTGAGCTTAAAACAAAGTTTGTTGGATCAGCAGTGCTGTAATAACAGTAATTACAGCCTCTCTGCTTTTGCAGCCCCTTCCTGCTGACTGTTGCCATTCTGAATTACAATGCAGGTAAAAATAATGTTTGTTTTGCATTGTTACTGCTTTGGGTGCAAACAGTTCTGTGTCCCTGCTTAAGGGAAAAGGTAGGTCTCATCTATGCTTTGTTCCTTTATCTCCTCTCTTACTCGTTCCTGTTATTCATTCCTTCTATCCCACTGTCCTAGTTAACATGCTGAAAGACCTGCTGGGTTTAAGTCAGACCACCAGCCTACCTGGTGCTGTAGCCAGTAGTGCAGTGAGCAGCACAGAGGGCTTCAAAACAAAGGGGTGACAAAGTAGAGGAGTGACCTGATTGTTTGGAGTCCCATCAGCCCACTGTAGCTGTAGATGACTTAGTTCAATGTAACGTTCTTAGGTTGGTGCGAGGACCCAGTTGGTTTCTGCAGGGTGAGTATGCTATATAAGTCCTGGGTCATGCAATAAATTTGGGGTTGGTAGTGTGAAGCAAATTCCTTCTGTGTTAGGAGAATGGTAGCTGGGAATGTCTGGCTTAAATTCTTTTTACATCTCCCTGTCATGTCTCTTCTTAAGCCGCTAGCTGCAGACTGTGTTCCAGATGTCTGCAGTGGCATCTCTGTCCACCGAGCCGTGAGTCAGGCTGCCTTCCTTCAGCATCCAGCAGCCTAAGTGCCCTGGTATCTCTTTTCTTGTCGGCTTCACAGATCAGGCTGGCAGGTTCTCTGGCTTTTCCGTACCTCTGAGGCAGGCAAGTAGCCTCCTGAGTCATTACACCCTAAAGGGGAGATTTGGTGCAAATGGCCCGAAACGCCTGCCACCCTGACTTTGACCAAAGTGCTGTTGGGGATGGTGCCAGCAGTCAGTGGATGAGTGGTAACACAAGTCTCTCTGGGTTCCCAGCTTTGCTTCCTCATAACTCCCATGCATCCGGAGAGCTTGGTGACCACCGGCTGAGAAGAAGGGCTAACCTGGACTACTACCGTCTGTTCTGTGGGAACTGCATCCCTCTGCACTGAGGCATGCAAGATTGACGTGGCCGAAACCAAACAAGGGAAGGAATTTGGCTGCTGCCTTGACACATGGAGTGTGTGTTTGCCTTAACAGCGTTGATTGCCCTCTTCAGCTCTGTTTTGGAGTCTTGAGATTTGACACCTTGATGTGGTTTAGAATTTTTGGTGGAGAGAGCTTACATTCACAGAAGCTGTTTGTGTGCATATGGGGCTGTACACAAACCTGCATGGGACTGATCACAGTGACACATGTCTGCACACAGATTATGGTTTATTGTTAAATGCTTGCATGAAAGTGGGATTCAGTCTATTTGTACACATGGAGAGGAAGCAAAGACAACAGCGAAGTGTTCCTTTAATTCTCAGCTTTGATGTGTCTTTTTTTTCTTGTAGAAACCAGAGAAGACAGAACAAAGCGTCTCTTCCGACATTATACTGTGGGCTCCTATGACAATTTCACCTCTCACAGGTAAGCATCAGCATCTTGGCTTTCTGATTACGAGGAGATTCGTTTCCATGGAAAAAATACCTCCTTTTCCTGACAGAGCAGTATATCTTGGTTTAGTGTCATGGGAAGGAAACTTTTCTGGTTGTTTTGGTCAATTCAGTTACAGTCCTAGATATTTATTTATTTATTTAAAGTCCTAGATAAGGCTTAGACGAATAAAATGTTGGAGCTGCAGGGCAGTCTGGCTCATGTCTCAGTTGAGGAACAAACATTCTGGAGAATTTTTGGTGTGCTTCAGGAACTGAACAACATGTGTTGGATGCAGATGCGGAGTTCTGGCTTGCTCTGAAGGGGAAAAGAGGGTGCTGTTTTGCAGGGGACAGCACGACGACAGCTGTTGCTCCAGCCTGTCGGCAGTACTGAAGGTGCTGCCTGAACTACAGGGGTGGTCAGCAGGGCTGTTCTGGTGCATGGTAGTTGGGCGTACTTGCCTTGGCGTGGAGACTGACCTTTGGGAAGATGGTCAGACTCAGTAGGGAATCAGTTGTGAAAGCAGGGGTGACGTTGCTGGTTTGTGCTTGGTCTTGAGCGCGTGTGGCTGGTGGACACATTTGCAGGAGGCAAGGCTGGGGGAGCAAACTGCTAGTTTGGTTCAGGAATATGCTTTGGGTGCTGGGGTTCTGTGTTTGAGGGGTAAATTTACTTTGTGGAATACATTCTCTGCTGGCACTCAAACCTTAGTGCTCTTAAAACTATTGGTTATTAAATTGGATGGACGTTATTGTTTATGACATGACAGGAGCAAATTGTCAGAATTCATTACGCAAAATCTAAGTTATCCTCAGGTTTAGAGCTTACCAACAAAGCAGTGAACGTGTTCTGGTTTACTGAGCTTCTTATCCCAAATCTGCCTTCGTGAGTCTGAGCCCTTTTAATTCGAAGTAATGTGTATAACTTGTTTTGCTTTTCAAAAATCCTGACACATTCTTCTTCAGGGTTGTTTATATACTTAACCAATCACGGGGCAAAAGAGAAAATGCTGCTATGACTCAGAAAACAATAAAGGAGAAAAACAGAGGAGGGAAATGGGCCATTTCCACCAAGGCTAAATGCCACTGGGAACCTCCAGTTGCCCTTGGTCTTAAAGGTCAGGAAATAAGTCTAAATTTACAGATGAGTCAAAATTACATTCCTTAAGCAAAAGAAGAGTGGGTGGATGGTATTGCATCAAGCTGGGTTGGTAAACAGTGTGATAGTAAATTTATTTTGGCACATGCAAGATAACACGCACCAGAAGAAACACTGGGAGGTACTCTTACCCAGTAAATATTTTTCAGCTCTTCATAATTGCTTAGGAATAAAGATCTGACGTCACAGAGAAAACATCTTGAGCACTGAGGCATTCCAAAAAACCAGACCAAAGAGTAGGTCACAAAATACAACTAAAGTAGTTGTGAAGGAGGGTCATGGTGACACCAGGTACTGAGTGATAAAACATCAGCTGAACACCAACACAGAAAAACAAGTAACACATATGGGGGAAAACCCAATCATAGTAGTATTTCATATGCAGTGAAGGTGTTAGACTGACTTCTGCTCAGGAACAAGATTTGGGGCTTGCTTTGATTCCAGTTCAAACCTGCAAAAGCAAATTCAATTTCTGGAATTTTTAGGAAAGGAAAAAGGAACAAAATGAAAAACATAATTCCTAATATCTTTGTTTAAATCTGTACTATACCTACATCTTGAAACCTGTGTGCAGATTTGGTCTTTCAGACCAAAGTAATGCTTGAAAAGTTGACAGAGAAAACTAACAGGTGCTCAAAACTGTGAGACATCTTCCATAAGAGGTGAGACTAAATAGACTGAAATTCTCAAGCTTGAAAAAGGATGCTGAAGGAGAAGGGGGTTGGTAGAAGTCCACAAATGAGTGATTGGGAAAAGGTGAACCAGAAGTAGTTGATTTCTTTGTCTTCCCGTGCAAGAACGTGAGGTACCAAATGAAACAAGTATATGATTTTCATCTAACATACAGGAACCTGTGCGACTCCTTGCTAAGTGACACGCTGAGTGCTAGAAACTGACAGGGGTTCAGAGAGCAGTGGGACAGTCTTGAGGAAGAAAAATTATCTGCAGGCTTCTGAAGAGACCAGCTCTGACTCAGGAAATCGCTTATCATCCAGCAGCAAATGACAGGAGTACATGGTGGGGAAGCATCACTGTGTTCTTGCTCTGCTCTTCTTTTCTCCCACTCTTGGCTGTTGCTGGGAAGTTGAGAAGACGGCTGGCCTGACCCAGTACAGCTGCTACTATGAGCTGTGGGTGAGGCGGGCTTTTCTCTGAAGCCCAAAGCCCTACAGGGAGCAGGTTTCAAGGCATGGCCTTCTCCTCGATATCTTCTGTGTCTGCTTAAATGGCCTACATGTGGCTCTGAACTCTTCACTCCATGATGGAGGAGGCCTGGGCATCTGACCTGAATGTCTCAAGAGCAGACTTTAGCCCTTTCAGAGACCTGCATGGAAAGATCACAGAATGTTCAAGGTTGGAAGGGTCCTCTGGAGATGACCTAGTCCAACGCCCTGCTAAAGCAGGTTCTCCCAGAGGTTGCACAGAGTCATGTCCAGGTGGATTTTGAATGTCTCCAGTGAAGGAGACTCCACAGCCTCTCTGGGCAGCCTGGTTCCATGCTCCATCACCCTCACTCAAGGTAAAGAAGTTCTCCCTCATATTCAGGTGGAGCTCCCTGTGCTGCAATTTGTGCCTCTTGCCCCTTGTCCTGTTGCTGGGCACCCCTGAAAAGAGCCTGGCCCCGTCCTCTTGGCACCCACCCTTAAGATATTTGTAGACACTGATAAGATCCCCACTTGGTCTTCTCTTCCCATGGGATACCATCCTGGAGAGAAGTGTCCAAGAGAACTAGCTGATATTCCAGGCAACCTCTTCCAAGCTCAAGAATGGCCCATCCTGACAAGTAGGAAATCAGGCAGGGGCAGCAGGAGGCCTGCAGGGATGCACAGGGAGCTCCTCGCTAAACTCAGACACAAGAAGGAGGTGTATCAGGGGTGCGAGAAGTGACCTGGGGGGCATATGAAGACAATACCCAGTCCTACAGGGATGGGGTTAAGAAAGCCAAAGCCCACCTGGAGTTGAATCTGGTGAGGGATGCGAAGGGAAACAGGAAAGGATTCTGCAAGTGACAGCAGCAGCTAAAGGAAGACTAGAGTAAGCATGTGTCCACTGCTGAATGGGGCAGGGACCTTAGTGACGAAGGACAAGGAGAAGTCTAAGGTACTAAATGCCTTCTTTGCCTCAGTCTTTACTGGTAGGACCAGCCTGCAGCAACCCCTAGCCCATCAGACCAGAGGAAAAGTCTGGAGCAAGGAGGACTTACCCTGGGTGGAGGAGGGTCAGGTAAGGGAATATTCGAACAAACTGGACATATAAGAGTCCATGGAGGCTGGTGAAATGCACCCATGGGTGCTGAGGGAGCTGGCTGATGGCATTGCCAGGCCACATCTCCATCATCTTTGAAAGGTCATGGTAGTCAGGAGAGTTTCCTGATGACTGGAAGACAGCAAATGTCACTCCTGCTTTCAAGAAAAGCAAGGCGGAGTGTGTGGGAAACTCCAGACTGGTCAGTCTCACCTTGATCCCTGGGAAGGTGATGGAGCAACTAACCCTGGAAACCATTTCCAAACACATGAAGGACAAGATGGTGACTGGGAGTAACCAGCCTGGATTTGTGAAGGGGAAATTCTGCTTAACCAAGCTGACAGCCTTCTGCAGTGAAGTGGCTAGTTTGCTGGATGAGGGGAGAGCAGTGGATGTTGTTTATCTTGATTTCAGCAAGATTTTTGACACTGTCACATGTAGGGCCCTCATGGTTCAGCTGACAAAGTATGTTTACATAAGTGGAAAGCAAGGTGCTTTGAAAGCTTTCCGAATGACCAGGCCCAGAGGGTTGTGGTCAGTGGCACAAAGTCCAGCTGGAGGCTGATCATTAGTGGAGTACCCCAGGGGTCAATACTGAGGCCAGTACTGTTCAACATCTTCATTGATGGCCTGGGGCAGAGCGTACCCTCAGCAAGTCTGCAGTCAATACAAAACTGGGAGGAGTGGCTGATACAGCATGTGGACAAGCTGGAGAAATGGGCAGAGAGGAACCTCGTGAAGTTCAACCAAGGGAAGTGCAAAGTCCTGCATCTAGGGAGCCTCCAGCTGTGGAGATAATTCAAAACTTGACTGGCCATGGTCATAGAATCATAGAATGTTTTGGGGTAGAAGGGACCTTTAAAGGTCATCTCGTCCAACTCCCCTGCACTGAGCAGGAACACCTTCAACTACATCAGGTTGCACAAAGGCCCATCTAACCTGACCTTGAATATTTCCAAGGATGGGGCATCTACCACCTCTCTGGGCAGCCCGGTCCTGGGCATGCTGCTTGAGTGAGGAGGTTGGGCTAAACCGTCTCGAGTCCCTTTCCAAGCTCAGCAGTTCTGTGAGTTTCCTAAGTGTCAGATGTAGACCGATTGTAGCTTTTGAGTCATCTTGTTGAGCTGCATCTCCACAGGGATAAACCTGCTGTTTGGGTAGTTATTTCCAGAACTGTGCATTACGTGATGCATACTCTCAGAATCCCTTGCCAACTCAGGCCCCTTGTTAAGACCCTTTTCTTTATACCAGTTTATTTTCCGTCTAAGGCAAAACAAAAAACATACTTAGAGAAAGGTGCTCATCCTATGGGCTGGGGGTCGCGTGTTGCTGCAGAAGAGTCAGTCTTGGCTCCCGCTTGTTCCTCTTTTCCCTCTAACCTGGGGGAAATCCCCTCCACTGCCATATCTGTGCCACAGGATATTTGCGTAAAGAGCCTGTGTCAAGGAGGAGGGTGCTGGGAAGGATGGCAGAATGGAGTCATCTCCCACAGGTGAATAAGTAGCTGTTCCCCCTGTCTCCGGGGATCCTCATGAAAGAGGGCAGCTGCGAGCAAAGTGAATGGATTGTTCTGGCAGTGGCAGTTTTGCTCAGTGGCCCCATTTCCCTGGAATCAACGGGCCAAGGGAGAGGAGGTTGTGCCTATTGTGTGCCTTTAACTGCACCCTTAGCTAAGAGGAAGAACATATCTTTCCACCCTGAAGTCCTCTAGGACTACATGTCAGGAGGATGTAAAGCCTTTTCGGGACCCAGTCATCTGTATCTTCATAGCCCAGTTGGTCTCAGCATCCTCAGGCAGTCAGTGCATGCAAAGTACTGATACACTGGACTGCTCTGCTAAAGTATGGCTGGGGTCTGCCGACATCACAGTAACAGTGCTGGCACTGGCTATGAAAACTTGGGGTTTCAACAGATTTTGGTGGGCTGGATTGGAACAGGTTGGAGGATTTTTAGTGCATCCCCATAGTATGGTGCATAGCCAGGCAGTATAAAAGTGTGAGGATGGCCGCTGTGGAACGTGCTGCAAGTCCTTCAGGCCAGTAACCACATGTTGCACAGTGGCAGGTGCTTAGTGCCAGGTGTTACGAGAACAGAATAAGCAACCCAAAATATTATTCCTGCCTGCAGCAATTTTCTGTTCGGTCTTCCTGAGCCAGAGGCAATGTCTTTGTATTTAATAGCCTGTAATAGCCTTATTCTATTATTTTGCCCAATGACATGCAACCGAGTGCTTTTACTCTCCTGAAATGGAGAAGGAGCTAGGGTTGGGTTTGGGGAGGATGGTGAGATGGTGGTGGTGCTGAACAGTGGGGTGCTGTGTCTTCTGTTCCTGCGGTGTCAAAATACCTATAGCGTGGTGACAGGAAATGAGAAGGAAGTTCCTTAGAACATGTATACATGCTTGTCATTCATTCATAGGTTGCTCTGAGTGCATAAGTGAAATATCACCTCACCATTCAGACAGGGAAAACTGGTGCAAGGTAGGAAAATTGGCTGCCTTTGTTACCTTCCTCGAGACCACATGCTGACCTTGCCAAAGCCTGTGCAGCACCCACCGCCCTGTCTGCAGGCGTGGGTGATGTGAGCAGTGTTGCTAGAGCCACCAGCGGAAGACATCCCACAACAGAGGCACTAGGTGGCTGCAGAAGCACCATTTCAGCAGAAGCTTCTCTGGTCTGTTTGCTGGAGTTCAAAATGTGGCTATTGCTAAAGCATGGAAAATGACATTGGTGACCGGGATTGCAGCGTGGGACTGGGTGCAGAGGAGCGGAGCCATCAGGGGTGCAAGGGTGCATTTTGTCAGCGTTATGAGATGGAAGGGGAGTTTGGACTCAATAGCAGGCAGCTCATGGAGTAGGGTTGCGGTCAGGTGTATGGTATGAGGATTCACATGGTGGTTTTAGAATCGCCTGAATAAATAGGATAAACAAAATGGATTTTTTTCACATTTATTAAAATGTTAAATGTTTGGGCCAAAAGATTCCTTGAGAACAGAAATCAAGAACTAAGGTGCTGTAAGATCACTGCAAAAGACTGATCAACATGATTTGCAGGAGAGTGCTTATTCCATCATCTCTGACTTCACTGGAGGTCTCAAATGTGGGAGAAGATTAACACAATGACAATGTTTGAGGAACAACTTAAAAGTACTTGAGAAAATTACACACAAGTGACTTCAGATTTCAGGAAAAGCCTTTGAAATAGTTGCAGGTTTGAAGGGACACTCTGTGCAGTAGAGCAGGGAACAGCATCCACATGGCTGAACTGCAGATTTGGGTAGTGTATGTAATTTACTCTTTTGGGGTTTAGTAAGGTCAAAAGAAAGCTATGAATATATGGAGCAGTATATCTGAGAACATGAGAAGATACTAGGCTGTATACTGAATAAAAGTATTTTCTTTTGTGGAATAAACCTCTGGGGAAGCAATGTTTCCGAGCTGTAACTTCACTAGCACGTTGCCGGTAACAGACAGTGGTCATGAGGTCTGCTTGGCGGAGGGTGAGAGACTTCTGGAACAGGTTCTCCACCTCTCACTGGTACCACTTTGAAGCATAAGTGCAGTTAAAGAAGAGAGCACGAGGCTGCTCTAGAGTCAAGGTGTGCTGCAGTGCACCCAAGGTCACCAGAGGGCAATGAGAGCCTTTCCCAGACCTCTGAGGATGAGGAGCACGGGGCAGGGCTCAGCAAAACCTAATCTGATCTGAAATAAGAATGAGGCAAACAGGGAGAGAAGCCTGAGCTTGTTCTTATCAGGAGACTGCAATCACAAGGGGAATTGACTTCTCTGATGAACTATGTTAAGGGAAGAGATTAAAGTGGTTTGAAATTAACTCTATAAAATTAAGAGCCCACGTTCTACATGGCACAGCTGGGAAGGAAAAGAATTGGGACCAACAGACAATTTAGGATTTATTTTTTTTATTATTATTCAATCATGGGGATTAGTTGACCAGGGAGAGAGATTACAACCAGGAGTATTCACAAGCCATCTGGATGGGCCTCTCCTTATAAGAGAGGAAAAACATGACTAAGTCTCTGAGCAGGGATTTCTGTGCCCTTAGATGCTGTGACTGGCCAGATACACCGATACACAGAATTATAGCATAATTTAGGTTGGAAGGGCTGTCTGGAGGTTTCTAGCACAATCAGTTGCTCAGAGCAGGACCAGCTAAATCAGGTTGCTTTGCACGTTGCCAGGGTTGGAAGTCCCACCACCCCCTTGGGCCCATGTCCCAGTCTTTGTTTCTGGGGTGAAAATGTTTTCTATGTATGTCATTGTAATTTCTGGTGCTTCTGTTTGTGTCCAGTGTCTCTTGTCCCATCTCTGGGTGCCTCCAAGTGTCCCTTTCTCTATTCTGTACAGCCTCCCATGAGGTAGTTGCAGGTGGCAGTGAGGTGTCCACCATCTCTTCTCCAAGCTGAAAAAGGCCAGTGCTCCCAGCCTCCCCTTGTGCATTCAGCCCCCATCTACTCAGGTGGGCTGAGTGAGCAAAGCAGCAACGTAAGTGATGGGTAAAATCACCTAGAAATCATGAGGACTGCACCAGTAGTCATACTACCACAGAATGGTTTGGGTTGGAAGGGACCTTAAAAACCATCTAGTTCCAACCCCCTGCCAGGGGCAGGGACACCTTCCCCTAGACCCAGGTTACTTTTCTTTCCCCCTGACATGCAAGAGAGTGGTACCCATGTTTGTCCCACATGGATGCAGTTCAGTGGCTGTCCTTTCCTTCTCTTCTCTAGGTCATCTTCTGGGGTCATCCCTCTTGGCAGTGTGGTCGTAGCTCATACTCCCCCACTGATAGCAGCATCTTTGCCTACTGTCGTGGTTTAACCCCAGCCAGCAACTAAGCACCACGCAGCCACTTGCTCACCACCCCCAGCAGGATGGGGAAAGATAATTGGGAAGGGCAAGTGCGAGAAAACTTGTGGGTCGAGAGAAGAACAGTTTAATAAAGGAAATAGCAATTAATTAAACATTATTAATAATAATAATTATTATTATTATTTAATTAAAAGGGAAATAACAGAGATAATTAAATCCTAAGAAAGACAAGGGATGCAAATGAAAACAATCACCACCAACCAACTGATGCTCAGCCAGTCCCTGAGCAGCAGCCCTCCCAGCCAACTTTCCCCCTAGTTTTGTCACTGAGCATGGCATCATGCAGTCTGGAACATCCCTTGGGTCAGTCGGGGCCAGCTGTCCCAGCTGTGTCCCCTCCCAGCTTCTTGTGCCCCCCAGCCCAGTCGCTGGTGGAGTGATGTAAGAGGCAGAAAAGGCCTTGACTCTGTGGAAGCACTGCTCAGCAATAATGAAACTTCCCTGCATAACCAACGCTGTTTCCAGCACAAATCCAAAACATAGCCCCATGCCAGCTACTATGAATAAAACTAACTACGCCAGCCAAAACCAGCGCACCTACATCAAGCACTGGGATCCCTATCCCCTGAGCATCTTCTCTGCGCATCGCTTTCCTGAGGCTGTGCAGAGCCATGCAGGTGGGGATGTACGAGCAAAGGGCTGGCTCCCATTCTTCCAGACCAAGTAAAAGGAGTCACTCTGAATTTCCTCGAGCTGTTTTGTGTGCACTGACACAACTTCCTTTAGTCTTTTCCATTCTGCAGTTTATTTATTGGCTCTTCTGCCTCATCAGTTCCTGGTGTGCTGTTAGTTTAGGATTGGTATTAAAACATGCTGAGCGGGTGAACCCTCCCCAATTTCTGCTCCTGCAGGTTATCATCTAGGAGGCTAGCGGCAGGCAGGGAACTGGAAATTGCATCGGCTTTTTCTGTTGTTCATCTAGTTGTGACTGATTAGCAAGCCTGGAGAAAAAACGTGTCAAGGAGCATGGAATCACAGACTCATAGAATCATTTAGGCTGGAAAAGACCTTTGAGATTGTCAAGTGCGAATGTTAACCCAGCACTGCCAAGTCCACCGTTAAACCATGTCCCTAAGCACCACATCTGCACATTTTGTGAACACTTCCAGGGATGGTGAAGAGACCTAGGTAATGGCCTTGCAGGGCAGGGCATCAAAAACACCCCTGCAAAAGAAGTTTCATGCTTAGAAAAGGAGAGGGGGAATGAATCTTTGACAAATGTATTGTGCAACTGGAGCTGCTGGTGAGGTGGTGGCAGCTGATCTACAGAGGTCCCTGCTTTGGTGTATTGTGGGAAGCAGGTTTTGTAGCGGTGGGTCCGTCTAGTCGGAAAAAGGTGATTTGCACTGGGCTGGTGCAACCTGCATTTCTATAGCAATGAAAATGTAGAAGAGGAAAATTAAATCTCTTCTTGAAAAGGCTTCTGTATGATCCCACTTGGCAAATCAACATGCCTTCAAAATAGTCTTTTAAGATCTTTTGGTGAACAGTATATTTTGAGACCACTTTCCTCTTTAATAGAGAGTTTCAAGAACATGCAGTGGTAAAAAGTGAGCTCCCCCCAAGCCTGTGCTTTACCTCAGCCATCCTGGCGCTTGGGTCCTGTGCTGAGCTGCTCAGCTTTTTCTAAAATTGAGAATTTCAGAATTGGTGGGTAATAAGAGGCTTTGTGGCCTGTTTTGTACAAGAAATAAGGTAAGTGAAGATATAATGAACTGATGGAAGCAGAGTGCAGCCAGCCAGCGTGAGCTGTGAGGAGAGGTGTCCAAACCAAACAGCTCCAGCCTTCAGAGCTGCTTATTAATGACTACAGGAGCATTGAAACGGGTAACTGTTTACTAAGCCCTATTCATTCTCTTCTTTAAAAAAATATTCAGGACAACTGGTTAGCAGTTTGAAAAGCCCATCCTGGAAGACTGTATGAACAGTCAATCCAAAAATTACTTGCCAGATGCAGAAAAGTCAGTGGGATTTCCCTTTCATTTTTCCTTTCTTTTTGCAGCTAAGCAAAGGATGCTGAGCCCAGTGTCACTGCCACAAATGTTGCTGTCTGTGAAATACTGGAGCAAAGGGCTTGTGGTGGGGCAGTGGGAGGGATGGCACGCACCGCCCTCGGGATTTGCCAGGACACTTGGGCAAAGGAGTCCTGGTTTCTGCAGTATATTTGCGATACAGTGGAATACAACCAGTACTTGAAAGAGGTGACAACTGGTAGAGCTGTCGGTCACTGAACAGCTCGCCTGTCTGAGACTAAAGTCTTTCTGGCTTCTGCTTTCTCTTGGGTTGGAAGTCTTTGAAGCACATACCTGTTCAGTGATGGGTCCCTGCAAGGCATTTTACTCCAGGAGATTTTGGAGTCGTATGGGTAGTTCTCAGCAAGCATCAGCAGGGAAGCAGCTGATGACACGTGTAGGATGTTAGGAAACAGGAAAGAAATAGAAAATCTACTAAAAATAGGGTTATATTTCTATGTAAATCTGCAGTTTGACAGTCTTTTAGTTGCAGTTGTAGTTTATCCATCTGAATTAAGAATGAGAAAAGGTTCAGAGGCAGCCAACAAGGGTGACCCAAAGCACAGGCCACTTCCCATTTGAGAGGAGGTCAGATAGACTGGAACTCTGCAGCTGAGGGAAGAGATGCCCAAGGCAGATTTGACAGAATTTTATGAAATCATGAGTAGGCAAGGAGAAGGTGAATATGGAACAATAGTGATTTTTTAGTACAAAGGAATGAGGTGGCACTCTGTGGAATTAGCAAGCAGCAAGATTAAAATAAAACAAAGTACTTTGTCACACTGCAGGTGATTAAATTGTAGAATTTATTCCTACTGCATGTTGTGGAGGCCAAAAATATAAATGGATTCGAACTGGGAGTACAAATTTATTGAAGAGTAAATTTGTGACCAAGAAATGCTGTGAACTGTTCAGGGGCTTGAGAAGAGGAATGCGGCTACTGGCTTTCAGAAGCAGGGAAGGTATTGCATGGGTGGATCATTGTTTTTTTCTGGGGTTTATAATCTTTCCTTTGTTGTTTGTCACTGACCATTACTCGCAAAAGGATGCTGGTGTCACCAAACCCCTGGTCTTCTACAGCACCCTCTCCTTGTATTCTATTTTATGAAAGGACATCAGGTGGAAGGAATCAGCTCCCCTCTGTACTTTAACATTGAGTGCAATTGAACACTCAAGACTAACTTTAAAAGAACAACAAACCAGCAAGCATAGTCACAGATTCCACAGAGGGTGTGTTCTTGTTCCTTCGTGTTAGCTGGAAATATAAAAGAAGTTAGACCATGTTGAAGCCTTTTCATTTCTTCTCAGCCACCTTTAGAGATGAAGGACTAACTTGGCTCTTTGAATGATTTACAGCCCTTAAACTATGTCGATTTTCTTCCACGGTGCAGTTCTTTGGTTGGTCTTTGAAAAGTTTATTTTCCTACCAGATATTTGGTGTCTTTGAGCAAGGCATGGATGTTTTCTCTGATGCCACACTGTGTGATGGTTTTCTCCCATCTACTTATTGAAAGGGGGAGAGGAGAGATTTTTGTCGTCTGTTGTTAGTGGAGCAATTAATTTTGTGTAACTTCAGACAGTTCAGTACCTCTGTACCTGACCTTATTGTCAGGGTCGTCTTTATAGTATGGAGTAGCAAAAGGCAATTTGCGGGGTGCAATTAATTTCCATCTAAAACAACCATTTGAAGTCAGATGAATCAGGACCTTGTTGTGCATCTTTCCCTCCATAGGTTATGAGGGAACCACGGGAGTACTAGCGCACATGGAGACACGTACACCATCACTGTCAGAAGGTCTTCATTGAACTACTGAGTTAAACCCAGTGGTTTGATGTGGGAAGATAGGGTCTTCCACAGCAAAACATATTGACTTCAGATACATTCCCTAACACAACCTGTCTCATCCCCTGCTATCATTACCTTTCCCTTCATTGCACCAAGACTTGCTATCGCTGTGGTCCCTTCCCCTGTGGTGTGCCCCAGCACTGTGAATGTCTTCATCGTCGTTGTTTACTGACTTGGAGACCTGAAGGAGCAGAAGAGAAACCCACAGCCCCTCTGTTTACCTTCAGCTCCCCAAAGTGTTTAAGTATTGGGGCAGGCATCGTCCTCCCCTTTTCTGGACAAGAATACTGGCTTGATGAGGGACAAAAGACATTGCAAATGCCCTCAGTGAGTCACTGCGAATACTGCCAGTTGTAGGCAGGAAGAGAATTCAGAATCATCTTGACAGCTAGAAACTATTGTTTGAAAATGCTTAAATGCAATTCAGTAAGGAGAAATGCAAATTACCACAGTTGCAGAAAAGTCATCAGCTGTGCAAATGCAGGAAAGAGAAAGAAGGTTCAGAAGTTACAGTGAATCTGAAGCTGAACATCAATTAGCAATATCAAAATATTATAAAAGCTAAAGATAATGGGATATTCAAACAGAAGTCCAGCAAACATTCTCCTTAGCTTAGCACTGGTACGGTGTGAATTGGGGTGCTGTGCTGAGTGAGCATGCGGTAAGTCTTTAGATGTCTAATTTAAACTGCAGAGATGGGAATAACTCCACACTGTGCCTTTTTGCATAGGACAAGAGCTAATCAGCAGCAATCACAGCAAACAACATTTTAGCTAGGGAGTAGGAGAAAATACCTAATTATAAGGATAGTATAGCATTAGAAAAGACTATCTAGATAGTTACATAAAGGTCTTTTACTGGAAAATGAAGAACATTTTAGACAAACATCTGTTAGGAGTGTTTTGATATAATTGATTCGTCACTGAGGCAAGCCTTCTTCAAATCATTTGCGGACTGGGGTTTCTGTGATTTTTATTATCATTCCTGTGCTAAATGTTGACAATACCTTATCAAGTGTTCCTCCTGATGGATGGGGCTTCAGGCTGTGCGTGTCGCTGCAATCCCTGATAGATATTCTTTGAGTGTCATGAGGAAAGGGAAACAAAAGTATTTCTTCAACATGACCAATCATAAGTTATTTGTACTTATTTCTAGAAAGCAATTAAAAGCAGGTATTACAGGAGATTGTCATATTTCTCTGAGCTGTATCATTATCTGTAGAAACTAGAATTATGAAAAATACTGCAGATGCTTACAATATCTTCTTAGGGAATTGTGGTGGATTTTTCTTTTGATTAGTGTCTGCTGGGTCTTGTTCTTCCAGGCAGAGGATAGTCAGATCATTATAAACAAATGAATTTTTTAAAAAAAACGGTGTCAAATGTTCTTTCCTCTAGCACTTCTTGAACTTGTAGTAGTTCAATTAAATAGGTAAGGATTACCAAAAATATTTTCTGTTTTGATAAAATATAAGTGAGAAGGGACAATTACATTTAGTTTGACTTCCTGTGTATTTTATTTTATTAAATTTTACCTGAGTGGTGTTTTTGATTACAAAGACTTTTGGTAGGCTGAAATGTTAGTATATTCACAAGACTAAACAGTTCTTTGCTTCAAAAGCCCTTCCTCAGTTAGAGGATTTAAAAGATAGAGTTTTCCAGCAGAGGGCTATCATCATACGGTGCAAAGGAAGTGAAAACTCCTGGATTTTTTACCAGTCTGGTTTGGGAAATCATTTGTTCCCCTCTTCGAATATGGTAATTGTTTGACTTGGAGCATGCAAGCATCCTTGCATAACCTCAGAGAACTGGCTTGCCCATCTGTTGTTTCTCCTTTCTGACCAGTTTTTGTGTTTCACCTTTTCCTGAAGCAGCATCTGCAAAGGCAGGGAGTGGACGGGAAGAGGCAGTGGGTTGTGAGCACTGCAGATTTCAAGATCAGGCGCAATCACAGCTTCCAAAGAGCCTAGTCCTCTCCCATATGTTATCTGGAGAAGGAAGAGCCCACTACTTTCTTGATGGTGGTGTTCAGTGTTTAGTTGCCCTCTCCTCAAGGCTCCTGAGTCACATCTTGAAATCTGATCTTTTTCCTCAGCGTTGTTTGAAAATTCTAAACTATTGAAATAATTTTTCTTTCAGTATCTGCGTATGTATAGTGATCTAGGTGCCTCTTGACCCTCTCTTCGATAGGAATAAACCGAGCTGAATTTCACATTGTAAGACTTCCTTTTCTATTCCTGAGATTCTTTTTCATTGCCTTGTGGTCTCAAATGTGTTTGCGTCATTCTTGAAGACATCAGCTGAACTATTCTGGTAAAGGCATGTGTACAGAGGGAAGAGTGTTTTGTTTCCACTGTTCCGTTTTTCTAAGTCCTTTCTCCACTTGGTTGCAGTGAGAGCTGATGTTGTGGCAGTATATCCTTTCCAAGAATGTCTCTTACCTTGAAAACAGAGCCTGTATTTTTGATACTTTGCATTTACCTGTTATAAAAACTTTCTTTTGTCCTGAGTATTTAATGGCTCACTCCGAATTGCCCTGAGTTGCTTCTTCCCTACTATGGCAGCGTTCTTTGTATTGCCTTCAAACTTCAAACACAAAGATCTTGAGTTTCTGGATCGGGGGGTTACATTGTTATTCTGAAACTGGATATGGCATATTCAAAATGCCTGTCCAATGTCTAAAATTATTTTATTTATAATTGTATAATTATTTTATAATCTTTGTATAATTATTATAATTGGATGCATTATATATAATTCATAATTTTTATCAGGGTATTTCCTGGTAGCTGTGTGGTCAGCCCTGGGCCTTCTGCCACACTTGTGTGACTCCAGTGAGGTGGGACACAACTCTGACAGTGCAAAGGTTGGACAGCTCTGGTGTAGACCACCGATTGCAATACGGATTAGGACTAGTCATTATGGGGCTAACTGGAAACAGCTGCCCATGCGGTGTCTGCATTTTTTTTATTACATTTTTGGTGTACTTCTAGTATACTAAGATGTCCTATGAGAAGGTTACAGCATGTGGAATTAGTTCATGTGCAGTGGTACCAAACCCTTAAGCCATAGTACATGATCTCCTGTGGTTGCCATCATGAATTATATTGGGATCTTGACAAGATGCTTGGCAGGGTCAACTTCACATTAACCACACTGATGAGATTTCCTATTCAATCTTTTAAGTAAAGCATTCTGTTAATGTACTTGGGATTGGAATCAGGCTGATAGTTTATAGTTCTGTCATTCCTGGCAGTCCTTCCAGAGTCTGGAATTTCCCAGGTTTCTAGAATTTCTTAAAGCTGATAGTGCCTTAGCTGATTTCTCTAAAGCTCTTCAGTGTAAAGCATTCTGGCTTCTGGATTTGAAAATGCTTCATTTTAGCAGACGCTGTCTCATGCTCTCTGTAGAGGTGATGAGTTTCTTATTCCACCCACATAGTTCTAGTAGATGACAGTGCCCTTCTCTGTTCTAAATGCAACACCAAAGCACCTACTGGACATTTCTGTCTTCCCTACATTAAAGTTCACATTTCTGTACCCACCTCGATGATGGTCTTGTACTGGAGCCACATCTAGCTTGTAGGCAATCTCTTCTTGCAGTGGTGATGCTTGTAGGAACTATGAAGACTACATGTTGAAACGGTGGTTGGTTATACTACAGATTTTAAATGCTCTTGAGGGAGTAAGATGCTTCAAGAGAAACCATGAATCATGATGTTCAGCAAGTGAACAAAATGTATTTTGCCCATGTAACCTATGCAGAATCACATCACTAGAGAGTTTTGTGAGACCAGATTATTTCAATGGGACTCATTTTAACTTTTCAGCCAAAGTGGGATCTGCAGCATACCTTGTTAAGGGAGGCTTCTACTACAGGTTTGTTGGCTTGTCTGTTTTAAACTGTCCTTGGGCAAATGCTTACCAAGATTTTCTTTATGCCAGTGGTGTCCTGAAGATCAAATGCAGCGTGTGCTCTTGGGTTTTGGTGGCATTTTCTCTTGGATTGTGTGCCTGGAGTGTTCAGCTGCCTGTAATTCTTCCAGCAAAGTAACTCGTGACTTGCGCTAAGATTACAGAGAAGGGTAATTCAAACCCTTGCAATACATCTGCTGGAAACATGCTTTGTAAGAAAAAGGACTGAAAATGTGATGCAAATCATCTAGTTGGAACAGAAATGCTGTGATCGCTGTTCTACTGCTCACTTACCTGTGTGAGTTTGGTGCGATGATGACGCAGGGACCACATGGAGCTGGGAGATGCCCCTCGTGCCACGTCATGCTTCCACAGCCAACAGGCATGGACAGGCTGGAGTCTGCTGCCTGGGGCTCAGTGCCCACGCTTTGGCAATAACGCAAACACTTTTAACAGTGAGGGTGATTTATTGTTAAACTGGCGTAGAATACAGTGGACTCTTCTCTGTAGGGTAACCCATCAGTGCTGGGAAGACAAGCATCTGAGCAGGACCAACATGGTGAAAACCTGCAGCCTGTTCTTTACGGGAAGCTGACCTCGGTGAAGGCATTCTTGATGAAAAGCCACCTCATAGAATCACAAAACGGTTTGGGTTGGAAGGGACCTTAAAGTTCATCTAGTTCCAAGCCCCGTCCAACCTGGCCTCAAGGCAGGGGTTTGGGACTGACTAGTGAATGGGACTCTCACAGTGGGTGCCTGGTGCTGGTCTCTGGAGCTCACACCGCCACTGGCCACGGGTGGCTGTGCCCGCCTGGAGAGCATGGGGACAGCGTGACCAGTGCTGGGACATGCCACCCAGCCAGGAGCAGGCTCTGTCGGTACCGTCATGGCTCTGAGGCCTCTCATGCCATGGGTGGTTGTTTCGGTGCAAGTTGTCTGGACCGGAGTGCTTGTGGTGGTCCAGCAGCAGCTGCACTGGCCATGCCCTCGGGGCTGGGCAGACCTGCAGCAGGGCAGGGGGGGCAGCTGGGGGGGAGCTGTGCTCTGCAGGAGGCTGCTGCAGCAGCATGTGCAGGGCAGACCCGGGTTCCCGCCCCAGTGCCCGAGCTCCACCATCGCCTCCTGAGTGTGTGAGCTGCCGGGAGCAGAGCAGGTCCCCGGCCACCACCTGCCTGCAGGCAGCCCAACCCTGACCCTTCGCTGCCCCCTCCATCCCTCCTTGCAGAGACAGCTGGTGAGGTCCAGGTAGGATGGGCCCTGACTGAATCGCCATCCCTGGAAGTGTTTGAAAAGCATGTAGACGTGGTGCTTGGGGACATGGATCGGTGGTGGACTTGGCAGTCCTAGGTTAACAGTTGGACTTGATCTTGAAGGTCTTTTCCAACCTAAATGATTCTGTGACTCTATGACTGGGGAGTGGGGCAGGCCAGGGAGCTTGGGCTTGGTGCCTGGCTGGCAGAGCTGCCCATGGAGGCTGCCCGGGATGGCTGGAGCTGGGCACTGCCGTGTCCTGGCTCCCAGGCATGCCCCAACCCTGCTGCTCCCAGACCACCACACTGGTCATGGGCACCCTGGCCATTTGGGGGGCTCCTGCCAAAGGCCATGACCTGCTCAGAGTATAGGTACCCCTGGAGTTCAAATAACAGTAATAATGAGTCTTTGGTTTGTGATTTGAATTTAATCCAATTAGTACATCTAATATGCTGACGTCAGTTATGGGGATTTGAAAGTAGCTTCTTGGCCCATCTTCTGTAGGAGATGCTGAGGAAGAGAAGATTCATTCCTTCTGGCACTTCACATAAAGGCCAGGTAGGGCTTTGGTAGGGTGCGGGAAAAATTCAATCACCAAATGGGAAACTGGATGTTTCAGTCAGAGATGTCATTTAATAATGGGTCCTGCTGGTGTACAGAAGAGCTGGTTTCATCCTTATAAAATCAAATATCTTGTTTTCTCCAGTGGGGTTTCATAGATCTCGTGGCAAGAGAAGGCTGAACCTCAGATCTTGGAGACAGCTGATCTGGGGAGTCATAGAATCATTTAGGCTGGAAAAGACCCTTAAGATTGAGTCCTGCTGTTAACCCAGCACTGCCGCATCGACCACTATACCATGGCCCTAAGCGCTGCATCTACATGTCATTTAAAAACCTCCAGGGACAGTGACTCCACCATGTCCCTGGGCAGCCTATTCCAATGCTTGACAACCCTTTCAGTGAAGACATTTTTCCTAATATCTACTCTAAACTTCCCCTGGTGCAACTTGAGGCTGTTTCTTCTCGTCCTGTTACTTGGGAGAAGAAACGGACCCCCACCTCGCTACAGCCTCCTCCCAGGCAGCTGTAGGGAGCGAGAAGGTCCCCCCTGAGCCCCCCCTCTCCAGGCTGAACCCCCCCAGCTCCCCCCGCCGCCCCCCCCAGCCCTGTGCCCCTGCCCCAGCCCCTGCCCGGCTCTGGACACGCTCCAGCCCCTCAGTGTCTGTCCTGCAGTGAGGGGCCCAACACCGCACACAGGATCCGAGGTGCGGCCCCACCAGTGCCCAGTACAACTGAAGAGCTGCTGCTGTCCTTCACTGTGCGTGAGAGTTGAACTGCTGACGTGACCCTGATGGTGGACAAAGCTTCATGGTACAGACCAAGGCAGAAGAAATCTGTGTGTGACAGTAACCTGCAGTGCTTAGCGGTCTGAAGAAAAGCATTTTGTTTGTGTATTAACCAGGTTAGCTCTAGGCACGTGAGCAAGATGTGCCAACCAACTGCCTGTTGGAGGCATTCTTCAAAACTGCTGTGACCTAGGAGTGCTGCTGGCACTTCCCTGGGAAGGGCAGCGGATCCTTGTGCTTTGGAAAAGGCACAGAAACAGCACGGAGTGCAGACCATAGTTAGAGGTAATGGCAGAGAGCAGCAGAAGCCGTGGTATGTTGTATTGGCGTGACATAAGCGTGGTTTGAGCAAGCAGAATTGACAGTCCTAAAACTTACTCTCCACCCATCTTTCCATCTCTGGGACTGCACTTGTCGTACATTCCTATCTATAAATAATGAGTTAAGTCTGTCAATAGCAGCTGAATGCTAATTATCCCCCAGTATAATTATCAGCTTCGTAACTGCCACAGGGGAAAAAAGCCTTTACTTTGCCCTGCAGTCCCTTCTGCCATGCTTGTGAACAGCATCTTTAATAGCATTATTAAGGCACTTGGAAGATAAGTCTGTCCCCACTGCTTTCAGGCCAGACACAAGTTTACCTCCAGCTGTTGTTTGTGTGGCTCCGAGCCCAGGCAGAACCTTCCCAGCTTGCTGGAGCCGATGCATCCACTTGCCCTCCTGCTGAGTGCAGGATCTCTGCATCCTCTGACAAGGAATGCTTGCGTCAGCCCCGAGAAGAGCGCGTACAGCTACCCATATGTTAGCTGCATATATTTGCATGTATGAATACTAAGTCATGTGCACAGCAGGAATAACACACTAACAAATCACAGTAGGTTTTATAATTATTTTGCGTGGGTGTAAATTACTACTTGAGCTGCAGGGCAGAAGAGAATCAAACCATAAATCTGTCCCTCTTCTTCTGTACGCTGGCTACAGCGCTGGCTTGGAAGCAATCAAGGGTGCTTGTACGCTGCTACTGCTGCTTGTGAATGTTTTGTGAGGGTGATTTTCTTGCAATTTTGGTTTTGTTAAGAATGCTAATTAACTTTCAGGATGGTGATTACTTGGATCACTTACCCTTTTTTTAAAAAAAAAAAAATAGGATTCTGTTTGCTTTCCTTAAGTTTCTGCTACATTTATGTCCATTTCTGTCTTTTCAGGAATAGTTGTCAGGGTTGCTATATGTGCTCCCATGGTGCAAGTATTAATTATCAAAGTACTTCCATTCCTATGACTGTCTTGGGGGTTTTCATGGTACGGTCTTCATAGAGAAATACTTTTTTGCTCCCTCCTTTAAACTGAAGTGGACTAATAAATACACAGTAAGAGAAGTCAAGAAGTCAAAAGCATTACGTTGCTAATAAACGTGATCTTTTTTTCTACTTCACCCATCTCCTGGTGTAAAGAGAAGCCTCTGGTGTACTGCTCCTGCGCTGCGAGGTCAGACTTACTAGAAGTTTGAATGAGAGTGAGATGAAACTTGAGAGTCAGCAACACCAGGGTGATGGTCGCTGTCTGTAGAGCTGCTGGTGCAGCCTGTATGCTGATGTCTGCTGCTGTGGTGGGTGCTCTGATCGGCTTTCCTTGTTTTAAGACAGCCACAGAAATGTGAGGTTTCAGATCCATACGTTCTTCTGCTTCCTTGAGTAGCAATCATGCCTGAAAGCTATTTTCTGCATTTGGGTTTTTAGCAGATCATTACTTTCTCCCATACAATCCTTACCACGACATTACATGCCTATGTCATGGTAATATTGGCCTTTTCATTTTTTGAAGGCTGTTTGTAAGCTTTAATGCTGTGACAAACAGCTTACTTAGCAGCAAGGAAAGCTGGGCTAAGCACATTATGTATGCGCTGCATTGATTTCCAATTCAGACCATCACTGGTGAGCAAAGCGCTCTACAAAATTAGCATGAACTCTTCCATAGTAAAACTCAGCTGAGGGGTTTTGGCTGACAGGCGCTGGGATACACTGGTGGAGTGTGGGGACCTGGTGCCTCTAGGAGCGAGCCCTTGGGAAGTGACCCTTGCTTGCTTTTCAATCGGGCTGTGTTTTGCTGTGGTCACATTCCTATTCAGAGACAGGTCTAGGACATATCATAGCAGTACATGTCATTTCTAGGTGCCTTTTTAGGGGAGGGAGAACACTTGGCGATCTGGACAACCAGTGTGTTATTATCAGTACAAAATTAAAAGGAATAAATATGTTTCTGGAACAGGTTCCTAAAAGAAAGATTTGGGGTTGTCTGCAGCGCATTTTACATCTATTGTGACAGTAGGTAGGGGAGGACAGGGAGGAAAGGGGAGGTGACTGATAATTAACTAAAATTCAGCAACCTACAGAAAAATGGCTTGTTCCAGATGGTGACGGGCTTGATGGTTCACCTCTACACCACTCTCTGTAAATTTGCGAGGTTGCTTTCCACATCTAGCTGGACTTGGAGCAAAGGAGCCCTGATGTTGAATGTTAGCAGCATTAGGGTTGTGCAAACAGAATTTCGCTAATGCTGCTTCTAGCTGTGTCAGTGGAATAGGTGTCTTTGTCACTAACGTCAATAGAAGTAGCTGATAAACACAGGAGGCGGCTTAGTGAATTAATTGGTTTTCAATGATGTCTTTGCTGGTTGGAAACCCACTATAAGCACTGATTGTTAAATTACCAGCATAGAAGATATAAAAAAAGAGGGTTTTTTTCTGGGTATTCATGTTCTAAACAGAGATGACAAAATACATTGTGAGAGCCAGAGTGTGTTAACTTAAAGTTATTCTTAATTACAGTAAAAAGTTAATGATAATTATTACAGAGGAAACATGTCAGACCCAAGGGAAACAGCCACTGTACGAGAATGAGAATTGTGCAAATTACTGGATATTATGAGTACGGTGTGGAAACGTGAGTCCAGGAAGAAAATGTAGTGATGGAGGCTGCTGTGTGAGGCTCACCCAGGGGGATATTCCACCTAGCCTCTTCCTGTCATCACAGAACCCTGCCAAAGTGGTTGTACAAAGTGGACCCATCCAGTACTGTGAGACAAGTTATTTTCATCTGATGAGTAAATTTGTGAAATGATATTTGCGTGATGCTGCCCCTTAAAATGAGCTAGGACACCAAGGCAGGTCTGTGTGAGCTGTCAGCAGTCTCTCTCAGCCAAGCTGGTGTGAGAGGCAAAGGTGTAATCAGGGCTCTGTGTGCAGCCCCGGCTGGAGCGATGCACTGTCATGCTGCTTCTTGCAGGGGGACCACCACTTGTCAGAGCTGTTGCAGCTGCTGCCTGGTTTGATTCATGAGAAAGCAGTGCAGCGAGACAACTGAAGGCATAAACCCAAAAACCATCATTCAGGTTTTTTCTCATTCTGAAGGTGCTAAGTCATTTATTAAAAAGACAGCTGTCAGTTCAGACCATAAAGGATGTGTTGATCAATAGTGACTACACTGCTTGTGCTGAGTCTCAAGCAGCTGCAGTCACAGTGTGCACCTGATACAGATACGCCTGCATGCTAAGAGTATTTCTTGTTGCAGACATCACGGAAAGGATCGGTGTATGCATGTGTGAAGTCAGGGGAAAAGCCTTACCTCAGAACTAGCAGCTGCTGCTGATGGTGGGAGTGCTGTCTAGGGACACGCTCTGGTGATTAGAGCTGAGACACGGGCATTTCATATTCTGACACATAGAAAGCTTCCTCAAAGTGGGCACAGCCATTCATGGCATCACCAAGAAATTATAAATGTCCCCTCTGACTCATCTCACGAACCAGCTGATGACAAGAGTCTGCTGGCACTGGAAGTCATCCCTGTGGATTGCCAGAACAGTGAGGGAGCAGCTGCAGTGTAAGATGCTGCATACATGACATCTGTACCCTTAGAGAAATCAAATAATTGCTATTGAGCTCTTAGAGGATTAGGACTGAGTTGGTCAAATCTCAAGTTGCAGCAGTACACCTAGTAAAATAAAACAGTTTGTAAAACAGCAAAGATGAAGGGATGCCTCACTGATTACTGCCTCCGCTGATTAAGACTGTTGAAAATCAGTTCTAGCATATGACCCTTAAGCAAGTTACTGCGCCGGTCAGTGAGGTTTTGGTGCACGCTCATGGTCTTCGGAACAAGGCCCTCAGAGGTCCTGTGCTTATGCACTGTTATTTCAGCCAGCATGCAAAACTCCAGCACCCAGCAGCTGTGAAACACAGGCGCTCCCTCTGCGGGCTGCAAGGGGTTGAACTGCTCAGCGAATTGGACACCAGTGCACAGTTTCAGCAAAACTAGTTTCTCGTCATGGTCACTGCTCCGGTTAGGGCACACGAGCTTCTTTTCTTACTGTTCTGAATATCCTGCGAATCTAAGATATTTCAAAAGACCGTAAGACAGATGTTCTTAGTGATTTTGGGACCTGCCTTTGAGCTCTGTGAGAATGATGTCAGAAAGTACTGCAGCTATCACAGGGAGTTGGATTTACCTTTAATGCAAACCGGTGTGACTTGAAGAAACAGTGCCCAAATCCTTGGGCCACGTAGCCATCAGTACCATTAAATAACTCAAAGACCAGAGACTGCCTGCAAAGCGCAGCTGTTTCCAGGACTGAAGCATTGCATGAGGATGATCAGCTCATTAGAAAAATGCGTGTCAAGAAAACCTGACATCTGGTGACCCTGAGTGAGTTGCTGCCCTCCAGCACCGAGTATTGCATCAAAGGGAGCATGACCAGCTCCATAGATGGAGCTGGTCACTATTAGCCAGCAGCAGCCTGTCACAGGTGCTGGTGTCGCTGCCAGGAGGATGGGACTCCTGGACACAGGGTAAGTCCTGGTGTAGAGGTTTTGTAAGAGAAATACAAAGGGTGGTATGATTAAAATATCAGTGGAAACATCTGTATGAGAAGGCACCAAGAGACACGGTAGATCAGGGACCAAAGGCATGGCTTGTCCTGACAACCCCAAACACCCTCAGCAGTAAAACCGCTCAGCATGGAAGGCTGTGTTGCTGACCTGGGCTGCCCACAGTGCAGATGCTGCTTTAGATAGTAGTCCTGTGTGCTGGTAATGGCACCGCACAGATGACTCGTTGGCAGACCACCTGCACTCTGAGAACAGGGGGATGGCAACATGGTCGCCATGCACTGCCTGTATGTGCACATCCTTTCCTCATCCTTTCCATCTGCATGAAGACAGACTGCAGTCACTACGTGCCCCAGGTGAGGAAAGAAAAAGTAGTTGTCAGCAGCCTTGCTAGGATCGAAGAGGATGAAGCAAGATAGATTCAGGACAAGGATCAAGTCATAATAACTGTTGACTCCTACAGAGTCTGAAAGATCTGTCAAAAGTATAGTTTGGTTTTGCTGAACAAGAAGATACCAGGAGACATGGTGAGAACTTAACAGCCACTGTCCCTTGTCGTGTCACACAGGCGACCCCTGTCAGGGTATTTGGTAGCTCACACTTTAGCAGTTCTGAGTACGTGGCTACAGGAATGTGAGCGGACAGAATCAACTTAGTAGAAGTTAAATAGTCCAAATCACCTCCTTCAGGGAGGTCTTGCGCTGAGTTTCCTTGATTTAATTCTTACGATGATGATGCAGTGATGACCAAAATGGACAAAAGCTGGTGGCTGAGGATAGGGTCTCAGCGAAGGGCTGTGCTGTAACTATTCTTCAGCTACTGAGGCTCAGGCCTCCCATCAGGTATGATTAAATGGCTCTTTTTGAGCTTTAATCTTCTGTGTTGTGGGTGACATTTTTCCCCGGTGTTGCAGGTTAGGGTCTGAACAGAGCCGTCAGTATTGAACCACCTCAAACATCCCAGGTGCATGAAGCAGGGCAGCCAGTCAGGTCACTGGTGGTCCCGATGGGCCAAGGACAGCCAGCCTTCAGTGCTGTTTGTGGGTTTGATTCAGAAGCTGCACATTCCTGCGATCATTGTCAGAGCAACCATAGAGTGCAGCGAGGGACTCTGGCTGTACGAGGAGTTCAGATGTGTCTGCTGCACAGCCTGCTGCTCCTGCGGTTCCTACTAGCAAGCTTTCAGAAGTGATTTAAGTGTGATGGGTTTGATCCCTTAGAGCAGCATTTCTCTTCAAACATGTAAGTGGGTTTTCTGGAAGGAACGACCTTGAGCAGTGTGATGCGTGCATACTGCAGACATGACTCCTTTCATCTCAGATGTGTATGCTGTGAGTTGAGAAGGGCTTTTGCCAAGCTTCATAAGAGGGTTGAACTGGCTTAGGCAAGAAGTCCAGTTCTTTCTCTGACAGAGACCAGTCCTGGGTGACCAGGGAAGGATATGGGAAGAGGGCATGTATGCAGTGATATTTCCCCAGCACGCTCTGTCCACATCCAACAGCTTGGGGGTTGGAGATTCTGCACCCACAGTGTGTCCTGTACGGAGTAATACTTGAGGGATTGCTCCTCCAGGAGCTTGCCCAGTTGCACCTTGATCCCATGTAATTTTTTGGCACACTATTCTGTGGCAAGAAGAAACTTCATCCCAAATCCTGTGAAAAATACAGTTTACTTTAAACATTATCTTGTCGATTCATTTGATGTGGCCTCGTCCTTGTGCTGGAGAAAGCAATAGGCAGGCCCCCCTCCCTAGCACTCAGAATCTGGTAGAACCATTTCCCGAGTTGTGTTTTTTCCAGGTTAAGTGATACTAAGCAGCACCGTTCCTTATACAGAAAATCTCTGCATGCTTTGGATGGTCCATGTCATCTTTCTTTTTTCCAGTTCTGTTGTATTCTTTTACAAAATGGGTGATTAGTGTTACTGAAGTATTTAGGATGTGGGGACACTTTGGCTGTGTCGGTGGTGTAACTTTCCTCTCACTTTTCTTTGCTTATCATTCCTGGCCATTGTATGACATTAGGCTGACACCCTTCATGAACTGTCTACCATATCCCCAAGTTCTTAATCCTGTAGTAATGGTCAGCTCAGAGCCTGTGATTTTACGTATGAGGAGAGAATTATTTTTTCCCATGTACATCAGTTTTTTCCCCACCTTACATTTAATCTTACATTTTAAGATCTTTCTACAGTTTCTCATAGTTTTCCTCATCTTTATTACCCTGAATAATTGAGCATTATCAGCAAACCTTGTTACCTCTCATTTCATTCCTCTCTCATAAATGATCTAGGGCTGTGCTGAGCAGCATAAGCCCTGGCACCGGTCCCCATGAGACTCTGCTGCTGACCTTTCTTCTGATGTGAAATGCAATCATTTACTTTTATTTTAAACCTTTTAACACATTTAATATGTAAAACCCTTCCTTTTTATCCCATGGCTTCTTGGCTTCCTCAGGAGATTTTAATGACAGACCTTGTCAAATGTTTTTGGAAATCTTAGTAGACTTCAGTTAAGTTTTTGTTGTCAAATAACTCGGATCCCCGTGGGTCATCCCTCTGGCTACATAACACTTCAGCCCTTGCTCTGTTCTGGAGTTGACCCACTGCTCTGGAATCTGGTTGTGGTTCTCAGGATGTTTAAATCTAGCAAGGGCTTGCTAAAGGTGCTACTGAAGAGACTGTTGAGTTTGGCTGTCTTCTTCCTGCGTGATCCTCCAGTATAATCCTAGCAGGTCCTGTGCCCTCAAACACCGTTGCCTGTCCCTGCGCTGTGCTCGCGTAGCGCTCCCCCTTAGCACCATGTTGTGGAACACTGCTTCATCAGGTGCTGCACAGTCCTCAGGTTATTTCAGCATTTTGAACAAAAAACACATTAAAAAAAAGATGGCATGTTCATTCCCAGGGGACACCCGGGGCAGCATGGGTGCAGGCACTGGGCTCTGAGGGAGAGTGCCCAAGCAATGGCAACACAAGTCCTTCTGCACTGATGGGTATTGGGGACCAAGAGCGTTTCCTGAGATGGTTGAGAGTAGCACCATAGGTTGAGGGTTTCCCTGCTGTCTACAGAATCCCAGAATTGGCGGTGGTGGGGAGGGACCTCTCTTACCTGCATCCACATGTGCTTTGTCATGGAATCACAGGATGGTTTGGGTTGGAAGGGACCTTTAAAGACTATCTAGTTCCACCCCCCCTGCCAGGGTCAGGGACACCTTCCACTAGACCAGGTTGCTCCAAGCCCCATCCAACCTGGCCTGGAACACTTCCAGGGATGGGGCAGCCACAGCTTCTCTGGGCAACCTGTGCCAGTGCCTCACCACCCTCACAGTAAAGAATTTCTTCCTCATGTCTAATCTAAACCTGCCCTCTTTCAGCTTAAAACTGTTGCCCCTTGTCCTGTCCCTACAGGCCCTGGTAAAAAGTCTTTCTCCATCTTTCTTATAAACCCCTTTTATATATTGAAAGGCGGCAATAAGGTCTCCCTGGAGCCTTTTCTTCACCAGGCTGAACAACCCCAACTCTCTCAGCCTTTCTTCATAGGAGAGGTGCTCCAGCCCTATGATCATTTATGTGGCCTCCTCTGGACCATGTCTTTCTTGTACTGAGGACCCCAGAGTTGGACACAGCACTGCAGGTGATGTCTCTCAAGAGTGGAGTAGAGGCGGAGAATCACCTCCCTCCACCTGCTGGCCATGCTTCATTTGATGCAGCCCAGGATATGATCGGCTTTCTGGGCTGCAAGTGCACATTACCAGCTCTTCTACAGCTTTTCATCCACCAGTACCAAGTCCTTGTTCACAGGCCTGCCCTTAATCCATTCATCCCCCAGTCTGTACTGATACTGGGGATTGTCCATGTGCAAAGGCTTGCATTTGGCCTTGTTAAACTCTATGAGGTTTGCATGGGCCCACTCTTCAAGCCTGTCAAGGTCCCTCTGGATGACACCCCTTCCCTCTCACAAATCAGCTGCACTGCTCAGCTTGGTGTTGTCTACAAGCTTCCTGAGGGTGCACTCAATCCCACTATGTCATTAATGAAGATATTAAATAGTATTGGTCCAGTACAGACCCTTGAGGGACACCACTCATTACTGGAGTTTATGAGGCAAGACACTCACTTAAAATGCCATGTTAGCTTTCCCAAGTGTAGTATTTATCCATGTGTTGGCTGGCTCTCTGCTTGTTCCAGTTGCTGGAGCCTTGCCTTGTGATGCATCAGGATGATGGACCTGCAGCGCCTTCCTTCTCTACTGGCACCCCAGTAAAAACAGGGACCATGTGCCCACCATCCTGGCCCCAGGTCCCGCTGTGCTTCTCACCCCAGCCTAGGCACCATGAGTAGCACAGCTCTGTCACCCACAAGGTACTCTGGACACTTAGCTATCTACTCTCAGGTCCTGGTGGCTTGTGCCTCTTTTTTTTGTTCCATAACCTCTTCTAGAGATGCTTCAGTTTAAGATCTGTCTGCTTACAAATCACTGCACTTCTGAAGGGGGATCGTCCCCACAACAGGGAAGGAAAAATGTGCTTTGTTTCTCTGCTATGGCCTTTCCTTCTCTGGGTGTTGCTTTGGTACTGCGATCATCTGACCCCAAAGATGCTCTGGTAGGCTTCCTGCTCCGTAAGCACTTGAAAACTGATGCAGTATTAGTTTTGATGTCTTTCACAAATTGTTCCAAAGATTCACGTTTGCCTGTCACGCTGGTACTGTGTTTCTGCATTTAACCTGCAAGAGATGATGATTCTTTCCATGTTCCTCTTTTGAATACAATTTCAGCTTTATGAAGGATGTTCTCTTGCGTTTAATAACCTCCATTTCCCTGCTGTTTAGCCATGCCAGCTTCTTTCTGTTCTTTCTCAATCTGTGGCATGTATTTGTACTGTGTCTCCAGCACAGTGCCCTTAAACAGTCTCCATCTGTCTCCTTTGCTGAGGATGGAATAAATCCACATTGTAGAATTTGGGTTGTCTAGGACTCGTTTTTATTATTTATAGAAATATGCATTGTTCTTTCCTGAAAGCGTATCAGGCAAGAGGCAGATATAACGTTCTTTAATCTCCTTTCATTCAAGCAAAGGGAGATTTTAAGTGTCATCTGTCCCTTCCCAGTACTTGTGACAGCTGAAGGCAGCGGTGGGGCTGAGTCCTGTACAATCCCTCTGTTTGTGACCATTTTCCCCTTTAAATATAAGCAGTATGGATTTCAAGCGCTAGTGATACATGCTAAGATTTGAGATGCTGTTGCGTGTTACCTTATCTGTCTCTATGTGCATCTGCGCAGCCAAATGGTTCCGACGTCAGCTTTGAACAATGCTGTTTCTGGGGAGCAGAATTCCCACAGGTGACACTGGTAATTTGGCAGCGCTAAGTGTGGATCAGAGGCTGCCTTTGCCTCTGTTTTTTAGTAGACACCATTTTGCACCGTTTGCTGAAGAAGTGGTGATGGGAGGAGGCTGTGAACGATGGACCTAAAAACTCCTCTCCCTGCAGACTGAGACCACGTTTGCTCATCTGTGGTCTATTGTCACTGCTGGCGTCAGGTTTAGCCTGGCTGATGGAGAGCGTGTCCAGGGAGAAGGAGCTGGGCAGCATCCCCCATTCAGCTGCAATGCCTCTTCTGGCAGGTGAGGATAAAACTCCAGGACAACTGGCTTCCTTCTGCCAGTATTAATATAAGCCCGATTATTCCAGGGGCTTATCTTTTGTGCACCTCCATGATGGCATCTTTCCTTGACTTGACTGCTTTTTGGCATTCACAGCAAGGTCTTAACAGTTTTCTCAGTATCACTGCTAGTTTGGAGTCCAGGCAAAACATGTTTTGGACTTTCTCAGACTTTTTGTTCCCTTAATGAGCTGTCTCACCTTAATGTTTTGGGTGATGCCCTAGAAGCTTGGTGTGTTTAAATGAAATGACTCCAGTACTGAAAATTTTCTGGGAAAATTGCCTACGTTTGAATGGGGAAGATGCTGCTTCTCAGTGCCTTTCACTAATGGTCTTCCTCAATTTCTGCAATAGCTGATCTTCAGAATTCCTCTGGTACTCACAGCACACATTTCGTCTGGGACTGAGCAGCACTGGCTTTGGGGTTTTAGCTGAAGTCCAAAATGCATTTGACCAGTGCTGGAAGGAATGTGATCTCAAACAACACAAGCCTAGGGGCTTGCTGCGATTTCAAACTGTATGTGTGACTGGAAGATGGTTTCTTCTGGAGTTAGAGTTACTTTTCATCTGTCACTTTGCTCCTGACGTAGTTCATAATCAGTGGCTTGATGAGCTGCCTCCTGACTGAATTAAACAGAAGATCATACTGATGGTAATCAGTGCTTCAGGACCAGTTAGGAGCATAAATAGGCTCCTTTCTAGCCCACTCTCTGTTGTCTGCTGCCCTTTGTTACAGAGGCACTACTGTTGCCTGCATTCCCAAAGGTTTCCTCATCTACAGTGGAGATGTAAGTAGTTTATTTTTCCATTCAGGGTAGGGCTTTTCACAGCTTCACTTCTGATGTTGTTGCTGAGGTCCCCTGGCTGCCAGTCTCTGGGCTGGGAGCTGATACCAGAGTAAGACACCCCAGACCTGCTCCTTTCCTCTTCTCCAGGCTGCAGCTATCAGTAAATGTTTGGGATCAGACACTTGATCTTGGAATGCTGTGGTCATTCTTCTCTCTTATTCAGATAGAGCCAAGAAATACAGCTGTCTTACACTTTGGCTGGCATCTGCACCATGGAAGAGCCGGACTGTGTGACGGCAGCCCTTGCAGAGCGCTCAGATCTTGGTAGGTCTCTCCAGGCTCCATTGCAGCGAGGGACGCTGTGCTCGGCAAGCCGGTCAATAGTGATGTGCCTGGCTGATCCCAGACCTCCAGGACGTGCCTGTTCCCTGGTGTTTCTGCTAGAAGCTTAACTGTTTGGTGTATAAATCCAAGGTTGAGCCGTGCTCTCTCTCCCTAAAGCTTCATCTGCTCTATGAAGTGGGACAGGGGTAGGAAGGAGACCTGGGTACCATCGTGTCATCATCCGTGCTGTTTCATTGCTAGCTTACTCCATGAGATAAATTTGATCTGGGCCAGCTTGCGCTGTCCTGGACAAGCCCAGCTGTAGTGCAAGGCCAGAGGCAGTTTCTGCAATGGAGTTTGGAAAGGGCTACCCTGTGTTATGGCTCTGATTTTTGGGGGGAGAAAAGAAAGTTTGCTCAAAGGCTCAGGCTGTACTGCATGCTCTTGGGGCCAGAGCATGTCTGTGCCCCACTTTCTATAAATTCTTCTTCTGTTGTTGGAGATGTTTTGTGCATGAGGTAGCTGAGCAGAACCAAACTCCTCGCACTGCCTGGCTGTGGGTGTGGGGCAGTCTGGGGGTGAGGTTTCTACTGGGAGAGACCTGACATGGTCCATCCCTCCACCAACATCAGCATCAGCTGAACTTCAGTTTTTCTTGAGGGACATTTATCTAAAAGTTCCCAGTGAGTGGCCTTCTATCACGACCTCATTCCTGTGCTTCAGCAATATTACTACTGAGCAGCTGTGTGACACCTTTTAAGCATTTTCTTACGGGAATAATCAAGCCAATCAATCAAGCCAGGTTTTTACTTTCCTGCTGGGCCTTATATCTTCCAGGTGTCTTCCTCGGGACTCTCTCCTCTTGACCTACATCATTCTGGAAGCATGGTGCTAAGAGCTGGGCAACTGGAGTGTTACCTAACTTCAGTAATGTGATTCACGTTACTTCATTGTAGGTGTCTACCATGTAGGTGTCTGAGCTCATCGCCCTGGCTCACCCTGGGAGTCAATACAGATGTGCACAGTCAGTGGAGCCAGGGGTGCCATTCATTTGACAAAATGTAGGCGGTCATTTCAGCATGGGATGAATCACAGCTCCATTGACTTCACAGAACAGCTCTCCATTGAGTCTAAAAGGAGCCCAGAGAGACTTGCTCACTGTAGGTGCTTGTTTTATATACACCCACATTTAACTAGATGAGTCCCAAGGCTACTGCAGCATAGGATAGGGCAGAAAGATTATTTCAGGTCTTAGACAGCACTCCTGTTTGTGTACCTCCAGTCAGTCTGTCATCCTTTTTACACAAAAGTGTGACACTGCTGCTGATGCTTGTGGGTCCAGGATGGTATTTGCAGCCTCTCCTGCCAGCTGGCTGCCTGGACAGCCCTTCTTCATCTTCTGTTTTTCTTTTCATAGTTCCTGACTCTAGCACCTTGCACTTTGCCTTTTTCCTCTGGTATTTTTCAGACCATTTCTCCAGTGATAGTACCACGTGAATCCCAGTCTGCTCTTCTAACATGCTGATGCCCTCTCAGATTGGACCTTCTGCAAATTTCAGTTTACTCTCTGTTACATGCTAGTCATCAGTGGAAACAGTGACCTTGTCCCATGACAGATCCCTGTGAAATCCCGCTTGATATGTCCTTCCAGTTCAAGAGTAAAAAATGTGTCAAACAGCTATTTACTCACCTTGAAATTCCCCTCTTGTTTTTTATGACAGTGCCTTGTGAGAGCATTCAAAATGCTTAACTGACATCAAGATACATACTACAGAACTGTCTTTCCCACATTGATGAGACCTATTATGTTCAAACAGAAATTAGGTTCGTTTAGCACAACCAGTTCTTTCAAATCTGTGCCACCTGCTATTTATCACCTTCTCTTCTTCTAGATGTGTTATTAAACTGTTCTGCTGTTTGTTAGAGGATTTTCCTGGGAATTAAAGATGAGTTGCTTCATTTTATACTACTTTGATCTTTCTACTGCCTGTTTTTAAAGATGAGCATCGTCCCTTTTTCAGACCTTCTGGAGTGCCATGCATCCCATGCAAGCTTTCAGAGACAACCCATCATAGATGTCAGATACTTTCCACTGGCTGCACAGGCGCTTTCAGTGAATTTCACCAGAACCAGACAATTGGAATAAACTCTTAATTCTTCTAACTGCTGTGTTTTCACTTTAGGATCAGAGCTTCTCTTTGCTGCTACAGTGTTCCCGGAAGTTACCTGTAGCTGTTTAATACAGCCATAACCGTGCTATTTTTTTAATTGCTCATTTGATAGTTCCATTAGGTTTGACCCTCCAAACAGTCACAAAGTTACTAAAATAATTTGCAGTAGTCAAGCTAAATGTGCATTAACTGTCTTTAATTTGGTTTCAACAAAAGTCAAACCAGCAGAAGGTCTGACAGTCAACCCTGCGGAAACGAGATGGTCTGGTCGAGTTTGTGTCTTCTCTTGGAGCAGCTCTGAAGAGCCATGCTCCAGCGTCTCTGTATCATGACATTATTTCATCTGTTTATTCATTTACCAGTTATATGTAGGGCACAGTAGTCTGGCAAGGAACTTGAGGTGCTCTTTTCCATTGAGTATCATAACTTTATTTAAACACAGATGTCACGAGTATTAAATCACTGTTTTGCTTAGTCCTTCTCTGATTCCTAAAAATACCTCCCTGCTACATCTTATTTTTTGAAAGCTCCTATTTTTATTGAGAAAAAAATTTTAAAGTGAGTAATTCAGGTTATTTTTTCAGTATGACGCTGTCACAGGTCTTTGATTACGCTGCTTCATCTCCTTCCCCAGGTGGGTTTTTATTGCTTTTTCCAGCCCTCAGAGCTCCAGCAATGCTGATCAGTGGCATCTCAGGTGTCTCTCTACTCCCCCACAAATCTAGTTCACATAAATGTATGGACTTTTTGTTTCACTTTTTATATACATCTACCTGTAAAACTAATTAGTGTGGTTATATCAAAATGTGAAGCTGTGCAATGGATTGTGCTGTGGCCAGTTATGAATCTGAGGATTTTTAGGTGTCTGCAGAGCTAGATGGCAATAGGCAAAAGGTGTGCAGGTTCCAGAGGGAGTTAAACTGGTAATGCTCTTGCAAGATCCCTCTTGCGAGTCGTAACTTCATAAATCCCTCTGGACATCACAGAACAAGAAAATGAGCTAAAATGAACATCCAGCGTTTCTAAAAATCCCACAGGTAGCTCTATCTATGTGCTTTTTGGAGCATTCAGGGACAGAAGGTAGTGTGTTGAGGAGTTTGCCTATTGTTTCTGACAAGCTTAGAGTTTTGAAGGAAGGTACTTCTTGCCAGTTTATTTGTAGGAGGAGGAATAATTCAGAGGTGGCAGAAAGAATCAAATATTCTTTCTGCAGAATAACTTGCAGTAAGAGCAGCAACACATCAGACTTACTTAAAGGCTTACATTATTGCAGGAAATCTTGGTAGATGATGGTTGGTGGGGGAGGCTGGGTGAATTTGTACTTACACAGGGTATGAGCAGTTTTGTCAAGAGTTTCTTCAGTTTATCACGTGGATGAAACAACCACAGAGGAATTAGCGATACAGAATTTTCTTTCATCATGGATTCTTCACTTTCTGATTGATAAATCAATTGCAGCAGGACAAATTGGGGACTTGATCCCACCACCAGGTAAAATAGAAATCGTGATTTTGTACATAAAGATTTGTTTGCCTTTCTCTCTCTCTCTCTCCTGCATGTACACATGCACAAACACATTCTTTTAGAGGTGGCAGAAGTTGCTCTTGGTAGGGGGTTAAGATCTGGCACAGTTCATCTACAGGGGATTAACATGTCGTATGGAAAAAAGGAGATATTCCTGTGGATGTGGAATGTCTTAGGTCTAGCTCTCTTCCTAAATGGTAAGTCATAGTTCAAATAGAAGATAAAAGGCTTGTCGCAGAATCACAGAATGGGTTGGGTTGGGAGGGACTGTCAAGGATCATCTAGTCCCACCCCCCCGCCATGGGCAGGGACATCTTTCACTGGACCAGGTTGCTCCAAGGCCCGTCCAGCCTGGCCTTGAACACTTCCAGGGATGGGGCACCCATAGCTACTTTGATTGAGGAGTCATGGTTTGAGGTTATCTGGCTCTTGTCACATGGACAAGAGGATTATGTTACCGTGATGACCTCTTCTGGGCATGGTAGTTATGAATCTGTCTCCAGTAGGATGCTTTACACTTGGAAGAGAGAATTTTGTTGTAGAAGGGAGAGTTTTACGCATATTGAGGAACATATGCATAACCAGCTCTGCTTTTGAAAGTCAGGCAATGTGTTGAAAATGTGACATAAAGGGATGACTGTATGACAGCAGCTGCCTCCTTTAAAGCGGTTCACATAGTTTTGTTGAAGTTTATCCATGTTTAGGTACTTTGTTGCATGAAGTCACTGGTTTTGTAGGTACCCTGTTTTTTCACAGATAATGCTGAAGCATGTCCAGAATTATAGCGCAAAGTGAAATTATTGGGGAAGTCCAAGAAACTGAGGCTTGTGTGTTGTGTTAGTTTCCATGGACGATGTCTTGTATGTCTTCCAGACTGCCTTGGTACCTGCAGCAGTGTATTGCGTGTATCTGCTTTCGTGATCACCTTCCCTTGGTCTGGAAAACAAAGGAATATTTCTGTCCCTCTCGCTAGAAGCTAGATAATATTGTGGCGTTAACGCCAGAATCGCAGAACTACCCACCCAAAATGGGATTGCGATGCCTGTAAGTGTAGCACTGGCAGATGAGGGGCTACAGGGACAGGGTACAGAGGTGTGTCCTGTTCGGTGCTTGTCGGTCGCGGTCCACGGCTGCTAGAAAGTAGGCACAGCAGCGACGGTTGCCAGCCCAGTCCACGCAGCAGCATGGTGAGCCCGTTGCCTTCCATCCAGAAACACCCACTGCCTCCCCAACCCTGCTGTGTTCGTCAGGGTCCCGGGGGGTGACATGGGGTGCCATGGGGTGCAGCCTGAGCCCCGGCAGCCCACCCCTTCCCCGCAGCCAGGGGCAGGAGGCAGCAGGCGCGGTGTGCCGGTGGGGCGTGTGCCTGCCTGCGGCGGCGGTACCGCGCATGTTGGGGCACCTCATACCGCAGTGTGCCAGCCCAGCTGCTCTGTGCCAGCGCCCGTCCGCGGCCGTCTCCTCCCTCCAGCGAGCGCGCCTGCCTGCGCGCCCACTGCTCGACCTGCTCCTTGGCAGCGTGTTTCTGTGCAGTGCGGTGCCGCACGAGGCTTTGTCGCCACCGCTGCGCGCTGGGCAGAGCCCATGGCTGGTCGCACACCCCCGGCTCTGGGGGCCAGCCCGCGCCATTGCTCCCTCTCCGCATCTCTCGGGCTTGGCTCGTGTGTAAAGCTCCTTCCCCGCGCTGCCGAGAAGGACCGAGGTCCCTGATTAATTCCACTCTGATGTCAGACATGCGGCTCTGCTGGGAGGGATTTGCAGGGCTGCATTTAAGCTCCAGTTTGCTGAGAGAATCCCTCTCCCATCTCCCCTCCCCGTGCGCCCCCCGCCCCTCCCGGCGCACGTAGAGGTGGTTTGTTGGAAGGGTCGCTGGCGGCCGGGGTCTGCGCAGAGCCGCACATCCATTCCTCTCTCTCCACTGCTGGATTTTCCCCGTTCTTCTCGTCTGGCCACGGCAGAGGGCAGGGAGAGCAGCTTTGTTAAACTAGGACAATGCAATGCATCCCCCCTCTGCTAATGACAGACCGTTACTTAGCAACGCGGGGGGGGATTTTTAAGAGAAGATCAGAGCGCCGGGATGAGGATATAAACTCTGCTGTTCTCCCTCCTGGGGAACTTACCAAAGAGGCACCTCTCCTTTCGTCAAGCATCTAATTTTTTTCATACGAGAGGCAACGGGAAAGTCTGAGAGCGCTGGTTCCCTGATGGATGGATGGCTGCCTCTCCCCGCACCTCCTCTGCTCAGGCGCTCCACTCTTCAGTTATATGCTAAGGGCATCATTTAAAGGGAAGCCCAAAGCGGGATCACTAAGCTCCCTGCATGCGTATGCAGGTGACTGAGAAGGGGACCGGTGGGCAGAAGGGTGATCCAGGCAGCCGGGGCTTTCCTCCACCTACACATTGAGGGAAAGTAGCTTTCATCTTTTTGTTCTGACTTTGGGCAAGGGAGGGAGGGAAGCAGATTGTGCCCAACTCCTTGCTGAGATGAAACGGTCGATGAGAAGAGGTCTCCTTGTCACAGGCACAAAGGCCACCTCCGCCTGGCAGCATGGTGCTGAAATCTAACCCTAGCATCATTCTCTTGTGCTCTTTCCTGCCCAGTGACTACATCATTGAGGAGAAGACGGCCGTGCTGCAGAAGAGGGAGCATGAGGGATTCGGGTTTGTATTGCGAGGGGCCAAAGGTAAGGGCTGCTTCTTTCGCTCGGTGCTGGGGCTGGGAGGGAAAGCTCCTTCTCCTCACTTTGGCTGGTGCTCAGGACCCCCTTTCCCTGGCTGCGCCGAGCAGCCCGCAAGCCCCTGTGCATCGGGGTCTCTTAGGGGACTCTCTTCTCCCCCTCTGGCAGCTAGGCAGATGCAGTGCAGTTTGTCTCTGGCTACATGCATTGTACAGAAAATGCCATTCATGGCAAATATGCATCTCTCACACTTTCTGGGGTGTTTCTCTGGTACAAATGCCGGTATTCATAGCTTTGCATTTGTAGTTTTCACTTCTGTCTGTTTACTGGGCGTGTAAAGTGCATCTGCTCTGTTTCAGGTGCAGATGTAAGCCCTGTGGGGCAGGGCCTGTGTTCTCCATGGATTTTTTTTTTTTTTTGCAACGCTTGAAGTATTTCACTATACCTTTGCTGTGTAGAGCTGGGGTCCTTCTGGGAGCCCTGGCTGCCTTGGGGTTCAGCCCCGGCATGAGGGCAAACCAGCAGATGTCTGTCCTGCAGCTGCCACCATGCCTTCGACCCTGTGCTGCCAGACAGCCTCTGCTCGTGCCTGGGGCACGTGTCCCCTGCACAGCCCTGGAGCACCTGTGCTCGTGCAGCCGGTACCTCGGACCGGGTTGTTCCTGTGGCTCCTCGTGCCAGAAACTGGTCTTTATGCTGCAAAAAAAAGAGAGTCCCTTAGGGACTGGTTATGAATGTGCTCCCATTCACATAGGAAACAAGCTTCACCCCCTGTGCTCGGGCGGCAGGTCCACCTCCAGCTGAAGAGTCCTCTCTCCAGCACTTCCAGGCTGAAGGCTGGGGAGAGGTGAGAGGATCTCAGAAATGCAGCTGCTGAAAGCAGAGGCACAGCAGTGCATGGTTCCATCCCTTCCTTGCATGTAGGGTGTGAGATGCAAGAGTTAAAGCTTAGAATAGTGGCTGCCAGCTCATTTGGTAGTGCTGCTCCTTTCCTGGACCTCGGCGTGGCTGGAAATCGTTGTGATTTGGGTTTTAATCTTGGATGTGATTTTCTGTGGGGATTCCTGATTTGTCTTTGTTCTGTCCATATTGCGAAAGGGCTCTGTGTGCCAGTGGGTGTGTTTGCGTTCCTGTCGGAATATGGTTGCTGTCTCTTCCTCCCTTCTTTCTCCCCTTCCCTATGTATGTGACATACGTGTCTGTCCATGTGCTGCTCACATCAGTCTGTGTAACATGAAGTGAAACTTCAGGGCTCAAAATGGCATCCATTTTTTTGCCAGATCAGACTTGCAGCTATTGTGTTAGGAAAAATGGGAAAAATTTTGTCCCATTTCCTTTTTTCTTTCTGTTTTCTTGTTTGCCCTCCTAATGTTTGTAGGCTTTGTATTTTCCTTTGTCTGCTAAGGCTGAAAGAGAGGACTTGGAGCAGATGAAACGGTGGGCATGAGGCTGTGTGGGACTTGGGTCTGGCTTACAGATTCACAGCCTGGCGTTGCTGCGGGGGCCACTGAGCAGCCTGTGGCTGCAGAGGGTTGTGGCTTGGGAGCCCTCGCAGGCTAGGCATGGTCTCTCATGCTGCCATCTGGGACAGGGGTGCTGGGGAGTATGCTGAAGCCCCTTGGGGAGCAGCATCCTCTTTACAGAGAAGTGAATGTGGTGGCTCCGAGTCACCCCCTTTTTTCCCAGCCACTCAGCCTGGTGGTTTCTGCTGCCATGGGGTTTAAGCTGGAAGGAGCGCTGAGACTCTCTCTTGGCCCACCACCACTCACACTTCATTGAGACACTGTGCAAAACACTTCAGGCATCGTTGGGTGAACCGGAGAAGGGGTCTGAAAATGGGAGGGACCAGAACATCGGCAAAGTCCCTGCAGAGGGAGGGAGCTGGTTATTAAGTGAGACTCAGCTGGATGATCCTCAAAGGAAACTGCACTTTGTGCTGCAGAGGATAGTGAAAATCTTGCATGGCTTCTACCGGTCTTGCTGAGGGTTGATTCCTTCCCAAGCCCAAATTTGCCTGGCCACGTTAGCTGTCTCAGCACCTGCATGCCTGGCAGACCATGCTCTCCACCACCCTGGAGAGCCAGTCCTTCCCAGCTTGTCCCATCTCCACCTCCGTCCAGTGCCAGCAGGAGGTGATGTCCCAGTCAAACCAACTGAGCATTTGGACAAAGGATATTTTATCCTGATCTGCACCTTTTGGACACAGGACTTGCCTGCAGCCATTGCCTTAGGCAATCATTTGAAGCAGATGGGAAGCCATGTAGCAGCCCCTTCACTCAGCACCGTGACAGAAAGTGATGAGCAGGTGGATTCACTTCTTCGTTTCGTGGCCCGGAGAGGCCATCCCTACCTTCCACATACACAAACGATAGACCTGTGCTCAAAGTTCTGGAAGGCGATGTTTCTTGGCTTGTAATATCCAGAACTCAACCAGTCAGTCTTCTGTGCCTAGACTAGAGCAACCTCCCTTTTCCTGGCTAACCTGACCACAGATCAGGTCTATTTAGTCTATTTAGTAATATGAGTCATTAAATATTCATACATACTTCCCTGGGGCCGTCCGTGTAAACAGTGGTTGTTACCACTCATACAGTGACTGCACCTCACGTGGTCTCAGCAAATCCATGTTGCCAGTACCCTGGGCCAAGGAATATTGTGTCTAGGCCAATTAATGCTCATGGGCATCTGGTTATGGTGGGTTCTGTGAAAGCAGGAGAGGGACAGGCAGTCCCTGACTTGGGAATTTACTCTCTAAGGAAGAAGCAGATAATTTTATGAATAGCAAGGATATTGCAAATAATACAAATCTAGTGTTAAAAAAAAATAGAAAAGGAAATGGCTCCAAGTGTCCTTGCTTCAGGGCATGAGCTTTCCTTTGTCTCCTTAGTCTGAGGAGAAGCCACTAGGTGTGGGGCAGGTGATTCATGAAGTTTCGAAGCTCCCGTGGTGATTGCTTCCCGTGATTTGCATGTCTCCCAAAGCAGCTGATACAGTACACTGCTGGGGAGAAGATGCTGTGCTGATCCATGATCCAGTGTGGGAGTCAGTTTGCTCCTGCTTCTTTCTTAAGCAGTATCAACTTTTTATTGCACACACACACACACACACACACACACACACACCAGTTCTCCAGCCAAGCAAGCACTTCACCTCCTTTACCAGGTGCACCTGCCTTGACGCTGAATGCAGATGTGCTTTCCAGGTTTCTGCCCAGCTCGCCACACTTGCTCCATGGAGTGAGTGTCCTTGACACACTACCTGCCCTGGTGCCGTGGGCTCTCCACAGCCCCAGGCCCTGCTGCTCTCCTCTGCCTGCCATGGCCTCTGTGCCCCTCAGTGCCCTTCCTGCGGCTGCTGTCAGTCCCTGCATTTGAGCCAAACTGTCAAGGAGCGCTTGTAAAACCAGCAGGTCACAGCTCGTGACCCAGGTGCCGATCCATGGGACTCGCCAACAGGGAGGGTCAGTCTGTACCCCAGCCCCATCCCATCCAGCTCCGCAGGAGCCATTGCCATCCCCAGCTGCCTGGTTGCTCCAGAGCACTCCCTGGGAGCATCTTGTTACCTTCAGTATCACGGGAAAGCTGGTCACTGTGACCGCACGGCTTCCAGCCCTGCACCTGAAGCCCATGCGGCCATGGCCAGCGCCCATTGCCCACACCTGGCCATGGGCGAGCTCATGCATGGTGTGCTGTGTTCCTCCTCTGGTGCCACACACGAGCTGCTCACCCATGACTCGGTCCTGTGGTTGAGACTGAGTTCTGGCCACACGGGCTTTGGGGCTTTGCAGGGGAAAGCGCAGAGAGCTTGGGGCTCAGGTTAGGGAGAATCTCTGTGTGGATGTCATCTGCTCACTTTACAAACTCCCGCTTGCTTTTTGCCACTTTTTGCAACTTTTCTCTCTACAGGACGGTTGAAGTTTGATGTTCATCATCAGATGTCTGTGTTTGCAACTCTTTGCGTAAATACCAGCCAGAGCGACTGGCATTGCAGATACTGAGACTAATGGCCTTAGGTGAATTCAGTGAACTGGCCACCCAAGCCCAGAATTTGCCTGGGTCTGTAGCAATCAATGGATCATTTTAGAGCATTTTAGTTTTGTTTCCTGTCCATCACTTGGTATGAGGACCTCAGGCTCAGAAGTCTCTGCAAGCTCAGTTTGGGTGCTGTGAAGTGCCTGGTGCTGGGTCTTGTTGGCCAGAGGCAGGGGTCTCTGACAGCCGCAGCTCCTGTCCCACAGGCTGCGGTGAGGGAAGTGCAGTCAAAGGGTGAGGATCTTGCTCTTTGCTCGGGGCAGAGTTGTCCTAAAGCCCTGCAGCAAGTTTTTGTATGCAGTGGTGGTATCATAAAGTTTCTTGGAAATAAGAGCTCACTGATGGTTTTCAGAATGTGGTTCTTGTGCAGAGTGCTGTGACTGCAGGGCTACGAAGATGAGGAGGGGACTGGAGCATCTCCCTTCTGAGGAAAGGCTGAGAGAGCTGGGCATGTTTAGCCTAGAGAAGAGAAGACCAAGAGGGGATCTTATCAGTGTCTACAAACACCTTAAGGACGAGTGCCAAGAGGACGGGGCCAGGCTCTTTTCAGGGGTACCCAGCGACACGACAAGGGGCAGTGGGCACAAGCTGCAGCACAGCGAGTTCCACCTGAATATGAGGAAAAACATCTTTGCTGTGAGGGTGACAGAGCAGGGGAACAGGCTGCCCAGCGAGGCTGTGGGGTCTCCTTCTCTGGGGACATTCAAAACTCACCTGGTTGTGACTCTGTGCAACCTGCTCTGGGAGAGAGAACCTGCTTTAGCAGGAGTTGGACTAAGTGATCTCCAGAGGCCCCTTCAAACTCTGACTATTCTGTGACTGTGTGACACTTTGTGACCCTCAGGTTGGACAGAAGTTAGGACTGGAGGTGTTTAGACAGAGCATGTCAAACACCATGTCTGTCATCTGTGTTGTTAAGGGTGGTGTCTTCATTATGGAGATCTGATGGAAAACTAGGAACAAGGCCCAGCAGATTCTAGATATGGCCATTGCTACTTATGGCATGCCTTTTTACAGTAGCCTTAGAAATTGAAAAATTCAGGAGCTGATTTTAAATAACTGCTGTAGCAGTTTTCTCCCTGCCCCCAAACACACGTACTCCATTAGTACTGGTACCTGTTGACCACCCAGCTGCAAGCAGGTACCTGCTGCTCCAGTGCTCTGTTTGGGTGTCAGAACAGTGCTGTGTGGCTCCCTGCCCTCAAACTGAGACATGCCTTCAGGATTTTAAGTGAGAAGTACCGAGGCAGCTATGGTATTATTTTATTTTTCACTCTGTAAATGTGTTTCTGGTGAAGTACCTGGGATATTGTTGTGGTTTAACCCCGGCCAACAACTAAGCCCCACACAGCCGACTGTCACAGCCGCATGTTCATTCCCAGTGATCATCCCCAGGGTGATGGAGAGAGACTCGGAAGGGTGGAAGTGGTAAAACTGGTTGAGATAAAAAACATTTAACAGGTAAAGCAAAAGCTGCGTGCGCACGCAAAGCAAAACGTGGAATTCATTGACTGCTTCCCATGGGCAGGCAGTGCTCAGCCATCCCCAGGAGAGCCGGGCTCCGTCACTTGTAACGGGGACTTGGGAAGACAAGTGCCACCACTCCAAACATCCCGCTTTCCTCCTCCTTCCTGCAGCTTTACATGCTGAGCATGACACCGTAGGGTCTGGAATCTCCCGTGTGTCAGTCGGGGCCAGCTGTCCCGGCTGTGTCCCCCCCCAGCTCCCTGTGCCCCCCGGTCTGGTGGCTGGTGGGATGGGGTGAGGTGCAGAAAAGCCCCTGACGCCGTGTGAGCTGCTCAGCGGTGACGAGAACACCCCTGTGTTATCCACAGTGTTTCCAGCACAAATCCAAACCACAGCCCCACACCAGCTACCATGAAGAAAACTGACTCTATCCTAGCCGAAACCAGCACAGATCGTAACAATTTTTTCTGCTTGAATTAACTTGCACTACTTTTCACTGCCAGGCTTGGCTAGTAATAAGTGTAATTTGTCTGAGGAGAAAAGAAAAGAGGGGAAGGGAGAAAAAAGGAAGGGAAAGATGAAGAGGAGGGAAAGGAAAGGAAATGAGAAAGGAAAGGAAAGGGAGAGGAGAGAGGAAAGAGAAGGAAAAGGAGAAGAAAAGAATATATCACTTGGAAGGGACCTACAACAATCATCTAGTCCAACTGCCTGACCACTTCAGGGCTGTCCACCAGTTAAAGCATGTTGTTAAGGGCATTGTCCAAATGCCTCTTCAACGCTGACAGGCTTGGGGCATCAACCACCTCGCCAGGAAGCCTGTTCCACTGTTTGACCACCCTCTTGGCAAAGAAATGTTTCCTAATGTTCAGTCTGAACCTCCCCTGATGCAGTTTTGAACTGTTCCCAGGCGTCCTGTCCCCAGATCCCAGGGAGAAGAGCTCAGCACCTCCCTCTGCACGTCCCCTCCTCAGGAAGCTGCAGAGGGCAATGAGGTTGCCCCTCAGCCTCTTTCTCTCCAAACTAGATAAACCCAGAGTCCTCAGCTGCTCCTCACAGGACGTGCCTTCCAGCCCTTCACCAGCTCTGCTGCCCTCCCCTCTGGATGCATTTGAGGATCTTCACATCCTTCTTAAATTGTGGGGCCCAGCACTGCACACAGTGCTCACGGTGAGGCCGCACCGGCGCAGAATACGGTTTCGTCTTTTGGTGGGCTGGTCATGCTGTGTTTTATGCCTGCCAGGACATGGTCAGCCCTTTCCGCTGCCAAGTGTCCCAGAAAGCCTGTATTTTGAAGTGCCATCAACTGATGCTGCAAGAGCCAAAATCAAGGCTGGGGTTTACCGTGTCGGGTCCTGGGGAGCAACTCCTCATGACGCTGGGTAGCCCAGGGGAAAAGCAGCATGGGTGGCAGGGGAAGAGCGGGCTCTTCAGGCCTGGGCGCGCTTGTGGCCATGACAGGTACCACTGAACTAGTTTTGTGGCATGGGCATCCCTTTAGGATGCTGCTGTGTGCCAGCAGTGATGCCATCCTCCCTGCGGTGGCAAAGGCAGAGCTGACCCCTCTTCTTGGCTTCTGAGGGGCTGTCAGCACCCCCGTGCCCAAAGGGCAGGATTGGGGTGCTGCAGGGCCTTTGCCCTCCAACCTGTGGTGCTGAGGCTGGTGTCATAGCCACCCCGGGGCTTCCTGGTGATCTGGCTCTTCCAGGTGCAGCTGAAGCTGGTGTCCCTGGTGTGAGACAGCCCGGACGGAGTGTTTAAGACCAGGTAATGGCTGCTGTGATCAAATTGCAGGACCACAGCTGTAATGTTAATATAATGGCTCCTTGAGAGGTACAAATTATGCTTCCTGAAATTTAAGGTCGTGAGCTTTTACAATGAATGGTAGACCTCCTTGTTAGATCGTTTTACCTCATTACCAGCAAGAATTTCTGTAATTGAATTCCAAACCTTTTGATTTAGTTTAGCCTTTGCCAGTTGGATAAGAGAGCTTCCACAAATTTTATTTTCTTCCTGGGTAGGCACCTATAGATGAATTGTCACTGAATTACATACTTCTGTCCTAAAGCTTTCCCGCAGGCTCTGATCTGGAAATGATATTTTGGAGGGTCTGGTCCCAAGCTGGTTTTTGTGGTGGCTGGTTTCCTGCCTCTCAGCCTCCATGAGAAGCATAGGGCAGGATTCCCAGGTTGTGTAAGAAGTATTGGTGTCCTCCTCCATCACCGGGGCTACAGCCAGCTCTGAACACTGCAGGTTGTTCTGGTTAATATTTCTTGTTTTGTTGGTGTTGAGACAATGGTGAGGGAGCTGACAGTGTCACAGGCAGCGCTTTGGAGGAATGGCTGGATTTTGTCAGCGTGGGGTGGGGAGTGATGCTAGAAGTGGCCAGACTTCACAGATAACTGACAGGGAATACTAGAGACCTTTGGGATCCCCAGGAGGTAACCCCTCAGTGATAGCAGATAAAGCTGGGATTACCTAGGTAATGGTATTAAAAATACCAGGTTTGAGCACAGATGTAGCAAAACTGGTGTGAATGGGGGGGAAAGTAGCTAGAGGCAGATTGTTCATTTGGGAGGAAACTGGAGCAGCAAAAAGGAGCGTCAGGAACCAGTGGAAAGGTTACAACGGTATGTGAGTGATGTGACTGGGGCTGTTTGGCAGGGGTGTATGCTCGGCAGCTCTGGGCAATAAACCATATTGGTTCTTCTGACCATCCCCTGTGTGTCCACCCTGCTCCTTGGTCTCCAGCTGTCAGCAGAACAGCCCTACAGATGGATCAGGCATCTCAGTACCAGGCTGGTGCCTACTGCAGTCCCGTTGACATCGGCATCTGTCTACCACCTCCGAAAAGCTGGCTTTTAGGGAAGAGCAAGCTCCTGAGGTTTGTTGGGAGCCGTCCCTTCCCCGTGGCCAGTACTGACCACAGGCCATTCTGAAAGGCATGCTGCCTGCAGGCAGCGCGTGGGTGCCTGCCTACAGCCATGCTCAGGCAGCATGTGCTGCAGCATCTTCTGTGTAGGGCTCCATCTCCTGTGACCCAGAGGAGCACAGGTTTCCCGTATCAGGCTTGTGGCTGCACAGACTTTGCCTTTGCCAGAGCATTAGTTTCCAGAGGTGCTTCTGCCCCCTTCAGAAGACTCTGGTGCTTTGGAAAGAGACATCCCCACCACCAGGGTCTCCTGCACATGGCACTGTTGCAGGTGCTCCATAGGGTTGCTGTCAACATACATTTCATTTAGTTTTGTTCTGTTCTGAGAAAATGATGTGCCTGGTCCCCACAAGTAAGGGCAGGGCTGGGCTTTCAGGTGGTAAGCTGATTTTACGACTTCTCTGGTACTTACCCAGGAGGCTTTAATTACTGTGTACTGCAGGAGAATTTTCTCCCTTTGCAGTAGAGTATAGAGCAGTGTCAGTACTGGCCAGGTACAATCACAGCACTGGTATATTTGGCTAAATTGTAACTAAAAGCAGCTGTAAGGGAAAGTTCTGAAACAAGGCAGCACAGTTGCAGACTCCAGGAGGTTTCCTCCGTATTGCCTGAGTCTGTGATTAATATAGGCAGATGGGCAGTCCAGCGCTGGATTGCACCTACACCTGGAAGTCACAGCTCCTGCCTGACGTGGCTGTTGGAGACACCCAGAGCAGTTAGCCCTGCAGACCTCATTGTCTGCATCGAAAAGGGATGGTTTGGTTCATGTTGACTTGTCCATTACTAGAGCTTCTTTCTTGTTCCCTGTAAGTGCTGGGACTTCAGGCGGTAGCAGAGGAGAGCTGGTTGCTTTCTCTGTCGGTGTTTTTCCCCCTTGTCTGTTAAATTATGCTTCTCGTATTTGTTTCATAAGGATACGGTTCCAACTTCAAGGATGTATTTTCTTGTTTACTGAATCTTTAAGGCACTAGTGACACTTTACAAATCGTGTATCACGGCATGCAGTTACTGTATATATATGGCTTCCAGCCCACGGAAAATTATGTGCCTGGAGTCCTCATGTAACACATCAATAATGCAGGTGACAAAATTGGCTATAAGGCTGGGTTTCCTAGGTTAATTTTATCTGTATTCCCTATCAGTTTGTATCTTTGATGACCAGTACAAAAAATGGATCCTTGAGCTATCCCTCAGGTGACTCTTTTCTGAGCTGTGACTTAGGATTCCTTCACCATGCGCTGGCTGTCACCAGCCCCATGGTAGGGAAGTGTGGGGCAGTGCTGCTGAATTGTGCAACCGTGGGATCCAAGGGGGGGCAAGCCTGGTGGGATGGGTGTATCTGGAGTCACTGTGGTAACCTGGTTTGCTCACATCAGGCTCCTTCTCCTGGCTAGGAAACCAATTAAATTGTCATCTGTCCAACTCTGTCCTCCCCAGGGACCAGGGCTTCCACTTAACCTTTTCATGACTTAATTATGATGCATGTATGATGAGAGGGCAGCACTGGTTGTCATGCTGATGCTCCTGTTTTGTGAAGTACAGTGCTGATATTCTACAGAGACCGTATGTCTCATTATCATTATATAAATAATTTACTTGACATTCAGAGAGCCTGAGTCTCCCCTTTTTCTCATTTTCAGAGGTTCAGGCAATATACAAGGTCTTTCTCGCCTTAAACTTTGTATCCATCTGGGCCTGCATCTAGCGTAAGTTATTGGGCACCTAGTTTTGCAGCTGCAGTCTACAGCAAGGTCGTGTTTGTGGTTCTTTGAGCTTCAGGCTATTGAAAAAAACTTGCTGGTCAACACAGATCCAAAGAGTTGAATTTAACATGGGGGAAGTCCTGAGGGATTTGGAGAAATCAGATGTTAACGTTAGCGTTTCTAAAAATAGGTAAGATGACTTATCAACTGTTTGCCACTTAAGCTAGTTTCCATCAAAGGAAGAAGTCATGGAAAGCTGTTGATAAAAACCATCTCAGATCATTCAGCATGTTAACATCTCGTCAGGCAAACTTGGTCCGGTACTAGCTAATGGCTATCTGATTTAGCAGAAAAATCTTGCATAAAAATTTTAAATAAAATAATAAGTAGTATGGTAAATGATGGAAATATTTTTATCTGTGTTACATCAGTGTCTATACATTTCACACGAAAGAAAGAATGTAGGTCACATTTACTGGAGTGACCTGATGTCAAAGGAGATGTATGTGCAAGATCATCCACTGACTCTGTTACTAAATCTACTGCTTTATTAGGGTTTTGACACAGCTCTTAAAAAATACATTGTTTTGATAATAGACTTAGACCAGGGGTCCTCAAACTAAGGCCCGCGGGCTGGATACAGCCCCCCAGGGTCCTCAATCCGGCCCCTGGTATTTACAGACCCCCCCTGCCGGGGGTTGGCGGGGGGGGGGGGGAGAACCAAGCAGCCGCAGATGGCTGCCTGCTACTTCAACCGCGTGCCGGCCCCCTGGTTAAAGTTCGAGGACCACTGACTTAGAGTGAAAAGTAATTTACCTAGGCCTGTTGATACAGTACATCACTGTCTATATTGCTAACAAAACTAAACCATGCTTTCTGCATACATCAGCTGAGGTGAGGCAGACCTGCAGGGACCTTTCTTGAAGGCTCTGGCCGTTGTCATGCATGATATCAGACTAGATAATCACGTTTTTTTCTGACGTGCTTTTTGCATGTGTTTAAGGCAAATGGTTTGTTCAAGCATCACCAGCCACTAAAGAAGACATTTGGTGTTTGATTTCTTAGAAAGTTAGCCTGGATCCTTCAGTGCATCCTGCTCAGAGCTGTCCCTACACTAGCAAAGAGTGTCCTTTTACCAATGGCTCTTCCGAATGAAGATGAGACAGTGAATCCTGCACAGACTAAAGATTCCTGTGAGAAAAAGACACCTCCATCAATCCACTGAAAAGCCCTGAGTGAGAGCCTTTGGTTCACCTGGCTCTGAAATTGCCAGCCTGGCCAGGGTTTGGGGAGCGTGTCTCTCTTTAGAATTCCTGAGCTCTGCATCTGAGCCAGCTGTTTCATGCAACCGTGGCCTCGCTGTTGCATTTCTTACCACCCAGTTTCAGCTTCTCCCCTACCCATGTGAGAATTACTCTGCTCGAGGCAGGGACAGTACGAGCTATCACAGCCAGACTGTGAGAGTCCCTTGTGCTGGTCTTGGTGCTGGTTTGCAGGCCCTTCTTCATGCTCCTGTATTAATTACACTTTAGAGAAAGTCATGCAAAGTAACGCATCACAACATCACATACACCATTTGCCAGGAATCTGTATGCACCCCAGTCAAGACCACTAGACCTAAACTTAGTGCTTGCGTAGAGCAGGGGGCTGAGATAGTCCACGTCACCACCACTGGTGCCAGGAACTCTGCATCGCACTTTTAAACTGATGCTGTGCAAGTGGCAGTGCCGTGCTGTTGGCCAGCCACTGGTCAGCAACCCAAACATGGATGTTTCAGGTGCTGGCATCTTTGGTGCATGACATATGCTGCATCATTTAGCAAAACAGTGGCTTGTTAGCCTCATCTCCTCCTGGTGGTTTAAGTGTGTTCAAGAGCTACTCAGCGGAATAACTGCTGTATTGCTGTTGCAGGAGAGGACTTCTGCTGTACAGCTGCGATTGTTACTTGACAGCTAGCCTTGAACAAAGGGGCTGTCCCAGGGAGAGCAGGAGAAAAACCCACTCACTGACCCTCCGGTGTGTATCACGCTTGGCAGGAGAGTGCACATCTGTCAGAGCGTGTCTGGGGGTTTCAGCCCCTTACTGCTAATGCATCAATAATTTTCTTTGTCGGTGACAGTCAGGTGACGTGGAGTATAGTCTCTTGTTTCTGCAGGCAGGGAATACAGAGTAGTTGGCACAGGTGGTTTCAGGATTGCACCTTCACCCCCCAACTCCCTCACTTGCTGCATACTCCAGTATCTGGTAGCCCATCTTCAGCTTCATCTTTGAGGCTGCCTCCAGCTGAGAACAGCTCCAGAACCAGTGTAGCACAGATCACCAGAGGTGGCACAGTCCCCTCGCTAGTCCTGGGACTGCCACTAAGTGGAGGAAGAGCTGGAATGACCCTGTAGATGCTGCTCTCTGGAAGGCTACACAAGTCAGTGCCCAGGTGTCGTAATGCCAAGAAGCAGCACTTTTCCTGGAAAGGTAACTTCTCTCTTCCCTCACCTGTGGCACCAGCTATTCAGAACAGCTGCCTGCCTGATAACACCTGAAAGCAAGTAATGAGATTGCATGCCATTAGAAAAGGGATGTCTCGAGCTTCAGGTGTCATATAAGGCCTAGTGAAGAGGTCCTCACTGATCCAATGCTATGGTCTTGTCTAGCGAGACGTGAATCCCCTCTGCCCAAAAGCAGCTACACAAGCAGCAGGTCTGTTTGCAATAAAAATCTTCTCAGAGCATTGTGACCAGCCCCTGAAACAGCCACAGTGATATATTCTGTGCTGGGGACAGCAACCCATCAGGGTACTGCAGGCAGTTTCGGGTGAGCGGAGTCTGGCCAGCACATAAAAAGTAGCTGTGGCCTTTCTGCTTAACTTCTTTAATGGATTGGGTGTTTCTGAACATCTGCAGATCTGCCCTTGATAAACAGGCAAAGGAAGCTTGTTCCTTTGTCGCATCACACAAGGTGCATACATCATATGGGCATCTCTCTGCTGTAAGTAGGACATTCCCCATGCAAAATTACTTCATCCTGGATGGACAGTGAAGCAAGATGTGCTGGAGCTGGATAAAGTAGGCGTGCTGCCTGGGTCCATCTGAGAAAGTCCCTTCCCTGGAAATGGTGGGCTTTTTGAGGGTGGGAGCAGGTTTTCCAACCAGGAATGCAATTCATATCTCACTGATGGAGAATGGGGTTCATATGACTAATGTTGATGTCCATCAACCAGTGGCTCTCTGCTCCTGAGCTAATGGTCTCCTGTAGAGGACCAGCATGAGAGGGGCACCAGTCTGGGGCACTGGAAGCAGGTGCCATGTCTGCAGCTCAGGTGAATGGTGCACATGGCTTTTTCTCTGCTGACTAGGAAAAAGGCCTGGAGCTGCTAACGCAAATGTAGACATGGAAGGAGTGAGTTCTTCCCCTCTTGGCATTGTTCATAGATGTCCTCATTTTGTCTGTGGTACTGGGAGGTGGATGAGGCTTTAGGGACCTTGTGGGAATATATGTGACTCTGGGAGTCACACATGTCCAGGAGGCTCTGGGGCTCTCTCAGAGTCTAAAGCTGATGAATACTGTAGATATGTAGCATTACCTCTGGTTCCTGCCTTGATGTCAAGCTAAGCCTTGCATACGTGTTCTTTCTGAACCAATGTACAGATATTTTCCTAGGCTCCTGAACATTCTTGTCCACCTTTTGGTTGCTTTTTGCCACACTCAATCTCTCTCTCTTTGTGTTTTGCAGCTGAAACCCCAATTGAGGAGTTCACCCCAACCCCAGCCTTCCCTGCACTCCAGTACCTGGAATCGGTGGATGTGGAAGGTGTCGCTTGGAGAGCAGGGCTTCGCACAGGAGACTTTCTGATCGAGGTGAGCCCGGATGCGGCAGGGAGAGTGACCAATGGCTGCCAGCAGCGTCTTGGTCTGCAGGGCAAGGGTCTACAGTTTGCATAAAGTTATTTTCCTTTATAAAGTGCTTTGGGAGCTGGGTGGTAATTGTTCCTGAAATGCCTGCTGCCTAGATACCTTGATGAAAAAATGTACTTCAGGTACAATAATTTCAAACAGATACATGCTGTCTGTGCTAGAATATGAGCTGACAGGTTCCCTTCTGCTGACTGAAATTATGGGAAAAATGGAGGTTGGAGAAAAGATTCATTAGATGCCTTCTCTGGAGGCCAATCAGGATTGTTTTGTACTGATACTTATTACAGCTTTTACCCAATGTGGCACAAGTATTGGGGATCTAGAAAGAAGGATTACATTGACTGGGTACATAGAGCTCTGCTCTTGTATCTCCCCTTTGGCCCCTTCCCTTTCTCAAGAGGGCGATGCCGGGGGCTCTGTACTGCCTTCACTCTGCTCTGAGGCCACAGCTGACTGGATTTTCCTGGGCATGTTTAAAAGAAAGGAAAGCCAGGATTAGAGTCACTGGCAGCTTCACGTTGAACAAGTGGCCAGAGGGCTCAGCAGCAAGGCACAGCGAGGCGACACAGAGGTGCAATCTCCCCAGAGCACAGGGGTAGGACTCTGGAGCTGGCTGGCAGGTCTCCAGCAGTGACAGCACTTGCTTGTTCCCACAGCTTGGCATTATTATTATTTTATTACTATTATTGTTGTCGTTGTTATTACTATCATTATTATTATTATTATTATGTTCTTATTTGTATCAGTGTATGCGCATAATGTCAGCGACAGGTCAGGACAACACTGTGATATGTGCTGTATGGCGCACAGCCCCTGCACAGAGCAGGTGGTGACAGCTGGGTCCCAGCACAGGGACAATGGGATGCTCCCGTGCTGATGCTCACTGCCTCTGGACAGTGAGCTGACGCTGCAGGGAGCAGTCTTGGCATATCAGCTGCTTCATCTTGTAGTGAATGCAACAGAGGATGGTTTTAAGGAGCGATTTAAAAGAGAGCAATAACATTGATTTGTTAGTGTTTATAGGGACTCTTCTCTCTATAGGAGGAAGGTGTAGGAGACATAACTTGCAAGTGAAAATTATGTTCAGAATCCATGCCAAATGGATATGGTATGAATAGGCCAAGTCTGCATTTCTTAAAGCCGGAGATAAGGCCGTTACAATAAGGCAGCTGAGAAGTGGTTAAAGTGTTGGTGGATCACTCGGTCAAGATGCTCGTTTCTGTACCTTAATTGTTAAAGAGATCCCAGAGAATTTGTTTCAAACAGAGGTGTATACACAGTCCGTGCAGGAAGGGATGTGAGGTGAATCCTGCCCCTTCCAAGGGGGTGGCAGCAGGGGTGGAATGAGGCTGAATTGACACCATCCGTGCTTAGATGGGATGGGAAGGGAACCTTTGTGTGAAGGTTTGAGGTAGGCGGAGTGGTTGGGCCTCTCCTCATAGCAAGTGCTGAGCAGCGCATGCTGAACAGGCGGTCTGTACAGTCAGAGGAAGGGCTGGCATCCTGTGGGATTTTGCTTTCTTGCATCTTCACGTGCAAAAATCATAAGGCTTTAAATCCAGCAATGCAGTATATGACGCTGGTCCAATGTGGTGGTGGTGGTGTGGTGTAGGTTGTGGCTGTGCGTGGTGTAAGGCAAGCAGAGCTGCATGCTTCTGGCGGGTGGATGTGTGAAGTGCTCCTGGTTGTGGAAGTGCTCCTGGGCCAGTGGTGAGGCTTTGCTGAGCTCAGCTGCTGCAAATCTCTCTGCAGTCTGAAGCTCACACTGAAAAATGCTCTGTTTTCCAGGGGTGGTCCTCACAACCATACCAGGCAGTTGGTTGAGGCACCCTGGAGCTTCCATCACTGCTCTGTGGGATCTTTCTAGCTGCGCTTTCTCAGGAGCAAGTACCTCAGACACAGTGATGGACTTGACCTTGAATGCGTAGTTGATGGAAACCCTGTGCCTGAAGCAGGGACTGGCTGTGGTGTGTCCGTGCTGAGGCACTGGCTGTGGTGGGCCCTTCGTCCAAGGCAGGGAGTCCTGCGCACGGTGCCATGCCCACGCAGCTGGCTGCAGCAGGGCAGGTGGGAGGGCTGACAGCCAACTTGCAGAGATGTGGAGCCATGTGCTGCCAGGAGCACGGGGAATCCCGTGGCCGGTGAGCCACAGGGGGAAGGGGAGGGGGGAGCCAGGCCTGAGGACCTCGCAGCAGAGGTACAGGTTGGCACTTGGGCTTGCTTGCAATGGGAAGAGCACACCCTCTTCAGCTCTACAGAGGGACAAGGGTCTGGAGCACAAGTCCTGTGAGAAGTGGCTGAGGGAACTTGGGTTATTCAGCCTGGAGAAAAGGAGGCTGAGGGGAGACCTTCTCACTCCCTACAACTACCTGTAAGGAGGTTGCAGCAAGGTGGGGGTTGGTCTCTTCTCCTGAGTAACAGGCGACAGGATGAAACAGCCTCAAGTTGCACCAAGGGAGGTTTAGATGGGGTATTAGGAAAAATGTCTTCACCAAAAGGGTTGGCAGGTGCTGGAACAGGCTGCCCAGGGACATGGTGGAGTCGCCATCTCTGGAGGTGTTTAAATGACATGTAGATGCAGTGCTCAGGGACATGGTTTAGTGGTGGACTTGGCAGTGCTGGGTTAACAGTTGGACCTGATGATCTTAAAGGTCTTTTCCAGCCTAAATGATTCTGTGATTCTGTGTCTTCTTTCTGCGGTTAGTGGGGCCCAGATTTCCCCTCCGTACTTGCAGCAAACCTCCTAGGGAGCAGCTCCCAGTGGGGCCGTTTGCTCTGTCCATCCTGCGCGTGGGCACAGATCTTACAGCCAGAAAGTCCCCCAAAAGCTGCGAGCAGGCAGGTGCTGGCAAAGGCTGCGTGACCCAAATAGCCTGCTGCCAGCAATGCTATTTGTGCTGTTGTGTGTCTTCTGCAGCCTCCAAAGAAAGCCAGTGAAGTACCAGTTGTCATAAATCTGATAAAATGGTTATAGAGCTGATTCTTTTTCTGATACATAGTATCATTACAAAGCAAGGAAGAATATTAAAGGCATATAAAGTCATGGAGTGTGTGAGGAGCAGGTTAGTGCTGCAGTGGAGCAGCCTTGTCCTGGCTGAGACTTGCAGGCCCTCTCCCCTCCCTCCCAGTTTGGATGTTCAACTGCGGAATAAATGTATTTAGCCGATAACCTGCCCTAAGCGGGTTACCATTCCCTTGGGACCAGACAGCTGAGCTGACTTCCCTTGTGGCTGCATGATCATTAAGTCTTTGGCAAGTGGAGCAATAAGCATGTGCGGTTTCCTTGGGAAGGGAAGCTGGAGGTGGGTTTAGAATGAGCACAGCAGCTTTGCCTTAATGTACAGCCACATTGGAGGGCAGTATTAGGAAAGGGAGATGTGTTATAGCTTGAAGCCTTGTACAGGTCTGGGACCACTTTGATCATCCTGTGCAAGTGTGTGGATTAGAGAGGTGTTAAATTTGGGTAGAAGGTGCATGGGCATTTTAAGTTTGAGACTTCATTTCTAGCCTTGTGACTTGTAGCCTGAGACCATCTCTTGCTGCAATTAATCTTTAGTTTTTTAGCTTTAAAGATATCTTGGTATTGGAGATCAGTGCTAGACAGCCAGATACATGTAAGCTGCTTTCACATTGGAGTTAGCAAATTCAGATAACAAAGTACAGGTGGAAAGCCCTGAGACATGTTTGCAGGCAGAGAAGTGTTTAGTGACACTAAACTGACCTTGTGAGAGCTGACCTTGTCCGGTGGTGTGGAGCATCTCCTCCAGTACCACAGAATGGCTCTTTCATGCAAGGACAGGTGGCAGGGACACTGCTTACAGCTCCAAGCAAGTCCTGACCTGCCCTAGTCTTCCTCACACTAATTCAGCAGCTGGGAGAGGGGTGGCCATGGGTGCTGGAGGCAGTCCGGTGGGTGCTCCAGCAGTTCCCGTTCCTCCGCGAGGCTCCCCTTTGCAGGAAGGAGTGAGATGTGTTTCTGTGGGGCATTGTCACGAGGAGTGAGCAGAGCTACCTGACAGGTTAGACCTGGGAGTCCAACTGATGGTGACTTGAAAGAGACAGCAAAGATCACCCAGAGAAGGAGACCTGCAGAGGGGAATCTGCCCCTGACATGGGAGCAGAGCTTCAGGCAAATTCAGCATTTAGCATTGAAGCTGTTTCATTAATTAATACCAACCTACAATAACTGTAGTACGGGACCTGACTGACTTGTACGGTGTTGAAACTGCAACATCCCAGCCCTCTGGCCAAGCCTGCTGTGCCATGCAGCTGCCCCAGCCTTTTAGCCTTCCATTTCTCTGCAGCACCTTCTGTATGAATGGAGGGCATGACTGGCCTGGACCAGCTGAGCCTGCTTTGTTGGCAGGTTGGGGTGGCTTTGCCAGTGGGATCCATGGGATGGCTGTATGGAGTTCAGGATGCTCATTTGGTGAGCATTGGTGTCCTCACCTGATACTTTCTCCATGTTCCCCTGTTTGGAACATGCGTTCCCAATGGGGACACATGCACATAGCACAATATACACATAAGCACACAGCCTGCCACGTGGATCAGAAAACACAGCATCATGCAAACACAAACAGCACAAATGACCTGACCCTGTTCTTCCCCAACTGATCACAATGAAAGCCTGTCAGAAGAGAATGTATACATATATGCATATGTATATACAATATGGATCCCTCTAGTAGCTAGCCTTGGACCCCCAGTCTGCCCAGTAGCTGGCCCCTAGCTCCCCCAGTCTCCCCTCAAGTTGCTGGCATCTTGAGCATGTAAACCTCCGAGACCCACTTACTGGTGCTTGGATCTCTTGACACACGCGTGCACAGGATTCCCCAGGCCTTAGATTCTTGGTCTGTCCGCCAGCTGGTTTCCAGTCCTGGGTCTCCCCAGCTGCCTAATGCACAGGCACGCACAAACACAAACCAGTGTCCCTGGCAGCTGCTCCAGACACTGGGCCTTACCAGTAGCTCTCAAACCCACTGGTCAGTCTGGTCCCTCCAGCAGAAATTCCCAGACCCCCAGTCTTTCCAGTATCTGCCCCAGGTCTATGACTCTCTGATCCCTGGCTCCAAGCCTCTTATCCTACTCACTGGCCAGTCCAGCTTGATGATTCCACACAAATTAAATGCACCTACACATGCATCGACATATGATACGCAGGCAGTCCGGTCTCCGGAGCTGCTGGCACCCCAACACCTATGGGACTCTACCACCCACAGCCCTTTCCCCACTTGCTGGCAGCTATACCTTCATGCACATGCACACAGAGGTACACAGTACGGAGCGCACCCTCACCCAGAAGGATGGCAACAGAGGCAGTGCAGTGACAAGACATGTCAGACTGTGGTGGCCGAGCGCAGAGCATAGCCAGGCAAGCGGACTGACAGCAACCTGGTATTCAGCTGGCCTCTTCCACCCCTGTGCTTTGTTCTCCTGTGCTTGTTCTTGCCTGATTCATCATCCCTCCCTTTTCTTGCCTTTGTTCTTGCACCGAGCATCTCAGTAGGTCTGGCACAGTCCCAGAATGCACTTTCTGGCATCCCATAATGAGTCCCATACCCCTGGAGGCAGTAGTTGCCCTCAGTCTGCAGGGTGACTTGGAGAGATCCTCTCCCATCAGCTTATCCCGTGGGTCTGGAACACAGAGCAGGGACTGTCCCTCTGCTGCAGGGGGGCTGGGGTAGCTGAGCCAGGGTGCCCCACTGACACTGATCAGGTCATAGGGGTGCCCCCAGCTCTCATTGTGGCTCTGCTCTGTTATGACTGTGGTGATTAGCCTTTGATCGCCTAATCCACCTAATCACAACCCATCCCTTCTGCAGCTGCTACTGCCTGCTCACCCCTCTCTGTTGGAATGTATCTCCTGCTGATCACAGCTTTAACGGAAATCCCTGCTGCCAGGCTGCCCAGCATCCTTATGCTTCTCCACCTTGGATTGTCTTCTGGCTCTGAGCTGTAGCAGAGGGAGCCAGGAGCTGTGGAGAGATGTAACCTCAATCCTACAATGCCACCTACCAACAGAAATGAAAGCATCAGAAGAAGCACGTTTATAATTTTGCCCTCACAGTTAAAGCCGAGGCCCTTACACCAGCCAAGACCCCAGTCTTCCAAGTGTTTTAGCTCTAAAGTACCATAATAGACTGGAATATCTGGCCCTTCCTCTCCTTCTGCAGAGATACCATCTCTTTTTTTCTCACCTTCTGGACTTGTTGCTTTTTCTTCTCTCTTTTGTCATGCTTCAAATCCTCTCTCTCAGGAAGTCTAGATACTTAAGCCTTCTCTTCATACTGGAGTAAAGAGGTTCATTTTTTAATCCCAGCAAACCATGTGGAGTGGTCACTGGTGCTAAATCTCCTGCTTTTTGTGTTGACTCAGCCCCTGCTTGCTGCAATGTATGGAAATCTGATCCCAGTTTTATTACTACTGAAGATTTTGTGTACTGCCTAGATGGTAAGCTTGTAGGGGAGCTGTCAGATGCCCAGACCTGGTTGTCCTGACCTGATTAGTGCTATGCCCACAGGGAGGGAATTCTGCCTCAAGGAGAATAAAGCCTGCAAGACAGTGGGGATGCTCAGGTCATTTTGCATAACACACAAGAGGGCAGAGAGATTGCATCCTGCACCTCTTTCCTCTTTGTGCCTCTCTCTGTTAGGAGCCTGGACAGAGGCTTCCTGCTTTACTGCTGAGCTTTGGGCTGGCTGAAGGCAGAAAACAGGCAGAACATTGGCAAGGGTCTGCAAGGGGATCTGGTCGAGTTACTTGCATTTGTCTTGCAGGCCTTCAGCATTTTCCCATGAACTGCTGCTTGCTCTTGGCCTTTTGTGTTTAATTTACTTTATATAACCCCTTTGTTTACTTTGTAACCCCTGCCTCGCCATTTCCTTTTTTGACCTCTCCGTGGCTGCTCTGTCAGGCTCAAACTGTACATCTGCTTGTGGTTTCTGATGGGCATGCTCACTGCTTTGTTCATTTACCTAGCAAAAGCACAGAGACTTCCAAAATCTGCATCTGCCTGGGTTTCAAGAAAAGAAGTCCGGGTGAATCTCCAGCAGTAACCGCTTGGCATCTTTGTTGTCTGCTGATCGAGCAACCAAAGGATCCTATTTTGCAGATTCTTAGGCTAAAACAAATACATGAACCAAGTGAAGTTAGTTTGTATCATCAGACCTTCTAAAGAAAGATGGTGGTTTCATCACCGATAAGCAGGCTGCCCTTTCTTCCTGGTGACTAACCTTCCCCATCTGTTACATGAGTGTGATTCAGATCAGCCATGGGCAGACTAGCCTGTTGTGTTGGCTGACATGGGCTGTGCCAGCAGTGAGAAAGGACAGAAAATTCCCAGGGCTTCTGCTTGCTTAGGGCAGGTGGATCAGAGGCATCAAGCTTTGTCCTTGATCTTCCAGTGCTGAGATCACCACCCCTCACCCTCTCTCCCACAGTATTTCTACGTATAGAAATAGCTAGATAAGTAACTCAAAGTTTACTCAGCATCTCTTTTAGCTGCATTTCCATCATATGCACTCCGAGCAGAGTGGTTGGAGAACAGCTCTAACGTGAAGCCAAGTGGCAGCTTTTCTCTGGTTGGCTTCGTTAACACCGGCTTGTTAGTGTTCTTGTTCACATTCCAACATCCAGGTGCCAGCTATCTGTGGGACACTTCAATTTCCTAAATACTGCTGTGGTCCTGCAATCCACAGGGCTGCTGCAACACCACAGTTGATCTCAGTACACAGCCTTTGGTAGATATCTACAGTGGGATTGATCTCATCTCACTTCAGGCTTCAGTTACCTGGGTGCCTGCACCTACCTGTGTCTAGTCTGCCAGTTCTGCCTGTGGAGGCCAAATAAACATGGAGATGGAATTCGGGGAGTAGTGAATTCATCTGACCTAGCCTGGGGTTTGCCTTAAGATGTGACAGATGTGGTGGATTCGCTGACTAGCTCTCCCCTGACCAGACAGGGATCTCAGGGCAACTTTTCCTGGTGTAGGTGCCCATTTTGTGGACAGCACGTTCTGTCAGGTGAATCCCAGCACTGTGGTTTCTTGGCAAAAGGGACATTATTTTATAGGACTGTGTGTCAGAAATACCAGGCATGGAGCGGCAGCTTGGAGCGTTTGGGTTTTGTTCTCTGTGCTGCCAGGGGTTTCTCTCAAAGGAACTGCTGGAGTCTGAGTGCTGTCAACACTATGGGTATAGCTGTGTGTGCAACAGCCACTGATACTTCTCTGGTTTATGGGTGGCAAAGCCTTGACAACAAATCAGCGATGCCTCTTCAACATGAAGTCAGAGAATTCTGTGGTGTCTGTATGCTCTGAGTTGTTAATCTCTCTGCAGACTCCAAAGTAACACTGAGATTGCTGTGAGTTTGTCCTCTGCTGTCCTCCAGCAGCAGACACAGGAGAAGGAAGCCTTTCCTGGACACAGTGCTTTCATTTGTAGATTCAGTCTTTGAACATGATTTTGAGCATGGTGTTTCCATGGCCTCAAAAAGAGATCTGGTTTGTACCCTCTGTGTCCAGGGCGCTGACTTGGAGTCCATCTGTCTCACAGAAGTCATCGCCAGTTCATGGTGGACCAGGAACTTAAATAGCTCTAAGACTTTCCTCTGGTTCATCACTGCGGAGCCCATCACATCTAGGTGTGTTGAGCCATATGGCTGTAGGCGAGAGTGTTTTACCATACCCCAGACCTTGTGGTACACGTGGAGGCCTGGCTTTATTCTGTTAAGTCCTGAAAGCCATACTGTGACTGTGTTGCTAGAGATGCCTCCATCAGCCATACCTTCAATGGTGGCAGGACATGACCAGTCTCTGCCATGAACATGCAGGTTTTTTACTCCCCCTATCACTGCAGCTACCTCTGTTTGGCTTCCCAGTGCACTTCTGCAGCATCTCCAGTCTCCCAGATGTTTTTTCTTAGATGCCTCTGGAAACTGCACAGCTTTTCTGTCAGTGGCCTAGATGTCAGATGGAGACTGTTCATTTCCTGTGAGAAATACTCCTTTTAATAACAGAAAGACAATTAGCAGATGGGTTTTTGTGCCTTGGTGGGCCCTGTTTTCAGCCTGAGTCTAATCCTTATCCACTGTAGAAACTTGTGTTCCTGTTACACATGAGATGAGTCTTTTTTACATCCTAAAATGGAGGGATTTTCTCCATAGTTCCCCAAGCATGTGTCTCAGTACAGTTTCCAAATAACTTTTGGTGGGAAAATGGAGAGAATATTGTCCCATCGCTCCTTGTGAGGGCTCTCTGGGGATCTTTGAGGGTTTTTCTATCAATGAATTCCTCTGTTTTACAGTGAAATCGTAAGTTTGGGCTGATTATCCTCCTGAGCCAGCTTTTGAACCCACAGCTGTATGTTCTCTTCTCTGTACAGTCATAGAAGTGCTAGTTGGAAGGGTTCTCTGAGAAGGACTACATTAGGTCAGCTGTGGATCTGTCCAGCCAAGCCTTAGAAACCTTCTGCAGGATGGTGGTGCTGCAGACTTTTGGGTGGCCTGTTCTGGGGCTGCACTGCGCTCCTGGGAGATATTTGGTTTTGCTGAAGTCCGAATCCAGCCTGAAGCTCCCAAACCACAGTTTGTAGCTGTTGGCCACATTCACTACATGATCTGCTACTTCCAGGAAGAGTTTGGTTTTGCCATCTCTGTAAGTGCCCTGCGAGCAGTTGTAGACTGCTTGCTTTTTTTTTGTCGTGCAATCTGGGTTTGGACCTCTTCAATTTCTCCCCATCTCTCTTGAACTCAGTGGCCAAAAACTGAACACTGAAAAATGTTACAGGTGCAGCCTCACCAGTGCTGAGTAAAAAGGGTGATAATGTCCCTCAATCTGCTGACCGGGCTGTGTGTTATGTTGCCCAGCATGCAGTTTGCCTTCCTCTCTGTGAGGAGGTTTTTCTTCCTTATAGGAGAGGTGTTCTATCCCACTGATCATTTTTGTGGTCCCCCTCTCAACCTACTCCAATGGATGCAGCTGCCCTTTTAAGAAGTCCCCAACCTGTTGCTTCCCCACTAGTAGCTGCCCATCTTACATTATCCACTACACTTCGAGATCTGGAGCATGCTTTATCCATGAACGCTGAAACATAAACCAAAATTAAACACTTTGGTCATGTCTGTATTTTCCATGACTGATTTTACATCAGCAGACTCGCATTTTCCCTGAACTTCCTTTTGGTGCCAGTGTACCACTAGAAGATATCCTTGTTCTGCTTAACGTCTTTTGAAAGTCTTTGCTGCAGCTGGGCTTTGGTCTTCCTGATATTGTCCCTGGTGCTTGAGCATTGGTTTTATTGTTTGCGTACCTGTCAGTGTTTCTCCTTCTTGCAGTTTATTAAGTTCATTAAGAAGCTTGATACCTTATCACACTAACCTGCAAAAATACCCGGTCTTCCTAAATGACAGGGTGGGTGGGTTGTTCCTGAGATCTCAGAAATTTTTCTTCAATGACCAGCACCCTCTTCCCTCTTGGGCTGCTTCTCAGGAAGCTGAAGTCTGTCCTGAACCTCAGGATCCCAGCTCTGCTACTCACCTTTCAAGCCTTCCTCCAGGAGCTCAGTGCAGCCACCTCGCAGTTGCTGCAACCTGAGCTGCCCTGTTGACCACATTTGTCACCAGTTTTTTCCCTGTTGGAAAAAGCAGGGCAAGTCAAGCAGGTGGTCACCTCTAGCAGCCAGTGTTTGTGTTAGGATATTGTCACCAGCAGTCTCGGAGCCTCGTGGATTCCCTGGCCAGTGATCCATTTCCTTCCCAGCAGAAGTCTGGACCATTGAAATCCTGGAGAGGATGAAGGCTTGCAAGACTTCCAGTATTTGTTGATGGACAACCACACCCACCACCTCCTCTTGGGTGATGGTAACAGACCCAGCATCCCTCCTGCTCATAGCCTAGGTTCAGAGACTCTCAGAAGGCATGTCTGTGCTCCTACATTGCAGCTCTGTGCAGTTGGGAGCTCCATCACACGGAGACAATTTTCCTCCCCACCTGTCTTCCCTGAACACCCTGTAGGCAGCTGTGGCCACATCTTGATCAAGGCATGCTATCCCAAGTCTCTGAGTCAGACCACATCATGGCCCTGTGACTGCAGTAGGGCTTGCAGTTCTTCATGTTTGTTGTCCATGCTCTGTGAACCGAAGGAAGGTCTGAATACCCAGTCCTCTGGACAAGAAAATGAATGTCCTCTTGTGGACCTTTACTGGCATACCTCCTCCATACCTTCCTCTCTTATCTCTGGGCTTAGGTCCCCACTCTCTGATGACCCTAATTTAAAACCCTTCTCTCCACATCAGTAAGCATGGTTGCAAAGGTGTTCTTCCCTCTCATAGTTACACAGGGTCTTTCTTTTCCTGGTAGTCTTCCATCATCCTCCAGCGAGACACCAGGATCAAGGAAGCTGAATCGCAGCCTGCAGCATCCGCTGCATGGCCAGGCATCAATCTGGCAGATGTGTGCACTTCACAGTGGGTCTTCATTTCAAACAGAAGAGTTACTGGGGGCAGGCTCTGTGGAGAACACAGCTGGAACACAGTCTTGCTGTGTCTCCATCGCCCTTGACCCCAAAGCCCTGCAGTCACCTTTGAGCTGCTCAGGGTTTGTCATGGGTGTATCGCTGTTACCCACCTGGATGAGCAACAAGGGGTAGTAATCAGGGCAGGGGAGTCCCACAATCTTTCCACAACACTGGCAAACCTGAGGGCAGGCAGCAAACCTTCCAGGACAGTATTTCTGGTTGCCACATACAGTGTCTTTGTCCCATGTCTGGTGACAGCCTTCCCCATGACAATAACATGGGCTGGGGTAGATAGCAAAAGACCTACGTGCTCTTCCTCACTCTTTCCCAGCACAAAGTCACCTAGCAGAACCACTGGAGGTTTTTAGCCAAGGTGGCCTCTGAATTGCGTCTCTGTTCTTTCCTGAATTTTGTTCTTCCAAGGGAGAGCTCTCTCCATTTTAAATGCATTTTGTTCTTCTGTATCCATTTGACAAGATCTTTTAGGCAGACCCCTGTGCCTCTGGTGTTCCGCAGCAGAGGTGGCTGAGGAGGCAGTAACCAAGTGCAGAGACAGTCTTACTGGAGAGCAGCACAGGACAAGGTTTTGGTACCTGAGGTGGAGCTGCCAGCAGCCCTCCAGGCGTATTTCAGCAGGGCTTCGGCGTCCTCCAGGTTGCCTTTGGGAAGTGTCTCCATTCTGGAGTTCACTGCGTACCACAGGTAACACCATTGCTAGTGCTGCAACTTCTAGGTGAGACAGGGTTGGAGAGAACAGTGCTGTCACTTCCCCAGCTAGGAACTCTCCCTGCTGTTGTCACCTCTTCACTTCGGTGTTGCTGTGTGGCATGAATCGCTGAATGAGGGTGCACATAGGTAAGTGAATTGAAGGGAAAACGAAGGTGACTGCTGGCATGTTCCTAGGAATTTGGCATGCAGTGCACAGTCACAACATCTGGGCTCTTTCACTCGGAACTGAAAGGTTTGGCAGAACAATAGGAGTAGGTGGGCTTTGCCCCTTTATGCCACATTCAGACAGCCTGTGTCAACAAATACTGGAGATGCTGCTGAGGTGAAGCATGTCCGTCCTTCAGTCCTGGGATATACACACGGCCAGGGTTTGAAAGTGCTTGTGGACAATGCATTGTGAAGATGCTCTGCTTACTATCTTTACTATCTTTAGAAGGCAAGGAAAGGGGATGTGGCTGTTGCGGTGTCGTGTAGCTGGGTGAAATGCAGTAGCACAAAGACACGTCTTTTCTTGAGGGAAGGTTTCAAACTGCAAAGATTCAGGCAGTCATGCAGAGCGATGGGCTTTATTGAGGTACCTTTGAAGGAAGTGGGGTTTGAATCTGGTTGCTGCTGCAGAGGGTACCCAGGTGACTGTCCCTCCGTGCCCAGCACCAGAACAAAATACGTGCAGACAGTTACACCACGGCGCAGTTAGCGCTCACCTGGCTCGCCGAGTCAGTAGGACAGCGCCAGGCTGTGACAATGCCGCAGTTTAGGACTAGTTTAGACATATTGGGACGTGGGAGTTTGAAAACCCTTCCTTGTCTGACCAGGACTCGAGAGCAGAATCTGTAGTGTCCAGCCTCCTGTCTTCCTCGGAGCCTGGCAGGTTTTAGATCCTTCATTTTTTCCCTTGAGGAGTCTGTAACTAGTGATGTAGACAACAGCCTTTGTACATACACTTCCATTTCATACATACATTGAGCATGTGTGCATGTACACACAGGACTTACGGACATGAAATACAAATATGGATATAAATTTGTGGATATTTTCATTATTTAGGTCTGTATTACATAGTTGTACAAAAGCATTGTTAAAAGAAAATTGCAATGAACAACCGATGTGGGATCTCGCTGCCAAAACAGCGGGGCACGTGGGGCAGTGAGGAGGCTTCTGGGGCAGTGGCTGCATCAGCACTGAAGAGACCCCTGCAGTCACCTGTTCTCGTGGGTTAGGAGAAGACTTCTGCCTCTAATGAAATACTGTTGCTGTGAGGTAATATAATCTAGTATTAATTTCATTTGACAGATTAAAAAAAAAAAAGAGTTGACGGCTCCAATAAAAATGTACAAGTGCAGCGGCAGATCTGATGGTTAGGCTCTGGCTGTGCTTGTCATGGCACGGCATGTCAGCAACCCGTGAGTGTCTGCTGGGGAGGAAGGGCTGCCATTTTTCTAAACCTCCGTTTTTGATATTTGAGAACATAAATTTTGCATAATTAATGAAATCTAAGGGTTATTTGAGGACACACACTGCTAAATGCAGTCCAAAAATTGGGGGGGGGGGGGGGGGGGGGGGGGGGGGGGGAGAAGGAATCTGCTGGGCAAGACATCACCCACTTCAGTGAGATAATGAAGGAGCAGTTAAATATTACTTATAGACACATGTATCCCCTTCTTACTGGAAAGGTTAGCGAGTGAAGGAGAAGGAAATGTGGTTAATTTGAGCTAAAGTGTGTAGGAGGTTGATAAGGGGAGCCAAAGGAAATATCAAAGGCCAATATGTAAAGATAATAAGAAATTTTAGAGCATTAGAAGAAAAAAAAATCTGGTAAGAGATCCATTTCTATATGTAAATGATAAAATTGTATATTCTGGTGCAAAAAAAAAAAAAAAGAAAAAAAAAAGGCAGAAATGTTCTGCTCTGAGTTTGGAACAAATCAGGAGGATGTATCTATCCATATGATGTGCTTGGAACAGAAAGTTTCCCAGCTGTAACCAAGGAGAAAGTGAGATAGTATTTGCTAAAAATAAATATACTGAAATTAACAGGCTTGAATAACATATACCCAAGTGTCTAAAAGAGCCTAGCTGAGGAGTTGTCTGAACCACTAATGTTAATACCTCAAAATCTTGCTAATCTATGGAATTTCGAAGAGTTGGTAGAGAGCTGTTGCTATTCTAATATTCTGAGGATATAAAATAGGTGATTCAGAAAACTATAGCTTGTTTAGCTTGGCATCAGTGCTGGGTAAAATAACGAAGCAATTAATTTGGAACATAATCACCAAGGAATTAGAGAATGAAAATGCAATCAATACCATACAGTGTGGTTCAATGGAAGGTGGAAACAAACCTGCTGTCCTTTCTCAACAGCATCGCAGGACTGGTTAAAGTGAGGACTGTGTTTACATAGGTGTTTTGACTTCCTTAATAACCATGTGACTTGTGTATAAATAAATTTACAATAATTGGAAATAACAGACAAAGGCAGCTTGGTAGCACTGTGAAGTCACGCAGGGGCACATTTTGGAAAATATCCACCAAGGGGAAGGTACCAGTGAGGGGGGCCATCACCAGCAAGGTCTCTTTACGTTTTTTGGTCCCTGGACCTCAACGCTTCTATCAGTGTTTCAAAATAGTGACCAAACCCCGTGTTTGTAAGGATTGCAGGTATCACAGAGTGGGGGAAGTGCTAACAATAAAGTAACTGCTGCAGAATGATCTGACTTTCCTGCTGAAGCAGCCATGTTCCAGCAGACCGTGCAAGGTGACGTGTCTGCAAGTAAAGAATGTAGGTTACAGGATATGAAATTACCCTGGAAAAATGTAATTCGGCAAAGGATATGGGTTTTTCCAAGATAATTGTGTTACCGTTAGTTGATTGCGTAGGATGTGGCAGAGAGATTTTGTATATGTAAAGGACAGACTTCCAGAGTTATGTGAACTTGCCTATTCTGGTTGCAGCTTTGGAAGATCACTGAAACATCACTTTGTGCAAGTCAGGCGTTCACACTGCGGGATGAATCTGACATTACTGAGCGGAATTCTAAAAGGCCCTCAGAATGATTCACAAGCTGAAAAAAGGTTGGAGTTTTAAGGAGTCCATCTTGCTCAGTCTGTTGAAGGAGGGCTGGTGAGGGAAATAGCTCTGGTGTGGGGGTATTGAATTCCGTCGCCTGGCTTGGAGGGAGACAGCTCGTTGCAGATCTCAAGTGCGTGTGCAGGAGATCCTCTGGATAATCACAGTCATGGACTTGAGTGAAATCCCATGTCAACGCATTTCTGCACCAGTGCACCCTGAGCCCAGAGAATGAGATTGCCTGGGAGAGGTGGGAAAGACAGCTTAGAGCTCAAGTTCTTAGAAGGAGCATTTTAGGATCTGGATAGTCTTGCAGCCTTTCTCCAGTGTGAATGCTTTGAGATGCTGAAAGGGAGAAACTGGCAGTCAGAAATCCAGAGAGCTGTGCTCTCTGGAGTGATGTAGGGGTTGGTTCCTGTGGGTGAAGATTTACCCCCGACACCCCCTGAGTTTTGCCTGATGATGTGTGCATGTCCTAGTTGATGGACCCATTGTTCTGCTGGTGGATGGCCACAACGGCACTCCGGAGCAGAACAAACTTCATTCAGGCTTCAGAGCTTACATTCCTCTAAGTAACTTCTTACTGCTGGGAATGTGTGTGATTCAGGTTATTCATTGTCAGGTCAGGCTCCTTTGGTACAGAGAGATACCGCGTAATGAAGGTACGGACGGATACCACCTAACGCGTGGTTCTTTCAGTCTTTCCTCAGAACTCAGCCCTTGTAATTTTCTGATAACAGTGTGCATTTCTCAGAGCTGCTTCTCGCTGGTTAACATCATTCGAGTAATGAAGTGTCCAGAATGGGCCACAGCATGCTTGCTGAAGCTGCAGGAATAGTGCCTTTATCCTCCTTCAGCCATCAAACACTGCATTGTTACAGCTTTAGATACTGGCCGCTGTGAAAGGATTCCTTCTTTGCACAGGGACAGGGTTTTCTGTTCTCTTTTTCCCGCAGTCTGACTTCAGCTGGGAACATTTTCTTTGTCCCAGCACCGTGCTAGGGACTGCATGAATGTCCCATGGATCTCCACATAGGTGGCATCTCCTTGAGGAGTAAGTTTTCTCACGCTTGAGAACAGCCAGATGTGCTGAACCCAGGTCACGGTCCAGTAGCCTGACCAGCTGCTCTTAGATATTGTACACCCGGTGGATTCAGTGTTTCATACTGAGTTTGCTTGAAGTTACTTGCCATTACACAAGATTTTGATTTAGCAGAGTGGTACAGCAATGTACTTAAATTAAATGCAAATGTAAATTACACTTAGCAGAGTGTAGCAGATGCAGTGTACAGCTGAATCACCATACAGATGTGATTCTCATTACCAGTAATCTGCTCACCATCACGACACTGGCTGTCCCCCATCACCTTGAAGGCGTAAGTGGGTTCACACCATCTTAAGTGCGTTGCTGTCTTTGAGGTCCTTCTGTTTGTTCAGTTTTTATATTCTTTGTTGGGCTAATCCAGTTATACAGTCCTTCTGCCCCATTCTAGTCTTGCTAACTCAGGAAGACTTTTGCATTCTTCTCGTTGATTCAAGGGTGGAATTACAGGGCTGGTTGACCCCCTCAGCCAGTACAGCTGGATGATCCACTCAGCTGCTGTAGCCAGTTGATCTAAAACACAGGCCGCACTCCAGTCCCTTTGATGTTGAGATTGGTTCAGCTTTCATTGCAACAGCTCAGGGAGGTCATTCCCTACATTTTTCCCTGAGCTTCAAGGGCACAGCTCTTGCCTATGTTTTCAGACCTTTCTTCTGCTGTAGGGGTTAATTGGTCAGTCACAAGGCGGGGAAGTATTAGTGCTATCAGTCATGTCACTTAAGAGCTCATTTGGAGTAATATCCACCGCCCTAGAGATCCGTGTTCAAGAAAGATTCATTTAGGCTGGAAAAGGAGCATGGAAAAGCTACTGAGATGATCAGGAGAATGGGGGCTTTTTCCCCTGTGGCAGACCACTAAAGCTTCATATCCTTACCAGCTTGCTGGGAGGGATCAGACTGATGGTCCATTAGCCCAGTTCCCTCTCCTCGACAGTGGCATTACAAGATGCTATTAATTAAAGAAAGTACATGTGCCTGGCTGTTTTCAGTTGTCCGTTCCCCTTGTGCCTTCCAGCATCCACTGTCATCACACTGGGAACTTGAACAGGAATGACTCTGCTCAGTCCTGTTAGTATCTGTGCAAGGACCTGCTCTCCAGGAACTCATCTAATCTCTCTCTGAATCTGCCAGTGCTGCCCACCTCCATGGCCTCCTGTGGCAGCCAGCTCCAGATGACCATTGCCTGCTGCATAAAGTCATCTTGCTGTTGTCTGTTTTAATCTGATCTGCCACTAGTCTCACTGAGAGCCCTCTCCTCCTAATTCTGCAGGATTTGGTAGACCACAGCTCCACTTTCACTGCATCCACTGCCCTGGGGAGCTTTGTAAGCCTTGGCCCTGTGCTTCCCTCAGCCTTCTCTTCTCCAGACTGGAGGGTCCCAGCCTTCTCAGTCTGTCTTTGTAGGACAGTTGCTCCATCCCCCTGACCATTTTAGTTGCCCTTCCCTGGCCTTTCTCTAGTTCCACTGCTTCCTCCTTGAGATGCTGAACCAGACCTGCACACATGAAGGCATGCACATGCAGGATCAGCATAGCCCCAAGTGACATTGCCTACCTTGCTTTCCACCTCTTCCCTGATATATTTTGTCAGCTTTTTTGGCTGCTCTTTTGCACTGAACCCATGATTTTTGAGAGATGTCAGTATCGGCACCAAGACTTTTCTGGAGCTGTACCCACCAGGTCCGTGTTCAGCATCATGCAGCATGTTCAGATGGCTCTTCCCCAGAAGCGTTACTTTGCATGTATCTGCATGGTGACCCACCTGCCACCTCGTGCCCTTTCAGTTTGGGAGTCCTCCTGCAGCTCACCAGCACTGATGCATCACTTGGCTACTGAGAAGGTAGTTGCAGCAGTTTATAATGCCTGGACTCTGACATAGTATCATCACATTTCTATGTATGTTATTTTATGTTTTGTAGACACTTTCTGCATGATTTGACTCTTGATCTGTTGTCTTCTTCCAGGCCAAAGCATATATCCAAGAGCAGGGCATCCTCATTAGGCAGTTGTGTCCAAGAAACTGGAATTTTTCTTTGTTGCTGGGTGAAAACCAGTAGTGTTTCCACCACTGCCTGTCTGATCTTTCTTATTCCGAAACCTCCCTGTTTGAGGGCCAGCAGTCATTTGGAGTGTTTAATTGAATGGGAAGGACTCCCAGCTGCCGGCCTTCTTGAAGATTCATCTCTGCACTTCGTAGACTGGGACCAAAAGCTGATCTTTTTGTGTGTGTCTCAGGCAATTCCCCTGTGTCGCTCCAACATCATCAGACATCCCCAGGCTGTCTGCATGATAGGGATCCTCCTTGCATGGGTCTGCTCGGAGAGATGGAACAGTTTGCTTTGTTCATTTTGCTACCTCCTCTTTTTACGTCTTAAGTGCTTTTCTTCCCCCTGTGGGAGATGGTATTGTGCTCCTGAGAGTGCAGTTCTGACGTGGCATTGCTGCTGAAGGTGGGGGATGGCTTGGCTGAGATCCTCTCCCTGTTCGGTGCATCAGCAGCATCAGCAAACAGCAGCCCCTGTTCCCTCTCGGGCATCTTACGCCCGGCGTCTGTTGTGGCTTCACCTGGCAGCCGGTGGGTGGGCTGCAGGTATCTGTGGAACAGCGTCCTGAGCCCTTCCCGCTGGAGAACAGTGTCTTGAACCAGTGGTTCACTCACTGACGATGAGCATTCACCTCTCTTTGAGTTAGAAATCCAGCCTCAGTGCCAGGCTCTGTGATCTCAGCACACGCGGTTTGTCATGCCATATTGACTCAGTGCAGCTTTGAAGCTGGAAAAGAATGGAAAACCTTCTCACCATCTTCTCGGTGAGCTAACCTGTTTATCAGATATGTTCTTCTCTTTGTATTTTGATTTTTTTCAGAAGCAACTGTTAGAGAAACTTTGCTCACATGAGTGTTTAATCGAAGTTGTTTGTGGCTACAGAGTTCTGTAGCTCATCTTCTTGGGTATCACCAGGAGCTGGGGCTGAATCAGAATTTTGGATTTTTCAGAAATTGTTTTTTCCCCCAGACATTCTTGTATAGTACAAGCAACTGTCTGACCAGTCTCCCCTGTGGTTAGCCTTGCTGTATAACGTTCATTCTTGAGCTCCTATGTTATTTTAGCTTCTTGACTGCTTTTCTTATCTGCTTTCTGCAAGATGTCATTCCTTGAGCTACAGTTTCCTGGGGTTTGCTCACCTGCTTGGTTTTAATCTTTCACAGAAAAGACCTGGCAGCATGGGACCAATACTTTGAGGTTGTTGTGAAATACCTTTAATGTGCTGTTCCCTCCCTTTTAAACAGCAGCAGAAATGTTCTTTTTTCCCATAGGCCAAATTATTCACATTCCTCTGTGGATTTTATAACCCACAAAGCTCTGGCACATTTCTGGCTGGTTTGGTTGTGGCTTTGGGTTGATGCCCTTCTGGCCAAGGGTGTTTTGGGGAGTCACAGGGACAAGTCAGCTGGTGGTCCCGGGCAAGTGTGGCACTGAGACTCTGTGCACTTCCTGGCTAGTGTCATGTTCTTGTCTTTCATGGCTGGCCATTGGTGTGCTTTGTAAAGCCAGTGTTGATCTCCCTGTGGCTGCTTTTTTGAGCTCCGGACAGCCAAAGAGTGCCTGGCGATGGGTGGTGGAGTTGCACAATACTGACCTGACCTGAAATCTTACGGCTTCTGTAGGAGCTGTCCATCTATGGGCACATTTGAAACACGTTGGGCAAAAAGCTGTCTGACCATGTTGGTACGTCTTCCTCATCCCTGATCTCACTGAGTTACAAACAGTTGAAAATCAACATTTTCTATCTGTCACTTGACTGTCAGCAAAAACATCAAAGCCTGCCAGAACACCAGCAGAATACAGGTGCTCAGGTCATGTTTCTGCCAGGCGGTGGGTGCCACAGCAGTCTGTGCTCTCCTGGAGACCATGTACCCAGGCTTTGGCTGCCAGTGCTGCACCAGGATGGAGCAGAGGAGAGGGTCTTGCCTTTCCATCCCGGAGGGTCAAAACCTCCCACTCCTGCATCTCTGCATTTGAGTAACCTAAAAAATCTAAACTGCTGCCCATTTGGGTGGACAAGTTTGGATGACTAAAAATCAAACAGAAAGCACAGGCATGTTCTGTCAGTATTTCAGTTCTTTATTTGGAAGAGAGCAGGGTGATGTGCATGTATCACATGCAGATGATGAAACACTTTCCAAGCCATTAGTAACTGAAGCTGTGAGCATCTTCCAGGTGGTAATTTTTCAGTATTTGCATTTTGTAGTTGCATGATGCTGGGGCAATGCCAGGAGACTGGCAGAGTGCTGGCCTTTGGAAAGGGGCAAAGGGATGATCCGGTTAATTATGAACCTGTGAGCCTGAGATCAGTTGCTGGCAACAAATAAGCAACCAGATACTGTAGGCAGTTGATAAAGAGTTAGAGTAGAATATAATTACCAGCAGAAAACTAATTTCATTTCATTATTTGAGGTGTCAGATTTGTTTGATAAAGGTAACCGTTTACATCTAATAGATTTTGTTTACCACTGTACCACATCCCAATTACAAAACTTGCGGTGTACAAAACCAGCAGAGCGCATGGGAAGCGGTTCACAAATTTGCCAGATGACAGGTCTTGGCAAGGACTTCTCAGAGAGGAATCGTCGCTGGCCCGGGTTTCTAGTGGGTCTCTCCAGGACTTAAGATCTGGTACTGCTCAGTGATTTCATACATGTTCTAGAAACAAAGCTGAAATCACAGGTAATAAATAACAGGTGCACAGGGGACCCGGGGGCTGTGGTGCTGGGGACGCGCCACACAGCCCTGGGCTGCACTGGCTGAAGGTGCTTTGGAAACTAAAGGGTTTGGAAAGAAAAACTGCTGAAGTGGTTTAAGATCAGGAGAAAATACAGGATAACTGTGCTCTGGGACTCAATCCATTCCATCCAGTTCATTCAAAAAAAAAAAAAAAATTAGGAGGTAATTTAACTAAAGTAGGTTTGATTTCATCAAAATCAAATTTTGAGGAAAAGTGTGTTTTCATGCAAATTGAATAATTACTGAATCAATTATAACCACACTTGAATCAGTTGAATAATTGAATATTTGAAATAAAATGATCATTTGAAAAGCATTGCATCTTAGAAAATGTTGATGTTCCATTTCAGAATGTAGTTCAAGCCCTTTTTTCATTTTTATATTTTCTATGGGTTTTCATAGAAAACAGCACTATGGCTCAGGTATTGCAAATGTTACAACCTACAGACTTTTAATCATTTAAACAACGGTTCAGTCTAACCTAAAGACAAAACATCTCCAGCTGGAGTTGAAACGCATAAACCCCAAACATTCTTCAAACACTGGTTTCCAGCATCCAGGATAATTCTGCATCTCAGTCTGTTGCACTTGTGATCCCCCACGCTGTGGCAGCGAGATGGTGCCGGCGGTGAGGGAGGTGGGACAGTGCGTGAGGAAGGGTAGCACAAGACCCTGTGACTGGAAACCAATTTCTTGATAGTAATACAGGAATGGCTTTGTGTTTTCTTTTTTTAAAAGGTGGGAATTACTAAACATTTGGAGCAGACCTACAGAGGAAAGGCTAAATTCTCAACTTCCTGGTGTCTTTGAGACCTGAAGCATGTGGTGGCATGTAACAGCTTAGCTATAATGCTTCTGGTCTTGAACTCAGGATAACAAAATCAATATTGCATGGGCAACCTAAATCCTGTCATTACCTGTCTTTTGAGTGTTCCACTTCTGGATACATAAATATTAACGTAAACATTAACATACATGCTTCTATATTTATTGCCTGTAGATAATCACTTGTCTCTTATTTGCCATCAGTTACTATCTTATGCCTAGGGTGGCAACAGTCCTGGGGTGCACAGCGCATTTCAAAAGCGACTGCCAAAGTGTGCAAACATATCCGGTTCTTTTTACAAAGTGGGTAACTTCAGCCACAAAAGTTGAAACCGGTTTTTCCAGCAGTGAAGCAGCTGAACTGCAGCATCCTCTTCCCCGTTACACCTAAACCTCAGTCACCCAAAGTGAGGGACCATCTGTTAATGCCCCACGGAGAACCTTGTGTTCGTTACTACTTGGTAGATACCCAGGTACAGAGGTTGCATTTTCTAGCTTATTTCTTGGTTTCGTGTCTTGGAGATTGCCTAGCCTGCCATCACAGCCCAGTGCTTGTTGTCCGAGAATTTAATAGGTTATGCCATCGCTAAAAACCACAACAGGAATGAGTGTCAGCACGTGTCCTGTAGACCCCTCGCAGGAGTTGCTCAGCCACAGGTTGCTGCTGGTGGGGATGGGGCAGCTGAGTTGTTGGGGGCCATCTCTCTGCCCACCGCTCCGCATGGGTGCCTGTGCTCTTCCAGCACCTCTAGCAGACCTGTGGCACAGCTCAAGGCTTGCAGATCCCGGCACCCACCCTGTGCTTACCAATTACCCCAAAAGAAAGAGGCAATGCCCGCTTTTTAGTGATCTGCCTTAACAGCCTGGTAGGAAGGGGCAGGTCCAGCTCCTGCCACCGGCCACAGCCCTGGTGCACACTGGTTTGCACTGACCTGTTGCAGCTTCCTCAGCTTCTCCAGAAGGTTGTGGCCACAGGTAGGTGACACCCCACAGGTGTCACAGCTTAAATATGAAAATGCGCTAGACACTAAAAACAGATAGAGAGGGAAAGTCTCTGGTGGTTTTGTGGCTTGACATCCGTCAGTCTTGCCCTTTGCCTGCTCTCTTTGTGGCAGCCAGCCCTCACGCTGCTCTCCTCCTCTGTCCTAGGTGAATGGTGTCAACGTGGTGAAGGTGGGGCACAAGCAGGTGGTCTCCTTGATCCGGCAAGGGGGGAACCACCTGGTGATGAAGGTTGTTTCCGTCAGCCGCAAGCCAGAATCAGAAGAAGTTGTTCGGAAGAAGGGTAGGTGTGCAGTCCTGCTGTTCTCTGAATGGGGGGTTGCATTGCCCAAATGCAAGCAGGTGTGCAGAAGCCTGCGGGGCTGCCCAGAGGAGCCCACAGCACGTACCCACAGCACGGTGGGCACTTGTGAGGCTGCCAAGCTGCAGCTGGTGGGGACGGGGGACACCATGGGGGGAAGGACTGGCCGTTCCGGGCACAGAAACTGCACACACGGCACTGCCGCACCGGGGTGTGCGGACACACTGGCTGGAGCAGGGTGGGGGGACGGTGGTCGGGCGGAGGGGCTGTGGTGGAACTCTGCAGCTGACACTGGGGATGCTGGGCACAGCTGGATGCCGGCCAGGCCTCCTGCAGGTCCTGTCCGCGGCCAGGCTTCAGGGCACCAGCAGCTCCGTTCTCACACCAGAGCTGTGTGTGCTCAGTGAAGGTTGGAGCCGGCTCTGCCTCGGGCAGAGCTGCCGCCAGTGCCAGAAGCCCCGGGCACAGAGCTGCTGCCAGTGCCGGCAGCCCGCGGTGCCAGTGGCAGGCTGTGCCGGAGCGCAGAGACTCCACGGGCCTGGAGGGGGTCGTGGTGGGGGTCTGCCCCTGCCTCGGTGTGTCGGCGGGGGTCGTGGTGGAGAATCGGCCTCACTGGGGGGAGGGGGGGGCTGTGACGGAGAGCTGCCCCTGCCAAGCGTGGGGCTGTCAGGGTGGAGAACTGCCTCTGTGGGCATGCAGGGGGTGTCAGGGTGGAGGACAGTGCCCGCGGGGGTGCAGAGGGTGCCGTGGTGGAGGACAGCCCCCATGGTGGGGCGGGGGGTGCAGGTGCAGCCCGTCCACTCTCAGGGAGTCGCTGGGGCTGGGAGCTCCTGCAGGCACAGCCAGCCCGGGGGCTGCTGGCCACGTGTGGGACTTGCCCTCACTCAGGGGAGCCCAGGCAGCCATGGGGCCACCCGCAGGCGTTTGGCCTTCGCCCCATCACCCATGGTCACCAGGGTCAGAGCTGAGACCCGCAGCCAGCGGTGGGGCTCAAGAGGCAGTTTGGTGGTGGGCTGATGTGTTGACAGACAGCGGAGCAGGCAGCCCTCGGGGTAGGGGGGCATCCAGCTGAGGAGGGCAGGGGCACATCTGGAGGACAGCTGGATGGGAGGCAGCCAGCTGTATACAGGGGACACACGCATGGCATTCAGCTGTGGAGGGCAGAGGCACACCTGCAGATGGCCAGCTGTGGAGGCTGGCAGCACATCTGGGAGCAGCTAGCTGTGAAGGGTAGGACCCCTCCACGGGCAACCAGCTGTGGAGGGCAGAGGCACATCTGGGAGCAGCCTGCAGCACCCTGCGCCAGGCCATGTGTGGGGAGGCAGGCTGTGGGGCCAGGAGCATTTTTGGGGGGAGGGCATCTGGGAGCCCGGTGCGGGGGGACAGGAGTGGGGCACAGGGGGACGGGAGGCGCAGGGGGATGGGAGCGGGGCGTGGGGGAGGGAGGCAGCTCTGCACGCTGACACTAAGAGCTGCAATTATATTGTCACGGCGCAAAAGCACGAGTTGTGGGAAAGGCTGAGGCTTGGGAATCAGTGCTGGGACTACCGCTGGTGCTGCTTGCCGCTTCTCCTGGTGCTTCCAGCCCTGCAGCCGGTGAGCAGCTGCCCATCACTGCCCGTTGCTGCCCATCGCTGCGTGCTGCCCATGCCCTGAGCCCACGGAGCTGGACGGCTGCTCTTCCAGCACGGGGTGTGGGGACCGGAGCCGAGCCCTCTCTGCGGGACCCTGGCTGCAGCACAGCCGGGGGCGGACACCCCCAGCTGGGGCTCGCCTGGTCCTGGGGGTGATGGAGGCCTGTGTGGGACTGGCGTTTTCTGGCTGAATCCGCCCTTGTTGGGGTCTCTGATGCAGGCAGCGCCAGCAAAGCCTGAAGCTCTGGTTGCCATGGCAATGCCTGAGCGTTGAATCCAGCATTGTCAGCAAGCAAGCGGGAGGAGGAGGAGGCACCCCAAGTGAAGAGGAAGAGCCTTCAACTCGTCCCCGCTCCGGTGGGCTCATGGCATGCAGCGCCTCCGGGGCAGCCCCACGGGCCGGCCCGGCTAGGCAGCCCCCGGGGGCAGCCCCCCGCCCCGGCGCAGCACCGCGTCCTGTGCTGGCCATGTGCCTCCGCTGCCCGGCACGGAGCTGGCCGCCTCCAGCACTTCGCTAGGGCCGCGGGAGCCTCACCCCGTCCTGGACACGGCTGAGCCGGCAGAGGAGGGTGGGTGGGCTGTGTTTCGCTGGGGGATGCGCCGCGCTGAGGCGGGAACGAGAGACTGAGATCAGGCCTGCTGGACTTGTTTCTCCCTCCTACCCTCCACCCATGGCGTGTGCGGAGGGGAAGCAGCCATCAAAGCTGTTTGCTGAGTCCCACAGGCAGGCAGCCAGCTGCCTGAGACAGATTTAATTTGCGAGAGGCGTTCATAGCCATAGCATCTCCGGTAGCTGCAGGGGGGCAGGTGCAGCCCGGGGACATGACTTGGACTCTCCTCTGCTGAGGGCTGTGGGAGCCTGGGCAGCCTGCACGTGCCTGCGGGAGCCACCAGCCCCTCAGTGCCGGGGCCTGCCCCGTGCCCCGGGACTGTGCTACCAAGACCATGAAGAAGTTTGCTTCCACGCGCAGCCTCAATAAGATCCTGCAGCAGTGCGACTCCTCATCCCGCGAGTACGAGGAGATCCAGGCTGTGGAGAAGAAGTGGCATCTGCATCTGGCCACTCCTCGTAAGTTCCTGGACAAGAAATGCAAAATGCCGTCTCTCTTCCTTTCAGCTCCGCCGCCTCCCAAGAGAGCACCCAGCACCACCCTGACGCTGCGTTCCAAGTCCATGACGGCCGAGCTGGAAGAGCTGGGTAAGCAGAAGCCGGGGCTCGCGCATGCATGCAGGGGTGCATGAGGAGCATGCAGGGCCGTGGCCGGAGCAGGCAGCACACTTGCCCAACGTCCGTTTTCCCGAGGGGTGCATGAGCACAAGCGCGAGGCGATGCACACGCCTCCTGTGCTGAAGTTTCTGTCGTGTTTAGCGGCACAGGGGGCTGAGAGCCCACTGCCACAGGGATGCGGGAGCCCCCCATAGAGCCAGTCCACCCCTTCAGTGCCACCTCCCTGGAGAGCTGGCCTGGGGGAGGATCCTGGCACCGCATGCTTGTGGAGAGGCTTGCTGCCCCCATGCCCCATCCATCAGGCACCCTGCTCCTCCTGCACTCCAAACAGACAGCCCTTCATTTTTATTTTCCTCTGCCTCCAGGCAGATACCACATGCTGCCAGATTAGCTGGCATCCCCATGGTCTGCCCTCCCTGCTTACACACACACATGCCTATGCACACACGCTCACACATTCTGCTGTCACTACAGAGCCTACCCACATTTCCAGATGCTTTGGTATCCCAGCTTGCATCTACATGTTCCTATATTCTCTTAAAGCCTCTCCACCCCCACCCCATCTCAGCTTCCAGGTACCCTGTGCTGAAGCCCCTCAGTCTTTCCAGCTTTTCTGGTGACCTCATTGAGCCCACAGCTTCCCAGTGCGCTGGGCTGCCCCCAGTAGCATCCTACCAGCTGAGGGCCGTAGGAGTGCCAGTGTTCACACACCATCCAAAGAGCAGTCCCTTCCCTCTGCACAGAATGATTTGCCCATTTTTGCTGCATGTGTGCCCCGTGCACTGCAGAGCCCACAGGACGGTTGATCAGGGCGCTCCGCCGGCGCAGCCGGGGAGGCGGGCTAGCAGAACAGCAGCCATGTGGCCCTCGCAGCCTGCTGGGCAGGAGATGTGGAGGGACCCCTCCTTCTGGGGGAGCCTTTGGGGCAGCCACATTCTGATGTGCAGAGGTTGGCTCTGCCGAGATGGGCTGTTCAGGGCTGGCACAGGGCGGGAGTCGGATGTACTGCAAGCACCCACCGAGAGCATCAGCACAGCGAGAGGGAGCCGCTCTCGGCACTGCCCACTGCCCTGGCTCACGCTTCTGCTATTTGTGTTTATGTTTTTGCTGTACAAGAATGTGGTGGTGTGTACAGATGCACTTGCCGGCCATGGCGCAGGGGCTGTGCATGGCAGACTCCCGTCCTTCCTGGGAGGAGACCCGCCTGAGAGGCAGGAACCTCAGCAGAGACCCCACCACCCCCTCTCTTTTCCAGGGCGTTGAAGGAATGTCCATGACCTTTCTCACTCGGCTCTGCTCCCTGTCCTACATGCATGTCCAGGCTTTACAGCCCTGCAGGGTTCTCTTGAAAGAAATAGACCTTGAGGGTTTGGGCTCACGCTGAAATACAGGTTTGAAGGGACAAAGCTCAGCATTTAAGGGCTTGCATCAGCTGGTTGATGGCTACTGTGATTTATTTTATGCTGAGCCCACTGGCTTGATATCCACCTTGCTCCCCACTTCTCCAGACCTTTATTACTAAGCCTGAAGGTGCTGTGTTTACTAGTAGCCATTAGGAAAGGATTCAGAATAGCCCATTTCTTCCACTTGTTCTCATCCCTTTGCACAGATACTGCACAGACCCCAGCATTCATATCTTTGCTCTTGGTTGCTGGCCCTGAAAGCAGTTCCTAGCTGGTGTGATGGGTCTCTGCTTGCACGCACATGCATGTTGCCTCTGTGAGAACATGTTCCCCAGCTGCATGTGCCCATCTTTGGTGAACATCACACCCGAGCTGGAGCCTGGTGCGCATCATGCAGGCACCTTTGCAAAGGGACGGGCACCCCAGCCGCGGCACCTGGCCTTGCAAGTGCCCACTGGGGTGTGGAATGTCACTATGGGACCCTGGAAACCCCCAGCGGTGTGAGGGAAGGGGGCCCCATTTGCATGTGTTTTGGCAAGGAGAGCTGCTGGGCTCGAGGGGGAGGGGAGCAATCTCCTGGAAAGGGAAGTCACGAAGAGCAGAGAAATAGCTCTGCCAGAGAATATATTAAAGATGAGTCCTCTAGGTCTCCCTGAGAATTTTGCATTTAAACGCTGCCTCTCTTCTACCTGGAGAGGGACTAGGAGTGGCAGCTGCCCGTGTCTCCCAGGAGAGGGATTTGTAGACAGGGACTGGTCTTAGTCCACGTTTTCCAGGAAATTGTAGTGGGTAGTCCCTACTTCATGTCCTGTGGATCAGGGAGCATGCTATAGCCAGTCCCACCATGCATCCCCAGGGAGCACGGCACTGGGAAAATAAGGGATAGATCCTCCTCCTGTGCTTTGTCTTCTGGTGGTTGATCCTCCAGCTTTTGCTGCAAAGGGGGAGTTTTGATGCAGGTCAGCATCCCCACGCCTCAGTGATATGCAAGTTTAGAGCCTAATCTCCTTTTCTGAGGGGACAGTGATGTTAGTGAAAGGGACGATGTTAGTGAAAGGGACGTTTCTACCTGTAGCTTCTTAAAAGGAGCTTTGTCCGATGGTCCCTGCCCCTTTTTCCTTGAAGCCTATCCCTGTCCTGCAGCTTGCAGAACATCCCATGTGCCCACAGCCATACCTTAACGTTTTCTTGCTCCATGCTGTGCCAGTCCCCTTGGAAAAGCAGATTCCCAGCAAACTGCTAACAAAGCACTCCTGTCCTGCAGTCCTGGCTTCTACTGGATGCAAAGGAAACTGGCTCTGGGAGATGTGCAGACTGCTATGTCTCCTCAGAGCAGGGAGGGATTAAAAGGGTTTAAGAGCATTTCTCCGTGGCTTGGGCATTAAATGCCATCCAGACCTCCTGGTCTTCCTTCTGACATTGCACCTTCTCTCTGCTCTCCTGCTCTGAGCAAAGAGGAGAGGGCTCAGCAGTGGAGCAGCAGCAAGCCCAGCCTGCGTTGGCCCCTGCTTGCCCACAGGGCCAGGAGAGGCACTGACCTTCCCGTGGAGGGGCAGCAGCGTAGGGGGGTGCACAAGGTGCTACACCCACTGCCCTGCCTGAGCCTTCATCCCAGGAGCCCCCGGCGAGGCAGGCACATGCTCCGCTCTCGAGGCCTGATCCTGCCAGCATGCTGGGAGGCAGGAGAGCGTGCGGGGATGAGGCACAGCAGGCAGGCAGCGAGGCTGGAGCTGGGAATGAAAGCAGGAACTGTGCATGCCATTCATGTTGTCTTTTGTTTCTTGATTCCAAGCCTCCATGCGGAGAAGAAAAGGGGGTGAGTGAAACCACACATCCTGGGGCTCCTCCCTTCCCCATCAGCCACCCAGCCAGCACCCAGTCCGACCCACACGGGCATGCACGGTGCACCCCAAGGACTGGCCCAGGTTGTTGTCACGGAAAGGCTCAGCCCAAGGGGAGCCAGAGCTCCATGGGCCAGCCTCCTGCCCGGCACTGCTGCCGCAGGGAGCAGCTGCCACGTGCGGCTCTGGCGGGGTAGCAGAAAGGCAGAAATGGGCACAGTCATGCTGGGCTCCTGCTGGGCACGGGCAGGAATGCCTGTTCGCCAGCCGGGCCCATTCAATCCCCAGGGCTGACTTCCCCGGGTGTTACGCTTTGCTTTGTGTTTGCTCCACGGTGAAAATGCCTTGCACAGAAATGTCCCCACATGTGGGGTCCTCGGTGCAGCCTCCTTCAGCCCCTGGGTCAGGCCTCTGGAGCTCAGTCGGATGAAATGTCAGCCACGCTCTTTGCCATGTCCAGCCGTGCAGGTGGTGCCTCTGCCTCCGCCTCTATGCAGGCTGTCCTGTGTCCTGCTGCTCCCTGTGGTCCCGGGCCAAGGAAGCACCTGAGGACATACCTGCACTGCAGGCAGGGTTTGGTGGCAGCTCTGAGGGTGTACCCCAGTCAGGTGGCAGAGAGCCACTTTGGCTGTTAAGTGTCCCGGCTCCGGGTGGAGAGGGCCACCCACCGTGAAGGCCACATTGCCAGTGCCCAGGCTAGCTGGGGTAAAGCTGGTCGCAGCAGGGCTCCTTACGTGACAGCTGCACTGCACAGTGTCCGTGTGGATATTGCATGAGCAACAGTACAAAACCAGGAGGTTTTTGCTACGGCTGAGGGCCAGTAACGAACAATCCTGAATGGAGCAGGAAGGCTCATCCCATGCCAGCACGCAGTCCTGCATTTCTCCAACACAGACACAGGGTAGGGGGGAGAGAGCCTGGAGACCTGACCCCAGTTCTTAGCCTTTCAGAAGCAAAACTCTTGTCCTGGTAACGTGAAGCTAGAGAACTTTCCCAAGGAACAGGAAATGTGAGGGGACAACTCTTCCACCATAACAGTGATAGCATAGGGAAGAAGCTGAGCAGAGCTTACAAGCGTGAGATCTCTGAGGGATCTCCCCAGACCTCCACTGTACTGTGCAGATCTGGCAGTACCCAGAGGTGGAGGCAAAGCAGAGCTCTCATGCATCAGAATGATCAGCTGGAGGTCACCAGGGATGTCCAGACATTGAAGATGGCCATCTCCAAGTGTGTGATGGAGAGCTCTTGCCACTTTGGGCAGCCAGGGCCATCAGGGTGCACCGACTCCAGGGGGATCCCTCTTTGTGTCTCCACACTGCCTCGTGTCCTGCCCCAGCAGCCTGGAGGCAGGCTGGATCCACTCCAGAATGCTCTTCTGTCTGCAAAGACATGGTAGATACAAAGTGCAGTTAGTGATGATTTGTCTCCCCATTCTCTAATGGTACTAAGAGATGGAAAGTGGAACAAAGCTGGAAGCAGAGGCAGGTGGAGAGGGTTGAGCATTGCTGTTACTCCTCTTGCAGCACTGGGGTTCCCAAACTTGCATCGCTACAAGGCTGCCCTGAGCAGCTTCCAGAGACACCAGTGAGGCTGTGGGTGGTCCCCTCCTGGGGCTGGGCTGGTAGAGGTCCACGCAGTCGCCCAGCAGTGTTTGGCTGTAAGGGATGAGCCAGCTCCCCACTGAGCCAGCTGAACTGCCCTGTGCCTCTTGCACTGGGCACAGCATAAGGGTCACATGGCAGTGAGGAAGAGGAGCCATGAAGTTCCCCAGAGACAAAGACAGTTGGCTACTAGAAGTTTTGTGCCAAGGAAGCTGACTTCTTGGAGCGGGTGCAGGTCCTTAGTCCCAGGTCCTTAGTGGGTACCTGCCACCAAGGGTGCTGGCCTCAGAGGGCATGTAAGTCCCCTTGGCAAAGACCGCTTGGTGTCAGTGTTAGCGTAGGACTCATTCTTCCACAGACTGGGCTTCTGAAATAGTCGGGACTCATTTTTAGTTTCTATAACTCAGGAATGCTGGCTTGCAAGCTGCCATGCAGACAGCTGCCATGGCCAGTGTGTGGAGGTGCTGAAGCTGGCCCATAAGTCATGTCAGCCCCCGGCAGGATTTTGTAGGAATACCGGCCTGATGGTCACAGCACTCCCGGTCACTCAGATCATAAGGATCAGCAGCTCCCACACCACAGTGGCAACATTTCGCAGTCCCAAGTTCAACAGCCCAGCTGGAAGGAGCCCAGAGCTTTACAAGCCTTATCTGAAGGCGGCAGGCAGAGCTCATCAGCCTTATGGGATTAGCACTGCGTGTGTTGTCCCCTCTCCCCAGGAAAGATGGTGCATTGGTGGTGCCGTGGGGGTAGAGGCGTCCAGCCATGGTGAATGCCAAGGCAGACCCATCAGCCCCAGCACAGCACTCTGCCAGTGCAACAGCTGTGCTCCAGGGCCGGCTGGCACCATTTATGACATGGAGCCAACAGGCTGGACACTGCCTGTCCCAGGCAGCTGTAGGAGCAGGGGGCAGCCACACATGAGCGGACCCTGCATGGGCTGAGCACCAGCCCAGCCACCTTCGTGAGCTCAGCTCTGCCGGACCTGTCTGGCTCCACTGCAGAGGGAGCTCAGGTGGGGTCAGTGGTGATGGTGGCCAGCATCTGCCTGCTGCCCGTCCCAGTGTCCCAAGTTTCAGGATGCTTTACAGCCCCAGACAGAAAGCCCCAGCAGCAGCCGGGTCTGGTGCTGTGTCCCAGCATGTTCCCAGCAGCAGGCAGGAGAAGCAGGGGGGGCTAGCCGCTCCCCAAAGGACAGACGTGGTTGCATGATTGATGGGCCCGGGACCTGACTGGGACCCCTGCCACGGGCACCTTGGGCAGTGCAGACCGGGGTCTCTCGCTGTCAGCCACCAGCCCAGCCTGTCAGGCAGGTCTGTAGTGATGAGACAGGACCGCGGCTCAGGCTTGGGAGTCAGCACGTGGGTGACAGCCACGGCTGTGATGGCTCTGCCGATGGTGCTTCTGCACCACAGCCCAGGCAGGCAGTGCCACCTCCAGCCTGCGCCCACCCAGAGCTCCTGGACCCACGGACACAGAGATGCACGGGGCCAGGTTACTTCTGTCAGGGCCATTGGGGAACACGAGTCCACGTGGAAAGGAAACGTCCCAGTTTCTCCCAGACAGACAGTGGAGTGACACTGGTTGTGCTGGAGCCAGCCCAAGTCCCATAGAGTCCCGTGGACTGCTGCGTTGCTTGCGGCCGCTGCAGCACCTGGGTTCCTCATGTGCCGTATTGCAGCCGCTGCCCACACCCTCATCACCCAGTTAGGGGAACTCGGTCTCATTCTGAATGCCAAAAATATATCTGGGCAAAAATTTGCTCTTGTAATGTGAGGATCAAGGCTTCCTCAAAGCGTGGCACAGCTCGGAGGGGTCCCCCAGGGTGCTGGCAGGTCAGACCCCAGGGGTCAGGCAGGCTGCTCAGGGGGTGCCCAGCCGGTGCATCTCCAGCAACACCTTCAAAATCATGTGTTAGCCACTGGCTGGGGAGGAGACAACTGAGCAGCAGCTTCCTCAGCTCCATGCTCAACAGGCCTGGGAAGCGCTCTCCCTGCAGGGACCCTCACTTTCTGCTTAGCCACGCCGCAGGGGATGGGCCTGTCGTAGGGGACCTGCCTTGGTATGGCAGCCCTTGCTAACCTGTTTGCTTTTATGTTTGGATTTTCAGAGAAACTGGATGAGATTTTGGCAGCAGCCGAGCCCGCACTGAGAGCAGACATTGTTGAAGCAGATTCTAGGGCAGCCACTGTGAAGCAGCGACCAACAAGCCGGCGCATCACGCCAGCAGAAATCAGTGTGAGAGAGGAGGGCTCGCGGTGGGAGAGGGAAGGGCACGTCATGCTGTGACAGATGCTGACTGCCAGCATGACGGGCTCATGGTGGGAAGTGGGTTTCCCTAGGGGAGTGAAAGGGGACATACTGGGCAAAGGCTGAGACACAGAGCAGGACCCGGGGCGGTGGTGGAGGAGCTGACCCAGGCTGTTTGGCACTTGCTCACCAGTATGGGGATTGCCATGGGGAGGGCATAAGAGCAGATCTCAAGGAGTGTGGAAAGCTGAGCCGGAGAGCTTAGTCCGGGTGCAGTGTTCAGGATGTGAAGCTGGAAATTAGGAGGAATCAAGAGAAAAACGCCGTCTCTGAGGGGAAGCATGGATGGAGTAGGAGTGGGGCTGCCAGCTCCAGGCTGTCTGGATTGTGAAAGTGCTGCAGGCGGTGGGAGGCAGCTTCTGGAGCAGGAGGTAAAATGGGACAGGCTGCTTCTGAGACTGGCCTGAGTGAAGCCTTCCCACGGGAGGAAGGCTGCTGCTGGAGTCGGCATCGCTGTGCCACCCCACTCTGGGCACAAAGTACCCGAGAGCAGGCAGGGGGACAGGCAGGCAGGGGAAGAAGGACAGGCAGGGGGAGCGGGCAGGCAGAGAGAGAGCAGGCAGGCAGGGGGAACAGGCAAGCAAGACAGGGGAGCAGGCAGAGAGGGGAAGCAGGCAGGGGAGAGACAGAGGGAGGGTTAACCCTTCCAAGAGCAATAGCGCAGGTTTTGGAGGCACGTGGGATGGGGCAGCACAGAATAGGGACTGCTGAAGGTAGAGGTGAGGAAGGGGCCCATCCTTGCCCCCAGGGAAGCCTCCCCTCTGGGGGCTGTGGCAGTCCTGGCTGCCCAGCTTCACCCCTAGTCAGAAGAATCAGGTGGACTGAGATGGAAGTGTTGCATCTTTTCAGCCGAGTCTCGGTGATGTCCAGAATGGTAATTTCCTTTTTTTCTCTTCCAGTCACTCTTTGAACGCCAGGGTATGGCAGCACACTCGGGGGTCCTTGCGGGAGCTGAGAAGCCCCATGTTTCACTGCGCAAAGGAATTCCACGAACAAAATCTGTAGGTAAGGCAAACTGGGGGGAAATCCCTTCCTAAAGAGGAAAGGTCATCCCCGTGGAGCATTCATGCTTGCACAGGAATCAGCAGGAAAAACCCCGCCCTCTCTACTGGCTTGTAACTGAAGATCTTTGAAGAGAGGATGTTTAATATGATTTCTGCTTTGAAAGCTGCATGTGTTCTGAGAAGCCTATTCTAACGCTGACACTGGTACTGCTCTGAGCAGAAGGCTGGGCTGGAGACCTCCAGAGGTCCCTTGCTCTCTCAGTGTCTTTACAGCGCTGCCAGGGAGCAGGGAGTTTCTCCCACCCTCCATGCTGGCTAATGAGGGATCGGTGGGTGATGTTCTGTCTGCCCGTGGTCGTGGCTGGGCTGGACACCCAGTGTGCTGAGCACATGGGTGGTGAGTGTGTGACCATGAGCTGTCACAGACTGAGGCAGTGGAGCAGGTAACAACTGAAATTTTTCTAAGGAAAAACAGGACAGGGTCTGTAACAGGCAGTCATCTAAGGATTATGTCAGGATCTTTAGACCCAGCCCCAAAAGGTTTAAGGTGCAGCTAAAACCGAAAATATGCTGGAAGAAGGAGATGGGAGGATGAGGCAGAGTGAACAAGGGCTGGTGGCACAACGGCAGTATGGGCATCTCATTTTCTTCTCTTGATTTTGCGTATCAGTGGGTTTCATCTGGGTGGTAGCACCAAGCCACAGTGTTCGTAAGGTCTGAGGGCTGTGCAGGTCGGAGCTGGGGAGACAGCATTACCACTCAGCTAGAGAACCTGGGGGGCAGAGAGAAAGGTGGTGTGCTGTGTGGCAAGGGTTAATTTTAAGTAAATCCAAGGCATCATTTGATAGTAATGGTAATGCCAAAACAGATTGTCTTAACACACAAAATAAGTGAGTAGAAGGTAAATTCTGCTTTGAGCTACAGCTGAGAGCAGCGCAATCTCAGCAAGAATGCAAAAATTAGTTGAAAAATGCAAGGGTTAGCATTCAAAATGTACTTTTTAATATACGTACAGAGAATTGCTGTGCATACGTGCCTCACGTTCGTGTTCGTACGAGAGCAGTTGGTACCTGTAGTGCCAAATGAGATTGATCTGAACGTAGTAGATAGCTGGAGATAATAAAATGTGTGTATGATTTATCTGAAAAACACATTAGGAGAGATAATCTTTAAAAAAAAAAAAGAGTGGGTGTTTAAGGGACTGCCCTGGTGTGTATTTATACACTGTGTTGATAAAGCTGCTGTCCTGCCATGAAATCTGCAGGCAGCAAGCTCCCCTAATTCTGAAGAGCTGCAATAGAACCTGGGCCAAGCAGATGATGAGATAGTGTTGGAAGTGAATGTAGGCATTAATTAGTTGCTCATGCATTGCAGTACTTTTAATGTACATGGTAGAAAGGGAGCAGAGCTGACTGCCTTGGTGCCTGGGAAAGATGCTTCTAAGCAGAAGTTGTTCAAGGCTCAATCAAGACACAAACAGCTGGACAGCATATTAAACGGGATCTCTTGTGTGAGAGAGCATCTTCACCCAGTAATAGATCATAAACTGGAAAAGTATTCATTAAATATGAAATACTTGCCTGTAAGGAGCTCCTTTTTGCTGGTGAAGGCCAAGTCAATGACTCAGGAAGTCCCTCTAAACCCACACCTCGCTGTGTGATGCTTGTCATGCAGGTGCACTGTCAAGGATCTCTGTATGCAGAGAACTGTGAGAAGAGAGATTTGAAGTTTGTAGGGTTTATACGACAGTAAGGTTTGTTGGGTTGTGTGTAGGGTTTATATGCTCATGAGCACAGAGTGTGATGTCCCATGTACATCTATTTTGTTCGGAACCTAGAGCATGGAGACCCTGATCCTTGGCACGGGGTTCCCAGCTGTTACAGCTACACACACCATGCAACAAGGGGATTAGAAACACTGAATTTAATCTGCATCAGGGAGGATTAGAAGTAGACCTGGCGATGCCCTGTTCTGAGCAGGAATGGCTGCAGCTGTCACGAGCACAGCATCCAAGCATAAATCCAATCTGACAATAAATGCAGCAAAAAAATCACATGTAGCTTTTGATGATGTTCAATCCAAGGATGGCATGTGTCTGTCTGCGCTGAAAGGGACCAATTCCTGTTGAGGAGGGGACAGCAACTTCTTGTTTCCAGTTTGCCTGCCACAGTACACATCAAAAGCAGGTTTTCAGCTGCCTTTTAGAAACCAGCTAATTTTTGTGGAATTCCAGATAAGCTAAAATAGAAAACAGCCAAACAGTAGAAATTGGGTTGCAACTGGCTCGTTTTAGAAGTCCTTCTTGAGCTGTCATTTCACTCCCACAATGAACAGGCTCATACGCTGTACAGTCAGTTGACTTCATGATAAAAATCACTACTAAAAGTAAGGAACTAGATGAAAAATAAGCAGGGGTTGGTTGGTTGGTTTGTTTTTTTGGTGAAGAAATGCTCTGAATTATTTGCATATATTACACAGCTGGTTTCGTTTCCCAGGGACTTGTGATAAAAGATCAAAAGATTTCATGTTCGCACCTAAAAATTTCTTGAGACCAAGGTTGTTAACCTTTGGCTGGCTACAAAGAAAGCAGAATGGAAGAATTATTTTGACAAAAATGTGAAGAAAAGAAATGCATTGCAGTGGGGAGGCTGATAGAAAAGAAAATCTTTGTCAGGCTTCCAAGATAGCTACCACGCCATCTGCTCCAGCATCAGAAGTTAAAAACACTTGAAAGTCTGCAGAACTGTCATGGTACCCACTAAGTCTCTCCCCTGAGCAAATTCAGGGTAATGTAGATGGTGGTTTTGCACGGATAGAAGTAGTGTGTATCCCCATGTCAAACACGACAGGCTGCAGGCGCTGGCTGCCAGCGGCAGATGCACCTTCCAAAGTGGTGCCTTGGTGTTCAGAAAGGCACTGGGGTTCTGCTCTGCCAGCGGAGGGGGAGCATGCAGCCCCCCCCATCCCACTCCGGGACAGTCCTTCCCTGATCCTGGGTGAACTCGCAATGTTCCCCTCTCTATGCAGGTTCTCATGTTCACCCTAGCTGCAATTTAAGCTTTGTGCCATAGCAGCCAGCGCAGTTGTCGAGGTTTAATCCCAGCCAGCAACTAAGCACCATGCAGCCACTTGCTGACTCCCCCCACCCCCCCGCAGTGGGATGGGGAGGAGAACTGGAAAAAGGTAAAATGTAGGTCGAGATAAGAACAGTTTAATAATTGAAATAAAATCAACATAATAATGACAACAATAATAATTGAAATGGAGAGGGAGAGAAAGGAATAAAATGCAGGGGGGGTGGGGGCAGACACACACACAAAAAAAAAAAAATGTAAAATGTAAAAAAACAAGTGGTGCACAATACAGTTGCTCACCACCCGCTGACCGATGCACAGCCAGTCCCTGAGCAGCAATTGGCAGCCTCTGGCCAACTCCCCCCGGGTTTATATACTGGGTATGACGATCTGTGGCATGGAACATCCCTTTGGCTAGTTTGGGTCAGCTGTCCTGGCTCTGCTCCCTCCCAGCTGCTTGGGCACCTGCTCACTGGCAGAGCATGGGAAACTGAAAAGTCCTTGATTTAGAGTAAGCACTGCTTAGCAGCAGCTAAAACATCAGTGTCTATCAACATTGTGCTCATACTAAATCCAAAACACAGTGCTGCACCAGCTGCTAAGAAGAAAATGAACTCTGTCCCAGCTGAAACCAGGACAACAGTACCGTTATTTCACTGCTCTCTGAAGAGCAGTGGGCTTTACTCCTCCTCCTGCTGCTTCTGTTGTTGCCTGGGGCTGATGCTAGCCCCGCGTACCAGAGGATGGTGATGTGCACCCGCTTTCTGCTTCCGGACATGAGCAAAGCCACGGCACTTGGCACCTTTCTGCTCTAGCTTAGGGGAGGCTGTGGGAGCTGCTCTGCCATCCCTGCACAGGGAGAGCAAGGTTGGGAACGGTAGGGCGTGCTCTGGAGAGAGCCACCTCATTAGCTAGCCCAAATTAATGCACAGAGTTAGATTCTCACAGGGATTTAGGCTGTTATGGCAACAGGCCCAAAAGCATTACAGAGAGGTTTTGTGTTTTCCTTAGAGATTAATAATGCATTGAGTACACTCTGAATTGCAGAGGGGGTGTTGCCATGAGACCTGTGACATTGCCAGGCTGCGCGTCGGGTGCGCATCAGGGAGCGTGGTTCTCATTTCAGAGCAGTTAGTCTAGGTGCTCAGAGATGGGGTTCTTTCCTGGTCCTTGCTGGTCACTGGAGGTTCTGTTTTGACTCAGACTCCTTATCCCTGCATGCACCCACCTCCATCATTTGATCCTGGTGATGTTGTGTTGCTCTTTGTAGGAAGCATGTACACCCTACTGCTACGAAGACACAGTATACGCTGTTTGAAGAGAACTGAGATGAAATCTCAATGGCAGTTAGCAAAGGGACATGTCTGTTTATTTGTCATTGAAGTTTAATCTTCCAGTTGTGGACATGGAAGATGGACCAGGCACAGAGGGAGGTCACGGGCAGCACACAAAGGGTCATGCCATTTGTGACAGACAGATGCTATCTTTTTCTCATTGCTCGTTCTCACCTCCACCATCCCTCTTGAGAACCTGGAATAGCTCACAAGGTTTCTCGTTCATCTGGCAGACCATCGGTGTGAGGTGTAGAGGAGGCGAGAGCGCTTGGTTGCTGGTGGCAGAGTGTGCTGGGAAGCAAAGACCTCAGACACCCTGTGTGTCCTGCACCGCAGGGGAATGGCAAACAGCGTAGTTGCTGGGTTGAGATCAGAGGGAGTGAAAGGGCAATGTAGTTCAGGTGCTACAAATTTAAAGGAACTGCCTTCCCCCAGTGTTGTGCTGTGTGTTAGAGTCTGGCTGAGGCTCATCAGTGGAGACTTTTCTTGTCGGCTGATAGTCTGTTCTGTGGATGCGCGCATTGGTGGAGGGCTGCTCTGCTATTGCTTGGGTACCCCTGAACTGTGTAGAAATTCTCTGAATGCTGCAGGAGTTGGCCAGGCTCCTTCTCCTGCAGCCTGCCCATCCCCTGGGCCGAGGCCTGCCCATTGCCCAACGCAGCATTTAGCAACAGGCAGGTGTTAAGATAAAAGTGAAAAATGAATATATTTACAAGTAACGAACTGTCAACATTGCAGTCAATAGGAATAGGGTTGGATAAAAGAGTGCTGTGCTTTCAGCTGCCAGCATTTTAGATAAACTCATATAGATTATTTCTCCATTTCAAGTGAAAAACTGCCAGGATGGTTTCACCAGTCTTGTAGCTGGTCCCTCGCCTTTCGGGAGGACCCTTGTCCTTGGCACTGCTTTCAGCAGGGGGATTTCTGTCCGGCTGTGTGCTCATTACCTCTGCAGGGATCTGTGCAGGGTCCAGTCTGCTCTGCAAGGATTGAACACAACCCATAAATTCAGTACTTAATCAAGACATCAGGTTTCAAGCCTGCTCCCAAAGGGTTACTGGTTGCTTTTGCTCAACTTTGGAGACTCCCTGAGCAGAGCTATATCCTGCACAGACAGTAAATAAAACTCAGCAGTGATTAGTCTTATGCTTAACTATAAACAGATGCTTCTCCATGTTAAGGGAGAGGTTTCATTTTGCCAGCATGATCACATTTAAACATCAGTGAGGAGTTTCCTTTTATTCTATCACAAAGACGTATTTTACAAAATTCGCTATCACAGTAGGAATGGGTAGTGAAAGATTTGAATAAGAGAACATAATAACACAGCAACACAGTTCACAGAAAGCCTTGTTAAAGGTCTTTACAGACCAGGTGGGCATCAAATTAAACTGATTGACAGAGTTTCAAAAGAAAGAAAAGGAGGTAATTCTGCACGCGGGGCTGGCAAGCCACTGCTGCAGGATATTGGGAGCGCAAGAAACTCGAGTCAGTTCAAAGAGCAGGGCCAAGCATCTGGAATAAGAAAGTCCACCAAGGGTTAAAGACAAAGGCAGTCTGACTCAGCCAGCTCTTGATCAGCAAATTGCTGGAAGCTGAGAGCATTTGGGAGGGGCGAAGCAGCATTTGGTGCTTGCTGCCTTCTTATATGCTTCCTCAGGAAGTTATTACTGGCCACTGCCAGGCAGCACGCTGGGCTAGATGTGCCTTTGATCTGTGAGGCTGGAGGAGAGATGGGGAAGCCGACTACTGAGTATTGAGGCAGTGTCGTCAACAGAATATAGGGAGCGAGCAAGCTGCACCGAGAGGAGGAGAGGCAGGTGAGTATGTGGATGTGGTTGTTTATGCAGGACTCAGATGACAAGCATGCAGATACAGCGAGCAGAGGAGCTACGTCAAAATGGTGAGTTGCAGGTAGTGAGGAAAGAGCCTACCAAGAATTTGCTTTCCTCCCATCTCTCCCATCAGTGATCTGTCCTGAGTGTCGATTTTCTTGCTGAGAAGCAATAGGAGACGTTCATTTTCACAGGGAACAGGTATTATTCCCGCTACAACCTTGGGAACCAGGACTGTAATGAAGCCACTGTTATTCTGTTGTACGATCAAAGGATGATTGAGGTTGGAAGGAGGAGGTCTCCAGTCCAACCTCCATCTCAAAGCAGGGTCAGCTATGACATCAAATCGTGTTGCTCAGGGTTCTATCCAGTATGGCCTTGAAAACCTCCAAGGGTGGAAACTGCACACTCTTTCTGGGCAGCCTGTTCTGCTGCTCAACTGTCCTCATCATAAAATTTCTCCTTTTATCAGCCAGAACCTCTCATTTCGGTTTTGCCCATTGCTTCTTTTCCCCCCACCATGGCCTCTTGTCCTCCACTGTGAAAAGCCTGGCTTTATCTTCTTGATAACCTCCCATGGGTACCAGAAGGCTGCTGTTAGGTCCCCCCAAAAGCCATTCCTACCACAGGCTGAACAAGCCCGGCTCCATCAGCCTCTCCAGACAGAGCCAGAGCTCCAGCCCTGACCATCTTGGTGGCTCTCCACTGAACTCCCTTCACGCTGTTGATATATTTCTTGTACTGGGGGCTGCAAAACTGGATGCAGCAGTGTTGTAGGTGTGGTCTCATGAGTGGGAGTGAGAGGGGTAACCTCTTCGCTCTGTCTGGTGTCTTTGCTCCTGTTCACGCTGCCCAGGACACCGCTGGCCTTTGCTGCCAAGGCACAGGGCCAGCCCATGTTCACCTCGCTGCCTACCAAGCCCCCGAGTTCTTTTCCACAGAGTTGCTTCCCAGTCAGCCAGCCCCGAGCCTGTCCAGTTGCAAGGGGTGCTTCCTTCTCAGGTGTGGGAGTTTGTGTCTGTCCTTGAAATTCATGGAGTCCCTGCTGGTGCATTCCTTTCTAGGTCCTTTTGAGATGTTTAGCTGGTCATTGAACTTGGTAGTGCTTTGGATATCATTTTCCATAGCGTTCCCCACCTCATTTAAGAAAAAACAGAGGGCAGGTGCTTATGGCAGAGGAAAATAACAGGTGGGCGATAGAGGGAATAAAACAAAGAATTACAGAAGCAGGTATGTACAATAAAAGAAAAACTAATACCCATGCCTTGAATACATTTAGGTTATCTGTCCCCTTCACCCTTCCTTCCTTTGAAATACTTAGCTTTTAATGCTTTAAAAGAACTTCACAGGAGGGGCTGTGTGCTGCTGGGGCTTGTGGAAGCCCCAGCAGGTAGAACAGGGGCTACTAAATCCGTAACTCTTCATGGTCAGCAGCTGAGTGACTGTTGGTGTCTGTTTCTCCTCTGGTCTGGCTGCCACTTGGCCAGTCTGCTCTTTGCGGATCCGGAGATCGAAGAAAGATGAACCTGCTTTCAAATTTTATTTCCTGCAATAGCTCTGCACTCAACACAGTGGTACCTAGCTACAGGATGGTCAGCACATCCGTAAGACAAGCTGTAATGGCACTAGACCATGTTCTGTAACAGTCTGGGCCTGGTAACAGAGCTCAGTGCTGCATAAATTTCCTTGTTTCAATTCTTGGCCATTCCCAGGCGAGAAATACAAATAAGCATAAAAGCATGGGGTTTGGTTTTGGGGGTTTTTTTGGATCTTCACACTGTTAAAACAGGTCAGTGTCTACACTGAACCAAACCAGGGCTCCATCTAGTGCAGGATCCTGTCTCAAGCATTGCTCTTAAGCGGATGCCCAGGAAAGAGTGAAAACAGGGCAGTGGTAGGAGGTTTCTCCTGAATACTCACCCAGGCAGCTGTGTCTTCATTTCAGAGGTTTCTGTGCACATAATAGCCCAGAAAAAGTGCATCCTCCATACCTTTGTCCAGTCTCTCTTTGAACTTGTTTCGTGCTTCCAGTTCATTCTGCTACCTTGGTGTTAAAAATCCCCAAGCCTGCGTTCAGCAAAAATAGCATGGCTTTGAACACAGCCATAGTCTGAACAATGTGACGAGATGTAAAGTTCGGTGCCCACTGGCCAAAATGCTCCCTTTTTCCAGGGAACCCAGTGGACTCTGCATCTGCAGGCATTTGCTGAAATTGCTAACGTAATACAAGGCACAGTTGCCAAAGCACTTTGAATGCTGGTGGACATTACAGAAAAAAGCATTGGAGCCAAAAAAGCAGGTGGTCAGTGTGCTGCTGTGCCAAAACGTGGCTTTCTGCCATCTTGAGCATTCTCTCAAGAGCAATTTGAAACCTTGAAAACTGCTGAACTGTGACTGAAAAGAAGGAGATATGGCAAGTAAGTGATGAGCATAGCAAAGCAGGACTTGGTGAAGAGGGGCAGGGTGGTGGAGAAGGCTGGAGCAGGTTAGGCTGGTTAACTCTCATCCACACAAGTACTTGCTATATTAATGGATTTTTCCTCGTATTGCTTTACTTTGCAAGATTCTCGTACTCTTTCACTTGAGTATTACAAGTACCTGAAAAAAGTTTCACTGTGCACCCAGGTAGTAAGTTAATAGTAAGAATGAGAGAATCTGGCTTCCTTGGGTACTTCCAATTCTTGAATCATGTAACTAAGTTTGGGATAGGCCCTGCTTCTGAATTCAGTCTAGCATGCTGAAGCATATGTAACCCCTCGGGGGAAAGGGGGGAGTGTGACACAAGAAGAGCGAGCGGGAGAGCGCGAGAACCCGCGCCTGGGAGATGGCACTGTTTGCTGTGAGTTGCACAGCCTGGTTGCGCTCAGCTGTCTCGCACATCGGCACTTGGGTGTCGGGAGGTTTGATCGAGCAAGTGTTCAATTCTGTCACTGTCGCGTTGGTCTGCAGAGCATTCAGCCCGGTTGGAAAGTATTGGGCACAACTGTCTGATGGATTTAAAACAATGTAAGACATGGTGAGAGTCTGTGGCCACCCTCCCGTGCCAAGTGAACATGAGCAAAGGGCTGAACTGCAAACGCTTACACGGAGCAAATAAAAGATGAAGGGAAAAGTCACCTCGGAAAGGAACTGGGGTGGGGGGAAGAAAGGGATGTCGTATATCCAATTTGCGGTGACTGCTGCACTCTGGGTTCTCTGGAGACGTCCTCTCTGACTTCACTGTTCTTGTTTTCCAGGTGAAGACGAGAAACTTGCTGCTTCTTTGCTAGATGGGAAGTTTCCTCGGAGCACATCAATGCAAGACACTGTTAGGGAAGGACATGGGATTCCACCACCACCTCAAACAGCCCCACCCCCACCTCCTTCTCCATATTACTTTGACACAGGCCCCCCTCCATCCTTCTCTCCACCTCCGCCCCCTGGAAGAGCCTATGATACCATACGATCAAGCTTTAAGCCAAGCCTAGAGGCTAAACTCCATGGACTCCCACAGGTCATTAGTGCAGCTGAGATGTATGATCAGGCGAGGACTTCCATTCCTTACCCTGAAAGGCAGAAGAGGGCCCGATCCATGATAATCCTACAGGATTCCTCTCATCTTCCCGTGGAGCCAACAGAGATCCCTCGGCCTGGCCCATCTGCAACCCCCCCGGAGAAGCTGAAGAGGAAGGGGAGAGTGATTGACAACCCTTATGCCAACATGGGTCAGTTCAATGTCAGCCTGTTTGCTCCCACCAAGCCGCAGAGGAAGAAGAGTCCCCTTGTTAAGCAGTTGCAAGTGGAGGATGCGCAGGAGAGAGCAGCACTGGCCATCACCGGAGGCTTTACAAGGGAGCCCTCTCCCACCCGCAGGAGCCATCGCCTGAGTGGAGTGGAGTATCAGCACCACACTGGCATTGCTCAGGTTGAAGCCACAAGCATCCCCTTCGCCACTGCCATTGCTGGAGTCATGAAGGACAGAGACCGTCGTCTGGATGAGAGGCGGAAATCCACTGTCTTCCTCTCGGTTGGGGCCATCGAAGGAAGCCCCCCCAGCAGCGACATGCCATCCTTGCAGCAGTCCAGGTCTATCGATGAGCGGTTGTTAGGAAGCCGAGATGTACTACTGCCTTCCCCTGTCTCAGCTTTAAAGCCATTAATTAGCAGCTCATCCTCAACATTCATCCACCCCCTAACAGGAAAGCCCTTGGATCCAAACTCACCACTGGCGCTTGCGCTGGCCGCAAGGGAACGGGCCCTCTCAACTCAAGTCCCATCCCGGTCGCCCACCCCGATCCACAGCCCAGACTCAGACAGAGCAGCACCCCTGTTTGTGGACATCCAAACCAAAGAACCAGAGAGGGGGGAGTTGGAGAGTTTAGTGTCCCCTGCGTACTCACCTGGAGGCAAAGGGGCAATCGGAACAGACTCTGGGACTTTGGCCCCCACTAAGGGCCCGTGGGGGACTCCGTCCACACTGAGAAAAGAAACTGAGGTGAGAGCAGAAACACCTGGGAAGGAGGAGAAAAAACAAGAAGACAAGAAGTCCATGATTATTAGCATAGTGGATACATCACAGCAGAAGACCGCTGGCCTCATCATGGTTCATGCCACAAGTAATGGCCAAGACGAGATAGGTCTTGAGGTAAAAGAGGAGAAACCAGCTGTCCCTGAAGCATGCACAGAGCCAGCAGAGTCGCCCAAAGCAGAGACCCAGCCCAGTCCTGTGGGAAAGCCTCCAGTCAGTCCAGCCTCTGACAAGACATTGGGACAAGGGAGTTCGGAGGAAGAAGTGGAGCCCTACACGGTTACCCTCCCGCCAGCTCAGTTGTCTTCAAGTGACGAAGAGACCAGGGAGGAGCTGGCCAAGATAGGGCTGGTGCCTCCACCAGATGAGTTTGCGAACGGGGTACTGGTCACCACCCCTGGCACACCAGTCAGCCACCTGGCTACGCCTAGCACGCCATCCATACCAGCGGCAGCAGTAGCACCTTCTACCACTGGCGGAACACCCTCAGGGAAGCCCTCTGATGCCCCCGTAGCCCCAGAGTCTGCTGCAGACTCGGGAGTGGAAGAGGTGGACACCAGAAGTTCAAGTGACCATCACCTGGAGACCACAAGCACCATCTCTACGGTCTCCAGCATGTCTACGTTGTCCTCAGAAAGCGGGGAGCCTACTGACACATACACTTCCTTTGCGGATGGACAAACTTTTATACTCGAGAAGCCACCAGTGCCTCCAAAGCCAAAACTCAAGTCCCAGCTCAGCAAGGGGCCAGTTACTTTCAGGGACCCACTTTTGAAGCAGTCTTCGGACAGCGAGCTCATCTCCCAGCAACATGCGGCCACTCTGGCATCAGCCAGCATTGGCCGGCCACGCTACCTCTTTCAGAGAAGGTCCAAGCTATGGGGGGACCCCATGGAGAGCAGGCCAATCCATGGGGCTGATGATGACAAGCCAACTGTGATCAGTGAGCTAAGTTCCCGACTACAGCAACTGAATAAGGATACACGATCACTGGGGGAGGAACCAGCCGGGTCCACGTTAGATCCCGGGAAGAAGTCACCTGTGGTCGCGGCACGGTAAGAAGCTGGTCGCTGGCCAGGGGTGGGGGTGGGGTGCAGGGCTTAGGCGTCCGTGGGGGGGACGGGGAGGTGCATAAGCAGAGTGTAACTGTGCCGAGGAATCCAGGGCGTGTTTTGAGGGGCATTTCAGAGATGTCAGGACTTCTCAGCTGCATGGGAGGTGACGATGCTGAGACATGCTTTCCAGAAGTGGGTGTGATTTGTTCATGGCTCCTCTCTACACACCGCACACGTAGCGAGCTCTCACTGTTGCTTTTTCCCTTTAAATGGCCTTCCTGTTGTTTCATGTCCCTCCTCTGTCTCGATGCTATTGTTAAGCTGCTGTATTTAGTTGTGGGTTTCACTTCTAAATGTTTGCTCCTGAACAATTAATAACAATGTGTGTTTCTCTAGTGCTTTTCATTTCAAAGGATCTCCAAATGTTGTCAGACTATGTATTAGAGCTCTGGTCAGTCACGGCTGAGTGGGAGCTGTCACGAGGGTGGTCTGTGACAGCCCTTAGAAAGGTCACAGCAGCACCACCCCGACCTTTGCTCGCTGAGGCAGAGCTCAGCGAGGTTTCTGGAACAAGCGAGTTCTGGTGACCTGCAGGGAGGTGTTTTGGCAGGGCGCAGCTGGGGGGTCTTACACATGGCTCCAGGCAGGGTGTGCAGCTGGGCATCCCTCCCACGGGTGCTCACAGCAGCTGTGTCCTGCAGAGCACAGTACTGGGTCGCACACATCTCCAGGTTGGTGAGTTGGCTGCTAGCTCAGAGGCATCTACGCAGCGCTAAGCATGGTAGATCCTCTCACCCCTTGTTCTCCTCCTCCCCACACAGACCTGCGTGGAGCCTAGCAGCCCAGGAGATCTGAAAGGTCACAGCACAGGGACCCCAGGACATGCAGGAGCCTCTTTTCTCTTACAAAGCCCTGTGTGGGTTCCTTCACCCTCACGGCACTGAGGAGACGGCGGTTCCCTCTGCCACGCTGGAGCTGTGACCGTTACGTTCCCCAAGCAGCGCTGACCTCTTGGTGTCCCTTGCACTGCCCCACATCCTCAGCGCCAGGCCACACACTGACCTGCTGGCACCCAGCCTTTTTTCCGAGCTGCTGTCCCCATGGCAGCAGCAGCCCCTCTGCCCCACGCCTTCATCCTGACTTACCCACCTAACTGTGAAACTAAACGAAAAACCTCTAAATTAGCGCCCCAGATTTGAGAGTGAACCCTTGCAAGGCTTTGAAATGGAAAGTTACAGCAGGAAGCAAACCAAACTGTCCCACCTCGCTCTACCCTTTCAGGGTGCAGCCACACACCTCCCGCAGTAGCAAAGCCACAGTGAGCAGCTCCACTGGCATCACTGGTGGGCGGTTGCTGGGGGTCGGCGAGGTGCCAGTTCAGCAGGGAGCTCTGAGCCAAGGGGAGCCCTTGTTTTGGAAAGGTTTTTCTAACTAGATCATCACCGTGATGGGTTACAAGTCCACGTGGTGCTAGCACAGCTGGTGACATTTCAAGCTGTAGAGTGGGGACAAAGTGTCCTATCCTGACATACCCCCAGGGGAGTGAGTGTTTGTGTAGCTCCATCCTTCAGCTGGCTCACATCTCCCTGGTGGTGCCTGTGTTGGCAGTGCCGGCCTGGCTGTACCAGTGACCCACCTCTCAGTAGGTAACCCAACTCACAGTTAATGGTGCAGTGTGGAATAATCTTGCCCAGCTACACAGTTTTATCTGTCTGGGCTTAGCCCCAAATGCAGATTATGGCCGTTCCCTGGAGACCGGTGGCTCACATGTGGTCCCTTCTCCCTGCGCTGCTCAGTCGGGAACCACAGGGTCCTGAGCTGAATGCACTTAGTTTAACTGCATTTGGGGACCCTTCTGAAACCAGGCACGCCAAGCCTCGTTCTCCTAAAAAGCACTGACTGTGCACATCTTCAGTGACACTGGAGAGCATGGGCGTCATCAGCTTTTAATGGCAACCAGGCACGGCATCTCCAACAGTGTACCCATGCCAGGCATCAGCCCTTGGCTGAGACCTGTTTTGGGGCCATGGAGGGGCTGCTGAATTGTCTGCCCTCGGCCCGCTTTGGTCTCCAGAGCCAGCAGTGAAAAACACCTGTGTGAAGTCCGAACGGAGTGCCCCCACTGCCTGCCCTCTTTCCTTCCCTTGCTTCCCGTGTCCATCCAGATCACTGTGTACGGTTGATCTGCTGTTCCCCATACAGAGATGTGCAGGTACCCCCCATTTCTAGGAGACTCCCCTTCTCCATCCTCCGCCTCTCTTTAACCCACTCCTGTCCTCCACCACTGCTTCCCCTTGATTCCTGTGCTGTCCTCGTCCCAGTCTCTCCCAGGAGCAGCAGACCGTGCTGGAGCTCCTGCCCTGTGACATGGTACTGATGCATGTCACCTTCTGTAAGAGACCCTGCCCACCTGCACCAGGGAAGTGCAGTCCATCTTCCTCTCCTTGCCCACCCTGCCACCCAGTGTTTGGCACTTCCAGCTGTCCTGCAGAGTTAAATGTTCTCATTCTTTTTTCTGAAAGTCATGGCCTTTCATCTCTGAAATTTTTATGCTCCCAATTGATGTCAAAGACTTGAAATATTTCCCAAGAAGTCAGCTGTAAATAGAATATTTAATGATGTCAGCCACTCTGCTTCATTGTGAAAATTCCTCTCTTTTATGAAATTGCTGTAAATTCAGAAAATAATGTAAAGAGCAGTTAAATAAGCTTAGATGACCCATTTCAGGACACATTTTCCAGTCCTTGGGCCTGTCCTGAGAACAACAGTATTACCTAAACCTCCCACAACAGCCACCCCTAAATTTATAGCAGTGCTGCTAGGGAGGAGGGTGGGCCTGTGCTGGCATGATCGCTGCCGCCAGCCAGGATTGAAGCATCTCCTCAGGAGCTGAAGGGTGCTGCTCATGCAAGCCCGGGCAGTGCTGTAGCCAGAGCCTGCCCAAGTCCCTCCGCGGGGCACTTGGAGGACCAGAGGGCTGTGGCCTGATGCTGCAGCTTTTTCTGTTATTCTTACGTTTAGCTCTGCTCCAGGAAGGGTTGTGAAGCTCTTACCTAGAGCCAGCAGTGTCATGGAGTTCTACGGACCTCAGGGATGATGAGGTGCCGTTGCAGGAACCATCCACAAGCTGCCAGTGCCCCCGCCCCGGGGGCTACAGCTGCTGCTGAAGCAGGCGGAGCAGCTTGCCTGTGGTGGCCAGTTTCCTGGCTGGAGCTTCTTTCTAACCACATTAAATTCTGAATTTACAGTAGTTACACTTAAGAGCAGGTAACTTCCCTTTGCTCGTGGTGGCTGTAGGGCAGGCCCTGGTGCGTTTCTCTTGCAGAGGTCTGTGAGGGTCCCGGCTGGGGACCCCAGGAGCAGAAGACACAAACCGCTTTCTCCGTAACTCTAACTCTGGCTGTATCTCCTTCCAAGATGGTCTTCCACAGGAGGACGTTTGACAAGAGGGACTGAGAAAGAGGCCAAGAAATACTGAGAATGAGAGCATAAGGTCAGAGCTAAGGCAATGGCTAGAGACAACATTTATTCCATCCTCCCCGCTCCTCAGGCCCCGTGTGACCGGCCAGGGCTGAGCACGGTGAGGGGAGCGCTGCTGTGCCCATGCACTGCGTGCTGTCACAGGAAGGTTCTGCTCCCAAAGCAGTAGTGTGCCCGCTTGCTGAGACAGCCTTCCGCACAGCCCTCACTGAGACGCCGTAGTTCGGCGGTGACAGTGGCAGCAGAGTGACAACTTCCATTTGTACTGTCCCATGGGAATAAGCGATGACTCTTGAGTTGGGGGCGCAGGAACTTTGCTCCGCTGGGAGCTACCCTGACCGTTCCTTTGATAGAGCATGTCTCTGAAGGCTGACATGAGACCAGCAGCAGCCATCTTCATGTTTAACATGAATGGGATCCTTGAAGATCCGGTGTCCCAACACACAGCAGCCTTTGCTAAGCTGAGCTGCAGGAGAGCGACCAGACGTCTTGGCGTCTCTCTGACTTGAACTTCACAGCCATTCCCAGGACAGAGCTCATGCAGCAGCAGATGCCGAGCAGTCGTTCCACTGAGCAGGAGCAGTGCGAGGACCCCGCAGCTCAGAGCTGCTGCTGAACACTGAAATGGATTCATTGTGTGGCATCCATTACCACAATAAAGCTGACGCTAACTAATGAGAGGTGTACGTTTCTGATTAGTGATCCAGTGAGTCATAGCTAGCGATGCAAATGCCAGCTGAAGAACTGCATTAGTACCAGAGGCTGAACTCATGCGCTTCAGGGTGACTCACGCATTAAATGTGCAACGTTGAACCGTGTGTGAGATGGCATTTGTGTTCAGTGTCCCCTTGTCTTGTGACTGGCCATGGCCATCCAGCCTCATCAGGCTTTGTGTCATTCCTCATTGCACATAGTCACACTCAGATCTCAACCTCCCACCTCTGCTGACAGGGCTGGTGCGATGCTGATCAGCCAGCCCGTAAAGCTAAATGAGAGCTCATATTGACTCAAGCCAGAAGCATCTGAAGTGTCACCACGGTTCCAGTTTGGGGCTCCAGCTAACACAGCCAAGAACCTGGGTTAGAGGGTGCTTTGCAAAGGGTTCTTGTTTGTTTGTTTGTTTGTTGTTTGCTTGTTTGTTTATCTTTAAGCAACAGCCGAATGTGCCAAATGTATCATGTGAAGCAGAATTTTAGATGCAAAACTGAGTTTTTCAGGTGCTGTTCTGGAAACCCACAACTGCTTTGTATTTCTACAGATCTGAAAGAGAGAGAGAAGAAAAATAAGCCCTTTAGGCATTTAGCTCCTAGGGTAAAGCTACCTCTTTCTATATAAACTCATCAATTAATTCTGTTTCAGTTAAATGGTGTAACATTTCTGGTGCAAGCTTTCAGCCGCTGCAGATACAACCCCCTGTTTCCTTGTAGGCTTTTTGTCTTTCATGGTGTCTAAACTCATGTACAAAGCAGAGCTGAGCTTGCTTTCCACCGTCAAGGGAATTGTCCATGGAGAGCTGATGAAAAGCTGGAGATGGGTGTTGATGAGGCCAGCTGAGATCTGCGCTTCTCAGCGTCTTCCCTAGAGGGAGTTTGGGGCATACGGGAAGTTATTTGTACTGCACTGAGCTTTGGAGAGGAGGTGGCCTTCCAGTTGAGCAGCAGAGTCCTGAGCAGGGTGACAGCAGCATCCTTCGGCAACACCATGCAGGGCATCCCTACAGCCCTGCTTGGAGCCCCTAGGCTGCTACTGGCTGCAAAGCCAGCAAGTCCCAGCTGGTGCTCACAGCAGCATGCTGTCCTGTGAGCCCCCGAGTGGGTCCCCTGAGCACCCCACCTCTCACGTGTTGGGTGCAGCCACCAAAGAGGAAGGCAAACCTACAGTCCCGTGATGGAGGCTTGGCAGGTCTCCATCCTGCTTTCCTGCAGCAGCTGGATTTAAAGATGCTTAATGCATCTCTGTAGGTAACTGTAAAAACGCATCCTTCGCTTCATGGATTCCCCGTGGGAGGAGGCTGCTGCTCATGGAGGCGTACTGCAGCGGGGCCACCGGCACTGTGGTGGGGGCTCCCGGGTGGCAGGAGGGCTCGCCACACATTCTGCTGGCAGCTCAGAGCAGCGGGCTGGAGGATGCTCTTCCCTCCTGGTTGCCATGGCATTTTCCCAGTATTCACCGCAGGATGTCAGGCTGAGGATGGGGCACTCCTGAGCCCAGTCCACCTCTGCAGCTTTTCCACATAGACATGGTTCAGCAGCCAGCAAGGGAGTGGGGAAACACAGGCTGGTTAGAAATTACCTGATGGAGGCTGGGTATGTGGAAAAGCAAGTTTCTAGGGGCTGCTGTGAAAAATGTAGTAATTGAGAGAGCACCTACCTACTGCAGGGAGACGCTCTGCTCAATTCAAGGTGACCCACCGATCTGACACCAGCTCAGTGCTTCCTGCCGCTGGTGACTGGCGGGGGTCTGTTTTTGCCGTTGATGTGCATTGCCTACAAGGAGACAGGGGTATTGTGGGTAGCAAGTCTCAGCATGTGTCAATGTCACAGCAAGCACAGCTGGCTTCACCTCATCTGGTCACTAACATCTACTAATCACAGCCCATCCACTCATCCCTCTGAGTGAGTAGAAGAGCAAACCGTGACTCTGCCTCATGCTTGTCCAGAGCGAGACTTGGGAAGAGCCGTGAGGGGTTTGACTAGACCTCGATAAGAAGAGCTCTGGGTCCCATCAAGCCTGTGTCAGTGCCAAAGTGGCCCAAAAGAGGGAAAAATTAAAGCCTGAAGGTTCATGCATTGCTGAGTTTAGCTCCAGGAAGGTCCCACCTTGTGGTTATCACTCAAGCACAGAAGAACCGTAAGGGCTGTTCTTTCAGGGCTTTAGCAGACTAGAAGTGGAAGTCACAGAAAAAGGGCTTTTCCTCTTGTATGGAGAAGTACAAAGGCACCCATTCAAATTCCAGTTCTTTTGTCAACAAACAGAAGGTAAAACAACCACATGGAAAGAGGCCTGCTTGCTACCTCGGAGCAGTTCTGCAGGCAGTCTGGCACAGTTGTGCACACTCCAGTGAGAGCTTAGAGAAAGATTGGCTTGGAGAGTCCCAGGGGCAACAGATGAGGAGGCTGGAAGTCTCCTACGGGTACTAGCCCTCAGTTTCCTTTTCCTACAAAGAAGAGATCAGAGGAGGACAAAACAGGCTTCCCACAGCAAGAGATGTAACATTTAGTTAAGGCATAGCAGCTCTTACATCGGTAATGCTCTGGCCCTATTGTAAATGTTTACTGACACCCAGGTTTGCTCCCAGTTCTCCCAGTTCCGTGGCAGAGCACAGGCAGGCAAGCAGTCATGGCTAAAGGACTCGCAGCCCGGTTACAGCACCATTTGCAAAATTGCCCAGGAAAAAACGTAGCTGGAGGCTGAGACCCTCCTGCATGGAGAAGCACGAGAGGGAGAGTGTTCCAAGTGTGTTTAGAAGTCCTATTGCTCTTCTACATCACTCCTGCAGCGTAGCGGGTTGGTCACCATGACACTGTGGGGACACTGTCCCTGGAGATGCCTGCCGTTCCCCAGGGGATAACCACGCGTCCCTCTCGGCCAGCCAGCCCGCCCTGGGGCTGCCCTAGTGTCTCCACTGTGAGCTGCGCAGCGCCGAGCTGGATCCTGCAGCTGAAACAGCACAGCTTTGGCCCTGCGCTTGGTGACATGTGGCAGCCACCCAACAACGCTGGCCACCTGCAGTCCCATTTGGCCCAGCAAACCCTGCCCGGAGCAGCACGGCTGCCTGACCCCGGCAGTGTGCTCTGCGCAGCTCCTGGCCGTTTCTTCCCATTCTGCCTGCAGCCGCTTCACCTGCAGAAAAGGGACAAAACTCTGAATAGAAGCAGTGGTCATTTGACGTTTGTAGCCACCTTGCGAAACTGAACCGTTGCTGGAAGCCCCTGGTACAGCACGGGCCCTGGCAGTGGAGAGCAGGGAGACAAGGAGTCTCTGCTCAGAGGAGGTGGCCGTGTCACTTAGGTGAGACGAGGCTTCCTGCTCCCTCCTGGTAGCCACAGCTGAGGGATCTTTTGATGCACAAGATGAAGTCTGAGAAAGCTCGGTAGAGCAGCCCAGCACCCAGGCAGTGGGTGCAAGGTCTCTCTTGCTCCTGTGAGGAGATGTGACATATCCCATCTGCTTACAAATGCAGAATTCTCCCCTGCCAGCCTGGGCAAGTCCTTTGGCGCAGCAGAGACCTCAGCAACAGAAGCAACCAAGCCTCCGTACCAGAGGCACTGTGATTATCCCCTCTGGGAGACACTAACTCACTTGCAAGGCCCCAATAATATTGCATTGACCTTTAGCCGTAGCTGTTATTCTCACACTCATGAAAGCAAAACACTTCACGCAGCTATTGGGTAAAGTCAGAAAAGATGTTGAACTGTATTTGCCGCTCTTTCTTGTTCTTGCTGTGGGGCATTTTTTCTCATGCATATGTTGTTTCCTTCCCCTCCCTCTTCTGCCCTTCCCCAATCTCTGTCCTGTCCCTTCCCTGTCTCTTCCCCTCCTCCTCCCTCTCCTCCCAGCTGTTACAAATAGCACTGTCGAATCCTTCAGGCTTTGGCTGTTGAATTCATGCAATTATGAATGTCCCATTTCCCGTAGTAAACACACGGACGTACCCTCAGCCAGTGCAGAACGTCCCGACCTTCACTGGCCCCAAAAGCCCCGTGTTGGCCATGTCCCGGGTCCCCTCACTGCCCCTGGGATAGCCCCTTCCCCAAAGCTGCCCCAGGGTTCAGCCACCCACCCCAGCTGGCGAAGCCTTTCTGCCCGGCGCTGCTGGCGCTGCGGGGCCACCGCTGTGCCGTGCGCGCTGCTGCGGGATGCCCTGCCCAGGTGCCCGGGCCCCACGGCATGGCTGGGCTCCTGCGGCGCCGCTCAGCCTCGGCCCCGTGCCAGCCTCGGGCAGCGTGATGAAGTCCGTTCGCTCTTCTCCGTCTTGTTGCCGCCCCGGACTGGAGCTAACATTCTCTCTCATTGCCTCTCTTCCTGCTCTCCATCTGCATGTCCGCGCTGCTCTGTCTAGAACCGCCTCTGGCCTCCGGAGGGTGGGCGAGTTGTGTAAGTGAGCATGTTCTCATCCCATAGCAAACTCACCTTGTCTCCCCGCGCCGGTGCTGGTCCTGCTTCCCGCTCTCCCGCAGCCCCAGCTGGCTGAGAGCAGGAAGCGGTGCTTGCTCTGGCATGTGAGTGTCCCCCTCCTGCCCTGGTGTGCCCCGGTAGCATGTCCGTGTCCCTGTGCTGTGATGTCGTGTGCTGCTGCTCGTAGGTGACGACTGAGGAAATTCCCTCGGGCTTCCATGGGATTCATACTGTGGCCCAGACAAGCCCATGTGCCCCTGTCAAGGCTGCCCAGGGGACAATCCAGCAAGTTCTGTGCAGAGATGGGGCCCCCTTGGCACAACTTGGCCCCGTGGGGAGGGACCCCAGCAAGGGTGGGCTGAGCCGGCTGCCATCCTGGGAAGCAACATGCCCTTTCTGAGCCCCAGAAGCTCCCCCTGTGCAATTGATGCACAAGGCAGGTTTATGACTTCCCAGCGGCGGAGTATCCCTAGGTCACCTTCTGAAGCAAAAATCCCATGAGGCAGGGGAGGCAGCATCTTACGCCTTTGCTACCCTGAGATGATGCAGCCATCCTAGGCTGGGGTTCAGCTGAGCAGCAGGAAGGGGAGGCCTGGAAGAGAGCAGGACAGCAGTGCTGCCTTCTGGAAGACACCCCACAGCTGAAGGAACTCCAGCCTGGTGACCCACAGCAGGTGACTTACGGTGTCCCCAGGGAAGTCACTGCTGGCACACAAACTTAAACCATGGATAAGTGTTGACCTCAGACAGCTGTAGGGAAATGAGGGTACAGAAAACTGACCCCTCACCTTCTCCCAAACTGGTTAATGGTTGCTGCAGGAGTAGTCCTTGCTGGAAGAGCTCCTTGGCCCACAACTCAGCAGATCTCAGTGTCCTTGCTGGCAGAGCTCCTCGGACATCTCCCCGGCAAGTCTCAGTTGCTACTGGAGCTGCTGGAATCCCTTCGCAAGCCTGTGGGTGATGAGCTGTGTGCATTCACCCAGATGGACCAGGCAGTGAGACCCTAAAGAGGCCATTACTATTTGCACCAGGTCACCAGTGATGAGTGGCAGAATCCTTCTCCCTCTCCAAGAAGTGATCTGCATGCCTGGGTGGGCACTGGAGGGTTTGAGCCCATGCCCCTGATCTGGGTGCTCACCAGGCGAATTTCCCCAGTGTGCATGGCCGGCTGTGTGGTCTTGATTGTGCTTCTTCCGTGTTTGTCTGTCTGTCCTAGTTTGTTTTTTTTTTTACCCGTAGCGTGTATGAAACTTAACTACCTACATCTGTGCCGCTTCCATGTGTGAACACAACCCCAGAGCCTACGCAGACCTCTGGGCATTCACATGTTTGATTTTACTTGTCAATTCCTGCCAAGTGCTGAATTTCCAAGTCTGCATCCCCTGCCCGGTGCCCAGCTGGACAGGGCCAGTCCCAGGAAAGCAGAACAGCAGCGCTAGGAAAGTCCTCTTGCCAGATGCCCTGCAGCACCGTGGGGCTGGCTGTGGCTGCTGTACCGCTTTCCAGACAGCCATGCGGATGCCTTCCCCAGGGATCAGCTCTGCTCCAGTCCCAGGCTGTAACACACGGCTGGTGGAAGCAGAGGTGTGGGAGACTCAGAAGCCATCTGGCCCGCTTCGGTCCTTCTGGTGGAGCAAAAGGTTGCAGAGCCCCTAGATCTGGCTGGAGATGGAGCACTGCTCCTGCTAGAGCTGGGCGGAGAGAGCTGTGCCTCAGGTTCTGCACAGCAAATCTTGCTTCATTTGCATGTGGTCAGTGGTGGGAGGGTCCTCATGTCATTGCATATGCCCATGTCTTCATGCATTCAGTCCTGTTGCTGGTGTCGCAGAGCATCTTGAGTGTTCAGGGTTGCACCAGGGGAGATCTGCCAGCCGTGTTAGCACTGCGAGCGCTTGGCTCATCGCTCGGCTTTGTGCTACCTGGCACAGGACAGGGTGAATTCAGTCTGCTCAGTCTGTTTTCTGCCCCCACGTCGTTGGGACACAGCCCAGCAGCCCCAGTGGCAGCACCAGCTGGTCAGAAAGTGTTTGGGGATGATGGCTGGCTGCGCTAAATGGGAGCTGGCTCGTCCCTGTTCCGCTGAGCCAGCATTTCGGACAATGGCAGTGCCTGCTCCTGTCCAGCACCATCTGACTGACCGTGATTGTCAGCTGATGTTTCCTCTCTAATGCACAGCCCTGTTTGTGCAAAAGCTTTGGACATTGTTTCGCCTGTGCCCAGCACCCCTGCTGGACTCTGAGCGTGTGCTGCAGCCACCCAGCCCAGCCCCGAGCGCAGCCCAGACGAGGGGCTAGAGGCTGCCCACGGGCTGTGGCTCAGCTCCAGCAGGGTGAGCACCAGTGCATCAGAGCCTTGGCTAGTGCTTTCCTGCAGGCTGCGGCCCCGTGCCCGTGCTCAGGGTGCTGCAGCGGGCCGCATGCCCCCCACGCTCCCCACCGCTCCCCACACCCAACCACGCTGCCCTGCAGCGGAGGGAGCCCTTGCCAGGAGCTGTGCTCAGCATGCAAGTGGGCTGTGTAAACATGAGCAGGAGCGGGGAACAGCGGGCACTGCCTCTGCCCAGGGCCTGTCACAAGTGGCATTATTCCCATTTTCTGCCTACAGAGGTTAGGATTGGGGTTAGTGTTAGGGTTAGCTGCTGTCTTAGTCCAAAAGGATCAGCGATGAACCTGGATATGCCTGGCTTTCACAGGTGCCTGCTTAGCTGACCACCTTTAACATTTTCTTAGCACAGGTTTTTAGCATTTAATTCCCTGGAAGGGAGGGGTGCTGTATTTTTAGGGTGCACAAGCAAGGAGGCTCAAGTCTACAACAGATCTAAGGCACCACCAGTTTAGATGCACAAGTGCTTGCTGCTGGCTAGAGGCATGGGGTTAGCTCTGTGTACATAATTAGCTGTCTTCTGACCCTGTAGTTTAACCTGTGTCATCACAGCTAAAACGCTGATGGGCCAGCTTCCCCTCTCATTAGCTGCACAAAGGGTCAGGCATTCGCTGCAGGCTGTGGTCATTTTCCCCTGCAACAAAATTTGTCACCTAAAATGCGAAACTTCAGACCTGCTTTCCTCTGTGGGTGGCAGAGCTTGGGCTCTGGGACTCGGGCAGCGCTGCCGCACTCGAGCCGTGGTACTCAGCCCCACGCTTAGCCCAGTGCTGGCACCAGGCAGAATGCAGAGCCTGTAACCCAGGCTCAGGTTTTAGTTGTCAGTGAGATTCACAAGGAGAGCTGGGTCTGAAGGACAGCACTGAACCCTCCATGTCCAGTCAGCCACGGAGCCTCTGCCCTGCCCAAGCCTCAGGGGACTGTCCTGGGGCACAGCACGAGGCAAGCCCCAGCTTTCTCAGGTGACACCGCTGGCAGTAAGCTCCGTGCAGGCTGCCTGAAGTTGAGTTTACTCATTCTCCCATGCATGCTTCGCTCCAGTGCAGGACATGCAGGGATGTCCCCACGGCTTCACATGGCCCGCACGGTGCCCACTGTTGGGGATGATGGGAGAAGGGATGCACCATCTTGGCTTTTGGAGCTCAGTGCTTGGAATCAGGATCTGAAAAGCAAACACAAACGTGCCCCCCACACACATGCACGCTCATCTGAGACCAGCAAGGAGCAACAAAAGGGAAGAGTGCTGAGTCCTTCTCTGGGCAGTTTTTGGACTAGCACCTCACTTTTGAGCCTTCAGGTGTTATCAGGGGCCCAGCAGATGACAACTGGGCATCAAATGCCACAGTTCTGCCAGCGGCTTTCACCTTCCCATGATCTGTGCAAAGACTGCTGAGCACAGAGGCACTCTGCTCCAGGTCAGAAGCCTTGACTGTGAGAGGAGCTCAGAAGATAGGACAGGCTGTTCTGGCCCCCAGGACAGGTCCTGCTGAAGTTTGTAGGACAGTGCAGTGAGCTAGGAAGGTCAGGTAGTCTTTTGAGGTCAAGGGAAGAGGCTGTAGCAGTGAACAGCAAGAGTGGCTCCTGTTCTGGCTGCAGAAATGTGATCAGAGAGAAGAAGGAAGATACAGAGTGAGAGGAAAAAAAGGCAGTTTTGAAACAAGAAGGAGCCAGCACACTGAGAAGCCACAAAAGGGAATATACCTCCAGGGTTTTCATGGCTGGCTGGCTTTTTTCCAAATCCAGCCTCTGTATTTTATTGGGATAATGTCTTACACACAGTTTGGGAGAGCAAAAAACCCAAACAAACCCAGCAAAAGTGCAATTTGCTGTCATCTGACCATGACAGGCTGATGTGGGAACTCTCCATAAGAAAGGTGCTGCATTCGTAGAAGGACCTGGGATGGTGAGCAGTCCATAGGTGAATATTGTCCTTTCAGTATCACGCTGGTTCAGGACTCAGGTCTTCAGTTGCACCTTGCACTGCAACAAACCCCAAAGCCTTGGGACAGCAGCTTCATGCTGCTGTTATCCAGGGACCAGCCAGAGTTCCCCATCTTGTCAACCCATCCCCCCTCCACACACGCACACTGCTTTCCCACAGCAGCTGAAGGAAAAGTCACAATTTCTTGCCTCTTTTTCCATCAGTGGCACACCTATTCCCATGTGGAGTAATCTATGTAGAGTGAAGAAGAGAAAAACTGTTATTTGTCACAAGAGGGTAAATTAATAGTACCAGAAGCAACAGTTCCATCAGTGATACCATCCCATTGCTTAGATCTTCAGCTTTGTCCTCCCATAACAAGGTAAACCAGTGACAATCACCATGGCTTTCTGGAGTGGATTTTCATACTCTGCTTGAAATGATTAAACACAAATCCAGAAAATCACATATTAAACCTAGCGCAGCTTCCTCTATGTCAGTCTGCAATGCTCCTCAGGTGAGAAGAGCTTTGAGCCCCCACTGTTTGTCCCTTCAGGCATTTCTGAGAAGTGCACCCAGAGCTGACTGCTGTGCTTTGAAGGCATCCAAAACTGGAACAGACAGGTGTTCCCCTGTCACTTCAGTCGGGTCTGCATCATCTTCCAACCTGACACGTGTGCCTTACTTTCCATTCATGTCTGCTTGCCTTTGCCTTCACGGATTTGTTCATTTTCCTGTCGCTGCTAGACTGCACAGAGTGTTTCGTAGTCGGTGTTTTCTGTGCGTGATGGTGTTCCCTGACCCTGACTTTCCTCTTTGATGCACCAGGCCTGCTGAGCTGGCCGTGCAGGTCAGACCAGGATCTGACCCATGCTGCTGGGATCTGCTGTGGTGGATGTTCTCCTGACACCTGACTAACACACGCAGGCTGCTTCCAGTGCCCACCCCAGCCAGAAAGCCTGCCAGGTGCTGCCTGTGCAGTGTAGACGTAGCAGCTCAGCCCAGCAGCAGTTTAGAGGTTACTGCCTCATGCTATGGCATGTAGGGAGTCACGGCTTAAGCAACTTCATATATTACTCCGGTTTTAAAAAGTAATTGTCTGCAGCTGTACTGTAAAGCATTCTCCCAATTGTTGCTTCTGTGCTCATGGAGCTTCTGGCCACATCACTGCACTACTGTCATGCAGTCCTAAGTGTGAGCTGCAAACTTCACTGGTCCTGCGTGGTCTGGCATTGGGGTTTATTAAAAAATTGCATTGTTAAATGAGGATCTCTTGCTGAACATCCAAATAGCAGCGTAGAACTGGCCTGATTCACGCTTTTGGTTGCAGCTTTCCCATCTCTGTCATCCCCAGTGTCAAGGAAGATGCTGAATCTGTGGTAGTTCTAGGACTTCTTCCCTTGCTTGCTCTTGCAGTAAACAGAAGGAAATCAGATCCTGAGCAGACTGAGGAAATCTAGAAGGACTTCACTTCATAGATGTAAAAACTACAATTGCTCCCCTCCTTTTTCTGCAAAAAGGTTTGCATTGTACCATGGTGTGACATGGATGCAGGAGACACTGGCTCTAACTAGTCCCCAGCACAGAGGTGTGTCAGCGGTACACTTGCCATCAGGCAGGAGGTCTGTCCACTGTAGCCCGTCTCATTGCCCTGGGTATCTTTCACTTCTTCAGTGCTGGCAGGTCCTCACTCATCGGAGAAGTGCTGCCTTGGTGTGCTGCCTGCGTGGTGGCCGAGCGCCTCCATTGACATGTGAGGGATGCTTTGGGTTCCTTTACATTCCTCTCGCCAGACAGAAAATTGCAAGTAGGTTGGTCATGGTTAGTTGTCTTATTAGTGGTTAGGCACCCTGTCATGGTTTAACACCAGCCAGTAACTTAAGTACCACGCAGCCACTCGCTCATTCCCCCCTCACCCAGAGGGATGGGGAGGAGCATTGGAAAGGAATGTAAAACTTGAGGGTTGAGATAAGAATAATAAGTAAAGCAAAAGCCACAAAGCAAAACAAGGAATTCATTCACCGCTTTCCATGGTCAGGCGTTCAGCCATCTCCAGGAGAGCAGGGCTCCATCACGTATAACGCTTACTCGGGGAGACAAACGCCATAATGCGAGATGTCCCCACATTCCTTCTTCTTCCCCCAGTTTATATACTAATCATGACATCATATGGTATGGAATACCTCTTTGACCAGTTCAGGTCAGCTGTCCTGGCTGTGTCCTGTCCCAGTTTTGCTGGCAGGGCCCGAGAAACTGAAGAGTCCTTGGCTTAGTATAAACATTACTGAGCAACAACCAAAAATATCCATGTGCAATCAACATCATTCTCCCACCAAATCCAAAACACAGCACTGCACCAGCTGCTAAGAAGAAAATTAACTCTGTGGCAGCTGAAACCAGGACACCCCACAGTGAGAACCGAGCTGAAGGCAGCGTGCTCTGGCTCTGAAGACACTTTGCTTGAGGGCACTGGGTTTGTTCCTCACACAGCGCCCCTCAGGGAGCTGCTTCTGGGCAGGCAAGCTTGTGCTCTGCCACCAGCCGCCCCTCTCTCAGGAGCAAAGTCAGCAGTCCTCGTTCCAGACTGCCGTTCAGGAGCTGGGCATCAGAGGCGTAGGAGAGGGATTATTAATACTGAGGAATTCTTTCAGTGCAAGAAGTAAGACTTCAGTCTGGACGTGTTTTACAGAGAAAAAAATACCAGAAATGAAAAGTCAAAGTAGCTTGTCAGTCTTCATTGTAGAAAAAGCTTAATAGCAAACAGGTATCTTGCAGTAGGGTCCCATTTCATTTAATAGATGTAATAATTGTATGAAAAACACCGTGATTAATGAAAATTCCTGATTTGCAGAAAAGAGGAAGTTTTGAGGGACACTGAATTTAGGACAGTGAAGAGTTCGAGGGAAACTAGCCAAGCTAAATGAGTGACCTGAATGACAGCAAAGAAGGTTCAGTGCTAATAAATGTAAAGAGATGGGCAGCTGAGGGCAAAAACTGATTCTGCAGGCCAAAGATCACTGTCCCCATAAATTGTGGCCATCTGATGCTGGCAATGTTCCTGATGACTCGAGTGCACCACAGGCAGTGAGGAGTGAAAGCTGATACTGAAGGTGAGAGCTGGCAGGGAAAGCTGGGCATTGATGGTGCTGCAGGAATATGTTGCCGTTTGCTTGCTGCATGTGCACCAGAGAAGGCTGCGGACACTGGCAGAAAGGTATGGAGGAAGGTCCATCAGCTCAACCACTCTCTACATAAAGCGTCGTAGAGGGCTTTGCCACTGGGCAGCTCCAGCAAAAAGGAGTGACCTGGTGTAATGGGCTTCGGTGCGTCATCACTTTCTCATCGGGGCATTTGCGGTTGGCTGACTGCTGGTCTGCGCTGGTCCTCCGCAGTCTGAATTCACAGAATGGTCGAGGCGGGAAGGGACCTCTGGAGGTCATCTGGTCCTCCCCCCTACTCAAGCAGGGACACCTGGATCAGCATGCCCAGGGCATCGTCCAGTCAGGTTTTTAATATCTCCAAGGATGGGGACTCCACCACCTCTCTGGGAAGCCTGTGCCAGTACTCGGTCACCCTCACAGTGAACAAGGAATTTCGTGTGTTCAGCTGGAATTTCCCGTGTTTTAATTGTGCCCATTGCTTCCCGTCCTGTCATGGGCACACCACTGAGAAGAGTTGGGCTCCATCTTCTTTATTCCCCCACCAAGGCATTTGTACACACTGATGAAGTCCCCTTGAACCTTCTCCAGGCTGAACAGTCTCAGCTCTCTGTCTCCGCTTCTGTGTCAGATGTTCCCATACCTTAATCATCCTGGTGACCCTTCACTGGGCTCTCATTCCGGTGAGTCCATGTCTCTTGTACCGGGGAGCCCAGTAGTGGGCACAGTACTGCAGATGTGCTCCATCAGCAGAGAGATGTGCTCCATGGGCAGAGAGGACCCGCCGGCAATGCTGTTCCTAACACAGCCCAGGGCACCCGACCGCCTTTTTTCACCGCAGGGGCATGTCACTGGCTCACGTTCAGCTTGTTGTCTGTTAGCACCTCAAGGTCCTTCTCTGCAAAGCTGCTTTGCTGCTGGTCGGCCCCCAGCATATACTGGTGGGTGAGGTTGTTGCCACCTTCTCAGTTGCAGGAATTTGCATCTCCCTTTGTTGAGCTTCATGAGATTGCTCTTGGCCTGTTCCTCCAGTCAGTCGGGGTGCTCTGAGGGGCAGCTCCTCCATTTTGCGTCATCTGCACAAAATGTGTGTCATCTCCACTTGCTGAGGGTACCCTCTGCCCCATCGTCCAGGTATTTAACGAAGACATTAAGTGGTATTAGCCCCAGCAGCAACCCTGGGGGTTGTGTGCACTACAAGTCACTAACCTCCAGCCGGACTTCGTGCTGCTGACCACAGCCCTTAGAGCGTGGCACTTCCACCAGTTCCCAGTCAACCTCAACTTCCACTTGTCTTGTGCATGCTTCACCAGTTTGTCAGTGAGGGTGTTATGGGAGAGGCGTTTGAAAGCCTTGCTAAGCCAAGATAAAATCTGTTGCTCACCCCTCACCCACTAACCTCGTCATTTAGTCATAGAAGGCTGCCGGGTCGGTCAGGTGTGATTTCCCCTTTATAAAGCCATGCTGTCTAGTCCCGGTCACTTTCTTGTCCTCATATGCTTGGAAATGGTTTCCAGGATGATGTGCTCCACCATCTTTGGGGGGATTGATGTCAAGCTGGCCAGTCTGTCGTTCCTGGGTCCTCCCTCCCTGAAGACAGGAGTTGCTGTGGTGTTACGGAGACTACTTTGCTGAGCACCCGGGCAGTGGCTGCAAGCCAAGACAGGCATCAAGAGTGGGCTGCCACTTGCCAAATATTCGTCTTAGACCTAAGCATGTTGGTTGCCATAACAACTCGATGTGGAATGAAAAGAAGAGGGATTGCCTTCTGGATGCTGAGCTTCCTCCTCACTGATAGCCGAGGGAGCTGACCCCCAGCACAGGCGAGGTGCAGCTGCTTTGCTGGAGAGCCAGCACGAGGTGAAGCCCCTGCAGATACCCCCCTTAGTCTCCTTCTGCCCGAGTGCCTCAGAGCTCGCCTTACCCACCACCCTGCAGAGTGTCCGGAAAGCTTTCCTGCCTGGTGCCATACAGGCTGTTTTCCCAAACACCAAGTTAACAGGTTATCCACTTGATCTCTTTTGGCACTCTTACTGGTCACCTTCCTGAAGGGAACAGACCTGCAGTCTGATCCAAAGAGCCATCCTTCTCAGAAGAGGGGTGTAGAGGTACCCTGCTTCTGAGTTCTCCCCAAAATGTGTACCTTTCAAATGGAAATGTCTGGCCAAAATCTGAAACTTTAGGAAGTTGATCTGGGATTCCTAGGCAGGTGGCACACTAGTCCGAACTGCTGCACTGCCACTGCATGGGGGTGCATGTTGATTATACCGTGCTCATGCAGTACATCAGTTGCTTTCGGAAAACGTCACCTTTATTGCTCATGTACAATGCAGTTGCTGGGCCCCTTCATAAAGTCTCTGACCCCTGTGAAAGCTTTTTCAGGAAATGTTAGACCCGCTGCACATGTTCAGTGCTGCTGAGCTGTCTGTGCATTGTCTGTCCAACATGTGCCAAGAACACAAGGGCTGTGCCTGAAGTAACCGATCTTTGTAGACCGTGATCTGTGGGACTAAGCTGCCTGATTTGTAGGACTTCGTGCAGAAGGGCTGCCCATAAGTTCCGCATTTATCTCTGCTCAGGACACTCCATACAGAAGAGTAACAGCCCTTAGAGCTACAAAATTGAACAGTTCTCTCCAGGTTTGCTCATTCTTTTGTTCATCTGAAGAGAAACTCCTCCAATGCTTCTTCAGCATCATCAGCCCTCCAGATGCTGGTGGAGTTACAGCATTGCCTTCGGGAGGGACAATACACTGGGTATAATTAACCCCACTCATTTGTATCAGTTTTGCAGGTGTTTCCTTGCAGCATCCCTTTGTTTTTCTACTGTGAAAGAGAAGAACTCAGAAGTGCCAGATTTCTCTTCCCTAATGAAAGTTCTGGCTGCACTAGTAGAGTCCTAAGAAAAAATGACAGCAGGAAATTAGATCGCCTTCAGTAAAAACCTTGTTCTCAGTAGTTCTTCAGATAAGTCTCACGCGCTGTTGGGCACCCTTTTCCCTGTGGGCTTTCTTTATGGGGATAAGCTTATCCTCTCTTTGGATTCTTTTGCTGAGAGCCAGGAACAAATTTCGTGCCGAAATTCAGTAGTTAAGGAAGAGCAGTGGGTTGGCAAATGGTCCCTGAGAAGAGCTCATCAATCTCCCAGTAATGCAGCTGTGTCTGCCACTGGTGCTGTGCACGCTGTTGGAGCAGGGTGGCTGCCATGTCATCTCTTGCCCTGGGACTTCGCTGTCTGGGCAGAGCATCCAGCTCTGGGGAGAAAAGGGCTTCCCTGGCTCCTGTGTGATGAGGCTTCCCTTGGCCCTCTGCTTGATGGGACTTCCTCAAGGTTCTGTAAAGAAGCATATATCCTTCCAGCTTTTGAAACAGGCCCGTAGCCCTTCACCAGCCACCCACCAAAAGAAAAACTCACCTGAACGGCACCTGGCAGTGAGAGCTGAGTGCAGGTAGGGGGTGGGAAGTGCTGCTTTCTCCTGGACACTGTTCTCACTTGCAAAGTGGCATGTGAGAGCATCCAGCTCCTGCCAGTGAGTTTATGTCCTGTTTGGCTGTTGTGTTATTTCCATGGCGACCCATAGCACGAATGCTTCTGATTTTTGTTTTGGGAGCCATCCAGAGAGACTTTCTTTCCTTTCTGTACTCCTCTCCTTTGTCCTCCCTTTTCAGGGACAGTTCTCATGAGACAATTCTGGAAGACAAAATCTTTTCAAAATGGGAACTGTAGAGGTGTCACATCATCTGTGTGTGCACCATTCTAGGCAGGAAGGCTCAAAGTGTCTATCTGCATTTCAAGCAAAGAGAGAGAGGATTAGTCTCCAGCCCTTGGCCCTAAAGCACAGCCTAGCCACGGTCACAGACAGCGTCAGGCTCTGCATTGGAGCCTTTGGGTGCACCAAGCCCTAGTGGGGAATCACAAGAGCAGTCTTGTATATTATCAGTTAGCAAAGGTTGTTAATCACAGGAGGCAAGTCCTTCATGCAGTGAAAAGCAATGGAGATGCTTTTGAAGGCCAATATGAAAACATCTGGAAACCAAGAGCAGCAACACGAAAGACTTGCTGAGCAAAAGCAAAGCATTTCTCTTTGGAGTGGTGAGAAGTGTGTTACCTCTGTTGCTGAATCTGTCCTCGCCTTTGTTACTCTTGAAGAAATCTGGACTGAGATACAGAGTTCAAAGGAAGAATCCTCATTCATTTGTGACACATTCAAGAAATCTGCTTTTTTAATACCTTCAGTAAAAGTATTTCCAGAAGGCTTAATTAGCTGCCCTACAAATGCATAATCCCTCTTTCTTTGGTTAGAACTTCCTTTTTCATCACGGTGGTGTTTCTTTGCTTCTGAGACTGCTTCCCATGAGACCTGTTCTCCTCTTTGCCGATTCCAGTCAGTTCCATTCGTAGTGCACAAATCAAAAGACTAGTTTTTTTTGGCTACACCAAAGAAGCAACCCAAGCAACCGATCTACTGCTACTGCTGGTGCTGACAGACTGCCACCACCGAGCTCTGCAGGACAGGGGTTGAGAGCTGCCAGAACCTGGATTTCACGTGTTCAGAGAAGACAAGCTTGAAGGCAACCCTGCAATGGTGATTATAGCTGCCTCGTCCCAACTCAGAGAGAAACCTGTGGCAACCAGCAATCCCAGCATCTCTGGACTGCTGTCTTCCAAAGACTAGTTAGAGCACCACCAGAAACAGAAAGTGAAGAAAGCATTTTGTTTTTCTTATTAAGCTCCCTAGTTTTATTGGCTTGATGTTGCCCAAAGGAGAAGCAGACAATGCCATAGTGTTCGTGAAACCTGACAAAGCTGAAGTCCTCAATAGGAACATCCTAAAACATAGCAGCACTTGGCCACAGCTTGGCTACAGCTGGCTGGTACACGTCTCGGTCAGTGCATATTCCTTGGGCAAAACGCATGATATGCCAACATGAACCTGCAATGAAGAAGAGCAGTGATCCAGGGGAAAAAAAAAACCTCTAAGCAGATGTTGTCACTGTGCATAATGTGCAAGTCCTTGGAAGGGATACTGTGCTGAGGTGCCACTTGTGAATGATGACATCCAGAAAAACTTAGTTGGCTTCAGAGCAGGATGAAGTGCCTGTGACCAAATAATTGGGCTGATGGGCCATAATGAAGTCAGCTTCCAAAGCTGGACGGGGCATCAGAGACTGGTAAGCTGACTGCAGCATAACACATGGTTGGCAGAAGGTGTTGAGAGACAACAGTATATTGCCAAAGTGCATTGCATTGCCCAAGCCAGTGCTCTGCAGAGGAGAACAGACCTACAGATTACATCTGCTGACGAGCTGTGCCCAGAAAGATCTGCCATAGCACCACTGACTCGCCATTGCAAGGACACGCCAGCCGTGGAAGCTTGGGCACACAGCTGATTTCTCGCGTGGTTCCCTGAGAGCAGGAACAGTCAATGTCCCAGGCCCTGTAAGCCACCAAACAAAGCAGAACCTGTGCCAAGAGCCAGGGAGGCCTTGCAGCACAGCCTGACGTGGGATGGGCGTTTCTGTGGGACCTGCATCACCACTGTTGACACAGCCCGTGCTGCCAGGCACCCATCAGGCATCCACCGCGCTGGCAAGGAGTGCACTTGCAGGGGGCTGCTGCGGGTCTCAGCGCCCTCCAGCTTAAGCCTCTCTTCTCCTTTCACAGACTCCAACAGCAGTTTCCCCCTCTGTCCCACCTGGGTCAGGTTAAACGAGCCTTTGGCACACCAGCTGCTGTGTCTGCAGCCATTCCTGTTCGTGTTCAACTTTCCTGAACGTGAGTGACCAGAACTGTGCTCAGAATTCCATATGAGAGTGTAGCAGTGTCCTGTGGTGACATGAATGCGTCCTGATGTCCGTGAGAAATACACACCTTAGATCTTGCAGTGCTTCTTTTGCCTTTCCATGGCTGTGCTATATTGGCGCCTCCCAGCCAGCCACTCCTGGGGTCTGTCAGTAGATCCAGAACTTTCTCTCCCTTCACCACTTCCAGTAGAGAGCAGAGATCCTTTGCCAGCCCTCTGAGCAGGACTCTGTGTTTTGTACTGTCACTTTTTGTTCTGTTTCTTGTGCCGCAGCCTTCAAGGTCATTCAGCTTTTCCTCTTCTGTATTGACGGAGCTTCCCAAATGTGATTCATCATCATGCTTCTTTATAACCCTCTTGCTTTCTGTGCCAAGGTGGCAAAGAAATAAGAGTAAGAAGAAATATGCCTAAGCCCAGAGACATGGACAGACTTTCGTATTCCTGTTCAGCTCATCTTCTCACAGCCCCCTTTCTAAGGAATCATTAGTGCTTATTAACCTCCCAGAAGCTTGAGTCTTTTGTGGTGTGCGCATTAGTGGCAGTGGGCATATGCTGTTAACTGTAGCCCTTGGACCCCTGTTGCTAGCAACAGGTTTCCAGAGTGTCCATCTGTTCCAGGAGGGACCTGAGATGTGAGGGCAGAGCCTGGAGGATGGCCGGGAGGCAGAGGTACTGTACTGCACTGGGCTGCACGCAGGGCACCATGCAGACAGCCCAGAGGACTGCTGGTTTGTTAACCAGCGTCACATCCAAGACCAAGGGAGCTGCAGTTCCGTTGCATTTTATTGGTTAGTTGGGAGGACAAGCAAACTGACACTGTGTGACCCAAATGAGCGGTCATGGACTGTTTAGCAAAAAGATAACCACCCAGCCCCAGTAACGCTGTCCCTCTTGACCCGGGGCTGTGCAGCCCTGAACCAGTGGACCCTCCCTGTCCTCCCCACTCTTGCTCGGTCAGGGCTGCAGCACTTCTGCTGTGGGAGCATCCAAGCCCCTGAGCTGCCACAGGACATGGACCCCCATTTAGAGCCCTCCTTGGGGCCGAGACCCCGCCAGCCTCAATCAGAGGCTGCCAGGAAGCAGCGGCCAAAGCCCTGGGGTGTGTTCAGGGTGCTGTGTTTGCTTTCTCTGCCAGGACGGAGAGACTGCCCAGGGCCCCCGAGTCCCTCCCGGTCAGAGTCACATCCTCAGCCACAGTCAGCAGTGGGTGCTTATGGAAGGAGACCCCCAAAGCAGAGCATGAAGAGAGACGGGCAGTGCAGCATGCCTTCCCCAGGCCTCCTGGGCTGAGGCACTCGCTCTGCTCATTGCACCCAGAGGACTCATCCTCCATGATCTTGCCCTGTCAGGTTTTAGATCCATTTCTTGTCACATACCCAGACTAGCTGTTCCTGCCAGGGGAGGCAGTAAAGGCCAGAGGCCCTCGTGGCGAGCAGGTAGAGCCGAGTGCTGCCGGAGGGGCTGCCCCCTGCCCAGCTCCACGGCCTGTGCCTACCCCAGTGCAGGGTGCAGCCGGGCAGGCACACGTGGCGTAGTGCAAGGGGAAAGACCAGTCCAGACACCTCTGGGCTGCCTCAGCCCAGGGTAACGAGCTGACCACCATCGGGTGACAATCAGACCTCGCTGCCTCCATCCTCGGGGTGGCATGACGGTCCTGTCCCCACGCTAGTCTCTGGGGAGATGCCAGAAGGTTCCCTCTTGTCCTGGGCAGCTCCTTCGCCCCAGCTGGGCATGTGCTGGGGAGCGCTGGGTTGCTCTGAGTCTGGTGGGACCCGAGAGCACGCCGATGGAAGCCCAGTTAGCGAGGGTGAATTGGGGGGGTCCCGCTGGGAGGGTGGGGCTGGTGGCTTTGGTCACAGCTGGGTCGCAGCTTCTTGCTGATCAGCCAAGACAGGCCGAGGAGCAGGGTCTTCAGCTGCAGTAAGTCTTTGTGTAGACCCACCGGGCTGCAGGGCCACCTCCCTCCTTGATAGGCCTCAATGGGCTTCAGAGCTGTGGCAGCGAGGGCAGGTTTGGCTGGGAAGCGGAGACACTGGAGATACTTGCTTGAACCTCTTCTACTTCCTCTGGAACAGCCCTGGCAGGGCTTGCAAGAAAGTCTTGGCTGAAGTGCTCCGAGCCGTGTCCCCTGCGCACTGCAGAGCCCCGTCCCATCTCAGGCTGGCCCAGCCCTCCAGTGCCCCCCCCCGTGTATATTGTGTGTGTGCTCCTGTGTCTGGGGACCTCCGCCTCACCCCTGCCCTCTGCTCTCTCTCCTCTCTCTCTCGCTGTACCGTTCTTTCTGCAGACTTTTCAGTAGTTTAGGAGAACTCAGCACCATTTCCCAGCGGAGCTCCGGGACCACCTACACAGTCCGACCTGGCAGTCGCTACCCTGTAACCCGACGTACCCCCAGCCCCGTGAAGCCGGCTCTGGATCGGACAGAGCCTCTCAGCACCGTCCGGCCCTACGGTCTGACCCCTCCCACCATCCTCAAATCTTCCAGCCTCTCCATCCCACACGAGCCCAAGGAGGTGCGCTTTGTGGTGAGGAGCGTGAGTGCCCGGAGCCGCTCCCCGTCCCCGTCCCCCTCTCCAGGGCCACCCCTGCACACTCTTCACCCACCTCGGCCCTTCATGCAGAAACCCCTCCACCTGTGGAACAAGTACGACGTCGGGGACTGGCTGGAAAGCATCAATTTGGTGGAGCACCGAGACAAGTTTGAGGACCATGAAATAGAGGGCACGCACTTGCCCGCCCTCACCAAGGAGGACTTTGTGGAGTTGGGGGTGACCCGAGTCGGGCACCGGATGAACATTGAGCGGGCACTCAAGCAGCTGGTAGACAGCTGACCGTCCCAGGCAGCACTGGCCTCTTCCAGAGCCACCACGGGGAAGGGGGGTGGGGGGCACATTTCTACTAGACTAATAAAACCCACTTTGATTCTCTTTCTATTCTGAGCACTGCACTGAAGGGCGTGGAGCCGAGAGGCTCCCACCCGCTCCCACACCGCCCCGGCGTGCCATGCACACGCAGACCCCCACTCGGCCCTGCCAGCCCCGCGACGCCTTCGGGACAAGGAATGTTGCATGAAATACATCCTCGTTTCTGTTCCTCCCAGAGAGTCTGGCCTGTATATCGCTTGATGTGCTGTTTCCCGGGGGCGTCGCTGGTGGCCGGAGGGGCCGAGGCACCATGTGCTGCCAAGCCCAGGCTCCCCGTGGGCGAAGGGCAACACCTGGTTGGGGTGGGGAGCGGGGCAGGGCCAGCAGTGCAGTGAGGAGCTGAGCCCTGGCTAGGGAGGAGGCTTCTGCTGTCGGCCAAGCGCCGGCCACGATGCCCCGGTGCGGCAGGCAGGGAGGCACCGGCTGGAGCGCAGCAGGGAGGCAAGCAGGCCGGGCGCGTGCCGCCGGCTGCATCTCGGGCAGCGTGGGGCAGCCGGTGGCACCGAGACCCTGAGCTGCCAGCGAGGCAGGAGCGTGGCAGGGCAGGGGCTGCAGCAGGAGGCAGGCAGGGCCAGGGCCAGTGCCGGCGCTCGGCCCATGTTTGGAAGAGCAGGCAGGAGGCACCACAGCCGTGGTGGTGGCCCTTGCCCCGTGCAGGATGTCCCCACCAGGCTCAGTGGTGGCCGGCCGAGCTGGTTCGTCCCACCGGTGCCCGGAGGGGAAGGGCTCCAGCATGGAGAGGTGTCTGTGGAGGGGCAGCGCTGGCACGGTGGCTGGGTGGTGATGCCCAGACCCGCTCCCTCCTGCGCAGAGCCACCCCAGGGAGCAGCCAGCCATGCCGTGCAAGCCAGAAGAGTGATTGCCACGTGAGACACTAGCCCTGGACTGTGTGCTGCTGCTCTGCCTGCCACCCTCGGTTGCCCTGGTGAGAGAGGGACTGAAACCGCATGGATAGAAGCATGTTTGGGGATGTTGGAGGGAGGCTGGTGGGGTATCCAGCAGAAAACGCTTTGCCAACATTTGAGGGGGAGGGGGGGAGGGGAGGGGAGGGAGATGTTTTTTTCTTCTTGGTTTGGGGTCTTGTTTCCAAGGGGGACACGTTGATGGATAATATATAATCTCCGTGCATTTATATAGAGAGCAGCTGATGATCTACAAGAGATGATACTGAACTACAGGATTCCCACTCCGTCCTAAGTCATCCTTATTTTGCATCTTTTTAATCAGCTATATATTTGAAAAGAGAGAACAAATATCTATATATCTATATCTATAGCTATAGCCACCTGATTTTGTTATAATTTTACTAAATCTATATATCTCTAGACTTGTTGAGATGCTGGCGAGGCGGTGCCTGCACCCCTCCCCTGGGATGCCCATGGCTCATGGGAGTTTTTAGCGACTGACTGACTGAATGTTAAAGTCTTTTTAAAAAAAAAAAAAAAAAAAACCAACAGCTCCTTTCAGACACTCTGGATTTTAAAGATTTAGAAACACAAAACAAAACTTGGTTTTTGGGACACACCGAGTCTTCCACCCCTTCCTGGCAGAGATGCACGGAGCTGGCGCTTCCACCGCCCCACAGAACTCCGCGCCTCTGGCAGGCGCAGGCCCCGCAGCATCAGGTCCCTCTCCCGCCTCCGCTCCCGGGAAGCCATCGCCACTGTCGCGCCCAGCGCTCCCACCGCACCACTGCCGGCACAGCCCTGCGCGGGCACCGCCAGCCTGGTCACGAGGGTCCTGGTGGGCCATCGGGAGCAGCAGGAGGCCGGCCTGTGGCTTTGGGAACCAGGTTGGCTCCCGCCACGCAGCTGAAGACCAGGGGCTGGCAGTGCTGCGGTGGCCTGGCCGCTGGGTGACTGGGGCAGCAGGGCTGGGTGGGAGCCGCTCCGTTGCCCAACAGCTTCAGGGGAGCCAGAGTGACCCAGGCCAGCCCTGGCTCTGGAGGAGGTGGTGTCCCTGTCCCCCAGCGTGGTGCCTGGTGCCCCGCATGCCCCTTCCTCACCGCACTGTCCCCAGCCTTTCCCTGCCCCAGCTCAGGGGTGGCCAGGGCTTGCCCAGCCAGCTCAGGAGGGGGTGGCTTGGTGACCGGTGTTCCCAAAAAGCTGAGTCCCCCACAAAGGCATTAACTCTTCTGGTGCTAGAGGGAAGGACAAGGAGGTTCCTTCTGACCCTCACACATCTCTGAACCTTTACAACCTTCAGCCAGGGAAAAGGCCCAGGCCCAGGGCGGGGGGCGGCAGTCCCCCTCCTGCAAACCAGGCCCTCCCTGGGATGGATCCTGATCGTGCCGGCACAGCAGGTCCTCCCCGGGATGGATCCTGACCCATGCCAGCACACCAGGCCCTCCCTGGGATGGATCCTGATGCGCTGTGGTGCCATCTCCTTTTCCCTGAGCTCTCACTGGGTGCGTGCCCAAGTGGCTCCATCCAGAACTCTCCAGAAGCCGCTGGGCCCTGGGGATTTGTGTCCCCCCTCCTCCCCGGCCGCCATCCTGCTGCTCCCAGTTGGGGCAGGCACCTGGGGATGGCAAGAGGGGTTTCAAGCTAGACCGGCAAGCAAACAGCCTGCGGTCTGTGCCCCAGGGTAGCTGGGGCCTCGTGCCCCGTAACCTGGTGAGCCAAGAGGCATCTAAATCGCGATAGCAGCCATTGCGTCTGCCTGAACCCACCGCCTGCTTTACCAGGTGTGCCATCACACCCCATCAGGCGTCCCCCAGCTCCGCCTGTGCCAACGCTGCCACCGTCCTGTCTGGCCTGGGGCGGGATGCTGCAGATCAGGTCCTGCCCCTTCCACCTCCCTGCCCCATCCATAGTGGCAGCCCGGTCCATCACCCCTCTGCCACTGTGCACCCTGTCCCCTCCATTCACCCCGTAGGGCCCCCTGCCATGTGCCCTCCCATCTACCTCCCACTTTCACCCCTGGAATCTGCTCTGCAGTCACCCGCATGCCTCACCCACAGCATGTGCAGCAGCATGTGCAGCAGCATGTGCAGATGCATGCACCCACCTACCGTCCTGCACCCCTCTACCACCCTCCATTGCCCAGGCTCTGGCTTTCCCGCCCACGCTGGCTTTATGTGGCACCCTTCCGTTGCAAGGGCTTGCTGGCACGGTCCTGCACAGGCAGGGACGGTCCCACTCCAGGGACGTCCTGTGCCACTGGCACGGTTGCATCTTGCCTGCCAGCGCAGCCACTGCCCTCGCATCCCCTGGCCCCATGCTCACACCTTCTAGAGCACCCCAGCTCCTGCTGTCCCCTCACCTTGTCCCTGCACCACCTCCTGCATGCTTCACAGTGCCCACACCCCACTGCTGTTCACAGACGCCCAGCCGCCAACCAAACTCACTGCTTGTCCCCTGCAGCTGGAGCGTGGCTCTCCGGGGTGATGCTGCTTCGCCAGCTCTGCGCCTGGCGAAGCAACATCGGCACGTCCTGGGATGCTGGTGAGCATCCAGCTCCTCTGCAACCCTGTTGGCACACCACGTGCCAGGCCTGCCACAGCACAGCCCCCGAGGAGGCCCCACCGTGCACAGAGGCCTGGGCACGTCCCCAGGTTGGTGTCACACAGCCTCTTTCCCAAACTGTAGAGACAGGATTTCCTAGGAATTTATTTGGCTGTTTGTTCCTCATGCTGCTTTTACGAGGCTGCTCTGGAGCCACCCACTGCTGTGGAAATGCTTGTGTGCTGCCCATGGTGTGCCACGGGGAACCTGTGCCCACTGCCTGGCTGGCTTTGGCCCCTGCTGCCGCATGCTTGCAGAGCCCCTGGCCGTCCCTGCTCGGTCTCCATCCCCTGGGGCCAGCTCCTGCTGCGGGAGCACAGCGGGCACAGTAGCCCCCCAGAGCAGCATCCGCCAGAGCACACTGGGTGCCCACGCGCCGCGGCTTGTCCAAGCCTCTGCACCGCTGATGGCTCATCCCCTGCCTCGCTTGGCACTGCCAGCACCCCACAGCCCCTCCACAAGCCCCAGCTCAACCCACCCCTGCCTGCCAGCCCTGCCTGCCCAGCCAGCTCATCCCACCACTGCCCCTTTCACTGCTTCCCCTGCTGTGTTTCATTCTCATCACACTGCTGGCTCCTTCCTCACCTCACCCGCAGGGTAGCGGGGACCCCGGCAGCCCTCACAGACCCCGGCAGCCCTCAGACCCCAGCAGTCCTCGTGCCCCAGCGCAGCCCCATGGCCTATGGCCAGCAGAGCTGCCCTGTCTCCCCTCGGGGTGGTGGGCAGCTTTGCTGAGTGCTGCCCCCAAGGAGCCGCTGTGGCCCCTCGGCACGACGACCCTCGCTCCCGCCCGGCATGAGCCCCTCGGGGCGGCTGGCGGGCGCTGCTGGTGGAAGTGTGACTGTGTTAGCCTGAGTGCAGGCTGCTCAGTGGGTTCACGCTGGGTGAACCCAGGGTCTCTGCCCCTTCCGCAGCTGTTTCTGGGGCGACCAAGAGAGACCTGCCTGCACCCGCCTCTTGCCGCAAGAGGCCAGAAGTCTGCAGAGCGCAACTTTTCTGCAGAAAGTTCGGTCTGGGACCAGGAAAGCTGGACGCCTTCTTGCCATTTTAGTTGAGCCCTCCTCCTCCCCCTCCCTGATTCCCCCCACTGCCCCAATCCTCCTTGCGAGGGCTGGAAATGGTGGATGCACTGCTCTGCCCCAGCGGAGCCGGTGGCTGTGCTGCCCTGCGTGCATCCCAGCTTCCACCAGAAAGCAGCTGCAGCCGTACCTGTGTTGGCAAACACTGCGTGATCCCTCCTGCAGGATGGCGGCTGCGGCCGTCGCTCCCAGGGACACCACGGCTCGTCCCAGTCAGGCATAACACGAAAGAAGGCGACTTCCGACCACACTGCTGCCCCATCACCCCCATCCCCAGGGGCTGCCTGGGTCTGCCGCAAACCTGCTCCCCTGCCCCAGCAGCAACAGCTTCATCCTCCCTCCCAGTTCCGCACCTTCCCTGTCCCCCCACCACGGGGACACACACAGAGCAGATGAGCATGGGCTCAGGGCTTTGGAGACAACACCATTCCCAGCAGCAGTAGGGTCACCAGGCGAACGTCTTCACTTGGGGGCAGTGCCTGGGGTGGTCTTGTGCTGGGTGCTGAGGCCTCTTCAACTGACCTGCTTCTTCCTCCCCAGCCACTGAGAGCCCGCTCCCTCCCCGTGCCCACCTGCACCCCCCGAGCTTGCTCTGCTGGGGCGGCTGCACAGCCTGCGCTCCATGCTACCACCGGCTCTGGGGCAGCCACATCCTGCACACCCCCAGCACCTGCAGCATCCGGCTAGGGTCCAGTCACTCGCCACAGCGGTGTGGTGCCTTCGCCGGGAACCCCGGGTTGCACGAAGGCCAAGGGCCAAGCTCTTGCCCCGTGGCCATTCCCACCCCCTCGGCAGAACCGTAACCCCCAGCTAACACAGCTGCTGCTACTTTACTTTTATTTTCTCAGCTGAAGCAAAGAGGATTTTCCCCAGGTGTAGATAGCCCTTTCCTGACTCTGTATCTATTCTGGCTGCATTGGCATCTCCGCTCCAAACATCTCCAGACCCAGTGAGACATTTCATTTTGAAAAGCCATCCAGGAGAAGGCAGAGCGGTAGCGGGCGAGGAACCAACCCCACGAGCCTGCAGCGTGGCCGGCAGCGAGCACCAACCCCTCGGCTGCACCATCCCGGTGGCACCGGGACCAGCCGCGCGCGGCAGTTACTGTGATTCTCATGGCTTCTCAATGACTTGGGTTATCTTCTGTAAAAAGGGATACACTTTTTTTTTTTTTGCTTTGAAGGGTTTTTTTTAAAAAAGTTGTTGGTATTTTTCCTTTGACCAGACTAACATCATCAATCCCTGTTCTCCATCAGCTCCTGTCTGTAATTCTGACTGTAAAAGAAGAGAAAACAAAACCCAAAGCACTTTGTTCCTGGTGGTGAAGAGCTTCGCCAGCCAAAACCATTTCCAAACAGCGACAAAGTGCGGCAGGGTTTTCTTTCTGTCCGCCCATGGGCAGCCCTCACTGCCGCATGCATGTGTCACCCGCGGAGACACCCCCGCACGCCCCTGGGCGTGCACTCACACCCACTGCATGTGCATATACCGGCTCCCGCCCTCGCACACACATGTGCGGCCACACGCGCACGCACACGGCTCGAACATCCACACTCTTGTTTCTTACCCAGACGGACTCACCTGTGGGTTTTTGTTCTGTTTTTAATTTTACAGGGTCAGTTTGACTTCACCCTTATTTTGTATGGATTTTTGGAGGAGATTTCTCCTTCTCCAGAGTCATGGAGGTGTGGCCATTCGCCTCCCGCCCTTGACGTTGTGATACACATACCCCACAGAGATCTATGTTTCTTATATTATATTATTATTATTATTAATTATTATTATTATTATTATGTAATAAATTTATAAGAAAGCTCCACATTGTTCCATGGTGTCTCTCAGCTTCAGTAGCCTCCAGGCTGGGGCTGCTGTCCAGGGCCCCTTCACCCCCTCTCCATGGGGGGGATACAACAGCACCCCTGGACCCCAGCCACAGGCAGGGGTGGGCAGCCTGCCTTCCTGCTCACCAGGGCCTTGTGTGCTCCCCTGGGCCTGAGCCAGTGACAGGGACAGCAAGGGGGGTGTGGGGCTGGGCAGTGACAATGTCCCACTGTGTTCAGGGTGGGGGGACCGGGGCCGCTTGCTACATCCCACATATGCTGGTCTGTGCAGGGTGGCACAGCACAGACCTGCAGCCGTCACCCCCCCATCCCCAAGGCTCCCTGGCTGGGTGGTGGCAGTTTCCCAGGGCTGGTGTCCCAAGCCAGGCTCTCCCAGGGCCACCATGCCAGGCTTGGCTTTGCCTGTGCAGTCCTGCGGCCACCCTCGTGCTCCCAGCCCTGCAGCGACCTGCGGTGACCAACATCCCCTCCTGTGCTGGCCTGTCCCCTGCTTTGCCCCAGGTCTGATGTCTGGGGCTCACCCCACACAGTGCTAGGGCCAGGCGGGAGCCCTGGAACGACAGACGTGTGCAGGGCAGTGTCCGGCTGCAGTGCGGGGAACCCACAGCCATGGGGCTGGCAAGCGATGGCATGAAACTAGCCATGGTGGTCAGCGGGGGAGCGTGCCAGTGGCTACAGCCTGACAGTCTCCCACCTGTCCCACCCTGCACACAGGGCCCCAGCACCCTTGAGGACTGTGACCACCCCATCCTACGGCCTCTGCCCTGGCAGTAAGTGCCCGTGTCCTTCCCCAGCACCAAGTCTCCACCATGCCCTGCCCCAGGGTGCCCAGCCGAGCCATGGCCAGGCCCCTGCTCCCTGGATGGGTGGACTGTGGAGGGGATTGGGAGCACTCGCTGTCCCCGAGGCTGCTGCAGGACTTACCCAGGCAAAATTGTCGCCCCAAGCTGTGCCGCTGCAGGGCTGGGGCCATGCCAGCTCTTGGGAGCAGTGACACTGGTGCAGGGCCCGTGGCACATCATGTTGAGGTGTCCTCGGGGACACTCGTTCCCATCTCCTTCTCCCTGGCACTGGCTCGTGCAGCTCCTCTTGCAGCAGGACTGGAGCCACAGGCAGGATGAGCCAGGACCCCACAGAGCTGCTGCTGGTGCCTGTCTCAGCCCACGCTGCCCCATCTCTGGCTGCCTGCCCCAGGGGCAGTGGCAGCATTTTGGGATGGCCCCGGCCCCCACCAGCCCCTGGCCAAGGTGCCAGGGACTGTGACAGGGCCACCTGTGCCAGCCACATCCACCCAGGCACAACCCCACCAGGCCCAGGCAGAGCCCCCAGTGCCAAGCAGTGCCAGCGCAGGTCCTAGTGGGGCTGGCAGTGGGTGCAGAGGCATAGGGCAGTTACCAGGCCCCGTCCACGTGGCACTGGGGTCCCCAGGTGCTAAGAGCTGAGGGAGGCACACAAAGCCTCACTTGGTGTCTGCAGCTGCCAGGAAACCTGGACATCATGGTTGCCTTGGGGGAAAAACAGCAGCTGAGGGAGAAAGACCACCCGCGCCGGGCAGCCTCTCCAGTATGGGAGGACCCACAGTCACCCTGATCATTCCGCAGTTTTCCCCAGGACCATGACCCTTTCACTGGCACATGCTCGGGCTGCTCAGCAGTGGTCTGGGTTTAGTGGCACCAACTGGAATACACTTAATTAAATGCACAGTTAGCATAAAGATTGGCTGCTGCGCCTCGTGCACATGCAACCTTGCGAGATGCATCAGCCAATAAAGTGACCATTATTCTCCTGTCACCTGCCGGCAGCAGCAGCTGAGGGGCACCAGGAGGCAGCGCCACCCCGGCGGGGGGCTGGGGGCAAGGGTGGAGGAGAAGGGCGCAATCCAGGTGCTGGGGACAGGCAGGGGCAAGAGCCACACGGCCAAGGGGCTGCTGCAGCAGCCTCCAGGGTCACCCCAGGGTTGGGCCTTTGGGGCCCTGATGGCAGCACAGTGGGGGGATGCAATGGGGCTGCAGATGGCTGTACTCACTTCTTGTGGCAGTGGCTCCGCTCTGGATACCAGGGAAGCACCAGGAACTGGCTGGTACCTCAGCCCCATGCCCAGGCACCTTCTCTGGGGCCTGTCCTGCTCCTCCGGGATGCATTTGGGGAGGCAGGCACAGCTCCTGCAGCCCCCTCACTGCTGCTCCTATGGCCTGCAGCCCAGAGCTGAGCGTAGCCCGGGCTGGGGTCAAACGCCCTGCGCCCCCACAGAGAGCCATCCTCCCACACAGCCCATGGAACTGGGCACAGAGTATGGGCTTTGGGGGCAGGGGAGTCAGTGCCTTACAGCAGCCCCCAGCATGTTACCAGTCACCTCTGCACTGGCACGGGGAAGTGGTGGGGCTGCCGCTGTGTCCTATGCACCACAGCAACCCCATGTCCCCCACAGCCTTGCTGCCAGCCCAGCAACACTGTGCCCACACCCTGAGGTCCCAGTATCCGGCCGTTCCCACAGCCTGAACCTAGCAGCCCCTGTGTCACTCTGGTCCCAAGCCCAGCTGTCCCCACGCCTGATACTCCTGTTGCTATGCCATGTCAGCAATGCCCATTTCAGTGACACTGATGCCTTCTCTCCTGGTAGCTACAGGCACAGGCTGGGACCCAGTGTGTGTCTGTGGGGCTTCTCTGCTACGGGGCACCATAGGCTGGCACACGAGGGCTGGGTCCTCCTGCACAGGTCATGGCTTGCTGCCCCCACCAAGCTGGGAAGCTGCACCCCAGACCTCGGGGCACCGCAGCCTGCTGACAACACTCAGGCAGAAATGGGCTGCAAGAGGCACCAGGAAGTGGGGACAGCACAAGGGGCCATGTCACATTGGTGTGCACCCTGCAGCACCCTACACACCCAGCCGTGCACCCTGCACCTTCTGCACACACCCCCGCGCACCACACGTGCCCAGCGCCTCTTGTACACACACCCTTGTGCACCCTGCATGTCCTGGGCCTCTTGTACACATGGTGAACCCTGCACGCCCTGCATCTCCTGCACACACACCCATGCACCCCGCATGCCCTGCACCTCTTGTACACACACCTGTGTGTGCTGCACCTCCTACTCACACACCCATGCACGTCCACACACCCTGCATGTCCTGTTCATTCTGCATACACATCCTGCTGGACCCTGCACACACACCACTATACTCCACGTGCCCCAGTGCTCCTGCACATTCACGCCCATGCACCATGCATGCCCTACACCTCTCGCACACACACCCCTTTCCACCTTGCACACCTAGCCATGCAGCACACACACCCTGCATACGCACCTCCCACCATGGTCCCCATGACCCCTGCACATGCACCCATGTACCCCCTGCTCCTCCTGCACATGCACCCACACACCCTGCTCCTCCTGCACATGCACCCATACACCCCGCACACCCTGCTGCAGTCCCATGCCCCTGGCAGCAGCCCGCATGCATGCTTGCATTCCCCACTCTCCTGACAACACCCTGCCTTCCCTGTAGGCACTCTCCTCCGTGCACCCCACTCCTCGGTGCAGTGCCCCTACCTTGCACCCCACACAGACCCACCCTCTGCCCCAGTCCTGGGGGAGGGGCGGGGAGGGGGGCCAGCTGCCCCTGTGGCACCAAGAGAGCCTCCCCGGCCTCGCGGTCACACCAAGCATATATTTTATTGAAAGACCAAGTGGATGACAAGGCAGTGAGGGGAGAACCTTTAACCAGGGTTTGTACAAGTGTCAGTTGCTCAGGACTCCTCTTGTTGTTCGAGTTACGAGATAAATATTGGTACATAGAGCGGAGTGGAGTTATAGTCACTAAACTAGCACTGGTCAGATATACGGGGCCGGCAAGCAAAATAAATCACCAGGCACAGCAGTGAGGAGCGGGGGCGGCCACCTGCCCAGTGCCCAGGACCCTGGCAGCCGCCCCGGCTGCAGGTTTTCCTCTCGCAGGGCAAACAAGGCCCGAACGCTGGTCCTGCGCCCCACGGCTGGCACAGCCCCCCAGGAGCACGGCCCCCTGGGGAGGAGGGGATGGCAGTGGGGCAGGGGCCTGGGACAGGGATGGAGGCGAGGGGACTGGGGGCAGGAGGGGCCATGCTGCGCTCCCCGGGGGGCTGCTGCAGCATTGGGGCTGTGGAGGGGACCGGCTCATTCCTGGGGGCCTGCAGCTGTGGGGGGAGCCCCCCCAAGGAGGCTGGGGGGGTGGGTGCTGCCACTGTGCAGGGGGACAGGATGGACTCAGAGGCTTCATGGCTGGAGGTGCTCACCCCAGCAGCCCCATCTCCCCCATGCCCCCATCAGCCCCCCACAGCCTCCCCCCGCCCCATTCATCCCGTTGACCCCCCCCACCTCACGGGCCCCACAAGCATTTGCCCCCCCATGCTCCCCCAACCCCATTCACCTCCTAGCATCGCTATCCCCTGCGACAGCGGCTGGCCAGGGTCACAGCTGGTCCCCGCTCCTGTGGCCCCTGTGCTGGCTTTGCTCATGCAGGGGGGGCAGCTTCTCCCCCAGCCCTGAGGCTCAGCTGCGTCACCCCCCGTGGCTGGAGTCCCCTGGGCACAGGGCCAGGGTGGTGCTGGGCACACCCCAGATACCCACCCATGGTCCGCAGCTGTGGCCTGGCCCCTGGCCCCCCAAGAAGCGGTGAGGATGTGCGGGGAGTCCTTGGGGCGTGGGCTGGAGCATGTGCAGGGGGGGCCAAGCCGGCTGGTTGTGGGGTCAGACAGAGTCTCTGGCCGTCTGTGGGGCTGGAGGGGGGTGCAGAAGCAGGAGACACGATGCCTGCCCCCTTACTCCAGGTAAATGTCCTCTGTGGGGCAAGCGTACTCCAGGTGCTCCTGGTAATATTCCTGAAATGCTCGTCTGCAAGGAAGAGCACATTGGGCAGCTCAGAGCTGGGCTGTGGCCCGGAGCCCCGCACCCAAACCCCCTGCACCCCAGGCCTGGCACAGCCAGGCTCCCTGCGCCCACACCCTGGCATAGCCAGCCCAGCTACACTGAGACCCCCTGCACCCCCAGACCGGGCACAGACCCCTGCTGCACCCAGACCTGCAGGACCCAGACCCCTGGCACCCCCACCCATGGCAGAGCCAGCCCCCCTGCACCCAGCGCACCAGCACAGCCAGCCTGGCTACACCCAGACCCCCAGCAGCGAGCCCTCCTGTGCCCCCAGCCCTAGCACAGCCAGGCCTCTGGCACCCAGCCCTGCTGCACCCCCAGCCCTGGCACAACCAGCCCTACACTGTGCCCCACGCAGCCGCACCCATCCCTGTCCCCATCTTACCCGACGCATTCGGCGACGTGCCGCATGGATTCCTGGGAGACGAAGACGTGGCAGGCGAAGCGGCTCAGCACCGGGTGCTTGGTGATGAACCCGAAGTAGCTGCAGGGAGAGGCAGGGTGAAGCGGGGGGGACACCTCACTCCTGCCCTGTGGGGCAGCCCAGTGGACCTGGGGGGCTCTGTGGAGGGGATGCCTGGGGCTGGGGCAACCATGGTGGGGTGGGGACCAAGCAGGGGGGCCTGGTGTGGCACCACAGTAGTGTGATGCCCCAGGGAGGGGATGGAGGGGGCAGTCCCTTGGGGCTGGGAGCAGCCAGGAGGCTGTGGGAGGAGGGGGTCTCACCAGCTGTTCCGGGGGTGGCACCCACAGAAGGAGATGTTCTTCATCTGGAAGAAGTGGCTGCAGCGCTCAAACTGGAAGAGAAAGGTCAGCCGAGGTATGGGAGCCTGGCTCACAGCAGGGCAGGCACCCGCTCCTCCCCCAGCCCACCCGTGCCCCTCACCTCCTCTTCCCGGCTGTACTCGGTGACAGTCAGGATGAGCTTGATGCCCTGCAGTGTGATCTCCAGGTCGCAGCTGGCCGGCGGGCGCAGGTGCACTGTCAGCTTCCTGGTGGTGGCAATCTGGGGGCAAGGCAGGGTGAGCATGTGAGGGCAGAGCTTACGCTGGCATGGGGATGAGGAGGGGGTCCAAGCTGCCATGCCCCCTCCCTCATGCTCACCTTCTGCATGGCGGCGCAGAGGATGCCGTTGCCTTGGTGGTACGGCACCTCCACCGAGCCCAGGAACTGCACATTGAACCGCTCCACCCAGCATGGGTTCCTCTTCAGGCCTGCGCAGGGAAGCGGACGAGGAAACAGTGCCCCAAGCCCCCCCATGTCCCCCACGACCCCCCACAGCCCCAGGGACCCCGCAGACTCCTACCAATGGCATCCCTGGCCTGGCCAACAACCTCATGGGCATAGAAGGCGGGGAAGATGCCCCTCTCCCCCGTTCGCATGTTGTAGCCCCGGTACCAGTAGTCATCCTCCTCCAGCTCCACCAGGATGGGGTCATCCACGTCCAGCTCCAGCTCGTCCTCATGGCGTGGGATGAACCTGGGGGGGATGGCCAGAAGGAAGATGCGGACAGGGAGGGGCAGAGCCGCAGGAGAGGGGGCCCTGCGAGACCCCCCTGCTCATGGCCAGGGCCGGCATGGCCGGGCTCGCTGCTCACCTGAAGACGGCCCGGTGGGTTTGCTCCCGCTCCTCCCCGTTCACCATGCAGGAGAACAGCCCAAAGGACTCCGTGCCTGCAGAGGAGAGGGCTGCCGTGGGGCCAGGGGGCACCCCCTGCCTCTACCCACCCCAGGGGGCTGCAGAACCCTTGAGGCGAGGGGAGCAGGGAGCAGATGGCCATCACCCATGGACCCAGGCCTCTCCTTGGGGGGCCACATCTGAGCCCCTGGCCCTGTGCCCCCCACCCAGCAACCCAAGGCACTGAGGACCCCACAGGGCGCTGATGTGAAGGCATGTTGGGCAAAACCTCACAGCCCCACGGGGAGAGCTGACAGCCTTCGGGTCCAGGCCTACACTCCCTACAGCTGCTCTGCCCCTGTCCCACCTCCCATGCCATGCCACACAGGGATGGTGCCATCCACGGCCAGGATGGCTGAGGCAAGACAGCAGAGGGCAGCCAGCTGGCCGACAGCACACAGAGCAGCCCAGGACAGCACGGCATGGCATAGCACAGCACGGCATGGTGCAGCACAGCACGGCGTGGGTCACTTACTGGAGGAGCGGGAGGTGCTGTTGACGAAAACATTGAGGAACTTCTTGGAGAACTGCAGGTCGGCCTCAGGGGACGAATCCTCGGAGGAGCTGTGGGCATCAGGGGCCACCAGCCCATCCCCAAAGGCCGCCTCGTCCTCCAGGTCGCAGCGATCGCAGGCGCGGAGCAGGTCGCTGTCGTCGCTCAGCACCGAGGTGCAGCGCCGCAGGCTCACCAGCTCCAGCTGCGTGTGCTCGTCCACAACCAGCGTGTACTTCACCGAATCGTAGGCCAGGGACTCGTCCAGTGCCCGTGGCTCCAGCGCCCCGGGAGCAGGTGGCAACTCCCCCCCCAAGCTTCCCCGCAGCGGGTCCTCGGAGAAGGGGGAGCCCTTCAGGTAGGGCACCTCGTCCTCGTCTGTGGAGTAGGCCATGGTGAAGCCACGGTTGGTCTTGGCGGTGGAGACATCCAGGGCAGGCGGGCCAGTGTCGGGGCTCTGCCCCTGGGGCGCTAACCGGACATCGTCGATCATGTCATCGGCCTCCAGGACCCCCGAGTCCAGGTCCCTGTTGACAGCCCAGTCCTCTGGGCCGGTGGCTGGTGGCACCGCGGTGGCATGGTGCTCCTCAGCGGTGGCCTCGGTGCCGGGGGAGGTGCGCAGGGAGGCACGGGGTGGCCCAGGGCGGCAACCAAAGGTGGCCAGGACCTCAGAGGCGCCCAGCCTGTCGAGGGTGACAGGGCGCCCCGGGAAGACGGGTGCAATGGTGTCGTTGGTGGGGTTGCTCAGGAAGAGGAAGGGGCCCGGCTCGTCAGCGGGCAGCTCGGGCAGCGGCTCCATCCCAGCTCCCAGGGCCCGCTCGTCCTCGGCGCGCTGGAGGGAGCTGCGCAGTGTCTCCATGTCCACCAGCTCAATAGTGCGCTGGCAGTGGGGCAGGGCAGCCGGCTCCCCCGTGCCCACTGGCGAGTCCCGCGAGCCAGGCTCCCCATCCAACGCCTCACTTAGGATCTCAGGCTCCAAGTCGGAGGCCGGGGAGATGGTGTCACAGAGCGAGTGGGTCTGCTGGAAGCACTCATCTGGGCACTTGATGGGGTAGGAGCCCTCTGAGATCATCTTGTTGACAAGGTTGCTGAGCAGCCAGGGTGAGTCCGAGTCCTCACTCAGGTCAGGCTCTGACTCCGAGTCGGAGTCATACTCGCTGTTGTCCTCCTCATCTGCCTCGGGCATCAGCTTGGGCCCCACAGGCAGGTAGAAGGAGCGCCGGATGCTCTCCAGGCTGTGGTCTGGGTCGATCTTCAGGTCCAGGGGGCTGGAGGTGGAGACATCTGTCTGGCCCACAGGCGCGGAGGAGTCCACTGGGTTCAGGCTGTCATAGTAGCCCTCCATCTTCAGCTCCGCCAGGCTCTCCCGCCTTACCATGCTGCGTTCCGGGAGCTCTCTCTCCAGGGTCTCCTCCTCCTCCTCCTTGCCTTTGTCCAGCAGCAAGGAGTCCTTGATGCCCATCAGACCGGGGGCCTCCAGCTCTGTCTCCAGCTCAGCCTCCGAGGTGGGCGAGCTGGCCTCCTCGATGGAGTTGGTGAGGTGGGAGGACCTGCCGCTGCTGCTGTCGCTGCTCAGGTCCAGTTCCGTCTCAGAGATGGAGGAGATCATGTTGCTGACCAGGCGCCCCCCAGCAAAGGCTGCCTCGATCTCCCCCTCCACGTCCGAGTCAGAGCCGGGCGAGCTGAGGTCTTCACTGTGCCGGCTGCCGGGCAGGAAGGGCTTGGTGGTCCTGCTGGTGAGGTCAGCCTCGATGCCAGGGTCTGAGGAGGGCGAGGTGGTCTCCGAGGAGCCTGAGGGGTGCCCGCGCACGCTGGCCGCCCGGCCAGACTGGGGGCCCTCCCCATCGGAGCTGAGCGGCTCCGCTGGCCCCACAGGGCACATGTAGGTGCCCATCAGCCGGGCGCCCTGCCCGTTGTGCCGCTCGGCGACGGCCCTGGCTGCCAGCTCCTCCTGGGACTGCAGGGAGCCAGGCTGCTTGCCGGGGGCCGTGGGGGACCCCAGGCTCCCAGCCCCCAGGGCACCCCTTTCGCCGGGTGCCGGCCTCTCCCAGCCACCAGCCGCTTCGTGCTTTGGTGGGGCAGGGCAGCCATCGGCAGCCGTGGTGGCCTGGGGCAGTGAGCCTGCGTCGGGGCCGGTGGGGGGGGCAGGAGGAGCCGCAGGCCCTGTTGGAGAGAGAGATGGTTTAGGAGGCAGCTGGCAGAGGCGCGACGGGGAGTGCGGTGCTCGGAGCGCAGAGGAGATGATATTCATGTTATAATCTTCCCCGGCTCTCGGGGGCGATGGGTTACCATGTGCCAGGGACTCGTGGCTGTTGCCTTGCGAGTCAAAGGGGGAGGGCTGCAGCAAGGCGGGGGCCTGCCCAGCCCCGCTGGGGCTCGGCCCCTTCGGGCTCTCCAGGCAGGGTCCATCCTGGATGCAGGCGTGGGGAGATGAGTGTCCTGCAAGGGAAGGCAGAGCCCCACATCAGCTCTCTGCCCCTGTGCCAGGGCCAAAACCCACCAGGCTTTAACCAAAGGGCTGCAGGGACCCCCCAGCCCAGTGTCACACTCTGGACTGGTTCCCCATGCTCACCAGTGTGTGAGGAAGAGGAGGAGGAGGAGTGGAGAAGGGCGTCCTGCCAGGTGGTACGGTGAGCAGGCGGTGCGAAGCTGCCGTTGTTGTTCAGGGAGTCCTGGGGAAAAAGCAGAGCCAGGGTGGGTGGGCGAGCCCCGGGGAGGGGACTGGGGGGGACTGGGGGGGGGGGTGGGTAGCCGAGCCCTAAGGCACATTTGGGGATGCAGCAAGGCAGGAGAGCTGGTGTGCCCAGCAGGGGCTGCGCAGGGACACCAAACACGGCTGGGCCCGCCCGGGGATGCCCCTCGGCACAGCTCAGTGCTCCCCAGTGGCTTGGCAGCACCCAGGCCACGTGCCCAGGAGCTTATCCAGATTAGGGCCGCAACGTCCCCAGCTCCCCTGCCCAGCCAGATGCATGCCCGGCAGCACCTGCCACAGAGCGGGACCAAGGGATGGCACGCTGCCCGTCCCACAGGGCCCTGGGGACAACACCTGGCAGGGGACATGCCAGCACGGGTGCTGATGCCACAGGACCCCCAGCATGAGGCCCTGCCGCACCCTGCCTCCCAGAGAGCGGAGCCCAACCCCCACAGGTAGGACCCTTCTGCCTCCCCCAAAGAGCTGCCAGCCCCGTGGTGCAGGCAGGAGCGGGCACGGCCAGGGCTGCCCGTCCGGCATGGCGGCAGCTGTGGATTAGTCCTGGCGGGAAGTGCAGGCAGCAATAATCCTGCCGAGCAGGAGATTAGGGAGTGGGGCTGGCGCCATGTGCCACAGGGCATGCACAAGCATGGTGGTGGGGACCCAGCACAGTGGGGAGGGTCGGGCATCGCACAGGCTGTGCCACAGCCCCAGGGATGGGTGCTGGGGAGGGACGGGGAAGGGTGCTGGGAGGGGACGGGTCCCAAGGACCAGGGTCTTGCCTCCTCCTGGGGCCAGTGCAAACAGGACAAAGCAAGGGTTACCGGGATTTGCACCCTAGGCACACTGGTGGGGGCTAAATCCAGCCATCACCAGGGTCTTCGCTCACATCCCAGCAGATGATGGACCAGGGTGGCTGGTGGGATCCAGCTTTGCCGGTGCATCCCACCAGGGTGCAGTGAGTCAGGGCTGGGAGAGTCTGAGGGTGAGCCCTGGGGCTTTGTCACCCTCCTGTGCCAGCCCGGCCAAGTCCCACAGCCCCCACAGCCCCAGCAGCATGCGGTGCCCTCCCAGGAGGGGGGGCCGAGAATCCCGAAAGCCCCCCAGCACCATGGCAACGCAGCCGGATGCAGGCAGCACCACACGCAGCTTCCCACACACTGCGGTGGTGCAGCAGCTCGGGGCCAGCACCGCACACGCGTGCGCATGGGGACACAGGGACCCCCACACACCCCGGGGGAGCCCCCAAGCCCAGCTCCAGGGATGGAAAAGGAGGGACACAGAATGCACGAGCACCTATGCACGCATGCACACACCAGTGCACACGCACGTGCGATGCACAGGGCCAGCACACGACACCTACTGTGTCCACAGCCAGCAGCTGCCCACACCCCTCCAGCACTCACAGACACCCCAGACACCCCGCTCGCCCTGGGGACCCCTGGATCCTCCGGGACCCTCAGGCCAGGGCCTGGCAGGGGGAGTGCAGGGGCCACGCACAGACACATCTCCAACGCCCTCAGCTCAGCCCCGCCACTGCAGAGCTGGCGTCGTTTTGCCCTTCTCTGCTCCTGCTGGTGCTCACCACCCTGGGGTTGGTGCAGTCCTCAGCCCCTCTACTCTGGGCAGAGCCCACCTCTGTGGGACCCCTTCCCATGCTGCACCCCAGAGCCCTGCTCCTCCTCTGCCAGCCCGGCGGCATGGGGGGCAGAGACCCTGGGGGCAGGGGGTGCTGACAGCCCTCCCAGCTGCCCCCGCCCTCACCTGGGTGCCTGGGGCTGTCAGGTTGAGGGTGGTGGGTCGGTGCTTCTGCGTCTCTTCCAGGGCAGGTGAGGGGATGGGTGAGGCTGAAGGGGATGGTGGTGCTTCCAGCTCGTTGCCCTCCTCCTCCTCCTCTTCTTCTTCCTCCTCCTCCTCATTGTCGTCGATCATCTCGAACTCTTGGAAGTCATCCTGGAAGGTGCAGACGGGGTGCGGCTGCTCGCCGCGCTCCAACACCAGGCAGTCCTGGGGATGCAGCACTGAGTTAACAGCCATGACACTCAAACTCATCCTGGCCATGGCCCCGTTCCCCAGGCTGGCACGCTGCAGCGGTGTGACCCTCCCCAGCAGCTCTGCCGGCACTGGGCTGGAAGCACCTCCAACTCCTGCCCCAACAGGATGAGGGTCTCCAAGAGAAAAGTGCCAGGGCCCCCTCCTGGCTCTGCCAGCACCCTGCCTCTCTTGGCCTCAACACCCAGCACAATCTCACCCGCAAGCCTGCCTGGCCCCTGCCCGTTTCCCTAGCACTTCTCCCCCGAAGCTGGGCAGAGCTGAGTAAACAGGAGCCACTGGAGCCACGGGAGTGCAGTGGCAGGCAGGCACCCAGCTGGTGGGGCCAGCATAGGGCTGGCTGCTGAGCCACCCATGCTCCCTTCAGCCACTCCATGGGGCTTAGCCAGAGGTGGTGGGAGACCACAGGTGTCCAGCCATGCCAGGGGTTCCTGGGCTCAGAACCCTGCCTGCGCTCTGCACCGCATCCCCTCAGTGCCCTGACACAGGGGGCCCTGCACCTTCTGCTCCTGGAGGGCCTTTGCCGGGTCAATGTCCCCACCCAGTCCCCACCAAAACTCTGTGCAGCCACCGCATCCCGGGGCACGGGGGGGGGCTCGGCACGCTCAGCTCCTGCACCTTCTCATAGTGGTCCGAGTCGTAGTTCAGCCCAATGCCGCAGTCATCCGTGATCTCCGACAGATCCTCATCGTCAAACTCCTCCAGGCTGATGTCCTGGGGGGGCCTGGGGAGAGGGACGGGGATGTCAGGGCAGGGGCCACACGATGACAGACCTCAGGGAAATGCCTCCCGTTTTCCCCACAGCATCAGGAGGGCCCGGAGAGTTGAGCAGCACTGCAGGCACACACTGGCATTGTACCACCATCACCCCAAGGTGCCAGCATGGGCGCACCAGCTGGGCAGCACTGCAGGGACGTGCTGGCCTAAGACCATCAGCCAGGGCACCGGCACCAGCCACACCGACATGGCACACTCTGACCAGCAGCACCGGGCCCAGGACCCTGAGCCACAGCCCAGTGCCCTGCCCCATGCCGGGAGCCAGGCAAGGCCAGAGACGACGGGGAGGGCGATAGCCACAGCAGTGCCCGGGGTGGCCGCCCTCAGTGCCACGCTGCTCCCGCCCGGCTCGCTGCAAACTGCCCGGATTTACCACCGGCCTCACAATGGGGCGGTGAGAGCCCTGTGTGGCTCAGGGCCATGCAGCCATGGGTTGCCCCTGGCTGAGTGGAGATGCTGAGACCACCACCATGGTGGGCAGCACATCCCCCAAATTTCGTGCCCGGCAAAACCCCTTGAGCCAAACCCAAGGCACATGCTGGAGGATGGGCAGCGAGGGGACAGTTGCTGCCACTGGCAGCTTGGGGGTGACCCGTGCTGCAGGGCTGCTTCCCAGGCCTTGGGGGTTTATTTTAGGTGTAACCTTTATTTTACGCCTAACCCCATGCAGGCAGGGATGGGGATGGCAAGGCAGGATCTGTGCCCTGACACCCCAGCCTTGCCCACGCTGCCTCCCTGCCTGTCCCACAGGCAGCGCCAGGGCTGCCCCTGCCCGGGGTAAGGGCACTCCGAGAAACCAAGCCCAGCCTTTCCTTGGGAACCGGGGTGTCATGGAAACCAGCGGTTTCTGCAGGGAAAGGGAAGGGGAAAAAAAAAAAAAAAGAAAAGAAAAAAAGGAAAAAGACAACTCTTGGCAGGATTTGGTGTCAGAAAACGGAAACCAAACGTTTCTGGTGGCTCTGTAAGGTGGGAGGTGCGGCAGCGCCCGGGAGCTGGCAGGGACCCTCTGCCCACCCCCACAGCATCGGGGGACACCCAGGGCCCCCCACAGCCCGGCAGCACCCCAGGAAGGGCCAGGGCAGGTGGGGCTCCTCCTGCAGGAGCAGGTCTGGGTTCTCACTGGGGCCTTGCTGGGGCCCAGCCCCGGGACCCAGCTGGCAGCAGGAGCAGACCCCCACAGGGTAGGGGGGTCACAGCCTCCATAGCCACAGCTGCCTCCTGGGCTGCCACCCTCCCTTTGCCCTGAGCTCCCTTTTTCCATCCCCTGGCCCCAGCACGGAGGCTGGGCACTTACTCCCATTTCACAGGGAGAAAGATTTCCCCTAATCACATAATTCCCAGAAGTAGGCCATTGAGACTGCATCAAATATTCGCAGATTTGTGGCGAAATCATCAGAGCCAGCGGTGGGACCATGGCCGTGGCCTGCAGTGGGGCACAGGTCTGGGCCAAACCCCAGACCCCAGCCAGGGGTAGGGCAGCAGGTCCCTCAAAGCGGTGGGGGCCAAAGCCTGTGTCCGCAGCCCAAGAGAACATTGGGGGCTGCTCTCCTGCAGGGGCAGAACCCTCCTGCTGCCAGACTGCTGGGACCTGCCGCCCTCCCTGAGGTGAGCAGGGCTCTCAGGGGTCCCTCAGCCACCTGGGCAGAGGAAGGAACAGCACGGCCATGGGTCCTCCTGGGATGGAGACTTGCTGGGGTCCTGCAAACCCCCAGGCCAGGCTCTGCTCCCATGCCCCTGGACCCTCCTCACCCAGTGGACAAACTCCTCCACCATCCCCCATCCCAGCTGAGGGGACATGCACACCGGGCCAGCATGGCACAGCGGTCCTGCCCCACACAGGGCTCCTGCCTGCATCCAGCCAGGCTCCAGCTGTCCAGGGATGCTGTCCCCCCTCAGTGGGGAGCGACCGCCGCGACAAACTACGGCTGAAATTTCTAGGTCACAGCACTACTGAGCTGGGGCAGGCACAGTGGGATGGGGCTGCCAGCGAGAGCCAGCCCAGCCCCACAGCCACCCCAAGGGGACCCTTGGGGACCTTGGCCATAGCCCCGCTCCAGCCAGAGAAGGTGCAGCACCATTGCTGTGGGTGCAAGGACACAGTAAGAGCACCCCAGACACACTGGTGACGAGCAGCAGGCAGGAAGGATGGTGTCCATCCCCACAATGGCTGCATGGGACACCATGGCCAGCCACAGTGATGTGGGTGGGAAGCACCTGAGTAAGGTTCCAGAGCTGAAGTGGAGCCAAAGCAGTGGTTTGGGGAGGGAGGAGCTCTCCCCAGCCCCACACATGGAGAGGGTGGTCAGGAACAACAGGAGGCAGCAGGACGCCCTACCACAGGGTATGCAGGGACCCAGCACCCCACTGCGCACCCCAGGCCAGCCTCGCCACCCCAGCTTTGACATGTCCTGAGCCAGGACAGGCTGGAGGAGGGGAGGGCCAGGAGCTGGAACCCAAATGGGGCATCACCCACCCCTGAGGCACAGGGAGCAGGGTGGTGCAGGGATGGGGAGCAGGGTACACAGTGGGGTGCACACCTGCACGCACACCAGTGTTTGCATGGGGGCTGGGCTTCCCGAGGAGGGAGTGACAGCCCAGCAGGCCACAGAAAGATTGAGTTTCCTCATTATTTTCAGACCAGCTCCCTGGACAGTTTGCCCCGGCAGTGGTGCTGCAATGGCTTCTCCCACAGGGATGGGCCAGGGACCCAGCCAGCAGATGTGCCCTCACCCCACTCACTGACCCCCAGCTGCTCCCAAGGCAGGGAAGGTCACAAGGTCAGTGAGGACCCTCAGGGGCCTGGTCCCAGCCAGCATCCCCCATTCCAAACCTTTGACTGGCACCCAGGGTTCCCAATGGCCAGACCTGCAGCCATCCCCCGTGGGGCTGGTGCCCTGGACCAGGAGACAAGAGCTGCTTCACAGGAGCCCTGCTGAGGCCCCGCAGCATGTGCACCATGGCCTTTCCACAGTGATCTCTCCCCACCACATCACCTTGACCGGCTTCTCCTTCCCCTCCTGGAGTGTCAGGGGATCCCACCCTGGTCACCAACCTCACCAACCCCCGGGCTGGGCACAACCTCCCCACAGGCCTCCTTGAAAAGGGCACAATCCAGATGCAGCCCCTGCTAGGCTGGGCATGCTGGTGCTGTGCCCTGGTGCTGGTGATAGCCTGGGCCTCACTCTCCCTCACCAGGCCCTGCCAGGCTCTGGGGACCCGCAGGTGCTCAGTGAGACCCAGGTGCACTCACTGCCCTGCAGATTTGACCCTCTTCCCTGGGCTGGTGCAGGGGTGCTGCGCCCACTCCCCAGGCTGCCTCCTTCCCCGGGGGGGAAGGGTGGATCTGGGTCAGGCTGGGGGTCCTGGAGGGTCTGCCCTCACCTGCCTCTCACTGCCCTGGCTGGGACACATCCCTGGCAGCAAAGCGCACAGACCTGCCGGGGCCAGCTCTGACCCTGCACAGCAGGGCTTGGGGGCTGAACGGGGAGCACTGTGAGGAGGACACAGCTGAGACACCCAGAGATTTGCCCACATCCCAGGAGAGAGGTGGGAAGGAGCTGGGCAGCCACAGCAGAGGCCGTGTGCTCCAGTCCCTGCACCACCACAAGCCGGGACGCCCCAGGGTCCCACTGTGCAGCGTGGCTGGGGAAGGGGAAGGGAAGGGGACGCCCGGGGAAGGGGACGTGAGACTTGCCCAGTGTGGGCCAGAACCAACCAAGGGCACATCCCCCACGCCCACTAGACCCCAGCCCCCTGGTTCCACAGCTTCCGCACGCCCAGATAGATGCCCCCCGCCGCCATCTCCCACCCTTCGCCACCCCACAGCCCCCTGCCGAGCCAGCCCATCCCGTGCCCAGCTCCCGTCCAGCCCCACGGCCCCGCACCCCACTGCTCGCCCAGGGACCCCAGCCCGGAGGGGGTCCTGCCAAGGTCAGGGCAAGGTGCGAGGAAGCGGGGTGATGGCCCCGCCGCGTCCCCCTCCCCGCTGCCCGGGGAATGCGCCAGGACGGCCCGGCCGGTGGCAGGTGGCCCGCGGTCCTGCGGCCCCGGCTCCCGCGGGACCTGCGGTAAGGTGACCCGCCACCGGCAGCGCCGGGCGCTGGCGCAGCTCCCTCGGGGGCTGGCGGAGGGGGGGACACGGCCCTCGGCACGCACCGGCCTTTCGCCCGCCTCTGGCCCGGGGCGCACCGAGCCCCGGCGGGGGCCGCCTGCGAGCCCCGGGGGCCGAACGACCCCTTCTCCCGGGGGCGCCGGACCCTGCGGGGCCCAATCCCGGCGCCGGCATCCAGCATCCCCGGCCGCGGCCGGGGCCGCTGCGGCGCCTCGGGAGAGACAAAGAGGCGGCGGCGGCGGCTCCCCCCGCGCGGCGGGATGCGGCGGCACCGGGCACGGCCGGGCCGGGGCGGGGGGGCCCTCAGCCCTAGAAGGGCTCTGCCCCTCCGTGAGGAGGGGGAGACGGAGGAGACCCCCGAACCCCAGCACCGCCCCCCCACCGGGCCCGGGAGGGAGCGGATGGGGCCGCTCCGAGGAAGGGGGGAAGCACTGCGTCGTTATTGCCCGGGCCGGGCCCGCAGCAGCGGGAGGGCAGCGCGGCCCCGGCATCCCAAGGTGAACGGGCGGGGGAGCGGCGGGGGCCCGGGCCCGCCATGCCGCCGCCCCCCCCCCCGGGCCCCGGGCCCCTCCGGCGCGGCCCGCAGCGGGCAAGCCCCCCGCAGCGGCGGGCCCCGGGCATCCCGCCCCCCCTCCCCGCGCTCCGGGCCGGGCTCACCTGCAGCCGGGCGGGGAGAGCGAGTGGAAGGTGGAAAGCGAGAACATCTCGGCGCGATCCGCCATCTTCTCCCGGCCGGGGCTGCGCCGGACTGCGGAGCTGCGCGGGGAGCGCGGGCAGCGCGGCCGGGCGGGGCGCGGGGGCGGGAGCCGCGCTGTGGCGGGGGGGCGGCGGGGGACGGAGCCCTACAGCGAGGGAGGGGCCGGAGGGGGAGGGGAGGGGGGCGGGGGGCCTGTAGGGAGGGAGGCGGGAGGTATGGGAGGGGATGAGGTGGTATAGGGAGGGGGGCGGGGGGGCTATAGGGAGGAGATGGGAGGTGGTATAGGGAGGAGATGGGCGGTGGGAGGGGACCGGGGGTGCTATAAACGAGGGGCGGTATAGGGAGGAGTTAGTATGAGAGGGATCGGGCGGGGGTATGGGAGGGGATGGGGTGATACAGGGAGGAGTATGGGAGGGGATGGGGGTGATACAGGGAGGGGACGAGGGCTATAGGAGAGGGCGGGGTGTGTAGGGAAGGCTGCGGGCGGTGGTATACGGAGTGGGTCGCGGCGTGGTACAGAGACGAGATGGGGGTGAAATAGGAAGGGGATCAGGCGGTTATGGGAAGGGATGGACGTAGTATAGGGAGGGGATGGTATGGGAGGGGAGCGGGGAAGCTATAGGGACGGCATGGGGGTATGGGAGGGGGCAGGGTGTGGGGGGAGGGGAGCGGGCAGTGGTAGAGGGAGGGTCAGGGGAGGGTATAGGCAGAGGGTGACCAGAGGGGAGCGGGGAGGAGATGGGGGTCTCCAAGGAGGGGAGGGGGGCTGGGGGCAGCAGGAATGGCCGAACGAAGGGGGGGGGGGGGGGGGGGGCGCCGGTCGGTGGTCTCTAGGGAGGGCAGGGGTCTGTGCAGAGAGGGGTGAAAGGCTGTATGGAGGGGAGCAGAGAGGGGCTGTGTAGGGAGGGGAGCAGGGGGAGGCTGTATAGGGGGAGAGCAGGAAAGTGCTGGTGGATCCTAGAGAGGGGGCTGGGGCCGTATGGGGGGAGCAGAAGGAGTGGGGGGCTGCGCAGGGATTGTATGGGGGGAGCAGAGAGCGGGTGGTACATGGGGGTACCGCGGAAATGCAGAGGGCTGCGCGGGGAGGGGCAGAGCTGCACGGCGGGCTCTGCGGAGCCCTGTAGGGAGGGGTAGGGGGAGGTATGGGAGAGATGCAGGGGGTTGCACAGGGACGTGCAGGGAACCGCGCAGGGCAGCGCAGGGGGGCACGGGGGCGATGGGGGAGGGGCAGGACGGGTCAGGGGCTCTGCAGGGAGGTGTGAGAGGGGTCAGGGAGCCGTACGGCGAGGCGGAGGCGGCTCAAGCCCGACCCGAGCCGGCGGAGGCGGCCCGGGGCCGCGCGGCGGGAGCTGTCCGGTGCCCGGTGCTGAAGGCCCGGAGCTGTCCGGTGCTGGCGGGCAGGGGACGTTGGGGGATCCAGGGGGTCACGGAGGCTCCCGCTTTGGGAGCAGAGAGCATTGGGGGTACAAGAGATGGTGGAGGCCAACGAGGCAGTGGGGCGTTGCGGAGGGTGTACGGGGAGAGCAGATGTGCGTGCTTTGGGAAACTGGTGGAGGGGGGGTCCAGGAGGAGGGGGGCTACGCGCACTGGGGGTACACGCACTGGGGTGGGAGGTGCAGTGGATGCTCAGGAGGCTTTTGGGGTTCTGTGCATTGAGGGGACTGGGGGGACAAGAGCGGGTGAGGGGGTTCTAGAAGTTGCAAGGGGCCCTGCAGGACCTGGGCAAGGGAGCATCCCTGCACTGAGGTGCAAGAGGGTACAGCGGGGTGGCTCAGGGGCAGTGGGAACACTGCACCATGGGAGCTGGAAAGTAGGGGAGGGCACAGAGAGAGGGGGACAGGGCAGCAGGGGAGGTCTGCACACGGGGGGGCACAGGAGGCCATCGGGGACAGTAGGTGTTTGGGGGCCCATGCAGCAGGCAACAGAATGCGGGGGGGGCGGAGCTGTTGCGGGCCATGAGGACCTGGAGTTGTTGGGGGAATCCTTGCACTGGGGAACAAATCACATTGGTGGGGCGCAAAGGCAGTGGGGAATGGTAACAACTGTGACCCTAGCCCCTCTCCACAGCTCCTTGGTCTGTGCTTGGGAATGGCTCATGGCAAGTCTGGGCCATGCTCCCCTCACACCACCACCACCCCCGCCAGCCATCCCATCACCCTGTGCCAGGCCCTGGGCACCCACCGTACAGTTCCCCTTCCCCAACCATTCCTCGCAGCCCTGGGCTTGGGTGGAGGGCATGGACAAGCACCACTACCCTCTGCCCACCCCCACACCATCCCAGGGGCTAGTGGATCCTTCAGTGCGCCCCCCCTGCACCTCACTGCTTATGCTGGCCCTGGAAAGGTGCTGAGCCCCGTGGGGTCCTGCAGCTCCTCCTGGCCCCCTCCATCCCACCAGGTCTTGGCTACCCATCCTACCAGGTCCTAGCCACTCACCCACCCACACACCTCCCCAGCTGCTTGGGGAGCCCCAGGCAAGCCCAAGGCCAGCTTTGTGCCACCAGAGTGTGCACAGGGGGACAGCCGTCCAGCTGGCACCCTGCAACCCCAGCCCTTGGAGAGACGCTGGCCCTGACTCTCCACCCACTCACCCCAGGGGTGCTTGGGGGTGCAGGGGAAATGGCCTCCCCAGATATCCGTGCAGACAAAAGCCCCCAGCTCACATGCAGAGCGGACCCACTTGGGAAATGGCTGAGGGCAGTCAGCTGAGCCTTAGGGTTTTTTTTCATCCATTCCCAGATGCAGGCAGCAGCTGCCCATCACATAGAATACTGGGCAGCCACCACCTATCCCACCACAAACAGGCAGCTCCCATCCCACTGGCCTTGCGTGGTGCAGACAGACACCCCTGCTCTGCGCTGGGTGCCTGGTCAGGAGTGGGTGCCCCTTTCCAGCTGCACAGTGGGGCTGTGCCCATAGAATGGCAGCAGTGCACCTACAGCGAGCCTACTGCCCACCTGTGGCTTCCCTGGGGGAGATGCTTTCCTGGGACAGGGCTGTTACCTCCCAGGAATCACCCGTGGTCTGTGGTTGGAAGCAACAGGCACGGCAGGCTGCCAGGTGCAGTGGCTGGGGAAGGGCTGACTCTGTGGCATGGCCTGGCACGGCCCTTCTAGCACCCTGAGATATGGGCTCCTGGGGAGGGCGCTGGCAGAGGAGAAGCCGTCCCCAGCAAAGCTCATACTGGACAACACAGCAAGTGAGGGGCTCAGCAGTGCCCCATTAGTCGTGTGGGTTCAGAGCCAGGAGCAGAGACTCCTGGGCAGAGCAGGAGCCACAGCCGTTCCCCTTTCACTGGCCACTCCTGCTGCCCCCAGCTCCCCACAGGCCTTTTCCCTCCTGGCATCCCCTGGCACGGGGCTCTGGCACCACACGTGGGGGCTGTGGCAGTTGCTGCCAGGTGCACAGGGCCAGGCAGGGCCCAGGAGCCCCGTCTCTGCCAGGCTCCCAGAGAGGGCAGAGGAGCAGCCCAGGTGACAGCCCCTGCCTCTTGGCCCTCTGGCCACAGGCCCATGTTGGCTCCACGGGTAAGCCCTGCCCCAGCCCCTGCCTCCTCTGCCCAGCTGGGCTGCCCCACAGACTCCCCAGCCCTGCCCTGTCTCTCTCCCTGGGCAGGATCAGTCAGCCACAACAGCGGCTTAGGGGACCTGCCCGCCAGCTAGCTGGCAGCAGGCAGATGGCACAGCAGCACAGATGCCTCCGGCCCCCCAAATCTCCCCCCGCTGCCACTGACTCATCTGCTGCCACAGCAGCAGCCCCAAGCCCTCCAGCTCTGCCCACAGCACTATTGTGCTCCACTCCTGGCACAGCTCATGGCCCTGGCTAGCACCGAGTATGGGGAGAGGATGCAATCCTAGCTCAGGGTTGAGCACTGCTGCCCATCGCTGCCAAGCCAGCCCCTCCTGCGCCCCTTCCCCAGGACACCATGCCCCACAAGAGGAGAGCTTGGAGTTTCCCCAGGGCTGGCACCCCCCTCCCTTCTGCAGCCTGCCCCTTCCACTGGCACAGAAAGGGTGGCAAAGGGCAACTATGGGTGCCCTGACCTCAGCACCAAGGCTCCAGCACCCACCAGATCAGCCGATCCCAGGCACAGATGCCATCAGTCCCCAGCTTTTATTGTGCAGCAAAGGGCAGGGGGTGGGCAGCCATCCATGGGGTGGATACAGGGCAGCAGCTGTCAGTGGGGCAGCCGTGTCCCCATTGCTCTTGGCTGTGCTGTCACAGCCTGGGTGAGGGGTGGCAGTGAGGGGACTCTGGGAACACCTGTGAGCCCTCACGAGCTCGAGTCCCCCTTGGCCAGAAGAAGGTCCAGGTAGGCCCCAGAGATCAGGTCTTCCTCCTCAATCCCCAGCTCCTTCATCAGCTGGTGGGCCACACGCTCACCATCCTCCACAGTCTGCTCCTCAGTCAGGACCACCTGTGGGCACAGGGAGGGTGAGCCCCGGGGTGCCCTGAGGCTGGCACACTCGCCCCAGCCATGCCCCACTCACCTCCAGCTCCACGAAGTCCCCCAGCCCCTCCACACTATCCAGGTGCACCCGGGTCTGTCCCACGAGGTAGAGGAGACGCTCCTTCCTCACCACACCCAGCACGCCCAGCGCCTGAGTCAGCACTGCCTGCGCACCAAGAAAGGAGCTGCCTGCAGCTGGCAGCCACCCCGGGAAGGGGCAGCCACAGCAGCAGGCCGTGCTGGGTGGTAAAGCTGAGGGCTTCCCCCAGTGAGGCCCCGGCCAGGCCACAGGTGCCAGACACCCCAAGCAGCCCTGTGGTGGGGAGCAGCCAGCACCCCTGGGCACACTGTCCCAGAGGGGCCCCCAGCGCTCACCTCCAGGCCATCAGGGTCATCCGTGGGGGTGATGGTGAAGTGGGAGAGCTTGGGGCCGGCAGTGTCGGGGCGCTCATAGAAGATCAGCTCTCCCCGCCCATCCTAGGAAGGCAGCAGGGACAGGGAGGAACAGGCAGGGGTGGGCAGGGCATGGCAGGGACAAAGAGGATGGGGGGGGGGAGGCAGACGGCGGGAGGCGGGGCAGGGCCAGGGGCAGTCAGGGCCAGGCAGGCCGGGCCATCCCCACAGACCTTCAGGCCCGAGCACCCCCAACTGCTGCCCGGGCACCCCCCACCCGAGGCCTGATAACGGCCCCGGCCCCGCACTCACCGGTGTGCGGCGCAGCTTGAGGCGGCCCCGCGGGACGCGGAAGAAGGTGTCGGCCTGGACCAGGCCCTGTCCCTGTGCCTGTCCCTGTCCCTGTGCCCGGGCCGCTCCTCCCAGCCGCTCAGCCGCGCCCCGCGCCGCCGCCAGCGCCCGCAGCCGCGCCTTCACCTCCACGTTCCGCCGCATCCCCGCCGCTCAAGCCCATTGGCTCCGCTTCGTGATGTCATCGCCGGGCGCGCTTTGCCATTGGGCCGGCAGGCGCTCCGCCCCGCCCCGACGGGCGGTGGAGCCATGGCGGCGGCGGGACGGGGCAGCGGGGTCGCGGCCGGGGCTGTGCCCGCCGTCACCCGCCTGCAGGCCTACGCCTGGTGCCGGGAGTTCCTCGCCGGTTCCTGGAAGCTCATCGGGCCCGAGGAGTTCAGCATCGGGCCCGTCAGGTAGGAGCCGGAAGCGGGGGCCGCACCTGCCCGCCGGTGCGGTGACCCGGCCCCTCCCGGTGTCCTCGCCCCGGGTTCCCCTGAGCCACCCGGTGTCCCTGTCCTGTCCCCCGCAGTGTCCTGTCCTACCCTCCCCGGTGGCCTTGTCTGCCCTCGACTGGTGGCCCTGTCCGCCCCCCAGTGGCCTTTCCTCCCCCCAGTTCCCCTGTCGGGTGCCACAGTCTCCCCCCAAGTCGCGTCGCCCCCAGTGCCCCTGTTTCCCCCTTATCCGGTAGCCCAGTCCCCCCTCCCCCTGTCTCCCAGTTGTTCCCCTGACCAGTAACCCAGTCTCCCACCTCAGTGTCCCCCAGTTGTCCCCCCGACTGGTGGCCCTGTTTCCAGCCAGGTGCCCCAGTTGTCCCTGCAACGGTGTCCCAGTCCTACCCCTGATGCCCCCACCCAGATGCCCCAGCCCTCTCCCAGTCATGTTCCTACCCCGGGTGCCCCAGTTGCCCCCCAACCTTGCCCTGCAGTGGCACCCCTGCAGCCCCTGACCAGCCTGTACTTGCAGCGGGGGGCTCAGCAACCTGCTGTTCAAGTGCACGCTGCCGGAGCACATCCTCAGCGTGGGGGACGAGCCCCGGCAGGTGCTGCTGCGCGTCTATGGGGCCATCCTGCAGGTGAGCATGGCCAGCACCGGACCCCCTGACCAGCAGCCCCCCACGACCAGCAGCCCTTGGATGGCTGCAGGGCTTAGGGCTCTGCCAGTGTCTTCCTCCTGGCCTGGGCCTGGCAGCTGCTGCGGGGCTGCAGGACCAGGGCAGCTGCCGGGGCTCACTGCCTGCGTCCGCAGGGCGTGGACTCGCTGGTGCTGGAGAGTGTGATGTTTGCCATCCTGGCTGAGCGGGCACTGGGGCCACGGCTCTACGGTGTCTTCCCCCAGGGGCGGCTGGAGCAATACATTCCGGTATGGGACAGGCTTTCCCCTCACTCCAGGCAGCTACCGACCACAGGAAGAGACATGACACGGTGCTTTTTGTGCCGCCAAGGGCAGGGCCGGCACCCCAGGGCCGGCACGCCACTCACTTCACTGCTGTGTCCCACCCCAGAGCCGACGTCTGCGGACTGAGGACCTGCGAGACCCTGACATCTCCAAGGAGATTGCGGTGAAGATGTCCCGGTTCCACGGCATGGTGATGCCCTTCAACAAGGAGCCCAAATGGCTCTTTGGGACCATGGAGTGGTGAGGGCAGCTGCAGGCTTCTGGATCACCTCAGCCCCCAAAATCCTACGGGGTCCAGAGCACAGGGATGTTTCCCAGCTGGCTGCCAGCAGGGCCCACAGGAACAGGGTGTGGAGCCTCAGTAGCCCCGGCTCTGCACTGGGCTGGCGAGAGAGGGGCTGTGGTGGAGTGGCAGTGTCCAGGGATGTCTGTCCCACTGCAGCGCTGTCTCTTGTACTCCAGGTACCTGAAGCAGATTTCGGAGCTCACCTTCCCCGAGGAAGAGCAGCTGAAGAAGTTCAACCACCTCAAGACTTATAACCTGCAGGAAGAGATGAAGAGCCTCAGGTGAAGCTGAGCTGCCCACTGGCATGGCACAGGGCAAGGGCTGACCCCGTTTCACTGCCAGCCTCCTCACAGGGAGCCTGGGGTGACTCAGCTTCTCTGGAAACTGGTCTCTTCTGTTCCATGTCCTGAGAGGGAGCCTTCCACTCTGGGGAACGGCTCTCAGAGGGGTCCCTGTGTCCCCAGGGCAGGGTTTCTCCCAGTTTTCTTGAGCTCCGCATCCCAACTGTGTCCGTAGCTCTGTCCACCCATGGGCTGCAGCAACAGTGGTGGTCCCTGTGACCCTGCAGCTGGTGGGTGAGGGCCGGCAGGTCCTGCCCCTGCTGAGGTGTCTGTCCCCTGAACTGCAGGGAGCTGCTGGAGTCCACCCCCTCGCCGGTGGTCTTCTGCCACAATGACGTCCAGGAAGGTGAGTGCAGTGGGCAGGCAGCTGCTTCTCCTTGCAAAGGCCTCATCCTGGACCTGGAGCTGCTCTCCCTGCCTGCCTACCCCTGGGCACAGGCTCGGCCTCCTGCCCCTGCCTGCAGCTGCCCCCCAGCCCTGACAGAGCTGGTGGGTTCCCCCCCAGCCACCCCTGAGCCAACCCCGTGTCTGCACAGGGAACATCCTGCTGCTGGCTGGGCGCGAGGCTTCCTCCTCTGACAAGCTTATGCTCATTGACTTTGAGTATAGCAGCTACAACTACCGGTGGGTCTGGGGGCTGCTGGGCTGAGCCCCATGCCAGGGTCCCTGCGGCAGCTGCTGCAGAGGCCAGTCTCCTGCTTGTGAGAGGCTGGGGCCCTGCTCACCCTCCCCTTTCTCCAGGGGCTTCGACATCGGCAACCATTTCTGCGAGTGGGTTTACAACTACACCCATGATTCCTGGCCGTTCTTTAAGGCTTCCCCAGAGAACTACCCCAGCCGGCAGCAGCAGGTAGAGCTGCCTCGTCCCTCGGCAGCAGACATAGGGTGCTCCCAGCAAGGGGGAGCCTCGTGGAGGCTGGCAGGGATGTACCAGATGTGTCAGTGCCAGTCTGCAGCATCCCAGCCTGCTCTGTCCCTCTTCCAGCTGCATTTCATCCGGCACTACCTCTCAGAGGACTCGGGGCGACGCGGGGACACCACACACAAGGAGCAGGCCCACATTGAAGAAGAAATGCTCACAGAGATCAACCGGTGAGGGGCATGCCGGGGTGGGGTGGGGGGTGTCCCTGTGGCTGTAGGGGACGTCCTAGGGGCACATCTCCTTGTTCCTGCTGCACAGAGAGTGCAGCATCCCCAAAATCATCCTTGTCTGTCTCCCTCCCTCCTGCTCACTGTTGGTGTGGGGCATGGATGGGGGGTGGCCAGTGGGGCTGACTGCTGCTCTCCATCAGGTTTGCTCTGGCCTCTCACTTCTTCTGGGGCCTGTGGTCCATTCTGCAGGCGAAGATCTCCACCATCGAGTTCGGGTACCTGGTGAGCACTGCCTCTGAGTGCTGGAAGGGCCATGAATTGGGCCCTGGGGTTCCTTGCACGTCACCCCTTCTCTGATGCTGGGAGCGGGGGAGGTGGGCTGGGGGCGTCAGAGGACACAGGCTGTCCCTGACAACTCTTTCCTGCTACAGGACTATGCGCAGAGCCGCTTCGAAGCCTACTTCCAGCACAAGGCACAGTGTTCCTGAGAGCAGCTGCCCCAGCCCTGCCTGTGCCCACCTCAACTCCGCAGCCTCCCTCTGCCACACCCTGGCAACACCCGTGCTATGGGGCAGGCCAGGGATGCAGTGTCCCCTCCCAGGCGGCCTGCCCTCCAGCCTGGGCTGCCCAGACAGGTGATAGAACGGTTCAGGGGGCCAGTGTCTGCCCCTGCTCCCCAGGGCTATGCAGCAGAGCTGGGGGAGAGGTGGGTCTGCCCTAGTGCATGCCTCCTGGAGAAGGGGACATCGTGCTCGGAGAGGTGGCGCATCAGCCACGGGGCTGTGTCTTTGCCATGGCTCGTGTGCAGGCGGCCCCTGACAGAGTGGAGAGGCTGCTGGCAGCGCCCTGTCCCTGCCTGACCCTGTGGCTGCCCCATCACTGCCACTGTGGCTGCCCCCTCGCTGCCTTTGGCACAGCCCCTCTGTGGTGGCTTGTCCCTTGTCTCCGCACTGCTGGCACTGAGCAGGGCTTGAGCTGCAGGTCCTGGCTGGTGGGAGCCTCCTGCCCTTGCCAGCAGCAGGCGGGCAGGCACAGCCTGGACCAGAGAGACACGGATGGCTTGGCTGTCCTGCCAGCCCCTTGCACAGCCCTGCTTGGAGCTGTGGCCCTGCAAGTTGAGAGGGGTGCAGGCAGGGATGCTGAGAGCCCCCAGGGTGCTGCTGGGGGCCAAGGGGTGTAGGGGACCTATGCTTGCATCTCATTCTCCCCTGACAGCTTTCCCCAGACCCCTGGGGTTAAGGCAGGACCTGCCTGGCTTCCCTGTGGCTCTGGGCTGCTGGGATGGGGCAGAGGGCTGCTCCTTCCTTCCCCTCCCGACAGCAGAATGTAAACTGTCCTCAGACCAATAAACGCTGCGGTTGGTGCACGGTACCTGCTTGCTCTCTACAGGTGGCCCTGCTGCCACCACCTCCCTACTCGCCAGGGGCTTGCCACAGCCCCGGGCCGTCCCAGACTATTGCAGCAGAAGTGAGGCTGCCCCACAGCAGCATGCGCTGATCCTCTCCCCAGACCCCTCTGCTGGTGCCAGGGGGTCTGCAGGAGCTGTGGCTTGGGATGGGCAGTGGGTGCCACAGCTTATGTTGGCCCAGGGCCAAGCTGGGAGGGTACATCGGGCACAGGCTGCAACGGGATGCAGGAGACCAAGGCTGTACCCCCTCCTCACCCATGCTCCTCGCCCCGCACTGTAGGGTACGTGCCACCCCCCACCCTGCCCCTGTGGCCAGCCAGGAGGGTCTCACCCGTGGCAGCAGCTCTGGTTTGTGCTATGGCAGAGGTGCTGCCCCATCTCCTCCCACCTGCGCTGCTCACAGCCTCCAGTTACTCCGTCTGCATCTTGGGGTGATTGCTGGTGCTGTCCTGCCCCCCGCAGCCCCACCGGTGAGAGCTGATGCTCGGGGAGGAAGCAGGCAAGTGTGGGTTCGCTGCTGGCCCGCTCCTCTGCCCAATGATCTCTTTCCCCCAGAACAGCTTCTCCACAGGCACCTTCCCCGCTGGCAGCAGTGGGGGCTTGTGGCTTCACCTTCCTTCCCCTGCGCCCCCTGACCAGGTCTGTGCCACGCTGCCTTCTGCCTGGCCCCGGCTGCCCTGACCAGGGTCTGCCCCCCTGGAGCTGAGCATGGGGGGCCAGGGCCCAGCAATCCCCCCCCATGCTTACCCAGCTCCTCTTTCACCCACATACCGGCTATTTATAGCCCAGTGGCTGGTGGCCGGCAGGCAGCTGTGGGAGCTCCCTCCACATGGGCCACCTGGCCCGGGACCCTCTCTCAGAGCTGGGGGGGGGGGGCAGAGGCCGCAGAGGTGTCACCCTGAAGCTGCACAGGGTGTCCTGAGCCCTGGCCGTGGCGGGCACTGGGCGCACACCTGAGCACATGTGCGGGTGCAGCAGGGGTCACGCACATGTGTGCCCCTCCTGTACCCCTGCCAGCACTGGGGTCACAGCCCTTGGCCTGGGATGGGGGCTGCCGGGGGGGACCACGCTGCACTGGAGTCTCCTCCAGATGCCCTTCCAGCTGCAGGCAGCTGCCTCCGGTAGAGCGAACCGGGAGGGGAAGGTCAAGCCCCCCGGGCACGGCAGGCAGCGGGCACTCCTCTGTCTGCCCTTGCCCAGCGCTGCCCTGTGCCGCTGCTGTGGCACGGCAGGAGCTGGCCCCGTACGGCCCCGGGGAGCGGGACAGGATCCGGCCCCGTAGGGCCCCGGGGAACGGAACGGGCCCTGTACAGCCCAGCCCCGCGCCCGGACCCCCGGGCCAGCCCCCAGGCACACTGCCCGCGGCAGAGCGGGGAGGAGAGCCCCTGCCCTTGGGGTGCGGGGCTGGGGCGACGGGCTGCTCTCGGGGTACCGGCCCCTGCCTGCGGGGGCCAGTCCCTGCCTGGGGTGCGGGTCTGTCCCTGGGGTGCCACTCCTTTCCCGGGGTGCCAGTCCCTTTTCCCGGGGTACCGGCCCTTTCCCGGGGTGCCGGCCCCGTTCCCGGGATGTTTGTCCCTTTCCCGGAGTGCCGGCCCTTTCCCCGCGCTGCCGGTCTCTTTCCCCGAGGTGCCGGTCCCTATCCCGGGTTGCCGGTTCCTTTCCCCGGCGTCCGGGGTGCCGTCCCTTTCCCGGGGTGCCGGTCCCTTCCCGGGGTGCCGGCCCTTTCCCGCGGTGCTGGCCCCCGCCGGGGCCGAGCGCGGTGCGGGGGTGGAGCGGCGGGCGAGCGCTGCCATTTCGGGCCATCCAGCGGGTCCCGCCCGCCGCCGGTGTCCGGTTACCGGTGCCGGGGCGCAGGGAGCCGCCGTCCCCGGGGCCGCCGCCCGCCGTCCGCGCCCCCGAGCAGGTACCGGGCACCCGGGCGGGGGGGACCCACGCGTGGGGGAGCCCAGCGGGGGCGGGAGCCGATCAGGGCGGGCACCAGCACCCCCCCGGCGCCGGGGGACCCCGCGGCCCCCTACCCACCGCGCCGGGCGCCGGCTTCCACCCGTGACCGTAGGGAGCGTCCTCCAGACCCGCCCGCACCCCCGGCCCCGCGGCTGCCCGCGCTGCCCCGGTCCCGGCGGCGGCAGCGGGGCCCGAGGGCTCCCGGGCCGGGCAGCGGCTTCTCCAGGCGGCTGCGGGGCCCCGGCCCCGGTGACCTTGCGGCGCTGGCCGCGGGGCTGGGAGCCTCGTCCCACCCACGGCGTGGGGCCTGCGGGTCCCGGGGGCACGGGGCGGCACTGCCCTGCCCTGCCCTGCCACGCTATCCTGCACCGCATAGTGCTGGGCCATGCCATGTGGTGCTGGGCCATGCTGTGTGGTGCTGTGCTACGGCCCACACTGCTGTGCTATGCCATGTAGTGCAGGGCCATGCCATGCGGTGCTGTGCGACACCACACGCTGCTGTGGCATGCCATGAGGTGCTGTGAGGGGCCATGGAGTGCTGTGCCATGCTGTGTGGTGCTGTGCAGTGCCATGCGGTGCTGTGCAGTGCCATGCAGTGCCATGCAGTGCTGTGCCATGCCATGCTGAGCTGTGCCACACCATGCAGTGCTGTGCAGTGCTCTGTGTGGTGCTGTGCCGTGCTGTGCAGTGCTGTACCACACCATGCGGTGTAGTGCCGTGCAGTGCCATGCTGTACTGTGGTCTGCAGTGTAGTGCACGGCGATCACATGCAGCAGGGTGCAGTGCAGCCGGGCAGTGCACTACACGGCAGAGCACTTCAGTGCAGGGTGATATGGTTTAATGCAGTGCCGTGCAGCATGAGGCAGTGCCATGCTGTACGGTTCAGTGCTGGGCAATGCTGTGCAGTGCAGTGTAACAGCACAGTGCAGAGCAATGCAGTTCAGTGCCATGTAATGCACACCAGTGCGGTGCTGCGTAACCACACAGAGCAGTGCAGTGTGGTACAGTGCGGTACAGCGATGCGGTGCAGCATGGTATGGCTGTGTGGTATTGCAGTTTGTTCAGTGCAGCGCAGTGTGGCTGTGTGGTGCAGCACAGTGCAGTGCAGTGCAGTGCAGCCATGCGGTGCAGCGCAGGATGGTTGTGCGGTGCAGTTCAGCGCAGTGCAGTGTGGCTGTGTGGTGCAGCACAGTGCAGTGTGGTGCAGCATGGTGCAGCTGTGCAGTGCGGTGCAGCATGGTATGGCTGTGCGGTACAGATAGCGTAGTGTGGTGTAGCCGTGCGGTGCAACACGGTGCAGTGCAGCACAATGTAGCAGTAGTGCTGTGACACGGTTCCTGCCAAGCTTCTGTCTTCAGCCCGAAGGTGCCTGTGTGAAGGGCACCACTAGCACACTGGTGCCTGAGGCACCTCGGGGTCTCCCCCTGCCTGAGGCCTGGGCTGCAGCAGCAGCACCCACAGGCCCCACGGCCCTCGGGCTCAGCCCTGGGCTGGCACCACCGGCACCCACAACAGCAGGATCCCGGGATCCCAGCTGTGCCTGCAGCAGGGTCCCTGCTCGCCCCGTGGCTCCGGCTGTTAGCTTGGCGGGCAGCGTTCCCGGTGCAGCACGGCTGCCTGCGCCCGGTACAGGGGCACGTGCTGCCTCGTCCTCCCAGGGTTTCACCACGGGCAGGGGCCGGCAGCTGCCCACCAGCAGGGGTGTGTCCCCTCTCTCCCAGCGCTGGGGACGCTGCGGGGACTGGAGGCGGCACTGACCCTTCTCTCAGTGGGCACCCGGCCAGTGCCGCGTGACTGGGCCGCAGCACGCGCACTGGGCTGGCAGGCTCCCACGGGACATGGACATCCTGGCACTGCAGCCAGCACACCACCTCCAGGGCTGCACCAGTGCCTGTGCACTGCACCGGCCCGGGCAGTGCCACGGCAGAACCCCCACCCCGTGGGTGAGGGCACCCACTGCCCCCCCCTCCCCCATGTCTTTGCTCCCTGGTGCCAGGGGTGGGCAAGGGTCCCCGCTCCATCCTGGGCAGCATATCCCGGAGGTGGCTGTCGCTGCACTCAGCACCCCCATGTGTGTCCCCCAGCAGGTGCCAGCAGACCCCCACGATGGCGGAGGCTCACCAAGCTGTGGCCTTCCAGTTCACTGTCACCCCTGAGGGCTTGGACTTCCACCTCAGCCGCGAGGCTGTCAGGCAGCTGTACCTTGCCGGCATCTCCTCCTGGAAGAAGCGCTTGGTCCGCGCCAAGGTGGGCTCGGCCAGGGGCAGCTGGACGGTTGGACCCCCCTGTCCCTGCCGTCCCCGCCACCCTGACCCCACCTGTGCCCACAGAACAGCTTCCTGACCGGCGTCTACCCTGCCTCCCCCTCCAGCTGGATGGTGGTCGTGATGGCCACCGCTGGCTCTTTCTACTGCCAGGTTGACCCCTCCCTGGGGATGATTGCCCGCATCCGCCACTGCCTGCCTGAGAGGTGAGCATGGGCGGCTTGGTCAGGGGGGACCACTCCCCCATGGTCATGGTCCCGCTGGCCACACCCCTCGCTGGGGACCACCCCCCATGTCCCAACTCATGGTCCTGCAGAGGGACCCCCCTGGCATGTCCGCTGCTGCCCCAGGATGGCGATGGGAGCCTGTGGCAACCCCTGGGGGTCCCACCCCACACACCCCTATCCCACGGGCACAGCCCCACTTGGGGACATCCCCCAGAGGTCCCACCCTTCATGTCCCCCCAGCCCGCCATGTCCCCCCTCACCCTGTCTGCCCCCACAGCCGCCTCCTGAGCTATGAGAGCCGGACGATGGTGAGCACTGTGATCTTCTCCACCGGCGCCTGGCTCTCTGCTGTCCTGCTCTTCCGGCAGGCGCTGAAGCTGCTCCTTTCCTACCACGGCTGGATGTTTGAGCCGCATGGCAAGATGAGCCGCAGCACCAGGATCTGGGTGGTGAGCAGGACCTACAGCCAGCACCGACACGGGCACTGGCACCATCACTGGCCTGGCACGGCAGGGCAAGCGGTGCTGAGTGGCGTGCTGCCAGTGTAGGTGCAGGAGGATGCTAAGGCATAGGGTGCAGAGTGTCTGCATCTGCATGCATGAGTGCATGCACATGTGCAGCATAGTGGGTGCTGGGGCGCTGGCCAGGGCTGCGAAGCTGCTGGTGGTGGGGACGAGATGAGCCCGCTCTGTGACCTGGAGGCGGTGGGTGCCAGGGGCCCAGGGGAGCTGCAGGAGCCAGACAGCGAGGCCACGAGCTGCGCTGGGCTGCTCTGCCCAGGGTGGGCATGGGCAGGAGCAGCTGTCCAGGCCAGGGTGTCAGGGGCAGCAACTACAGTTGGGACCCAGCTGCGGTGCAGGGGAGCATGCAGGGCTGGGAAAGGGACAGCGACAGCATGCAGGGCTGTGACCAGCCAGAGTGCATGATTAGGACCTGGCTGCAGTGCAGCAGGCACATGCAGGACTCCCAGTGCCAGCAGCAGGAGCTGGTGCGCGGGCAATGCAAGGCCATGCCACACTCCTGCAGCTCAGCCTCATCCCCTCCATCCCCTTGGCATGCCTGGCAGGCGCTGATGAAGGTGCTGTCAATCCGCAAGCCCCTGCTCTACAGCTTCCAGACCTCTCTGCCCAAGCTCCCTGTGCCCCCTGTGGAGGCCACCATCACCCGGGTAAGGAGCTGGGATGAGACTGGAGGGTCTGTCTGCAGTGGGCCAAGGATGGGGGTGTCACACCGAGCCCCCTCCCTGCAGTACCTGGAGTCGGTGCGCCCACTCATGGATGACGAGAAGTACAGTAAGATGGAGGCCCTGGCCAAGGAGTTCAAGGAGAAGACAGCTCCACGGCTGCAGAAGTACCTGATCCTCAAGTCCTGGTGGACAACCAACTATGTGAGTATCCTGGGCTTCTCCAGTGCTGGAGGAGGGGACCACCGCAGTGGTCCCCCCCTCCAGCACCAGGGTTGGTGACCCAGACTCAAGCCCGTGGCCCTGCTGTCCTCCATCATCATGAGAGGGGGGGACTTGGGTCCTCCTGGGTGCCGCAGCTGGGTTGTTAGAGGCAGGGGGTCCTGCACCCCCTCACAATCCCCATCCCCATCCCTGCAGGTGAGCGACTGGTGGGAGCAGTACATCTACCTGCATGGCCGCAGCCCACTCATGGTCAACAGCAACTACTATGCCATGGTAAGGGTTGGGGTGACCACTGCCATGCCCAAAACCCCCACCAGCTGCCCCTTGGCATCCTCATTGAACCCCATCCCTTGTCCCCAGGATTTTCTCTACGTGACCCCCAGCCACATCCAGGCTGCTCGGGCAGGTAACATGGTGCATGCCATCCTGATGTACCGCCGCAAGCTGGACCGTGGGGAGATCCCCCCCGTGAGCACCCAGGGCACTGGGGGAGCTGGGGGTGTTGGGGAAGGGTAGGTCTGGGGTGGAGTCACTGTGGGGCTGGCATGGGGTCCTGGGGCTGCAGGGAGGCTCAGGGAGGCTGGGGTTGGGGGGTGCAGGGGGCAGAGGTGAGGGCACAGGCATCCTGGCCCCCACTCACCGCTGCCCCATGCAGATGATGGCGCTGGGCATCGTGCCCATGTGCTCCTACCAGTCGGAACGGATGTTCAACACGACCCGCATCCCTGGCAAGGAGACGGGTACGGGGCACCGGGAGGGTCCCCATTCCTCAGGGTCTGTCCCAGGTGGGGTCCCAGGGCATGGAGTGGCCGTAACACTGGTGTGTGTCCCCAGACACGCTGCTGCACCTGGTGGACAGCAAGCACCTGGCTGTCTACCACAAGGGCCGCTTCTACAAGGTCTGGCTCTACTACGGGGGGCAGCTGCTGCAGCCCTGTGACCTGGAGCTGCAGTTCCAGCGCATCCTGGATGACCCCTCGCCCCCCCAGCCTGGCGAGGAGCGGCTGGCAGCACTCACCGCTGGCGAGAGGTGCTGATGTCCCCGTGGGTCCCTGTGCTCTGGGCACACCGTGTATACTATGGGTGCTGAGCAGGCGCAGGGAGATGAAGGAGATGCTTGGGGATGGGTCACTTGGGTGGGGGGGCCACCTTGGGCCACTCTTGGGGGGGGGGCTGCAGTGTGGGTCGGGGCATGGGGGTGGTGGGCTTGGGGGCCTCAGCAGGATGGTAGGCATCACCTGCCCCACACCCTCATGGCTCCTAGTGCTGGATCCTGGGGCCACCCATGGGTGGGGGCTGTGGTGTGGGTTGGGGTTGTGGGCTTCGGGGGCTTTGTGGGATGATGGGCATCGCCAGCCCCACACTCTCTGGCTCCCAGTGGTGGACCCAAGGGCCACCCATGGGTGGGAGTTGGGGCTTCATGGGCAGTGGGCTCAAGGGGCTCTGTGGGACAGTGGGCATCACCAACCCCACACTCTCATGCTGTTGATGGCGGTGGTGGCCACCATGGGTGGGTGCTGCAGTGCAGGTGGGGCTGGGGGGCTTGGGGGGCAGCAGATCAGGGCATCACCAGTCCCGGGCCCTCACGCTGGTGGTGCCGGCAGGGTGCCCTGGGCTGAGGCTCGAGCCCGGTTCTTCAGCCATGGGAAGAACAAGGTGTCACTGGATGCTATCGAGCGGGCAGCCTTCTTCCTGACGCTGGACGAGGAGGAGCACGGCTATGTCGCGGGCAAGGAGGGCTGCATGGACACCTATGCCAAATCCCTGCTGCATGGCCAGTGCTATGACCGGTGGGCACCCCCCCAACCCCCCTGCCCCAGCTCCCCCCAGTCCCCAGTGGCCACCCTGCCCTCACCACCCGGCTCCCTGCAGCTGGTTTGACAAGTCCTTCACCTTGGTGGTCTACAAGAACGGGAAGCTGGGGGCCAACGCCGAGCACTCCTGGGCTGATGCGCCCATCATTGGGCACCTCTGGGAGGTAACGGGGGGTGAAGGGGTGCCCCCAGGGGCACCCCAGCTGCGCACCCTCCTTGGGCACCCTGGGGCTCCAAGGGGGACCCCTGGGGCTGAGGATCCACATTGGCACCCCTAGTTGGGCACCCCAGGGCATGGGACTCCAAGGTGGGCACCCCCCAGGCTGAGCACCTCTCTCCTGGGGTCTGGGGGAGTCAGAGGGGGCAGCCTGGGGTGGGTGGGGCTCTGGAGGAGGGTGTGGGGCAGCCCTGGGGGAGCATGTGGGGCAGCCCTGAGCAAGTAGGGCAGGCGGGAGGTGAGTTGGGGGTGGATGGAGCAATGCTGGGGGGGTGCAGGGGGCCGGTGCCCCACACTCAGGGACCTCTCCCCTCAGTTTGCACTGGCAACAGAAAAATTCCAGCTGGGCTACACCGATCGGGGACACTGCCGGGGCGAGCCCAACACTCAGCTCGCCCCCCCCCAGCGCCTCCAGTGGGACATCCCCCAGGAGGTGGGTCTGGCCCCCCAGCCGCAGCCCTGCAGGCAGGTTCTCGGAGTCCCCTGCGCCCCACGGGGCTCTCTGCACCCCAGCCACCCCACTTCCCCATGTCATTGGGGTGAGCTCTCCTGCACCCCAGCCACCCCCTGCACCCTACACCATTGGGGTGGGATCTCTGCACCCCAGCCACCCCCCTACCCCACGGCATCGGGGTGGCCTCTCTGTACCCCAGCCATTCCCTGCACCCCACATCATTGGGGTGAGCTCTCTGCACCCTGGCCACCCCTGTTGTGCCCCACGGCATCACGGTGGGCTCTCTGCACCCCAATCACCCTCCCCAGTCCCCACAGCACCAGTGCACCAGGCGCATGTGTGCCCTGGGCTGGGGCTGAGCCACCAGTGTCCCCGCACCGTAGGCAATGGGGGGCTGGGGCTGTACGCCCTGTCTGCCATGGCTGCGCCTCCCTGCAGTGCCGTGACACCATCGAGAGCTCGTACCGCCTGGCCAAGGCACTGGCCGATGATGTGGACTTCTGCTGCTTCCAGTTCTCTGAGTTTGGGAAGGGGCTGATCAAGAAGTGCCGGACCAGCCCCGACGCCTTTATCCAGATCTCCCTGCAGCTCGCACACTTCCGTGTGAGCTGCCCCGGCGGGGCCGGGAATGGGGGCGGGATGGGAAGGGGGACAGGGATGGGAACGGGGACAGGATGGGATGGGGATGGAGATGGGAATGGGAATGGGGACAGGGATGGGAACAGGTATGGGGATGGAGACAAGAACAGGAACAGAGACAGGAATGGGGATGGGAACAGGGAGGGGGACAGGGACAAGGATGGGATGGGGAGAGGAACAGGGACAGGAATGGGGATGGGGATGGGATGGGGATGGACTTGGGGACAGGGACTGGGATGGGATGGGGATGGGGACAGGGGCAACATCCCCTGGGCACGCCCTGGTCTGACCCAGCCTCTCTGCAGGACAAGGGCTGCTTCTGCCTCACCTACGAGGCCTCCATGACGCGTCTATTCCGTGAGGGCCGGACAGAGACGGTGAGGTCCTGCACCGCTGAGTCCACCGCCTTCGTGCGCAGCATGGGGGATGCCCGGAAGACCGTGAGCAATGCGCCAGGGTCCGGGTCTGCAGCCCCCCAACCCCAACCCCCCACATCTCCCCTCCAAGACCTTGGCTCTGTCCTGCTGTCCCCAGCCAGGTCGGGGCTCAGTCTGCACCTCCCCTCTCTCTGGTGGTCCTCATCCCTCAAGGAGATCCACATGTCTGGAGGAGGTCCCCATCCCTCATGGAGGTCCCTATCTCTCATGATCTCTCTCTCTCTCAGGGAAGGCTCCATTTGTGGCAGATGTCCCTATTTCTCAAGGATGTCCCCATCCCTCACAGAGGTCCCCATCTCTTGGGGAGGACCCCATCTCTAGGAGAGGTCCCTATTCCTTGGGGACATTCCCATCCCCGGAGAAAGTGTCCACCTCTGGAACAGGTCCCTGTCCCTGTGGAGGTCTCCATCCTTGGGGGACATCTCTGTCCCTGGGGAGGTCCCCATCCTGGTCCCTATCTGTGGGGGACATTCCTGTCCTTGGGAGGTCCCCATCCCTCAGGACCGTCTCCCCTGGAGCTGCACAGCTGTTGCCTCCCCCAGGCAGGACTAGGGAGCACTTGCCCTGCACGGAGCACCCAGGTGGCCAGGCTGGGGGTTACAGGACCCCAGCCTGCACCAGCCCTGAGCCTGGCTCTCCCCACAGCGAGCTGAGCGCCAGCGGCTCTTCAAGCTGGCGGCCGACAAGCACCAGCACATGTACCGCCTGGCCATGACCGGGGCCGGCATCGACCGACACCTCTTCTGCCTCTACGTGGTGTCCCGCTACCTGGGGATACAGTCCCCCTTCCTGGCCCAGGTGAGCTGGGGTGGGCGCAGGGGCACGCACAGCACCACACCATGCCAGCAACATGCATAGCACATGGGACACCGTGTGGGCACTACCCTTACATGTGTCACCAGCACACACATGCACAAGGGCTGAATGTGCAGTAGGTTGCAGGAAGGGTGCAGTAGGGTGCAGTGGGGCGCAGTGTGGTGCAGTGGGGCACATTTGGGCACAGCAAGGTGCAGCGGGGTGCAGTGGGGCATGGTGTGGTTGAACAGGGTGCAGTGGGGTGCAGCGAGGCGTTTGGCTGGCGGCACCAACACTAGTTTGGGGCAGGTGCTGTCGGAGCCCTGGCGCCTCTCCACCAGCCAGACACCACAGCAGCAGCTGAAGATGTTCGACCTGAACAAGTACCCCGACCACGTCTCTAGTGGTGGCGGCTTTGGCCCCGTGAGCATCCCAGGGGGGTTCAGCAAGGCTGGGGGGCGGGGGGATAATGTGCATGGTGGGGCAGGTGGGTGGGTGTGCAAGGGCAGGAGTGGGGGTCTGTAGCCCATCCCCCTTGCCTGCAGCTCTGGGGCAGGAACATGCCCCATGCTGGGTGCCCCCAGCCCCGTGGCCCAGGTAGGTACCCCCCGGGGGTGCCATGGCCCTGTTCACCTCCCCCTGCAGGTGGCGGATGATGGCTACGGTGTCTCCTACATCATCGCTGGTGAGAACCTCATCACTTTCCATGTCTCCAGCAAGTTCTCCAGCTCTGAGACGGTGAGAGCCATGGGGCAGGGGTCTGGGGAGGCTCCCTGGAGCAGGGGTGCAGGGGCTGGGGGCTCCCTGGGCAGAGCAGGCAGGGCAGGCAGCAGCAGCTTTACCAGTGCTGCAGTTGCCATCCGTGCTGTAGGATCTCCTCTGGGGTTCCCATGGGTCTGAGGCAGCCCCCCGACCCTGACCCTGACCCCACTGTGACCCAGCCCCTCTCCTGTGGGACCACCACCCTGCTCAAGGCTCATGGTGCTGCCAGTGCAGGACCTGCCAGGTGTCCCACCTGTGGTAGGCCACAGGGGGTGGCCTAGGGGCTGGGGGGGCCACAGGCCACAGAGATCACAGGTGCTGCCCTGCAGGACTCAAAGCGCTTTGGGAGGAACATCCGCCAGGCCATGCTGGACATCGCTGAGCTCTTCGACAAGCCAGCTGAGAAGGCGGGGAAATGAGGGGGGAATTGGGCTCAGACCCCAGCCTGGAGGGTCCAGCAGGGGCCACTCTGAGCCCTGGTGCTGGGCAGGGGGTTGGGGCTCAGCAAGGGTGTTGCTGCTCTGTACATGTTTCCAATAAAGACTGTTGGTGTGAGCTCCGTGCCCTCCATCAGGCTGGGTTCCCCTGCACCCATGGCGTCCCCAGGGGGTCCTGGCAGCCCCCCAGCAGCCAGCAGGCAGCAGGTGCATCATCAACACGTCAAGCAGCAGATGAAAGGCTGCACGGGGTGGTGAGGTGGTGAGCGGTGAGCCGTGCCCACCAGCCGCCTGCGTGGCGATGACGAGGAGTGTGCAGTGGGGCACGGTGGCAGGGACACACGCTACGCAGAGCCCCTTGGCCGTGTCCAGCACGGCGGGACACCTCGCCCCGTGCAGCACGCAGCAGTTGGAGGCACTTGGCACCGTTCCCCCTCCAGCTGCCCGCACCCACCGAGCTCACACAGCATTGGTGCCACCCAGCCAGCGCCCGCCCACATCGAGGCTTGGGATGGCTGGCCAGCCCAGAGCTGCCCAGTGGGCTGGGGGACAGCCAGGCCCAGCATGGGGCTCAGAGTCCCCCGCTGTGGGCATCTTCTCCAGGGATGCAGCCTAAGACCCCACCTGGCACCCACTCCCTGCCTGCACACACTGCCTTACACCCCCTTTCTGCACCTCTGCCTGTTTCCCCTCCTGTGCTGCCAGAACTGCCTGATGTCCCCGTGCTGGGGGACACAGTGAGGAGGTGATGGGGAGGTGGCACCGCAGTGACATCCCCAGAGCTGGCATGGACTCTGCACCCACCATGAGCTGCTGAGCCGGGGTCCCTCCTGTGGCCAGGTGTGGGGCTACCCTCACCCCAGGCTGCATGCTGCACCCTGAGCCCACACTGGGGCTGCATTCTGTGCCCTGACCCTGAACTGGGGCACTGGGGCCGCATCCTGCACCCTAACCCTGCATGGAGGCTGCACCTTCACTGGGGCTGCATCCTGCCCCACAGCCTGGCCCCACAGTCCAGCTCAGCCCCACAGCTGGGGGTCTTAAAGTTGGGACCCGGTGGCTAAGTGCGGTGGGGACTCTGGAGGCCACAGGCAGGTGCCCCTGCCAGGGGCTGTGCCAGGACCTCAGGTGGAGCAGGAGCTGCTGGTGCGTGTCAGGAGCCATAATGCATGTCTGTCGGGAGCCACGCCAGGAGCCACGGCTGGAGCCACTCCGGGAGCCGCTGGTCCCTGCTCCCTTATCTGATTCCCAATGTGGGCAGCATGCCCAGCCCTGGCCCTGGTCCGCTCCCCAACAATGCAGCACCTTAACCCCTGAGCCTGGCCCTGCCTGGGGAGCTGTGTTCCCATGGGGATGGCACCCCTAAAACAGGGTGCTTCCTCCCAGCACCCCCTGTCCCCTCACAGGTCCCTCCCCACGGGCACATGTCCATCACTTGGCCTATGCCTCCTGTCCTGCTGGTTTGCGGTTCTGCCCAGGTGTCCTGGCTGCTGCCACCCCCATCCATGGGGCAGTGACCCCGTCCCCATGCTGGCTGGTGCTTGCACCAGACTGGTGGGTGCTCACACCAGTGCAATGTGTGGTCATGCTGGAGCCATGGGTGCTCACACCAGTGTGGTGGGTGCTCATGCCGGTGCGGTGGGTGCTCACGCCAGTGCGGTGGGTGCTCACACCAGCATGGTGGGTGCTCGCGCTGGTGTGGTGGGTGCTCACACTGGTGTGATGCACACTCACGCTGGTGCGGTGCATGCCACAGGAGGCCGTGGCCACGACTGGGCACAGAGGAGACAGCCTGGCAAGGCACAGCCCAGGGCTGGGCACCATCGCTGGGGTGAGCACCAGCTGCTGCCTGAGGAGCACCGACATGGACAGGGCTCTGCCAGTCACTGTGACCCCGCAGACTACCGACACCGCACCCCAGCACAGCCCAGCTCCCCTGCACCGGTCAGCATTGCCTCCCCAGGGGGTGCCCTACCCTGGCACCCAGAGTGCGGAGAGCCAGGGCAGCACCCCAGGGTGTCTGGGGGTTCACGGTGGTGTGGCTGGGACCGTGGGGCTTGGCAGGGCATGGAGTTTCGGGGTTCCTGGCATGGCTCGGAGCATCACCCACAGCTGGCAGGGGGGCAGAGGTGGTGGCCTCAGGCTCTGCCATGGGCTCACTGGGGTCCCGGGTGGCATGAGGTGCTGGCACCACCGGGGACGACAGTGCGTCCACCTGGGGAGTGGTGCCTCTGGGAGTGCTGGAGCAAGGGGAGGCCTGGGCTGGGGGTCCTGCCACGGGGCTGCACCAGCACTGGGGGGTCCCGCCTGCATGTGGCAAGCAGGAGCCGTGGGCAAGCTGCCACTCCCCTTTGATCTGGGTGCCAGCACCCAGGAGTAGGTGCCACCCGCCCTGTCTGCCACGCTATCTGATGCCTGCGCCCCGGCCGCAGCACCTATAAAGGTGTTGGGACGCCTGCGTCCTGCTCCAGCCGGGCTCATCTCCACGTCGCTCCCGCAGGTGCTGGATGGGTGCTGCAGCCATGGGTGCTGGGGTGGGGAATGGGTGCTGGGTGGGCAGTGGGTGCCGGAGCAGTCAAGGGGGTAGTGGCTGCTGGGAGGGCAGTGGGTGCCGCAGTGGGCAATGGGGTGGTGGGTGCTGGGCTGGGGCAGGCAATGGGGTGGTGGGTGCTGGACAAGCAGTGGGTGCTGGGGCATTGGGTGCTGGGGCATTGGGCGGGTGCTGGGGTGGATGGTGGGTGCTGTGGGGGGGAATTAGGTGCTCCAACCACCCCACTGCGGCAGGGAAGGGAGAGGATGGCACCAGCTGCTTTCCTGGCGCTCTGCCTGCTCAGCTGCTTGGCCCTGCACCCCCTGCTACGAGGTGAGCCCCTGCCTGCCCCCTGCCTTCCCCCCCTGCCCCGGCCCTTTGCCCATGTTACCCACCCCCGGCGCACCCCCCTACCTGCCACAGCTCCCTGCGTGGCCTGAGGGTGGGCAGGGGAGGGCACTGGGGGCTCCCTGAAATGCAGCAGCTGGGGATCAGCCCCCCATATGGGGGCCGTGAGCCCCCCAGGCTGCCACCTGCCAGGTGCCAACGGTAGGCAGGTGCCGCTGGGGGGGGGGCGGGCATGGTGACATCCTTCACTCGCCCTGAGCAGGGGTGCAGGCAAACAAGTGTCCCCGGGGCTGGCTGGACTTCAGTGGGCAGTGCTACGGGTACTTCGGCCAGGAATTCACCTGGAGGAAGGCAGAGGTGGGTACTGGGGGGTCTCAAGCCCCCCCTGTGCAGGCAGTGCTGCCAGGTCCCCTGACCTGCATGTCTGTGCCAGGCTTGGTGCCGGGCCACGCGTGGGGGGTGCCACCTGGCTTCGCTGCACAGCCCCGAGGAGCACCGCGCCCTCGCCACCTTCATCACCCAGCACCAGCGCCGGGAGGAGGAGGAGGAGAACGTCTGGATCGGCCTCTACTACCAGGTTGGTGTCGCGCGCCCGCAGTGCTGCCTGCGATGCTGCCTGCAGTTGCCCCCCTCCTGGCAGGGTCACCACCCCCGAAGCGTGCTCTGCCCCTGCCCCCCCGCACACCTCCATTCCCTGCCTGTCCCTGCCCACCCCTGCCTGCCCCCACGTGCCAGGCCTGCCCCTGCTCACCTCCCCATGCCCTGCCTGCCCCTGCCCGCCCCTGCCCACACCCCTGTGTCCTGCCAGTCCCTGCCTGTCCCTGCCCACCTCCCACCGTGCCCTGCCTGTGCCTGCCCATCCCGCCGTGTCCTGCCAGTCCCTGCCTGCCCCTACCTGCACTCCCGTGCCCTGCACACGCCCCCATGCCCCACCTGTCCCTGCCCACCCCTGCTCCCCCCCCCTCCCTCCCCCCCCCCCGTGCCCTGCCTGTCCCTGTCCACCTCTGCCCGAACTCCAGTGCCCTGGCTGCCTCCCCGTGTCCTGCCTGTCCCTGCCTGCCCCTGATTACCCCCGCACCCTGCCCTGCCCGCCCTCCCGTGCCCTGCATGTCCCTGCCTGCCTCTGCCCGAACTCCAGTGCCCTGCCCGTGCCCTGCCTGTCCCTGTCCACCCCTGCCCGCACTCCAGTGCCCCGCCCGCCCCCCCGTGCCCTGCCTGCCCCTGCCTGCCTCTGCCCGAACTCCAGTGCCCTGCCCGCCCTCCCGTGCCCTGCCCATCTCTGCCCGTCCCGCCGCGTCCTGCCAGTCCCTGCCCACCCCTGCCCGCACTCCCGTGCCCCGCCCTGCCCCCGTGCCCTGCCCACCCCCTTGTGCCCTGCCCTCCCCTGCCGCCCCCCGCGCCCTGCCCGGCGCTGCCCGGCGCTGCCTGACGCGGCCCGCCCTGCCGGCAGCGCGGCGCCTGGCGGTGGGCGGACGGCTCGGCCGGGCGGTACGCGGCCGCGGCCCCGGCCTGGGAGGGGGACGACGCCCCCGCGGGGCAGCGCTGCGCCGCGCTGGAGGACTCGGCCGGTGAGGGGGGCGGGGGGGTAGGAGGGGGTGCCCCCGGGTGGGGGTGGGGATGGCCGGGAGAGGGGTCCCTCCGGGTGGGGAACGGCTGGTGGAGGGGGGGGGTGTCCCCCCGGGTAGGAGGAGGGGATCCCTTCAAATGGGGAACGGGAGAGGGGTCCCCCCGGGTAGCGGAGGGGGTGGGGGTCCCCCCAGGTGGGGGAGGGGATGGGAGGGCGTCCCCCCGGTCTGGAGTGGGTAGGGGTGCCTGTGTGGGGGAGGGGATCTCCCGGCTGGGGGAGGGGCTGGGAGGGAGTCTCCTCCAGGGAGGGGAGGGGAGGGGGTCGTGTGCCCCCCGACTCCCCAGCATCACTGCCCGTGTCTCGCAGGGTTCATGGCCTGGGAGGACGACTCCTGCAGCGAGAGGAAACCCTTCATCTGCAAATACGCAGCCTAGGGGGGCCCAGCCCCCCACGCTGCCCCCCAAACCCCATGGCCCTGCCACAGCCCACTCCCCCAGCCCGCACTCCATGGCACCAGTGCATCCTGGACCCCCAAACCCTGCACCCTGGTGCCCCACGGCTCCATCACAGCCCAGACCCCCAAGCCCCTCTTGCCCACTGCACTGCACATCACCCCCCCGACCCCTACCCCATATCGCTGCGCCCCATGGCATGGTGCATCCTCACAACCTGGACCCCCAAACCCCTCTGCCCCACTGTCCCCAGATGCCCCCCGACCACGGGGGTGGACACAACAATAAAGTGTGCCCAAGCACCCCTGGCCTCGCGTCTTCATCCCCTCAGTGTCAGCCCCCACGTGGGAGCGGTATGGGGAGGGGGGGGGCACGGTGGGGTGCCTACGGCTGCATTCGTCTGGGTATGCTCAGGGGCCACGCAGGGGGTGCAAACTCGCAGCAGGAACCCTGCTGTCCCCAGCCCCCCTCGGTCTTCCATCAGTTTTCCACAGATTTTTCTCCATTTTGTGGTCAAAGTACAGAAGGCCCAGAAGGTCCCCGCTGCTGCCACCCACCTGGAGTGTCCAAGGAGCAGGGCTGGCCCTGGCACTGTGGTGCAGGGGCTGTCCCCAGAGCAGGGGCTGTCCCCAGGGCAGAGGGTGCCCCCCAGGCAGGGGATGTCCCCAGGGCAGAGGGTGTCCCCAGGGTAGGGGGTGTCCCTGGCCGTGGGGCTGGGCACTGGATGTGTGGGGCACATGTGGGTTTGGCGGTGGCACTGCCCATGCAGAGGTGTGCAGGGCAGCAGGACAGGCGCAGGCAGGTGCTGGGTGCTCCAGCCAAGATTACTGCATGAGGGGGCCCCTGCAGGGCAGTGGGCAGGGAGGGTGGTATGGGGGCACACTCAGACCCCCATGGGACCAGCCACCCCTCAGAGCTGGTGCTGGCACAGGAAGGGGAGCTTGTAGTTGCAGGGGTAGTCATGCCAGTAATAGAAACCTGGGCATGGCGGGGGGGGGGGAGGGCAGCAACTCACCTGAGCCCTGTTACCCCTCCAGCACACCCCCTTTTCCCTCCATCATCCCACCTCCATCACCGTCGCTCCATCACCCCCCATCACCATCACACCCTTTATCTCCAGCACCTCCCTCCAGCACCCCCCCTCCAGCACCCCTCCATCATCCCCCCTCCATCATCCCAGCACCAGCACCCCCCCTCCACCACCCTCCCTCCATCACCCCATCTCCATCACCCCATCTCCATCACCCCTTTTATCTCCATCACCCGTCTACATCTCTCTCCTCCAGCACCCTCCCTCCAGCGCCCCCCACCTTCATCACACCTTTTATCTCCATCACCCCCATCCAGCACCCCTCCCAGCACCCCCTTCCAGCATCCCCCCTCCAGTACCCCCCTCCAGCACCCCCCATCTTCATCACACCTTTTATCTCCATCACCACCCCCATCACACCTTTTATCTCCATCATTCCCCTCCATCACCGCCATCTCCATCACTCCCCTCCATAGCCTCCACTCACCACCAGCCACCCCAACCCTCCAGCAGCACCCGGGGGTCCTGGCCAGGCCAGCCCCACCCTGTCCCACAGAACCTGGCCCTCCCAACCAGTTGTCCAGCCCCTTACAGCGCTCCCTGTCCGTCCCACTGGCTGTCGGGCTGTCCCAATGCCCAGTGCTTGTAGTTGAAGACAGATTTATTGGACCACTTCCACCACCTGCTCTGTGGATGCTGGGCGGGGGGGGTGGGCACATGGGGGTCAGCAGGTGCTTGAGGGGGTCAGGGCACCTCCTGGGCAGAGGCGCAGCTCCCCCTGGTCACTCACATGCTCCTCATCCTGCAGCCCGATCCATGTGGATGGAGGCTGGCCGCCCCATGGAGCTGGACCACTTACAGGTGCAGACCTGTACCTACGCCCAGCCCAGTGCTGCTCCTGTGACCCCCAAGGTCCCACCAGTCGACCCACAGGGACACGGGACCTGTTGGGACAAAAGCACTATGGGCAGTGACTCTATTTGAGTTGCGACACCGCAAAGCACCACCTGACAGCACAAACAAGTGCTCACCCTGCCGAGCCGCACCGTGGCCATGCACCCAGGTCTGGTAGTCACCACCATGGCCATGACCTGGCAGCTGCCAGACTGCAGGCAGGGACCACACTGGGCTGCTTGGTGAGACCTGCTGCTGGCTGGCACGTCCCTCCTATTGCGTGTGGTGAGATCCACTAGTGTGAAACCAGTGGGCAGCGTGCATTAACACAACCCCCCGCTGTGAGCGTAAAGATGGCCCAAGGCCAGCGTCATGAGTGAGCTGGCTCTGAGAGGGACTGGGCTTCAGGCTGTGGGTCCTTCCGAGGATCTGGAGGAGCAGTTTGGATCATTCCTGTGCAGCTGAAATGCCAACAGCAGCTGGCTTGTGTGCTGCAATGGCCAAGGCTGGAGGCTTCACAGAGACATGCTGGTGGGACACGACTGGTCCTTCTGCTGGGGTTGCACTCTCCATGCTCATCACGCATGGGCCAACAGTCAAGAAATGAAATGTTAAATTTCCAGATTGAGGTGCAAAAGGAGCAAGACGTGCCAGGGTCTGACACCGGGGTGGCTCTTGCAGGGGCTGTGCCACCAAGCCAGCACTGGCCGGGTCTGCAGCCAGTGGGACAGCTTTGCCTGGGGTCATCACCACCTTGGCCAAGTGGACAGAGTGGGCTGGGAGAGCAGTGAGCGCTTAGAGTGGCAAGGGCTGTGATCTGCACCCCCCAGCCCGCTGCCACGCTGGTCCCAGTTACCCTCAGTGCTTGGCCAACTGTTACACTGTGAACCACAGTGTGCGGAGTTAGGACCCATGGAATGACGGTGCCTTTGGTGATTTGTTATTCACCCACCCCATGCCAGGGGCCAGAGCTCCGGACTGTCAAAACTATCATTGCTTGTAATCAGGGATTAATTACCAGAGGTCCCTGAGGTGTCAGGGCCGCATCAGCGCAGGCCAGTGCTTGGGGCTCACATGTGAGCTGGAGCCGTGCCTGGGTGTGATTGGCACAGGGAGTGAGCATCGCTGCTGTCACTAGACATGACCCAATCATTATATTTATATGCATAAATAACTAAATAAATAAATTTTTAAAATTAATTACAAGGGAAAGGCTTCTTAGCCCTGGTACTGCCTGCTGCCCATGTATGTCACTGCCTGGCCCCATGCTAATGTGCTGGACAAGCAAGGAGCTGGGGAGCCCCAGGGGGCTTGGGAGGGAACACACGGAGCCCATCGTGCCCCAGGGTAATGGGGGGGCACTGAGTGCCCGCCTGGGCTGGTGCACCCTTCCCCATCCAGCATGGAAGCTGCCGGGCAGCCCCAGCCCCCAGTGCCTCAGGGCCTGTGTGCGCTGTATGGGCAGCCCTATATGCTGTGTAGGGGCCCATATGTTGTGTAGGAGGCCATCTGTGTTGTATAGGGGCCTGCGTATGTTGTGCAGGTGCCCATAGATGCTGTGTAAGAGCCTGTATATGTAGTGTAGGAGACAGTGTATGTTGTGTAGAAGCCTGTATGTGTTGTGTAGGCACCCACATATGTTGTGTAGCCCGTATGTGTTGTGTAGGGGTCCATATATGCTGTGTAGAGGCCTGTGTATGTTGTGTAGGGGCCAGCGTATGTTGTATAGACATTTGTATTTGTTGTGTAGGTGCCCATGTATGTTGTGTATGGGCCTGCCTGGCAGCCAGCACAACCACACGCAGCTTGGCCAGGCTGTTCCCTCTTGCCCGCTGTGTTTCAGACACGTGGGCCATTGTGCAGTGGGTCTGACACCCTCCATCGCCGTCACCACCATCTTGGCCCAGCTCCAGCACCCTGCCCATGGATGCACAGGCAGTGGTGTGGTTGGGGGGGAACAAAATCCCACTACTGCAACTGAAATCAGGGTGTCCCCCCACCCCAGCTCCTGGCACATTTATCGCCTCCATCATCTCCCCTTGAGACTGGCCATGCTCACCTACACACCCACACCTGAAAGGCCAGGGCTGAGGCTGCTTTCTGACACAACCAAGACCCAAAGGCAGCTGCTTGCCCTCCCGCACCCCTGGCTCCCCCTGCTGCATCCCTGAGTTTCCCCTTTGCATCCCTTGTTTCCCATTTGCATCCCTGTGTCCACCCCCTGTATCCCTGGTTTCCCCTCCACATACCTGGTTTCCCCTCCACATCCCTGCCTCTCCTCTCCATCACCACTTTCCGTGACCCCATTCCATCCCACCCGGGTGTTTTTCACCTGTGGCCCCCTCCATGTCCCCCCACCACTGCCACACATCCCTGTGCATGCAGTCACACCTTCCACACCAGCTCGAGCTGTGCCTGAGAAGGGTCACTGGCTCCTGGCACGGCTGTTACCAAATTCCACTTTCCTGAAAGGGCTCTTCATTATCACCAGTTCTGCTGTCCTTATCAAGGACGCCGCAGGCTCCCAGATAAGTGGGGACCCTTCCCTGCCAGTATGTTTCCATTACAACTGGGTCACCCTTAGGCTGCCTAGGCAGTGCCAAAGCCTGGGTGCTGAACCCTGTGGCTGGGTGCTGAATGCCACACCTGGGTGCTGAACCCCACAGCTGGATGCTGAGCCCCACGGCTGGGTGCTGAACTCCATAGCTGGACCCTGAGCCCCACAGCTGGGTGCCAAACCCCTTGGCTGGGTACTAAAGCCCATGGGCAGGGGCTGGAGCCCCCCTCAGCCCAACAGTGCCGGTGCTTTCCTGCTGTGCTGGTCGCCTTGGCACAGGGCCTGCGGCGGGTTTGATGCTGTGCGGAGGTGTTTGATCCCGGGCTGTGAATGGCTGTGGGACTGCTCACATGGGCTGGCACTTGGGGGGTGGCCTCAGTGGCAAGGAGCTGCAGGAGCCCCCAGTGTCATTGCCAGGGTGAGGGGCCAGGGCTGCAGCCAGGATGAGGAGGACCCCTGTCACTGTGTCCTTCTGTGGAGCATCCCCTGCCCTGTGTCCTGGGATGGAGCTGGGCATCCCCTGTCTTGTGTCCCGGGATGGAGCTGAGCATCCCCTGCCCTGTCTCCTGCCATGGAGCTGGGCATCCCTTGTCCCGTGCCCTGGGATGGAGCTGGGCATCCCCTGTCCTGTCTCCCAGGACGGAGCTGGGCATCCCTGCCCTGTGTCCTGCCATGGAGCTGGGCATCCTTACCCTGTGTCCCAGGATGGAACTGGGCATCCCTGCTCTGTGTCCCAGGATGGAGCTGGTCATCCCCTGTCCTGTGTCCCAGGATGGAGCTGGGCATCCCTGCTCTGTGTCCCAGGATGGAGCTGGTCATCCCCTGTCCTGTGTCCCAGGATGGAGCTGGGCATCCCTGCTCTGTGTCCCAGGATGGAGCTGGGCATCCCCCACCCCGTGTCCCAGGAGTACATGGTGCGAGGGAGCCCACCCTGTTGCCCAGCCAGGAAGAGCCCCCCCAGACAGCCCAAGCTGTGGGTGCCCCTCCCTGTGCCAGGGCAGCCCACATCAGGGAATGGCAGCTGCCAGCACCCTTCCCTGGTTATGCCAGAGGCCAGGGTGCTGCCACCACCTGGGTGCCAGCACAGGGCCAAGGGAACACGTGGCAGTGGTGGCGTTGTGGCTGCGTGAGCAGCACTGGGGGACACGCCGCTCCTGCTGCTCACGAGCGAAAGCAGGACACGCAGGGACGGGGAAGCTCTTTTCATCTTGGCCAGACTCATCCCTGGCCCTGCGCCGGCACCCGAGCGCGGCCACCCTGGTGACGATGAAAGCAAAGCCGGGGCCTCCCCACCATGGGCACCCCATCAAAGGGACCAGCGGGGGCCACGCACTGCTGAGCTGCCCGTGTGCGTCGATGGGGCCTGGCTGCGTCGGCCCTGTTTGCTTTGGGGCAGGGATGACATTTTGGGTGTCTCATGGCACACCGGGCCAGCCACCCCTCCCCACCTGCCCGGGAATAAAATCCCTCAGGGCTGCTGCCCAGCTCCCCAGAGGGTCCGAGCCAGCCCCTGCTGCCTTGCAAGCTCTGAAGGGACACAGGTGAGTCCCTGCGGCCACATGGCGGGGGGTGGGTGGGTGCTGCACTCCTGCATCCGGGTGCCCTGGCTGCAAGGCATCCCCTGTCTCAGCCTGCAAGCCACAGCATCCCAGGAGTCCCTGCAGCCCTGCACCCTGTGCCCTGCAGCCCTGCAGCCCTGCACCCTGCACCCTGCACCCCCTGCAGCCTGTGCCCTGCGCCCTGCACCCCATGCCCTGCACCCCTGCACCCTGCAGCCCTGCGCTGTGCCCTGCACCCTGCGCCCTGCACCCATGCACCCAGCACCCTGCAGCCTGCACCCCTGCGCCCTGCATTCCTGCATCCCCACACCTAACACTCTCCATCCTGCACCCCGCATCCCTGTAACTCCACACCCTCCCACACTCTGCACCCACATCCCCCGCACCCCTGCACCCTGCTCCCCTCCCTGCTGATGCCATCTCACTGCTGCTCCCCTGAGCACCGCTGGAGCACCCTGACACACACCCCCAGCTGCACCCTATGGGCTCCCCTGCACCCACTGCTGCAACCACAACACTGCCAGCCTGGGGGGGGCCCCATGCACCCCTGTTGAGCGTCCTGCCTGGCCCTCCTGCTTCCGGGCACAGCCCCCAGAGCAGAGCCCAGCTAAGCCTGGCAACAGGAGGGCTGGGCAGGGGGCTAGAGCACCCATAGGGTGGGGGGCTCAGCAGGGACCTGAGCACCCCCTGTCCTGCCGCTGTCCCTCCCTAGGGAAGGGACTGATGGAACCAACGAGGACGTTGAGGCTGGGGCTGCTGGGCTGCCTGCTGTTTGTCCCCTGGCTGCGCGGTGAGTGCCGGGGTGGGGGGGACACCGCAGTGCCCCCCACTCCTCCCCACTACCTGACCTCCTACCTTCCCCACAGGGCAGGAGCTGGCTGCCTGCGCCTGGGGCTGGGTGCCCTTCAACGAGGGGTGCTACAGCTTCTTCCCCAGGGAGCTCAGCTGGAGAAGGGCAGAGGTGAGGGAATGGGGGGCGGGGGGGACATGGGTTTGGGGGTGACCCTCTATGGCCACAGTGCCCCACGGTGCTCAGGAGGGATCTGGACTTTGCTGGTCACCCTCCAGGGCCAGGCACTGGGGTGCCAGCGCCTCCCAGGGTGGTGATACTCCTCTCCAAAGATGTCCTGGCCCCGTGAGGGAGCAGCTGCCACCATGGTGGCATCACAGCTCCCTGTGCAAGGGAGAGCCTCCGGCTGTTCCAGGCACCCTGTGCACCCATGTGGCCACAGCATCACTCCTGCCACCCTCATCCTTGGTGGATCCAAGAGCGGGTGACCAGCGGTTGGGCACCAGGGCTAGGGGGTCAGGATTTGGGGTCAGGGGCCAGGAGTTGGGGGCTGGGGTTGGGGCTTGGAGGCTGGGGACCAAGGATTGGGGTCAGGGACCAGCCTCCAAGCCCCAGTTTGGGGTCTGGGAACAGGGGTTGGGGTTGTGGACCATAGGTCAGGTCAGGTCAGGGTCCAGTGTCACCCTCCCGTCACTGCCACAGGCCTTTTGCCAGCGCTTTGGCACCAGCACCCACCTGGCCTCGGTGCACAGCGCAGAGGAGCACCGGGCCATTGCTGCCCTGCTCTCTTCCTCCTACCCTGGCAAGGACAGTGAGGAGGAGGATGAGGATGATGGCATATGGATTGGCCTCCACCGTCCCCTGGGGGTGAGTGTGGCCCTGGGGCAGAGCTGGGACTTTCTTGGGACCCCCCAAGACCCACTCTCAGCAGCCTCAAGTGGGGCTGGTGGCATCAGCCAAGGGGTTAAGGCGTCACCCTCTGCCCGCCCCACAGAGCCGCCGCTGGCAGTGGTCAGACAGCTCAGAGGTGGACTATGGCTCCTGGCACCAGCAGCCCGGCCCCAGGAGGAGAGCCTGTGCTGCGCTGCAGGATGGCGCCGGTGAGCATGGCCCCGACGGTGGCATCGGGGACCCGGCCATCAGGTGACCCCAGCCACCAGTGTCCATGGCCATCAGGGTCCCCAGCCACCAGCCACAGCTGGGCAGCCCTTGGTGGCAGGTGGCACCTGGGTATGCACGCACACACAGACATGTGCACATACGTGCTGTGCAGGAGCAAACACACACATATGCACACCTGCGCCCTGTGCACACATATGGATGCACACAGTGCACGCACATGCTGCATGCACATGCACACACAAACCTCATGCACACACGTGCACACATGCATACTGCGCGCACATGTATGCACAGTGCGTACACACACATGCACACATACACGCCATGCGCACACATAGACAGCCCTTGCACACATATGCACACACGCAGCCTGTGTGCCCCACGCTGCATTCTGGATGGCAGGGCCACAGGGTGGCCATGCCAAAGGAGCCATGGGGGTCCCGGGAGGCTGACAGCCCCTTTCCCTTCCAGATTTCATGACGTGGTACAGTGACGCCTGCTCTGAGAGAAAACCCTTCGTCTGCAAGTCCAGCGCCTAGAGCCGTGGGCAGTCCCCCAGCGCCAGCCACGCTGCCTTTATCTGCTGCCCTGCCTGCCACCACTGTCTGCCACCCCTGCCTGCCACTCCTGCCGGCTGCCCTTGCCTGTGCAGCCTGGCTGCTGGCCATAGTAAAGGTCCCTGAGCCCAACCTGGTCTGCACATCCTTCATCCCCTGCGCCTGGGGCCTCGCTGCCCGGCTCTGGATCCCACACTGCCCCACAGTGCCGTGGGGCTGGGGAGGGAGGGACCCAGCCAGGGCCGGTGGTGCTGGGGTCACCCACCAAGCACCGGGTGCAGGGACAGGGACGGAGAGGGGTCTGGGCAGCCCAGGGCAGGGAGAGCTTCTACTGGAGGAAGAGCTGGGGCTGGCAGGGTGAGCCCTGTGGCACACCCCACAGGACCCCCATGGACTCTGGGACACTCCCATCACGCCAGTGGGGCTCCTGTAGTTTCAGAGGGATCCAGTGGCCTGTGTGGGACCCCTGTGATGCCCAACAGTCCCCCAAGGCGGTAGGTGATCCACGTGGGACCCCCATGCAAGAGGATCCCCATGGTTTCTACTGGAGGGATCCTATGTGGGATGTCACACAGCTCTTATGGGACCCCTATGGCCCCCCTGAGACCCTTACGATCCCTCCTAGGACCCCCATGGCTCACATGGGACCCCCAACACCCCCAGCAAAGCCCCCCAATCCCACAGACCCCCTATGGCCCCATGGGACACCTGTGCCCTGGGATCAGCCTCTCCTGCAGTAGGACAGCCCCATGCCCAAGGCTGCCTGCATCCCCCATGTGCCCATGTCCTGCTTGTGCTGCCCCCGTTCCTGTCCCCCTCCCGGTCCCGTCCTGGCTGCCCAGCACAGTTTGTTGTGCAGATGCCATAGTAACTGGGATAGGAGTGCCCGGCCAGAGCTCAGCACCGCTTGGGGTAAGGCGCCTCAGCTCTGCCGGGACCACCACCCCAGGGGCTGTGGGTGCGTCCGTGGGGCACTGGGGCTGTATCCAAGGAGCACTGAGGGTGTACCTATGGGGCACTGGGGGCTGTGTCCATGGGGTGCTGCGGGCTGTATCCATGAGGTGCTGGGGGGTCTATATCCATGGCATGTTAGGGTCTGTATCCATGAGGTGCTGGGGGCTGCATCCATGGGGTGTTGGATGATCTGAATTCATGGGGCACTGGGGGGGCTGTACCCATGGGGTGCTGTGGGCTGTATCCATGAGGTTCTGGGGTCTGTATCCATGGGGCACTGGGGGGTCTATATCCATGACGCTCTGTGGGCTGTATCCATGGGGTGCTGGGGGCTGCATCCATGGGGCACCGCGGGCTGTATCCAAAGGGTGCTGGGCTTTCTTCCCTGTGGCTGTCAGGACTGTCACCCCTGGGTGCTGAGCAGGGGGTGCCGGGGGGTGCAAGGCCCCGGAGTTCCCCAACCATTGTGACACCAATGCCACTGTCACCATGCTACCAGCTCCTTGCCCACAGATGGCCGCTGGTGCCCAGGCTACAGACCCACGTCTCCGCCAAGGGGACTTGGGTGGTGGGCACCGGCAGGCGGTGGGGCTGGGGCGGGGACTTGGGGCTGAGGGGACATCGTCTCTGCCAGCAGGGTCTGCCATGTCAGCCAGCGCCTGGGTGGGCAGCTGGAGGCCCCACCGCCCCCGGGGCCCCATTGCCGCTCTCTACAGCAGCCCTGGGCCCAAGTATGGGCTTCCCACAAACGTCGGTGAGTCGGGGCCACAGGGGGCCTGGGGGGCCACAGTGCCAGTGGGGTGCCAGGGCCTGGGAAGCCAGGCGTCCCACACCCCACCGAGCACCCCGCCTGCGCAGGCTACCATCTGCATGACCCCTCCCGCGGCCGCGCACCTGCCTACAGCTTCGGGGTGCGTACGGGGGGGCAGCGGGAGGAGCGCTCCCCGGGGCCAGCATACCTGCTGCCCCCTGGGACCACCGCCAAGGGCAAGGACGGGACCCCCGCCTTCTCCATCTATGGCCGCCCCCGTGACCTGCCACCCATCCGCACCCCTGGGCCAGGTAAGGCAGGGGCCAGGAGCCCCCCAGGGGGCCGGCAGGGCTGGGGACCCCCCAGCTGTGCCCATGGCCCAGCTTCCCCCCTGCTCCCCAGGCTGCTACTCCCCGGAGAGGGCCAGCAGGGTGGCCTTCCCCTCCGTGCCCGCCTGCTCCCTCCGCTCCCGCACCCAGCAGGGCTCCAAACAGCAGACACCAGGTAGGAGAGATGGGGGCCAGGCTGGGGCCCCCACCATCCTCCCTGGGCCAGGATGGGCCCCCCATTGTCCCTGATCTGGTCTGGGTCCCCCACCATCCCTGGACTGAGCTCACCATCATCCCTGGGCCGAGCCCCCCATCATCCCTGGTCTGGTCTGCCCCCCCCCCATCCCTGGGCTGAGCCCCCCACCATCCTCCCTGGGCCAGGTTGGGCCCCCCATTGTCCCTGACCTGGTCTGGGTCCCCCACCATCCCTGGACTGAGCTCACCATCATCCCTGGGGTCATCTGGGCCCCCCATCATCCATGAGTTGAGCCCTCCAGCTTCCCTGGGCTGAGCCCCCCATTATCCTTGGGCCGAGCCCTCCATCATCCCTGGGCTGGTCTGGATCCCCCACCATCCTTGGGTTGAGCCCCCCATCGTCCCCAGGCTGGGTCCCCCACCATCCCTGGGCTGAGCTCCCCGTCACCCTCAGGCAGGGCCCTCCCTCCCCACCTCCCCAGGGTTCACCCCCCACTGCCCCACCTCAACCTGGCCCCCCAGCAGGGCCCAGCTGAGCCCCATTTCCCCCAGGGCCCGCAGCCTACCAGCTGCCCCCCATGCTGGGGCCCCGTGTGGTGAGCAAGAGCTCGGCCCCCAACTACTCCATACCGGGACGCAGCAACGTTGGTGCCTTCTACCAGGACCTGTGCAAGGTGGGCAGCAGGGGGTTAGGGCTCAGGAGGTTGAAGGTCCTGGGGGCTGGGTGCCAAGTGGCTGGGTGCTGGGGTGCCGGGGAGCTGGGTGCCAGGGGGCTGAGGGGCCCAGGGGCTGGGTGCTGGGGTGCCGGGGAGCTGGGTGTTGGGGTGCCAGGGGGCTGAGGGGCCCAGGGGCTGGGTGCTGGGGTGCCGGGGAGCTGGGTGTTGGGGTGCCAGGGGGCTGAGGGGCCCAGGGGCTGGGTGTGAGGGTGCTGGGGAGCTGGGTGTTGGGGTGCCAGGGGGCTGAGGGGCTCAGAGGCTGGGTGCCGGGGTGCTGGGGAGCTGACGGGTGCAGGGGCTGGGTACCGGGGGACATGTCACCACACCCTCTGCCCGCAGACACCGGGGCCCTGCAGCTACCGCGTGGTGGACACCGACGTCTACAAGCGGCGGGCACCACAGTACAGCATGCTGGCGCGCAAACCCATCCCTGGTGACACCACCACCAAGCCTGGACCCGGTGCCTACAACCTCCAGCAGGTGAGGGGCTGCCAGGGGTCCCAGTGTCACGGGCAGCGCAGAGGATGCCAGTAATGGTGGGGACAGGGTCCACGAGACCCCCGGCCCTCACCGTCACTGTCTGTCCCACCCAGCAGGGCCAGCAGCGGGGGCTGACATTCGGGATCCGGCACTCGGACTACCTGGCTCCCCTCATCGTGGATGTGCTTGACTAGGGGGGGGTGTGGGGCCGCAGTGAGCGATGGAGACAACCAGTGCCAAGAGATCGATGCGTTGCAGCCAGAGGCTCTCCTGCTGTCCTCGTGTCCTGCCGTGTCACCCACCTGGGGCTGGGCAGCAGCACCCAGACACTGCGGCCATCCCAGGGCGGGTGGGGAGTGCTGGCCCCCCATGAGCAGTGCCCTCCTCTCCTGGAGGAGACCCTGGCAAGGCCATGGAGGAGGGAAGCAGGGCTGAGCTCTGGCCACAAAGCCCCACGGTTGGGGCAGTGCATGCTGCGGATGGAGGATGCACTGCCCACACCAGCCCTGTCCCTGCTCCAGCCCCATCCCCACCACCTGCCCAGAGCACCCAGCTGGCACTTTCTGGCTGGTCACGCTGTCCCATCCCATCCCCATCCCATCCTGTTCCTGTCCCCATCCCACCCCTGTACCATCCCCAGCTGCCCAGCCATGACCCCTGAGCCGCAGGGGGGCTGCCACAGGCACTGCCTGTTCTGTCCCCGTCCTGTTCCTGTCCCAGCTGGGCAAAGGGCACAGGACAGCAGTGAGCCTCCGCTGGGGCACTCTGCCCACAGTGCCGTGGCCCCACTGCTGTGCCAGGACTGCCACTTGCATCTCCCTTGGTGTCCCCCCGCTGTGGCCATCCTGCTGCCACCTGGGCTTGGCTCTGACCACAGGTGCCCATGCTGGGCACTCAGCCCCCTCCGTGGCACCACAGCCTTCAGCCCCTAGGCAGGCCACCCCAGTGGCTGGGTGGAGGGTACACCTCAGGGTGTGGGTTGGCACTGGGAGCACCGGCCAGGGAGGGGGCACTCACCGGTAAAGTGCCATTGGACTCCCCCCTGTGCTGAGGGTGCTGTGGGTGCTGCAGGTACCATGGGTGCTGTGGGAGCTGTGGGTACCACGGGTGCCATGGGACCTGCGGGTGCTGCACATACCATGGGTGCTGTGGGAACTGTGGGTGCCATGGGTGCTGTGGGAGCTGTGGGTACTGGAGGTGGGGATGCCAACAGCTGGGCAGGTGTGGCCATGCAAAGCCCTCAGGCATCGCCTGGGGTTGTCATGTGGGGAGTGGGGGGCCTGAGGGGCCCAGCCCCCCCCCCACCCCGACCTCTCCCCGCCTGGCCTGAGCCTCATCCACTGCCCTGGGGACGAAGTCCAGCACCGGAGACTCCTCCTTGCCGCAGCAGCAGGTGCAAGCTGTGCAGGACCGGGTTGCGAGCCGTGCAGGACTGGGTGCCAGCTGCGCAGGACCGGGGTGCCAGCTGCGTGGGACAGAGGTGCCAGCTGTGCAAGACCAGCAATGGCTGCCCAGGCCTCCCTCCCAGCCCTCATCCGCAAGAAGCGGGATGGCGAGCAGCTGGAGGATGAGGAGATCCAGAGCTTTGTGCGCGGTGTGACAGAGGGCACCGTGCAGCAGGGCCAGATCGGTGGGCACACGGCAGGGTGGGGGACACAGCCCAGGGATGTGCCGAGGGGATGGAGTTGGGGACAGGCAGAAGGAGGGGTCATGGTGAGGGGCACAGCCAGGGGCACAGTGGGGGCTGTGGCACAGGGATGTGGTGGGGAACATGGAGGAGGCATGGCTGGGACAGACCTGGAGGGGGGCTGGGGACATGGCCAGGGGACCCGGCAGAGGGACACAGCAAAGGCCAGCACAGTGGGGCACATGGGAACACGGCCAAGGCAGGGGGGAGGCTGCAGCTGGAGTGGGGGACCCAGAGGAGGGTGGTGGACCGGACAGCAAGGCAAGGCCCAGGATGCAGAAGGGGCTCATGGGCAGGGGATGCAGCTGGGGACCGCCCTGCAGGGATGAGGGGGAGACCCCTGGGATGGGGCAGGGGTGCCGGAGCTGGGGGGCTGCAGGGCCCAGAAAAGGGAGCGGGGTGGGGGGGATCACCTCACCCACCCCCATGCCCCCCAGGCGCCATGCTGATGGCCATCCGGCTGCGGGGCATGGATGCGGTGGAGACGCTGGCGCTGACGCGGGCCATGGTGGCCTCGGGCCGGGTGCTGGCCTGGCCCCCCGCCTGGGGGGGGCTGGTGGTGGACAAGCACTCGACAGGTGGTGTGGGGGACAAGGTCAGCCTGGCCCTGGCCCCTGCCCTGGCTGCCTGTGGCTGCAAGGTGAGTGGGGAAGGGGGGGGGCTGGGCCAGGCAGACAAGGCTGGGCAGGGGTCCTCGTGCCCCACCAACCCACCCACTCACCCACCCTGCACCTGCAGGTGCCCATGATCAGTGGCCGGGGCTTGGGCCACACAGGGGGCACGCTGGACAAGCTGGAGGCCATCCCCGGCTTCTGTGTCTCCCAGAGCCCTGAGCAGGTGAGGGATGGGGACGTGGCTGCCACCACAGTCACCCTGCAGCACACCTCGAGGAGGCCAGGGTCTCCAACAGGATGCAGGGTGCCAAGGGGATGTGGGATGGCCACGGGACATGGGACACTGAAGGGATGTGGGATGCCGACGGGACACAGGATGCTGATGGGGTGTGGGATGCCGAGGGGATGCAGTGCACCAGTGGTCCCGCAGATGCAGAGCATCCTGGAGCAGGTGGGCTGCTGCATCGTGGGGCAGAGCAAGGAGCTGGTGCCAGCCGACCGGGAGCTATACAGCCTGCGGGACGTCACTGCCACCGTGGACAGCCTGCCCCTCATTACAGGTACAGGGGAGGCAGGCACCCTGGTTGCACGTGGGGATGGGGGGGGGGGCAGGCAGTGGGACGAGGGCAGTGAGGCCAGAGAGGCTGTCCCGGCCCCAGCCTCCATCCTGAGCAAGAAGGCGGCAGAGCAGCTCTCGGCGCTGGTGCTGGACGTCAAGTTCGGGAGCGCAGCCCTGTGCCCCACGCAGGAGAGCGCGCAGGAGCTGGCCCACAGCCTGGTGAGCCCCTGCTCCACCCGAGACCCCCAGCCTCGGGGCCATGTGCCCCCTGCTCAGCCATGCCTGCCGCAGGTGGTGGTGGGCGAGCAGCTGGGCATCCGCACGGCGGCCGTGCTGAGCCGTATGGACGAGCCGCTGGGCCGCTGCGTGGGCAGCTCGCTGGAGGTGCTGGAGGCCCTGGAATGCCTGGAGGGGGGGGGGGCCCCCCGACCTGCGGGAGCTGGTCACTGCCCTGGGTCAGCCATGGGCACAGGGGGTGTGGGAGGGGCACGGGGGCGCATGGCCGGGGGGACAGCCCCACACACAAGTCCCTTCCCCCAGCCCAGCACCCCCTGCAACCTCAGGGTCCCTCTTACCCCCAGCCCTGTCCCTTCCAGCCTTGGGGTCTGGCCCTGGTCCCTGTCTTCCCCCCCTCGGGTCCTGTCCCATGCCCCCCAGCCTGCCTGCCCATCCCCTGACACACCCACCCTCCCCACCACCTTCAGCCCACTCCCCACAGCTGGTGCTTCACCCCTGCCACGCTCTGCCCCCCACTGTGCCCAGGTGGTGGTGGGATGGGGTCCCCAGAAGCAGTGGGATGGTAGAGCAGGGGTCCCAGCAGTGGGGCATGGTGGGGAAGGGTCCCAGGGGCAGGGGGGAGCCCCAGGGACAGGGGTCCCAGCGGTGGGGTGCCAGCCTGGGCCCGCAGGCGGGCTGCTGCTGTGGCAGTGCGGGCTGGCCCCGGCGGAGGAGCAGGGCCGGCAGCAGCTGGCGCGGGTGCTGGATGATGGCTCGGCCCTGCGCACCTTCGAGGCCATGCTGGGGGCGCAGGGGGTGCCCCCCAACATCGCCCACCGCCTCTGTGCCGGGAGCCCCCCGGAGCGTCGCCAGGTCCTGGGGCAGGCAGGCACCCGTGAGGAGCTGCCCGCACTGCGCGGAGGTAAGCCGTGGGTCTGCCCACGTAAGATGGGGTCTGCCCTCCCCAGGCCCACAGCCCCCTCCCCTGCCTCACAGCCCACCTCGCCAGCCCCCTACCCTGCCCTCCCCAGCCCCACACTGCCCCCCACCCCATACCCCTTCTGAGAGGCCAAGGGCTCCTCCAGTGCCCCCGGGTCCCTGTGCCCCCCTGTCGCCCCCCCCAGCACCCTCTGGGATGCCCAGGGCTTCCCTGGCTTTTTTCCCTGCCTCCTGGGGTCCCCGGCTGCACCCCCTGCCCCGCATCCCTGTGCACGGGGCACCCCGCACACCTCAGCCCCCCTGCATGCCTCTGGGTCCCTGACCCCCAGCCCCACACCCCATATGCCGCCCCCCCCCCCGTTTCGGGGGCTGCCCGGCCCCTGCCGCCGCCGTGACCATCCCCCCCCAGGCTGGGTGCAGCGGGTGCAGGCCTTGCCGCTGGCCCACGTCCTGCACGAGCTAGGGGCCGGCCGGGCGCGCGCCGGGGACCCCGTCAACCCCCGGGTGGGCGCCGAGCTGCTGGTGGCCGTGGGGCAGCGCCTGCGGGCAGGTAACGAGGAGGGGCGGAGGGCGGCCCGGGGGGCGCCGGCGGGGCCGGGCCGGGCCCCCCACGGCCCCCGCCCACGGTCGGCCTCCCCCGCAGGCGAGCCCTGGTTGCGGGTGCACCACGAGGGGGCGCTGTGCGCTGCGGCGCGGCGGGCGCTGCAGGCCGCGCTGTGCCTGGCCCCGGGCCCGCCTCGCGCCCCGCCGCCCCGCCTGGCCGCGACCATCCTGCCCGCCGGGGCCCCGCGCCCCCGCTGACGCCGCCGCCGGGGGGCGCCCTGCGCCGCACCGGGCCGGGCCCGCGGCCGGGTGAGGGTCGGGCGCCCCCGGCGGCGGCGCGGCGGGACGTGCAGGCTGGGAGCCGGCGGCGGGCGGGGCGGGGCGCAGTGCGCGTGCGCGCTCCTCTGCCCCGCCCCTTCCGCTCGTGGCGGCGCGGAGCGCACCGGGCGTGCAGGCGGGCCGGGGCTCGGGGTCAGAGGGCAAAGGTCAGCGACGGGCGGAGGGCACCTGCAGGGGTGAAAGGGCGCGGGTGGGAAGTTGCGGCGGGCTGGAGGCGAGGGGCAGGGGGTCAGCAGCAAAAGGGATGAAAGGAGGGGTCAAAGGGCGACAGGGCACAGGGTGGAGGTCGGAGGGCAGCAGGGGCAGCGGGTCAGAGGGCTGGGGCAGGAGCGGCGGGGTGAGGGGTCAAAGGGCAGGTGGGGACATACACTGAGGTGTCCAACGGCAGCAGGGGGACAGAGGGCGGGGGGAGAAGCAGGGGGCTGAGGAGTCAGAGGGCCGCAGAGGGCAGAGGCTGAGAGGCCAGAGCAGGGGCGGTCAGAAGGCAGGAGGCTGGAGGTGTGGGGTCAAAAGGGACGCGAAGGGCAGAGGGGAGGGGCTCACTCCCCCTCCCCACAGCCCCACCATGTTCCGGGCCCTGCTGCCGGCCCTCCGCCTGCCGTGCCGCCTGCCCACGCCGCGGGCCCTGCACAGCCCGGCCCCGAGGCGACTGCCACTGGGGCGGCGGGTGGCGGTGGTGGCAGCGGCGGGGGCAGCGGCGGGGGCAGCCTGGCTGTACCTACGGGAGGAGAAGGCACGGCAGCGGCGGGCGCGGCGGCGGGAGGAGCTGCGGGCGCTGGCACTGGGCCAGGGCGACTTCCAGCTGCTGGACCAAGAGGGGCGGCGGCGGTGCAAGGCCGATTTCCGTGGGCAGTGGGTGCTGCTCTACTTCGGCTTCACCCACTGCCCTGACATCTGCCCCGAGGAGCTGGAGAAGCTGAGCCGGGCCGTCCGGCTGCTGGAGCGGGAGCCAGGCCTGCCTCCTGTCCAGCCCCTCTTCATCACCGTCGACCCCGAGCGTGATGACGTGGCAGCCGTGGGGCGATACGTGCGGGACTTCCACCCGCGGCTGCTGGGACTGACCGGCAGCCCCGAGGAGGTGCGGGCGGCCAGCAGCGCCTACCGCGTCTACGCCAGCGCCGGCCCAAAGGACGAGGAGGGCGACTACATCGTGGACCACACCATCTTCATCTACCTGCTGGGCCCTGACGGGCTCTTCCTCGACTACTACGGGCGCAACAAGACGGATGCACAGATCGCCCATAGCGTCCGCCGGCACATGGAGAGCTATGAGCCAGTCCTGGAGTGAGGACAATAAACGCACCTGTGCCCCACCAACGCCTCCTGCAGCCCCGGGGACCCTGGCCACCCCCCCCAGAGCAGCTGCCAGCCCCAAGGGGTGGAGCTTCCTCCCCCTCCGCCTGGATCCCCCAAGACAGCAGAGCATTTACCAGCCCCTGGGTTTATTGTCAAGGGTGCGGGGGAGGGTATGTTCAGGGGAGACCCTTGCTCAGGGGCAGGCGGAGGGGGGCTGGAAGGTGTGGAAGCGATCGTGTGCTCGCTGGTGGGTGAGGAGCCGCAGCTGCATGGTGTCCACTGCCTGCTCCAGCCCTGGGCCCTGCGCCAGCTCCACTACGTAGTCATTGGCCTGGGGAGAAAGGGGAGGAAGAGCAAACAGTTGGGTGGGCTGGGGGGCGGGGAGCAGAGCCCAGGAGTCCCCCCTGCAGCCCCCCTACTCACCAGCTGGAGTGAGGCCAGCATGTAGCGGCACACCTCGAAGGCAGGCTGCCCTGCCACCAGGCTGGCGAAGGACTGCCACTCGCCCAGGGCTCCACACCTGTTCCCTAGCATGTCCCCGTAGCTGTGGATGTCAAAGGCAGCTTGCTCCTCCTGCGGGCAGAGCAGGTTTAAGCACAGGGAGGGGGCTGCTAGCCCCCTACCCACACAGGTACCTGCCTGCCCCCGGCCCCCTGCCCGCATGGATCCTTGCCTGTTCTTGCAACAGTGGCCCCATCCTCTCCTCCCAGCAGCGGATGTTCTGGGACAGCTCCGTCTCCTGTGCGTACTTCTGGGAGTCAGCAATGAACAGCTCCTGTGGGGAGAAGGGAGAGGGGGCACCCAAATGCTCCTGCAGCCTGCTCCCACCTGGCACCCACCCTGGGCTGGAGCCCCCTGCCACTAGTGGCACATCCCCGCCACGTCCCCACACCAGCCCACTGCCAGCAGCGCATCCCTGCCATGTCCCCACACCAGCCCGTCGCAGTCACCTACCACATTCCTGTGCACCAGCTCCTCGTAGCCCAGCAAGCCCAGGTCAGGGGCACCTGCAGGAGGGCAGAGTGTCACCTGTTGCGAGGCCACACAGCCACCCCCTCCACACCAAGTGGGGACAGGGGAGGCTCCCAAGGGCGGACAGGGGTGTTTGGGAGGGGTTACAGCAGCAGCCCCCCTGGCTGGCAGCATGTCCCACTGAGGCCATGGGGCTCGTGCCAATGGGAGGGCACTGGCCGGACCCTCAGCGCTCACCTAGGGCTTCTTCCTTCAGCTCCTCCAGGGCCTCAGGCAGGATGTCGTTGTACTCCACGGAGTCATCTGCCAGGAGGGGAGAGCCACTCAGCACCTGCCGGGCCTGGTTCCCTCCCAAGGGCCACCCAGCAGCTGCTACCGCTGGAGGGGACAGGACGGGATCACTGGCTGGGGCTGGGGGTGATGCGGGGTGCCGAAGTACCTGCTCCTTCGTCGCAGTCAGCTCTGCGTTCTTCCTCCAGCAGGTCCAGCTCCTCGCACAGCAGCAGCCTCTGGTGGAGAACAGCCCTGAGCACCCCCACCCTGGCTACCCAGCCCCCCCAGTGCCGAGGATGGTGGGAGTGGGGGCAGGGGTGCAGGCAGGAGGCCAGGAGCACCGCCCCTTGCACCGGGTGCTCCCCCTGGCTATGCTCACTTACTCCTCGGCGCTGCAGGTGCTTCTGTGCCGCTGCCCGCTCCTTCAGTTGCTTGCAGTACAGCACCTCCAGGTCTGCGCAGAGATGGGGCTCAGCCTGGGCAGCACACCTCTGCGTCCCTCCCGGCCCCTATCCCAGCACACCATGGCCCTCAGGGTGCCTTTCTGGGCTCCTCACGTGGCACAAGCTCTGCCCTTCCCCTCCACCCTGCCACTGCTGCCAAAGCCGAGGCCCTTGTCCCCTGGCCCCCCGGCGCAGGTGGGGCTTTGCAGGCGGTGGAGGGGAAGTTTCGTTCAGCAGTGTGCAAGCCTGCCCTCCAAATAAAGAGGGATAGCTACAGGACTGAGATTGTTCTAGATTCCCAGTCTCCAGAACTTGCCCCAGTGAGGTGCCCTGCTGCTTTTCAGCCCCAAACCCACACAGGGAGGCACACGGCTGCTGGAAGCAAAGTACCGACTCTCCACTGGGTCCTGCCACATCCTGCTCACCTGTGAATGTCGGCCCTTTTCTCTTGGTTTTCTTGCTGTCAGTGACATTGCTGTCTGGGGAAAATTGAGACAATTAAAAGTTCCCAGGATGGCCACCAACAGCTCCAGTTTAGCAGCTCCTGAGTTCTAACACAGCGTGCTCTGCCCAGCATGGCCCCACCACCTCTGGGGATGGAGGGACTGCTGCTTTTACCTCTCCTCCTCCCCCAGCAGCAACCCCTGCTGCACAAGCTACCCACCATTATTTCAGCTGCTATTATGCAACACTCTCTTTGTGCCAGCTATGAACGCATTCTGCTTAACACCCTGCTGAGCTGGAAAGCTCTGGCCAATCTATTCCCTCTTAGATAAGTTGCCCCATTCTCCTCAAAGCTTTGGTTAAGGCTGAGGTATGAGCCCAGGTGAGGAGATCCTGGGCCAAGGAAGGTGATTCGCATCCTGCTCAGTAAATGGGATGCCATTTACCGCGAGACCAGGACAAGAGCGGAGACACCAACTGCTACAGGACCAAAGCCACTGGGGAACGGGGCTGGCCAGCACCAGAGCACACGCGGCAGAAGGGTTTCAGCAAGGTGCTTCCTGGCAGAGAAGGGTCCTGCCACGAACTTGGCCAGATCACGGCAGGAAACTCACACCACGATACTCACAGGCTGCAGAGAACCATTTCATGAAGTCCTGGAGCTTCCTCGCTCCCTTCCTTTTCCGCTTGCCACCGACCACATCATCCAGGCCATATGGCACCAAGAAGGGCCTCCCTGGAAGCAGGCAGAGATCAGCAGCCCTGCAAGCAGCATTGGGTGATGCAGGGAGTCCCGTGCCACTGCTCTAAGGGCAGCCCAGCCACCCCTGAGGCTCCAAGACAGAGCAACTGCCCCGCTCCCAGCCCCCTCTGCACATTATGGGGCTGGGAAAGACCTGCTGTGGCTCTGTGGACACTGAAAGACAAGTGACTGGGAAAGCTAGCCTTCCTGCTCCTATGCAGCTAGGCCCTGGCCCCTCCAGGGCAAACCAAAACCCATGGAGCAGCCCCTCATCCCCAGCGCCACCTCAAATACCTTTCTTGAACGGCTTGTCCTCAGTGTCACTGAAAGGGTCAAGGCTTTGCCATGGATCCAGCATCTCCTGGCAGAAGAATCAGCACAGATGAAACCAGCAAAGCTCCCTGCAGCACCCCGGGCTGGGTGCACAGGAGCCATCTGGCCCGGTGGGTCCCCCCACCATCGGCACCAGCGCAGCACAGTGGGAGGGGCAGGGATGTCCTGGGGCTCCCTAGTGTCCCACGTGGATTCAGAGAGGCTCCCTGGCTCTGGGCCCCCCTACCTTGATGTGGGCTTTAGGATCCTGAGCAGGGACTCGCTCCCGCAGCATGCGACTCTTCGCCTGGGGCAGGCCCTGGCAGACACAGAACAGCCAGTGAGTTTCCTGTGGCACCAGGCTTCGAAGCGCAGGGAGCAGGGCTCTGGGGAAGGAGTGAGGCAGTGCCCCCGTGAGCCCCTGCCCACACCTACCATCTGGGCCTCGACGTGTGTGTTAGCAGCTGGAATCATTTCTGCATCATCCTCCAGGGCCCCAGGCATGTCACCCTCTCCACCGCTGTCATCACCTGCAGCACCTGGTGGGGGAACGACATGGGTAAATGCTGTAAAAGCCTCTGGGATCTCCCGTTCCCACCCCATCTACCAAGGAGTTCCCCTGAGGAGTTTTGTTTCTCATGGCCAAGGGGCCAGCTGAAGCTGCTGAGAGGACTGGACTACCTCCATGTAGCAGAGGGCAGGAGCACCCTGCGCAGCAGCAGCTGCCCGAAAGCACCCGGCCCTGCCCGACGCGCAGGCAGGAAGGACGAACGGCCGGGTCTCCCCTCAGCCCGCTGACCATGCACACCTCACCTCTACCTTCAGAGAAGCTCAGCACCCGGATGGGAGCCATGCCAGCATTCACACGCTCCTTCCCTCTGTCAAGGCTGCAGGACAGTACTGCTGAGGTGACAGAGGCGAGAGGTAAGCCGCCGCCCCAGTAGGCGGGCTGCCCCTGCCTGCAGGAGCCCCGGTGAGGCCAAAAGCCACGGGCAGCAACCCCCCTGCAGCCAGGGGGCAGCTGCTGGCATTCAGCACCCTGCTCTTGCCCAGCACCTGATCATCTCGGGCAATGAGGGGCCCTGCTCTGCTGGCAGGTAGTTTTGCCTGAGGCAAGCCACAGCCACCTCTCCCCTGCCCCAGGGAGCTGGGCTCTGGAGGCAGGCAGCCAGCAACGCACCCCAGGCTGCCTCCCCACCAGCACTGCCTCCTGGCTGGCAGTTCTGTGACCACCCGCACCCTGAGCCCCCTCGTACCTGCCTCTGTGCTGGGGCCCTCCCTGTGCTGCTGCTCCTGCAGGCAGATGGGGGAGAGGCCTGACAGCTCCAGCAAGAAGGCTCCAGTGGCGTGCGGAGTGCTTGTGTTCATCCAGAAATCCTTCCGGCTGGCAAGGATCTCCCCTTTCCGGCTGAGGGCAAAAACCCATCAGGGGACGCCCTGAGACCAGGGGGATCTCCATGGGCCCAGGGAGGGGGATGCTGGTCTGCCTCAGGGGGAGCCCTGCTGGGGCGTCTCCAAAGCCAGAGCCCCCCAGCTCTAGGGTTGGGGGGGGATCAGTCCCAGTCCTCCCAACGGCCACCGTCAGCTTCTCTGGCACAAAGTCCTGCCTGGATTTCCTGGCAGAGCCCCAGCTTGTCCCTTCCCTGGGGACCTTCCTGCCCTGCCTTCACCAGAGGCCATTCCCAGGAGGACCTGCACACCTGTGGGATTATCCTTCTTGCCCGCTGTCCAGTTTTAATTGGGAAAGTGCTACTTCCTTGGCTAAGGCACAAGGAAAGCTCAACCCTACTACAGTGATGAGGTGGGGGGAACACCAACTAAAGCCTCAGGGGCAGCCAAGGGGCATAGCGAAGGGAGCTTTCACCTGAACAGAGGGTTGTTTTTCTTCTCAGCCTCTTCTGGAGGGACCAAACACATTGGAGTCAAGGGAACAATGTTCACAGCCTGCAAAAGTAAGGTGGCAGGAGGGTGGCTGCCCCCACACAGGCTGGGACAGAGCCTGGGGAAGGCACACAGCACAGCACAGCCACCATTCCCGCAGAGCCTGGCCAGTCCAGTGTCTGGCCCCAGGCACCTCTGGGATTCATCTGGGGAAACCCCAGCATGGGGAGGGACAGAAAAGGAGAATGGCTTCTCTTACGTTGGGCTGATGATCCTTCTTCATGTCCACATTTGCCTGGCTGGTGTCCTTGAGGTCATCCAGGGAGAGGAACTGCCAAGAGAGCCCCAACAGTGGTCACTTTGGCTTGGTCTGCTAGGCCACACCGCCACTGAGGGACCCTAACTGGAGCCAGGGGGCGGACATGGGGTGCCCCCACGGCTATACTGTGCCAGCAGGACAGACCCGGCAGGAGAGACAACAGAGCTGCAGCTTCTGAACTGCTGTCACAGAACAGGAGTGGGGCTGGGGTGTGCAAGCACTGCGAGGGTAGCACCCAACAGGCAGGAAACAAGCAAGGAGGGAATGAAGGTGCCCACTTCCATGGAAATGGTCCAGCCCCGACAGCTCCTTCAACCCTGGGGGACAGAGTCCTGAGGAAACAGCCCGAGTTTGGGATTAAGAGAAGGAAGGCTGAGCCACAGTGTGAAGAGGGGGGTCCCCACGTGCTGCACAGGAGCTAGCTCTTCTCCAGGAGGGCTGTGAGGTGGCAGGTCCCGTCCCTCAGAGACCAGTCCAGTAGTCTTGCGACAAATTGCTCACCAAGCGCTTCTGCTGTGCCCAGGGCAGAGCAGGAAGCCATGGGGTTAAACATTCCCTGCTAGGGAACAGCAGGGGAGCATACACAGGAGATGGCAGCAGTCAAGAGTGCTGGAGGCAGCCCCCTCGTACCCTCACAGCAGAGACCAGCTCTGCCCACACTCACAAGCCACTGAGCACTCTGCTCCCCACACAGCAACGCAGCACACTCACCTCCACCTCTTCCTCAGTCCTAAAGCTTGCGTCGGTGTCTTTGCCATCCTGCCCCACAGAGCTGGGTTGTTTTTCACGCCTGAGTCAGGGAACAAACCACACAGTCAGGATATGCCTGGGGCAGCAGCAAAGGGCTGGAGGCAAAGCGGCAGCAGGTTCTGCCCAACCCTGCTGCAGCAACCCTAAGCAGTCCCACGGTGCTACAGACAGTGCAGAGAGGTGATGGTATGACTGTTAGCACCATAGAACGGCCACACCACCAGCATTCTCCCCCAATAAGGGTGAGCTCACATGCTCTTAGTGCTCCTCTGCACCTGCCCAGGAAGGAGGCAGGGGGGCAGGGGCTGCAAAGGAATTGGGGCTTGCAGGACAAGGGGATTCAGCCTGCCTGACAAATCCCAGCTGGAACAAAAACATCCTGCCAATTCTGGCTTGCAAGCTCCATTACAGGAACAGGAGGGAACGCTTCCATTTGATCCCACAGCACAAAAATAATTGTCAGAGACTTTTGGAACCTTCCACAGCAGCTTCATGTTGCTCCAGCCCAAGCAGAGCCTCTTTCATGTCCTCTGACTCAATCTCCCTGTGCAGCTGGCAATATTTCCTACAAACGGGGCTCAGTGCTGTGCAAAGCAGAGGCGGAATGGCTCCTTCAGGAAACTTGTTTGCGTGGCTTGAGCCAAGCAGTTGTTTGGAGTGCAGTGCAGCACAAAAACCTTGTCTTTCCCCAAATGCCCAGGCCGGGCACAGGAGGTTGCTGTTAGCTGACCTCTCCTCAGCGCAAAGCATGCTCAGAGCCGGCACCAGGCAAGTTACACAAGGCAGCTTGGGGGCTGCAGCAGCAGAGCCTTACTTTCATCAATAAGGGGAAAAATAAATCACAAGCTGCTTTGTCACACAGGACAATTCATTTTCTGCCAAGATTGACTCTGTGGGACACTGCCTTCTCCTTACGCAATGGCAAAGTGCTGCGGCAAGAAAACTGCAGAATGATGCCACTGGAAGAGGAGCGCAGCGCATGGGACAGGCATTGCTCCAGGCTCCCTGCGCTGAAGGCAATCACACAAGAGGCCTTCTCTACAGCCACAAAAGTCCTTCTGCTTCCAAGAACTTTTTTACAGGGCTGGAGACTGGTGCTGCAATAGGTTTGTCTGGGTTTTTTTTAAAGCAACGATTGCCTAGCGGCAGAGCGGTCAGTGGTAGCAGAAGCAACAGAACCTCAGCAGGAAAGAAAATGGGGAAGGGCTCGGGCCTTACTGCAACATGGAGGGCAAGAGCAGCAAGGCAGAAGGACATAGCAGCATTTTCTGCCAAGGCAGTGAAGGTACTGGAAGGCAGCAGCCCCAAGCCCTGGCAGAGATCCCTCTCTGTGGCACAGGGAGAACTCTACTTACTTTTTATTGGAGATGAAGTCGAGTGTCTGGTAGACCAACAAGTAGAGATACTCCACCTGCAAATGAGCAGCCAGAGACTTGGAGAAGGAGAAAGCAGCTCCCAGAAAAGCTACTCCAGCTGATGCTGGGATGAACCACTGCCCTAATCTTATCCCCAGGCAGCTGGAGTTTGGTTTCTTGATAATCTTGTTATTCTTTTCACTGTTTAAGCCATTCTGAGGCCAGATTTGGGGCAGCAGGGATTTTGTATTTGATCCTCTAAAGAAACCGCTAAACACAAAATTCTTCCCCTTTTCCAAGCTGCCAAGCCAACACGCATAAAGAGGTTGAATTTAGGAATTATGAATTTATATCCTTTTGTTTCCATTAGTTGTTATTACATTCACGTCCTTCAAAACCAAGGGGCACTGCCCAGAGTGGCCCCTATGGAGCTCAGCCTCAGGACTAATGGCTGAGGGACTGCAGAATAGGCAGGGTGACAGGAGCAAGGCCATGATGCAGCAGCCGCTGCTGCTTTCCTCACCTTCTTACTGTAGATGCAGGCAGAACCCTGGATCAACAGAGCTGCTTCAATGAAGTTCATGGTTGTTTTGCCATTATCGAAGGAAATGCAGATTTGATCCAGCTGTAAAACAGGTAAAAGAAGGAAAATGACACGCTGATTCACAGGCTAGCTTTGAGGGTAGCACAGGGACAGGGAAGAGTCAGGAGTGTCAGCAGCGTGCTGGGGGGGCACAGAGAGAAAGTCCCCCCATACAGACAGGGTTGAAGGGCATCACCCCAACCTCCCCAACCCAGCACATGGGACGTAGGGGGCCCCCCTTACCTCCTCCAGGTACTCCCCGAGCTGAGCAGCTACATCCACCTCCCAGTTCTTGGTGAGGTCACGGATGGGCTGCAGGAGGTGCAGGAAGCGTGACTCCACCTCCTCCATGGTGGCAGTTCCTGGTGGAGGAGCTCACAGCACCCTCGGCAGCCAGACAGAGCCCCAGGGGTATGTAAACAGTTTTAAACCACTTGATTCTTGACAGATGATCCCACAGGTGATAGCTGAAGGTTACAGGTCACTTCCAGTTAGGTACAGGTGACATCTGGCAATAGCTGGCTAGCATAGATATCTGAAGTCAACTGGATTTCAGTAGAAATACAAATTCATAGACTCATTTAGGTTGGAAAAGCGAGTCCAACCATTAACCCAGCACTACCAAGCCCATGGTACCAACTACACTAAACCATGCTCCCAAGCATCATCTACACATCTTTTAAATACTTCCAGGGATGGTGACTCTACCCTTTCCCTGGGCAGCCCGTTCCAGTACTTGACAACCCTTTCAGTGAAGACATTTTTCCTAATATCCAATCTAAACCTCCCTTAGTGCAGCTTGAGGCCTTTTCTTCTCCCACGGTACTTGGGAGAAGAGACCGATCCCCAACTCGTTGCAGCCTCCTGTCAGGTAGCTGTAAAGAGCGACAAGACCCCCCCCCAGCTTCACAGAAAAGCAGAATACTACCGGAGCAGCACCTCAGAACCCAGAATCACAAAACTTAACACCGTCTTTCACCCCGTGAGGCAGCCGTGGAGAGACGGGACACAAATCCACCCGGACAACCGAGCCGCTCCGAGATGGACACCAGCAGCAAGCTCGCTCGCCCACCCCAGGTAACGCTGACCCCAACACTCACCGAGCACCGCCAGCCACCCCTCCCCGCCGCCATTTTGTGTTTCCCGCCCAGCGGAACGCGCGGGGCGGGGCGTGTGACGTCACTGCGTGACAGCGTCTGTACGTGCTGACGCAGCGTGCACGCTGGGGCCGCGCGGGGGGTCGCCCGGTGCCGCCGCCGCTGCCATGGGGGACCCGCCGCTGCGGCCACGGTCGCTGTTCCTGGCCGGGCTGGCTGCCGCCTACCTCGCCGCCTTCGCCTCGCTCTACGTCCAGATCCCCGGTACGGTGGCGGTGGGGGAGTGTGGGGCTGGGGTCCGCCCGGTCCCGGAGGGTGGGTAGGCCGTGCCGGCGGCGGCGGCCAGGCCAGCGGAGCCCGGGCTGCGGCGGTGGCTGCTCTTGGGGCCGGTAGAGCCGAGCCTGAGGCCGGTCCCGAGGGGGCGCGGGCCGGGCCGGGCTGGAGCCGCGGGCCCTGGCTGGGTGCCCGGTCACCCCCCTGCCTCCCCGGTGCGAGCGGGGTCGTGGGCCGGGGGGCTCCGCGGGGCTGCCCCCGCCCGTCATCCCTGCGGCTGCCCCGGGCGCTGCGGGGGCTCCGCTGTCGGGCTTGCCTGGCCCGGCCCTCGGTTGGCGGCTCTGTGCTCGCTCGCGTCCCGTTTTCCTGCCCGGGGCTGGTGGGGGGCCGAGGTGTTTTTTGCCGTGATCACCGGCTACAGCGGGAGAGGGTACCCGCCCTCCCTCCGCACCCCCGCGGGGGTCGGGGGCTGCTCTAGCCCCCTGTACCCCCGCCCCGAGCGCCACAGCAGAGCTCTGCCCGCGCTGATCCCAGCTGCCTGCAGCAGGCAGGGAGTTCAGCTCGCTTCCACGTGGCCAGGCTGGCTCTGGCAGCCGCTGGGTTCCACGTGGGTTATTCCCAATTCTGCTCCGTTCCCAGTTTCATGAGGAAACTGAGAAAGCCACTGGTGGAGGGGGAACTAGCTGGAGCGCCCCCCTGGCCAGCACCTTGATGAGCTGGGCCCCCAGCTCGTTGAGGCGGTAGCTGGGGGGCTCCCAATTCTGCTGCTCCAGCCTTATGGTGCTTGGGAAGGCTTTGTCCCCACTGTCACCATTCATTTCCAGGGCTGTATGGGAGAGACGGCATCCTGCCGGCCCGCAAAGTGCTGCGCCTCAACGGGAAGGGGCTGTGGGAGCAACTGCGGGATTTTCCCACCCTGTTGTGGCTCAGTCCCCACCTGGGTTTGGATACAGAGCTGGGGATGGAGCTGCTCTGCCTCCTTGGTGTGCTCGCCTCCTTTGGCGCCTTGCTGTTCGAGCCCCTGCGGGACAGCCTGCTCTTCGCCCTGCTCAGGATGCTCTATCTCTCGCTCTACCAGGTATGAGATGCAGGCAGGGGCTTGCGGTGCCCTAGAGGAGTCAGAGCTGGGACCTGGGAAGGAAGGGGGGGGTGACAGACGTTCTTGCATTGGCATCACCTAACAAGCTCCTGGCATGCTCAGCTTCCCGCATGCAGCTGGGGTAGGTGCTGGCAGCTCCCTGGCTCATGCTGGCAGGGTACAACCCCATCCTTGTGCCAGTACTTGGTGCTGGGATAAAACCCTTTGAGACTTGCCTGTGAAGCCAGTTCCTGTGCCACTGTGGGGGCAGCTCTGTCCCCTGTCCACCCAGGACCCTTGTCCCAAGCGCCTGTGCCCTGTGAGAACTGTGTGCCCTCCAGCCATGAATCCATCTTCCTGAGCCATTTGAGCCATTTGCGGTCGCTGCTGGGGATGGCAGCTTCATGTGGAGGAGCTCGGGTGAGTCAGAGTCTGCTGGCACTGACAGCCCAGGGGAGAAGTTTCTTTTCCCTCTGAAACCTGGGGAACTGAAGAATTTAAAAATGCCTGTGTTTAGAAATCCGTCCGGGCCTGGGTGGCTCCTACTCCACCGAGGAGCTGTCTTGCCCTGCTGGAAGGCAGCCTGGGCAGCTGGTGGCGCTGGCAGCCCTCGCCAGTCCCTTCTGCCAGGGCTTGGGTAGTGTCCTGCACTGGTGGCTGCAGGGAGGCCAGGAGAGCGAGGTACCAGCTGTGGGAGCAGGGTTTCTCCGGTGCTGGGGTACTGCCCTGCAGTGCTGTAACCCAACCCCTTTGTTCTACTTGCAGTCTCCCCTTGCACAGGCAGCCTTGCCAAGCTGTGTGACCCATATTTCAGGGCAGAGGAGAAGCAGGGTGGGAGCTGGGTCCCTGAGGTGACTCTCTACCTCAGCACGGAGAGGAGGCAGCACCCGCAGCTGCATGGGGCTGGCAAGCCCTGGGTGACTCCCACCCATGAGGGCTGTCTCCTGGCAGGGCTGCTGTTCACAGCTCTCCCTCCTCCCAGCCCGTGTGCTGGCCAGGCCTTCCTTCCTTCCCCTTGCTGCCTTTTAAGGTGATGCTGGAGCAAAAGTCCCTGCTCCTCCACAGCACCAGCCCTCTACCCTGCCGCCAGCCACGTCTGCAGCCTTTTCTGCTGTCAGCTGCTGTGCTAGGCCTGGCCGTGGGCAGGAGGGGCAGCACCCAGACAGCGTGGAGCAGGGCTCCCTGCAGCCCACTGGCCCTGGCCTGGTGACCTCCTTCCCCTTGCAAGTGACGCTCCTGTGCTCAGGGCATAGCCCTGGGCACCAGCGATGAATGGTCTGGGGCTGTGGTTCCCAGCACGGCTGCCTCACTTGGAAGCATCCTCTTTTTTTCCCCACCCCAGGCGGTGCCGCTCTTGGCAGTGAGTTGAGGCTGCTGCTCTGCTCCTCAGGTTTGGCCCATAGCCCAGTCATGGGAAAGGAGCATCAGCAGGGAGCTGGGAGGTATCTGTGCCTGTCCCTCAGCCCGTCTGCCCTCTCTCCACAGGGTGGGTGTGGGGAAGGGACCTTTTTAGTAGGGCCTGTAGCGACAGGACAAGGGGTGATGATTTTAAGCTAAAAGAGGGCAGATTTAGATTAGATATTACAATGAAGTGCTTTGCTGTGAGGGTGGCAAGACACTGGCACAGATTGCCCAGAGAAGCTGTGGATGCCCCATCCCTGGTAGTGTTCAAGGCCAGGTTGGACGGGGCTTGGAGCAGCCTGGTCTAGCGGAAGGGGTCCCTGCCCCTGGCAGGGGGCTGGAACTAGATGATTTTAAGGTCCCTTCCAACCCAAACCATTCTGTGATTCTGTGATGAGGGACCGGGGGCCAAACCTGCACCTCTGCAGAGCCTCTGCCCTGCTCACTACTTCACTCTCTCCCTCCACAGGTGGGGCAGGTCTTCCTCTACTTCCAGTGGTAAGTCAGCCCCTCCTCAGCCCTTCCAGTGCACTGCAGCCGGGGGGGTTGCCGGGGAGGCTCCATGCTGGGGGAGCTATCCTGCCCCAGGTGCACCTGGGCCTCTGCTTGCTCAAGCCCAAGGATATGGGGGGTTGGGTCACCTTCCAGAAGCGGTGGCAAGCTAGCCAGCCCCTCAGCACCCCCAAGGGGTCTGCAGCCCAGAGTGGCAGTGGGGGACAGCAGTGTTCCCCACAGGGATAGTCTTCTGCTGGAAGCGGGATTCCTGGGGGTGCTGGTGGCCCCCCTGCACCTGCTGAAGTGGCGGTCCACGGCGTGGCGTGCCCATGATGGCATCACCTTCTGGCTGGTGCGCTGGCTCCTCTTCCGGCTGATGTTTGCCTCTGGTGTGGTGAAGCTGAGCAGCCGCTGCCCCACTTGGTGGGGACTCACAGGTGAGGGGTGCTGCAGGCTTTGGGGCACCCCTGCCAGGCACAGGGAGCTGGAGGTCTTGCCCCACGCCTCAGGCTGTGCCTCCTGCACCCTATAGCCAGCTGCTGCTGGCATCTCTCCCATGTTTGGCACACCTTTGTGCTGGCTCTGCCTGCACCAAGCCATGTCCCTGCACTCCTCTCTGTGCCCCTGACCCCTCCTGTCCACCCCAGCTCTCATCTACCACTACGAGACCCAGTGCATCCCCACACCAAGCGCCTGGTTTGCCCACCAGCTGCCCGTCTGGTTCCAGAAGTTCAGCGTGGTGGCCACCTATGTCATCGAAATAGCTATCCCACTCCTCTTCTTTGCACCCATCCGCCGCCTCCGGCTCTTTGCATTCTACAGCCAGGTGGGTGGGCAGAGCTGGGCCCCCGCACCCATCCCTCATGCCACCAGGTGCCGTGGGGCTGCCCAAGGGCAGGGGACCAGCTCGGTCATGGGCAGGACAGGCTCCTTGCACTGCACAGGCCCTTGCAGGCAAGGTTCCCCTGGGAGCTGGGGTGGCTGTGGTGGTGGGGTGCCTGATGTCCTCTGCCCCCACAGGATTATGACGCCCCAGCCCTGCCTCTGTTCCTCTGCAGGTCCTACTGCAGGTCCTCATCATCCTCACGGGTAACTACAACTTCTTCAACATGCTCACCATTGTCCTGGCCTTCTCCCTGCTGGATGAGGAACACGTGGGACACTGGCTGGGGCGCAGCAAGCGGAGGCACACCAGCAGTGAGTCCCCAGGCACCCTGTTTGGGAGGGGGGTGGGATCCCGTTTCTGCCGTGCCCGGGGTTGGGAGGAGACAGGCCACCATTGCTGACCACTCCTGTCCTGGTGTGACACCAAGAGGCATCATTCTGGCTGTGCCTGCTGCCAGCACGGGGGTCTGTGCCTGTGGGGTACTCAAGCCAGGGCCCCTGTGAAGCAGCGTGTTGGCTCCTGCTGTGGGAATGTGCTCAGCGCTGCCTGCTTGCCTTCTCCCTGCCTGGGTTCTTGGGGCGCAGGTCTCAGCCTGCTGCAGCGGGTTGGGCTCGCTGAGTCCCCAGTGTTCAGCTGCCTGGCTCTGCCACAGCCTGGCCCCCCAGCCTGCAGTCCCTCTTCTCTGCCTTGCTGGAGCTAAGCATCTATGGCTTCCTGCTTTACTGGAGTGTCCAGTACTTTGGCCTGGAGATCAACTGGGAGAAGAAGCTGCTGGACTCCAAAGTGGGTATGTCATGGCTGGCCTGTTGTCCCAGCAGCCCAGCGGCAGCCCCTGTCTCCCTATGGCTCCTGGGGCAGGAGAGGCTCCTCTCTGACCCTGTGTGTTTTCCTTCATTTCAGCCTTCACCTATCATGAGTTCATGACATGGCTGCGGGCGGTGACCCTACCACTGGTGGGGCTGGCCTTCCTCTCACTCTCCTGGGAGATTCTCTCTGCCATGTACAGGTGGGTGATGGGGGGAGCCAGGGTCCCCCTGAGTCTTGCTGTTCTGCAGTGAATCCTCAGCTGGAATGGGGCAGCTGCGGGGAGGTGGTGGTGTCACCCTTGAGGGTGTGATTCATGCATGGAGGGACACCTAGAACTCAGGTGTCCAGAGCCCGTTGGGAGGGGGTGCTGGCTGTATTGGGAGTTTTCCTCTGCAGTGTTGGAGCAGGGCTGAGCTCTCGACTGCACTGGGCACAGCCTGGACAGCTCTGAACCCTGCAGATCACAGCCAGAGCCCTGGACTATGGAGCTGCGCGGCTCTGATCTCTTTCTCTCCCCGCCCCTTGCAGGTGTGCCTGTGTGCGCGGCTGCTTCTGGAAGCTCTGGGCCACGCTGCAGTGGGCCATCTTCGCCACCGCGACCATGGGGATGTTTGCCATCAGCTTGGTGAGTGGGTAGGAAGCACTGGGAGGGCAGGAGACAGCGGAGCGTGGATTTGTCTTGGGGTATGGGGGAGCGGGAGGTTCAGCCCGGGCCCCCCAAGCCACTCCTAGCTGTGGTAACAGAGCCGCTCTCTGCCACTCCCCAGGTGCCCTTCACCTACATTGACTATGAGTCCAGTGGCAAGCTGTGGCCCGGCATCTACCAGATGTTCAACGCAGTGGAACGCTTCCAGGTGGTGAACTCCTATGGGCTCTTCCGCAGGATGACTGGTGTTGGTGGGCGGCCCGAGGTGGTGCTGGAGGGCAGCTACGACAAGCAGATGTGGACGGTGAGCTGCCCTTTTGTGGAATCACAGTATTGTTTAGGTTGGAAAAGACCTTTAAGACCATTGAGTCCAACTATTAACCCAGCACTGCCAAGTCCACTGCTAAACCTTGTCCCTAAGCACCACATCCACACGTCTTTTAAATGCCTTCAGGGATGATGACTCCACCCCTTTCCTGGGCAGCCTGTTCCAGTGCTTGACAACCCCTTCAGTAACAAAAGTTTTCCTAATACCCAATCTAAGCCTCCCCTGGCGCAACTTGAGGTCATTTCTTCTTGTCCTGTCACTTATTCCTTGGGAGAAGAGACCGACCCCCAGCTCACTGCAACCTCCTCCCAGGCAGCTGTAGGGAGGGAGAAGGTCCCCCCTGAGCCCCCCCTCTCCAGGCTGAACCCCCCCAGCTCCCCCCGCTGCCCCCCCCCCCCCAGCCCCTGCCCCAGCCCCTGCCCGGCTCTGGACACGCTCCAGCCCCTCAGTGTCTGTCCTGCAGTGAGGGGCCCAACACCGCACACGGGATCCGAGGTGCGGCCCCACCAGTTCCCAGTGCAGGGGGACCATCACTGCCCTGGTCCTGCTGGCCGCACTGTTACAGATACAAGCCAGGATGCTGTTGGCTGCCTTGGCCACCTGGGCACGCTGCTGGCTCATGTTCAGCTGGCTGTTGACAAGCACCCCCAAGTCCTTTTCATCCAGGCAGCTTTCCAGCTGCTCTGCCCCAATCCTGTAGCCTTGTGTGGGGTAGTTGTGACCCAGGGGCAGGACCCAGCACTGAGCCTTATTGAATCCAGTTCAACAATTGTGCTTGTGGCAGAAGGGCTGAACTGTGGCCAGTTGGGTGGGGTGGTCAGGGACAGGCACCAAGGAATGGACTCCAGTGGAGCCAAGCATCCCTGTCCCGCTAGCTCAGTCTGTCTGGGGCACCTGGCCATCCCTCATGGGCTGTGTTGCTCAAGCCATAACTGGTAACAGCAGCAAGGGAGGTGAGTCTGGGGGAGCCCTGCCCCCGGGACAGTGGAGCTAGGGGAGGTCCAGGCTGGGTCCCCACTGCTGGATCCCCCCCAGCCCACTCTGCTCTCTGCCTGTAGGAGATCGAGTTCATGTACAAGCCTGGGAACGTCAGCAGGGCCCCCCCTGTGGTTGCCCCACACCAGCCCCGCCTTGACTGGCAGATGTGGTTTGCAGCACTGGGCCCCCACAGCAGCAGCCCCTGGTTCACCAGCTTCGTCTACCGCCTGCTGCAGGGCAAGAAGGACGGTAAGTGGGACTGGGGGCCAGGGGGCAGGTTGTGCCAGGGGGTTTCCCGGGCCTGCCGCTGTGACAGACACAGCCCAAGGCCCTGTACCAGGCAGTTGCACTGCTGCAGGGACCTTTGTCCTGCACAGTGGCAGGGATAGAGGTGTTGCTGCCAGGGCTGCCCCTGCCCAGAGCAGCAGGCAGGCTGGGGGCCATTTCTACCCCCCTGCAGTGGGTCTGCGCTCCAGGCCCTTCCCTGGGGATTTGGGGCTGCTGGGCCCCAGCCCTGCAGTGGCTTGGGGTGTTTACACAGTGAGAGGTCCCAGCAGGGGGTAACGCTGTGTCTCTGGCAGTGATCCGCCTGGTGCAGGTTGATGAATCCCAGTATCCCTTCAGTGCCCAGCCGCCCGTCTACATCCGCGCCCAGCTCTACAAGTACTGGTTCACCAGCAGTGCTGAGGGCAGGTGAGCGAGGCTGGGATGGCTGTGCAGCACGTGCACCCCCTCTGCAGCCACCCCCTGCTCTCTGAACCTGATGTGACACCATACTGATGCGCAGATACTCCCATCATGTGCTGAGTGCTCGGGGTCATGGGACGGCTGAATGTGGGAGCTGCTTCTTGCCTGGCTAATTGTTTCATCAACTCAGCATGTGCCTGCAGCTCATCAAAGCCTGGAGCTCTGCTTCAGCAAAGCTGGGTTGCTGCCTGGGCTGCAGTGAGGCTGCCTGTGGGGTGGTGGAAGCCTGGCCAGCTCCTGCTGGGGCTGGCAGGGTGCGGGTCTGGGCACTGAGCTCTCCCATCCCACAGCGAGGACCCCGCACGATGGTGGCGGCGACAGCATGTCCAGGAATTCTTCCCCACTGTCTCCCTGGGTGATCCCACACTGGAGAGCCTGCTCCGCCAGCATGGGCTGAAGGTAGGGCCCCGTGCCACAGCTGCGCCACACTCCCAGCCACCGGTGGGGCCGAGCAGCAGTGCTGACCCCCATCCCTCACCCCACAGGACAAGACGCCGCTGAAGCGCTCGGTGGATGCCTTCCTGCCCTGGCTGCTGCAGTCCCTCCGCCAGCTCAGCCGCCCTTTCTCCGGCCCCATCGTCCTTTGGTCCCTGTACCTCGTGGTGGCTACCGTCTGTCTCCTGCGAGCCCTGGGCCACCGGCCCCGGGGGGGCACAGCCCCTGCCCGCCACAAAGGCCCCAGACGGGGGGAGCCTGCGGACCGAGGGGGTGGTGAGAAGAACGGGCAGGTGCGGAGGAAGGAGGCAAAAGAGATGGAGGAGAAAGGTGAGGGCCGGGCCCGGGGCTTGGGCGATGGCCATGGTGATGGCTCCCGTGGCACCAAGAAGAAGAAGTAGCGCATGGAGCCACTGGCCAGGGCCCTGTCATCCACCCACGGACTAATGGCGCTGCCTGCGTGCCCTGCTGCCTGCCCCTGCCTCCCTCCCCGGGGTGGGGGTCCCTGGCTGGGGTGCAGCAGACTGGTCCCCACCCCTGCCAGCATGCTGCCCACCCCAGGGCAAGCTCGCTGCTCTCCCCCACTGCCAGTGCCTTCGCACACAGTGTGGTCATCGCTCGCGGATGGCAGAGTGGGTCAGCTCCCTCACCTCTACCGGGCTCCCCTGGGCTTGGAGCTGCCCCTCTGTCCCCTGACCCTGTGAAGGGGGCTGTGCCAGGCTGCGGCAGGGTGCTTTGTGCTGGCAGGTTGATGCTCTGTGCCGGCGGGAGCAGCTCTGGGCAGCTGCAGCAAGGCAGTGCCAGCTCTCGCGGTTATCCTGCCTGGCTGCCCCTGGACCTGTGCTCGGGGCAGTTTGGGGTGCTGCCCCCCACAGAGCCCCCTGTCCCTGTGCGAGGGCTCTGGCTGTAACATGCTTCCCAGCGGCTCGGCCCTGAGCACAGAGGTTTCCTATAATTTTCTAAATAAAGCCTTTGACATTCCAGCCCTGCCGACATCCCTGGGGGCCGAGGGTCCTGCCCCGCGGAGCTGGGGGTGCTCAGGCTGCGGCTGGCACCAGGGGTGCGTGACAAGCAGGTGACAAGCAGATTTATTGTATAGCCCCGGTGTCCCACATAGCAAGGTGGCTGTGTTGTGGGACTGGAGCCAAGTGTGGAGTGCAGGGTGGGTGTTCCAGGGGGGCAGGCTGGGGGGTCCCTGCTCACCAGCAGAGCTGCCCAGGGCAGTACTTGTCGATCAGGGACTGGTAGTAGCCCTGGAGTTGCTGCACGTCAGGCAGCTCCTCCTGCTTGGTGTAGAGGTCGAACTTGCTGCAGGGAGCAAGGGTGGGTCATGCTGGGGGGCTGCTCCCCTGGGAGGGGCGGCGCTTGGCCGAGCCCTCCTGTCCTGTCCCATCCCCCCCAGGCTACGCACTTGAGCTCCCTGACCCAGGGTAGCATGCGGAGGTCCTCCTCGGTGCAGAGGTGCTGGTAGTCCCCGTGCGTATGCCAGGGGTAGAAGGAGTGGAAGCGGACCATGTAGAAGGCCTAGGGGGACAGAGATGTGCCAGCCCACGCTGGGGTGCTCGCCCACCCCACGGCAGTCCGTGTCCCACACACTGCCCCTCCCAGCCCCTTACCTCCTTGGGCAGTGTGAAGTTGTTGAACTTCATGACTCTGTACATGTACTCTGGGGAGCGGGGGGGGGGGGGGGAGGGAGGGCTGCAGGGCCAGGGCTGGACCCCCACATGGGGCATGCAGCCCAAGAGCCACAGCAGCCTCCCCATATGCCCAGCTGGGACAGCCCCCCAACCCCACTGAAAAGGCTGCAGGCCCAAAGCCCACAGTAAATGGGGGGGGGGAGGGGCCTGGGCACAGCCAGTCCAGGTGCTTCGGTCCCCTGTTTAGGGGTGAGGAGACCCTGGTCTGTCCCCCCTGGCCCTTACCATCGTGTCCCCAGGACATGAGGATGTTCTCCAGGCCGCAGCAAGGCTGGTACATCCCATACTCTGTGCTGGGGATGGAATCGGGTTGGGGGCTCAGAGCTGGACACACACACACACACACACAAGCAGCCCCTTCCCCAGCTGTAACCCAGGCCGAGGGGGGCACAGCACCTCGTGGCACCATGCCTGGGGGTCCAGCCTCACCTGTAAAGGGGGTGCCTTGTGTCGGGGTTATCATGGAAGGTGGAGTCACTGAACACCACAGACTTCTGCACCTTGCAGCCCACCGGGAAGGTGTCCCCTACCACAGCCCACTGCGGAGGGGTGCGACAGATGTCCTGCCAGCTCAGGGGGGAGGTCCCCAAAGAGGGACCGACTCCTGGCCAGTGGGACCCCCGGCCGCTCCTTCACCGCTGTCCTGCTCACCTGGGGCTCCCCAAAGAGTGCCAGGACCTTCCCCAGGTCATGCAGCAACCCCACGAGGTGGAACCAGTCTGGGGGCGAGCAGGGCGGTCACCCATTGGGGAACATGACCCCATGCGGGTGCAGCAGCAGCGAGGGGGCACACACTGGCCCTACCTTTGTCGGGGTGGGCCCGGCGGATGCCCTCGGCAGTTTGGTAGGCATGGTAGGAGTTGGGGAAGTCCACGTCCGGATCCGACTCGTCCACCAGCTGGTCCAGCAGCTCCAGTGCCTCCATGATGCTCATCTTGCGCAGGGAGCAGTTCCTGTACTCGGCGTTCTGCAGACACGAGGACCCTTGGCGACGGTGACACCCCCACACATGCACCTGCACTGCCATGCTGAAGCCCCCCAGGACCCTCCCTGGAGCCGCATAGGGAGCAGGTGCCCCCCAAGCAGCCAGGTATGGGGCAATGGGGCTGGACCTGCAGTGCTGGGGTGGGAGGAGGGGGGGTGGGCTGTGGCATCACCACCCCGACACTGTGAGCAGACCCCAGGTGGGATAGGCTGGCCTGGAAGGGCTTGCACCTTCTTCCGGACAAAGTCGACAGTCTGGTGGGTGTGCATCAACAGGTAGGTGTTGTACACACGGTCCAGCAGCTTCCCCTCCTGCAGAGCAGCATCAGGCTCGGGGGTGCTCAGGGAGAGCCCCCTCAGCATTCATCCCTGCCTCTCCCAGGAGCAGCCCCCACCCCCACCCCGGCATGCATGGCCTCACACCACTGGACCCATAGCACCTAGTGTAGCGCAGCAGGACCCCCCGACAACCCACTGGGTGCGGGACTGAGACACCCCCCCTGCTGCCTCGGGGTCACTAGCTGGGCTCACCGTGTAGTTCCGGTACTCGGACTTGGCCTTGCCAGGCTCGGTCCCCTCGGGGCGGTCGGCTCCCTGTGACAAGAAAGGTTCAGCAGGGTCAGGGGGGCCAGATCCTGCTGCCAGCAGGGCGCAGGGAGAAAACACCTGGGGAGAGCGTGTTCGTTGAAGGTTAAGGAAACACGCCATCTCCATAGGAGAGCCCTGAATACACAGCATGTCACAGCACTGTACAGTGCTGCGCAGCATCACACAGCTTTGCACAGCACCATACAGCATTGCACAGTGCTGCGCAGCACCACACAGCTTTGCACAGCACCATACAGCATTGCACAGTGCTGCGCAGCACCACACAGCTTTGCACAGCACCATACAGCATTGCACAGTGCTGCGCAGCACCACACAGCACCTCTCAGTGCTGCTCTGCTGCCCCATTCTGGTGCAGAGCAAGGGCCGTGCTGTCAGGGTGCAGAGCAGGGGGCTGGGGGGTAGCTGCCCGCTCTGCTGGGGGGGGGTCCTGGTCCCGGGTTCTGCTGCTTTAGGGCAGCAGCTCTCAGGGGAGCAGCTCCAGCCCTGCCCACCTGGCCGGGGGGGCACAGCAGCCCCCTGGCTGTGGGATCCCCCTTCCCCCCGCCACGATGTGTCATCTGCTGAGGGGTGAGTGTTCTCTTGGGGCTGGGTCCCCCCTGGGGCAGGGCCACAGAAGGCCGGCACCCGCTTGGGGTGCTGTCCCCATGGGGCTGGCACCCCCATGGCGGGGAGGATGTTGCCAAGGGTCTGGGGGGATCTTCTCCAGCCCCCCAGAAGGCAACAGCTCCAGTGCTGAGCTGTGCAGCCCACACCCTGCGCTGAGCTGGGGGGTCCCCAAGGGCAGCTCCCCACCAACACAGACCCCGCAGGGGGTCCGAGGGCCAGAAGGGCTGCAAGTGTGGTCTATGTGTGCCTGGGAGGACCTGCACCCCCATGTGTGGGATGATGCAAGTGGGGTCTGACCCCGAGGTGTGGGGGGATGCAGATGGGTATGACTTTGAGGTGTGGGGGGATGTGGATGGGTCTGACCCCAAGGTGTGGGGGGATGCAGGTGGGGTCTGTCCCCAAGGTGTGTGGGGATGTGGGTGGGTCTGACCTTGAGGTGTAGGGGGATGTGGATGGATCTGACCCCAAGGTGTGGGGGGATGTGAATGAGGTCTGACCCCGAGGTGTGGGGCAATGCGGTGGGTCCCGCCTGCCTGTACTCACCGCCTGGAGGCTCCTCATGCCGGTGGGGGTGAGGGGCCGTGGGTGCCTGGGCTCTGGGCTGGGGGGCCTTTATCCCCGCGGAGGGCGGCGCGGGGATGGCCCAGCCTGAGCCAACTGGCGCGGGGGGCAATGGGTCACCATTAACCTGACCGCAGTTAATGTTTGAGCCCGGGGCACCCAGCCTGGGGGGATGCTGCTCCCGAGGGTGGGCAGGGGCTGGCAGGGAGTCTGTTTGGCACCCCGAGCTGGGGTGCTCCACACTGCAGCCCCCCGAGCTGGGGATTCCCAGCCCCAGGCTGGGGACCCCTGGCCATGGGTGGCCCCACCGGTAGCTAATGGTGGCCCTGGGCTGCTGGGTTTCTCATGGGGGGCAAAGGAATGCCCCCACCCTGCTGCGCGTGCCAGCTGTGGTGACCCCGCAGGACAGAGCCACAGCGTGACCCCCCACATCAGGACACACTGGACCTGGCACCCCGATGGCATGGCCAGGGGCCGCGGGCAGCAGTGAGGGAGCGAGCGAAAGGGCATCGGGGCTGGGGGAGGCAGGCAGGGCTGTGGGCAGGTGGTGTGGAGGGGCTGGGAGGCTGCAGGAAGCACCCTGGGGGTCACCACCTGGCCACTGATGGCCCCAGGGCCGTGAGTGCTCCCGCAGGATCCGCGTTCAGCAGGATAGACGCTGGCTGCCCTGCAGAACATGACACTTAGCGCCTGCCGATGTTGAGGCCATGCAGAGCAAGACCCCCGAAGTGAGCTGCCCGGGGGGGGCAGGGGCATCACAGCTGGCACGTCCCTTCCCAGGGGCCACGTGTGGCTGGTGCACACACATGTGCAGGGGTGATGCATGCCCATGTGCACTGAAGCAGCGTCTTGCTGTGCTGTGGCTGGGCCACTTGTCCCCCTGCAGGTCCTGTGTGCCAGGGCAGAGGCAGCAGCAGGCACAGTGCCTGTGGGCAGGGGCCCTGGGCAGCCCTGCCATGCCCAGTGGGTGCTGGTACTGGGGGTGCAGCCCCCCAGCATGGTCCCTGCACCCTCCCTGGGGAGCCCCTGACACATCTCCCCTTTAGCTTCCTCCTCCCCCTCATCATCCTCCTCCTGCCCTGGTCCTGCTCAGACCCACTGGCCCCGCATGGCTGTGGGTGCCAGGTGGGCATTGCTGCTGCCACTGGGATGGACGCTGCACGGCTGTCCCCACTGCACGGCTGTCCCTGCGCTTGCAACTGTCCCCGCTGCATGGCTATCTCTGCGCTTGCTGCAAGAAGTGGCCAGTGCCAGTTATGTTCTGTGGCCAGTGGCCATGGAACTCAGGTGCCCATGCCCTGCCCAAGGCAGCCACTTGCCCAGCCACCCATTCCATGCCCGATTCCTTTGGGCACATTGCCCGGCCAGCACCAGCCACGACCCCTCCTCACACACTTTATTCTGCACAAAAACAGGTTTTTGGTTGAAAAGAGCAGGTGAGTGCTCTGTGCTCTGGTGCTGCTGCAGGGCAGGATCAGGCCCGGGCACCCAAGAGGCTTAGCACAGCCCCTCTGCAGCCTGGGGGGCACCCAAGGGAAGGGGGGGTAAAGGCCTCAGGTCCCCATGCACCCCTTGGAAGCATGGCACTGTGCTGCTGCCTCCTGTCCCCGTGGCACAGTGCCAGGTCCCCTAGCCCTTTGCCAAATGGGCAGCACCAGACATGGGGGCTGCGGGCAGGGGGCTGCTCCAGGAGCACTGGAGTGCTGGGAGTGGCCCCTTCCTGCACCTGAGAGGGGAGCCCCGACCCAGGAACCCACCACAATGGCCACAAGACTCCCTGTCCCAGTCCCCTCCTGCCCTGTCAGCTGGCTGGAGCAAGGGCTGGGACCCTGGGGAAGGGGAGAGGGTCCAGGAGCAGCGCCCCTGGGTGCTCCCCCTCATGCTTACCCAGTGCTGCTGTGGGCTGGGTGCTTCTGGGGTGGGGTGTTCGGGGGGGGGGGGGGGGGGGGCTGTCCCTGGGGGAACAGGGGTGCTCCTGCGGTGGGGTCTTTCTGAGGCTGGGGGTGTTCTGGAGGGCTCCTGGGGACAGGGGTGCTCCAGAGGGGCTGATGAAGGAGGGATGAGGGTGCTCAGGAGGGGCACAAGGGGACTGGGGGGTTCAGGCTTCCTGCCCTCCTCATGGAGGGCTGGATCCATGCCGTGCCCCCTCAGCTGACCATCCCTGCGCCAGAGCCAAGGTGCAGCCCAGGATGGGGGGGAACAGGGGGGCAACAGCTCCACCAGGGTGACACATCAAGGTATGAGGTGACAGGGATACCTGCGTCCCCTTGTGCCTGTGGGCCACCACCCCAGGCTAGTCCCTAAGACTGCAGGGGCACAGCTTGTCACCAGCGGGGCCAGGGGCTGTTGCCAGTCTGCCCACACCACATGTGAGCCTGCACCAGGGGACTGGAGGGGACAGAGGCAGGGACAGGGCAGGAGGGGGACCCTGGCTTTTCCTCTGCCCCCAATGTGCCCAGCTCACCATCCCCCAGCACTCAGTCCCCATCTCATCACAAGGCTGTGGGCAGTGTCTCGGGGGAAGAGGACAGGGTGCCAGGGGAAGGGGACAGCATCCTCTCTGAGGAGGATGGGACCTCCCCAGCCTCTGGCCTGGGAAGGGACCCCCCGAGTTGCTGAGCCCAGTCAGGGACCCATGAGGGGGAATGGTGCTGGGGACTGCCCCACGCCCCTACCCTGGCTCGGGGAAGCTGGGCTGGAGCAAGACCCCCACCCACACAGCTGTGCCACCCTGGGCAGGCACAGGACGGGTCTCAGGTGGGAACGAGGGGGTGCTGTGGGGTGCCGCGGTACAGCTTGCCCCACCCATGGGTGCTGAGCTGCTGAGTCAGGCTGGAGCATGGCCAGGGGCTTGGCCCCGTGCTCTTGCACAAGGTGCTGGCGCTGCTGCGGTCAGCAGGATCCCTGGCTGCCCCTTGGACCCACTGTCACCAGACCTGGCCAGATGGGCCACCATGGGCCACCGGCTCACAGTCCTCTCTGCTCTCCATGGGGTTCCAGCTGGCGATAGGGTGGGAGCCCCTCCACAGGGATGCTCCCATGGGCTCCGTGTCCATGGTGGAGCTGTGGCCAGAGCCGGGCTCTGCCTGGGGAGCACCAGTCACCCCCGAAAGGTGCAGAGGGAGCCCAACCACATCTGACTCTGGAAGCGCTTTAGTGGGGGGTCCCGCGGGGCAGAGCTGGGGACACAGGGCAAGGCGATCCGGTGTGGTGATGCCCCCCCTCCTCACCCATAGCTGTGGGGGCTGTTGGGGTTCATGGGGGACGAGTCTTGGCGGCCCGACTGGCCCATCAGCTGCCAGAGGCGGTGGCTCAGGTTCTGCACCTGGCAGGTGCCCAGCACACAGCCCACCCGCAGCAGCTGTGCGTGCTGCAGCCGCCCCGAGGCGTGCCGGCGGCCCCGTGGGTGCTGGGGGCCGTGCCGTGGGCTGTGCCGCAGGACAGGACGATGGCCATGCCGGGGGGACAGGCAGGCTCCGTGCCGGGGGATGAGCTTTGGGTGCTGCCGTGGGATAAGCAGTCTGTGCCGGGGGGCCAGGCGGGCACCGTGTCGGGGGGAGAGCCGGGGTCCATGGCGTGGCATGAGCTTGGGGCCATGCCGTGGGATGAGTGGTCTCTGCCGAGGGCCACCAGCAGGCTGCGGCAGGGCCGGGGGCTGCGGTCCTGGGTGGTCCCCAAGGAGTGAGGCTGGGGAGGGTCTCCGGTCTGGGGGCTCCCTGCAAGAGAATGGCAGCAGTGTCAGCAGAGGGGGCGATGCTCAGTGGGCTGAGCTGTGGCATCCTGGACAGGGGCAGGCATCGTGTCAGAGGGCATAAGAGGGGTTGGTGGGGCCATGTCAGGGATGCCATGGTGTGCTGGGGGGAGGCAGCCCCCCCAGCCCAGCTGTGGGCGCCTCAGCCACCCTTCCCAGCCACTCTGCCCAGCTCTGCCCTGGGCCCCAGGCCTGCTGAGCCAGGAGGAGGATGAGGAGGCGGCAGCGGCCAGGGAAGGGGAGCTGCTACCTGCAGCTGTACACGTACTCCATGGTCTGGCGTCGGCATCATGCCACAGCAGCAGGGCTGGTAGGAGTTGCCTGCCACCGCCAGGGCTGCAGCCCCGAGCCAGCCCCTTCTGACCCATACCAGCAGGGCTGGGACACCCCCTGTATGTACCCCATCCCACTGGGCAGAGGGGACCCCACGGCCCACTATGGCACTGCCCACCATGGCTGGCAGCCCTGCCACACACCCCTGCCAGCCCCACACCAAGCCAGCTGCCAACCCACAAACACAGGCACTGCCGGGGTCCCCGGGTGTGCCAGCCCTGCTGCCCCCTGCAAGGACCCCCCCCAAGGTGTGCAAACGGGGATCCCTGGCTCCGGGCCGGCCTCCCCCTGCAGAGGAGCCAGTGGCCCCATGCCTGGCACCCACCATGGTGGCCCTGGGGCTCTGCCCCCCAGATCACTGCCCTGGAGGAATCGCAGCACCCAGGTGGCTGTAGGGGTGGCGTGTGGCTGGGGCAGCGCTGGCCGGAGCCCATCTGCTGCCCACACTGGCCCTGCCCACACATGGTAACACCCTGCACTGGCACCCACTGCTGTGCCCTGTGGCCCAAGCTCCCACACCACCCTGCATACACACATCCCTGAGTGCACACCCCCCCCCCCCTTTCGCTACCTGTACACACATTGGCACACACATGTCCCAGCATGCGCACACGTGCACGCTCCCTCCCTCTGTAACCCCTGTACACACACAGAGAACACCCACAGCCCAGTGTGCATGCAGGCAGGCACGCAGTGACCCCTGTACACATGTTGTCACACATGTCCTGGCACACGCATGCATGCACACTCCATAACCCCTACATACATGCAGGCAAACACATCTCCCAGCACACACACGCTATATAACCCCTACACGCATGCAGGTACACCCACACTCCAGTGTGCACACACATGCCCCCAGCCCAGCGTGTGGGCACATCCATGGCATGACCCTGGCGCAGGTGCCCCGGCACACACACAGGCCCAGACACGCCCCACACCGCCCCCCCCGCCCCACAGCCCCCCACTGCCCAGGGCTGCGGGGAGCCGGGGTGCTGGAGGGCTCATCCCGGCACGGCACAGCCGGGTCGAGGCCGGACGCCACTTGGCCACGAGCCGCTGGAGCAGGGACAGAGGCCAAATTCCTCCAGCGCTGCAGAGACGGGAAGCACCGGGGGGGGGCCGGCGAGCGCCTGCAGCCCCTTCCCGTCCCGGGATGTGTTTACAGGAGGTGGCCAGTGCCCGGAAACACCAGCAGCCTCAGCCTTCCATCCTGGCACTGCCCAGGCTGTGGCACACAGGTCCTTCCCGGCCAGCTCTTGTCCCACAGCCGGCAAGTGTCCCCAAGCCAAAACGCACTGCCAGACTCCCAGGCTGAAAAGCCCCCGTGCTGGCATCCTGTGGGATGGCTGCCAGCAGCGGAGTTCCCCTCCCTCCCCACGCTTGGCTTCTGCCCTGGCTTCACCCCGGCTGGCCCTGTCATGGCGTGCAATTGCCCCAGCTGAGCTCCGGCCCTATCCGGCTGTGCGTGGGATCACCGCCACTCCGGCTGCCATGCCTGATCCCGGGCTTTGCGAGCCTCACTGGACACACTGGGGAGCACCCACCAACCCCAGGGCTGCCACTGGCTGCACCAGCGCCTCCCAACAGTTCCGCCCTGGCTCCCACAAGCGGTTCCTGCACAGCCCCTGGCCCCTCCAGCATCCCCCCGCTGCCGCCCACCCCATTCCCACGGCCTTTGCACTGGCGCAGAGCTGGCACCCACGCTCCCCAGCTGCAGGCATCCCCACCCTGGGCCACCAGCCCCTGCATAGCAGGGTCCAGCCTGAGAACACCCCCACAGTGGCACAGAGCTCCCCCCACGGGGACCCCCATGCCAGGGACCCCCATGTCTTAGCCCACACCCATCCCATAGACATGGCAAGAGCTGCCCAGCCTGTGCCCAGGGTCGGGGTGCCTGCCCCACCCCATCCCCTGTCCATCCCTGCAGCAGGATGTGGCCCCACACATAGCCCGGGCAGGGTCGTTACCCGCCCCCCCAGACCCCTGGGAGCTGGCTGATGCCTGCCTGGTGCCTCAGGCAGCCAGGAGCTGCTCGCAGATCCCTCCGGAGCCAGACGCAGGCTTCCCACGGCACTGGGCAAAGCCCAAACCCGCTCCTCAAGCAGCAACATGCACACCCGCAGAGCCTGTGCACGCACACGCTGCATGCACACACATGCGGTGCATGCAGCGTGTGCACGCCAGAGGTTCAGTCCCGACCCGAGGTGCCCCCTTCAGCGGGGGACTCCGGCACCCTGCAGCCCCCAGCTGCCCCTCACCTTGCACACAAGTGCAGGCACACACACCTTGGCACACGCGCACTCTCCATCACATTGTGCATGGAAACCTCACCCAACCCTTGCATGCCCACACACCCTGCCCACCCGGTGCACAGGCACGGTTACCATGCTGACCTCTGTCCCCCCCCAAACCCACTGACCAGCCTCAGCGACTCCAGCACACTGCATCCCTACAGCCCTGGCCACATCCTGCCTGCTCCCAGCACCATTCCCCCATTCCCACCAGGACGAGGTGCAGCACAGGGCTGGGGACCCTTTGCCATGCTCCTACCGCCTTGTCACCCCAGGTCCCTGCTGGGACAGGCACGGGACATGCAGAGAAGACAGGGCTGGGGTCAAGGCAGGAGACTGTGCCCAAGGGGACCCCCAGCCCAGCTGCTCCATGCAGCCCCCCCCCCCTCTCCAGGGCATTGCCCTCCCCGGGAACCTGCCCACAACCTGCCACCAGCACAAGGGGCTCCAGTGAGGGGCTGCATGTCCCCTCACACTGCGGGGACAGTGGGACAGACACACAGAGGCGGTGCCAGGCCAGGCCCTGCCCGAACCCCAGGCGAGGCAGGGAGAGAGGCTGCTGGGACTGAGGGATGGGGGGCTGCCCGGGGATGGGGGGCTGCCCGTGGGATGGGGGGGGGCTGGGCCCTCTGCAAGGGGGCACGGAGCCCTCACCGGGGCAGGGGCTGGGACCGGGGGGGCTTGAGGCTCATTGGAGAGTGCAAGGGGGCAGGCAGTGGGGCACAGAGCTGCCCTGGGCAGGGGGGCACGGAACCGGCATGGGGCACAGAGCTGGCACGGGCAGGGGTGCGGGCAGGGGGCACAGAGCCGGCACAGGCAGGGGGCAGGGCTGGGCAGGGGGCAGGGCTGGGGTCGCGGCTCACCTGCGCTTGGGCGAGCGGCCGTCGGGCAGGGGCAGGCAGGCGGGCAGCTCCAGCAGACACAGCACCAGGCTGATGCAACCCAGCGCAACCGGCGCCGGGGCTCTCATGGCGGGACCGGGCCGGGACACGGCTGCGGGGAGAAGAGAAGGGCCGGGGCTGGGCTTGGGGCTCGGCTCCAGCTGCCCCATGCCCGTCCCGCAGCCCGGGCGCCGGTGTGAGGTCCCGGGGGGGCCGGGCCGTACCTGGGCCGGGACTGGGGCTGGCTTCGGGGCCGGGGCTCGGTCCGTCCGTGCCTCGCTCGGCGCTGCCGCTCCCCGCCCCGGCCCAGGTTAAATATCGCCGGGCTCGGCGCGGCGCGGCGGGCGAGGAGGAGTCGGGCGGCGCGGGAGGAGCCACGGGCCGGGGCAGCCCCGCACCGGCCCCCCCGGCTCCGCACCGGCACCCGGCCCCGCCGCTCCCCCGGCCCCCGCCCGGAGGGGGGCCGTGATGGGATGGGATGGGGCCGGGGGAGCGGCCTGGGGGGCCGTGATGGGATGGGGGACCCACCCGGCCGTAAACGGGTTGAAGCTGGGATGGAGCTCGGGGAGCAGTCCGGGGGGGCTGGGCTGGGGCTGGGGCTGGGGCAGCAGTCCGAGGGGCGCTAGGATGGCATGGAGCTGGGGGAGTGGTCCTGTGGGGGGGCGCGCTGGGGTGGGATGAGGCTGGGGGAGCAGTCCGGGGAGGGCTGGGCTGGGAGACCCACTGGAGGGAAATTGTTTGGGGCCGGGATGGAGCTGGGGGACCCGTCCAAGGAATCTAGCCAGGGCTGATGTGGGGGGTCAGGGTACCCACACCCAGCCCCTGTGCTCCGAGGCCAGCTGTGACAGCTGGGGCCAGGCCCGGCGGTGCTGGGCCCTGCCAGGCCCCGGGAGCCACGCTGTGCCACGTCGCGACATGCTCAGCCCTGCCAAGCCCCACTGCCTGCCTCCTGCCTGCTGTGGCTCCGCTCACTGGTCCCCACACTCAGAGGGCAAACCCATGCTGGAGGGCCAGGGCCACATCCTGCCTCCCTTCCCCGGGCTGCAGGGGGAAGCCCAGTGCAGCCCAGTGCCCCCAGTTCGGCTAGCCCTCCTGCGCCCCATGGCTGCCCACACTGCCTGGGAGCCCCATCCTGCCAGGGGGCAGCACCCCAGCACCCCCGGGCACTGCAGCCGGCATCTGGCACAGCCGGTGAGCAGAGCTGGAGCCACTCTCCGGGGACATGTGTCTGCACGCACCTTCTCCCAGGGCTAATTTAGGTTAATGTTTTTAAACATCACATGAGGCCTTTTAAAACAATTAAGGAATGTAATCCGCAGAGGTCAGACCAGTCCCGGCATTCCCCCGTGGGGGACGAAGCTCACCGAAACCCGGGGCGGTGGGGAGCCGCTGCTGTCAGGGCACGGGGGGCACAGGGGTGGCAGGTGCTGGGGCTCGGGGTGCTCCCAGGGTGCTGCTGCTGGAGCTGGTCAGCCAGAGCTCAGCAGGGGAGGGGGTCCCTGCCAGCCCCCCTCACCGGGACCCCCTGCCTCTAGCTCCAGGACTGGCACTGGGTGTTTCCAGTGCCAGCACTGCTGAGATGGGGATGGGGCAAGGAGCCCCCAGTATCCCAGGGTGCCCGAGCCGGGGATCCGGCCCCAGGGTGGGGGTCCCCACGCCCTCTCCCCTGCCCGCTCCTCCTGCCACAGCCTCCCCAGGCCGCGGGGCCAGGGGGCCTCTGCGTGCTCCGAATCGCTGGGATTCTTCCACATTATCAGGACACAAAGGCTTCAAACAGCGGGTCCCTGTGCAGGGGGATTTGTGGCAGCACCTGATGATGGGGCGGTGGGGACAGACCCCCCCTGAGGAGGGCTGTGGGTCCATCATCCCAGGATGAAGTGGCACAGCCTTCCCCAGTGCCGCGGCCCCCAGCTCTCGGCATGTCTCCCCAGGGGGAATTTCTGTGGCATGCCGGGCTCTTCCGCTTGTTTGTTGCTGGATTATCCCGGAGAGAAAGAAACCCAGCACAAAAACAAGGCAGCAGAGCTCCGGGGGGGGGGGGGGGGGGGGGGGGAGGCGGCATGTGGTGGGGGTCAGCACCAGGCACGGCACACGCTGCCGGGGGCCATCTGACACACCAGACCCCTGCCTACAGCCCGCCACCGCTGCAGCATCCCCATGGGCCCTGCCCTGGTGGGATGTCAGCCTGCGGGCTCCAGGGATGAGAGCTGCCCAGCACGGGTCTGGCACAGCACCAGCACCCCAAAGCAAACCCTGGGCAGTACTGTGCTGTGCCTTGCTGGGGGTCCTGGCTGGGGGTCACTCCTGGCACCTCCAAAGTGCAGGTTCCCCCAGCCGCTGCCACCCCAGGGAGACAGACACAGGTCACCACCATGAACCTGGACAGGAGGAGGGGGCTCTGGCTAGTTACCGTTTTGCCTAATACAGGCTGCTGGGGAGGGGGCAGCCCTCGCTAGCTGGTTGCCCCTTCCCATGTGGGGTGGGGAGCATGGGCCAGGGGGTGAGTGGGAAGCCAGGGCTCGGCTGGGACCCTTGGCACATCTCAGGTCTGCAGCTCCAGCACTCCTGGATGGAGCAGTAGTAGGAACAGGAGCTGGTCTCTCCACAAGCCCCTGCTCCAGAGGTCTGTGCTGCCCCAGGGATATGGCAGAGGCATGGCTGAGCCCTGGGGCTTCTGCAGCAAGGGCAGAACCCGTCTCCCTTTCCTCCTCCGGGTATCACTGCTCCTGGGGCACTGGGAAGGACACTGGGTCCTGTTTCATAACCCAGCTGTGCAGGATCCAGCCACCAGCTCACAGCCATCCCGGTGGAGCTCACCGCTGCTGCTGCATCGGGTAACCTGGTGTAAGGGCTTACCCGCACCCTGGGACGTGCTGCAGCCAGACCCTCACCAGGAGCTGCCATTGCCTGACCATGCCACAGCCAGGCCCTCACCGTGAGCTGTCATCATCTAGCCATGCCACTGCCAGACCCTCACCAGGAGCTGCCATCACCGACTATGCCACAGCCAGACTTGTACTGGGACCTGCTATTGCCTGGTCATGCCACAGCTGGACCCACACTGGGAACTGACCTTGCCTGCCCACCCCGGCTCTCCACTGTGGATGGGCAGCACTTGCCCTCTCCACTCCACCGAGCCTGGCTTCCAGCCATGGGAATCAATTGCTAAGTTTCAATTAGCTTAATTGCCTCCCAGCTGAGTCCCCAGGGAAGGACAGGGGCTGCGGGCAGTGGCAGCAGTCCCGCTCTGCTCTCCTGCTTGCCAAAAAGTGCTTTTTTGGGGGCAGGTGTATGGGACAGGAGTGGGGTGGGATGCACCCCAGCATGGCCCCCAGGCCCCTGCTGCACCCCTGGAGGGATGGGAGGGAGGCAGAGCAAGGTCCCTGCACTCCCCTGCCCCATGGTCCCCAGGCAGGGTCTGCACGCCAAGGGGCCGGTACACCATCCCCAAGCCCTGCTGGGACCCTTGCCATGTCCCCTAGGCACCCATGAGTCTCCAGGGTGGCAGCATCGCCTGGGGGTCAGCAGAGTGTGGGTGATGGGGGCTGCCTGGGATGGGGGGCCAGAGCCACAGAGCCCCTGCCTGGGCTGGCAGCACTGTTCCACATGTGACACCAGTGAGCATGAAGGTGTAAACACCTTTGCTGCAGCTGCCAGGCTGGGAGCGATGGGTGCGGGAATGGGCAGCACCCTGTCCCGGCTGTGCTGAGTCACCCACGCTTGTGCCTGGGCACCCAGGGCTTCTCCCGGTCCTCACATGGGTGCTGCGCTTCACTCTGTGTCATGGCTTCACCCCTCGTCACAGCAATCCTTCATCATGTCTGAGCATCCCCCACCATGGCAGAGCCCCCTGCTCTGTGACTGACCCCCACATGTAGGGCAGCAGAGGGGAGCCCTGTGGGCATGGTGGGGGTGTATGGGGAGGGCTCGCTGAGGAATTCCCCTCTGAGCTGTGAATTTGGGGAGTTCTCCCAAGGAGCTATGTGGAAACCTGCCAGCAGGCTCAGCCAGGGAGGGAACAAGCGGCAAACACCTTGCCAAAACCTGCCTGCTCACAGCATGGCACATTGCCCGGCTCAGGGAGAGGTGCCCAGGGTGAGGGCTCTGCTGCCCAAAATGCACCCTCCGAGCACCCTAGCTGGGGGCTGCGGGGCCAAGCAGCAGCTGGTCAGAGCCCCGCAGCGGTGCGTGCATGGCCAGGACCTCTGCCCCATCCAGGACCACCCCCCACAAGACTGCTGGGGAGGTGCTGAGCCCCCTGGGAGTATACCTGGTCCCTGGGGCACCCAGGGTCTACCATGTCCTCCCTCTGGCATTTCCAGAGCTCTCCCTGCCTGACTTGGCACAGACTGGGACATGCCAGGCTCCTCTGCACTGGCAGCTCCCCAGACCTGATTGCTCTCAGTTCAGGGCTGGGAACAGCAGCAACCGGGCACAGGGATGTCCTGCCATTGCCCGGCCCAAGGCGTTTTAATCCCAGATAAAGTTTTCGGGTACTGGTGGTGGATAAGGGGGTGCAGGGCAGAGCCTCCCCAGCCCATCCAGGTTTGAACTGCCAGGGTGTACTGGGAAATGCTGCTCGCAACAGCCACGGGCTCTGGATCTGTGCTCTGGCCAGGAAAATTGTGACAAAGCTGCTCTGACAGTACTAGGCTCTGTGCCGTGGCTCCATGAAACAGCCAGAAATAGGAGAGGGGAGGAACATGTCCTCTGGCCCTGCAAACGTGGGGAGGGTCCCCAGGGTCCCCAGCATCCTCAGCGTTCCCAGTATCCCCAGCATCCCCAGGGTCCTCAGGGTCCGCAGGATGCCCAGTGTCCCCAGTGTTCCCGCAGCAGAAACCAGCCCTGAGGAAATCAGGGAGAGGGGCACAGAGCACTGTTGGTGAGAGTGAGCCACGGGGTGCAGGGCAGGGAGTGGTGGGACGCTGGCCTGGGCACTGGGGGGTCCCACCACATGTGGGATGGGGGATGTGGGCGCAGCCTGCAGCTGAGGCTGCACCAGACAGCAGATGGCTGGGGACTGTGGCCAGGGCCCTCCCTGCTGCAGCACCTGCTCTGAGCTTTGCCATGGGGAGCAGCTCTGGGACCTAGACCCCTGGGCAGGGCTGCAGCCTGGTGATCCCCTGTCCTCTGTCACAGGGATGGGATGAGGACCACAGCGCAGGCCCTGGCCCTGTGTCACTCGCTCTGGGCAGGGCTGTGGGGCCATGGGGAGCCCCCAGCCACATGGCACCCACGGGTGCAGCAGGGCTGGGGACTCACAGCATGGCGGGGAGACCACAGGTCCAGCATCACTCACACCACAGCACTCCCACAGTGAGTGCCCAGCCAGATGTGCCCCACCACAGGATGTGACCCCATGGCATCACCTCGGGGCATTGGGCTGCCAGGGCAGGCTGGCTGTGGCCGTTCCCAGGGGCACCACTGGCAGGGAGCCAGGTCTGTCCGCAGAGCCCTGGGGCACCTGAATTACAGCTGCACTGCAAGCAGCTCACGGCCTGACACCAGGAGGGTCCTGGATGCAGCTGCGGCTGGGGTCTGCATGTGCCTGGGGTCCCCTCTGCACATGTCCCCGTGCCCATCCCCACACCCATGCCCTGTGCCGCAGGGCTCCCTGCAGCAGCTGCTGCCACTGCCACCACAGCCCTGCAGGTGGGCAAGACCATGGCCCACTCCGCTGGCACCAGTCATTGCTGGTGCTGATCCCTGCCAGTGCCAATTGCCACCAGTGGCCCCGCATCCCTTCCACCCTGACACAGGGCAACATGCACCCCACGCGCATCTCACCTTCAGGCACTTCCAGGGCAGCTCATCTCAATTTCCCCATTCCCACCCTCCGGCACTGTTCTGGTTCCACGTCCCTGCCATTGTCCTCAGCAGGGAGCTTCTTGCTGCCCGTCCCCAAGGCTGTCACCGAGCTACCAAGATGCTGCCTTGCCAATGGTCAGATGGATGCCTCGGTGCATCCCCCAGCCCATGTCACTGTTCCACAGGGCAGCACTCAGAGCCCCATCTGCACTGGGTCTTGCCTGACCTGTGTCTCCTCCTCAGCTGCTGCAGGGCTGACCTTGCTGCCTCTGAGCTGGGGCTGGGATCTGGCCGTGGCTCCAGCACCAGTGGGTGCCCACCAGTCCCACAGCCCTGACAGGGCTGGCACTGCCATCAGAGTCAGGGGGTTTGTCCATGGCAGCACCTGTCCCTGTGCATGGGGACACAGGCGTGTGGGGACAAGGGGATGTGGGGAAAGTCACCCTGGTGCCAGATCCCTGCCTGGGTCTATGAATTGGGGAGGCAGCTCTCGACACGGCAGTGGTGGAGCCCCAGGACTGGGAGCATTGTGGTAAAACTAACACAAGGCCTGGAAAGAGGCCAGTGGCAGAGCAACACTGGTGCAGACAGCACAAGGGTGCCTGTAGCTCTGCCACTGGGCACCCACTGCATCAGCACCATGGGACCTGGTGTCCCCAGGAATACCCTTGTGCTGTGGGACCATGGCCGTGTCCTGGAGTGGGGTCTGCACAGCAGCACAGTGCTATCCCAGCATGGGGGACCCGTTCCCAGTGGCTCATCCCAGCATGGCACACAGAATCTCCCCACCAGGCTGGCACTGTGGGCGAGAAGCGGCAAACTGGTGACGCCGGAAAGCAAAGCCAACGGGGAAACCGTGGGGAAGGGGAAGAAAACACAGAAACCCCCATTACAAAGCAGGGTTCATCCCAGTTTGCCTTTGGGGAGGGTGCCCCCACCCACCACCCCTCATGGTGTGACTGACAGTGCTTGTCACTGGCGTGGCACAGATGCTGGAGGAGCAGTGGTGGTGCTGGGAACGCTCCAGCCAGTGCGGTGCCAGTCTGGCAGTGGGCTCTGGTGGGACCCCGCCGTGGTGCCCGGGGTGGGGAGGTGGGGACCGGGCTGGTGCCTGTGGCACAGAGCTGCACAGGCCCTGGCACACAGCGGCCAGTGACGCCGGGACGGCAGGAGTTGCAAGAACCATGCAGGATTGCATCACACCGATGCCAGCCAAAGAGTGGGGGTGCGGAGGGGACCCTATTTGTGGGGGCTGCCAGGGCTCGCCATGCCTTGCACCCCTCCCAGCTTGGTGTCCCCTGGGGACACTGGGGAGGGGAAATGCCATCTGCCAAAGCCTGCCCAGCCCACCCAGTCCCTGCACTCCCTGCCCATGGGGGTGTTGTAGGATATTTTTCCTACATCCCATAACTGCTCGCATGGTTTCTATGTTCCATACACCTTTCCTCTGCCCCCAGCCCCCTGCCCTAAGCTACCACTGCTCCCCTAAGCAGTGGGTGCAGGCGGGTTCGGTGAGGGGCGAGGAGAGCCCCGCGGGGCCAGGGGGGGTGAGGACCCCCCCGGGGCCGCTGCCACTCGCTGGCGTTGGCAGGGCCGGGCGCTGCCGGGCTGGCTGCTGCCCGCAGGCAGGGCTGCCCCGCTCCTGCCCCCACTGCCGGTGCGGGGGGCCCGGGGGACGACCTGTGCCCGGCTCGGCGGTGCCGAGCTGCCCCCCCATCCCGCACGCACCCCACGTCCCGCTCCCACGTGGGAGTGGGAACGGGGATTTTCTCCGATGAATCATCCCCCGCTCCAGCGGCGGCCGTGCCGTGGCGTGTGCCCGCCGACCCCCTCGCCGCGGAACGGCCACGGCCGGGCGGACCTTGCCCCGGGACCCCCAGGTGGTGGCACAGGGGAGCCCCGGGGCCACCGTGGGACGAGACGGGACGGGACGGCTACGCTGCAAGTAGGGGCTGCCGGGGCGTCCGCCCGGGAGCCGGCATCCTGCGGCATCTCCCCACGCGCGGCTGCGGGGACAGGGTCGCAGCGCCCCGGGATCCCGTACCTCCTGGGGGGGACACTTGGGAGGCTGTGCGTAATGGGGAGGGTCCCGCACACCCGGGGGGTCGGGCACCCTGGAGCAGCTGGGCACCCTGGGGACCGTGCACATCTGGGGGGGGCCGTGCACACCTGAGGGGTCCTGCACACCTGGAGGGGTCGGGCACCCTGGGGACCGTGCACATCTGGGGGGTCGGGCACCCTGGGGGAGTGGTGCACACCTGGGGGGGTCCGGCACACCTGGGGGGGTCAGGCGCCCCGGAGGGGCTGGGCACCCTGGGGACCGTGCACACCGGGGGGGGTCGGGCACCCGGGGGACCGTGCACATCTGGGGGGCTGGGCACCCTGGGGGAGTGGTGCACACCTGGGGGGGGCCGGCAAACCTGGGGGGTCAGGCGCCCTGGAGGGGCTGGGCACCCTGGGGACCGTGCACACCGGGGGGGGTGGGGCACCCGGGGGACCATGCACATCTGGGGGGCTGGGCACCCTGGGGGAGTGGTGCACACCTGGGGGGGGCCGGCAAACCTCTTGGGGTCAGGCACCCTGGAGGGGCTGGACACCCTGGGGACCGTGCACACCGGGGGGGTCGGGCATCCTGGGGGAGTGGTGCACACCTGGGGGGTCCTGCACCTGGGGGGGGTCGGGCACCCTGGGGCTGCTGGGCAAATTAGGGACCGTGTACATCTGGCCAGGCCGTGCGCACCTGGGGAGGAGGTCGGGCACCCTGGGGGGAGTAGTGCATACCTGGGGGGGGGCATGCACACCTTGGGGGTCCTGCACACCTGGTGGGGCCCGTGCACACCTGGGTGAGTCAGCATCTTGGGGATCGTGCACATATGGGGGTCTGGCACCCTGGGGGAGTAGCGCACACCTCGAGGGGCCATGCACACCTTGGGGGTCCTGCACACCTGGCAGGGGGCATGCATACCGGGGGGGTCATGCACACCTGGGCATCCTGGGGGGCCAAACTCCCTAGGGGGGGCTAACTCCCTGGGGGGCTGTGCAGAGCAAAGGAGGCTCTGCGAAATGAGGGGGAGGGGGTTGCACACCAGCGGGATGGGTATTTTTGGGGGCTGTGCACACCGGGGGGGGCGGGAGGACATGCACACCTAAGGGCCCGTGCACAGCTGTGTGTGTGTGTGCATCAGCGGGCCATGCACACGGGGAGGGCATGAACACTCAGGGGGGCTGAGCACACCGGAGGGTTGTACACAGCACAAGGTGGCTGCACACACTGGGGTTCAGTGCACTCAGGAGGGGTCCCTGCACACGCGTGTCTGTGCACACCAGAGGCCCTTCCACACCGGGGCTCCCTGCACACTTGTGTCGCTGCATACACGTGCCCTGCACGTGCACATCCATGCACACCTGTGTACCCTGACACCCCGTGTCCCCTCACACCTGTGTCCTGCATACCCATGTCCCTGCACACCTGTGTCTGGCACACCAGTGTCCCCTCACACTCAAGTCTCTGCACATCCATGTACCTGCAAACCCGTATCCCCTGCACACCCGTGTCCCGGCACACCCGTGTCCCTGCAAAACCCTGTCCCCTCACACCCATGTCCCTGCACACCCATGTCCCCTCACACTCATGTCCATGCACATGTGTGTCCTCACACCCTCATATCCTGTACATGCATGTCCCAGCACACTCGTGTCCCCTCACACCCGTGGCCCTGCACACGCGTGTCTCACACACGCATCCCCATGCATACCTGTGTCCCGCACACCCGTGCTCCCCCCGTCCCTTCTCGTCCCCCGCCCCGCCCCGAGGGAACTCCCGCGCCGTGGCCCCGCCCTCCACACGCCCCGCCCCCCGCCCGGGCCCCACCCCGCCCCTCCCGGCGCGCCCAATGGGGTGCAGCGGCCCGCTCCCCGCGGTGGCGGTGGCGCAGGCGCAGTGGGGGCGGGCCGGGCCGGCCGCGCGAGGGGCCAAGATGGCGGCGGTCGGCGGGGCGGCCGGGCGGGCAGGGAGCGCGGCGGCGGCGGCGGGGCTGTGAGCGCGGGCAGCGGCCGCCGCCCCCGCCATGGCCCGCCTGGCCGACTATTTCGTCCTCGTGGGCTACGACCCCGGCAAGCGCGGTGAGCGGCGGCGCGGGGCGGCGCGGTGCCGGCGGGGGCGCGACCGCTGTCACCCGCCGCGGGGGAGGGGCGCGGGCGGCGCCGCGCGGGGGCCCGGGGCCGGGTACCGGCGGGGGGCAGGGGGTGACAATGGGACGGACCTGCGCGGGCCCGCGCCGCCGGGGGTGCGGGCCCAGGCCCGGGGCGCGGGCCGCGCCCGCGCTACGTGGCGGCCGGGCCGGCGGGCGGGACCGCGGCCGGTACCGGGCGCGGCGGCTGGGGCGGGCCTGGCTGGGGCGGCTCCGGGGTCCTTCAGCCGGGGGTGCCGTGCCTCCGTGGCGCCCCTTGCAGCGGGGCCGAGGGAGCAGCACCGGCGCTGGGTGCGCGCAGCTCCCGCTGCCCGTTCCCCGGGGCTTCCCTGCGTTTGCCCGTGGACCGGCAGACAGGAACGCCTGCGCGTCGTTGGGCTGAGTTAAATTACAGTTTCTGTCATTTTAGAGGCTGCCCCAGCAGCGGTGCCGTTGCTGAGCCATCACCGCTCCGGAGCCGGTGTCTGGCGTTGGCCTGGGGTGGGGGTTTTTGGCCCCCTGCTCCCTGGGATGCAGTGCCCAGGCTGCCCCAGCCCCGCTCCTCCTGGGCAGACCCACATCCCCTCGGACAGGGACGGTGCCGGGCTGGCTTTGGCCTTAACGCCACTGCCTTGGAGGCTCCCGACCCGCAAGGCTGTTTAAAGACCTCGGCCCACGTCTGTTCTTGTCTTCAGGTGCTGGGCTTGGTTTTCTTGGTCATGGGGTTTCAATTTGGGTTCTGAGGGCTCTCTCCGTGATGTTTTCTGCTGCCTTCCTGCACCCGATCAGTTTTGGTAAAAATGAGCTTAGTCAGCGTTATAAATGAGGCTACGTTTACCTAAAATAAGGATTTTCTTGCAGAACACAAGAGCGTCTATTCTCCAAATTGCACATTCGCAGCAGAAGAGGCTGTTGGCCGGAGTTGCTTTGAGCGTGCTCTTGGAGCTGAGGAGAGGGAATCCTTTTCCACGCAGTGCCTGTTAAGCTGTGGATTTGATTATTATGGGAAGTTGTTGAGGCCGAGAGCTTAGTTAACATTCAGAGCGGCTGCACAGTCATATGGATACAAGTGTTTGCAGTACTCGGTGCAGATCCTGACACTCATCCTCTCTCTCAGGTTCCAGAGCAGGCCAGGAGCTGCCCTGCAGAAGGCAGGAGCTCTGGGTAGCACAGTGTGCAGCTCCACTGAAGGTTCAGGTTCAGGAAGGCATTTGGGCTGGAGAGCAGCTTGGATCAGAGCTTTGGTGTTTTCTGAGCAGTGTCTGATGGACATGGTGGGGTCTTTTGTTATTATTATTGCAGGTGGTTTCTCCCAGTGTCACAGTGTCCTGTAGCATCAGAGTGGGAAGGAGTTTCTCTCTCCTGCCAGGGCCCTCAGGTCGGACTCTGCTTGGGGGAGCTGCAGGAGGTGGGCTGCCCAGGCCTGCACCCTCTGGGAGCAGATGTGGTGGCCTCTCGGGAGTGAATGGAGGGCTGTGGTGATGCTTCACACTTGTGCCATCTTTGCCTTACTTCTGAGTGCTGTCTCTGGGGCCTTTGAGCATTTTCTTCTGCATCTTCTTGCTCATCTCAGCCTCCCTCCTGTAGCTGTGGCTGATATTTGCAGTGTAAACCTGGTGGTGGTTTGTAGTGGTTAGTGATGGGGTATGGTGGGGCTTACGGAGCAGGTGAGTGCTTTAGTCATGTGTTCCTTATCTTGAGTCTTGGAAACCTGAGTTTCAGAAGGGAACAGGAAATGCCATGCATCTTCCTAGTGGTTTGTTTGGGGAAGTTGGACAGTTCTGCAAGGTGAAACGGTTAATTGCAGTGGGACCTTAGAAAGGAAGGAGCCTACAGTTAATGACTTGCATTCATCTGACTTAAATGTTCACTTCTTTTTTCAATTTTAAATCTCATCTGTAGCATACAGGCCAGAGAACTGGACTGAATGAGCTTGTGTTTGGGCTGGTTACAGACCTGGCAAAACATTCAGCCTTAACTTGGAAACCATTAGCAGGTTTTGGTAGTATAAAAACCTGCTGCCAGCTGCAGCACTTGTCTGGTGGTGGCTGTCCCGGTAAAAATGCATCTGTGTCTACCCTGAACCTGCCCTCCGCTGCCAGCCTTGGGTCTGAGAGGCTCTTGAACCAGCAGGCATAGGTATAGCATTACTAGCTCTGCATCCAGCCAAGTGCTTTTAGACTGTAGTCCTGTTTTAATTAGCTATATAGTTGAAAGCTGCAGGCCTTTCCTAGGCTGTGTTTCAGCTTAGCAGAGCTGTTTGAGGTCTGTGGGGTTGCTGCTTCCCCATGACCGTGGATGGAGATGTCAGCACTGCCTCGGGGCCCATGGTTGTCACTCTGCAGCCAAGGGTGTTTGTCTGTGGTAAGAACTGGTTGTGATCTGCTCCACTTCGTAACAACTTGGGTGGGCTTTTTGCCCTTGGCTGCTGGCATGGCAGAGAATTTGGCACCTCTGTCAGGGGTGGTTGACAGAAGACATGCAGCTGTCTTCCTCAAGCATGGCAGAGCTACGAGGTGGGGAGGAGATGTGTCCAGGCCACCATGGGGAGCTTCCACTGCAGAGCCTGAGTCTCCTTGTGCTGAGATAATGTAGTCACAGGTGACCTCGCCAGAGTGAGGTATCCAGGAGTTGACATCCTCACCCAGAGAACGCCACTGGCGAGCACTGTGTAGATGTCTCTTCTGACCAGTGACAACTAAAGCAAAACCCTTTCACATCGTAGTGTGCAGGTGCCCGAGTGCTCTCCTGACCTGTGTGAGGGGCAGTTTGAAGCAAGGCATGTGTCTGAGCGATGTGCCAAGCCCTCCTGAGCTCCCCCAGGATCTGTCCAGTAACGATGCAAAGATTGATGCCGGTTATTTGATTTTTGGGATCAATATGGCAATGCTTGTTCCCTGCGTGCTGTCCTGTTTTCATGTTCCCCTGCTCTACAGGGAGCTTAGATAATGTTTGGAGGAAGGGCACGCCGCTCTCATCTGTGAGTGACTAATTGCTTTACAGGTTGGGTTAGTCTCAGCAGAGCCGTAGCCTGGGTGGCAGGCTGCTGCTGCCACGGCTGTGCTGTGCTGTGCCAGCACCTCCCTGCCAGATGTAAACAAAGCAGGGCCAAGCGATGCAGGGGGGAACCCACATGGTGACCAGGAGGCTTGGCTGCACAGGAGCTGGATGGGACCCTTCGCCTGGGCAGGGAGAGGGCTCTGCTCTGCCCGCAACTGGATGTGTGTGTGCAGCAGCAACGTGTTTGCATGTGGCTGGGCACTGTGGCTGCCGAGACGTTCATGAGCCAGTAGGATTAATGGTCAGGCAGGGATGGTGAATGGGAGGTCTGCTGGGGTGGTGGGACCTGAGGTAGCTCTGCATCATCTCCAGAGACAGAATCATAGAATCATGGAATAGTTTGGGTTGGAAGGGACCTTAAAGACCATCTAGTTCCACTCCCCCTGCCAGGGGCAGGGACACCTTCCACTAGACCAGGTTGCTCCAAGCCCCATCCAACCTGGCCTGGAACACTTCCAGGGATGGGGCAGCCACAGCTGCAGCCTGTGCCAGCGCCTCACCACCCTCACAGTAAAGAGTTTCTTCCTTGCATCTAACCTAAATCTCCCCTCTTTCAGCTTAAAGCCATTCCCCCTTGTCCTATCACTACAGGCCCCTGTAAAAAGTCCCTCTGCAGCTTTCCTGTCAGCCCCTTTAGGTACTGGAAGGCCGCTGTAAGGTCTCCCCGGAGCCTTCTCTCCTCCAGGCTGAACAGCCCCAGCGCTCTCAGCCTGTCCTCATAAGATGTTAATGTAGTTCAGCGCAGTTTTGTGGGAACAAAACTGAAAGCAAGAGAGATGGACTCAAGGGCTGGAGTGGAGCAGCAAGCAGGGTTTGGCAGAGCAGTGTGGGGCTCACTGGAGGCTCTGGGAGCTGTGATGGTGGAGTCTGGCGAGTCTGCAGTTCTTGCTGGGGCTGACAGTTGGCATCTGCTACTGGTGCAGAGCATTACCTTCCTGAAGGGGCCTGGTCCTCCCCATCACGTGCAGGCTTGTGGTGCGTAGTCGTGATGACCGCTGGAACTAGAGTCTCTGCTGGCCTTGTGGTCATCTGGAAGGATGAGAAAAAAAGGAGTTAACTCAAGAAACGTGTTGTCTGGCTGTGAAAGTGATATCTTTGCAGTACAGTGTGAGATCCTCTGGCTGTCTGGTGTTGATCATGAGGCAGGTGGGTGCCTGCCCGCTTTCCGTCCTGTTTTTGCAAGCCCTAAGTGTGCCGAGCTGCTCAGTTGCAGGCATGGCATCCAGGGAAGCAGAGCACTGACACTACAGTGAGAAGAAGCTGCAGTTGCCTGATGCTGATGTCCGTGTGTCTTGGTCAGTTGTGACTGCAGCCACAGCGACTGTACACCTAGGCAGTTCCTGCTCCGTGCGCCTGTGTCGGGAGAGGGGCTGCGTGTTTCCGCAGCTCTGGATGAATGTATGGAGCTAAATGCACCCTGGCAGTGGGAAATGGGTCTTTTCATATGTGAGTGTTTGTTATATTGTCATGATTGCTCACATTATTCTCTGTAAATGGATGTTTTTAAATCTCTTGGCTCTTATCTTTGATGCAGACAAATGACTGCTTTGCACAGCCAGGGCTTCTGGCTGCTTTTTGCCTCAGAATCCAAGAGGCTTTTCTCTGTATATCCCCCATGGCCTGAGAGTCCAGAAGAGCTCAATTTCAAAACATGTTTAGCATGGATGAAGGGCTTATCTTGAAGTTTTTTGTATGGAGCACTGGATGAGGCATGGCCTCTTCCCTGCGGGGAATTAAAAAACAAACAAACAAACAGAAAAAAAAGGGGGATTTAGAATACGTGCATTTCTGAATAAGCCATTGATGATCTGCTGCTGTTTCTATCTGTGTCCCGAGTTTGCAGCTGTGCAGGCCTCCCCAGCCCTGGCATTTGCTGGGTGCTGCAGGTTCTGGCCAAGCCTCTGAGGTTCGCCCCCCCCAGGTAAAATGCAGCAGGGGAGGAGGGAAAACCTTTCAGCTGGGTGGGTGGGAGGTGACAGGGACCGAGACCCCCAGCTCAGGATCTCCCTGGGTTTTTCCCTGTGGACTGCCACATCTACTCCAACCTTGGGTGTACTGTTGGAGGCCTGGAGCGATGGCGAGGCCGTGCGGCATCACTCCCTGACAGGATGGCAACCTTGCATGTCCCCGCACCGCTTGCCACCTAACTTCCAGGGGGTTGGCTGCCCCAGGGGAGCAGCGTGCTGGGGTCTGGTAGATTCAGACCCTACTGCAATGCCTGCTGCTGTCTGGTCCAAAAATGAAGTTGCTGCTGTTTCCCAAGACCTGGACAGCCTGGGAGGGTTGCTGATTTTCTGCGAGGGCATAGGGGCTAGCGTGGAGGCTGGTGAGGCTGCTCGGAGGCCTGGGGTGGGGAGGCTGCAGAGTTTTCTGTATTTCTTTGCAGCTGTGCAGACTGGAGCATCATGCCACATTTGGCATACTCTTTCTGTTCTGTAGCATAACTCCTTCAGAATGCCTCGCTGCTCCCGCAGTCAGGGCTGGGGTTTGGACATGTTAATTCGGCTTTTGAGCTTCTGTGGGAGGTAAGGGTGGACGCCGAGAGGAAACTGCCTCTGTGCTTGGTGCTCTCTCTTTCTGTGAGGTCTTTGATGCAGCTTCTGGTGGTGCAGGCCCTGTGCAGACGGTCTGAGTAATGAGGACGCAGGCGTGATGCGTCCTGTGTTCCTCTGAGGTGCTCGCAGCTTCTCTGTGTCTCAGGCTTTCACTGTGTGGCTGGAGCTGATGCCTGGAGTGCGGAGCTAGAGAAGCTGAAGTAAACCCACTAGGCCAAGGAGAGCTCTCTCGGCTCATCCTTTTACTGTCCCACCTGTGTTTCGAGTTGATTTTCAGCCCGAGTGTGCCAGGCTCTCTGCTCTGCAAGATGTCCGTGCAGCTCTCATGAGTGGGAGGCATTTCTAACTGGCAGTAAAAATACGCTTCGCTCTGTTGTGCATGGACCCGACCAAGTGACTCATTGGTTTGACTCAGACTGGCTTCTTGTAACACGCACATCTAGCAAAAAACCCCAAAACCCATACGTCGAAATGCCTCCAGTAATTGTGAACAGCAAGCTCTGTTTGCTACATAAATACTTGCAGAGGCGACCTCGGAAAGAGAGGATGTAATCCCTGTGCATGCCATGTGCAAAGATGCCTGTCTTCTGTCCAGTTACCTGGCTGCTTGAAATGAGAGAGCGTTGCAGCGATTAGCGTGGATGCCTGTCGAAGGGGGTCACCCTACTCCTGGCAGCCGCCAGCCCCCATATCATGGCATCCCAGCTGCACCGGTCGGTCTGGGAACTGCAGCTCCTCTGATCCCAAATGCTTTATTAATACTTGTCTTGTTCTCTTTGAACTTTTGCCCAGGAAGAGAAGCTCCGTGTGCTGTGGATCAAACACCAGGGAGTCAGATGCCTGACTGACGTGGGATTAGATCTTCCTTTAGCCAGCGCCAGGTCTGATGGATAGGGTGATGCGTTTAGTAAAGCAGTGCCCTGTCTTAACTAGGTCTCAGCACTTCCAGTTTCCTTGAGGTACTTTCGTAGATCAGAAGAGATTAATCCTGCAGTCGCTGTAAGATTCATGAGGTGGCAGGCCCTGAAAGCCATCATTTGTGCCATGTGGACTCTGCTGCCTTTTCTTCACGGCTGTGTAAGTCCATCCTGCTTGTCAGGCTGGCAGTGTGGTGTTGGTAGTGCATAGGTGTCAATGCTCCAGCTGTCCCAGCAGCAGAGCCACAGCCTGTCTTCTGCTGCCGTCACAGGCGTGCCAGCGCCTGCGTGGGTACTCCTGGGTGATAGTTTTGTGACTTCTGAAACCTTGCTCTTGCAAGGTCTGGTGAGCCCATCGCCAGCCTGTACACGGGCTGCAGCTGTGCCATGGCACACTGGCTGGCACCGGGCCTTGCTCGGGTGCTTATTACTTGCTGGGTCACTGTCTGTGCAGGAGTGGCGAGGTCTCTCTTCTCTCCTTGCCATCACTTCTCCCTACCCTGTACTGCTTTCTCTGGCTGTTTCCTGTGGCTGCCAGAGCTTGGTTTGGTCGATGCATGCTGGCAGCCTCTCTGGAGGTGCCAGGGCAGCTGGAGCCCGTGTGCCTGTCTTGTGCGATCAGCAGCTCTGTTTCTCAAAGGTCATTGAGTGGGATGATGCTTTGAAATGGTTTAAATACATCACAAGAAGCATCTCGGTGTAAAGCTTTCCACGGGCTCACCTCTATGAGTTGTAAACCTGCGATGTTTCCTAAGACAAGATGGAAAATTCTCTCTGTGCCATTTTGGGTGATTCTCCTTTTTCATGGGGGAACAAATGTATTTTATATCAGTGTGGGATGAGTAATTTTGGCCCTGGAGCAATACCTGTGCAGGATAAATTGGCACAAATGCTTTAGTCTTCTGATCTAGTTGTTTCTACCCCTCTGTGAAGAGACGCTCCCATGGCCAGCTGGATTTCATTGCCAGAAACTCCTGTTGTTGTGACCATCGCCAAGAGGGCAACTGGTGTTTGTGTGACTGCATGACACCTGTGTCACAGTTTTGGGAAAGTAGGTGACCATGAGGAGGAAGCATCAGTCTAAAACACATGTTGTAACCAGATTCTTTAACTGTGAGTAATATTTTGTTTACCAGTAGTGAGAATTTTGCATATTTTTTCATTTTTCTCACTCAAGCTTGTGTTTATTTCGATGTCAGTGGGAATCTGAAGACTTTGTTTGCAGCAAGTTTCATTTTCCCATTTCTAGTACTGGGACACTAGGCTTGAAAAGCAGCTGCAGTTTAATGGACACTAAAAACAATCAAAAATGAGGTAGAAGGTGCTCTGGAGTTCCCCAGGCTGCCCAGCTGTGCGCCCTGTGGGAGCTCCCTGGGGCAGGAGGAGGAGATAACCATGAAAACCCCTTCGGTTTGGTTACCCCAAGATGCCTGGGGGGATTGGAGGAGCAGTGAGGCAGAACTGCTGAGCCAGGGGAGCTTTTTCTCTGCCTCTTGCTGTGATTGTGGCATGAAGCCTTCCGGGGCTGGGCTGCTTGTCTTTTCCTCTATGTGGCTATAACTGTTTTGACCACTAAATACTTGTTATGTCAAACCAGACATTTGAGAGCCTGCAAGCACCTTGGGGCAGGGATCATCCTGCTTCTAGGTGTGTGTCTTTCCAATATCCAAGGCGTATTCAGCCCTTCCAGTTTTGTAGCTGGTAAAAGAGGAGGCACAGGGCGTTTGGTAAGGTGGCAGCAGTTACTGGTGAGAAGGGGCAGGTAGTGGATGTCAGGGTATGTGGAAGAGTGGCACGTGGAAGAGCAGCATGTGAGGGCCCTTCGTCTCCCAGGAGTAAAGGCCTTTCTTTTGCACTGATTCACATAGTTTTTTTGTTTATGGCATGCCTCAAAAGTGCCACGTGTCAGTTTGCAGGGAACAGCCTGCATATTTGGCAGCTGCTGCTGCCTTGTAACTGAGATTTGGATAGTCTTGCACATTATCTCTATGTTTCTGAATGCTTTTTGATCAAGATGATGCAGCAGGAAGTTTTTTGGGAGGACAAACTGAGCCTGTCTCTTCATTAGACGTATTTTTGTGTTGTGGGTAGCTGTAGGAAGTAGAGCAGAAAACTAGTCAGGCTGCTTACCACTTCTCGGTGCAGCACCTTCCTCCCCAAACCAGGGGTCTCTGAACCATGCTGATTGCCCAGTTAGCTGTGCTTTTCAGTCTGGTGGGGTCACACCCTTTGCAAGGATGAACTGCTCTGGCATCGAAGCCGAGAGAAGGACCAGTGCCCGTCTGGAACTACTGTTCCCCTTGCCCTGAGCTTGGACAGCTTCTGATCTGAGGGATCACAGCTGTGGCGCACCACTGGGCCTCAGCTCTCTGGTCGGAGGGGAGCATCTCCTGCAGAGCCTGGGGTGAGCCTGGGTCTCTCTTGTCTGCGTACACTGCGTCTGTGGGCAGCGCCAGCCGGCCTCGTGGACACTGGTCCTCTTGGCAGCCTCCAAGTCCACTCCTCTCCAAAACTGTGATAATGTTGCTCTTTTAGAGTGGGAAAAGGCTCCTGCCCTTATTTTAGGGACCTTACCCAAATATTTCTTGTTTGGATTTTGTTTTAGATACCTGCAGTCATGCATCTAATGATTTGAGAACTGAGATGTTCATCTGTTAATCAAGACCTGGAAAAGCCTGTAGTAAATTACACGCAAGGCTGCCTGGTCAGGCTGTTGGGGAGTGCTAGCTGTGGGGGGAGCCAGCAGGTGTTTGCGAGGCACAGTGGTGAGACCAGGTACCCCTTTGGCTCTAACACCCTGGCAGTTGTTGCAGTGTAAACATGCTCGTGTCAGTATGCGCAGTGTGCACTGCTGCAGGATAGCTGCGTGTCCCAGTGCAGTGCCCGAGCATGACTGTGGCAACTGGTGCTGGTTACCTCTGTCTTCATCTGTCAGGTTTTCAGCTGGATTGTTCAGTTGGTGAACTTGGAAATGCGCTTCTCCAAGGTGAGCCAGAGGAGCTTGAACCCCAGACAGGTAACATGGTGCAGAGTGTGTGCATCTCCTCTGCTCCTTCTGCCTGTCCTGGCTGCCCCTGTTGTGCTGGCCGTCCCTCTGGTGTGGCTGGGGGTCTCCCCGACGGGCTGTGGGAGCACAGGAGTGGGAGAATCGGTCAGCACAGCTGCTGCTGTGTCTGCTGCTGAGCCGAGAGTGGAGATAGTTCCGCACTCGCCTTTGAACACAACATCTCTTTTCAGCGCTGAACGGGATGAAGCCAGAGGACAATTGTTTGCTTCAGTTTCTTCTGGAGGAGTGGCTACGGTGGCAGCAGGGGTACCAGCAAGGGGATGCGTCATGAGTTGTATTTAGAAATTAGTAAAACTGCAGTTCTTGTGGAGCCGCACATCATCTGAGAGGCGCAGGATGAATGTTGTCGGTGAGGAAGCAGTATGCTGGATGGCACTTTGGGCTTGGTCAGCAGCTGGACTGGTACCACATGGGTTCCTTTGGAAAGGCAGGTGATTAGGAATGAGGGGAGATAGGCTCCTGGATGAGATAAACATGAACTTAGTGAGCTAGTTAGGAAGGAGATCAGACAATGTGCATAGTGAGGCATGGTGTACCAGAGATAGACTGCTCCAGTTGACCTTCCTAATGAGGAGAGTGAGACCCATGCTGATTTATGCAGTAATTATCAGCAGGAGTGACTCCTATGGGTTATCAGTGAGGCAAGGAGCTTAATCATTGCATCTAGTGATGTGTTAGGTATGCAGTGATGTTGGGAAAGCCTAGGAAAGAGAGTGCTGCCTCACTGCACTGACCAGCTCATCACTGGATGGAAGCTGTTGTGCAGGCTGCGGCAGTTAAGTCCTTGCCTTGTGTGCAGCTACTTGGCCCATGTTGCCAGCTTAGGCACCTGTTCTCAGTATGATAGTTTGTGCTCATTAGATCTATTTGAGATTTTGAATCAGATAAAGAAGATGCAGCCTTGTTCCTTGGGACATCTGCAGTGTGGCTGATGATGTGGTTAAGATCAAGATCAGTGAGCCGTATGTCATAGCAGAGAGTCTGTGGAGTTTGCAGCTGACTGGGTGCAGGAAGTGCTTGTTTTTCCCCGAAGAAGCGAGGAGTGATCATGTCCTTCTCCCTTTGAGGGGTACTTGAATTCTGAAGTGAAATCATGGACATAACCTTGGCAGATACAAACTGAGTGTGGATAGTGCAGTCGAGGAGGGGCTGAGGGCCGTCTCTCCCCAGACACATGCAGTCGCTTTGGTGGGGGATGCTGCTGTTGCTGCACAGGAGGAAGCGGTGGCAATGGGAGTGCTGGTGCTTTTGTGAGCTGGAAGTTGAAGGAAGTAAACAACCGGTTATGCTAAACTGTGCAGGGGAGAGTTGGGTAGTATGGCACCACGGTAGCAGGTTTTGGAATAGATGTTAATTATAGCCTCCCTTCATGGGCTGGGGGAGAGCCATATGCTGTTAACATTTGCAGCTGATGTGAAATTGAGAGAAAGGAGTTGCCACTATCTTAAAGCACAAAAATTATTTGGAGAGCTCCTCAGCTCTTGCTGTGATTTGTCTAGAATGAAACTAAATTTTCCGTAATAGTAATTGGGGATTTTTCTGAGGGAGCAGGGCAGAGCCCTGCCCTCCGGCCTCCGGCTGGTGAGAGCAGTCTGGGATGCCTGTGTTTGGGGAGGAGGAACAGGCACAGCACACAGCTGAGGATGGGGCTTCCTGAATCCCTTGGAGCCAGGCCTGCTGCACTGTCTGTGCCGGGACTGTGCCTCCGCTGTCATGCACAGCTTGGGGTGCTCAGTTCAGGTGGGCTTGTGCATCTGGCATGACAAGGAATTTAAAATGTGTTTAAGCAGGCTAAGCGGTAACTAGGATGATGTACACCTGCAAGCATCTGAGCATGTGAGCGCTATATAGTCTCATGTAGCCCAGTGTGTTTAACAAGGTGTTGGGCTGAAATTCTGAGGTTGTGTGTCTGTTCTGTGTCATGTTCGTAAGTGTGTTTGTGCCACTGGCATCTGAGACCTTCCTAGCCGTGGAGCTGCCTTTGACTGGAGGAGCTTGGCTAGAGGAGGACAGGCTTCTTCCATCTCTGAACACTTGGAATACTGTTATATCAGCGTTGTCTTGGTTTTATTACCGAGCAAAATGTCTGTGTATTTGAATCTGTGAGCCTGGGGGCAAAGGGGAGTGCAGCTTGCATCTGGATGTGAGGAGTGTTTGAGCGACTTGGCCTGTGGCTTTTGGGGCTGTAGCAATCTTAACTTGTGTGCCGGGCCATTGGCATTGCATCGGCTGTGACCATTTCTGGTCAGGGTCAGCAGACATCAAGTGGGGGATCTAGTTCTGTCCCAGAGTTTGTGCTGCTCCCAGCACTCGCCTCAGGAGCGCTGCCAGTCTGGCTGCTTTATCCATGTCCTCTCTCCCTCCTCCTCCTCCTCTAGGCATGTATCTGTGCCATTCCTCTCTGCCGTCTGCTGGGGAAGGGGATCAGTTCAGAAGGATTGTCCCGAAATGCCAGTGTTGGGGTGGGTCGGGTGATGCTGTTCTGGCTGCGGCAGCTCTGGGTGACTGCTGTTCCCACGGGTGTGGAGCCAGCGACAGAGGGGTTCGGCCACGGGGGCCTGGCTGCACCAGGAGAGTTAAGGTAGCCAAGCGTTGTCTCGGCTGCAAGCCCCGGCTGAGCTGCCAGCCCTTGTTGAGCGCCGTGGATATCGGTGGACATCTTAAAGTTGATTTATGTACAGGCAAGCCAAGAAGATTTCTTGATGTTTCTTGGGAGTGTATGAGAGAATTGACATGCGTGTTCTGCAGCCAGTGTCCATGTCTTCTACTTGTCCTGGGGATTTGAGTCAGAGGAACGCCTTTATTTGTAATTTTATTTATTTAAAAATTAGTTGGGAGCAAAAATTCTGTGGTATCAGGGGAGATATTTTGTGTTTTGTTACTTCAGTTCTAGGATAAACCCTGGCTGGTTTTGGTCACTGAATGCATTTTTAATTTTCCAGTCTGTTCTCATGCTGCTTTCCTTGATGGCTCAGCACAATGAGGGTGTCTCTGTGGATGGGAAAGCATAAAGTTCTGACTGAGAATTTCCTCAGAAATGTTCCATAAAGCAGAGGCTGTGCTGGACTGTCCTGTGTGTGTGTGCTGCAAAGCATGGCCAGCAAGCAAAAGCGCTGCTCCAGAGTGCTGTGCCGGCAGAGGTGCGATGCCAGCAGACGTGGCCCCAGTTGGCTGGAGGAGAGGGGGACAGCAGCACTGCAAACAAACCTTGTGCGTCCTGAAGCTGTGACCTGTCTCTCCTAACCCAACTGCTTGCTTTCTCGCAGCCCAGCAGCGCATGGCTCTCTTTGTGGGGGATTTCTGCTGCTGGTTCAGTAAATTAAACTACTTGATCTTCTGTCTTTGGCTTCAGGCTCTCCAAGTTTCTCTCAGCTGTCTTGACTCTGGTTCATGTTTTCACTTAACTTTTTATTTTCTCTCTCCGTTTGGGCTGGTGTTTGGCTGTGTTTGAAGGCTGCTTTGCTCATTTCACATAATGATCTGCATCCTTACTGTTTTAACCTTACCATCTCCATCTTTCTTTTGCATCCCTGTTTTTTTTTTTTTTTTTCCCCCTCTCAAGCCTGGTAACAGAGGTTACTTTACCATCATATTAATGTAGAAGACAGAAATGTTGATTCTCATCTTTTGACCTTAAGTTTTCTTGACAACTGTCATCTTACAGAATTACCTTTTAAAAATGTTGCATCTCTTGGAAATTCCTCTTCATCAAGGATGTCAGGATTTTGTACGTTGCTTTAAATGCTGATGTACAAACTCCAGCTTTGCTGTATGTTTTGGACCTGTGTCTCGTCAGAACAAATTGTTCAAGGAGCAGCTCCAACTGCCGCTTGAGCTGCTTAGTTCAGAGAGCTTCACCCGGGACCAGCTCTGATACTGCGCTCCTCGAGTGTGCAGCAACCCGCTTACCCACTTGCAGTCTCCCAGTTTAATGTGACATTTGAGGGATAGCAGGGAGCATGAGAAGTAGGTGAGATGTGGACTTGGAAAGCCCCAGCTCGTTTATTGCAGTGCCCTGCCCCGGGGCAGCTCCATGATGGTGGGTGCTTCCCAGGCACTGTGGTTTGAGCCTATGTGATCCTTCGGCACCGGTTGTGGAGTTTGCAGCGCTCCAAGCCTGTGGGTGCTGGCAGCAGGAGAGATTCCTGCCACTTCTTCTGGCCAGCTTCAGGGCTTTATTTATAGGACTTTCTCAAGTAATATCTCTGAGAGAGACACGTAAGGCCAGAATTCAACACCGTGGAGCGACTAGCCATGTGAAAGAGCCATCTTCTGAAGCAGGATTACGGAGATGGATGCTCAAGAGGGCATTTAATACCATTCTTATTAGTGACATTAATGCTGCTTTTTCCCTATTCTTGGCAGAGTACAGAATGACACGGCTGGGTTTTGGGGTGTTTTTCTCATCTGTTTGGAGTGCAGCCCTGGAGGTTGGTGCAGAAGAGGCTGGCTCACACGGGCTCCTCCAGGACCTGAAGGAGAGGAAGGCTGCGCCAGACCTGTTAGAGAACAAATGAAAATAAACCTTAGAGAACCAGGGGTTTTTTTGGTTTGTGTTTTGTTTTTTTTTTTTTTTTATAAAAATGGACTGAGTGTTGCCCAGATTATATGTAATCAATACAGAAGTTAGGCAGACCTCCCCAAGAAAAGTGTCATAACCTATAGTTCATTATGGTCTTGGCCTTTTCAGAGAAGGTTTTTGCCCAAGAAAAAGTGGCAACTTTTTTATAAAGGCCCTTCATAAGTGTTCATGTATCTGTGGGCATATCTTGGCCCTTTCTTTTGGACATGACAAATCCCAGGTGGCATCAGGCCAAGGAGAACAAATATAATCTGTCATCTGACGTGGTCTCAGCATGCTAGAATGAAGAGGTGGAACTGCACCACTGTTAGTGTTTCTCTAGAAATTCAGATGCTGCAGGCTTGTCGTTGGGTAAAGTCATGAGACAAGCATTTCATGAAAGGACAGGGACTTTGGTCCCCTGAATCATTTGCTTAGAGAAATCTGTTCCCAGCTAAGGATGCAGTAGGAAGTGCTGTGGAAAGCTGAGGCTGTTCAGTCATCGAGCAGCTGAGAGCCATGGAGTCCTGCCAAACAGCGTGAGGAGTGAGGATCATACATCAGGCTGTAGCAGGGTAAGGAATAGGTGTGGGGGCAGTGATGCTGTCTGGTATCAGCACTTCCTGGGCTTCTCCAACCCAGGCTTTCTGGCTTTCACCATAAAAGGTGCTGTTTTCTTTCATAGCTTGTGGGTGTGTAAAGTGTTTGCGAGTCCATGTGAAGTGGAAGGTGAGAAGTAAACATCTTGGGAGTGAAGTTCGAGAAAGTGTGTGTGACTGAAAGTAAATGCATTGTTCTCCTTGCAGCAGGATAATGGTGCCTGAAGTGATATGGTGTTGGGGGTTTTGTCTGAGGTAGTAATTTCGGTTTGGGAGATGAAAGGTTCTCTGTAGCCATGATCCAACGAGAGCACTGGGAGTAGCTCAGAGGGGAGAGACACCTTTGTTGAGTTATGAAAACAAAACCCACCCCAAACCCCTCAAACAACTGCACCTCCCCCAAAAAATCACACCTTCCGTTCTAGTTTTGTCCGCCCATGGAAAGGAGACACATCCTTGGCGTTAAAAGGTAATTATAGAATTTGATACCATCTGACTTCCAGTTTCAGAGTGGGTGTGCTGTGGGGCTGAAGCACTTCCAGTTCAAATGGAGCATTTTCCTGAAAGCATTTCCATCATTTTCCTCCTTGGACAGCTTGTACGGTTTGGAGGTGGATAACAGTTTTTTCAGTATTATCTCCCTTGAGTACCCTACTCACCACCGTGTTGATCCCTGGATCTTGCTTCCAATTCCCAGGCTCTGTGGTTGTCCCTGCAGTGCTGAGGCAGCAGTGTAGGGGTTTAGGAGACACACTCAGGGGGCGAGGAAAACTAGCTGTCATCTGAAGGCCAGTGCTGCTTGATCAGAGCTTCATTACAGAAGATGAGAACGTTTATAGTGAGAGTAATGCTGTGGGAATGCATGTCGTGCCTGGGGAACAGAGCTGCTGCCGGGGTGTGAGCCGTGGGCTGCCGTGCGTGTGCAGTGTGCGTGAATTCACCTTGGGTGGTTTGTCCACAACCATGATTTTCAGCTGTTGGCCCAGTTCTAGATGCAATTTTATGTATTTGTACTTGTACAAATGGAGAGGATGGATGATCCAACTCACCTGGGTACTAGTCCTGGTAGTTCAGGGAGTATATACTAGGGGGAGGGAGGGTGGTATCTACCAGCTGGATCCTAATAACTGCTCACTTTAGTCAACTTGAAGGTCTAGCACCCAGCTGTTTCTGTGGATGATGGATATGTTCTGGTGATGTTCTCCAGGCCAGCTCGTGGAGGTTATCTGTGTGTGGACACAGCAAAGCACTGCCCACCAAGAGGAGAATGGAGACCCTCTGCTCCAGGAAGGCTACATGTAAAATTAAGAGTTAATCCTAGAATCTCATCAGCTTTCCCCTTCAGCCAGGACTATGGTTGTCACCCTTTGTCTTGTAAGGGGGACCAGTGTCACTGTCCCTCCTCTTCCTCACTGTTCCCTGTAACAGTTTGAAAGATAAAAGCATCACTGAGGTTCTTGAGTAGCTCTTGGCCCATCAGAAGCACACACGTGACAATTAACATCATGTTTGTTCTGCAGCAGTCCCTTTTCTCCTGGGCAGCATCTCTTTGTGTGACACCAGCGTTCCATCTGAAACCAAGCATGTTAAAATCAAATGCTTGGACAAGTGCAGATTCTTGCATGGACCCCAAAATACTCTCAAGAGATCACAGTTCAATAGTCATCTCAAAGGTAGTGAAACCAATCCTGCAGGGCTTGAGAAAGGCTTCATTTATATATACATGTATCTATATGTGTGTCTGTATTGTGGTTGAATACCACTGTTTGTAGGTAGCTGGGCAGAAATCCCAAATAAAAAAAGCCTTTGGATAGACATTAGAAAATGGTAAATGGCACATCCAGCATTTTATTATCTGTGATAAGCTGCCGAATTGCTTTGATACATATAGATGTAATTTATTCCTCTGGACAGGGAAGTTAGCTGACTGGGCGGCTTGCTCACGTTGCAGAGCGCGCTGTGCTGCGCACCGTGCTCCATGCTGCCTTTTCCCTGTGGGAAAGTAACAAGGGACAAATGTAAAATAACTTGTAGTACTTTTGATCTTCATTACAGCTCTAAACTGATATTAAAATAGGTTATTAAAATTGCTTTCTTTTCAGTCAGTCAATCTTCAGCACTGGCTGGCTTGCAGGGCTGGGGGGCGAGGAGCTGAGTGAGGAGCTGAAGGCCGGTGGGTGAGGGCAGTGCCCAAGGCTGAGGGTAGGAAATACTTTGGATCTTGTCTCAGAAAGTACTTGTTGCTGGCATTTCCCCCCAGCTGTGTGCACAGGGCTGTGACTGCAGGAAATTCTCCTCCACCAGTCAACTTTCCAAGTCCCAGGATGCTCCGGGTGGTTTCTTCCAGTGCTCAGCTGTGCTGGGCTTTCACTTTGGGTGGATGTTCAGTCTTGGGCTTCCTTTATCATCACCCCATGAAGCTTGACCTGAGGGACATTGGCAGTGCTGGTGACGACCTTATGCACCCAGATGCGGGTTGGGGAGCACGGACAGCAGGTACCAGCAGGACGGGGTGGCACCTTGGTGCGTGGCTCCTGCCAGCATTGTCCTGTCTTCTCTTTAGGAGTCTGGCAGGGTGGAGGAGTGAGCAGCACACCTGCTCAGCTTACATGCTGTGGGCAGGTGGATGAGTTGTGTGAGAAACACCACCACCACCATGGTGAGAACAGGGACAGGAAACCTAAAAACTGTGGGGAAGGTTGGATGGCAAGAGAAGGATAAAGTTCTTGGGGTGGTAAGGGAAGAAAGCGTGTTCTGCCCTGCAGGACAGCATAGAGCCAAAGAGGTGTAGTAGGGACGTGTGGTTCCCCCGAGGCAGCAGCACTGGGTGACCTTGTGGATATGTCCCCGGCTGCAGTGACAAGCCAGGGGACTGTCCTGCCAGGCCCCGCCAGCAGCGCAGTGTGCACTCTTAGGCTTAGATGAGGAGGGCAAGGCTGTTGTGGCATTTGCAGATCTTCTGCCAGATGGAGAAGACTACTGGGTGTTAAATCCCAGGATTTACCAGTGTTTTCCTGCAGTGAAGCGTGTTACGGTGCTTGGCGGTTCTGGCCAGCCAGCTGAGACACATGGGCATGGAGGACAGGTGGGAGGGAGTATTAGCATGATCTGTACCACAGCGGGATGTGGTCAGCCCAGCAACTGTCCCTGGTCGGGAACCTGACCCTCAGGGATGGGGGAGTGGGGCTCTGGGTACCCCCGCCATGGTCACAGCCCACTCCAGCCCCAGCACAGCATCACTGAGAACCTCAGAAACAGGTCCTTCACAAACCCGGCTCCTGCTGGGTTGGCAGGGCTGTGGCAGTTAAAAGTGGAGTTACCAGTGTGGGCTCCTGCTTGGAAATGCAGACCCAGTTTGGGGTGAAAGGAAAGGGTGAGTGGACAGAAATTAAATATCCAGGCTCACGGGGTTCCCTGTCTGGCAATAGCCTGACCAGGTCAAAAGGGTTTTTAGGGAGAATGGGCTCTTAAATCCTCCCCTGATCTCCAAAGGGCTTTTGAGTTGGTGCTGTGGAAGTAATAGCACAGGCAAATTGGTGACAGGAAAGGATGCGGGTGCCGGTGTCAGCAAGGCTGGGAGTGTGGCAGGAGCAGATCCGTAGGTGAATGCACGGGCACTGAGGATCCCCTTCCACACCGTGCCAGCTCCAGCCATGGACTTTTTGGCTGAGCACCATGCAATGACCGGGCTGCACTTTCAAGGTTAGATGGATGCAGAGTGGGCACAGGCCATGCTCCATGGTGCGACCCAATGTGCAGGCAGTGGTGACCAGCAGGAGCTTGGCTTCAGGAGTTTTTCCAGATCCAAGCCAGTGCAGACCTACCCAGGACCAGTGGTTCCATCATGGTGGAGATCACCATTTGTTTTTCATAGAGGGCCTTTGCTTAAAGGCAGCATGTTTTCCCCAGCGCTGCCTTGGACTCTGTGGTGAATTGTTGTATTTACTGAAGATGACAGCAGGCTTTCTCTGAAGCATGGTGGCCTTCAAGTTTCTAGAAGGCTTCTGTGATGAAACTGCCATGACTTGGGTTGCTCTTTGCTTCTGTGGGTAGAAAGCAGTAGGAACACCTCATTCCTGGAGCTCTCCCCCATCCATAGCTTCTCCTTTTCCTCAGGCTCCTAGCGGGTTTTGGTCTTGTCTCGGGGGATTTCAGTACTGTGGCTTCCTGTTGGTTGTGCCAGTGTCCCCTATAGGACAGTGTGTCCTGCTCCAGGACTGAGATTTCTGAAGCAAAGAAGATACTTTGCAAACAGGATAAGGTTAGCATCTCTCCTGGGAAGAGGTAATCGGTGATCTGCATTGTTGCATTTTAAAAATACAAATAAAGGAGAGTGACTATGCTTTATTCCTCCTTTATTTCCCACTTCACAGGATGATGAACGTCCATCATAGCAGCTCATTCCTTTGTGCTAACGCACGACAGCTTTTAGGCAGTAACACGACCTTGCTGTAGTAGCTTGTTCCCTATAGATCGGCTGCCAGTACTTTTGCATTAGGGATTTGTCGACCTCCCCTATCCTGAGGCTCCTCATGAGTTATGAGGGACTGGGGAAGTATTTGGGGAGCCTACAAGAGAGGGTTCCCTGTCTTGGGCTACTCATGGAGTAGCCTGTACCCTCCCGCTGTGCCACCTGAGCTCAGGGGACACTTGGCACGCTGCTCCTGCCTAGCCCTTGTTTGTCTTGTTGCACTGCCGAATGAAGTTGTGTTCCTGGTATTGTTTGCTCTTGTCACTGTTCAACACAAAAAAGATTTATTTTTTTTTTTTTAAGGGGACTGAAAAGGAAGCTGGGGTTTTCAGAGTAGCATGTTGCTTTCAGCTGTCTTCCCTTATATAGACACAACCTCTGTACCTGCCTGCTTGGTGTGAAGATTGCCGCAGCTGGTGCGAGAAGGGGATATGAAAGAGCAGCACTGGGACTGGGTGCACAAAGAGGAACTGCCCTGTCTGCTAGCTTTTTGTGTACCCCCACCCTGTGCACCCCACCAGGAGCTGGATGTAGACACACAGCCCGTCCAGCAGCTGCAGCCAGGTCCTGGCTCCCCCCAGCTGCCTCCTGTGCACAGATAATAACACACGTGTGCAAATGGGTCTCATGCAACCCCATGCCTTGATGGTCTTAGCAGTTGACCAGGACCCCCAGACGCTGGTGGTGTCTCACTCTGGAGCATACATGCACCTGTGTCCTCAACCATGTTGGCTGGTCTGACTTGCTACTGTGTCTGGTGCTGGGCACCCCAGTTCAGGAGAGACAGGGAACTACTGGAGAGGGGCCAGCAGAGGCTACCAAGATGAGGAGGGGACTGAAGCATCTCCCTTCTGAGGAAAGGCTGAGAGAGCTGGGCATGTTTCACTTGGGGAAGACCAAGAGGGGATCTTGTCAATGTCTACAAACACCTTAAGGACGAGTGCCAAGAGGACGGGCCAGGCTCTTTTCAGGGGTGCCCAGTGACACGACAAGGGGCAACGGGCACAAACTGCAGCACAGGGAGCTCCACCTGAATATGAGGGAGAACTTCTTTACTGTGAGGGTGACAGAGCATGGGACCAGGCTGCCCAGAGAGGCTGTGGGGTCTCCTTCTCTGGGAACATTCAAAATCTGCCTGGATGTGACTGTGCAGCCTGCTCTGGGAGAGAGAACCTGCTTTAGCAGGGGCTGGACTAGGAGATCTCCAGAGGTTCCTTCCAACCCGAATATCCTGTGATCTTTGCTCATGCCAGCATACGAGCTGTCACTTGTGGTGAGAGCTTGGCCTGTCACTCATGGCCTGACTCCAGCTGCTGGCACCTGAATGCCCATGTGTGCACAACAGAAATCCCCACCTGGGAAGGGGGGTGCAATAGGGTGTATAAGAGGGCAGAAGGGGCTGTACTGGTTGGGCACCGGGCAAGCCGTTGCTCACCAGCAGCTGGCCCCTTTTGCCTCCTCATCCCCATTTCCCCACGTTCCCTCCTCCCTAGACCTTCTGGCAGCTCCCTTTCCTCTCTGTAAGCCCTCCAAATGCTCCCCACCAAATGAGAGCATCTGCCTCTGTACCCCATGGCATGTCCTGCAGCCCTGGGCCAGGCTCCCCATCCCTGGCTGGTTTACGGGGCTTACAGTGGTGAGATATTTGAGTCCATGTTTTAAGAGACAATTTAGGGATTTAGTCTGTTGTCTTCCTCAAGGTGTTTTGTTTGTGGATCTCAAAATGTCATTGCAAATGCCAAGTCTCTCCCCTAGGATCCAGGGCGATCTGCTGCCTCTTTGGCGTTGCCTTGGGTTCAGGAAGGGTCCAGGGCCATGAAGGTGCCAAGTGTGATGGAGAGAAGAGTTCTGCGGAGCTGAGTGTTCAGGCAGCCATGCACATTGTTGTACGGGGCATTCCCGTGATAACCTGAAATAAGTTCTCTTGAACCATTTAAAGCTTGACTGAAAAAAAGCCACAGTAAAAGGCTTGTGTGTCACCTCTGTCTAAAGCCACAGGAGAATATAGCAATCTACTTTCTTTGTTGTTTTTCCCTTCAGTTGCACTGACAGAGGGGACTGTGCAATGCTTTACTGGAGGCAGCGGAGGATCCCAGCATCCCTGCATACGAGTCTCCTGCTCCCTGACTTGTGGCAGCGTCTCAGAAATAAGCATTCAGCAGTGCAGCAGTCAGTGCCGCTTCTGAAGTGTCAGCCAGTGAAGGCTTTGCCCGTGTGGCTGTGGGTAACCCTAAATCCCCTGCCTAACTCTGACTTGGGGGGTGGTGGTGCTGCAGCTCCTGCTGTGTGGCGGGATGGACAGGCCAAGCAGAAAGCACCCGGAGAGGCTAGATGGAGAGCTGGTGCACTTGAGTGAATGCATTGTGAAGAAGGGGCTCCAACCGAACGCGTGCCGTGCTGTGCCCCCGCCGGGGCTGCTCCTTGCCCTGGCAGGCAGCCGTTTCCTTTCTGTTTTGGGAGGAGAGCTGTCTTCACGGTGGCTTCGTGCAGCACGGGTTTTATTTCACTTGCCAATACTGTTGCGTGCGCTGTGACACTGCTCGCTCTTAATTTGCTGGTTTTAGCTTCTGTCTTCGGCTGTGGATGCTTCCCTGGTGCTGCTGGGAGTGCCTGGCTCGTGCACCCGGCAGCCTGGCCGGCATTGGCCTGCTGCAGCAGAGGGACAGCTTGTGCCTCCCTGGGGAGCTGCGGGATGCTCTGCCGGCCCGCTCACAGCTGCTGCCCCCCTCCCTGCCTTCAGCCCTGCTCTGCTGCAGTTTTTATCAGGGCAGTCCAACCCCTGCATCTACTTAAAATCAATTCCGTCAGTTTGAGAGATTGGGGAACATAATTTTTTACCAAGCTGCAGCTTTTAAAGGGTGACGTGACTCGAGGTCTGGCTTCTCCAGCTCTGGGAGAAGCCATCCAGCGCAGGAGTTGCTGATGCTGTGGGCAGGAGCCAGGTGTGGGATGCAGGAGGGTGGTGAGGCTGGGGCTGGGCTCCGAGCTGATGCTCAGGCCAGTTCCTGCCCAAGAGAAGCAGCATAGCAGTCAGCCTTCGGGGTGAGCAGAGGTGGTTTTCACAGTCCCTCAAAACTGCCATTTCCTTCTGACACATTGCGTGTGTCTGTCTGCGGCCGGGTGTGCGGCACTCCTGTCAGTTAAGCAGTGCTGTCTTGATGAAGGGTTAATGTGGGACTACGATGTGGTTGGTTTGTAGTTTTATTTCATTTTGTTGTTGGGTTTTCTTTTTTCTTTGGTTATTTTTTTTTCTTGTAGCATGAATGTTTCGCTCTGGTTTTCTTTTCCCCTTGTTGTATTAAGGACAAAAGTTATTTTTCCACTCACTGTTCTTTTTGCTTAGTCCCTCAGAGTCAGTCTGGCTGTGTTTGCTGTGGTTTCCTCCACACACCCATCAGCGCTGCTGATGGTGAGATGCTCCAGGCTGTGAGCATTCGGCTACAGCTGAAGCAGGGCAGCAGGCTGGCTGCTCTGGGGAAGTGTCCTGCAGGGTCTGTACTGTGCACATAGTCTTCATTTTCTGTGTGGCCTTGAGGAAGGCATGTAATGCACCCATTCAGCTCAGCACGAGGTTGTGGCTACTACCCACGGGTGAGGGAAGTCCAAAATGTGTGTGAGTGCCTGTAGGCAGCCCTTGTGTGAGGATGAGGCTGTGCTGCTTTGGCCAGGGCTGCCCAGTCAGACCCCAAACTGCGACTGAGTAATTCAGACCAAAATGGGAATTCTTGGGGTCTTGGAAACTGCTGCATCTCACATTGCTGTGCGTACTTGGGTGCCATTGATTACCTGGTCTGGCAGCCTTGCCTGTCACCTTAGGTTTGGGAAGCACCGGGAGCCATGCTGGTGCACAGACACTGATGTGGCTGCTGGTAGCCTCATCCCCAGGGGAGCACGCTGTCCTTCCCACCGGCAGCTGGCCTGAGAGCGTTTCCTGTTGCAGCCCTCCCTTTTTCTTTCACTGAAATCATTTGCAACGAGGTTATTTTGCTTGGCTCTGCTGCTTTGTCTCAGCCCATGAGGGCTTTGGGGTTCTTGGAATTTTCCAAGCGCCAGGGTGGCTGGAAGAGAGCTCCCCTGGCCCCATGGTGTCTGCAAACAGAGGGTGAGCTCCCATGAATCTCAAATTGGGAGTGTCATTGTACACCACCCCAAAAGCAAAAACCTGTCTCCTTGCCCTGGCATCAGGCAAAATGAGGATGAGGAAGGGGCTCTGGAGCAGGGGCAGAGTGGGAAGATCGCTCACTGCTCTTGGATCACTTCCCAGAAGTGCTTGCTGGAAAATGCAGGCTCCCCTCCCTGGGTCTGGACGGAGGGATGGGGAGGCAGTGGGCTCGTCCGAGCTCCTGCTCCAGCCTGGACTGACTGCTGCCGTGGCTCGGTGGGCTGCGTGTGGGGTTTGAGTAACCTCAGTGAGTGGGCAGCAGGCTCTGTAGGCTTTTGGGTGGACAACACGTGCAGCCTCCAGCCCAAATGCTTGCTTTGCTGATAGTACTAAAAAGCTGCTGTGTTAAAGGAGATTCTCAGTCTCACTGAGCTTTTCTTTTAACCTCTTCCATCTCCTTATCTAGCCTGCGCTGTTTCTCAGAGTTGGGTGCCAGGGAGGAGGTGTGGAAAGCATCCTTCCCGGCAGATCCAGGGCCTGGTACAGGCAGTATGCGGGGGAAAGAGGGGAGCTGGGGTGGCCCTGATGCTCTGGCGTTGTGGTCTGAGCAGAGGGGAGCCCTGGGGACAGTGCTGATCGATGGAGCTTGGGGTGAGAGCCTGGGGAGTGGGAGTACTCTCAGGAGGAGGAGGCTTGGTGTGGTCCCCCTGAAGCAACCACGTAACCTGGAGACAGCCAGCAAGATCCCCCCAGTGCGGAGGCCATCCCTCTGCAGCACTGCTGCTGCGGTGGCCACTGCTTGTAAACCTGGCTGTATGGAGATTCCTCTTTGCACAGCAACGTTCAGATGTGTCTGAGGAAACCTGCCTGCAAACTCTTGTCTGTTCCTGTGTGATAGGAGGTGTTTCTGTGCTGTGATGGTCACAAAATAAACACCAGAGCCCAGCTGGGCACTGGGAATGAGGCGGTGATGGGGCAGAGGGTCTGTTTCAAGGAGCTGCTATGGAGGTTTTCCTCCCCATGCAGTTTCTCAACTTAATCTCTTATTTTAGGCAGATTCGGTTTTGATTTGGCCATTTTTGCCACTGGTGATATTCCAGCTGATGAAAATATTCTCTGTAATAGGACTCTTGGCCCCTCCAGGGTGAGAATCTCCTTATAAACAGCCAAAATGCTTGAACATGGGGATTTTGATTGTCGTGATCTAAATCCTGCTGTGGCCTGTCTCTACTGGAATCGTCTTGGGGACAATTTATTTTCCTCAAGTCTCTTGGGATATATGGTGAAATCTGATCTAGGGGAGCAAATGTAAGAGGGTTTGCCAGTGGTGATGGTCGGGTATGTTGCAGCTGCTCGGAGTCAGCTGAGCACATTTCCCATTCCCCATGATTTTTGGACCAAGTTTTGTGCAGTGCTGGGTGTTGTGAATCCCAGTCCTGTGCAGGCATGTGAACTCCCTGCTCCCTCTCTGGCCCAGTGTTGCTGCAGGTGCACAGAGCAGCGCTGCCTGCCCCTGTGCATGGCAGGTCTGCCTGTGGGATTTGTCTCCCAGCCCCGTGTGCCCACGCACATCTTGTTTCTATGGGTTGGATTAAAAAAAGCTTCATGTCTGTCACCGTAAGCTTACCTGGTTGCTGGAAAGTTTGGTTTTTGCGCTGTGATAAAGCTTAGGAAAGCGTTTGAGGGGCTTTCTGGAACTTGCTTTTTTCTGGGAGCAAAGGGTCTCAACAGCCCCTTTCTGCAGTTAAAGTACAAGCTGTTGGGAGGGCAGGTGTGCAACCACGGCTTGGGCTCTCTCCTGAGAGAAAAGGACAATAAAATGCCACAATAAAATTCCTTTCTCATGTTATTTGCCATAGACTCATGGCCACCCAAAGGTTTTAAATGAAGGGCTGGGGAGCCTGAGGTTGTGCCCAAGGCCAGGGTTAGGGTGGCACTCTGTACTGATGGCTTTCCCTGGCTGGCCAGCCTCCCGTGGCAGGGAGTGGGGGCTCGCAGCTCTGCCCTGGGGCTTGGGTTGGGAGCTGGGGGTTGGCATGGGCTGCAGGCAGTGTGTCCTGGCTGCTGCTCCTGTACACCAGGGTTCTCCATGGAAGCAGTGTAACGACGGGGACTTGGGCATCTAGGCACCGACAGGCCCTTGGCTCACGCCCTGTGTTGCAGCAGGTTGCAGCAGCCCTTGGGAGCTGGCTCAGCACGGATGGATGGTGTTGGCGTTTGCAGGCTGCAGGGGAGGCAAGGCATCCTTTGGACTCCTTGGAAGCTGCCAGCGTGGATCTTGAGCACAGTTGGGCAGCCCAGATTGTGGACTAAGTGTAGTAATTTTTCATTGACGGGGCATTACTAAAAATGGGAAGAAGCTGTACAGAACTCTGTGCCCAGAGCTCTCCTTGCCCATCTAAGCTGCGAGAGTTTGTAACAGTGACCTAAGGCCACCAATGGCTCAGATAATTGGCATTATAGTATGTGTAGGAGGGATGCTGCCAAGTAGTTCAGGCTTGCATATAATTTGATGGCAAAACTGCTGTAACTTAAAAATTTGAGATTAATTATTTCTGTGAATTTAGGCATTGCATTGGTGAGTTAAGAGACTGTGATCACTTTTTTCCTTTTTGAAAATAAGCTCAGTTTGGATAGACTGGAACCTAGATTGTACTTCACTAACAGGACAAAAAGTCCTTAACTAACAGCTGATTGTGTGCCTGATGCTGCTGGAGACAGGATAGTAACTCTGTGTCCTCGAGTGTTCACAATGCTTTATAAAGCTTGGGTGAAAGGGGAGTTCAGAAGATACTACTTGCTTTGTTTTGCATTTAGTTGCCCTCATGGAAATCTTTGTCTTCAGGGGTGGAACAGGCTTAGTGAAGAGAAACGGATGAAAAACTTGTTAACGTGGGAATGTCCAGAGGGATTCGTGGGAGCAGAGCAACTGAGGTGACAAGTCCTGGAGCTGCAAGGGAAGATGGTGGCCTTGAAGTGAGGTAGGAGATCTGGAAGCAAGGACCAAGGTCTTGCCTGGCCTGCATGGTCACGGCATCTTCGGGTGCTGAGGGAACCCTGAAGGTCTTCAAGACTTTTCAATACTGGCATTAGCCATACTTTTTTTATAGTTAAGAAATGGGTTGCCAGACAGACTGTAGCTTAGCCACAGCTGTAGGACCACAGAGAATTCAGTTAGGTCCGGAGGAAGTATGCTGCCGACTTCGATCCATTGCAGTGCATGCATGCACCGTCTGGTGAGCAGCCCTGCTCGCTGCCAGCATTGCCGTGCACAGTGGGATGCTGTGGGAAAGAGGACAGGCATAGTGATGAGTTGGATCATGGAGGTGTTCAGAGTGTGCTGTCCATATAGCAGTTTGTTGCTTAATTTTTCCAGCAAAACAGCAGTGAGGATACATGATTGCTGTTTCAAGTCTGAGCAGTTATTGCAAGGCTCAAAACTCAACTTGCGTGGCTGTAGGCAGTGAGCAAGCTGCAGGGCAGACATCTTAGCAAATTGCACTTCTGCTTCAGCTAAATTTCCCCTCTGCTCTTTACAGGATGGGGATTTCATCTCTGCCTGAACTGTCACCCATTGGAGCAGTGTTTTATTTCCATATTCTTAAAGAGTTCAGTTCTCACAAGTAGAAGATGTGGCCCTTGGCTTGGAGTCCAGGGGTTCGTGCCCATCCTTACACACTGTGCTGAGGCTGGTCTGGGTCTTCCTGCCTTAAGCAATGAAAAAGCAACATTACAGCTGTTCCCTGAGCTTTGGGGTCATGTGTGGCAGTGTGGTACAGGCTGCCGCAGAGGTATGATCCGCTTGGGTGCGAGCCCTGCCAGCTGTTGTGCATGGGTGCAGAGCTGCATGGCAGAAGCTCTTGGTGCTGAACTGGCTGTGGGGATTTCTTTGGGGGAAGCCCAGCTTTTGTCCTGGTTCAGTGAAAGACGCAAGAGATGCCCGCAACCCCGAGGGCAGCTGGGACTCTTGCGAAGCACGACATCACCTCTGAGCATCTGCCAGGCCAGTGTTTGCACTGAGCCGCTTTCCTGTCCCCTCTCTTGATGGTGTATTGGCTTCACAGTCATTCTTCCAAACTCAGCGGGCAGGTCTTAATCTGTTAAGACCTTTTTTACTCCTCTTAGGCTTTCCTGTCTTCTCTTGCCCTCAAAATCAATTCTGAATTATCTTAGGATTTCATTTGAGTTCTCTGAGGAGATGGGGCATTTTAGGCTTGTGGAGATGGGGGACCTCCTCAAGCCACATGGAAACTCTTCTAGCCTTGTCCTCTGCTCTCCAGGAGCAAATTTTTGGGAGGCACCCAGTTTTGCAGGTGTGGCCAGAGACAGGCAGCCAGACCAGGAATGAATGACTTGCTCAGCTGCCTGCCCTGTGCCTCAGGTCTGTTGGTTCTGGGTGGAGGAGGAGAATTTTGTTTCCTGTTGGTAAGAATTAGATTGAATGGTGTTACCCTGCCTTACCCATCAGTGTGTCTCCCACACTAATGGGGATGATGCACATGCTTCAGATTGCCTAGGAGCTTCTCCCCTGGGGCTGGAATCAGTCATTCTGCTAGTCTGGAGTCTGTGAAGAGGGGAGGCTGTTCCTGCTGGGATCACTGGGATCCACTGTGCTGGTTGAGCATGGGGCATGCCTTTTGATTTCCCCAAGCAGAGAGCAGTCACCATCTACAGGATTGCTGGCCAGTGTCTGGGATAAAGCTGGGAAGAGCTGCATGCCCTGCTGCTCTTGAGGAGCTGGCCCAGAGGTGCTGGTCCCTGCTTCTGGTGTAGCCGGAGCTGAGTGGCACCAGCGGCTCTGACCTGGCAGGCGGGTCAGGTTGGGACCAGTTCTGGGGAAAGACACCCGTAGGGCGCACTTGGTGTGGTGCTGTTGTCCTTCCCTCTCAGCTCCGGTGACCTCAGAAGGCACCCCTGCCTCTTAAAGGCTTTCTAGGTAATCCCTTCTGTGTGGAGGATGAGGCTGTGTACATAACACTAGCTGGGTTTGGGAGGACCCAGGACTTGCAAGCCCCACTTGCGTGTTGGTGATGTCCGTAGGTAGCTGGTAGCAGAAGCTGCTGGAGACACGTTAATCCTGGTAATCTTCCTCACAGGGCTCAGGGCTGGCTGGCACACTGCAGTGCTTGGATTTGCCTGCTGCAGCAGCCGTTTCCCTGCTTGTCTGCTAATTACAAAGGGATTAAAGGTGGTGAGCTGCCTGCTGCTCCTGAGCTGCGAGGGGCAGACCGCCAGTCCAGGTGCATGCCTCTCTGCTGCATCCCATCCCTGGCAGGGTGTTTGTGGGGTCAAGGGAACAGCAATCCTGCAGTCTTGATCCCAGGAAGAGTAGGGTTCCTCTCCCAGAGGGGCACTGCACCTAGGCTGCACAGTCAGCCCGGCTGGGTCAGCTCTGGGGACAGGGGGCTGCTGCCTCCGGGAGGGCTTTACCCACTTCAGAAAGCGCGTGGTTTGCTGGGAAACTGTGGAGGTGGAAGTTGAAGGCTCAAAGTGGGGCTGTTAATTCTCCGTCCTAGAGCAGTCTGTAGTCGATGGTGTTCTCAGTTCTCGTTAGCATCAGCCCCTTTGTCCTCAGGTTGGGCTGCCTGGCTCATCCCAAGAGGTTCCTGCAGGAACAGCTCTGCTTCTCTTCTCCTTAGCCCTCCGCTCTGCCCCAGCTCCCTTATTCCTGCTGCCCAGCTGGCGCTGGCAGCCCCTGGGTGAGTTAACCCCCGAGGCAGGTCCTCCTTCACGAGGTGCTCCTTCTGCCTGCACACGGGGCTGGTAGCCTGGGCTTAAGGCTGGCGGCGTGGGCATTTCGGGCAAGCTGCTGAGCCGCCGCCTGTTCTTCTGCCCTTGCCAGTGAGCTGCTGTTCTGCTCCTTGCACCCTGCCCCAGCAGGAGGCCCCTCGGGAAGGGTTTGCACTGCACAGAAAGTCTGTGTTTCGGAGCTTCGGAAGAGGAGCCGTGAAGCAGATGGCTGTGTTGCTTGTGGGTCTGTGCTGAAGCAGCAGAGCTAGGTGATTCCTCAGCTTTCCATCCCCTCCCCATGGACAGAATCACAGAATGGTTGAGGTCGGAAGGGGCCTCTGGAGATCTCCTAGTCCAGCCCCTGCTAAAGCAGGTTCTCTCTCCCAGAGCAGGCTGCACAGTCACATCCAGGCAGATTTTGAATGTTCCCAGAGAAGGAGACCCCACAGCCTCTCTGGGCAGCCTGGTCCCATGCTCTGTCACCCTCACAGTAAAGAAGTTCTCCCTCATATTCAGGTGGAGCTCCCTGTGCTGCAGTTTGTGCCCGTTGCCCCTTGTCGTGTCACTGGGCACCCCTGAAAAGAGCCTGGCCCGTCCTCTTGGCACTCGTCCTTAAGGTGTTTGTAGACATTGACAAGATCCCCTCTTGGTCTTCTCCATGTGAAACATGCCCAGCTCTCTCAGCCTTTCCTTATCAGGGAGATACTCCAGTCCAGTGGGACAATGAGAGTTGTGTCCTTGTTAGTTGTGGCACTCTGGTGATGATCGGTGTGCAGAGTATCGCGACATCTCTTAGCTAGTGCAGTTCTCAGTGTGGGAAGAGGAGGAAGAGAAAGGAAGGTGTGGGGCATGATTGTCATTACCAGGCTGGAGAAGATGGGGGAAGAACTGGATCCATCTGAAATAAATTCCATTTTAAGGAAGACCACAGTCCTGGGTTGCTCCCCTCTAGGCTGGCTGGTGGCAGGTGAGTTCCTGCATGCCCTGCAGCAGATGCTATGGGATGGTGCTTCCCCTCCCTTCTTCAGCAAGGCAGGCGGGTGTCTGTCACATCCCGGTCTCCTCTTAGCGCTTGGCCTGAGCACTGACTTTGCAGACCCCGGCCTTTGCTGCTTGTAAGTGCTGTAACTTGAAACAGTCCTGCAAGCAATCTCAGCTGGTCTGTTGGTCTGCAGTTGCTGTGCTGGCCAGCAGCAGGATGGTTCTCCACCACTGCCACCTGCTTGTCCACCTGCAGCAGCCTCAGCCTATGCAGCCCATGAGCACCTGCTGCCTTAACCATGCTCCAGACCTTCTGACCCAAAATAACTTGCCATTCCCCACCAGGCGTTTGCAGAGGAGTTTGGTGGGAGACTGTATTGGACTTGTGCAGATTATGGCTGTTTGAGAGTTCACCTTGCGCCACCTGGCCAGGTTATTTTCTTATTCGAGTGCTGATTGGAGTTGGAGAGCTGATGGAGGATCTCTGCAAGGCTGCCTCATACAATGGCTCCAGGGCTGGCAAAACGCCGCTGGCTGCACTGAGCACGGTGATCTCTGGAAGAGCCTTTGTGACTGCACCACGGAGCTCTGGCTTCCCAATGGCAGTTCCTGCTGTGGATGTTCAGCAGGGCCAGTCAGTCGTCCACAAGTTGTGCCAGAAAAGTGAGTATGCTAATGGCAGTGCTTTCTAGCAGGGTTAGTAACATTTTTATAAGAACATTGCCTCCCATTTCAAGACTCAGTGCAAGTTGCTTTGTTAGTACCAGCACTGCCAGCTCACTGGCTGAGGCACCTGGGGACACTAACCTTGATTCTGGTTTCTGTATCGTGTATCTGGGCAGTTCTTGGTGTTGTCACTCACAGCGTGGTTTTTCTGCTCTGAAGGTGCCGTGCTCCCTAGCCTGACAGCAGCTCTGACCCCCTCGTTCCTCCCTGCAGCCGCCTCCTGCACGGGGCACTGCGAACAAAAGCTCCTTCTGCTGCTGTGGGAGGTGTTGATCCTGGCAAACTCTGGATGTAAATGATCTCTGTAGGGTCGAGACAAGCTGAGCTAGTGCTCAGATCATTCTTCTTTTTTTCCTGGCATGCTTGAAAAAGGAGGGACATCGGGTATTCATGTGTGAGAGGCAGTGAAGAACATTTCAATCTCTTTGGGTTTTGATCTTCTTTGATTTTTTTCCCCTCTGTCCTTGTCTGCTTTACAGTGTATTGCCCAGCGGGATGGACAGTGTGCCCTTAAGACAGGAGAGGTGCTGGCATTTGGTCATTTTGTCCTGAAACTTGGAGGTAGTTTCATTCTCTGCTGTGCACGTGTGGCTGTATCTTGCTCCCACTATCCCTTTGCATCTCTTTGCCAGTTGGGATTTCCATGTATTTGTCACTGCAGTTTCCCAACAAACCAGCTGTTGGGAGCAGGGAATACAGAAGCAGTGGCTGGAGCATGCAACAGGGATTTGTGTTTATGGTGTTTACAAGGGATAACTGAGCCTGGCAGCTGAAGGTGGCTGGCGGTGGCCCCCTGGGGAGAGGGGAGTTGAGTGAGCGCAGGCTGGCATGTCCTTACCTGCATGACCTGGCCCTGATGGGTGCATTGGCCCCATGTCCTCAGCTCGCTTTTCCATCTCCAAGCTGGCTGTGGCTGCAGCTGGGGGTCCCCATCCTCAGTGCTTCTGTCAGGGTGACTTTTAAATGCACCGTGCTTTGTCCCAACTTGGTTGGTCTTTCTTTTGGCCTTCTGTGTGCCTTTTCATTCAGATCTGTGAAATGTGTTGGAAATGAGATTACAAGGAGATTATATCTAACAAAAAAAATGCTCTGAACTTATTAGAGAAGGGACTGAAATGCACTGACTGAAGAAGAGGCAGTAATTAACGAGCGGTTTTGGCAGACGGTGATGCTTGCCTGGAGATGGCCACGGGATGGGCTGTGGGGGTTCAGCAGAAGGGCGCCTGCAATCCAGAGGCTTCTGGTGAGGGGCAGGTCCTGCTGCTCCATAGGCATGGGGCATGTTTGGCTCATTTCTCAGTCCTTGGGGTTAAACAAACCCTCCGCTGGCTTTGATGATAGAAAGATGTAGAAGTGTCTTGATCAGTGCGTCAAGTCTGTGATCTGTGTGGTGATGCTTCACCACTGACTGCATGCTTCTGGAGAGCATCAGGGAGTGGAATAAAGCAGATTTGTCTCAAAACACAAAGTCAAGAATGATCTAGTGCAATGGGAGAAGCCTGTGCTTAGGTCAGAGTTCAGAACAGTGAAAATTCATCACTGTACGTGACGCTGAGCAGGGCTGACCTACCACTGGAAAGCGTGGTGCTGACAGGCGTTTTGGTGGGGAAAGCCCGGCGTGCCGTAAACCCCGCTCCGCAGTTGTGAGCTTCCTGTAAGCTCCTGCTCTTGGTGAGGAGAGTGAGCAGTGCCTGCTGGGCTGGCGGGGAGACGAGCTGCCCTTGACCTCTGCTCCTGCACTTTGCGTGCAGGAGCTCGCAGCCTCCATCAGGGAGGGCTGGGGCAGCATGGGCAGTGCTGCAGGTGGGTGAGACACTGCGGGAATGTACCTGTCCCCTCTTGCTCTGACCGGTGTTCATAGCAGGCTGCCCCTCGCTGAGCAGGGGTAGCAGTGGGGGGTCAGGGCAGCTCCTGCCCTTGTCCCATCCGTCGTTGCCTGTGGCGTGCCTCAAAAGGGGCCCAGTGTGACACGAGGGCTGTTCTCACTTGCTGTTCATGTTGCTGTTCCTGCTGCCCACTGCCTGCAACAGGAGTTTTCCTTCTGGCAGTGTTACTTGTCTGGCCCACAGCACTCAGCTGCCCCGTTCTTATCTAGGTCCTGATCCCTGTGCTGCTGGGCGCTGGGAGCTGAACACCACTGGCATTGGCTGCAGCAGCAGGATGGTTTCGGTGGTCGTTTCCACCATGGTGCTGGGAGAAGGTGTGGACCTCAGGGCAGGTCACTGGCTGCATGTCCAAGGCAGTGCACAGGGATTCATGGAGGATTTCGGGAAGTGAGGGCTGCTTCAGGTTTAGGATCGCACTGAAGCAAGAGTGTGGAGGGGTTCATGCCAGGGCCATCCCGCAAGTGCTTGGGCACTGCTGCCCGTCAGGTTCTGCTTTCAGGGTGGTGTGGGTTTGCCCGGGAGCAGGGTGCAGCTCAGCGCCTCTTGTCAGCCAGCTGCTGCAGGCTGATGTACACTCCCCATCGGGTGTTTGGGAACCTCAGAGGCTGCTTTCAGCTTTTCCTCTGCAGGCTGAGAGCTACGCTGGAAGCGCATCCCTGCAGGAAGCCAGTGCTAGTGTCCCAGGAGAAGGAGCATGGTGGCCATCCCTGCCAGGCACTGGGAGGTGATGGTGTGGAGCCTCTCCCAGAGCCTGTGCTATCCAGCAAGCCTCAGGTGCAACAGGGCATGTGTGACCCACGCGGACGGGACTGGCTGGTGGTCAGTGTTACGGCACTCAGCTGTCTGGTGCTGAGCTGAGCAGGATGTGCTCCTCCTTTCTGGAGCCACCTTGTAGGGACTAAAGCTCTGTCCTGGGGTGGCTGTTGTACTTGTGGCACCTTTTGTGCCCCAGCAGCACGTACTGTCTGCCCCGGTGCAAGTGTGAGGAGCTGCAGCAGGATCCTCAGGGCTGCTTTGTGCCGGAGCCAGTGATGGAGCTGTGCTCACTCCCACTGGGGATGCAGCCCTGTTAGAAGGAGCTCGGCAGCAAGGGTGGAAAGCAAACAGACCTCAGTCAAATGTGAAGCGGGGATTCTTGTGATGAGTGGGAAACCTGTAATGCCTGTGTCGTAGTGTTCATCACAGACGCGTGGCTGGGGGTTATCTAACACCGAGTTTTGAACTGGGCTGAAGCACTTGGGCGTTCTTTGTTAAAACTTCAAATTTGCTTTCTGGTGCTGGATTACTACTGCCAGTGATGTGCTTTGATGCCATAGAGCTGTGATCCAGGCTGAGGACGTGGCATGTCGGCACACCTGCCAATACCCCACACAGCTCAGCAGCGCTGTGCAGCGTTTTGGGATATGCATGGCTCCCGTGCAGTTTTTGAGGTGACTGTGCTGCTTTCTGTGATTCTTCCCAGGACCTCTGTGCACAGTGGGCCGGAGTGCTGGAAAGGCCCTGCTGCCAGCAGGGCTGTAAGGTCCTATAGCTGAAGACTGAACATAATGGTGGGTCACAGAGGCGCAGTGTGTGCCCACGGCTGGCCCGTGAGCTGGGGTGTGCCCAGCTGCCATGTCCCGTCTGCACGGCCAGAGCTGGTTTGTGGAGGGACTGGTCGGTCCCTGCTGGCACTGCTGGGCTGTGACGGGGCAGGAGGAGCCATCGGCAGAGCACGTGCTGTTTTTAGGTCTTGGGTAAATGTTGGTGGTGTGGCCCTGTAATTATTGGGACAGGGTGCCAGTGGAGCCGGCTGATAGCTCCCCTGGGAGGTAACTGGAATTTGGCATCAGGTAAAAATAGAACAGGTTCCTCCCCAAAACACTTTTAGCAGCTCTCCTCTCACCCCGCCACGTGCCCGTGGAGCTGTGCGTGGGCTGCGCTGTTTGCTCTGCGCCTGTGGGTGATGGCTGGGGATTGTCACAGTGCTGCTCGGCAGGACAGCTCTGCTGGCTGCGGCTGGGCTGGCCGGGCGGGTGCTACGTCCCAGCCCTGTGACAGCACAAAGGGAGGGATGATAAAACTGGGGCAGGGGAAACCAGCTCTGTCTCTGCATCCAAATGCAGTCACTTGCTAGTGCAGAGCTCCCAATGGGTGCTGGGTCCCCTCCTCCCAGGAGGGTTTGAACAGCAGCACCTGCCATGGGTGCTGCACCAGCCACAGCGCTCAGTGCCATCCCATTTAGCCCAGCAAGGCATTATTTTTGCTGCAGGGTGAAAGTCTGGGCTGTGGGGATAATGATGGGCACATCCTGTGCCATGAGCCTGCTCCTCTGGCTGAGCTGGGGATGTGGTCACAGCCAGGGTTGCTGCCTGGCTGCTCAGCTTAGCCTGAGCCCTGGACTGCATCCAAACGCCACCTCCATTCTTCGGAGGTTAACCTTTGGTTAATTGTGGAATCTAATTCCATTTCAGACACAGGGCTTTATAAGCTGTGTGTTGCTGTGAGCATGGAATTTGGTTATATGCAGCAAGGTCTCCTCTCACATTATGGCCCAGTATACCTTAAACACCAATGTGCTCAGGAGCTGTGCATGCTGGCACCATGTCAGTCTAAAAATCTTCTTTCTGCTTAGCCTGTATTGGAGAGGAGACACATTTTGGGCCTATTTCATGTAAATAACCCCACATCTACTTGGACCTACAGCCCCTTCACGTCCAGACAGCAGCAATCTGGCTAACACAGCCCTTTTACGACCTGTTTTGACTCTCACGCTGCTCCTGTATTGCATGTGAATGCCACAGCTTCCACGACAAGGTGTGTGAGCAGGAGTGCTGATGTGTCCTGCACAGCCCCTGCTCCAGGCATCGACCTGTGGGTGCTGGGGAGGGCAAGGAAAGGGATGGATGGAGCGTATTGTGCTGCTGAGCAGCTCTTGCAGCTCAGCTGAGCTCATCTGGCTGCTATGCCTGCTCTTCAGCTCTGAGCATCTCACCACAGCCTCGTTGGGGCGAGGAGGAAGTGGGGTAAAAAAAGATCATTAAGGTGACGCTGGCATGTAATGTTGCTTCTGCTTTCTCGGTTCATGCTCCTCTGCACCGGGAAGGGTGAGGATCAAACTCAGTGCTGCGCTGATAAAGCTTGTTAGTGGATTTCTTAATGATTCCCACTTAGAGTGGGCATAGTTTTTTGGGCAGACAGGGTCCCGCCTGCTGCACCAGCTGAGATGAGTGTGCTGCCTGGGCAGTTGTCCTTTTGGTTCATGCATGACTTGAGGGGTGGCAGGGAGAGCAGCTCTGCTCTAAGGTAGGCCGTGGAGTGTTTGATCAGGAACATGGTAAATCATGAGGTTTGTATCCCCCAAATATCAACAGCTGTGCACTGAAAATACCTATTGGGAGAGAAGATAAATTTCTCCTTTCATCCCTGTACCATGCTGGCTGAAGCCGTAACTGACTCCCAGCTGCTGTGCCTTGTTCCCTTCTCCACACTGCTCTGAAACCTTTATCCACCTTTAATATGTGCAAGGCAGTCCTGGGGCACCCAAAGTGGTGAGGCTCACCCTGTGTGAGGAAGATGTTGGAGGCCCACTGCTCATTGCCAAGGTGAAGGTGCTTTCCAGAACTGTCCCCGCTGTCCTGTATTGTTCCTCCAGCTGCTCAGCAGTGCCTGGAGGAGCACTGGTGTGCTCAGTGTTCGATCTGCATAGAGCATTGCTAACCCCCCCATCAGCAAACAGCTAGAGCCTGTGCCAGCAGTGGTCTAAATCAGGTAGAGCTGCTTCCCGCAACTGCAAAAACCCCAAAAAGGCCACCAACCCACTGTTGCAGGTGGACAGCCCTGAGTCAGACCACTCTCCTTTCTGCTTGAGCTGGCACAGCACGTGTTTGGCACAGCCCTGTGAGCATCAGCGGTGGGGCAGCACCAACCCCAAAATAGCTTGGAGGAGAAGTATGCCTTCCTGGTGTATCTTGGTCCGGCTGCCTGCAGCATCCCTGCCTGTGCTTGCTGCCCAGCCACCCAGGCGTGCCTGCTTTGGTGTGCCAGTCCACAAAGCTGTCCTGCTCTGATGATGCTCTGCTGAGGAAGCAGTACTTGAGACAATCTTCAAATGCTCCATGACAGTTGTGGGAAATTGAGAACCATGATTTTTTTTCAGATGAGTGAACCTGAATTTGTAAGATGCCCTATGTTAGGCGGTCTCATTATTTGGAGTGCTTTGCTTGCACTAGGGACCACTATTTTCCACCTCAGTAAGGTCATGGTGAGTGGAGTGTGCCCAAGTGGGGCAGTCAGTGTCGGGAAATGTTCCCCCTGATTGAGTCCTGCGCAGGCCCCAGGGTAAGGTCTGATGCTTTGCTGCTGCTCTTGGTCCTTCCAGAGAGGCATTTGAAAAGATGCTCAGGGTTGGAGCATTCCTGCTAGGTGGGGGAATTCCCTCTGCAGCACAAGTGCTGTGCTGGGATACAACTTTTTTTTTCTTTTTAGCAAGCTGGATTCTCCAGAAACTCTCACTAGAATGCTGGCTTTTGAGTTCTGGTTTACAGAGATTTGGGAGTTCAGCCTGCAAAGTGTAAGCCAGGCAAAGTTGTTTTCAGTGAGGTTAGATTAAGGGAGAGCCTTGCAGTGTTTCCAGGAGTGGGATGGGGAATCCGTGTCCGGTCACCCTGTGCCTCAGACTGTGCGGCCATTGCCTCCATGCTCCAGGTGGAGCACACAGCTTGAACAGCCAGGACCTGCCGTTTGGAGCCAGTTCCTTCCTCAAGAGAGAATTAAAAAACAAAAAGCCAAAGTTCACGCAAGTGTTTTCAGTTGGTGGCACTGGGTGGAGGATGCTGCTCCCAGCGCCTTCAGCACCTTCCATAGCTCCACATCACTCCTGGTCCCTCCGGGCTTGCAGACAGCCCCTGGACACCCGTCTTGCCTTCTCCATCCAAGCGGCTGGCGCTGTCACATTGCAGCTATTGATTCTGCAGCATGTTTATGCCTTAAAGCAGTTCCTGGGCTGTTGCAGCTTGGGACTGTTTTTGTGGAGGGCTCCTCCGAAGGGACCTCTGGGTCCGGACGCAGGCTGGGAGGAGTGGGTGCTCTCTGCAGCAGCCAGCAGTGACCAAGGCACAGTGCGTGGTGGTTTGGGTGGGCTGGGGGCTGTGTGTTTGCGTGGAGGTCGTGTTTGCTGGTTTGCTGGTCGTGTCAAGCCTGAAGTATTTATGAAGGGCTTCCTGTTATGCACCGCCAGGGAGCATTTCCAGAAATGGCTATGGGTGAACAAGTGGTAGGCAGCTGTAAAACGCTTATCTCTGTCTCCCTGCCAGTAACCCTCCGGGCCCCGAACAGCACTTTCCTGGGACGAGCTCTCGGAAACAGACGGATATTTTTTTTTTAATGACTTCCTCTTATGCCTTAATGTTTCTAAAGATAAATACAGCTCTCCTCTTGGCATCTGCTCAAAGAACAGTAAAGCTTTACAAAGGAGTGACGCTCCATATCAGCATGTACCGTGCCCAGTCTCTAAATCTGCAGTTTTGTTTCATGGTAGTAAATCTTTCTCTCCAGCTCCTTGCCCAGGATGATTTATTTCATACTGAACAAGAGGTCCTGCTGAGCTGGGCCCTCCTTCAGCAGACCAGTCCTAGATCCTGGGATCTTTCCTGACCGGTTCAGCTGTTTGCTCTGGGGCATGTGTGGAGGCAGCTGAGTGTCATCCTGAAAGCGTCATGCTTGGGCAAGAGCACCAAGAGGCTTCCACCTTGTTGGGATTGCTGAGCGGGCCTTTCTGCAGGGATCTGGGGTGGTGGGAGAGCGACCAGCTCCCCATCCCTGCAGCCCCGTGGGAGCTCCTGGGGTTTTCCAGCCACAACTCTTTGCCCTGCAGGGGTTTGCCAGCATGCCTGACCCTGTCAAGTTACTACCTTGCAGGTCCTGGTGCTGCTTCGCTGGCTTCCCTGCAGCACGGTGCTGCCCGGGGCGGGGAGTCCAGTCCCCAGCCACCCCCAGGCTGCCTGCTCGCCACGCTGGTGCCATGCACCCGCCAGCTGAGGGAAGATGGAGTGTCTCACCGACACTTCTCAGCCTTAATTTGAGAGTGAGTAAGAACAGGTTTGAGGAAGGTAATGACAGCTCGAGAGTGGGGGCCCAGGGAAGGAGCGGTGTGGAAATAGAATGGTGAAGAGCTCTGTAAGGGAGAACAGTGCCGTCCAGTTCTTCAGAGGCTTTAATTTTAGCTCTCTATAAACATCTCATTACTAAGCGGCTCATCCAGAAGAACCTCCGAGAGTCGTGACTTTCAGTGGAAGCGCCGCGCTGGGAAAACACGAGCGGGTCCTTACCACTCTGCGCCAGCCGGGAAGAGATGTTCCCATTAACTCTACTTGAGGATGTTTTATCTGGGAATGAGGGACCCAAGAAGGGAGGTGTTCCATCATTGTAAGGAGCTTTCCCAACAATGAGTTGGTCGTGTTTTGATTGGAGTTGCATGTAGACAGTTTGCTTCACCACCCAGTTCTGTCCCATTCCAAACTGTTTGTCCTTCTGATCATTATCATCTTGTGTTTACAGAGAATCAAACATGTCCTCAAACATCACCAAGGCGATGGCTAAACACAGAATGAGTTCATCTTTTCCCTATTTTTTTTTTCTTTTTTTAATTTACTCAGGACAGGACAGGAATTGGTGTTCTGCGTGTGACTTTGTCTCTTTGTAGAGACTTTTGCCTTAGATACCACAAAAAGGACCTTTGTAAGAGCTGAAAGTTTCTGTGTCATCCTGCTCCTGTCCTGCAGACTTGCTGCCAGGCGCATGTTCTGTATCTGGTTCACATCTGCCTCTGGCCCATGGCCATGTGTGAGGTGCTCGTGCCTTGGCTGCTGTGCAGGCATCTGGTGTTCCTGCAGTCTGAGAAAGGGTTGAGTTTTGTCTCTTCCCCAGTTTCTTGTTCTGTGAAACTGCACTAAAAAAAAAATGAAGACTCATGAGTGGATTATTTATTTGCCTGGCTTGCCTACCCCCTGCTCCCATGCAGACAGACTAGGCGGCCATGCCTGCAGCAGGGGCTGGGTCTCCTGGGGGCGGCTGGAAGGGGGACAGTGACAGTCCAGAAAGTGCCACTTCATGTACACATGTATCAGCAGAGCGGCTTCTCTCCCCCACCGGCTGTGTGGACCAAGCTGTGCTCCCTGAGATGTCTCACGGGTGGATGGCACGCTGTGGTCGGCACCGCCAGGGTGGCATGGTGCAGTGGGAACAGGGGCGTCTCCTCCCGTGCCGGTGGGATGTTGCTGGGGCGCGGGGACAAGGGCAGTCTGCTTGGTTGGTTTGGGGTGGGTGGGCTTTCCCCAGGGGAGGGTTCAGGGCACCCGGGATGTAGACTTGGGTCTGCCCTGGTGGCTGGGAGGAGCAGGCCAGCCCTGGCCCCACCAGCACCGCACACAGCCCTTTTGTTTTCCTCCATAGAAAAGCCATTCTTCGTGCTCATTTCATAAATATGTAATGAGGGAACAGTACAGTCATTGTCCTCTGAGCAGACACTCGTCGTGTTGTTCTGGGGCTGCTGTGCCCGCTGGTGCGGTGGGTTTGGTGGGACTGGGGGAGGACCTCGGTCTCTAGAATGAGGATGGCTTGCTGTGCTCGGTTCTATTTCTGCCTTATTCTCCACCCCTACCCCCCAGCCCCCCAACTTCTCCACTCATGCAGTTAACAGGAGTGCTAAGTGGTAGTCCTGCCTTTCTCATCAGGTCAGCGTGAGAGGTGTTCTCATAGGAAACTTTTGAGGCCAGCAGGATGAATGCAGAAGCCTGGATGTGAAGATCTTGCAACTATGGAAGATCTCAAAAGTGCTTCTCTCTTACTAAGAGTGAAAGAAATGAGAAGGGGTTTGGTCTGTAGCCTGCCTCTGGAACTTCTCTTCTGGGGTGAGGTGTGATGGGTAGAGCAGCAGAAATAAGAGCTAGTGATAACTTGGCCTGTAGAGGTTGTACCTGAAAGTGAAACAGCAGATATGGATATAAGTGAAAAATAAAGTGGTATTTCCTGGTTGGCATGCTTGAGAGGGGAACCACGCAGCTCTGAGAGCTTGGTGGGAGCTGCTAGGCTGTAGGCAGGTGTCTGTCCCCGTGAGGATTCATCTGTTCTGGCTAGGACAGGATCCTGCTGAACCGTCCTCCAGCAGCTCTGGCGGCTGCAGCAGCTTGTCTCCTGCTTGTCTCCACTTGGGACAGTTGGAAGCTATTGACTAAGATTGTGTGGGCTTTTTCCCTTTTTAAGCTGTTGAATTATTTTTCCCTACAAAGTGAATTTCATTACACAGGGGAAGAGAGGCAGAGATATGGGGAAGGTGGTTGTAGCTCTTCGCTATAAGAACTGCCATAGCTTGTCACACGTGGTTTGATAGATTTGTGGGTTGGGGTGGTGGGATATGAGGGTTACCTGCAGCTCCCACACCATCAGCATGCGCTGCTGTGTGTTTGCAGGTCAGACCACGACGTTTGCAGTGCTCTGTGCCATGATGCAGCTGAGCAGCTGGGCATGGCCTGGGGAGCTGATGATGCTTGTCAAGGCTTTGCAGAGATTGCAGCCTTGGACTGCTCCCTCTCTTGTTCCTGGCAGACCTTTCCTGTTTGCTGAGCGGGCGTGAACAGGGGGAGCTTCCTGCTTTTGCTTTCTTGTCACAGGCGTCATGCAGCCAGGTGCTGAAGCATGATCTGGCTTGGGTTCAGCTTTGATGGACTGCAACGAGGATGTGTTGCTCCCTGTCACCCTGGAAAGCTGCAGAGGGGAATGTGGAGCCTGCCCGAGCCTCCCGGACCTCGCTCTGCACATCACGCTGTTCCCGACAGTCTCATTAGTTTTCCACAGGAGCTGAACTTAGTGCTTTTGGTTTTTACTTCCAGCCATCCTGGGTAGTCAGGTGCTGGTTTGTATTAAATACAACCTACACGTTTTGCGTGAGAATCGCTCCCCCAGGGCTTCTCTAGAGAGAGTGCTTGTTTTCTTCCCAACACCTTGCAATGCCCCGTTTCTTGCTGGCCAGCACTTGGCAGCTGTGCTCCTGTGCCCTTGTGCCAGGGGCCACCACCTTGCATTGCAGGTGGAACGGAGCATTGCTGAAGGGTGTGCTGGCAGGTTAGTCAGACCATAAAGTTGGTTGATGCAATAGCTCCTATTTCTTGTGGGGTGGTTGCCCAACCACTGTTTGATCCTGCTTGCGGCCCTGTGAGGCTTACGTGGATCGTTGCTCATTCCAAGAGCACCATTAGTGACTTTCTCAGTAGTCCAGTCCCTTTGCATCTGATGGAGCAGGCTTGCAGGCATGGTTTGGGTATGTTGCATCACTTACCACAGATCTTAACAGTAAGTTCTCAGGTCCCCTTGCAGGTTGTGTTTTGTGGCTTCATGCCTTAGGGGTTAAATCTGTTTTGTAGGAAGCCACTTCAGTAACTACAGTCAGTGCTTTGTAGCGTAAAGTATTTTACGATGCTTTAAAACAGCTGAACTTTCAAAATAATTTCTGCTTTGAGATAGTGAGCAGCTCTTGGAAGCCTCTGCTTAACACCACTTCAAAGAGGTGATGAAGTTGAGGTCCATCTCCCTGTACCTGGGGTGCACTGGCAAACCGTTTTAGTGTTTGGAGCAATCCCCCTGCTCTCTCCTGGCAGAGCTAGGCACCCCCAGCCTCTGTGCTGGAAGCCAGGAGCGAAGGAAGCCTGAAGCACATCTTGCTCACGTGTTGAGGACTTGTGAGCTTCGCGTTCCCCTGTATTATATCATACTGAATTTGTGAGGTTCAGGGGTGTGGGAGCTGTGTCTGAGCCTGCAGAAGGACTGATTTCTGGAGTCTGACTGTACTGGGTGTACCGTGTTGCTTGGTGAAACACCCTCCTGTGCTTCAGTAACCTGAGAGCAGAGGGCTTCAGGTTCAAGCGCTGGAAAAGGACTTGTTCCAGACAAGATCTGTTGCCTAAAAAGCATGTGAAAATTAACTTTTCCTGCAACTCTTCTCACCCTGTCATTGCAGCATTCTCCACAGAGAAAGTCCAGCTCCCGCAGTGGCTGGAGAAGCTGCTGCCTGGTTGGGTTCCTTGTGGCCAGACCCCGTGGCTTCCCAGGAGCCTGGCCACTGGGACCCAGACCGGGATCACCTGTGCTGGGCAGCTGGGGCTGTGACATCTTTGTGCTGGCTGCTGTGCACCTTGCTGTGAATCAGCACAACCTTGAAGCTTTTTTCCTGCAAGCTGGTAGGCAGTTGCTGGGTGAGTTTTCCAGGGGAGGTGGACACCTCTCTGCAGGGGACTGGAAACACTCTGGAAACAGGGCCCCGTGGCTCAGGAGATGGAGTCCTGGCTTAGTCTTTCTGCACGGTGTTCACAGCCAGTTCCTCTTGTCACATCAGTTAAGAGACACCAGGAGTGAGGGAGGCGATGGGGAGTCCCTCGCTTGGCCACGACCCCACCAGACTGAGAACCGGCCGTTCCCAGAGAGCATCCCTGGCATGCCAGTGCTCACTGCTGCTGGCCTGCCTGAGAGTTAAGGTCATCTGGTTGTGTTGTGTCAGCTGAGTGTTTAACTTTTTGCTTATTTAGAATTTCCTGTATTATGATAACATCTCATAAGCTTCCAAATATAACTTAACGCTAATTTAGACCATAACAGGCTGCCCCAGGAGCAGTGAACAGGTGTCACCTTAAGTTGTGCCGGCCTTTTTGCAGCACAGTGGCAGGAGGAGGCAGGAAGGAAGATGCAAAGTGAAGCAGCTGTGTGAAAGCTGATGTTTGCAGGCACACGTGCTTTCCCAGGCATCTCGGCTAGGGACAGCAGAAGAATCGACGGGGCTGGTTCAGCTCCCGTCTAGAGGAAGGGACACACTGATCAGACAGCCTGATATGGCCAGTGAGTGGCTTGGACACTGCGTGTGTTGAATGATGGGAAGTAGGAAGGTAAGGAGTAATCATAACAGGCTGCCTAAGGAGCTGATGAGGAAAGGTCATAGGAGCAATCAGCATGGATTTGCCAAGGGGAAATCATGCCTGGCCAACCTGATAGCTTTCTGTGATGGAATACCTGCCTGGGTAGACAAGGGGAGAGCAGTGGATGTTTCTGCCTTGACCTCAGCAAGGCTTTTGACACTGTCTCCCGCAAGACCCTCGGAGGGGAGCTCAGGCAGTGCGGGTTGGACGAGTGGGCGCTGAGGTGGGTTGAGAACTGGCTGAACGGCAGAGCTCAGGGGGCTGAGATCAACGTGCAGAGTCTGGCTGCAGGCCTGTAGCTCATGATGTTCCCCGGGGGTCAGTGCTGGGTCCAGTCCTTTTCAACTTGCTCATCAGTGACCTGGATGAAGGGACAGAGGCACCCTCAGCGAGTTTGCTGGTGATACCAAGCTAGGAGGAGCGGCTGACGCACCAGAGGCTGCGCTGCCATTCAGCCAGACCTGGGCAGGCTGGAGAGATGGTGGAGAGGGACCTCATGGAGTTCAGCAAAGGCATGTGTAGGGTCCTGGCCCTGGGCAGGGAGGGCCCCGTGCACCAGCACAGGCTGGGGCTGACCTGCTGGGAGGCAGCTCTGCGGAGAAGGGCCTGGGGGGTCTCATGGGCAGCACGTTGCCGCTGGGCCAGCAGTGTGCCCTCGTGGCCAAGAAGGCCCCTGGGACCCTGGGGGGCATCAGGAGGAGCGTGGCCAGCAGGGCGAGGGAGGGGATCTCCCCCTCTGCTCTGCCCTGGTGAGGCCTCGTCCGGAGTGCTGTGTCCAGTGCTGGGCATCCCAGTTCCAGAGCGACAGGGAGCTGCTGGAGAGGGGCCAGCAGCTCTACAGAGAGGATGAGGGGGCTGGAGCATCTCCCTTCTGAGGAAAGCCTGAGGGAGCTGGGCCTGTTTCAGTTGGGGAAGACCGAGAGGGGATCTTGTCAATGTCTACAAACACCTTAAGGACGAGTGCCAAGAGGATGGGGCCAGGCTCTTTTCAGGGGTGCCCAGCGACACGACAAGGGGCAACGGGCACAAACTGCAGCACAGGGAGCTCCACCTGAATATGAGGGAGAACTTCTTTACTGTGAGGGTGACAGAGCATGGGACCAGGCTGCCCAGAGAGGCTGTGGGGTCTCCTTCTCTGGGGACATTCAAAACCCACCTGGATGTGACTGTGCAGCCTGCTCTGGGAGAACCTGCTTTAGCAGGGGCTGGACTAGGAGATCTCCAGAGGTCCCTTCCAACCCGAACATCCTGTGATGCTCTGAAGGCACCACGTGGCTTGGGTGGCCAGAATTTGTAAGTCAGACTGCTTGTTAATGACAGTTGCTAAAATCGGGATGTGCTTAGGTCACATATCGGTAAATAACGTGGCAGCACTTGATTTTGAGAAAACCGAGGAGATCATGTTTCCCCTTGCTCTAAACAACTTCTGGAGTAATTTCTACGTTTGCATTGAGGATGATCTCTATCTGTTTCCCCTGCAACCAGGAGAGTGAGAGTGAAGACACGTGCACTTGTAGCAAGGCTGCTGGAGCAAGCTGTCGCAGAGGGCACAGGTCTGGGGGTGCTCGCCAGGGGCAGACTCTTGCAGAGCTGTAATTCTGACGTGTGCGTCTAAAAGGATTTTTCCTGTCTGTGAAGCTTGAGCCAGGTCATTTGCACTTGGAGGAGGCAGGTCTTACTCAGTGCTTTTGGCTGTGAGCACCTTGCAGCGATTGATGCTGTCAGTGGCGCTGGGACCTGGCCAGGGGGGAGACTTGGTTAACCTGATGCTTGATGCTATTTTCTTCACAGCTTGGCACTGACCTTTCCATTTTGGTCATCAGACTATAAGTGGTAACTTTTCTGATGCCTTGTTCTGCTAAATTCAGCTGTGGCTGGCTGGTGGTAAGTGGAGTGGTAGAAACAGGTCTTGGTGCCAGAAATAGTCCTTCAGTGGTGCACGTCTTCTGGTGAAGCTTCTCCTGTTACCTGGACCCATCAGCAGTCCCAAGGCCAAAATCCAACTGTGCCAGAGGGAGGCTGGTGGTGCTTGTCTTCGCAAAGACAGCAGGCCTTGCTGTAAGGGACAGGAGAGGTGGTGGTCCCCCGGGACAATGCAGTGGATGCAGTAGTCCCTCAGCAGCTTTGCAAGGGACTGAAACAGCCCCCCTTTCCAGGTGCTGCCTGCCTCCCTGGCTGTGCCTAGCCTGTGGCAGGAGCAAGATCCTTCTCAGGATTTCCAGCTTGATCCACTGGAGGATTTTACCATGAGCAGCTTCATTGCTGAAAGGACACGGCCAGCATAGAAGTGCTTCCCCAGCCTTGCAGGCTGCGAACGCCGCGGGAATTTCAGCAGTGGTTTAGCCATTGCTTCAGGCTGTCCCAAGAGCTGGCTGCTACCAGAAGGGCTGGCCCACTCCCCAGGGTGCTGTTCCCTGTGCTTGCCTGCCCAGCTAGATAAGGGCATGATCTGGGAGAACAGCAGGTTTCTTTATTTGGGTTATGTGGGCTGGTGGACAGGCGTGGGTGGGAGTGCTCCCCCCAGCAGTGGGGCAGGCTTCAGGTACCAGAAAGCCACAGGGAAATGGCAGCTCTGGGGGAACCTGAAAGTAAAACCGAGCAGCGTCATGCCATTGTTCGGGGAAAATGTCAAGTGCCGGATTGTAGATAACGAGCAATGAATTACAGTTCAAAATCTGTATGTATGATCTTGTGTTAGCGACACAAGGAAGGAAACTTGAACGTGACCAGAGATCTGCTGCACTTCTGCTTTGCCTCTTACACACTTTCAGATAACAAGTTTGTGAGCTGTTTGCTCTCGACTCTATTAAAACCAGCGCTTTTCGCTGCAGCAGGGGCAGTGCTGCCATACAGCTGTGTTTGTGGAAGGGGCCAGGGTCTCTTCTGTGCTGCCTGTGTTGGGCTGACACAGTGCCAGAGCATCCTGGTGTTGCTTCCAGCCTGGCGTTACTGGAAGCTGAAATTGCCAGCTGGGTACTTGCTGCCTGCCTTCTAATCCCCCTCTTGTCTCTGCAGGGAGTGGGGATGGACAGGGACAGATACTCCAGCGTTTCCCGGAGAAGGACTGGGAGGACAACCCCTTTCCCCAAGGCATCGAGCTGGTGAGTGTGCTGTCCCTCGGGACTGGGGCCCTGGGGAAGCATGACCAGCATGTGGGGCAGGTGATGTCATGGCACTGTGTGCATGCATATCACTGGGCACTGCTGGGTCTGACTGGGGGAGCCCATGAGAGAGAGGTTCCCACCTCCCCCCCAACACAGCTCCAGCTCTGGAAAACTGTGGGATCCAGCATGCCACCTCCCAGCCATGCTGCGGCAGAGCTATCCAGAGTCAGTCGCTGCTGTGCACCCCGCCTGGGGCTGGCTCCGCTCCCAGCCACTTTGCTCCCCCTCCTCCTCTGGGATCAGCTGCTGGGGACGCTGGAATGCTTCCTAGAGGAGCTGCACAGATGCAGTGTCAGTATAAATAGCCCCGTCACAAACAGCAGGACTCTGCCGTTGCCAGGCCTCTTCCAAGTGCTTTGCTGAGCAAACCGCCTTCCTCCTTGGGCTGGCAGCATGGGCTCACCCTCCGGCAGGCCCAGGTGTGCTCTGTTTGCATCCGCCCGGTGAGGAGGGTGCCTGGACCCTAGATCCCTTCCGCAGCCGTCCGGACACATTCGCCTGCTGTTGTGAGTCCTTTGAGGTTGCAATCATTGCTGGGTCGTACCCATAAAGTGACACACCCAGTCTAATTTGGCACTGCGTGGGTTCTTTGCAAACCAGCTTTTAACTAACAAGGATAATAGGATTGTTCTCCTCAGCTGCTAAATTTGAGTGGACGTTCTTCTCAAACCCTTCCCTGCTGCATTGGTGCTGCTATTGAGGAGCTCTGAAGGAGATGAGCTGGTGTCGCACTGCCAGCAAAAGTGAGTGGGCTGGGCTGCCCGTTGTCCAGACCCCTTTTCACCCCTGAACTGAGTCCCCTTCTAAACTGCTCTCCTCCTCCTTGCTGCTCTCTCTGTCCCTGCTTCCTTGTTTCCAGCTGAGGTACAAAACCCAGACACAGACAAGGCTTTACAGCTTCCTTCACTGCCTTATGAGCCCCACGGTGCTGGGATTATCCTCGCCCCAGGGCTCCTCGAGGCCTTGCAAGTACCTTTTCCATGCTGGGAAGTGTGAGCGCCTGCAAGGCCGGCACGTGATGGTCAGTGCGGGGACACTGGCCAGCTGAGAGCCCCTGTCCTCCCCTGGAGCAGGCAGCCAGGAGCAGCCAGCCCTTTCTGCCTCCGTTGGTGTGCGCAGAGGGTTTGCACCTCCCTGTTTGAGCAGGAATTGCTGAAGGGCATGCTTGCAGCCCTGACCAGAGCACTTCTTTTGGCCAGGAGACCTGGGTACCCACTATAGTGAAGAGCAACCTGCCCTGTTTCTGCTCCAGGTGCCTGTGCTTCCCCGGGGCTTTGCTGAGGGAATGGCCTTGGCCTTGGGAGCTCATTTCCTCAGAGCAGAAGTGTCATGGGCACTTGAGGACTGTGAGTTGGAATCTCTGAACGTGCACTGTCCATGTGAGGGCTGCCTTGGTGGCCCAGCCAGTGTCTTGTTTCATGGCCTTGGGCAAGTTCCCTGTGCTGTTTTAATGCTCGTTTTTTGAGTGGTAGACCTGTGGCCACCCCTGCTTGCCCATTTGGACTCATCCTGCTCTTGGCTGCCCACCATGTTTCATGGCCTTATCCAGAGCTGGTGGTCATCTCCATCTTTGTGTGCAACCAGCTTGTGGAGCGGAGTGGGACACATCTCTGATCCTTGTCCTCATTCCTCTGCCCTGTCCTGGGCACTTGGCTTCAGCAGTTGCCACTGCAGCCACCACATGCCATGTGCCCACCAGCAAGTATGGCAAGTCACTGGGATCAGCGGTGGTGGCCAGCTTATCTTCCTATTGCGTGCTCACTGTAACTCCAGCACAATTTTGGACTTCTATGTGCTGTTTTGTCTGAGGCAAAAATATATATTATTTTTCTGGTTAGTGTTTCCTGGTTGTCCGCAGGGGACTTGGGAACTGTCCCAAGAAAGAGGAAAGCTGCTTTTTTTCCCAAGGGTCAAACTGTCCAGCCAAAAAATCCCTGGAATTTAAACAATTGGAGCCCCGTCCTGTTGGGAGCCAGGGGTGGCTCTGAGGCTTCCCACAAGCTGTCAGGAGGCATCCTGGGTGAACAGCACGTATGGCTGAAATTAAGGCAGCTTCCAAAAATTTGACTGAGCCCACTCTGGGGGGTTTTGCATGGTACGTTACATTGCAGTCACTGCTATGTTTCTTTTTAACAGCTTTTTGGGGGAGAAGGTTTTCTGGAGTGTGTAGGGAGCTTGGATTTGTAGCTTCTGCCATTGCGCGCCATCTGACAGCATTTCCAAACAAAAATATCTCATTTTAATGGGTGGAAGTTCCTCTGAAGAGAGACACAGGATGTGAACGTGTCTCCTCTGTGGCAGCATCCTTCCCTCCCAGGCCAGAACTCTCTCCCGGCAGCCCTCGAGTCCACGGTGGGTTGTGCTAGCTGCCCTCGCCAGCCTGGTGTGGGCACCCTGGGGGAGCAGGATCCCAGGCCCTGGGGCATCTGGGAGAACTGGGCTGTTACTGCCGGTGGAACTGCAGTATACCAGCCACAGGTAACCAGGGTTACTGGTTGCAGTGCCTGTGGCGGTACCGAGCGAGGTGTGTGTTACAGGGGTGGTGATCCCTGCTAGGACCAGTGGCTGTCAGTGTGTGCTGCAGTGCACTGTGCCCACTGGTTCCTTCTGCTCTGGCCACAATTAGTGCAGTTCCTCCTCTCCCTTTCACATCCCACCTGCAGCACTGGTCCTTACATCCTGCTGTACCACAGCCCCGCAGGTCTGATTAACACAGTGTGCTATTTATATTTATATGAGGAGAACTTCTTTACTGTGGGGGTGACAGAGCACAGGAACAGGCTGCCCAGAGAGGCTGTGGAGTCGTCTTCTCTGGGGACATTCAAAGCTCACCTGGACGTGACTGTGCAGCCTGCTCTGGGAGAACCTGCTTTAGCAGGGGCTGGACTAGGTGATCTCCAGAGGCCCCTTCCAACCTCAACCATTCTGTGACTCTGGGACTTCCCATGTCTTAAGGCTGCTTGTGGACGGTTGTTGCGTAGTGCAGACTGTGTCATCACACCTACTGGGTCCATCCAAGCCTCCAGACATGCTTTGCCTCTGCCAGCATGCACTGGCACCCGAGCCAGCATACTGGAGACTGGAACTAGATGATTTTTAAGGTTCCTTCCAACCCCGATCATTTTATGATTCTATATGCCAGTGTTCCCTCTTGGCACCTGCGTACTGGAGAGTGTTGGGGTTTCTGCTTCTCTCTGAGGTTAAACAGTGAGAGCCTTTTGTTTTCCAACCAGCAGGTAATTGCCTGCGTGTTTGCAGCTTCAGTCTCCTTGTTTGGTGACGGTGAGCATAGGTTTGTACCAGGTTTGCTGCCTGGCTGCCGGGAGCACTTGGGCAGAGGCATCTGTAGGAGAACGCTGCATCCTTGCCCTGGCCCCCCATGGGGGTCTTGGTGGGGCAGGGTCTGCAGGCCTGGGCCAGGGTCTGTAATTCCAGGGGGTGGTAATGTACTTGGCTGCTCGCAGAAAAGCTTCTTTTCTTGCTTTGTGTTTGTAAGATGGTGGTGGCTGAGTGGAGCCTCATCTGGTGCATCCATCTCAACCAACAGATCTTTTCTTTGCCTCTGGCATGGAGGGACCTGAGGTGGGCAGCCAGCAGCTGAGCCCGTGCAGCCAGCGGCTGTTTTGGCTGCTCTCAGGAGAGAGGAGAGGTGTCCCCACGCTTCGCCGTGGGTTTGATCAGGAGTGGAGTGGGCAGCTCCTTGTCCAGTGGGATGGTGGTGACTGGTGGCTCCTCGTGTCATCCCTCCTGCCTGGCAGCCAGCTCTGCTGCAGTGTTGTGTTGCCCTCCCTTAGCTTTCCAGGGTGGAAATAAATGATTAGGAGGATGTCTTGGGACACGGTAGGCTAGATCCTTGCCAAATGGATCCTTGCAAACTTGGGAAAGGCCAAGTTTGTGATGTAACTGGTGGAAGAAGAAAAGGTGGTAAAGCAGCGCTGATCCGTGCAATGCTGTGGAAAACAAGGCTTGCCAGACAGACACAAACATGTTGTCATGAGAGGTTGGTTTTGTTGCTAAAACTGCTCTAGGCAGTGTCTGCAGAGCCCGGCACGCAGCTCTGCCTTCCTGTGGGTTTTTTCCAAATAAACGGAGGGCTGTTGCTCTGGAGAGGCTTTGGTGCATCCCAGCTGGGGCATCCAGCAGCACTGGTCTGTAGGGGAGCTGCAGCCCATCCTCCGGGTCTGTCACTTCCATCAACACCTCACTCATCCAAGATTTGAGACTTTCTTCTCTTCTACAGCTCGCTCTTGTTCTCCATGGGCACCCAGCAGCACCGAGATGTGCTGTAAGAGAGAGCATGGCTGCTGCAGTGCTCGCTGTGCGGAGCAGGTCCTGCACGCCCCGGCGGCAGCGTGGAGCCCTGGCAGCATGTGCCATGTTACTGCACCACGCCGCTGCGTTGGCAGGCGTGGGCTGTGTGGGCAGCGGGTCATACCGCCTGGGGCAGACCACTGGGAGTGCTGGGTCTGCCCAAGTGGTGGAGGGAATGGGTATGGGGTGAGCACCCACGGAGATCTTCAGTTCAGTGTGGGGGGCCATAGTTTTGTCTTCGTTTAACTATGGCACTTTTCGCGTCGCAGAGTGACGCATGCCACTGCTGGTCACAGTCAGGCTGCTTCTGAGGGTCACTTGTTCTAATCACCAGCCAACTTGTGCCTGTCTTTCATGGAGAATGTTTGTCCTTTCTAGAGGATCTAGCTCAAAATGAGGCAGTGGTTGTGGAGGTCAGATGTCTGTGTGCCTGGTGCTTTACAAACATGTGGCTGCTTTATGTTGACTTAGCATCACAGAATGGTTTGGGTTGGAAGGGACCTTAAAGACCATCTAGTTCCAACCCCCCTGCCATGGGCAGGGATAGGGACTTCTGCAGGATAAATCGGCCGAGGAGCATTGAGTGCAATCAAATGGGGCTGCAAGTGACTCCAGGCCATAGCCTGGGCGTATACCCCAGCAGCATGACCTGATCCGGGGTGTCACCTGCTGTGGTTTGAAGTGAGCCGTGCTCTTAGCAGGTGCTATTTTTAGGAAGCTGACCTCTTATCCTGTGGCTTGGGAAGAGTCCCAGAGCGGCTTGGAGCCCAGGTGGGTGTCAGGAGCCTCCTGCATCTCTCATGGTGGGACCCAGGGCTCTGGGGGCCCTTGCTGAGCTCACACGTCAGGGACAGGAGGTGGTGGAGCTATGCCTTGGCCTGAGCAGGTGTAACCTTGAGTGAAGAGGTTGAAGTGTATTCACGTTTGTGTCATGCCATCATTTCCCTGCACCTATTTAGCGGTGGTGTAGTTGCCTCTGGAATGGGCTGAGACTCCTTGGCACAGAAGTGAGCCTGTGCCTGCTGGTTATGGTGAAGTTGATGTCATCCTGAGTAGAGGAGCACTCCAGGGAATATGAACTTCCATTTCTCAGGCCTCAGGATGAGCACGCTTGGCCCCCGAGATGTGGCTTGCACATACCTGTCTCCACAGGATGCACTTCATGACACCATGGTCATGAAGTGCATCCCTCTGCACCAGGATGCAGCAGTCGGGAGGTGCTGGGTGGGACCCAGCAGCAAACTCCTTGAGGGCAGAAGCTTTGTGTGCTTTGGCCTTATCCTTTCTGCGATGTCTCGGAAATGTTTGTGCAGAGCGGTGAGCTATGGGTTCATTGCAGAGCCCAGCGAAGGGAGGAACCCCCTTGTTGGGAGAGTGACGCTGTGTGCTTGCCCTGATAGCTGCTGAGCCGTACCCCTTGGGCGCGCCGACAAGGGGAACTGGGCAGGAGGCAGGCTGGTTTGAAAATGGCACCAGGAAGAAGAGGCCGTGGGACTCATGTTTACAGGGACATCTGTGGCAGATTCTGGGAAGCAGCTGCGCGAATGCTTTTGCCTCACCTTCCCGCTGCCGTACCTCTGGGCAGCTGAAGAAAGCCAGCTTGTGCAGTGTGGCGGATGTCCAGCTCCTATGGCTGTGGCTGCACCAGGCTGCCCAGGGGAGCAGAGGGGGGTCCATGCGGCAGTGTGTGCCTGCACGTGGAGGGGTGAACAGTCGGAAAACTTCAACAGGTTGAAACCAGCTTTGATTTCGCAAGGGTATGGGCTGGAGCAGCGATTTCTGCAGCTTTGTGGCATCCTTTCTGCCGCTCTGGCCTCATTGCTACCTTATTCTCATCCTCGGGTTTGCTCAAATTGCCTTGTCCTCACAGTGCATCGGGCTGCAGCCTCAGAAGGAGCTGAGCTGTCCCGCTCATGGTGAGGTCCCAAAAGTGTCGGGAATTTTCCACCGCTCCTCACCAGCCGAATGTAGAATGCTGAGGAAATAAAGAAAAATCCCTTGAGACTTCAAAACCCAGGGGCAGTCCTGGGGCCGCTGGCTGGAATTACCCACCAGCCCTGGGAGGGTGTTTGGAAAGTCCCCAGAAACCGGTAAAATGTGTTCAGAGCTGCTTGAAGCTCGGTGTGGGTGCAGCCTGGGCTGGGTGTTTTCCAGCTGTTGGCCCCGAGGGAGGAGTGCCATCTCCCGGAGCAGATGCTGGTGCCTGGAGGCAGCCCTGTCCAGTGGGGAGCTCAGCCCAGCCCTGGCAGTGTGTCGGTCACCTTTCCTTCCCTTCCTAGAGTTTGTGCAGTGTCCGTGTGCGGCTGCCTGGCACCGTGGTGGGCTGCGAGGACTTTGCAGAGCCCAGCGAGCCTCGCAGGCTTGATGCCGGCTGCAGGTGGCTGCCTTGCACAGCGCAGCCCAGCTCCTCGCGGCCCCTGTGCTGGGGCAGCTCCTGCGGCTCTAAGATGGGTGTAAGGTGGTGGAGAGTGCCCAGCTTGGCCAGGGTGTCCCATCACTCTTCCTTCCAGCTTAGGTTTCTCCAAGCAGCTCTTGCTGTCCCTGTGGAGAGGAGGGGAAGGCGCCTGCCCGGCTGTCCCCTGCCGAGGGGACGGGATGCTCTGGCCAGTGCTCTCCCTGCTCCCGGACTGTGGCGGCTGTGGGTGCCGCAGCCTTTGCCGGGAAAGTCGGCACAGCCATTTTCTTATATACTGTATAGGTGATGTGGTGCCACACCAAGCTCCCTGTCCCCAGGAGTTGCTACCCGGTGGTGTTGGCACCTGGTGGTTTGCTTTCACGTTGTCCAGCCCACCAAAGCTCCAGGCTCCTGCTGCTGAAGTGATGCGGGGGAGCGAGGGGCAGCGGTGCGGGCAGGGCAGCCCCTCTGACTGCCCTTCCCTGCCCTCTCTTGCAGTTCTGCCAGCCCAGCGGCTGGCAGCTCTTCACGGAGAGGAACCCCCCCACCTTCTTTGTGGCTGTGCTGACCGACATCAACTCAGAGCGGCATTACTGTGCCTGCTTCACCTTCTGGGAGGCTGTTGAAAGTGCACAGGTACTGTGGGCTGCCGGGGTCAGATTGGGAAGGGTGGTTAACAGCATCTGGTTGCCTTTGGCTTTGGCCAGTGGTTCCTGCTTTCCCTGTGTTGGAGGGATTTGGGCATTGGCGTCAGAAGCTTGGGAGAGGGAAGAGCATCCTTTTCCTAACCCTGGGACTTGGCTGATGTGTGTCTCTCTAGCCTCAGAGCCACCCCAGGAATGGTGAGGGGGAGGAGGAGGAAGAGGAGCCATCATCTCCCGTTCAACCTGCGCAGCTCTTTGCTCCCAAAAGCTTGGTGCTGGTGTCGCGGCTGGACCATGCAGAGGTGTTCAGGGTAAGTCCGAAATGCACTGCGGCTGGGGCAGGGGGGAGCAGGGCCCTTGCTTGGGCGGGAGAGGAGAGCAACGTTAGTGAAGACTTCCTGGCTCTGGGAGCAGCCAGGAGCCAGGTAGTCGCTGCCAGGAGCAGGAACTGTAGGAGCACCCTGGCACAGCACCCCGTGGGAGAGCAGCCTGTCCCCAGCCTGCTCTCTGCATCCCGGTCCGGCTCCACAAGGCGGGTCAGCAGCTGAACCTGAACGGCTGACTGCAGAACAGCAAGCCAGGGACTCGGCCACGCCAAGCAGCTGGTGGCCCTGACCCAGTTTTGTGAATAGAGAAACTGTGACAAACAACCCATTCCTGTGGGAGCGTTTATCTTTGCCATCTTTATTTTCTTTAAACCTGCTGCATTATGTGGCTGTAAAAGGTTCGGTAGGGCACAGGCTGCAGGCTGGCGTGTTTACAAACTGCCTCCATGCATATTGTGCCCACAGCTCTGGGGCAGGTGGGGTGTGAGCAGCCTCTGGACCCAGCAGCCTGCCTGCCTTGCTGCTCCCTTGGTTCAAAGGGAGAATCCCCCCAGCATTTATTGTGGGCTCTCTGCTGGGTTGTCCAGGTGCTGGGCTTGTAGGAGGGCAGTGTTCTCCATCAGGCCAGGCTATGTCCTTCCTTTTTCCCCTCCCAGTGTGAGGATATATGATTCTGGGCTCTACCCTGTTCTTGAACCTCTTGTTCACAGCCAGCTCTCTGAATGGGAGCACATGGTGTTCCCTCAGGGCATTCAGTGCTCAAGGCATTAATAACTGACAGGGAAAAAAATAAATCACTCCATTCTCTGGCCTGGAGCTGCTTCAAACAGCAGAAAATCAGGGCTTGACAGACTCACAGCTCCAAACCACGTACCTGAGGTTGGAGGCACCTCTGGAGGTTTCTGGACTAACCCCTACTCAAGCAGGGTCAGCTGGAGCAGGTTGGCTAGGGTATCGTCCAGCTGAGTTTTGAGTATCTCCAAGGATGGAGACTACAGCTTTCCTGGGCAACCTGTATCAGTATTCATCCACCCTTGCAGTAAAAAAGTCTGTACACTTAGGTATTTTACTGGGGAAGTTGTCTGAGCCTAAGTCAAGCCTGCCTTGGCTGATGGGTGGTGTTAAAACAGCAGCTCCCTTCCAGCAAGCGGGAACAGTAAGACTGAGATGGAAGGGAGCATAGCATGTGATCTGGAATGAGCCTGCATCATCAGTCTGTTTCCCTTGTTGCAAGCAGTTACATCATATGGTCATCTTCACATCTGGGATGGGGTTTACCGCACCTGGCCTTTGTAGAACTGGAAACACAGGAGCTGTTCATTTTCTCAAGCCTGGGCGAGCAGAGTGAGGTCATCTGGGCTGTGGCAAAAGCCATTCTGCTTGGGGATGACTCTGGAAGAAAGTGGATCAGCTAACTTGTTCCAAAGGACAGACTTTTCCTGCCAGAGCTTCTCCCCTGGGGACTGCGCTGAAATTGTTCCCGGCTCATTTTGGTCCTTGCGTACCTGACTGCTCGTCTTCCCTGGCTGGTGCTGTTAGGAGGCCCAGTAACATTTGCATTGCACGTTTAGCTGCCTGATTTCATTGCTCAGTTGCTTGAATTACTTGCCTTCGGGATTTTTTGAGGAACAGATGAGCACCAAGAGCACTACGGTCCTGTTGTTCTTCTGGGCCTTGGGTCGTTTCCCCCTTAGCTGGGATACAAAACCAGAAATGTCCCTGGGTATCCCCTGAAGGTCTCTTGAGTGTGGCAGCTGTGGGAGCAGGGTCTGCTTTGCAGCAGAGAGTGCCACACACCTCCGACCTGCTTGAGGGGAGCCAAAGCAGCCCCACTTTCAGGCTCAGCTCATGGCAGGACATGCTGCGTTTGACTGTTGAGCAGGGTTTGCCTCTCCTGTCGCTGTTCCCTGTCCCTGCCAGGAGAAGGTCAACAGGTGGAAACCCTGCCTTTGCTCTTTGGGTGAATGGACAGGTTTCACTGGCTGAGTCTGAAGTGCAGCCTGTTACTTCCCCAGCATAAGACTTGGGTTGTTGTGGCTCCCTCCCTTCTCTGATGAGAGGTCTGTGCAGCCTGAGACTTGGACCCGTTGGTCCTCTGGTCAGCACGATGCTGGACTACGAGAATCCCTCTTGCTCAGGGTGAGGTCAAGCCATACACACGTTACCCCAGGAGCCTTCACCACTGTTTGTGAATGTGCAGGAGTGTGAGCTTGCTCTTCATTCGGTTAATCTGTAGCCTGCCTGGCCCCTTCTCTCCAAAGCAGCAGTATTTTTGTTTTCTCTTTTCCTTACTGACATGGGGAGATGGTTTGAGTTAAACAAAAACCAACACCCAGAGGATGCCTTGAAGACAAATTCCTCAAATTCCTTATTCATCTGTGTATTATAGCTTCTGTTGAATGCTGCCCTGTGCCTGTGCCCCCTAACTCCCTCTGTACTGGAGCTGGTGTTGCTTCCAGAATAGAATAGAATATTTTGGTTGGAAGGGACCTGCAATGATCATTTAGTCTCACTGCCCTGTTCATGGCTGACCAAAAGTTAAAGCATGTTGTTACGGGCAGTGTCCAAATGCTGGGCAGACCGCAAGCAGAGCAGGGCCCGGACAGGTGTCTCGGGAAGCCCTGTGTGGAGAGGTCAATCTCCTTCCCATCCCTTACTTGGCGTTTCTGGGAGACCCGATGCAAATCTGCAGAGACTGGGTGTGCTTGGGGGTGCTGGGGAAGTCCAGCTGTTTGCAGGCACCTCTGCCTGCGGAGCTTTTTGAAACACCTCTGTACTGCTCCTTCTGAGCTCTAGCCCAGGGACGCATCTGGGGACAGCTCTGGTGGGGTCAGTGCTGGAATGGGGGGGTGTTGCTGGCTGGAAGCAAGCTGAGCACGTGCTAATATCCTGTCCTGCTGATGAGGACTCACTGTGAGAGGTCTGAGGGGGAAGACCTCAAGCACTACACCTGAGAATTGACTGTCACAGGGTGTGTTTCTGTCTGGAAGCAAGTACAGGGAACCCCTCCATGCAATGGTGCTCCAAACTAGAGGGCCTCCCCAGCTGCACCTGTATGCATCTGCTTCCCACCCCGACGCTCAGCTGTGCTGTGCTTTCCTCTCCAGAACAGCCTGGGTTTGATCTATACCATCTACGTGGATGGACTGAGTGTGTCCTTGGAGAATGTCATCGGGAACCTCCTGACATGTACCATCCCCATCACTGGCGGAGCTCAGGTGGGTCACCTGCCCCTTCCCTCTTACCTATCTGTGCTTCTGCCTCCTGAGCAGCTCTGACAGAAGCAGGGATGTTTTGCTCAGCTGTATTCTGGCTTTGCTGTGCTGGGGTGAGCTGAGCAAGGTTGATTTGACTCGTGAGCAGAGTCTGGCTTGGTGCACTGGCAACTGAGGAGCTGCTGCAGTACACTGCTACAGACAAGTGCTTGGCTAGCACAGGCAGTGCCTTCCCAAGTGCTTAAAAGTAGAAACAACAAACCTCTGTGATTTGGAGCCACTCAGCTCCTACATCAGCTGAGAAGATCTTGTTGCTTTGCTTAGCTGCAGCTTGCCATGACTAGGCAGCTTGATCTGGGCTCCTTGCTCTCTCCAGGAGGGAGTACTGGGTGGCTCGACTGCCAGCTGGCTTACGTAGTCACTGATCGATCTGTGCAAACAATTGCCATGGCCTCTGGTCATTCCTGCTTCAGGGAGGTCTTGCGCCTCCATTCAGCCCTGCCTGATTGCCTGGAGAACTGCTCCAGAGCCAAGTGGTCACGGGCCATCTGTGAGAGCAGGGTCGAGTCAGCTGTAGGGAGACGGGCCAAGCAAGGCTAACGTTTGCCAGATGAGCAGCTTGGAGCTCTCCAAACCGCTGGCTTCTGCCTGTGCATGGCCAGCATCTCTGATGGACAGGCCTTGAGGAGCAACAGCCTCGCTTGTGCCCAGAACTCAGTTTCTCCTCCTGTTTTTTCCCCTCTGAGCCATGTGTTCCTCTAGCAGTCCTCCTCCTGCTCTAGGAAGGCCAGCTGGGCTCACTCGCTCGTGTGAGCAGCGGATGGGTAGGGAAGTGCTAACTGGAGCTGACTTGGAGCTGACAGAAGTGGAGAGAGCCCAGCTGGACCCTCTGGCAGGAAGCATTCAGAGAGAGCAGCGTAATGCCCTGGAGCTCTTCTGCCATGCTAATGCCTGGAACGTAACTGTGGATGTGCACTTGTCTCCTGCAGTGGCTTCACTTCCAGCTGAGCTCCACTTCCCCCAGCAAGAAATGCCATCAAATTCTCTCACCCAGGCTGCACTCAAGTGGAGGAGCCTTTGCAAGGCTGGGGCAGCACTGCAGGTTGCTGGTGCTTAGAGACAGCTTTCTTCCACCGCTGCAGCCCGTGACCATGAGGGGAGGCTGCTGTCATGAACCTGTGTGTCTGTGCAGGCTTCTTGGGCTGGTGCTTTCTGCTGGGCAGGAGCGGTGCCCCTTGGGCTCCCGCCATAGGTTCGGTGCTTCCTTTAATAATCCAGAGCAATGCGGGTCCTGGTATTTGCAGGAGGTGGATGGATGCCAGTCATATCTGAGTCCTCCAGAGAAGAAAACAGGGTGCTGCCCACACCCAGGGGGCTGTGACTTGTGCCAAGCATCCTGGGTTTGCTCTGGCTGAGGGCGAGAGCCATAGCATTCCTGCGCGATCTGCCCAGATCTGGTTCCTCCCCAGCGGGACGTGTAAGCAGCAGTACGGGAGAGGAGAGACTGTTCAGACAGGGTGGCTTTTCGAGCCACTGTGGCTCGCTGAACAGTGCTTTTTGGCACAATTATTTATCACTTCCCGGTTCTTGCAGGATCAATTCATGCTGTGGGAACAAGTAGTGTGCTACGGGAAGGACAGTCTGTTGGTGGCACTTCCCTTCCCGTGCTTTACCTGTTCTCCTGCTGTGTCCAGACACCCTTTTCCAGTGTGGTAGCTCTTGCTTTTGCTTTGTGCGTGTGTGCATCTCTCCTCTCCGAGATTATTGGTTCCTGCTTGTTGTTGGCCTCTGCCTGTGTTCGTCTTCCCTGTTGTCTTGCTGTCTTTGTGTGTTTCTAACTGACTGTGCTATCTCTGTCTGTCTCTATCTCAGCTTGACGCGGACGACGAAGCAGCGGTACGCACACCTTTTCTTTCATTGGGTCTCTCTCCTCGTTAGCGACCTCTTTTATTCTTCTGGAGGGTGGCACAGGCTGCCACTGGTGCAGCGGTGGACGCTCGGGCACTGTTAGTCTCAGAGCACCCTCAGCTGTGCGTGTGTCTGCGTTGTGTCACGCTGATGGGCAGCGGGGAGTGTGTGCCTGGGCGCTGGGGAAGGGAGATGCGTTCCTGCCCCGCAGCAGGCTGGCTGTGCACTGTTTGCCTTTCCATGAGCACGCTCCCCTGGGGGTTGTGAAAACATGGTGACCTGCTCTGGAAGGTCTGGAAGACCAGGTCAGGGGTGCTTGTTCTGCTCTGCCAGAAGGGCGGTTCAGAAGCAGATATCTGGGCTGTTGTGGTGGCGTGAGCTCTTGCGGCTGCAGGGGGCTGAGCAAGGAGGTGGGTTGCATGGCGAAACCTGCTATTGCAGGGGAGTGTTTTCCCTAGAGAGGTGTAGAAAGAGGAGAAGAGGGCCAGTGATCTGGTCCTGCCCCAGCCCTTGCAGCCTGGAGAGAGGGTGGGGATGTGTTGTGTTCCCTGTGCCACTGGGAATGAGCTTAGGTCTGGGAATAAAATGGTATTGGAGAAGAAGCAATGAGACTGTGCCTAGTCTGTCTGTCCCCAGCCCTTCTACCAGGAGCCATCAGGCCTGCTCACACTGCCTGGGCACTCCCTGTCTGACAGGAGAGGCTGCGGAGCTGGTGCTGCTCCTTTGCCTGGCAGCGCTGGCTGGGCATGGCACAGGTGAACAGTTCCGCTCTGGTTGCGTGGTCCTGGAGAGCTCTCGTGTGCTACATTCCAGTGCAGGTCTCGCGGCCAGCCATTGAGGAGTTGTTCATGCCAGCTGTTTTGGCAGGTCTCATCCCTCCCCTTAGCCTGTGGCCCCAGTCAGGCACACGGTGTGTGTTTGTTGCAGGGTCTTCCTCCCTCTTCCTGCAGCAGCCTTGCTCCAGCTGTGCTGCCATGAGGCAGTGTGCCGTGGTAGGACACACTGCCCCACTGGCTGCGAGGGTTGTGCCAAGGGCACGGCGGCCTTGGCCCTGTGCACGGCAGGTATTCAGGCTGCTGCCGGCTTGGAGAGGCGGCACGCAGCTGGCTTGTCCTTCACACTTGTGGTCGCCTCTTGCTTGGGTGGATGCCCAGTGACTGAGTCTGTTTTCTCTTGCAGAGAACGATCTCGCTGGGAGCAGGGGACAGGCAGGTGATCCAGACACCCATCAATGATTCGCTTCCTGTCAGCAGCTGCAGCGTGGCCCTGCTCTTCCGCCAGCTTGGTGAGACTTCTCCCCATGCCTCCTTCTCATCGCATCCAGTGCCAAAGCCAGCTGGCTGAGTCCTGGGCTGGAGTTCCTTGCACGTCACTTCCCACCGTGCTCCTGAGCCTGGCTCGCCAGCTCAGGGCTCTCTTCCAGCTGCAGCCACCTCAGACTGAGCCCTCCCTGGCCCCGCTTTGCCTTCCCTTTCCCAGGAGGGCAGGAGTCTGGCAGCTCGGCTGCAGACGTGTGGCCAGATCTCATGAGAAACAGCCTGGGTAGCAGGAGGGAGTGCCCAGAGGTGTGCTGCTGGTAGCCCTGCGCCTCTGGTTAAAGGACACTGGCAGCTCAAGGGAGCTGCTGAGCATCTCTCAGAAGAGGGGCTTCCTTGGGGGAGCGTGTACCTGGGTGGCCCCAAAGTGGCTCTTCAGGAGGGTGTTGAGCTCCTCTGTTGGGCAGAATGTGGAGATGGGGGGTGGGGATTGGTAGTCTCTGGTGGGGTATGAGAGGGGAACCCTCGTTTCTGAGTGCTCTTGTCTCCCTTTCTTCCCAGGCATCACCAATGTGCTGTATCTCTTCTGTGCAGCGCTTACTGAACACAAGATCCTGTTTCTCTCCAGCAGTTACCAGAGACTGACCGATGCCTGCCGGGCTCTCCTTGCACTTATGTTCCCCCTCAAATACAGGTGAGGGAACCCACAGCTCCTCGAGCCCCTTGGTGCTCCAACAGCACCCCAGAGCCAGCTGGGGCACAGCTGCCTGCCAAGCCCATGCTGGCTGTCCTGACTCCCCTTCGCTTCACACCCTTGCTGCCTCCTAGTTTCATAGCTGGTATAACTGCATTTTGGGCACTCTTGGCAAAGCGTCAGCTAGGTGAATGCCCACAGATCCTGGCTGTGCTAAAAGCCCCTTTCCCGAAGCCTTTGGCATGCACAGCCATGTAATTCCAGAGTGTGTCCACGGCAGCGAAAGGGTGTGAACTTCCCACCCTTGCCTCCCTCCTCTCTAGGGCAAGACTGGAGCTCTAGCACTGGAAGCACGGAGTGAGGCATTATCAGCAGTGTCTGTAGCTCCAGGAGCAGCTAGCATGCACTGTTCTGAGCTGTGGCAGCTCTTGACAGAGGGAAGCAAACCTGTCAGGCTGTGGGACATGGTCCAGCAGTGCGTGATCACCCCATGGTGCGTGTGGGAGAGGCCAGAGGTGCTTATCTCTCCAGAATCCATCCCCTTTCCCTTCTCTCAGCTGTGTTGCAGCAGAGCACAGAGCCCCAGTGCATCGCTTCTGCTGGCAGCCCTCCATTCCAGCCCCAGGTGCAAAGTCTTGCTGAATGGAGGGGCTGAACACTGGGAGGCTTCCAGAAAGCTGTGGTGCAAATTCTGCCCTCCCTAGAAAGGACATGTGCATACAGGGCTGTTGTTAAGATGCCGGTGGTGGTGGCCAAGCTGCCACGGTGATTCCTATGGGATGGCTGGCACCCCCCTTGCCCCAACCCTGGGGAACGAGTGATGCTGTTGACCCACGGGGCCTGGCCAGGGAAGGGGACACTGGCTCACTGACTGGGCACCACTGGGGCTGTTTGCACATCACCCAGGTAGGACAGCCAAGGTAGACAGGCCACTGTTGCTGCCAGTGCCTGTTGCACTGTTTCCACACTGGCCTGCCATACCCTGAGGCTGCAGAAAGGCTATTTGTATTTCAAAGAAAGCTTTCTTTTGGAGTTCAGTTGCTCTGCTGGAAACCTCTCCCTCGCTTAGACTTAGATTATAAGACCAGGGCCAGAGCATCTTAGAATCACAGAATGGTTTGGGTTGGAAGGGACCTTAAAGACCATCTAGTTCCACCCCCCCTGCCAGGGGCAGGGACACCTGCCACTAGACCAGGTTGCTCCAAGCCCCATCCAACCTGGCCTGGAACACTTCCAGGGATGGGGCAGCCACAGCTTCTCTGGGCAGCCTGTGCCAGTGCCTCACCACCCTCACAGTAAAACATTTCTTCCTAATATCTAATCAAAATCTGCCCTCTTTTGTTTTGAAACAGTTCCCCCTTGTCCTATCACTACAGGCCCTACTAAAAAATCTGCCAGTGTTGAGGATGATGCTTGGGTAGAGAGCAGGGCTCAACTGGCTACAGCGATGCTCTTTTTTGGTTGCAGTTTCACGTACGTGCCCATCTTGCCTGCACAACTCCTTGAGGTACTGAGCACGCCGACACCCTTCATCATCGGAGTCCACTCCATCTTCCAGTCGGAGACGCAGGAGCTGGTGAGACTTGTGTACCCTGTCCCTTGTGCCAGGAGCAGAAGCAGTTCAAGGAAGCAGCAGAGGTTGTGTGCCAACAGTCTCAGATAGCAGCAAATGTTGTTCTGAGGGTGCCTGGGTCAGCAGGCTGAGCGCGCCGGCTTGCACAGGCTCTGCTTGTTCGGGCTGGCCAGCCCAGGCTGCAGTCCAGGCGTGCCGCACAAGCCGGGCAGGGCTGGCTGGGCCCTGCATCGTGGGGCTCTGGGCTGCAGAGCCTGCACACAAACAGCTGGGGTTAACCGAGGGTTGGATTTGGAAAGTCAGCTGGCAGCGCTGGTCCCAGAGGCTGTGTTGGCACTTCAGACTTCAGTTTAGAAACTGAATTAAAGCAAAGCGTAATGAGTCTGATCTAAACTGAAACAAGCTTTTGTGCAGCCTTTTGAACGAACTGCGGCGCGCCGCTTTGGTTAAGCAGGATCACCTCTGTGTTGGGCCAGGGTCAGTGTTTTCACAGCTCACCCAGGCTGATAAGGTACCGAGGGGTCTGGTGTCACGGAGATGTGGCATGTGCCTGCTGAGCAGACCTTCATCCCTCTCCTGCCAGGTTGTCCTCCCCCTGCCACCTTCGTTGCAGGAAGCGATGGGTTCCCTTTATAGCTTGTGTGTTGGCAAATGCAAGGGTTTGGCGATGATGGATAAGAGAAAATAACCACTGAGGGCTAGTAGACTGCTCACAGAAGATGGGAGAGGAGACAGACACCATTCCCAAACCCTCCTCTCCTGAGCTGGGCTTACTCCCTTGCTAGCTCTCCATCACCCAGCAGGAGGTGGTGGGGAGGGTGTCTCAGAAAGCCTGGCTTTCTCTCATGCCTGTCCTGCTTCTTCCAGCTGGATGTTGTTATCGCAGACCTGGACGGTGGGACAGTCAATGTCCCAGAATGTGTACATATCTCCCTGCTCCCTGAACCACTGCTCCAGCAGACCCGGGAAGCCCTCTCTATGGTAAGTGCTGCAGCCTTTCCCCCATCCACAGGGTGTGAGCACCTTGGGAATGACACGCTTCCAGGGGTTGCTGGGAATGGAGCAGCAGGGACTCCTCTGAGAGCAGAGGTCCATACCCTGGGAGTCCTGCTGGCCGTGTCACAGGAGACCTTTCCTGATCCTGATGGTCTTCGGTGCATGGTAGTGCTGGAGTCGGGGGTTCTTCTGCCAAAGGTTTCTGGGAATCGGGCGGCTGGCTCCCAGCCTGTGGGCAGGAAGCAGCTGCCGCCCTGAAGCTTTTCTGGCTGCTCATGTCTTCCCAGAGACTGCTGGCCATGTGAGAGTGGGCCCAGGACAGCCGTGCCAAACAAATGCTGCATGCCTCAGCTTCTGTTCCTCGCCTGTGGCTGGGGGGAGATGGGGGGGGTGGCTCTATTGCAGCCTCTCTGTGCTGAGCCCCCAGCCCTCCTGCGGCATACATCTCCCCAGCAGAGCTGGAGTGGCTCCCCCTTCCCCACTGCCCTCAGCCCACCGAGCTGTGCCCAGGTCTGGGCTCTGGGCAGCGGGGCTTCACAAGGAAAGAGTCAGGCCTTGAGGCTTCCCTTGCACAGCAGAGGGTTTTTTGATACCTGGTGGTTCCAGCCATGTAGGTTTGTTTTCAAGCCCCTCGGACTTTTTCTGTGGGTGCTGTTGGGTCTCTGGGGAATGATGCTTTGCTTTTTCCAGCTGTGAAGGTAGAGACCCCCCCCAGGCCTGTGCCTGAGTGTGCTTTGTGCCTTGTCTGTGCAGGTCTTGGACCCAGAGCTGGAGGTGGCAGATCTTGCATTCCCCCCTTCAACGATTTCTGCCTCTTCTCTCAAAATGCAGGTGAGCGGAGCGGGGAGGAAGGGGGACCCCTCCTGCGAGGCTGCTGTCCTTCCTGGGACACCCTGTTTCTTGGGCGTGGAGCAGACAGGCACAATTTCAAGCCCATCTCCATCTTGATGTTGCTGAGGTTAGGAGGCAAAGCGCAGTACAGCCAGGTCACCGAGGCCACAGCTCTGAGCCATGGCCTGGAAGCCAGCAGTGCCGTTTCGGTAGCTGGCCCATGGACAGGGGCTACGGGGTTTACTGCTGCGCTGGAGAAGGGACTGGAGACAGACACCAAATGTTCGGGCACTTCAGCAAAGCCCGGGGCTGTGAGAGCTCCTTTTTCCTCTTGTGTGCAGCATCGGGGATGCTGTGCAGGGGGGACATAACAGTGAATCCAACCTTTTTCTCTGGAATCTCTGCTGAGTTTCCTGCCCTGCTCAGCAGAACCTGACCCTGACACGTGGTTTGATCCCCTTGCCTCTTTGCTGGGTGTAAACTCCTGCCCCCATGAGCTGGCTTGTCTGCACCCTCTGCCTGACCACACTGACTATGCTGTCCTTCCCTCTTCACAGGATAAGGAGATCCGTGCTGTCTTCCTCCGCTTGTTTGCACAGCTGCTTCAAGGCTATCGCTGGTGTCTGCACATAATCCGCATCCATCCTGAGCCAGTCATCCGATTCCATAAGGTGAGGTGCTGGCACGGGCACGGGCACACGTGTGCAGGCACCTCTGGCATGCCGGGTCCACCAGCCTGGCCTCAGTCTGACGATGGGAAGCAGCTCCCAGAGGGAAAAGAGCCACTTCTGGGAGTTGTGTGGTGGGGAAGGGAGGAAGCTTTTGGGACCTGGCCAGCAAGGGAACGCAGGGAGCTTGTTTCTGCAGTGACTTGGCTCCATCTGCTCTACGGCCTCCTGTCCACACGGCAGAATTGTTTTTTCATTCTGTCCTATGGAATAACTTTTTGAGGTGGGCTGGGCAGAGGTTGGGGAGAGCTGATCTGTGGAGAGGTGTGCACTAATACAGCTGTATCTTGAAGACAGTCCTGTGTTTCCAGCAAGTGACCTGTCCTACACCAATCCTGGGTCCACCTGCATCCCGTGTTTGTCCTTGACCATCCCCAGGTCTCACGGGTCAAGACAGCACTTCCCTGTTTATGCCTGTGGGTGGTCAGATGCAGTGCAGCTGGTGTCCCCTGTGCCTGGTGTCAAGCAACCTTTGAGGCTCATGGAAGCTGTCCTTCACATCCTGGCCTGGAGCTAGGGATTTTCTTAAGATCTGGGAAGAGAACGAAGGCAGGGCCTGCCTTCCCTGGTGCTTTTGGGGTGTTAGCTGTACCAGAAAGGCTGGGAGGGCAGGGAGAGCAGGGAAAAGTTTGAAGTGTTTGGGTACCCATGGAGGAGACCTAACGCAGGAGAAGGCAACAGACTGTGGGAGCAAGAGTAGAGGGACTCAAGTGTTGCAGCTTGCTGTGGCCACATCACACAACCTGCAAACATCTGTGCCCTCCCTGCTGCATGGTCAAGGTCACTGAGGACAAGCAGGCAGGAGCCTTCTTGTTGCCTGTGCCTGCCTGCTCTGCCCAGCCTGTTGTAAGGCCAAGGGGGCAACACCTTGTACCTACAAAAGTGTGCCAGGAGAGCGCATGCAAGCACGCACGCACTGTGCACGGCCTGGACTCGTGCATCACCGGTGCTGCTCTGCACTGTAAAATGCCTTGTCTCTGAGTCAGCAGTGTGTTCATAAGAGTTTTGAGCTATATTTTTATGCTCAGTAAAGATTCCCAACAGGTGCCTGACAAAGATTCACTAGTGCCATAAAATCATAAACATGCAGTAAACGTGAGAAAATGTCCTTTCATAAAACTGCTTTACAATGAATAAAGCATAATGAACTTCCATTTCATAAAAATCACTCTGTGTAGCAACAGTATGCAGTACAGAATAACCTGAGTTTCACTTATTTAGCTGCTTTGGTCACAGCAACATCTGTGCTTCTCTCACAGTGGGTTTAGGGCCGCGGCACTCAGCAGTCCATGTTCTGGTGCAGTGCCTGTGACTCCAGTACCAAGCTCTGCACCTCTCGGCTCCTTCCCCTGGAAAGAGGCTGCTCCAGCTCCTCTGCAGAGGGGTGAGGAGGGCGAGTGTAGGTGGCATAGTGGTCCAGAGGTCTGTAGTGTCGTCAGGGCTGCGGATGAGCAGTCCCTGCGTAGCATCCTCATCCTGTCCCACTCAGCGAGTCAGTGTGCAGCGAGCGGGCAAGGGTGTTTGGAGGAGCAAAAGCTGTTCCCCACCAGCTGCTTCTGAAGGCAAGTGATGTGCCATAGCTGGTGGTTCTGGGTGGGGTCAGCTCCCATGCTCATCTGCTGAGGGGCGAGTCCTAAGGGCTTTCTGCAGACGCAGGAAACCTGGTGCTTTGGGCTCCTGGGGATGGTGAGAGGTGCCTTCAGAGCCATGGTCAGGAGAGAGGTGAGGTGAACAAGCGTTGTTCAGGATGAGGTCCTTAACACAGCTCCCAAAGGACCCTGTGGCCGCTGTGGCCCTGCTTCCCCTGGGGTGCACACGGGGGCTGATGCTGTGCCTTTCACTTGCCATCAACTGTGTCCTGCTGCAAATGCTCCTCTCGCTTGCAGGCCAGAGGCACAGGTTTCTGTGCAAACTCTGTCCCTGTGCTGACGTTGGGCAGGGAAGGAGATGGCATGGTCCCACTGCCACCCAGGCACCCGCTCTTTGCAGCGGTAACAGCATCACCCACACTGCCATGTCAACTGGAGTGACTTATGCCTGGGCAGCGCTGCTGACGAGTGTGCGCTCTCCCCTCTTCCAGGCAGCCTTCCTTGGGCAGAGGGGGCTGACGGAGGATGACTTCCTCACCAAGGTGCTGGAGGGCATGGCGTTTGCTGGCTTTGTGACTGAGCGGGGGGCCCCGTACCGCTCGATTGACCTGTTCGATGAGGTAAGCAGCAGTGTGGGAGCAGTACCCCCTGCCTGACCATCCCACACATCCTTGCTCCGCTCAGCTCTCCCTTCCCCTGGAGGGAGTGAGCCAGGAATCTGCAGTAACACTCTGGCTGCGGCATTGCACTGTGGGTTGGAGCCAGGGGATGCGAAGGGTGGCCAGATCCTGTCCAGCAGGCAGCTGCTCCTCTCACCCATCTCTTCCCCCAGCTTGTGGCTTACGAAGTGAAGCGCATGCGTGCAGAAGAGGGGAACAAGCAGAAAATACTGCGGCACATCAAGGAGCTGGCGGAGAAACTTTACAAAAATGTGAGTCTTGGAGACCCGAGGGATGGGGCAGGGAGAGCTTGGGTTGGAGCCCTGGTTGGTCTGTCCTCCCTCCGTAAGCTTTTGCTGGGACTGATCCTTGTGGTGGGTGATCCTGTCCTACCCTGTGCTGTCACATGTGGCAGGGCACCTGCTGATGTGTGCAGAAGTGTCTGGCCTGGTGTGAGCTGCTCCCAGGAGTGGGATTCCTCGGTTTCAGGTGGCCTGGGCATCATGCACTCCATGCCTTTGCTCCAGAGCAGCAACGGTGCTCGTCTGATCCAGGGCAGGCCAGTGAAGGTCCTCTGAAAGCAGAGCAGTGCCTGTGGGGCTCTTGGCCATCTCAGGATGGAGCTCCTGCATGGTGCTTTGCTCGTGGCTGTGTTCAGGGCCAAAGCGAGCTGTTCTTGCAGCTTCTGGGAGCAGAGCATGCCAGCACTGCTGCCCAGACATCCTGCCCTTAGGGCTGTAGGTTTTTGGGGGTTGTAGATACCAGCTGGGAGGCCATTTGGCCTCAGAGCAGACGAGGTTGCTGAAGGCTGCCTTGCTGTAGCTCCTGGCCTGGGAGAGGACACATGATACAGACGTACGCCTGAAAAGAAACTGTCTTTGCTGTGCCAGGAGAACCCGTACCCCGCGGTGACCATGCACAAGGTGCAGAAGCCCACGGAAGGCTGTCATCTGCGCCTCCACCAGAAGCCTTTTCCCCACTTGGATGAGGGGACAGTGCAGTGGATCATCGACCAGGCCACTGCCAAGCTGCAGACAGCTCCTCCTGCTGTGAAGGCAGAGAAGAAATGCATGGTGCCATCGGGACCCCCCATTGGTACGTGTGTGCAGAGGGCCTTTCCCTGTGGTGAGAAACCCTGCTCAGGAGGAGCTTTACCATGGTGTTGCTGGCTCCTCTTCATACTACGGCATGTCTGAGGGTCCCACATGAGCAAAATGTGCCTTGGAGAAGCAGCAGCACTGTCCTTGTCAGCTTCTGCCCCTTGGGCTGCTTAGAGCTCCTTGGAGTCTTACCAGCCAGTGTGAGAGTATGGGTGAAGGCCCCGTAGTATTCTTCCAGCATGAGCTCTTGGAGCCTAGACCCTTGCCCTTGTGGAGCAGGGGAGGGGGCACCCGTCTCTCCCCTCCCAGGGGTGAAAGTCCTGCCCTGATGGAATTAACAGGCAGTTCTCTCCCCAGCTGCCATCATGGAGCGCAACGGCAACGCCCTGGCCAACAGTGCCCGTCGCCTGGAGGTGGTCAGGAACTGCATCTCCTACGTCTTTGAAAACAAAATGTTAGAAGCCAAAAAGGTGAGGGGGCCCCTGAAGAGCTGGTGGTTGAGGGGGGGGGAGCCGGGGGGTTGCTCTGCTGCTCCTCCCTGGCAGGCTGGAGTGGACATTCCCTGCCTGTGTCCCGATCTCTGCTGCCCAGCTCTGTTGCCATATGTTCTCCACTCAGCACTGCTCCTCCTGGTTGTGTTCCTGGGCTTTTGGCTGATCACTCCACTGCACCAGCTTAGCACTATTTCTGTGTCTCCCGGTGCCCCACAGGGTCTGTCCCGCAGAGATAATGGGGCTGAGGTCCTGAGCAGGAACCTCCCAGGGCTGTGCTCCAGCTGGCCAGATGCGGAATTTTGCTCTGGTTCGCCTCCACATCCGAGTGCGGATGACTGTCTGTAAACACCCTGGTCTCAGCCAGCACAACCAGGACATGAAGCCTGTCCTGCACCTCCTCATTGTGTGCTGACCTTGAACTCACTGCCTGACCAGAGCTCCACTGGGCCCTGTCTTTCTGCTACATGACTTCTTTTTTGCTCTGCAGCTATTCCCTGCTGTGCTGCGTGCCATGAAGGGCCGAGCAGCCAGGCACTGCCTGACCCAGGAGCTGAACCTGCACGTGCAGCAGAACCGGGCGGTGCTGGATCACCAGCAGTTTGATTTCATAATCCGCATGATGAACTGCTGTTTGCAGGTAGGAGAGAGCTGGGGAGAGCGCATCGCTTCAGAAGGAGCTCGTCTCCCCATGTGGGAGACAGCACCGTGCAGGAATTGGAGTGGATCTAGGGGGTCTTGCAGCAAATCCCCTTTTAACATCTCTGCTCTTCCCCAGGACTGCACCGCCATGGACGAGCATGGGATTGCAGCCGCTCTCTTGCCGCTGGTCACCGCTTTCTGCCGAGTGAGTACCTGCAGTATCCTGACCCCCTGTGCGGCCCTTGCAGACTCGGAAGGCCTTGGAGGCCACAGGCTGAAGGACAGGGAGCCTGCGCTGCAGCCAGCCTGAGGGCGTATTGTCCCCTCGGTGCTTCTCAGAGTACAACGTCCTGCCCAGTAGCTTTCAACCGCTTGCGAGGCTGGCCAGGCTGGCTGCACCAGTCTTGACCCAGGACTCCAAAGATAGCTGGAACACCTGCGGGAAGGGCGCTCAGAAACTGGGGCTGCTCCAAAGTGCCAGCCCGATCTGTTGGTCGAGCTGGGCTGAGATAAGATTCTACCTCCTGTAAAGCATCCGTAGCGTGAGGCCCTGCGGGGCTCTGGGTGGGTGCTGGGCAAGTCTGAGGAGAGTTTGCAGGGGATGCTTGGAGGAGCTGCGATGCAGATATCCCTCCTGCAGGCCCAAGGGTATGTTGCCACTCCCAGCAACAGGCTAGAGCAAGGATTGCCTGGAGAGGAGACCTTGGCACAGAGGCCGTGTTTATATGAAACTCTTTTTCCACCTTTTGCTTCCTCAGAAACTGAGCCCGGGCATCACGCAGTTTGCCTACAGCTGTGTGCAGGAGCATGTGGTGTGGACCAACATCCAGTTCTGGGAGGCCATGTTCTACTGCGATGTGCAGAACCACATCCGAGCCTTGTACCTGGACAACAACGAGGAGAACCACATGGATGAGGTGAGGAAGTGGCCACAGTGCCAGTGTCCCTGCAGAACTGCTGCAGCTCTCCCCAGAGGTCCACGGGCTGATAAGGATGCTGAACCAGCCTGAGGGACTACATCCTGGTTCTGGGAGATTCCTGTGGGAACAGTGGGGTGAAGGCTGGCAGGTCCCCTGTCCGTGCAGACGGCTGACATCTGCTTCCAACTCCTTCAGGAGAGCACAGAGGGGCCACAGGAAGCCAAGTCTGCCCTGGAGATAGCGTCGGAGCAGCTGAGGCTCTGGCCCACCATGAGCCGAGAGAAACAGCAGGAGCTCATCCAGAAGGAGGAGAGCACGGTTTTCAGCCAGGCCATCCACTACGCCAACCGCATGAGCTACCTGCTGCTGCCTCTTGACACTAGCAAGAACCGCCTGCTCCGCAGCTCTGGGCTGGGGGACGTGGAGAGTGTCAGCAACAGCTTCGTCACCAACAGGTGAGCAGGGCTGGAAGGCTTGGTAGGGCTGTGCTGCAGGGGCACCAGAGCAACCAGAGCTGGGGATGGGAGCTTCTTGATGCGGTGCCTGGGGCATCTTGATCATTCAGCTGCCATCGGGGTTTGATGCAGGTTGCAGTGCCCCAGGGGTGTTTTGTATTAGGAGTGGAAACTCCTCTGGCCTCTGCTTCGTGTGAGTTACAGCAGCGGAGAGATGTTCTGGGTTAACTCTTCCCTCCTCCTGTACGGCAGCATTGCTGGCAGTGTGGCTGAGAGCTATGACACAGAAAGTGGATTTGAGGATGCAGAGAGTTCTGATGTGGCCAACTACGTGGTGCGATTCATCAACCGCTTTGTGGACAAAGTCTGCACAGAGAGTGGAGTCACCAACGACCACCTCAAGGGGCTGCATGTCATGATCCCTGGTAATACACGTTGCGGCAGTGCTGGGAATGGGCAGCTGTGTCACCTCGCTGGGGACCCTTCCGTATCAACGGGGGGGGGGTCTGCTCAAGAGACGGTTCTGCAAGAAGCGGTGGGAAGGCCAAGAGAAGGCACACGCAGTGCTGCAGGGCAGGTTGGCAGCCTGCCTGGGTGGTGTGTAGGGCAGGACTTCGCTCACAGTCTCTTACCTTTGTGTTTGTCCGCAGATATTGTACAGATGCACATAGAGACACTGGATGCCGTGCACAGGGAGAGCAAGAGGCTTCCTCCCATCCAGAAGGTATGGACCTGGCCTGCCGCAGCCGGGGAGAGGTTCTGGTGCTGTGTGTGGCTATCATGTCCCCTTCCACTGGTCTGAACTTCCTATTGTACATCCCTGTAGCCAAAGCTGCTGCGTCCCAACCTGTTGGTGGGTGAGGAGTGTGTGATGGAAGGGCTCCGCGTGTACCTCATGCCTGATGGACGGGAAGAAGCTGCTGGAGGGAATATTGGTGGTCCACCTCTTCTCCCTGCAGAAGGAGCCATCTTCCTCACCACTTACCGCATCATCTTCAAAGGCACTCCCACGGACCCTCTGGGTAAGGGTCTTGCCTGCACCACATCCTCTGTCTTCAGGGGCTGATGATGCCTGGGGAGGAGGTGGCTGGTAGCTCTCCTGGAGCAGTGGCTGCAGCTCACCTTGTTGCAGGAGCTGCCGATAAGGGCCTCAGGTGGTTGCTTTGGGCGAGTGACGAGCCAGCACTAGGTCTTACTGGGGTCTGCCGCAACCACCGCAAGCTTGATGGTTGCACCCAGTACCACAAAGGAGGTGGTTGCTCTTGCTGTCCACCTTTGGCAGACGATAAATTACTCATGCCCATCCTAGGCATCATCTGCAAGTCGCCATGGACTGGCTGCAGTGTGCCTGGCTGCTTTATCCTACGGGGCTCTCTGTGGTGATGGCCACTGAGGAGACTGAGGCCACAGCGTGGCCTGGCTTTGTGCTGGAGCGAGGCAGTGGGATGCGGCTAACCTGTTCCCGTGCTTGTGCCCAGTGGGGGAGCAGGTGGTGATCCGATCCTTCCCCATCGCCTCACTGACCAAAGAGAAGAAGATCAATATCCAGGCCCAGGTGGATCAGTTCATCCAGGAGGGCTTGCAGCTGCGCTCGTGCACATTCCAGGTGAGACCGCGTGGGGCTGCGCGCTGCTCCTTTGCATTGCACTATCTCAGCTGAGGAGCACGCTGCTGGGGAGACCCAGCTGGTATGTGACCACGGCTGGCACCATCCCTTGGGACAAGGCACTGCCCAGGCTGATGTGGTCTGGGGGGATTAAAGACAACCCCTTGCGGGTGACAGGGCACCTGAGGGGCGGAACCAGAGGCCCCCTTGTAGAGCAAGGAGTAGGCTGTGGTCCATAGCATGGTTTGGGTTGGAAGGATCTTTAAAGACCATGTAGTTCCACACCCCTGCCGTGGGCAGGGACACCTTCCACTAGACCAGGTTGCTCCCAGCCCCATCCAACCTGGCCCTGAACACTTCCAGGGATGGGGCAGCCACAGCTTCTCTGGGCAGCCTGTGCCAGCGCCTTGCCACCCTCACAGTAAAGAATTTCTTCCTTATGTCTAATCTAAACCTGCCCTCTTTCAGCTTAAAGCCATTCCCCCTTGTCCTATCACTGCAGGCCCTAATAAAGAGTCCCTCCCCATCTTTCCTGTAGGCCCCTTTAAGTATTGAAAGGCTGAGGTCTCCCCGAGACTTCTGTTCTCCAGGCTGAACAACCCCAGCTCTCTCAGTCTGTCCTCGTAGGGGAGGTGCTCCAGTTGCAGTCCTGTTGTATGCAGGATCAACTTCTTGCTCGTTAGCTCAGGGCTCCTTTCCAGCTGCTCCAGTAGCTGCTGGAACACTGAGAAAGCGTGAGATGTCCCCACACAGCACCCTGGGAGGTGGTACTGCAAAACCTTGTAGCACATCTTGGAGAGAGATACCGTAGGGTGAGATGTGACAATGCAAGTAGTTACTCAACATTTTCCATCTTTGAGAGACTTATGGAGGTAAAGCAATGCTGGGAGGAGAGCAGCTAAAACACTGTCTGCGTGCTCAGAGCCGCGGTGACTGAGTCTAGGGACACAACAGGAGCGGAGGTGCTGGATGCAGAGTGCTTTGCAGGAGGAAGGGTGTGGGACAGAGTAACTGGCACGGACGGACAGACAGGGCAGCCTGGCCTGTGCCCGTCTCAGTCGCTGCTCCCGACTGGGATCTGAGCTCTTCTGCCCTGTGCTGTGGGAAGAGCCCTTCCCAGTCCCCTGGCCCAGCTGTGTGCCGTGACTGCTCTCTGCTGTTCCTGCAGTTGCTGAAGATTGCCTTTGATGAGGAGGTGGCTTCAGACAGCGCTGAGATCTTCAGGAAGCACCTGCACAAGCTGCGCTACCCCCAGCACGTGCGTGGCACCTTTGCTTTCACTGTGGGCCAGTCACCCAAGCAAGCCATGCAGCCCAAGGCCAAGGAGAAGAACCCCTCACTCAGGTACCCGTGCCATCGTGCCGTGGGGAGACTGGCACGTGGGGATGCGCTTGACCCTTTCGAGCACTGCAGGGCTTCTCCTCTCCCTCCTCCAGTCCACCCAGAGCGAGCTGCTGAGCTGGGGTCACTCGAGAAAAGCTGGGGCATGGACTCCTGAGCTGGAGGTCAGGGTCCCTGAGCCAACCTTGCTCAGACCTCTCCTTGCTCAGGATCTCCACTTGTTTGTGGGGCGACATGCTGCACGTGTGGTAGCGGTCTCCTGGCTCCACGCAGAGGACCAGTCAAACTCGAGGAGCAGGGTGTTTGCTTCAGTGGCATTCCCAGCCCTGTTGCCCAGGCCAAAACAGTGCAAGCCCCCAGGAGACGTCTCATGGGAGCGGTTCCAGTGGGCACGAGAGCAGACTCTGCTGTGCCGGAGGATGGGGAGTGCTGAGGGGCAGCGGCAAAGCTCTGCGCATGGTGCTGACCTGTGGCCAGACCCCGCTCCGGCACGTGGTGGCTAGGTTCAGCGACGCTGTAGCGCTGGGGTCTGGTTGGTGCTGTGTTCGCGCTTGGTGTGCCCTGGAGTCTAAGCATCTCTCCCGTGTGTTTGTGACTCAGCTCCCAGCAGGTGACCGATATGTTCCAGGGCCTGACAGTGGGGGTCATGTCCCTTGGGCACCTTGGCCATTCAACCACGTAAGATGCCTTCACCCTGGGCGGGAGCTTGCGAGGTGGCATTGGCTCAGGCTGCAGCCTTCACTGCTCCCAGGGTTTCTTCTCACCTGCTCTGCATGCGACCTGGGCTGTGGGCTTGTCACTCGGGGAATGCCCTTTTCCAAGCTGCCGGTCTGACGTTCAGGTTTGGGGTGTGCACTGTCACCGTCGCAGCACCGTGGCCTCCAGAGGCGGTTGGTTGGTCAGTCATCCTAGTGCTCTGTGGCGCACTGGTGGATCCCAGGACATGCTGAGGGAGCTGTGCCTGTACTGCTAACCTCCAGAGACCTCTAGAGCTGCCGGGTCCAGCTCTGGGCCTGGGCACAGTCTCAGAAGCCTGTCTGAACTTCAAGGTGTGCTTTGTCACCCCCCTCCGAGTCTGCTTCCAGTGCCCCACACTATCTGCAAATCTTGTTCCTCCGGTTAGAAAGCCCTCCCATTCCTAGCCTCCATACCTGAGCGTTTTTTCTCAGGACGGCATTCTCCCTTGGTCCTGAGGCTTCCCCTCCCTTGGTAAATGTAGGGAGCAGTTGGATTTCCTCACCATCTGCTTTGTGAAGCAAAACAAGGGACCTGCTACTCTCACTCTGGCCCGTCTTGATAAGGTGAATTTCTAGAGATCTTTGCATCAGTGTAGCTGTTATCCTGGGTTGGATGTGGCCCCTTCCCTGGCTAATGTATGTCCCACATGTCCTGCGTTTGTTCCCCTTCGAGCCCAGGGGCTCACCGAGACAGTGGTGAGCGCGAGGTCCTGTGTGCGGGCAGGCCATTCCTGCCTTCAGGAATTCCTGCCTGCTGGAGCTCTGTCTGCAAAGCCTGTTGTACCCATGCAGCCTAATCACCTGTGGGTTTTGGAAGGTGTCCCTTCCCTGCTTTCCCCAGGCTGCCCTCGGGAGTGGCTGAGCCCAGCTGCGCGCTCTCCCTGTCCCTTATGTGGCATTGAGCAGGTCACCTTCCACAAGTTGCCTCCCCTCTGCCTGGTGAGGAGCAGCCCTGTGTCAGGGCGGGCTGGCAGCATCCCCAGGGTGGATCCCCTGTCCCCTGCTGTGACTTGAGCCAGGCCGCTGCTGATGGGAGCTCCGATGTGGAGGTGATGGCATTAGAGCTCGGGACAAGGCCCGGTCACTGCTGATGGGAGCTCCCATGTGGAGGTGATGGCATTAGAGCTCGGGACAAGGCTGGCCTCCTGTCGGGTCGGGAGGCTGGGGCACCTGCTCAGCCTGGCTGCGCCATCCAGCCAGGAGAAGGCAAGCACTGTAGGCTCTTGTAGGCTCTGCCTCTGGCTTGGTGGCCTCCTACAGCTGAGAAGCCAGCTTCTCCCTACCAGGGAGCTAGCAGGTGACATCTCCCCTCCTGTGGTGACAGTGATTTTGACCCCATGCCTCTAGCCAGTGGTGAGGGATGCCTCTGTCTCTGCTTTGCTCTCGGTGTGACTGAGTGTTGGTGTCTCTAACCCTTCAGGGGCTGCTCTTCTGGCCGTGCTGGGCTGTGGTCACGCACGCGGGGGAGGTGGTGTCACCTGGCCTCAACTTCTTCTCTGGTTCCAGGACGCTCTCCAAAAACCTGGTGAAAAATGCCAAGAAAACAATTGGCCGCCAGTACGTGACACGGAAGAAATACACGCCGCCCATGTGGGAGCAGCGGAGCAGCCAGCACTTCCCAGAGGACAACGAGGATGAGATCTCAGGTTGGGAGCACCCTGAGCAGGGAAGGGAGGCTGTGGGGAGCGGGGCACTTGCTGAAGCAGGAGCATCTTCCAGCTAGGAGAGGTCTCGGCCATCGCTCTGCAGAGGAGCAGGCGTGGGAGCTTCCCTGGTGCAGAGGATCACCACTGGGGTTGTCTCTCCCAGTTCTCGACAGTCTGCCAGCTCTCGTGTGCTGGTGGTGGCCAGTTGGCAACTCGACATATTTCCAATATCTAGCAAGCCCTGCAGAAAGGAGCAAGTCCTTTGGTCTGTGGCCTCAGCTCCTCTGATGAAGTCGCAGATTTCAGCTGCAGCAAGGCAGGTTAGGTTACATGTGAGAAGAGGTTGACTGGTTTGAGAGTAACAAAGAACTGGAAGAGACAGGAGTCCTCTGCGTTGAAGACTACAACCTTTCCAGGTGGGAAGGCCTGTCAGAGAAGATGTGGTGGATGGGATTTAGGGTTTCAGTGGGAAGTGGTGTCTGTGGGGACCAGTCCCCCCTGCCACGTGTGAGGCGGGTCTGGCCGACTGACGTGGCCGATTTTCAATCTTTCCTTCTGTTCACTTCCCTTTGTTCACTCCCCAGTTTGTTTGCAGTGCTTTTCAGCTCGAGTTCTGTCACAACCATTACACAAGCCTTTGGTGTGTCCATCATCGAAGTTATTAGCAAAAAACACCAGCTGTGTTCAGGCCCAGAAGAGAGAGATCTTTCAGATCCATCATTGTTCTCTAGTTCTGGCATTAGGAAATGCGTTAGGAGCATTAGGAAAGCTGTGTGTGGAGGGCAGCCACCAAGGGTTGTGTCCACCTGACAGTGATTTTGCCTGGATGGAAGTGTTCCAGGCTGAAAGCCTTGCTGGAGCCGAGGTCTCACCTGTGTTGCCCTCTTCTCCCAGGAGGTTGCTCTCCTTTGAGGGAGGAGATGAGACCAGTGTGGTGGAAGAGCTCTGGGCCGATTGGTGCTGGGCTGTTCCTCATCTCTCGGTGGTATCATGCGATGTGAAAGCACCAAAGAAATCTGCTCTGACAGTCAGTACCCAGGCAGCTGACACTGCGCTTTTAACCTGTAAAAAAGTTACAAGTTTTGTAACTGACAAGTAAAGATGCTTGCTGCAAGGGGGAGACAGACTTTTTAGTAGGGCCTGTAGCAACAGGACAATGGGGAATGGTTTTAAGCTGAAAGGAGGCAGGCTTAGGTTAGATATAAGGAAGAAACTTTACTGTGAGGGTGGTGAGGCGCTGGCACAGGCTGCCCAGAGCAGCTGTGGCTGCCCCATCCCTGGAAGTGTTCAAGGCCAGGTTGGATGGGGCTTGGAGCAACCTGGTCTAGTGGAAGGTGTCCCTGCCCATGGCAGGGGGGTGGAACTAGATGGTCTTTAAGATCCCTTCCAACCCAAACCATTCTGATTCTAAGCTTTGGTGCCCAGCCCTTTGGACAGGGCAGCTGAGCTCTCCTGTTTTGGATGAAGGTGGTGGGAGGGAGCTCCTGCCCTCTGCTGTCTGCTTGGCTGGGAGATGCCTCCAGCCCATCCTCCAGCTGCATGTGGGACACCGTGCCTGTTGCCGAGGGCAGACCCAGGCTCCCCTTCTGTCTCCACAGTGTCTGAAGAGATGGACCGAAGCACTTTGACCCCCACTACCACCATTAAACCTTCAGATAAGATGACCATCAACCACCTGGTAGAGCGAGCCTGCTGCCGCGACTACCAGCGGATGGGGCTGGGCACGCTCAGCAGCAGCCTTACCCGCTCCAAGAACGAGCCCTTCCGCATCTCCACTGTGAACCGCATGTATGCCATTTGCCGGAGGTGAGCCTCAGTGGGGCCGTGGCCGAGGAGGGGGGTCCGCAGGGTCAGGAGAGGACAGCGAGGGTCTTTCCTGGCTTGTGGGAGCTGGGGGCAGGGCTTGCACCGTTCCCCCCCGGGCTCTGCAGAGCCTCCGCTGTCTCCTGCAGCTACCCCGGGCTGCTCATCGTGCCGCAGAGCATCCAGGACAACACGATCCAGCGGATCTCCCGCTGCTACCGCCAGAACCGCTTCCCTGTTGTGTGCTGGCGAAACTCCCGCACCAAGGCCGTGCTGCTGCGCTCGGGGGGGCTGCACGGCAAGGGTGTGGTGGGCCTCTTCAAGTCCCAGAACGCCCCCACTGCAGGTGCTCGTCCCCTCTGCCCCTGGGCAGCGCCCGTGCCGGGAGTGGGCTGCAGACCCCTCCTCGGGTCCCGTGCCGGTGGCAGAGTGGTGACGCTCGTGGCTCTCCTCCCAGGCCCCTCGCAGACGGACTCCACCAGTTTGGAGCAGGAGAAGTACCTGCAGGCTGTGATCAACTCCATGCCGCACTACGCCGACGCCAGCGGGCGCAACACACTCAGCGGCTTCACCTCTGCGCACATGAACAGCTCAGGTGAGGAGCGCGGCCACCGCTGCAGAGCAGCAGGGATGCAGGAGGGCTCCTGCTGGTGTGCGCAGGGCCCCCGCCATGGGTCGTGCCGTCCGTCCCCGAGCCTGGGCAGCCAGGTGAGCTGCTGTCTCCAGACTCCCATCGGAGGAGGCAGCAGAGCCTTTCCAGCGTGCTCTCCAGAGCTCCCAGCTCCAGCTGGGCCTCCGTGGCTGGTGGTGGGAATGGGTTTTGGGAAATCCGGTAGCCCTGGACCTGTGAGCACTGGGAGCCCCAGACTGTGCTCGGATCCAGGTGCTCGCTGAGGACAGGGTGGGGACAGATCCTGCTAGCTGCGACCTCGGCACCCTTTGCAGCCCAGCGCAGCGAGCAGCAGTGCTCGGGGTCTGCCACGGGAAGCCTTGGTAAGTCGCTGCCTCCCTTGCCTTCTGAGCAGCCTGTCGTTTCCTGCCGGGGCAAAGCTGCCCGTGCTGCCCTGCCGTGCTCGGGTGTCATTCATCCTGTGTCTCAGCCATTCCACCCCATCGCTGCTGCAGAGCTGACTGAGGGCCAGGGGGACTGGGGGGGAACAGCCGAGGGCTCCCTGCAGCCTGGGGAGGAGGCAGCTTGCTGAAAGCCCCTCTGAGGCCTCTTCCCTGGCGTGGGGGGACGTGCCCGGAGCCACGGCTGAAGGAGAGAGGGTCAGAGCGGCATTGGGGGTGGCAGGGGAGAGACCTGGCGAGGGGGCTGCCGGACTGTGGCAGTGACTGGGTGATCCCTCCGCAGTGCAAAGCGCCTGGGGCAGAGTTGCAGGAGGGACAGGCCCCTGCTCACACTGCTGCGCCTGGTGCCTTTTTGCTGTGGCTCCAGCTGGAAGGTGTTTCCCGCACGCTGGCCTCCTGGTCCTGGCCCCGGGTGCTCCTGCTTGCTGCTGCTTTCTCTCTTTGGCCCCTTCCCCTCCCTCCCGAGCAGTTGTGGGGAGGCAAGGAGGGAGGGCCCCTCTGGAGCAGCACAGAGGCCGAGAGCTGACATTTTGTTGGTGCTACAGATTTCTCCGACAAGAGACAGCCTAAGCTGGGATCGCTCATGAAGCAGGTGATGGGAGGGAAGGACGATGGGCCTGGTACTATTAGCCGCGGAGGTGAGGACATGCGAGTGAATTCTGCCTCGTGGGGGCCTGGCAAAGGCCCCCGGCTCGGGGCAGCTGCTGTAGAGTAGATGCTTCCCCTTTGCTCCCCCTGAGCTCGCTGCCGTGGGGCAGCTGCAGGGAGGGAGGGAGGGACCCGCTGCAGCACCCCAGAGCCATCTCATTCATCCATCCCACTCATTGCTCCAGTTGCTTCATCTGGGTCCCCGGGCGCCTCTTCCCGCCCGGCCCGCATCTGCCCAGCGAGAGCGTGGGTCCGCCTCGCCCCCCTGCCCTCGCTGAGGTTGCTTTCGTCCTGTGCTCTCAGGGCTCGGTCACAGAGCTAGGGTCATCACTCTCTCCACCCCCAAGTGCGTGTCAGCGAAGGGCCGCGAGACGCCCCGAGGTACGGTACCGCCAGCCGCCTAACCGCCACCCGGGTGCTAACCTCACCGACTGACCCCCCCCCACACACACTCCAACCCTTCACATGACTAATGCCCCAGTAACCCCCCACCGCAGCCCGCTAACGCCTCCACTGAGCATGTCGCCGGCTTGGTCCGGCCCGCGGTGCCGGCGGTAAGTACCGGGCCAGTCCCCAGCTGATCCCGCAGTGTCCTCTCAGGTTTGCTTTAGGCTCCTTGCGCATCTGCTGGTGCTTGGGTGGTGGTGGCCAGGAACGGGGTCTGGCTGGTGGGGAAGGGGCAGGTCCTGGTGGTGTGGGCGCAGGAGTGCACTGTGGGCTGCGCAGGTGATGGGGCGTGGAGCTGCTGGTGTTGGTCTCTCCATCCACCAGGCAGGAGATCCTACAGCACCCAGCAAGGAGAAGGAGCAAAAGCAAACCTGGTTCCCAGCACCTTCCCGGCATGTGTTCCCAGGGTGCTGGGGTGACAGCAGCTCGGCTCCTGCTTTCGTGGCGAGCTGCTGGCCCCTGGGCCAGCCCGGCTGGGGGGACGCAGATGCCAGCACAGCCCCCGAGCCAGCCAGGGGCCCCCAGCCTAACTGCTGGCTGTCTTGCAGGCAAGTGGGGCAGCATCCGAGCCGGCGGGCGCATAAGCAGCTATGCCCTGAACATGGAGATCGGGTCACGCCTGGCCGGGAAAGACCTGCTGGGTGCCCAGCACAACGGCACCCCCTCGGAGGCCAGCTTCCTGCGGCAGCACCGGGCCTCACTCTACATCATCGGGGACAAGTCACAGCTGAAGGTAACCCTGACACCTGGCAGCAGCATCCTTGGGAAGGATGGGTGGTGGTGGGTCTGCTCAGGGGGTGTCTCGGGGTGATGCTGATCCTCTCCTCCCTCAGGGGGTGAAACCGGACCCGCTGCAGCACTGGGAGGTGGTTCCCATCGAGGTGTTCGACGTGCGGCAGGTGAAGGCCAGCTTCAAGAAGCTGATGAAGGCCTGCGTGCCTGGCTGCCCCTCCACTGACCCCAGTGTCGCCTACCTGCGGTCCCTGGAGGAGTCCGAGTGGCTGTCCCAGGTCAGTTGTCACCCAAAGCCTGGAGGGGCCCTCGTCCGTAGGAGTCTTTGCTGTTGACTGTTGCTCTTGGCAAAGTGAGAATGGGGGTCCAGGTGCCCTCTCCAGAGCATCACTGTGGCATGAAGTGGGAGACGCTAAGGGAACAAGGTTGGTGCAAGAAATGAGGATAGAATAGTCCAGAGTACCGCTCTGCGGCGCTGGACACGAGAGCTGCGGGTGTCTGCGGCAGCTGCCGGCTGGGGAAGCGGGGCAGGATCTGCATGACGGCGGAACACTGTGAAGGGGTTGGTGTAGGCCGTGCCAGCAGTAGCCAGGGTGACCCAGGGAGCTGCTGCTCTGTGGGACTGGTCCCACTGTGGAGCTGCTGTGGGGCTGGACCCTCTGGCTGCTGGAGGGAGCGAGGGACCCACAGCTCCGCTTGGGGTGCGGCGGTGGTGCCCCGCTGGCCTTGCTGTTGCTGACGAAGGGTGCTGCACAGGGCCTGAACACGGAGGCCTTGTGTTGTGGCCCTGCATAACCTCTGTGCTCTGCTTCGTTCGGCTCATCCGCTTCCACGAGAAAGGGTGGCTTTGCACGACGTCCAGCAAAGGAGTTTGCTGCACTGTAGTAACTCTTGGCCCTTGCCTTGGCAGATCCATAAGATCCTGCAGATTTCGGTATTGGTGGTCGAGCTGCTGGACACGGGCTCCTCTGTGTTGGTCAGCCTGGAGGATGGCTGGGACATCACCACGCAGGTAGGAGCCCGACAGCTGCCCAGTGTGACAGCTACCCGTGGCCGTCTCCCCACGAGCATCTCGAGCCCCGCTGTCCCTGCAGGTGGTCTCCTTAGTGCAGTTGCTGTCGGACCCCTACTACCGGACACTGGAGGGCTTCCGCCTGCTTGTGGAGAAGGAGTGGCTGTCCTTTGGGCACCGCTTCAGCCATCGCGGAGCCCAGACCCTGGCCAGTCAGAGCAGCGGTTTTGCCCCCATCTTCCTGCAGTTCCTGGACTGCGTACATCAGGTGAGCTCCAAGTGCGCCAGCTCTGCACCAGCTGGCTCTCCCCCAGCACCAGGGCTGGCTCCTCGTGTGCGGGGAACGGGTCTGGAGTCAGCCTGCACTTTGTGGGTCCTGGGAGGTCTCACCCGTGCTGCTCCTTGCAGATCCACCTGCAGTTCCCTATGGAGTTTGAGTTCAGCCAGTACTACCTGAAGTTCCTCAGCTACCACTACATTTCCAACCGTTTCCGGACATTCCTGCTGGACTCTGACTACGAGCGCATCGAGCTGGGTGAGGACAGTGCACAGGGCCTGCAAGTGGGTGGCAGCCCCACGCCTTGCCCCAAATAATGTCCCTTCCTCACCCTCTTCTCCACAGGCCTCTTGTACGAGGAGAAGGGTGAGCGGAAGAGCCAGCAGGTCTACAAGTCCATCTGGGATTACATTGACCGGCTGAACAAGAAAGCCCCCATCTTCTTCAACTACATGTATGCCCCTGAGGATGGGGAGGTGAGAGCTGCGCTCCTGCCCTGTGTCCGCCCAGCCCAGCTGAGCCCCCGTGTGCCAGAGGGCTTGGACAGGGCTTGCCGGGGCCACTCCAGGGTCTCCTTGCTTGCACGAAGCCGAGCAAGCATCCCCTTGTTGGCTGGACCATGGCATTCGCCCACCCGGGTGGGCTCTCCTGCCTGGCTGCCATGCCGGAGCCCTGGGGAGGGTGTCTGCCACTGCGGGGGGCATATGGGACGAGTCAGGCGCTAGAACTGTGTCCCTGCAGAGGAGCTGGGGTGACGCAGGTGACGCTGCAGAGCGCAGGTCCCCAGCTGGAGCTGTCAGGGTCTCATTTTTTGCTCTTCACCGCCACAGGCTGGGAACATCCATCCTCAGGAGCTTCTGGGGCCGGGTGGGGGAGGAGGTGGGGCGCTGCGCTCTGCTGATGTGGCCAGGCTGCAGCAGAGCAGCTCAGGGCTGTCATTTGGTCTGAGCCCAGTCCTGGCCCAAAGCTGGGAGCAGCTCTGCCTTTCTCTGGCCCAGCATTGCCTTTTCCTTCCAGCGTCAGCTGCCTGTTGTTACCGGTCAGAAAGCATCGCCCTTGGGAAGAGCTCATTGTGAAGGGGCTGATCACCTTTCTGGGCAGATTGTCCCTGCAGCGTGGCCAGGGCTGTGTCTCGCTGCCCTCCCCGAGCATAACCCTACTTCTCCCGCAGGTGCTGAGGCCGTACAGCAACATTTCCAACCTGAAGGTATGGGACTACTATACGGAGGAGACACTTTCTGAGGGCCCTTCCTATGACTGGGAGCTGACGCAGGGGCAGCCGGAGCACGTAGAGGAGGCGGATCGGCAGGACACCAGTGCCCCCCAGACAAAGCGCAAGATCATCTGGCCATGCTATGACAACCGCAGCCGCGTGGAGCCTGATGCCATCTCCAAACTGCTGGAGGTAAGAGCGTGGCTGGCGGCAGCATCTTCTATGCGTTGCTACTGGGCCTGGACTTGCCATGGTGTCCCCACAGGTATGGCGCTGCCCCATGCACACAGTGGGACAGGGCTGTGGCAGGGTTGGAGTCAGTTGAGCCCCTGGGACAGTGGTCCCAGGAGTCTTAGCCCCTCCTGGGCTGATGCCTGAATCCCCACGCAGGAGCTGCACAACCTGGAGATGGAGCTGGGGCAGGTCCCAGAGCGCTGGAAGGACACGTGGGACAAGGTCAAAGCTTCCCAGCGCACCGAGGCACGGCAGGAGGGCAGCCGGGTAGGTGGGGGCTGTGTGACCTCCCGGGGAGGGCTGGAGGGCAGGCGTCGGCTTTGCCCAAGGGTGCCCTGAGCAAAGCAGGTGTTTGCTCCTGCAGCCTGGGGCTGAGGGGGGCTGCTGGTGCTCGGCCCCCAGGCTGGGTGTGCCTGAGGGCCATCCCCCTCCTCATGCTGTGCTGTCTGCTCCCCACAGACCCCCAGCTCTCTGCTGATGTCCTCCGGCCTCTCCCACCACCGGCGCTCGCTTGGCGTGTACCTGCAGGAGAGCGGCGTGGGCTCTACCCTCAACCTCAGCCTCGACAGCGACACCAGCAGCACCTCCACCCCCTCCAGCGGGAAGCAGGGTGGCCGCAAGAGCACCAGCACGCTCTACAGCCAGTTCCAGATGTCAGAGAGCGAGAACAGGCAGGAGGGGGGGTTGGGGTGCCAGGGGCTGCCCGCGGTGCTGGGAGGGGGGAGGGTGTGTGGGTTCTGCAGAGTGCAGACCCAAAGCGCCTCTTGTCCCCACTGATGCTGGGGTGCCACAGACCGAACTGCCCTTTGGCCCCTCTCTCCTTTCTGCCCTAACGTGCTGCCTGGCCCCTGCAGGTCCTACGAGGGGTCGCTGTACAAGAAAGGAGCCTTCATGAAACCGTGGAAGCCTCGCTGGTTCGTGCTGGATAAAACCAAACATCAGGTACTGAGGGGCGGGTGAGCCCCAGGGTCTGTCCTGCCATCGCTCCCTCCCCCTGGGTGTGCTGACAGGGCCGGGACCTCTCCCTGCAGCTGCGGTACTATGACAGCCGGATGGACACAGAGTGCAAAGGGGTCATCGACCTGGCCGAGGTGGAGTCCATCACCCCAGGAACCCCCTCCATGGGGGCCCCCAAGACGGTGGATGAGAAAGCCTTCTTCGATGTGAGTGTGGCACGGAGCTGCACCCTGGGGCAGGGAGCCCGGCAGCCCATGGCCCCGCGGTGGAGCCCGGCCGTTTGCGCCGGGGGGTGCTGCTGGCTCCCTGGGCGCAGCCGCCTGGCCCCGCTCACCTCCCCTCTCCTCCCCTGCAGCTGAAGACGACAAAACGAGTTTACAATTTCTGCGCCCAGGACGTGCAGCTAGCCCAGCAGTGGATCGACCGCATCCAGAGTTGCTTGTCGGACGCGTGAGACCGGCTCAGGGGAGCCTCTGTTCCAGGCACAGCGTCTCCCGGGCCCCAGCACGTGCAGCACGGGCAGCACCCATGCTCGCAGCTGAGCCGGGGCTGTAACTGACTGGAGAGGAGGAGATGGCCTTCCTTCCCACCTGCCACAGGCCTGCCGTGCTGGGCGGCCGGCGGCCACGCACCCCCAGGCGGCAGCGGGGCAGCATCAGTATGTTACACTACGGTAGGACTGTGTAGTGGAGGAATTCTTTGCGTTGAAGCCGGCTGGGGGGTGCGGGCGGGAGCCTGTCCCGCTCTGTCCTCCCAGGCCTGTCTGAGCCCTGTAGTTACTGCGTGTCCTCTGTGCACCCCCCGTGCTGGGTAGCCCCGCTCCGGCTCTCTGTGGCAGCAGGGGTGTCCTCAGCCGGTGGAGGGGCTGCACCTCGCCTCCACCACACCCCACGCCGCTGGAGAAAGCAGGAGCTGCCTGCCCCGTCCTCCCCGCGGCTTGCATGTCTGCCAGGGCATCCACGGGGGAGAGCCAGCCCTGCCCCCACCGGACCTGGCGCCGCTGCCCCGTAGCGCAGTAGCTGGCCTAAGCGTGTCCTGGGCTTTGCTCCCGCCTTGCTGGAACCGGGGATGTGCAGCTCAGGGTGCTGGTGTTGGTGGAGGTGACTCGCCCGCGTGCTGGGCCAGTGCGGGCCGGACGGCCGTCCGGCTGGCAGAGCAGCCCCGCCCTTGAGAGGCGCCTGTCCCAGGCCTGGACACCAACAAACGAGCATGCCGCTGCCAGCCCGGGGACGCTGGCGAATGGCGCTTGCAGGCACTAGGCTCCGTGTCTTGGGAGGGGACGTGGCTGTGGCCGCTCTGCTCCCAGCAGGCAGCTGCGGGCTGAGGCTGTGACCGGGGCTCCCGTTCCCCAGGGGAGGTGCCACATGCCACAGCCTTGGTGCCCTGGTGCAGTCCCCTCTGTCCCCTTGCATGGGGGGAGGACCAAACCGGCTCCTGGGATGAGGGGTCCAGCTCCACTGCAGCCAGGAGCCTCTGTGGCTGAGGGTCCCCACTGGCAGCGATGCCAGGGCTGCGACACAGCTGTCACAGCTGTGCTGGCAGGTGCCACCCGGTCTCTTTGCACAGGTCACCCCCTCAACCCTGAGCCCTCCTGCGGGAAGGAGGGGGCAGCAGCCCAGAGGGCACCACACAGTACTGCCCTCTTCTCCCTACCGCCACCCCACCCTGAGCCCCCCCGGCTTGTGCTCTGCCCGCACCGTCACACCCAGCCTGGCGGCCGAGTGGTCTCGCTGGAGCCCTCAGCCCTGCAGCAGCGCAGCGCCGCTGGGGACCGCACATCCCGCTGCCACCTCCCTGCTTGTCGCTGTCACAGTGTCAGTGCAAAAGGGGAATCTCGGTACAGAAACAGATCCTGCAGCACCTCATCCATTCCCTGCACTGGTGTGAACACGGAGAGGTTTGGCCCCGCTCCACCCGAGCGTTGCTTGCCAGGAGGTGCAAAGAGGCATGGCCGGGGCGCTCGGGACCCGCTGCCCTCCCTGCCTGCATCCACTGCGTCTCCTGGGGCCCAGCCCCCCAGCTGCCCCCGCAAGCTCGGCCAGCTCTTCTACCTGTCTTGTTTTTAAAGGAGTACAATGTTTTATTTCAGTGCAGAGATCTTTGTACAGTCTTAACCCCCCCGGTTCCCCTCTTTGTTTTATTGTACAATAATGGCTGTGGCAGGTAGCTGGTGTAACATGGAGGTTTTTGTAACTTACCTGAGCAGTTGTAGATTATTGAAGTTTCTGTACATTGTGTCAAACATACAAGAGTCCTTGTATTGTATTGTGCCTAGAGGAAAAAGGTTATTATATAAAGAGAAAACTAACTGAATTTAATAAAAAAATTAATATGACACATGCCCTTTTGCCTCACTGCCACTGCCACCAGCTATGTCTCAGGGCACCGGGCCAGCGCTGCGGGAACCACAGCTCCTGTCCCTCGGGGACTCAGCTGTCCCTCATGGAGAGAGGCTGGCACAGCACTGGGGACTCACCCAAGCAGAGGCCACACTGGTCGCTGCCTTCCTGTGGCAAACAAGGACCTTTGTCCTGTGCTGTGAGGTAGCAGTGTCGTACCTGCTCCTGCTTGTGCTGGCAAGTTTTACTCTTCTCCGTGGGACACTGGCTTGGTGACCCCAGTATCCCCACTGCTCAGCTGTGCTGGTGGGCTCTGGCCTTGCTGCACCATTGGGGGTGGCCCCTTGACCCGGCTCCACTGCATCGTGCAGGTACCTGCTGGGCAAACTACTGTTCCCAGGGAGCAGCAGCAGCACAATGACATGGCGCTGGGACCGGCGTGGAGCTGCTGCCGTGATGCACACAGAGAGCTGCCTTGCGCTGCAGCTGGGGATGCAAAACGGTGTTAAAGGAGAGCTGGAAAGAAACCCAAACTCAATGGTGCGGGCTGCCCCCATCACCAGCCGGTGCTGGGAAGCATTAGGCACAGTGAGGGACCAGGGCAGGAGGCACCTGGTACCAAGCCTGTGTCCACCTCCCCTTGAAGAACCAACCAAAATGCTTTTTTGAATACAGGAGCAGCGGCTTCACGCAGCTCTCAAACTTGCTCCTGGCTGCAGCCACCAAGACAGGCACCCTTAAAAAATGACAGGCTTCACGCTGCAGCATCATCACAAAGTCCTGAAAGGTCACTCCAGACCCAGCGGAGGGGATGCCCACAGCTGGGGGAGCGAGGGGGACCAGCCCTGCTCCACCTCAGCGCCGACTGCTGCCACAGCCTTACCTGCACCACCAGCAGCTTTCTTCAGGGTGAAAACTTGAGGATTTTGGCACAAGAAGCCACAGGACTGAGATCTTCCCACCGTGCAGCTACACAGTTCAACAGAAGGGGACCAGCCAGGTACAGAGGCAAACATCTGGCAAAGTCGCTAAGGGCCAAGGTGCCCCGATCAGGGCCTGGCAAAGACTGAACTGGGGTCAGCGAAAGCACCATCCCAAGTGGCAGGGAGTACCTCAGTGCCTCCCCCATTAGCCAGGCAGCCGTTACAGCCCGCAGGCGCTGGGGGTTTCATCCAGAACCAGCAACAACCTGCCCCGCACCGCTCCCCCGGTCAACAGCACCACTCACGCTCTGGAGGCCAAAGCCACGTTTGCCATACAGCAGCATGTCACCGGGCCCATCCTCCCGTGAGACGCCGTAGGCCAGAAAGCCACCTTCACCTCCTATGCCACCAACGGCCAACTTGGACACCAGCAACCCCGGCCTCTGCACGGGCCAGGGGCTGCAGGAAGCCACCCAACCTCCTCCTCGGCCCTCCTGCAGCAGGGCTGACAGCCCTCCTGGGTGTGCGGGCTGGAGAGCCCTGCGGCACCACCCCGAAAGGCTGCCGGCCCTCGCTGCCTGCCCGCACTCATGCCCTGCCCGCCGGGTGGCTGGGGCCGAGGCTGGGGAGTGCAGCCGTCCCGCTCGTGCGAGCAGACGGTGGGATGTGGCACGGCAGAGGCTGAGTGTGTCTTGCAGGATGGAGGAATCCACCACCGGCACGTGAATTTTGAGCTTTTATTGGTAGTTGGAATTTACAGCCTAAAACTGACAACATAGAGAGATGCAGACTTTTTTTTGCTTTTTCTTTTTTCTTTTTTTTCTTTTTTTTTTCTTTTTTACAAAAACAAAAACCAAAATAACCAAAAGCCACCAGCATCAGATTTACAATATAAAAGTTTTGACAGTAGAGAGACTAAAGTACATCTGGAATTACTCAGAAAAATAAACAGGGAAAAAAGGCAGTAATTTAAAATTTGTCCCTCATATATACACATAGATACACAGACATTGCTTACAAAGACCCGGTTTCAACATTTAAGGGCAGTAGGCATCATGAGAAAAAAGGCTCCCCTATGTCATTGCACTAAATTAATTAACCCAGTTGGGCACCCCCCTTTGCCACCCCTTCCCGGTTTAGAGGAAAGGCCACGTGAAGCTAGAATGGGATTTCCACATTCCCCGGTGTCGAGCCCCAGGGTCCTGGGCTCCGCAAGGACCCTCCCCACAGCAGCCACGCTCTCATCCCACAGCCGTCACCAGTACGGCCACCGTGACAGCCCCAGGACACCATCTGTGCAGGCGAGTGTTTCTTATTGCTATACAGAGTGCGTCTTACCTACCGGCCACCGCTTTATGGGTTGGGTTTTTTTAGAAAGGCATCACTTCAGCCCCTAACGCTTGCTTTTCCAGGCCACCTGGGTGCCTGCACATAAAACCCGTCCCTGAGCCGCTCCACCGGGAAGCACAGCAGCTGGACTTCCCGACAGGTCATCAGCAGATTTTCTTTCAGGGAAACTGGGCTCCCAGGACACTGAAACAAAACGACTGGATTTTCAGAAGAGCGGAGATAAGCAGGCGCAGAGCTACGCTGAAAATCTGGGCTCATGTTTGGGTACTGAGCTCTCGGATACATGAACGCCCCATCCCCACTCTGCCCACGGCTGCAGCGCCTTCCCTCACCTCAGGCCAGTGGATTTAAAGGATCTCCTGTTCTCAGGGGTCCAGGAAGGTTTCACCTCACAACCCCCACGGCCCCTGCTTCAGCTCTACCTTGGTTGTGACACGGGGACTGCGGAGGTGGCCGTCTCCACGGTCTTCTCCCAAAAGCGGCTGCAGCTGAGAGCAAAGCCCAGGAGCAGGGGCACGGCCGTGGGCACTCCGGGGTGGTCACGCAGCCTCCCTGGCCGGAGCTCCATTCCCTTTCAGAGATGCCTGGATGAACCTGCCAGCTCCCAGGCTCCAACCGGCATTGCTGCAGTCACTACCACCTCCCAGTTCTCCTGGAGATAAGTCATTATTTAAACAAACCCCAACGGTGTGGTTTATTTTTAGTTTAAACAAGCATTTTGGGTCCTTTAGCCTAAGGTGGCAACTGGTGGATCTTCTAGGGTGGACAGGCCTTAAATAAGTGGTTTGTGCTAACAGTCAAAAAGCCAAATATTTCCAATCGCCTCAAGTCTAAACTGCAGCCTAATGCCAAACAGAAAAGAAACCGATGGAAGTGACGGAAAAGCCCAAAAGAAGCAATTCCAGAAGCTCCAATTCAACAGACCGTGGACCAAGATAAGGTGGCAAAGAATATTTAATATTCTGATTGCTTTAAATATGCTAAGTGCAAATTAACTGGTTAAACGATGGTGTCCTGTCGAGTTCGGAAAATCAGAGCCTAAAAAGGAAGTTCGTTTGTCTAAGCAGATACGCCCTATAGTAAAAAAATCATTAGAATCATGGATATTTTAATGTGCAATAATACATATTACCCACTCCATGTACATACATATATGTATGCATGTATACCTGTACACACACACACATATATCATCTGAGACAACTGTCTTAAGCACTGCCAAACTGATCTAGTGCCAGTACTCGGGCTGCATTAAAGAAATGGTTTACAAAATATCAGATCAAGAAAAAGGTTTCTATAAAACTTTACATTTCAACTGAAGCTGCTCATCTAAATTTTAAACACTGTCAAAACCCGATTTGGATACAAAAGGCAAAGACAGAAACAGACACGGAACAAAAGTTAAAAATCAATAACCACCTTTTCCATGAGCCTCACTGAGAAAAATGCCAAAACAAAAACCACCCTTAAGCATTTGTGGGTTTTTTTCAGTCTGAAAATACAACTTTACCTACCTAGAGAAAATGGCAACAAGTATAAAATAGTATTTTATCTTGAACTGAAAAAGCCGTATCAAGTCACTTTGTTCTCACACCTCAACCCTGTGGAAGCGAGTCCCCAGCGAATCCTGCCCTTCCAGAAACCTTCCTCCATGTGCCCAGTACCTTTGATTTTTTAATTTGTACCAATGATTAAGCTGTTTTAGAAGGTGCATGCTTACTAATCAAGAAGGTATATGCAAACTCGAAAGTTCGGAGAAAAATAAGTTTAAAGTGAATTTAGAAATATATATATATATAGAAATATATATATATATATAAATAGACCCTATATACATTAATAACCGAAGATGAAGAGCAGAGGGAAGGAATAAAGAGCCAAGGACATACAAACCCAGCACTCTGGCCAGCAGCTCCTTCCACCGAACCCTCACCCTGCGCAGGATCTGCTCCTGCCTGTCCTGCAGCCACCTGCCAGTGCAGCCCTTGTCCCAGCAACTCCCACTTCACAAATAAAACGGGCACAACCTTCTGCAAGCCAAGAGGAGAGCTGCTGCTTCAAGGAGAATTTGTAAAAACGCACGAAAAGTATTTCAGGCACAGGAAGCAAACAGAAGGATATTCGTCACTTCTAAAACTGCTTTTTAAATTAACAACAAGGCTTGTAGGAGAAATTATTTTCTTCCTTTAAATCCCAGTAATTCTTTTACTCAAAAGGTCTCTTCTGTTCCCTTCTGTCTCGTGGTCCAAGTCCCCCACGTCTTGAGTTGCTTACATCCCCAGCCAAATAGGAAACCAACAGGAAAAGCAAACGGCCCCGTGGATGCTTAAAAATCTTGACAAAGCAGGGTGGGGTGCTCAGGTGCTATTTAAAACTTGGCCCTTGCTCTGGCTGCGAGGCCTCCAGGCTGCTCCGACATCCCTGCAGCACCTGCCTCGGCACAGACACTGTGCTGCTTCCCCCAGGCGCCTCCTTTGACCCAAACCAGCCGGCAAGCTCAGCCCAGCCCAGGGAAAACCTAATTCCAGCTGCTGCCTTTGTGTCAGGCTCCAGTTCTAAGGGTGGATTACAGACCTGCGCAAAGCCTTTGCCATCAGAACCCTGCAGGAGAGGCGGATGCTCCTTTGCCCTGCAGTTGAGGGCAGATCCATCACCCGGGCTCCCTGCGGGCTCTGGCTCCGCCAGCACGGGGCTGGGTGCGGGGAACGCCAGCCTGGCCACCGCCCTGGGAGCAGCGGCGAGCAGCACACGTGCGCATCATGCAGGACAAATAAGTTTTACTGCTTCATGACTCCTAACCCAAGCCACGCTCCAATGATTTCAGTAATTACAGCCCAGCGACATTTCTGCTGCTGGGCTTCTCGCAGGCCAGGCCAGCGAACGCTCGAGGACGAGTCGTGCCACACCAGTGCCACCAGTAACAGCACAGCTCCTGCCAGTGCCACCCAGTCAACAACCTGCAAACAACTGACGCAACAGAATGGCTTAGGTAAATATATATTCTTGCATCTCCTAGTACACCTATTAGTTGTCGTATTACTGCTCCTTTAGAAATTCTGATTTACGGCGAAGCCAGCTCTGGACCTGACCTGCACCTCCCCTCACCCGAGAGGCTGTGGATTTGCAAGATCCCACCGAAGAAAAATGATCCATAAACAACAGCCCCAACTGCCCAACTGGCTTGTGAGGAATTCAATGGTCAGAGCAAGGTCCTATTTCAGCATGTATCAGTTTAACACAGAATGTTTTAATGCTTCCATTATTTTCAGTTATACTGATACCATGTTACTACTAAAGGTATGAATAAAAGGGAAAAGCTTGTCCAAGTATTTCTCAGTGACTGTTTTGCAGAAAAATTGCTTTTCATTCAACAAACAATTCAGATAAGGAATATTTATACTTCGTAAGGGGAAAATATTTACATGCCCATATTGACAAATGAGGTTTTAGTTTAAATTACACATTAAATAATAAAATATTTAATATTAAATATTAGTTATATTTAAACACAAAATTATGTATAATCATATTTCTTAGGTGCTTTTAAGCATAGTTTCTCTAACACCTGGAGGACAAATTCAATGTACATTGTTTAGCTGGATATCAATAAAACATTCTGAATAAGCAGTAGGATGTACATCAAATCTACCTTTACTACTCCACGTTAAATGCTTTGCTGCACTAGCCCCCATCGTCTGATCTCTATTACCCTTTAGAAAAAGCAGCCTGTTTTCCTTGCATAGCCCCATCCTCAAAGGCAACCTGTGGACCTGCTGCATGGAGATCACATTTCCCAAACCACATCTTTCCTTCTCTTCTGTGAAATACTGACGTGCAAGTTGGCAACGACAATGCTACAGTATCTCCTGATGCCACAAGCACTTGCTCTTTTAGTAACAGTCCTTAAACCATCTTCATAGCCAGACTCCACAGAAAAGCCCTTGGAAGGCAGGGAAGGGGTCCTGGCTGTAGCCTCCAGTGAAGGAGAGCTCAGCAGCCTCAGCCTGGCACTTGTCACACGGAACACAGCCGGGAAGCTTGGTGGTGCACAGCAGGTGATATACAAAGCATCGTTAAGTAGCTATGAGGTTAGGGAGGCGTAAGAGAAAAGAGCACAAGGAACAGAAATACCTTTTGTTGGGATCTGGATGGAGATAAGGCACTCGGAACAACAGCAGGGTATTTGGAAATTATTACTAATATTACGGGGTGGGATCCTTCTGCGCATCACATTCTCTTTCCCTGTTTCCTGGCTATTGGGAGATGAAGCATGACTTAGTTCCAAAGCTGGAATGAGAAGAGATGACTCCTTCCAAACTAAACCAAAGGCACTGGTGTTTTTACATCTGGAATTTTTATTGCTGATCATTGTTTTGCCCTAGAGGCAGTTCACTCCTTCAAGGGCACTAGGTCATCAGCTGGAATGTGAACGGGGCGAGCTCTCCGCTGGAGCGAGGATGGGGCTCAGGGTGGGAGCACGACAGTGCTGGCAACATGGGAGACAAACCTGACCTGGCCACAGCAGAGCAGGTGATCCCAACCCCCACACTCACGCGAGGTTTCCATCAGAGCAGCAGCTGTAGATGCTGCAAACACAACCTGGTTTGTTTGCAAGAACCAAGAAAGACGACACGTGTATTTGCAAGATGATGCGATTCTACTCCTGATCCCCATGACACCACCTCAGGGGAAGGCAGGCCAGGGAAGGATGGTCTTGTGGATTTGTACCATAAAAGGTAAAGTATCAAAGTGTGAGAAATGAGACAAACTGGTTACCAAGAAAAAAAACAAAGCTCCCAGCTAGGAGTGGGTAAGTAAGTGAGCACAAATGCCTTTTCCTTGTAAAGTTTCAGCAGATACACTGAGAGAGGCAAAGGAGTTCAGAGATTTACAAGCAGGAGCAATGTGATGCAACAAATTGGAAATTATTTACAAATTAATAGGATACATGTCATATGAAGAAAAGTTCCTAAAAGAAAACAAAGGACTCCTCAGTACTTTGAACCCTCCCACCCTGTGCTTTAGCCAATTTATTTTAAGAAAGAAAGAAAGAAGTCTGTCCAAAGTCTCAGGCAAAAAGAGAATGGTGCTTTGAAAGCGAATGTGAAGATATTCTTTACAAAGATAATGTTTTTATGTCAAATAATGTATAGAACTGAACACTGAATTAACTATTACAACTTACTGTGTTATTTCCTAAATACTCTACTTGCTTTTTCTTAACTTCTAATGTTTTCACGTAGCATGCATATTTTCATGTGATCTGTATGTTACAGTCAAAATTTACATAGATTTATAGCATGAGGTAACTAATGGTTTTCTTTATGTTATTTGATTCTGAAAAAGTAAGAACGCAGAACTTTAAATTACATGTGTGGCAAATGCACTTTAAGGCAATTTTAGTGCCCTGTGTTATCCTAACCGATACTGGCACGTTCTGGATAACTAACAAATCCCCTAAAAAGGCTCTGTCCCTGCTCCATCAGGTGCCACTGAGAACAAAAGCCGTTTTGCCTGAACAGTTTGAGCAGACACACCTGGAGAGGTGCTGATACGTAGAGAGAGCCCGGACAGAGAGAACATACTGCTGGGCAAGAGACGGACATCACCTGACCTTGGGTGAGAAGAGATTATCTCCTGCATAAAGCCATTTTTCCAGATTGTCCTGGCAAATCAGTCACTGCTCGGTGTTTAAGCCTTAGTCTGAAGATGAGATGGAGCAGGAAAAAAAAAAAAAAAAAAAAAAAAAGTTAAAAGCTTCAGTGCAAAGTCACTGCCAGGCGGTGAGGACCACCGAACCTGAGGACTGCTGACCATGCCACCAGGGTGCCAGCTCGGGGCTCCCGGCAGAAGCACAACCACCCTCCTCTCACACAGCCTCCAGTGCAAGTACCGCAGGTGATTCTTCAATACCTATTTTGTAAATCAAAGCCCACGTGGATGCAGCATCCGAAAGACCTGGCTACACACACTCTAGGACTCGCTCAAATGAGGACACAGCAAGAGCTGGCCCTCACTGCCAGCGACTCAGCGCTGGCTGGCTCAGACACAGTGTTCAGCATTTTGGCAAAGGATTTCTGGGGGCTTACCGATGAGTGAGAAACAGCTCCATGCTGTACCCGATGAGAAGTTTTCAATTAGCATTTGCTGTGCCTGTAGTTAATTACATTTCAAGTTTAGTTCCATTAATGTTTTAGCCTAGAAGACACTTCTGCAGCATCTGGCAACAGCATGCCTTACTGCAGGAGACAAGCTTACTCAAAATCCACCAACAGTGGGAGATTCTCTAAGCATTTCTAGAAAAAGTTCTGAAAAACTAGCTATGAGCATCAAAATTACATGATAAAAGATTTTTTTTTTAGTAGTTTACATCTGTTCAAACAATTTGAGAAAATAAAAAATAGACAGGGAAGGATCTGTTCTTTATAAAAGCCCCCCAGCTTCAGGGAGAGAAGGATTTCTTCTCGCCTGATCAGCATCAAGTATAAAAATACATTTTACATATAGGCATAATGCACTAACATCTTTATACTTCCGTTGTGAAGGGTGACAGATAACAGTCACTAAGAAATAACAGTTAATTTTTGTACAAAAATGAACAGGGAGGTCAGACTGGTCACCACAATGCCCTTCCAGTAATGAGGTAAGAGAGCTTTAGATAAGTTAACATATAGGAGCCAAATTGTTTATTTTCTGCATTCAAATTTGTCAGAAAGCTTGTATGTAAATGTAAACAGAAAATGCCTGCTTAGGTTTACTGGAAGCTTCCTACTGGCTGGCATTTTGTCAGCAGCTACCACAGAGGGAAACCATCAGCAAAAAAAAATCACTTCCTCACCCCAAACAAAACAGTATTCCCCATAAAGCTGGAAACTTCAGCCAGTAAAAAAATCATCAGGAATTGTTATCAAACCCATTTTCCAAAGAATCTTAAACTTGCGATGAACTGAATTTTGAAAACAGTCTAATACTTCAAGTACCTCTAGGGTGTCCACTTCTGCTAACTACGACCTATAAAAAGAACTAACGATGCACAATTCCAGACACAGGCTAAGGCACTGTCCATAATGAAACTAAAAACACGCAGTTCCCCTGACCAGAAGGATTTATTTTTTGCAAGTTGTCATACAAAGGTAAAATTAATACTTCAAACCTCATCCCAAGTTATTTTAAAATTTAGTAATAATGGAAATGTGTTTAGAACTCACAACGCCCAAGTCTAAGTCTGAGACACAGCCCTCTCCTCTGACTCTGCGAACACACTGGTGCAACCTTACCAAGAAATGATATTTACTAAATGTCTCTTTCTAAGACTGAACAAGCTCCAAGTGGTTTGGGTTGTTCTTGAGTTTGGGACTTTCTTTTTTGGCTCATAAGAGGTTTGTTGCTTTGATGGAGAAACTAACAACGTAGGTGTCTTCTAGCCACAAAGCTACCAAACCAGCACGTTTATTAAGGAAAACAAATCATTCGCCTAATGTTAGCCTTATCCCATCTTACAATGGTTATACCATCCGTCTCGGAAACGCAGAGCTCTCCCCTCTCGTGGCCTGTGCCAGCAGCAAGGTAGGCAGCTCCACAGAGAGAACTGTGCTCTGCTCGAGCTCCAGCTCCTGAGCACAGAGACTGCGAGGGGCTCCGATCTGAAAAAGAAGAGGTACCTATCACAGCTGCAAAGTGCCGCAGACTCAAGTTTAACCTCAGCAGAGTGAAGGGAAAAAAAATCCTGTTGCAACCTGATTAGTTAGCTATCGAATCCAACAGAGAACAGTTACAAATAAACACCTAAACCCAAAATTTTTTCAAGATACATATTACCGCATGCAACGTCAATACACTTGATAGCCTCCAAAGCCTGGGTTTTAGTTTAGCTTTCAGCCAGCCTTCAGCTCTGCCCTGCCCACACTGCTCTTGAAAACAACACTAAATTCTTCCAACTGTAGCATTAACCACATCATACACAACCATACTCTGGATTACATGGTGGTTTGAGTAACAAGGCTTAAAGAAATCCTTTTACACCCTGATTAGGGAAACCACTCAAGTTAGGACAAGACTAGAAAAGCAAGAAGCAGTAGCACGATATGCGTTGAAGTGCCAAAAGCTAGCAGTGATGTGAAACGTACTCTGCAACAAAAGCAACAGCATTTCGAAAAGCACTCTGAAATGTGCAGCATCAATTTACAGTTACGAGGCCACGGTGAATGTTCTGTGTACAGTACTGAGTGCAACGTGTCCCAGTTTAAGCCAATTAATAGCAAGCCCCCAAAAGACATGTCATGAAGAGTGATACACCCAAGTACAGCTCTCCACTTTCCTTCAGCTCTTTCCTATGCATAATTTTTTTTTTTTTTAATATAAAGCCCCCACCTAATGCAATCTGAACAGAAAGCTGCAAGGTCTTCTCAGAACAAGGGGGTATCTTTCACCCGTTTGGTTGGTTTTTAATGGCCCGTGATGTCCAAACTGGAGAAAAACTCTCCTGCAGCACAGCTCAACAGCCACACTCCTAAATCACGAACCGCCTTTGTACTGCACAGCTTTTGGTGTTTTCCCCTCCTGAGTGGTCTCCCCTAACATCAAGGAAATGGGATGAGATTAAGAAATTGAATTTCACCTCAGGGAGAAGCACCTAAAAATGTTTTATTTTAAAGCTCGGGTTGGCAAAAGATCAGGTAAGTGCATTACGATTGACTTGTGAGAGCTTGCAACTGGAGATACAGATGTTTCCAGAACAGCATACACAGCAGAATAGGATTTCAGAGAGAAATGATGCCAAAAAAAAAAAAAGGCAAACAAAGAAAATTAGCATGCCACTGTAAACAGCAGTTTTCATTTTGTCTCTTTTCTAATGACAATGAAACATCTCGTAATAAGAAAATCAATTGTTTATCGTTTCCAAACATGATTCAGGGTGAGACCACTGCTTTGGGAAGAGCAAGAGGAAAAGAAAACCTGTTCTTTAAATGACTGAAAATTGCAAAATGGGCTGTGATATGGCATCAAAAAAGTATTACATTGCAAAAATACCAAATGATCTTACTGGTCAAGTATAATTAACCTGGCAGCCAGGACACAGGATTTTCCTCTCCCATGAAGTCTCAGGGGACATCAAATCACAGAGTCAGTATCTGAATACTTGCAAGAATCTGTTGCACCTCTTACACCGTGACTTGCAAACCACTTTGGTCTTTAATTAACGTTTGCAGAAATTAGGACGCTGACATACAGCAGCTGTTGCCAGATAAACTGAACAGCTGAAGAAAATGAAGCTCTTCCAGCTTTCCTGTGGTTACCACTGCAGTAAGACAGCGCTTAGCACAACAGAAGGTGAAGACTGAAAAGAAACACCAACTTACTAGTAAGTGCTGCCAAAAATACTACAGAAGAGGGTTAAGATGTCAGGAAAGAAGTGCAAAGAAAGAAGTGTAAAAACCAAAAAGTCCTAGCATAGGACTCCAGAGCACAGGCTGTGTTCTCCAGCACAGCTCTAACCAGGCAGGAGGCAAATCAAGGTGCTTTGTGGCTGGAAGGATTAAGCGGACTGAAACACTGAGGAGCACATGGCGTGGTATAAATCTTAGTGACTGGCACTGAGATTTGCTCTAAGTTATGCCACTGATAAATAATGATTCCAGTTACAGCTCACCGGCTAATTTTTGGAAAAATTACTTTTGGGTGCTAGCACACAACAATAACGCCATTTTAAAATTTTTTCCATTAGGTATGTTATTTAGGAATGTCCCTTAACTTTCACCCACCTTGCATACCACACCATACCCAAAACCTTTCTGATGGCAAACTGGGATGTCTGATGAGCCTTTTGAATAGATGCTAAGGGGAACACTGTGGGATTTGTTGTTGTTGTGGGTGGTGGTGGGGTTTCCTTCCCTCTTTTTTTGTTTTTCTTTAAATCTGTGTACCCACTGGTTTTCCATTCTGCTTGCCAGCTGCAGCTCTCTAAAAAGCAATATGGGCAACAAAGCCTTGGTCAGGATGCTCAGGAAATTGTTATCAGGCTTTGCTGAGGATGTACTATCCAGATGAATAACTGCGATTTTGTCTGCCATAACTGCTATGACTCAAGAGAAGAAGCAATAAATTATTTACGTGTGTGGGAAAATTTTGTTAGAAGACTGGTGAAACTGCGGAATAAACTACAGTCATGTTCCTTGATCGCTTTCCTTCAAAAGACTCTCTCACCTAAACTTTAATTTGAAGCCAGCGGATACAATTTTAGAGAGCGCCTCACCTCTTTGGGACAGCAAGGGAATTCAAACTCACAAACCCAACTCCACATTTCCCCCAGTAAGCAACAAAAATAAATTAATCCAAACCACTTGAGTTTTTATCTGCTATCAGATCGCATCTTCACGGCTCCAAACTAGTTACACTTGATCTTTCTGCAGGATAGGGGTTTTCTGATTGCAAGCCCTACAGCTGTGCTCCAACCCCAGTTTAATACCCAGGTACTGAACACAGGAGTTTGGACATCTGGAAACAGTCATCTGATGAGATGATGGCAGGACTCCTGAACAGCCGTATCATCCAAAGGAATGCATTTTTCCCACAATCCAACCAGCCAGAGACAAATGTGCTATGATTCAAGAATTATTTAGGGTCAGCCAATGACTGATCACTTTTTAACTGCTAATTGTGCAGAAAAGGCCCCCTCCTCTGCCGGAGTGACAGCACGTGGGCATGGCTCTGCAGCAGCAGGGATGCCAGCAACAACAGCGGGATGACCGGACAAGCTGCTGCTCTCTTATAATCCACCACATCAATGCCCAGCTGGGTAAAATCATTGAACTAGAATGTTCCAGCACAGCCATTTCCCCCTGGTAAGGTATGCCTTACTGGTTTTGGTCTTGTACAACGAAATGTCTGTCGATGGCTTGCTATTGATCATGGAGCTGTACATAGATACAAAAGTTAGGCTCATTGTGCTCTGAGCATCTGCTTCACTAGGTTTCTCACAATATCCAACTGTGTGTGTATAAATATACATGGAATAATACATATTGCAAATATATATCTATATACACACTCATCAGTATACATAATCAAACCTAAAATTATACATACCATATTGATATGGACAGATTCAAAATACTGCATATAAATGAGGAAGGACAGTGCTGAATATAACTTCAGTTTAGTCTTCATTGCTTTCTGACCAAGTACCTAAGCAAGCCGAGGGTTTTTTTAAAGGGTACAGCTGGGTTAAAATAAATCCATTTTCAGTAGACAAATCCCACTCCCCCTGCCCAGTGTAGCAGGCCTTCCCTAGAGCACATGGCTTACTTGGCGAGAAGGTAACGCAGCTCTCCAGCAGCCAGTGTGCCCCGAGATGCCACTGTGAACAACTGTCATGAAGACACAGTGCTGGCACCGCCCGAGGCACAGCCTGACCGGCGGAAAGGGCTCCATCAAGTCACTGCGTGCTCTGCCTTACAGTCACCCAAAAATGGGAAGCGGTGACAGAGCCCAGCTGCCCTGCAGAGCGTCGGGCAGCAGTCTGGGATGGCAAGGAAGGAAGCTCAGACAGCAATGGGGACCGAGGGAGGCCACAGATTACAGGCAGCAGGGCCCTCCAGCCTCTCTACATATCCACTGTGACTCCAGGTAGATGGGAAGCTCAGACTTACGAGAAAGACATTTATGCACACTTTACCTATAAAAGTCATTTCAGCCAGGCAAGGAAACCATCATCTGACCCTGGATCTCTCAGAACTGCAAACTCCAACGTACCATGCATAAGGAACTTTTTCTAGATCAGCTTGTTGGCTGCTTGTGAAGGACAATCCTATGGGAGCGATGAGGTACAATTCAGAGCTTAAATCCCAAACGTGGAGGAATCATTCACTGTCACAAAAGCAAGAGAGCTTGTGCATTTCTACCAATGTAGTTAACTACCAGTAAAACATCTTATCACAAAAGTAACTGGACACAAGTAATCCAATTAATAAACTAAGATAATGAGTCCCCCAGTAACTACAACGTGGTTTTAGATCTGCTTACTGGATATGTTTAAATAGATTATTAAAGCTTTCATTTAAATTTATGGACTCAAAAGTCAAAAGCTAACGAACGACAAGTTCAGAATCTGCAACAGAAGGCACAGACAGACATGACCTTGCATATCTCTCTGAAACATTTTAGGACATATTGCTGCCAGCTGTTCTGTATCACTTTTCAGGTGGAGGTTGCTGCTTTCCAAACGAAAGCATCATGAACAGATCAGGTGGGTACAGCTAATCAGTATTCTTGCAACATCAGCCTGCACAGCTTTGAGGTGATGCAAAGTGACCCCTGTCCATGACGTAACCTAAAGCAAAGATCATTTATCTGTTTCACAAGGTGGCTGAAAATGTATCAAGCCAGAAGGATGATCAAATTGTGCCTGCTACAGACATTTCCCCTTAATCTTGATCCTAAATGGACTTGGTCATAATTGTAGCACGGTGGAACCTGCAAGCACCAGTCAAGGAACCGTGAATGAGAAGACTGGAAGAGAACTATTGCCATCACCTGGTATTTAATGGGACCGAAGTCCAGTCATGGTCTTCAACCAGCTGCTGGAATAAGCTGCACTGATACTGTGTTAAGACAAATGATTTTTCAGTTTTCATAGTATCATTTTTGTGTGTTTAAAGAATGCCCGAAGAGAACCTGATTTTCAGAAAAACTCTAGCACCAATCCTCTGAAAATTAAGACTTTAATGTGTCTCCAATTAGGAACTCAAAACCACTAATCATTTCTGATAATCCTGGCTAAGAATGGGATTGATCTCCAAACAGCAAGCAGGGTAACCAAAGCAGAAAGTGAGGGTTTTTTTTTTCCTCCCAGCACAATGTAACTTTAAATTATTTATTTTAAATTACAAGCAGTGAGAAGACTTCCAGAACAACAGTACTGTGCCATGAAAGCACCTGCTTACCAAGTAACTGCAGCTGAGAGAAATCACAGCTATGTCAGCAGCATACAAGTGGCCCACAACCCTAGCACACACACTTCCATGATGCAAACAGTAATCTCAGCCTGCTTCCTGCACTGCAACCTCCATACCTGGTATTCCAGCAAAGCAAATCCTCGATTTTCCCTAAGAGCAAAAATTAAAATACGTTATCTTTGGGCACACAAGGATAACCTCGTGCTGCGGGTACGTCACCGTCGGATACTGATCCAGCAGAACAGACTGACTCTTAACAGTGAAAACATTTTGTTCATCTCACTCCCCCCCCCCCCCGCCCCCACCTCTCAATACAGTTAAGAAAATTTCATATGCACTACATACATATCACAGTTAAAAATAAAGTATTTTTTAAAAAGACTGAAGTCCGGCTAGGATGCCTTTGCTCATAACAACAGATCTGTGTGAGGTACTTTTTCATACTCACAGGGTAAAGTCCCTCGTTATGCACAAGTGAGAATATATCTGAAAATAAGCTATTTGGCTACCTATGTGTCAAGCTTCATGCTTTTATTCCAAAGTGAATGATTTTCCAGCTTAGGTCTCGGACTAATAAAATAAGCGGCATTTAACATTTGACAGGTGGATTTCAGCATACAGCTTACACACAAAAGCAGGCCCAGCTCTGTATCTAGACTACAGGGGTAGAGAATAAGCACTGGAGCACTGGTCGTGGCAATCTGCTGTTACCAGCCCAAGCCTGCTTCTGCAAGTGGCCCAACATCTACACCCGTATGATCTATGTGCACAAGTCCAGTCTGGGAACAAGCTCAATGCAGAGGCCAGCACCACTCAGTACAGACCTGTGTCTGAAACTGGTACAGTCTTTACACGAGTAGGTCCTTCAGCCTACGCAGAAGATTCTGTGTTCCAGAGTCAAGTACACACCTTCAACTGACCTTGCTCCCAGGCAGTTTGGAACGCAGTCCATTTCTCCATACTGTTTTACTCTACCATCCCGAGGCAGCGGTATGTGTGTCCCCCTGCCCCAAACTTCTCCATGACCAACTACCTGGGGAGTAACAGCAGGAGTCCTGTGCTGGGGCCATGTCACTCTCCAATGTTGTCAACTAGGTACAAAGTGCAAAAGTGTTGCTGTTCCTGCATCCATTAAAAACTTTAAAAACAGAACAAAACAAACAGAAAAGGATTTCCATAATAATTTGAAAATACATTAGTCTCCAAAAAGCCAGCAAACACCTGATAACCTGTTTGTGCCATATCTGCTCTCGCTCCTGCATGGCAGCAGTCCAGTGGATCATTATCCTCTTAGCTGGCAAACAACATGCTACCTTCTTTGCATACTCTCCAGCCAACGGAGGATGACATCCGGGAAGTTGAGTTTTGATGGCTCGGACAGAGGAGACCAATTGCTAACCGACCCAAGATCCTGCAGTGAACTGTCACGTCTCCAGAGGAGAGAGCACTGAGCAATTCACTGGAATGCAGAGACGTCCCATTTCTCAAGACAGTTCAGCATTACAGCAAGTTAGCTACTTGGCCTCTGGCTTGGGACAATGTCAATGACTTCCCTCCCACCCCAAAAAAATGTAAAATAAAATCCCTCCCTGCTTCATCCCATTTAAAGTGTTTGCATCTTTTCCTCCTATGAAATGTTTCTGATAAGGCTTTATTGCTATACAAAAGCGGTGCAAATGCTGCCCAAAGACAGCTCCATCAGGAACTTTGGTCACACGACTGCGGGACTCTTGTGCACTGTCCAAGTCCCAGCGTTAGACCTGCTACCTTTCTGAAGAGAAGCTGAATACTGTGTGCAATAACACTAAGAAAATAGGACTGAACCCCAAATACAAAACAAAAACAAGGGAGAGAGGGAAGGGGACAAGGAACTAAAATTAGGCAGAAGGCTTGCTTGGGAAGAACCCCATCATTCCTGTGATGACTAACTGATCAATGCTACATTTAGACAATGCAAGTGTCTTTCAGAACAGATTGTTGGTGTTGAAACTGTGTGTCTGGTCCTGAATGCCAGCTCTCTCATCAATGCAGCATTTATTAAAAAATAAAATTAAAATGAAAAAAAAAATTGACAAATTGCATCACCAGGTAGCAGCCTGGCCTGGATCACACACGTCCCATTGCATCTGTTTCATCAAGCAGGGCCATTTAATGTGGCTTCAGCACAGGGCAAGACTTCTTCTTTCCTAGAGAAAACCAAAGAGCAGTATTAGAGAAATACAACTACTGGAACATATGCACTCCTAAAGCTTACTTTCAACCCGGTTGGAAACTTTTCTCTTTGGTAATACTTGAGCCATCCTTCCTCTATTTTTGTTTCTCCTGCCTGCTAAAATGTTAATATCTTCCTAATGAGAACCTCCTCCATTTCTGTTACAGAATACTACATTTAAAATTCAAAACAGAAACTGAGAAGTCTGCTTTGACTGCTAATTACACAACATTCATTACTTTATTGAAGCAGAAGTTTGGAACATGACTGTCAGGGTTCCAAGTCCACCAGAAGGCTCTGACCTGATCAGGCTCATCTAGGTTCTTCCCCTCCAGGCACCCTCCACCACCAGCCTGGGCGCTGGGTTTAGGTCTTTGCCAGAGCTATGTCATACGCACAGCTTTACACCCTGCTGCTGCAGACCTGCTGACTTGACTCTGTGGCTTGTCCCAGGACAAGGACATGAATTACTATCACTGGATGTGGTCCCATGGGACTGGGCACCTTGTCTGCAGGGTTTCTGCCCCTGAGTTCGCAGTCACCCTTGGGTCCCAGTGCAGCTTCTCTTGCCTCAAGGCATTCAGGGCCCTGACAGTACCCGGTGTGTGGTGGTGAGAACAATGATCCGGTGGGATACTCTGCTTCAGTACAAGTTGCACTAGCACTAGAGTTTGTGTGAGACTGGTTGTAAATTGTGGGGTCAAATGCTAGGCAGTAGCTGTACTGGGGAAATACAGCAAGAGGTGATGACAGGACAAGGGTGAATGGCTTTAAGCTGAAAGATGGTAGATTTAGACTAGATATTAGGAAGAATTTCTTTACTGTGAGGCTGGTGAGGCACTGGCACAGGTTGCCTGGAGAAGCTGTGGCTGCCCCATCCCTGGAAGCATTCAAGGCCACGTTGGATGGGGCTTGGAGCAACCTGGTCTACTGGAAGGTGTCCCCGTCCACAGCAGTGGCGTTGGAACTAGATGGTCTTTAAGGTCCCTTCCAACTCAAACTGTTCTATGTTTCTATGATTCTATACAAGAAGCAGTAGTGCTGACAACCAGGACAGATGTTTATATAGTGCAGTTGAGTGGACTGGTGGCATGAAGCTCAAAGTGCTCATTAGAACTTCTTCCTCTCACCAAAAGTACCTAACAGAAGAAATTTTGTAGGATGGTCCAGATGTCCGGCTTCAGCTAAGCACCATCATCTGAGACTCAATCTAATAGCAAACGTGCTCCAGAAGGATTGAGACACTCAAGAGAGGTTGTCTGAGCAAAACAGCAGAAGCACCTCGTTATTGATACATGCCTCTCTAGAGCCAGAGCAGAACTATGGAGGTAACAGAACTAGATATGCAGAAGGATTGTTTTCTGAATTTAAAAAGACTTAAACTGTCACATTTGCAAAGAACTATGAGTATTTCTCCTTGAGATTACTTCTAGTTTCAGTTATCAAAACACATTCCCACATTTCCTCATAACATTTTACTGTAACTGTCTGTACGTTCACCTGAACACAGAAACACATACTATCTGAGTATTTGTTATGCATAAGTAAGAAATGAGAAGTCTGATGTTTTAATAAAAGAGATGATTTGACAGCACTTTTGGGAAACTGAAAGACATGTGCAATATAACACAGTAATAGCTCTACTCTACCTGCAGTGCAACACTCTTCAAGACACTCCAGATGTACTACTTGTGTAACTTGGACTATTCACTATTGGTAGAATAACCACATTCAGTGACATGGTAAAAACAGATTCCCTGTCACAGGCTGGTAAAGGAGGGTTTTGACCATCTCACCTGTCTTTTGTGGCTGTTTCTGTGACAGCTGTGACAACAGCGGCGGTGTTCTGGTGCTCCTCTGAGTGCTGGGCCATGTTGTTCAGGGGTTTGGATGCTTTTGTTGTTGCAATGTCAGTGATGGCCAGCTTATCAATAACCATGCAGTCTGCATCACTGTGTGGGGAGAATTCAAGTTCACATTAAAATGTCAATTAATGGGGTTTAAATCCCGACAGAGAAAATACAATATTCCCCTTCCTCTCCTAGCACAGGCCACAAAAATCCCATAAAGAAATAGGGACTGAAAATAAACGAATTAAAAAGCAACATACACGTCCTGGAGGCTATGTTTCCTAAAAATTAACAAGACATCAAATATGCATGAGAACAGCTCCTCAAGAAAGGCACTCCCACTTCCTGCAGCAAATCTGGCCTAAGAGTTCCCTCATATCCCCATTGTCTGCAAACCAGATGTTCTACAGCCCTCCGCCACTACCTCGGCTGGTGTGCTCTCCTACAAACACAGAAAACAAGCACCAGAAGGATGCAAATGTGAAGTATGTGCAGCCAAGACTCTGCAAGTTAAAGAGGGTCCAGAAAGTCAGCAGTACCACTGGGAGCAACAACCCAAAAGCAGACTGCTTGCCTTGGCAGTAACTGGAGACTGGCAGTACCCCTGGCGCAGGACCACAGAACAGCCTGGGCTGGATGGGACCCCAGAAGATCCTCCAGTGCAGCCTTTGGTGGGAAAGGCAGCCTACAGGAGTTCACCTCCCCTGGAATTGCCCTCCATTACCCAACACCACCAAGCACATTTCCAAGCCCACTGCTCCTTAAGCCGCTGATTTCAGCAAGTGTGTTTCTGATCTAATACAGGCACCCACGCTGCTCTCTGCTCTACAGGCTTTTTTCCCGAGTGGCACCTCATACTTCCATGTGCACCTAGGAAAGACTTTAAGTACAGAACCTAAAATCCCGAGGAAGACAAAAAGAGCTGATTGGATGTTCATGAGTGGTTATCTTCAGAAGCCAAACACAGTTAAATTAACTTGCTTTCAGTAACACATCAGGTGACAAGATTACCACACCTGAGGGATAACATTTCCAATCACGTATCCCTACAACAAAACAGAAGCTCAATTCCTGAAAAAGGAAAAAAACCTGCTAGCACAAAACATCCAAATCTACATTTGTATTTAAAAGACCCATATTTCTAACTGGAGAAATGATTTCTGCAAACGTATCTATTTTTTGCCTTCCAAGGCAGAGACAAGTTTGCATGTGAATGATCTTCCTCACAGTTTTAACTCAGTCCTAGTTTTGAGAATGATTTCTTCTCCTTCTTTCAGAGAGCAAGCCTACAAAAATGGAAGGAAAACTCAGTAGATGACTTGAGCTGGAAGCCTGCCACCAGCTGCCAGGGGAGTTTATAATGCATACATATAATCACAGTCTGGTAATTAAGACATGTGACAGAGATTTTGAGATCAAGGTTCTATTTCTGTAGCCACTTTTCTGTGTGCTCTTGAAAAAAAAAAGACATAAAAAATGAGGAATAAGGAGATCAAAACATTTATCTTCCTAAAGGGCTAACATGCTCTTAAAAAGAAATACCGCAAGTACAAAAATATACCTTAGAGAAACTGCAGGGGATAGATGAGACAGCAGAGGACTGAGCCAAGTTGCCAGAAATGTCATTAGAAAATTACTTTCCACACAAGAAGCTGGAGCTCATGAGATTTAAATTGCTCAAAGATAAACTTCTTAAATTCAACACAAAAATTTCCATGACACAAGGATTCCGATGCTATGAAGTCCTGAGGCTCTCTGACCACTAACAGGGCAGGGAAATTTCTCTCTTCAACAGGCTCATGGAAAAGCAAAGCTGGACAGGCAAACCTCTGCAGAAGGACACTTACGGGCCAGACTAACTGGGTAAAAACAAAACAGGGAGTTCATGGGGAACACAGAATACTATGGCACAGGCAGGAGGGTTACTAACAGTGTCTAATTCTAGCCTAAAATAAACTCTAGTACCCACAAATATTTTGCATTATATTCCTCTGACCAGCTTATTTTTAGCAGCTAGTTGCATCCCTTAAACACCAGTCTGGTATGACTCTGCTGCCAGTGCAGTCCATCTAATGGTCCACTTCCCCAGCACCGAACAACCTGGGTACATGTTCCAAACCCTGACGGGGCTGAAAGCAGGCACAGAGAGCACATTACCTGCAAAGAATCTAACTGTCCTCTTGTGAGGTTGGTTAAGGCATGCTAAGGAAGAAGAGTTAGCACAGAATCATAGCATGGCTTGGGTAGGAAGGGACCTTAAAGACCATCTAGTTCTATATCTACTGTAGACTCTCCTTAGTTAAGCTCTGCAAACAGATCTCTAATACTTCCCACTTCAGAAAAAATTAGGAATTGTTAAGCTCCAACTCAAAGCCACTTGTACAAATTTTCCCAACAGCAAGCATAAGTCTGTCCAAAACTGTGTCTTTTTTTCAAAATGGACAAGCACTCAGCACAACCAACTTGTGAATGCCACCTACAGTCATGCCCGCTGGGCTCTCCGACATGAGTGGCCAGACAAGTTTCCTTTATGTTCATCAAGTTCAACATCGTAGCCAAATTCTGCAACTTAACCACCAAATTTGTAAATACTACTCTGGAGGTAACTTGTAACAGAGACTCCTCTCTTTTCGCCAGCACTGCTATGCTTGGCTGAGTTATCCAACCACCTCCAGTGCAGAAGCTGAATGTCCATACTCTTCAGTCTTGTCAGAAAATAAGACTAGAAGGTATGACCCGCATTACCAGGCCCAGCCATCTTCACCTCTAGAAGGTTCAAACATAGTTTGCGTAAAGTAAGTTGGGAGATGCCTCCTCCTAACCACTGGTTGGGTGCTTCCAGACAGCCCCGGCACAGAGTCTGGTGGTGGTTTCCTCACCTGGGTGCTCAGTGAACATCAAGCTTAACAGAGCTGACCAAGTTTGCTTCACTGTAGATGTAACACAGCTGAGCTCAAAGCATTCTGGGCAGGAGGGTCTTGACCTTCATACAACAGGGCTTCTGCAGAAGAGCTTTAAGGAGATCATCTTGGGGTCTAAAGAAACTTTGTTGCAGCAGTGGACTATTGCCTAGGGTCTTGCAAAGTGAAGCAAGCGAGCAATGAATCGGCTGGGAATCTCCAGAGGTGTGAATACCTGTGTGCTATTACAGACCCTGGCAAGGAATACCTCCTGCAGCAGCCACCTTCAGAATGTGAAATTTGCTGGGGTTTGGTTACAGTCACTTGAGGGTGATGAACTGAGGAATAACCTCCAATGACATTTCACAGACTGCTTTGAGGCATGGCAAGGGATCGTAAAGATGGTGAATGGGAAACAAGTCAGTTATTCTCGTTTACTCATCCTGATGCATTTCATATCTTAAAACATCATCTATGGTTTGTCTTCTAAAGCAGCAAATTCCTTGAGGCAGGTACAATCACATCTCCTCTGGGTGATGTGTACTGCCAAGCACTCTGATTTCACTTAGAATAATTATGCAATAAATTACAATAATAATTTTAAGCTAAGAAGTATTTTAAATGCTGCTTCTTCCAAAGCTTTATTTTATGTTAACTGATGTGTACACGTATTAGACAAGGAAGGTTACTGAAACAGTTCTGGTCAAAGTCACTGATGCCTGTGCAAAATAGATGCACACGTACATGTATACTGCCTCACCACCGGGAAATGTGAACACGTCTTCTGTTTACACCAACAACGAGAAGAGATGGAAAGCTGTGACAGTATCACATCTGGTTTCAAGATGACTTTCAGTGACCCTTCCTAAATGCACACACACTGTTTTAGACAAGGGACTTCAGAAAATGAACTTTGGCTTCTAGCTGCCATGGGGGAAGGTTTCACCTCCTGCTGGAAGCCCAACTGGGATGAGCCCGCACAGGGTGTGGGACTTGGTCATCCTGCACTTGTGAATGTTTTGGAGAGATTTGCTTTTCACAAACTACTGCAAACCTGCAGCACTCTCAATGCATATATTTTGACTCCATAAACTTCTTAAGAGAAAAATCCACTACAAAGATAGCACAGAGTTCTCAGCTTTTACTACATGTAATATAATACATGTAAACAAGAAGCATTATATATCCTCATTCCAGACCTTAGGTGCTACAAAATGGTTGTTCATTCTTTTTTGCTCTAATGCCCAAATCCTGCAAATGCAAAGCCTCCTAAAGCTGACAACACAACTGTGTTCCTTTAAGCGCAATTTCTTCTTAGAAAAAACAGGACTCGACACAGTTCACACTTCATCATAACTGAAGCTGTCATAAAACCATTCTAAATCAAAACTGATACCCAGTTAAAATAAAGTGATATGCTGTTCTATTTATGAAGATGAAAACATCAGGATCTCGATTTTTGATAACAATTCAGCTCTTCCTGTAGATTTCCACCAGCTTTATAGAGGCAAATACTTCAATGCTGCAATTTTTCTGAACACCTCTCTTGCCCGGTTTCACCACACAAACTTCTGTTTAACACTCATTTCGACAGCACTGCTGCCAAACACACCACACTCTCACCCTGTCTTTCCACTGGTCTGTTTACTGAGAGCCTCTTGGATCTAGCAAGAGAAGTTAAGCTGTAACAGCTTTGCTGCTGGTTCAAATAAGCCAAGCTGACTTGCAGCGCCAGATGGAAATCCACGTGCTACAGTACCTAATGTGGCTCTTCCGGACTGTAAGTGCAATGCTGATCTACATCTCATTGCCAAAAGGTCTATAAAGAATTCAGGCTGTAGTCCCAAATGATCAAAGAGCTTTAGGTATTTTGGGAAAGAAGGATTTGATACTGAGTGAAACAGCCTTGGAGTTCAATTCTACCCACCTCTGAAGCTCACTACTGTGGCTCCTGGGATACACTTTAGATATCCTCTAGTCTCTTTGGTAAACAATTAGTATCATAGACAATAAAACATGATGAAGACACACTAGGAAAGACAGCGGTACTATTAACAAAGAAGCAAGACATGTATGAAAAGCGAAACCTAAACACGTCTCATGCTGAGCCCACATGCAAGTTCTTAAACACCAGGCTCTGCAACAACCAACCAAAAGACAAAGCAAGAGATGCAAGGGCAGCCATGCTACATACATACTTCTCAACACGCTGGAAAATCACGTGTTGGCTGTTTATTAGACCAAGCCACAACACGGCTTCCAAATTTACAAACAACCTGCATTAAAAAGGCCAACAATTAGGTCAGCTTAGAAGATCCCATCTATGCCAATTACTGCACTAAGTGTTCACCTTAGATTGGAAGGGTTTTCTGGTGAAATGGGACCTCAGATTTGTCACTTCTATGTTTCTTTCTGAATAAATGTACATGGATATGCAGCCAAATTTTACAAAAACAGTGGTGTCATGCTCCGTGCCCCATTTCCCACAGCATGCTCATTTCCCCTCATCATCTGTTTGACTCCCTGCAGTTAGGCAGAGAAAGGAGACAGAAGCAAGAGAACCATTTCTTGTGCTGATGTTCCATGCTCGTCACATGCAACGGTGAATCCGAACATGACGTCATGCAAGACAAACAGTCGGCAGGCACAGAAAAGAAAAAACATATCCCAAAATGGGAGAGCTCAAAACATCCACTGTGACAACGTCACTCCATTCAGCTGGGGAAACTGGAGGATTACTTTCTCTTCTGAGTGCAAGCAGCTGCCTGCACTGAAACCCCTTGCTCAGTGATGGCCAATGCCAACAGCCGCCCTGCACAAGCGCCAGCCTGGCCCCTGGGACCCCCGTGCAGTGTGGAGCCCCTGCCCCCCCAGCCCCCATGCCCAGAGCAATGGGACAAACCACTGCCAGCTGCTATTTCTGAGCTATTTCAGCAATTTAGGGTTGTCACTGCTGTTAGAATGCCAGTTAAGTGCTTTCACCCTGGAACAGTGTATGATCAGAAACAAGAGGAGACTTTTACAGTGGTTTAACACTGTAACACAGAAATTGCAGAAATCTCTGCAAAATGAAGAAATTGCTAGCACTGTCTCGTTTTCACCTCAGTTCTAAGGAAACCGCTGCAGCACCCACAGCGTCTGCCTCCAGAAGTGACAAATGTACTAGATGAGAGTTGGTATCACACAGCCACAGAAGAAATTCATTTTTTAACAGACAGCAAGCACTATTGCTCAGATGGATTCCAGCCTCCCCTCTAAACTTTCTTTTTCAGTTGCTTATCCAAGCTAGTCAGGTGAGGAGGCACTAAGGAGAGGGGGACAGTAAACCTATTTAACCATTAAATACATTTTAAAAAAAAATAAAGGAAAAAAGCATTTCAGGTGAAGTTAATAAACTGAAAAAGAAATCCAAAGTTACAACGTTCCATGTCCACTATCACCATACACAGCAAAAGCTGGATTATTTTTTTTGAGAGCAGCTCATCTTTTAAGAAGCTGCTCAGAAACCTTATTAGAACAATTCAGCTTCAAAATACTTCAGATATCTTTTGAAAATCAGAAAGAAGAAATGCAAAAGCTTAGGTTCGGTTACTATCATACAATTAAAAGTGAAGCATACAGACATGGAAGTGCAAGTAATTTCCCACAAAAAGTATACACTTTTGCATCCATTATTCTGCTTTCTCCATTGAATGCAAGTCTCATACTGTTTATTCTGCTACCTACAGACTGATAAACATGAGCAGCGTGGAGCTGACCAGGCTCACACTGCTTCAGAGCCCTCACATTTCACCTCTCTCATTCATTGATTGCCTCTACAACTTCAGCAAAGCCTTGCAGAAATTTCTGAGACCTTCACAGCTTGCACTTGCTCTGAACAGCTTCGAGAATACTTGGCCAGTCAATACTGGCATGGACTACACCTCTCGGATCACTCATTAACAGCTTGAATATTACTACATTTTCCTGGCAAAAAAATACAGCCTGATAGCACGTACTGCGAGATAAATGCAATGCGTACTCTCCTGCTTATGGAAGAGGCAGAAGACTTTCCAAAGTTTGTTAAAATGGCATTGTCAATTATTAAAATAGTAAGTTAAGTCAGTACATCTTACAGTTAGAACTATTTTAAAATACCACACAGCTTACAATTCTGAAAGCCCTTAGTCTCCGGAGGCTGCAGGCACATGCTAAGCTGCGTTTCTTGAACCTCCTGCCCTGAGAAGTCAGGATGGTATTTGTGTTCATCAGGTAACTGCTCTTTCTAGATCTGAAAGTTTATGCATTTGCTGTAACATAGTCCTCCTTCAAATGCAACAGTTATGAGACATGCTTATTACAGTGAATTTCTCTTTGTCTCTGATCTCATCCAGAAATTACAGCCAAGTCTTGCAAGCTCATACTGTGACTGGGGAAACTCATTCTAGAAAATAATTAGTAAAACCCCACAATTTAAAACAAAGAAAAAGCTGGGGAAAAAAATAAGTATTTTGTAAAAAAACCAAAACAACCACCAACCCCAAAACAAAACCAACCCACCCACCCCCAACCAAAGACCCTTTGGAAAACATACCAACCATTATTTTATGGCATACAAGTAGGGTATTTCTTAGTGCTGTTGTGAGAAAGTCTCAAGAGTCTTGACCATTACCCCACCTAATTCAGGCAGCAATTCTAGCAGCGTGTGCACTAGCAAACTGCAGTCAGCAAGGCTTTCCTACAGTCATCTTGACCAGAGCATGAACCTTCCATTTAAAATAATAAAAAAATCCTATTTGCAGAAAGAGCTCACAAACAGGTGGAATGGCAGAAGCTCAAGGACAGGATGCATGAAACCACTAAACACTATTTGCTTTTTAACAGTTCATCAATGGCTATGTTGACTGTGCGCATACTTTCGCAAAGGACTATACACAACCTCAAACGCACATTTTGGAAATATAATTTCTAGGATCTGTTTTAACTGATTGTGAAAAAGATGAGCTTCCCCAGTCCAATGGGTCCAACAGTGCTTTTTTCCAGCCCAGTATGAAGTAACTAATGGGAGAAACTACTTGTCAGGTGGATGTTTGGAACCCTGAGAAGATCACCGTCATACATACCCTCTGACTGCAGGTCTAAATACTCTGAGAGATACCCACAGCAAGAGAGAAAGGCAGCAAGAGAGACAGAGATAGAAAGAAAGCAAAGAAAGGAAGAAAAAGAAAACAGTAAAGATTGCTGAAAAAACAGACAAAAGTGTTAACTTTGCAACTGTGTCCTCAAGCGGTGTTCCTGCCAGGAGAATATGCAGGAACATCTAAAAGCTATTTCAAAGAGTACAATCACTGAACACAGCATTTTCCACACAAAATTCAGATCAATATACAAAAAAAGCAGATGATTTAATACACTGTAAAAAACATCTTTCCCAAGTCTAACACACACATTCTGAAGTTATCACAGAGCGAGATTTGGCAATACTGGAAGATCTTTAGTAGGAGAATTTCTGCAAAGCTACTCATTATTTTACAAGAAACTACCATATAGAATCAGATATGGGAAAGGAAGTTAGCTAAATACATCTGAAACACCTTATTTTGTTTGCTGTTTAAGGTAGCCAATATTCATAGCAGTAGTTTAAGCAAACTGCCATGAAGAATACTCTGCTAAGCCATGCAAGGACAAATCATTAACTTTCCAGAGTTTAAATTTTGGGGTGGTCTGGGCAGGCAGAGAAGCATCAGCAGTTGAGATGATCATGGAGGGTATTTAGAGGCATTTACTGCAACATCTGGAAGCATTTACTGTAACATCTGGTTCTTTCATGACCCTAGTGATTGTATAATCTATAGAGTCCTTGTGTAGCTCCAGGTATTAAAGATCTCCACTGTAGATGTCAGTATTGCAGGGAGGGGGGAAAAAAGGAGAAGGAAGACCGGCGGGGAAGTGCTTGTAGAAAGTGATCAAGAACCACAGTCAATCCAAAATATTCTTAAAACTTTCAGCATATTTCACTTCCTTGGAATCATTAAGGAACATGGAAAAAAATTACTATGTTCACTACTGGCAGTCAGAGTTTAACTGCATCTGTTCTAACAGAAGGCAGATTGGTTTGGAAGAGCTGAGGATACCAGAAGTTTCCATTACTGTCACTGGTCAAGACTGCAATCTATATACTGTGAGAAGCCTGGACACTAAACAGATCTGAAGCAGCTGAAATCACAATCTATGTAAACAGGTTTCTGTCTTCCTACAGCTTCTATTTCGATTTTTGGCTGCCATTATAGTTGTGGAAAGCTACAGACACCTTTTAAGTGGAGACTGTGGTTATTCAAGTATTTACTTTCTTTGCCAAAATGGAATTAGTCTTGTAGAACTGCAGTCATGCAAAACCAAGCAGGTTCTCGAAGTCTGGTCCACATTGAAAGTGCTCAAGATAAATACACTTACTTTGAGAGAAAAACACATTCAAAATTACACTGCCTGAAACCACAGGATAGCCCACAACATCTAACCAGCCAAATCAGGGGAAAAAAAAAAATTCCTACCTACTAGCAAATAAATGGAAAATGTAAGAACATGCCAAATAAGATTTACACCGCTACTGTGAATCCAGACAGTCACGTGTGTATACTCTGCTCACACCATGCATTCAGAGAGGAAAAACATCTGGAGCACAGTTTGTTTTAGATACACATGCCAATGGATTTAATTAGATATAATTCAAATGCACTGAAAAGTGGAAAAGGAGATGCTGCTTTTAGTACAGCAAGCAGTGTTTGCATTTTCCTCATCTTTCATTTTCTGTGAAGCCAGTCTGCTTGGCCATGCCATCCCTACACATACAAACTAACTCCATTTATCAAAACAGCTCTTCAGATGCAATCACTGCAAGCAAAGAAATCTCAGGCATCTCGCTCATTCCAAGTATGAAGAGTAAAGACCATCCGAGGTAGACATCAAATATAAAAACCAGCCACATTACTAAAAACTAATTCAGAGTTGCCTAACCAAGCGTACCTTCGGTTAACTGCCTCCCATCATTTCACTTAGCTCTGTAATCCCACTTGTTTCCTGAGCCACTGCTTTTTAACTCCTAGTAGCTATTTGCTGGAGTGTGTACACATGCAAGCAGCTCACACTGACTTTCAAAAAAAACCCACAAACAACAAACATCGTGTATTCTAAAAAGTAAAATACCTGTTCCTGAACTAGATGCATAAAACACAGGTACTCCAAGTTGTTAAATCGCACCCTACAAACTTGTAAGGAATATGAGGAAAAAACCCAAATATTTTAGAATTAGGTAATATTCCTGGATGCACCACAGTGAACTAGATGCTTAAATGTTTTGAAAACCAACTTCCTATCTCAAATGATTGGAGTAGGCTAGATTCAAACACATGCAATTCCAACCACACTGCTGCCCAAAAGCTAACCAACCTGAGATCTGCTGTATCTTTTTCTGGCATTTTGCATTTTTTATCATTTATTGTCTGTAACTTACTACTTTGACAATAAGGGCAAAATGACAGCTTGACTCATTTAAATCTTCCCCCTGCAAGACCACACACTGATTTCATGTCAGACCTTGCACTGCCATCATGTGAGGCTTTGCTTTACTCTTGCGTGCTGTCGTACCTGGCATCCCTGACCTGAGCCTGGATCTACTGTGCAGCCAGCCAGCCAGCCGGGCCATGCTTCTGTGAGATGGCCGAGTGACCAAAACAAGCCATGCACATTTCTTAAAATAAACCCGTTGTAAGTATTTTCTTAAAACAAAACCACTGTGACGAGAAAGCTGTAAGACATCCTCACACGGGACATTTGGGACAGTGCTGTCTGAAGGGGGAAAGTAATACATCAACCCCAGCGACACGGGGGCTAAAACCAGGGCAGAGCAGGACCCCAGCCCAAGGAGATTCCTTTCGCACCTGGTGAAAACAGCCTTCTCATTTTTAGCATCCATAGTCAGCTTGATGGTTTCCTGGCCCGAGCCTGTGCTGATGGTTTCTGTGACGATATCAGCTTTATCCTCCTCCTCGTCACTGTCAGAACCTCCAGAGGAGCTGCTGTCTGAGGCCACCAGTGGAGCTTTCCTTGTGACACAGACGTTCCAAACACAGGGAGAGGCAGCGCTGACTGAGAAAAGTAAATAATTTGCATTGCAAAATGAACAAAACCACAGGAACAACTCCCCAGGTACAACCTCCAGTAAGCAGGGTGGTGTAAAACAGAGTGTTCACAGCTATGGCAAATTTTGAGATGATGATTTCTGTGCAGATCCCACCACATGCAGTATTATTGTTGCAAATAAGAAAAAACAAGGCCAACCCCACAAATGAGCGTTCTCCACCTGCCATCTCATGTCTGTATTTAATAGAAACTGCAGAGGAGACTATTTTCTTCACTTGTTGAATGGTACCAACTCTGAAGGGATGATTAAGACAGTTCCTGGGGTCCCTGCTGACTGTGACCCGAGCTCTGGGAACTTATGGTATAATGTACGCAGCTATACTTTTTGAAGTGTTCATTGGCTTCAATTCCACATGGAAGGAAAGCCTCTCACAAAAGTGGCAAAGAAGTGTTGCCGTCTCAGAAAGTGTTTTTCTTGCCAAAGCTGGCATCTGCTCACATGACTTGATGTAACGCCCAGTGCCTGACTGAAGACCTCTACCTGGGTAGACTGAAACGATGCACATACATAAAAAGGTCATCACAGCTGGTCTGAACTCTACTGAGCTGAATCTCCAGCTCTGCTGGGAGAGTATCCCAGAAAATGTATGTAGCAGATAAAGGTACCATACTGTCCCTTTCAGTATTATCCACCTTTTGGTTGTTACCACAGACAAAAGTTTAATTTCAACGGAACCAAGTCCTTTGTTAAATTTTATTTTTCCTTGCTCGGAAAGGATAAGGGAAAAAAATCAGACTGAAGTTACCAACTGGCTCGGCACAATTACTGATACTATAACTTATCCTAGCCTTTTAATTTTTAGCAAGTAATTTTATAATCAAGCATACAGTTAAAACAGGGCTTTCAAACAGTTTATAAATTAATCATCTCTGTGACATCAACTCTTATTAACTTAAATTTCATCCTTTTCTTGCTAAATATTATCCCAATAAACGCTCAGGATTTCGGAGTTAATATTTTAATAGATTGATTTCTGTATGAAAGAGAGCTTTCAAGTAAGATAAGGCAGATGACACTGGAGGGAAGTTCTCCCTTGTAGGCATGGCACACTACACAGAATTTCAAACAGCTTAAATAATACATCTGCTTTGTCTTGTAACATTCTCACTTACAGTTCTTGTCTTGACTCTGCTTTGGGTTTCCATCTGAATCATTGCTTTCTGTGTCGACAGGAGAACTGCATCGTGGACCTGATTCTGAGCTAAAGTAGGGGAAAAAGTCTTAAGAATGAAGTACAGATACCTTGGTTCTGCTTCTAAATATCCCCAACAGAAGAAATCACTAGGGCCTAACTCTTTCTTTACATAAGTATTTTTAACTTCTAAAAAACTTATTTACTTATTTTATACTCACAGTGTAGCAGCAGTGACATGAGTCACTTATTGTATCATAAGACATGAATGCTAACACCATTTAGAAGCACTGGAAGGCAAAGGGAAGTATGAAGCCCTGATCCAAACACTTGGACAGTATTAAAACACAAAAGTATTAAAACACAAGGGGAAGGGAAAGGGAAGAAGAAAAAGTTACAGTCAATATACTCCAAACCATCTTTCAAGTATTCCTTCATCCAGAAGTTATAAAGAAACAGGAAAAAAACGTGTGCCCCTCTTACCAACAGAACGGCTGGAAGTCTGTAAACTTTGCCCATCCTTTCTCCTCTGGTGCAGTGTTCTCTGGGGCTGCTGAATCCCATACACTTGATCCAACATCCATGGCAACACAGGGTGTGGGGGGCTTCGAGTTCACGGGCTCAAACACAGCTGTCCATCCAGACCCTGGAGACAGAGCAACAGACTGGAGTTCCCACAAGTTTTCAGAATCTTTGGCAATCCCCCGAATATTCTGAAGTGATCCCAGAGACAAAAAAGGAAAGACCATCCAACGGCACTCCTTCGAAACCTACAGAAAGCTGCCTGTCTCACACATTATAAACAACCATCTTGACAATCCCTCTTCTGGTAAGTATGAACGTACTATCCACAAGAGAGAAGCATCAATTAAATAAAATGATATTATGAATGTCTTCATTCTTCCAGCCAGTGATTTTCAGCTGAACTCTTAAGCACTTTAGTTTCCTGTCAAAAACTAGGAGGCATGGCTTTCAACAACTTCAATCACTAACTGTTTAATTGTGGCAATTACAAGTGAGGAATTGATACATGGATTAAAATGTTTACTATCACAGAAGTGATGTTGAGCAAACCTAAGATCACAGTTTGGGTTTGTTTTTTTTTTTTACAGTTCCAGCCTTATTCATTAGAATGTATTTCTATTCCTACAAATCACAAATTCTGCAAAACCATTTTAATTACCTTTTCTCAAGAAAGGGAATGAGTTGCAGAGATCTGTTGTGCCAACTGATTTGCATCCAACAAAAGTGAGAGTAGTAGAGATCCACCAAGTCTACACTCACTCAAAAATTGAACCAAAATTTGAAGTAATGTCTCTAGAAGGATGTGATGGGTTGACCTTGGCTGAACACCAGATGCTCCCCAAGCCACTCTATCACTCCCCTCCTCAACGGAATGGGGGGAAGAAAATAAGATGGGAAAAAATACTTGTGGGTCAAGATAAAGGCAATTAAACAAAGTAATAGCAAAAGTCACATGTGCAGAAGCGAAGGAAAACAAAAGATGTTATTTTCTACTTCCCATCCACAGGTGATGTTTGGCCATTTCCTGGGAAACAGGGCTTCAGTACATGTAGCAGTTGCTCCAGAAGACAGATGTCATAAGTAACAAATGTCCTCCCCTTACTTCTCCTTTCTCTTTGCTTTTACATCTGAACAGATGTATGGTATGGAATATCCCACTGGTCAGTTTGGGTCAGCTGTCTCGGCCATGTCCCCCTCTCAAGATCTTGCTCACCTCCAGCCTACTGGTGAGGGTGGGAGGAAGATTGGAGAGGCACCCTTGATGCTGTGCAAGCACTGCTCAGCAGTAGTCAAAATGCTGGTGTCTTATCAACACCTTTCTAGCTACCAGTAGAAGCACACTAGGAGGGCTGCTACGGGGATCCGCCAGACCCAAAGGGTAACTAAACTAATGTACACTATCCACAGGTTGCCATTTGTGTCATTTATACTGGTTCTTCCTGGCAAGACTTGAAAATATCTGACACCACCAAATGGGTGTACAGAGCTATTACTGGAATAAATATGCATTACGCTCATAGTTACAATACAACGACATCACCGAGAAAAACAAACGTTTTAAAACTGAAAATGCTTGCACCATATGAAAAACAAATGTTTGGGAAAACATTTTGGTCCCTGTATTTTAGTTGACCGAATCTGTTCTACTGACAACATGAATTTATGTTAACATTGTTTGCACTGTGGTCTGGGAAAACCTTGTCCCTCTACAGCCTTCCTTCAAGGCAGTGTAAGAATGGTTTTGCAACACACACATGAAAACCAGAAAGGCAGTTAGGCAGAGAATGCAGATGCATGGTGTGTGGAGATGCTTGGCAAGGGTCTGCATAAAACTCTTGTAGTATAATGTACGGAGTTAATGCCATAATCCTCCGCTAATTTGTACCAAAAGCTAGTATTATTACTGTACTTGTACCTGTGTGGTTGGCTTAGCATAACTGAAGCATCACACTGCTATTCTGAAGCAGCTGGGCAGGACTCAAGCTCACTAGTATTTCAGAGGCAAATAATTAGATTCACACTTCTCATCTGCTGCACAGGTGGAATTAAAGAATAGCCATAGAAACCTGGCAATTTGCAAACTGCTGTTCTGCAAAGATGTTACAGATCTCAGTTCAAATGGGATGGTGCTGTTTGAAACTCTTTACCTTCAGAGGAGTCAGAGTCCTTCTGCTCAGAAACACTGTTCTTGTTGTTGTTTGCTGAGGAAAGAGGTGGCTGCTGTTCTGTTTCCTCCTCTTCTTCAGAGTCTACACTGCCATCATGATCTCCGTTCTCAAGATCACTTTTTGACGAACTCTCTGAGGTCTGAGACGCTCCAAATCTAAATTGCAGAACTCGGAATTAGAAAAACCCATAGGGCAGCCAGTTCATTCCTCATCTGCTTGCTCCCTGCCCCAGGCAGAAAGCACAAACTGTGAGCTGACCAAGTCTGAATGCCTTTTACAGGGCTTATTTCCCAAAAAGATGCAAAGCTCAGACAGGTAATAGCAGGCATTCCTCTAGAGATTTACACTAAGGTCCTTAAGTGCTTCACTTGTCAGAATGCATCTGCAGAGTTGCAATGTGGAATATGTGCAGTGACATATTCAGGACTGGAGAGTGATATGAGCAGACAAAACAGTCGTAAACAAGGGGAATACTAGTGTGGTGTCAATTCTGTGTATGAGCAAGACAATCAGTTTACTGATGCTAGGCAAATAAATGTTAAGGTCCTGGCAATTTCCCTGTCTCATTTCATCATATTTTCAGACTTGGAATTACAGAAATAACTTTATTTAATAACTGACTATATCAACGAGATGAAAATTTGTAAATTATTTGCAATGTCAGATATGCACCACAGGAGGTCACTCATGCTTGTGCAAAACATTTTTTTTTTTTACATCTTGAAAAAGAATATACTGTCTATTACCCTCAGTCTTACAATTCTTTCAACCTCCTTTTCTCCAAATACAAGGAGAATAAGTCCTAAATGTTTCAAACTAAGGATTTTTTTTTAATTAACTTTGATAATATACTCAGTAACTAGGTGTTTCAATCATTACTGCATTTCCTCCAACTGGATCTTTGCTTCACATTCAAAACAAACCCCCATCTCTTTTTGCAGAAGTGTGACATGGAAAGTACTCAGACTTTAGAAAAAAGCCTCAAAGCACATAAATGACAAATAAGCATGTGCTTAACTGAAATGTACAGTTTCATAGCATTTAGGAAGGAAAAAAAAAAAGATTTTGATCTTTTGTTTTCACCTTACCGTGTTCTTGATTTAACTTGCGTTGCATAGGTTATCTCCTTCTCTTCCCAGATGTCTTCTTCCTCCTCATTATCATCAAATTGTTGGATCCGCTCATTGCAGCAGGCTTCAAAGAGGGAAGCATTAGGCTAAAATAATATTAAGAAGAAATCAAGTTCCATTCATTCTTTGGAAACAAGAACAAGAACTTCAGCAATAGGAAGTTCATAGAACAGCATTTGTACACAACTAATACTATGAAGGTGTTTGCATTTATTTCATTTTACATCCCAGGTTGTGCAACAAGCAACACTCAGCTGTGGAAGAGTTACGATAGCACAGAATGCTCAGAAGCAGCCCGCTGATAGATCAAGAAAGGAACACAACAGTATCTCAGCCAGCACTGCTTCCAGAACAGCAGGAACTCCTGCACGCTGCTTCATAGCTGTTCCCCTCTGTATCCCTCACAGTGGCAGGAATATAAAGTCACTGTAGAAGAGGTCTGGAAGTAATTCCCTTAGGAATACATTCACAAACTGACCATCTTGGAACTGCATTAGAATTCCGTCACACACAAAAACTGCCTACTCAGGAAAAAAGCAAGTTAAGCAAAGCATATAAATAGCTATTGGTGGCTGTAGACTTAGCTGGCAAATTCAAAAAGAAAACAAGTTTTCTTTATCAACAAAGCACTGTACAGAGCACCAGAAGAGAGAAGAAAAACTCTCTGTAGTACTGTTTAAGTGAAAAAGGAAGTATTTTAAGACTAAGGAAACCTAAGTCTTAGTATTGACAAAACCAAGCTTTGGTCAGGAGAATGAGCCTGGCATCACCTCTTTTAGCCACTGTCCAGCTTCTTCAGTGAGTACTGATTTTAAGTCAATAAAACAGAAAAGGCAAGGCACAGCATGGCAGTATTTAGACCCCTAAGAAACCCAGTGCTCTCTATTTGCATTTTTTCCTAGTCTGGCTACGGGAAGATGATCAGAGTGAAAATAAGGAAAACAGATTGACACTGCTGGGGGGGGTGAAGATTCCTTCAATGTAAAGAGTACTATTACTGAACATCCTCACCAAAGCTGTAAACTGTAGGGAGATTCTCTGAGGGTACATGTAACACCCTGAGCTCCTTAAATGAACTCAGTCATGAGGACACCTTCTCCTTGACCAAAATAACATACCAAATCTTCTTCTTTCAAAACAACAACAGCTGATTCAAGCATAACCTTGGCAGATCTGCTCTATTAAATAAATAATTATTTAATCCCAAATATTTGTTTCATACCAAAAAACCCACTTACACTGTCATCATCTGCATCTATATTGAAGTTTATCTCTGCGATTCTGTCAAAGGGAGCACTGCAAAAAGAAGGGAAAGAAACTTTAGTGATGGCATGGAGTAACAAAGCACTTCTGCATCCCCAGCACAAGACTGGAGGATAGCTAACCACAGAGACACTTCATACGACCACTAAATGCCTTCTGTGTTTGTTTCCTGAATATTCACTTCTGTATTACGCACAATGGTCTCCTCTCTTTGAGATGAAAGAATATTTCAGATCTTCATTCTTAGGTCTGATTCAATACTCAATTGAAAAAATTTTGTCATTATCACGTTGATAGGGTATTTTGGGGCTTCATGGCAACCACAGCAATGTCTGGCTGTTATTTTGCAACTCTCATGGTACCTATGGAACATAAAGACTATCTTAATTTTTTCACCAGGTCTCTCCAGCTGATCCAAATCTTATAGAAAAAAACCCCAAACCTCATAATTAACTAAAAAGAGAAGGAGCTGCACCCAGCTGCTCTGGAATTCCAGTCCTGCGTTCGCCCAGGAATTCCACTGGGTTCCTCAGCATGAGACAAGACCCAGAGACAGGACTAAACTCTGCACGGTAGGCATACACCCGGAATTATCCAGAAGGGACTGCACCCACCTGTTTTAACATAATTACAGTAACTTCAGGGAATCTTAGCATACTAGCGGCGCTCAACAACCCCAATGCATTACTAAGACATGTATGCTGCAAAAATTAGTAAATAACCCAATTTCTGATGCAGACCTAAGAGCAGCTATTGGAAGAACAGCAGAGGGTGCTACAGGCCAAAAAACTCAAACCGACTGGCAGTTCGGGGCAACAGACCGTATCTACTCATCTCTAAGTTTGGACAGTGTTATTTTCTTTTTAAAGATGCCTGTTTAGTTAGCAAAAAATACTGTCGCGCAAATAACCAGGACATTGAATCATTATTAGTATTCCTTCAAATATTCAAATTAGTATCTGCAACAGTTTTCAAGAGCTGGAAAAGAGATGACAAGTACCACTCTCAGAAAGTTCAGTGTCAGAACCGCTTTGTAGTGTATTCTTCTCCTTTTCTAATCACAAATAGAGGGATAACATCCCAGTTACAGATTTCATTCAGTTTCATGTTCACTTTAAAAATGGCATTAGCTACCATCAGAAGCTCCTCATGTAAGTTAACTCTTCCCTTCCACGCAGACAAACAAGTTCAAGATTTGCTGCTGTCTCACAGAGGTTAAAACTGTATTTTATTTTTTAAAAATGAGTAGAACTAGAGTAATCCACGTTCATTTAAACTCTCATTCTAGTCTGGAACTTCTGGGCCTTATTGAAGTTCTGACATCTACAATGCTCAGAAAGGTGGACTCCAAAATCTTTCTCCATATTAGAATACAGTTCCCAACTATTTGGCAAACACCTTAATGGAGTTCCTAAGACCCTAAGAATCTTGTGACTCTCTACTCTGATTCATGCTTGAAAGCAACTCTAAAGCAGCGGAACTATTTCCACATCATAATTTCATTTAAGGTATTTCATGGAAGCCAAGGGTTGCTAAAAATATGGTCTGAGCAGAACCAGAAAAAGAATCCTCAAAAAATCAAATCTGGAGCAGCCAAAGAGTCAGAGCCATGTGGCATACCCTGAGCTTTCTGGGCTAAAAGATTCCAGTTTCTGTCAGGATTCCAAGACACCAGGATCCTGCAGTTCTTCAGAGAACAGACTCAACATTTGCTGGCCTATGAGTGTCAGCCGTAGGACAGTATGCACAGCGGGTATGGCAGTCACATACTCTCCCTGTCACCTTGGATGACAAATAATTCCTTTGATTGAGATGAACATTGCAATGAGATGACGGCAAATGGGCAAAACTGATGAGCAGGAAACACACTGGGTTATCCTCCTGGAGCACTTTTCCACCAGTAACTATACTAAATGGTTACAATTTCTGAACCATTATGGATAAGCAGGATAATTACAGTCCCAGTAATGTCCTTAGGTACAATTTTCAAGGTGAGACAATGACCTGCAGTTTTAATTAGATTACAGTAGTTATTCTGTAAAAGCAGCACAAATTCCAGCACTGAATTCAGCAAGTCACGTATCATTAAATCCACCTACATCTGCCTTCTTTGAACTGTTATTTGCTCCTGCCTTATCTATGCTTCCTTTTTTTAAGGGAGATAATGGCTAAATTTTCCTGTGGACTTCATCAGAACGCTATTCTCTTCTACTCCTAATTTCAATAAAGACTTAATGCCACTGGAAAATATTTCTGTAATTGCCTAGCGTTTGCTGTAATGCTTTGCTTTCTGTGCAATTAAATTTATTCTAGAATATGGACAGATAATAGTTGCATGTTTTATTTAATGTTTCTCTTCAAAATGAAGAAGTACTTCTCCTTAGTTCTAAAACGGTCTTTGGAGATCAAGGGTGGACTCCTATGAAAGGAAAAAAAGGTCAGCTGTTTTTCAAGCCACTGATCAGTCTTTTGTTTGTTTCAAACTGAAGGAGGTATACAGTGCGGTTCATTTTAAAACCTGAACCAGAAGAAGATTATATGCAAAGAGGCTTACATGCTAAATATAAGGCTTTTGAAGTTTTATAAACTTACTTGATATTATCATCCTGGTCTGCAAACTCCTCATCATTAAAGCCAAACTGATCCACGAAGTTAGCTGTCATCTGCTGGATCTGGTACTCTGAGAAGGCCTGAGCAACAGAACCCCAAAAGAGCTATCATTAAGATATTCAAAGATACTCAATTAAGCTGGCTGAAAACACATGTTCTAGAAAAACACTGGTATCATACAAAACTGACAAATTCTGAGAAATCACCTACACCATCCCCCATTCTCAAAGCAGGATCAAACAGATTTCTGCAAGCCCTGGACAGATGCTTCTCTGATCTGCTCTTAACTTCTTCCAAAGAGAGTTAATGACATTTTTCTAGGAAACCATTGGCTGGCTTCATTATTCTATTAGAACATTGTATTGGTCCTTTTCATTTATTATCCCCAATGCAATATGAAATTCACCTTGCTGCAAATTAAGCCCACCATGGACACCAAGGTGGTACTCTTCAATTCCTCGAAAATCCTCTTCCTTGTAGGATGAGGCATATGTCTTCATATGACCTTGTCTTCTCTTGACAAAGTGGACCAATTCTTTCAATTTTTCTTCCTGTGTTAACGTTCTACACCTCTGATCATTCTCACTACTATCCTTTAGATTACCTTTTGCTAATACAAATCACTTCTGAAGTTCACTACCTCCAAGTGGACATTTACCAAGGAGAATGGAAAAATTATTCCCCAGGTCTTTGAGACAACACTCCCACATATTATGTTGGGTTTCCCACAGCAGCTTGGGTCTTCTATTTTTCAGCTAGTGCCCCAGGATAATTGCACAGATATGCTTTTGGCGACATTCTTGCCTACTCATCCATGCCTCATTCTCTATTTATGAAAAGGATTGCTTCTGTCTCTAAATAGAATCTCACACTTGCTCTTACGTATTGCTCCCCCCCAACCCTTCAGATAATTTCTCCTATTTGGAGGATAATTCTGAATACTGGTAGGTAGCCCACTCCAGTTACAGCTAAGTAATTCAAACACGCATCTCTGCAGCTGCACTTTTGTTGTGAACTCGCTGGAGGCAATACGAAGGACCTGTGTTCCTGTCTGAGGAGTCCTGAGGGCTCCTGTCAGTATTTCTAGTGACAGTTATCAGAGTAAAAGAAAAAAAAAGTTGTGGTTGGTTTTTTTGGGGTTTTTTTTTGGTTTTTTTGGTTTTTTTACAAAGGCAATGCATTTTTCCTTTTTAATGTACTTTCTAAGTCTCATTTGACGAAAAGAAAGGTATTTGTAACGTCAAGAGCAGCCAGAGTATCTGGACAACAGAGTAACTATAAACTACTTTCAGCTCATTTTTCCCTTAATTAGATTTCAGATCAAGATTGTCTTTTTATTCCACATAGGTAGCTTCCTACTAAATATGTTCTACTAGTGCTCTTTATGTTCTTAGTATCAAGAAAGGTTGGAGAATCTTGTCCAAATGCTTCATCCTGAAAAGCAGCTTCCATAATTTGATGGACCTTTAGCAGAATACCTCAGATTTTGAGGATCCCGAGATCTTTGCTAAATGCAAGCGAACCTTTAATTACCTCTGTTTCCTCCTAAGTCAAGGCTACTGCTTACTGCTCCCACTTACTGCTAACATTTTAGTATGGCTCCTTCAGTTTTTAACAGTCTGCATAGCCCAAGAGGAAGTAGAACCCCTCTGTCAGCTCCCATTCTACTGCAGGTAGGTGATGCACACTACCTGGTTGGCTGGGAACTACAGCAAGTTGCTGCAACTGGTCTACAACATCAGGACCACCCAGTGTGAAGAGAATCAGGAAAAGAGCAAGAAATATGCAGTGCCTCACAGAAATGTGAGGCACATCATGTATCTGGGACTTGAATGCAGTCTGAGCCAAATTTATTCCAAATTGGAGTCTAGACCATGTAAGTAACTATACTGGAAAAACACAAAAAAGCTGAACACACACTGACTGAGAGTAGAATCTAGAAAGCTGCTCTATACTAGGAAGGATTAAGAGCAAATCAGAGAAGCAAGCTTCCCAGGAATAGTGAAAAGCATGCTGTCAGCTCACCTGCTGGAGAGAGAGTTCATTGGGAAAAGCACTCTCAATGTCTTCATCCTCACTGGAAGAGTGCAGATGGTGAGTGCTCACCTGAAAAAAGGACAAAACAATAAGCACAACAAAGCAGAGAAAGCTCAAATACCTTTGTTCCACACAAACAAAAACCAGACTCCTCAGAAGGCAGAAACTGTCCCAGTGAATAACACACAAACATGCACCAGTTTTCCAACATTTATCAGAGTTGTGCTACCTGAAAAACTATTATGGAGTATGTTTTCTACAAACGCTCTACCCTTGTACACTTTCTTCGTAAAAACAAGCAAAAGAAGAAAAAACCCAGCATATGACTTTTTAAAATTTAAGTCCAGAAAATAGTACGTCTATCTGAAATATGCACCATATCACTGTTCTCACCAAATCCACTGTATTCCTCCTGTTTGTTTCTGTCAGCGTCTCTTCTACAAAACTCTCCCATCTCCCTCTGCAGTCTTCAGGTAGCTCTGTAATAAAAAGATCACCATAAAGATTACCACATCTCAATAAGAAGGGATCAAAGCCAGTCATTTAGTCCCACTGGTTACCTACAAGTTTTTGAGCAGACACATAAACCTGCACATGAACCAAGTAATGCATCCATTATGTAAACATTCTGCAAAGTGAATTAAATTTTACTCATGATTTTCTAAAAATGGTAAATTCTGCAGAGAAAGGAACATCTTTTATCAGGCCAACCAGTAAGATATTGCTGGACTTAACTCACTTGTGGAATTACAGTGGCCTAAAGATGCAAAATTTCTACTACAACTTTCTGAAAACTGTAAACATGTGACTTGAGTTCTACATTTTTCCCTTCCTTTTCTTTCATGGTGATTGTGGTGGGTTGACCCCAGCCAGCAACTAAGCACCCGCCCAGCTGCTCACTCAGTCTTCCCCACAGAAGGATGGGGGAGAGAACTGGAAGACCAAAAGCAAGAAATACTCATGGGCTAAGATAAAGTTTAATAAATGGAGAAAAGAGGGGAAAAAACCCAAACCAAGTGATGCAAAGGCACTCACTCACCATCTCCCAATAGCAGACTGATGCCCAGCTAGTTTCTGAGCAGGAGCTACCTCAGAAAGACTTTTCCTCCAGTTCCTACTGCTGAGTATATGGCATGGAATAGCCCTTCAATCAGTCCAGGTCAGCTGTCTGGCTTCTGGCTGTGTCCCCTCCCAGCCTCTTGTCCACCCCCCCCAGTCTACTTGCTGCGGGGGGGCAGAGTGGATAACAAAGCCTTGGTGCTGGTGCTGTGCAAGCACTGCTCAGCAAGAGCTAAAACATTGCTGTGTTGTCAACACCATTTTAGTCACTGCTCTGAAACACAGCACCGCATGGTTGCTATGAATAAAGTTATCTTCATCCCAGCCAGACCCAGTACAGTAAAACAAGAGAGAGAAATAACCAGGACTTGTGAAACTTGCAGTCTTTACTAAAATATTTATAACTTCTCAAATTTCATGTGGATATGACAACACACCGAGTTACTATATTACCATTTGATATGTTTGTTATATGCCAAAAGTGGAAACTCAAGTCACATTTGCGTTCATTATTTCCCTTAATAGATGCAGATGGAAAATCTTATTTCCTCTCACACAAAAATGTCAGCTAGAATTAGTTCTCAAAATAAATCCAATGAAGATATGATGGACAAAGCCTGGCAATGTGAATATCTCCAACAAAGTGGAGATGGAGGGTCTCCGTCATCATTTATTCTTGTGTCTCCCATCCTCTCAGACAGATACAATAATAAGGAAGCAGAGGAACACCACCCTAGAATGCTGTAAATAAGCATTATAAACATATACATAAATCCGGAAGAAAAGAAGCATTCTTTAGCTCTAAAAGGATACCTTCAGTATATGGCTGCAAAAACAAAGTTCCATCTCAATATGATTGTATGAAAACAAAGAGCAACCAAATTTGGCCTAGACATTATTTCTAAGTTACGGGAAACAGGGACCCTCACAAAATACATGCAATAAAAGTCTTTCCAAAAGGCCTGAAAGTATTATTTAATCAAGAAAAAAAAGAAGGACTAGAGAAAGGAGCATGTACCTTTAATGAACTCACTAATTTGAGTCTGCATGGGGCCCTTCTCCATATTCTGTACTACAGCATTGGCTATCCGGGTGAGGTGGCCCATATTGCCTCGCCTCATTCCACCTTCTGCCCTGAAAAGAGAAAACAGTCAGTAGCAACATAACCAGGCAGCAGGAATCCCAGGGTCACAGTCATAACCGCCTTCATAACCTAGCCATGCTAAGAGTTCCCCACTGTTGCAACAGTCTGACATATGTACACATTACACCAAGCAGGGTTAGTATAGAAGATGCAGCAGAGACTCAGCAGGAACACCCTCTGCTCATGCAGGCAAGGCACAGGAGGAGTTTAGCCAGAACTGAACCTTTCTGCATTTTCTCATGTATTGAGATGGAAGAGATCACTCATCCAGTTCAGAATACACGTGATAAAATTTAAGCCAGTTACAATGAGGAAGCTAATCGGGTACACTGAAAGACCGCTGCAGAAATAAATAATCTGATTATAATTTTCACTAAAGAAAACTCACAGCAGTAAGAATTTACATCACTACTACTGAGAAAGCTTTAGAGAGTTTCACTTGCAATTGAAGTATTAAGCAGATGAATTCAAGAGAACAAAAGACAGTAATCTACAACCATTAGATTTCCCCCTTACAAAAAAAGTGTAAGAAGCCACCATTAAGTCCAGGCAGTTCCTAAGTCACTTTTCTTTGAATCTTCATTGGTTCTCCTTCACTAAATAGCAAAGCAGCAATCTAAAAATTGTGGGATGAAAAGCCTGAACTAATTGTGCTTTCTACAGTATCCAAAGAAGGACTGATGAGATTTGAGAACAAAAACCTAAACCCAGTGGCAGATTCCTGGCAAGAAATTTCACAGTACCATGTTTAGAAACAGCATTTCTGCCTTTAAACTGGCAGGTGCTGAAAAGAAACCCAGACGAAACTCCCAAATCCTCAAGTCAAATTCTGAAATTATTATTTCTTGATGTAGCCCAAGGAGCACCCAAGGTTAACTCAAGCCACCACAAATCAAATTGGTGGGTCGGAATCAAACTGAACAAAAATAACCCCCTTACTAACAGTAAGTTTCCACCTCAGGTCACTAAGCCTCCAGCTGTAAAACAAAGGTTTCTTTCCTAGATGCTAACAGAGTCCATGCATAATAAAGACTTTCATTTTTCCTTGGGAGAGAGGAAGACACTAAGTACATCAGAGCTAATTTTGAGATGGCATGCTGTGCTCATGTAAATTCTTCTCTACCCTTGCTCGGGGGCATCTGTGTGCAGCAGTCTAAGCTGACAGGTCAAATACAGCAAAGCCATCAGACAGTATCAGCTCTCCTGATCACATGCACTTACAGCTACATTTTAAGCTTTTTTTTTTTTTTTGCATGTCCTACACACCCCTTGAAAAGTGTAATCATCTCCTGAATCTCTAAAAAGTTTATTGTGAAATTATCTCGGGCTTTCTCCTAATGCTGGAGCTGAACATTTGCAGGTGAGGGGACTAGATGGTTTAGAAAACAAACCCTCATCCCTCCACATGTTCCTGCACCAAAAACCAGAGTACAAAGCCAATACAAACTGTATCTGTACATACAGAGAATCACAAAATGGTTTGGGTTGGAAAGGAGCTTAAAGACCATCTAGTCCCAAACCCCTTCCACAGACAGGGACACCTTCCACTAGACCAGGTTGCTCACAGCCCCATCCAACCTGGCCCTGAACACTTCCAGGGATGGAGCAGCCACAGCTCCTCTGGGAAACCTGTGCCAGCGCCTCGCCACCCTCACAGTAAAGAATTTCTTCCTTAGATCTAATCTAAACCTGCCCTCTTTCAGCTTAAAACCATATCCTCTTATCCTATTGCCACAGGCCCTATTAAAACATCTGTCCCCATTTTTCCTACAAGCCCCTTTAGGTACTGGAAGGCCGCTCTAAGGTCTCCCTGAGCCTTCTCTTCTCCAGGCTGAACACTCCCAGCTCCCTCAGCCTGTCTTCATAGCAGACATCCTAAAATAAGGAAAGCACTAACCCCAAAATTCAGGGTTGAGAACTACTCAAACTGAACACCTGGAAACGAGTTTCCAATGCCGTGCTACAACCTTCTGCACACAGGTTCATGGCAATTCCTTTCGCAACCCCAACCCAACAAGACAGACAGCTCCAGCCCGTACCCAAAACACTGCTGAGCACCTCGGCTGCAGCAGTCCTGCTGCAAGCCTGAGGCCACCTCCAGCACCCCCAGCCTCAGGTTAGAGCCCGCCTGCAGCTGGGGTACCCCCAGACCCCCAGGACCATGCAGGCACACCCAAGGGGTTACACCAGCATCCACAAGGGCCCTGTACAGACCTGCACAAGAGCTCTGGAGGACAAAACCCCTGGGTGGATGGGGCCAAGGGACATGGCAGTGCCCTACTGCTCTCTATAAAAATGTATGTTTTTCAGCAAACTTGCAAAGCTCAGCTTTCTCAAAAATTTAAAGCCTATGGTGACAAGAGCAGCATACAGCAATGCTGTATCTGTCTGGTCCTGTGGAAGTACCTATACAACATGTTTTCTTGGTTGAGCAGACCCTACACACTGCTAGAATGAAGACAGCAAACATGCAAAATTAACTTTTATTTCAACACTTTCAAATACTTTTATCAACCATGCCACAATTGGTGGTTACTACACTTACATCAGTAGGCAGGCAAAGATGTGCTTCAGGAAACTGACGTTTCCTATAAGCTCACATTGATGACCGGGCTTACTTTATTTTCAATTCTAATTATGCAGGCAGATCAAATGGATTGCAGTAAAAGAATTATGTGGGTTACCTAGAAGTTAAATTCTAATAGTTACAAAGTCCTTCATCAAGAACATATGGAACAACTAAAACTAAGAGAACCCAGGGAGAAATTCCATGTTCCAACAGGAAAATATATTACCACCATTCCTGCTGATGATTTTTAAGAAATAATTCCCAAGCTCTTAATTTGGAATTGCTGACCCTGGGGCTCCCAGTGCTTGACTCCATCTCCTCACTGAGTGGTACAATAAACCTCATATAAATCAAACTCCTTAAAGCACACCATCTGAGATACCTCTCGTTAACGCAGTATTTTTTTCTTGCCATTAAAATTCTTTCCAATATGGTGACTGGAACTATTTGGCATAAAATATGTATGAGCTCTAGTTCCTGTCTAATTTAATTAGGAAACTTTTAAGCAGCAGCCACAGATATTTTTGTTACCTACAAGACTGTGCACAATGATAGTTGTGTAATTAAACTATCAGTGAAATTTTTTATCAACAGCCCTAGGGGCTGCAAGAGGGAAAACCCCTAAAAACCCAACAAATCCAAATTTTAAAAAAAGTCAAACCAAAACTCAACCCAGCAATTATGGCCTGACAGTAAGCCTAAAACAATTACAGCAGGACTACAAGGCACTCTGAAGCCATAAAGAGATCAAAATAATGGGAGAGGACCAAAGCATTTAGATGGACAAAGAAACAGAAGTCTAGATAGTGTTTTCACTTCACTTCAGTGTGTTTTAGGGTTTTTAAAATTAACTTGTTCTTATGATTGCTGCAATCAGCATGAAATCCAAGTAGTTTATAAAGTTAGAATATTAAATGTGGGGCAAATCTGGGGCAAAAATGCTTGCCCGTCTCAGTTTCCACATAGCTGCTCACTCTAGGGAGAATATAATTATGCATTTAAAAAAAAAAAAAGAAAGAAAGAAAAAAGTTCTATGCCATGTAATTTCCTGAGAAAGCAAGAAAGAGGCACATTGTGCGTTTGGGCTGATACATTATAGACACTTTGAAAAAATCATGCTTTCAAATCATATGCCTATTTAGTAAATTTGGTTTTTAACATGCAAATAATACTAATTCCAAATCATAATCCAAATCATTTTTTACACCATTAAATTGTAAATTATCCAAATAATTGAAAGAATATTTCAAGGCAACATTCTAAATCTGCAGCCTTAGAACAAAGACCTTCTGAACCCGAAATCCCTTACTGTATTTTGTCATTGGCTTCCCAGGCATCCAATATCCTTTGCACTAGGCAGCATTTCTGGAACAGCTAGAGGGAAAAAAAAACAAAGAAGAAAAAAAAGAGATAGGAAGAACATTTCAAAAGTTTGCCAAAGTAAGACTCATGCCTTACAAAGTCTGTATTGAACTGTAGTTACTTTTGTTCATTCCTTCACTCCTACTGAACAAGAACTTAAAGTTCAGCACTTATCTTTCCCAAGAGCTCAAGTTTCTTCCTTCTCAAATTTTTCCTCAGAGGATCCAGGGAAAACAGCAATACCTACACACATCTTCAGCCTGCTTTTGGGCTTCACATAAGCAGCAATGAAGAACATTGTCATGTTACAAACACAACAAAAAATTTTCATCGTTAGGGCCACCATGCAGAAGCTAAAACATAGTCAGCTAGTTGTAGTTGCTATTTTTTTTTGTCCAAAGTTTATATACATCTTTACTAAAAAAATTAAATAAAAATAGATTCAACAAGCCCATTAAATGAGATGGGTGGTATGTTTATTTTGTAATTGGATGCTAACAACAAATGCACAAAAGCAAGTACACTTCCATCCAGAACTGACAGAATCAAGTTATAGCTAGACACTTTTAAATAAACTCCATCTTCTTGAACAGTTCGTCATACCATTTCCTTGTTAATGCATATGCAGACTGAATCAATCAGTCTAAAATTCTCAGGTGACACGACCAGACTTACATGAGTAACCATGATATTCTCGGTATTGTTTTCTGGAGTCTTTAAGTTCTCTGTGGCCACATTTCCATTCAGCACCTCTTCTTTGCTTTCTAGGTCATTAGTAGTAGTTTTTCCCTCTTGCACAGAGTGCGAGAGGATAGCTGCTATGGACAATTCCACTTGGAAATGCAAAAAGTTATTCCATGTGTATTTAAAAAATAAGTCCTGGGGAAAAAAAAAGAGAAACAAAAGAATTCACTCTAGATACATCTTTCCGTTCTTAACAATCAAATGATATTTGAACACTGCCCAATTAGCTGTATAATCAGCAATTCCACTAAAACAGTTTTACTTGTACACCTTAGCATCCACTTATGGTTGGAATGTGCTCTGTTTGCTCTGCTGTAATGCATACTTTCCAACAAACTGAGCACATAGGAAATACTCTCCTACACAGCTAGGTCTCACAGCACAGACATGCTGAAAAAAAAAGTTATCTATTCTGTGGTTGACTTCATCGTAAGAAAAATATTAACTAAATTTCTATGTATGAAAATAATTTTCTGAAAGATTGTCCAGGTTCTATCAGCAGTTTTCAGAACATGTCCCTGTTCACAGCTAGACAAAAAGATCAGCTCTCCGTATTATGAGAGCTGATACAACTACTAATTATTGTAACAGTAAATTTGAAGCAAAAGGTTCAGTTCAAAATACTAAGCAACTGTATTTGTATTACAAATACTATTCTGAGGACGGATGTTCCTCCTTTCAGTAGATTAGAAAAACAATTGACACCAGCACACATGAAGCAAACTACCTTGCACTGAACAGATGAAAGGGAAAGTAAAATTGTTTCCAGTGTAAAGTTATTCCCCCTCTCCTTAGTCACAGTGTCGCACTTACAAGTAATAAATTCATGGTACTGAGTCTGCATAGTTCCTGATTAATACTGGGAGTGTTTGTGTGAAGCAGAGCAGCTATTAAACGAGATCCATGAAGACGAGCATTCCCCAGTGGCTCCTCCAAGACACCAATTGTAGTTAGGATTGCTGTTTTCTATCAGAGAAATGGATAATGAGTACCTCAGCAAAGATCAACATTTCCTCAAGCATATATGCACAACGATTTGACTAAACATAACGAGTTCATTTCATAAATACTCTCTTCAGGTAAACCAAAACCATTTTCCCATACAGAGGACAGTGTCATGCAATCATGGTGAGACTTCTACTTCCAAAACTGAAGATTAACATCAAAATATCCACTAACTGAAAGCTCCTTTCTCTTCACCCCTTAACCATCTTTACACCAGTCCCAACGTATCTCTATTTCTTCTCTCTTCTTCTACAGAAGTCCTCTTCCCTACTTCTACTCGAATACAATGTTTTTCAAAATTCCTACTGCCTAGTCCCTAAGCACCTGAATTATAAACTTTAAGCATGAGTTCTTCTTCAGAAGTAATCTGCCTGTTCCAGCATAGGGTGCTTTCAGAAAATATCCAGGAAGCCTTTGTATAAAGAAAGGGAAACCTTGAAACACACTTCAGGAGCCATTTGCTCCTGAGAGATGCTGGGATGCCCTACCTTGGGAGGGCTGAGCAGCAGCTGGTGGAAATCCTTTAGCCTTGGTTCAATACCATGTAAGATGCTGCTATTGACAGTGTAAGACCTTTCAAATCCCTGAGTGTATGAGTCCATCAGTCCTTCCACTCTGTAAAGAAGAAAAGCACAACAGTTGAGATTTGACAAAATCTTAGAATGGTCTCCAGTCACACTGTCCATGTTGGTCATTTTCTCTTGAAAAATAACTATGAATATGAAAAATAATAATTTCTGGCTACTGAATATATTTACATAACTACATTTCTATTAATGTATCATTTATGATATGCTAGTCACACAATCAAAACTGTGAATGAGATGAGTGGGAAGACAGACAATAAGCTGTCTGCAGAGCTGAGAGACGAATTACTGAAGTGCTTCATCATTTTTAAAACTTCCCAAACATTTGAAAAGTAAATTACATAAGCAAGAGTTACTATAAACATTCGTTAAAAACCGTAAACCTTCCACAAGTGTTGAAAAAGATGTATATAAATACACTAACCAATGAAAACCCTGAGCAGGCATGCAGCTGTGCTCATAACCATACCTCTTTATCAGCAAGCAGTAAATTACAACAACTATTACTAGCCCTTTCCAACAGCAGAGTCTCACATTGGAATAAAAGAAATGCTTTCATTTCAGTCATGAGATGTAATTCCAGCAAGGCAGGGAATGGGCTAGATAGGAACGCCTAAGCCTCCAACTCACAAACCTTCAGAGATCCTGGGCACAAGACATGGTAGAATTAGTATTTAAGCTTTTCAGTTTTAACTCCGCATATGACTTTCTGACTAGCAACTTGTTTGCCCAGTGACGCCATCTGTCCTTCTCTTTCATCTTTCCTAACCCTCCATTATTTCCTTCACTCTTTTCTCCTCCTTTATAAAAAAAAGAGATTTTCAATGTCTCCCTTCCCAGAACTCTTTTGCCTTTTCTCTCCTCCATCTCCGTAAGAAATAAAAGGGTGATATAATTTAAAAAAAACCCAAAACTATACAACCATATATATATACACATCATCACACAGTTTATGCATGACATACCACTCCCTCCCCTACTCTGCACACATTCTGCTTTAAGATCTCTGATGTTACAGACAAGACTGCTACACACATGCAAGAAAACTAAAGAGCCCACAAAAAGGCCCAGTTGCCAACTGGTACAACTGCCATGAGGTACAGCTACTGCATCAAAGAAACCAAACAGCTTTTGTTGCACTTGTTTCTAGACAGCACATCACACTAGGCCAAAAAAAAAAATCTCCTTTTTTGCTTAAGTAATACTAGATTGGAATTCCTAAAATTGTTCTTGCTAGAGAAGTAAGTGCTAACTTACCCAGAGCGCCTTGTTTCCAGCAACGTTAGAAGAACTTGTGTTCCATTCACTATGCAATTTTCAGTCTGTTCTCCATCAAACATATTCTTCAGGAGCTGCTCCACACATTCCTGCCTGTTGATCAACACACACACATTAGCAGCATACGAATTAGAAGTAATTTGGCAGTTGCTTTAATCACAAAATATCCACTTCTGGGTCTTCTGAAGAAAAAGGCTGCAAGTTTTCTTTGAGAAAGAATAAATACAACCCCTCTGAAGTCTCATAGGACAAGAATGGCTCTACACCAGGTTTCTGAACTTGCTTACTTGTCACTAAGACAAGACCCAATTATAACTGGACTCCAAACCAATTGTCATTCTCCTTTATCAATAGGATATACATCTAAGTTATAAACTGGAAGACAACCCAAGTGTAAACTCAATTTAATTTACTAAAGACAATATGAAGCTATCAGCGGACAGTCTAAAATTATCCATCACAATCCAGAAGACAGAGACAACAAGAAGTAGAAGTTGACCCTTACAGTCTGCCAGTGGCATTGTAAGATCCAGGACCTGGAAACGGAGACCAACAAATGCAAACTGTAAATCATATGCACCTTTTCAGTAGTCTTCACTATTATCCCCTTGAAATATTTTAATCAATTCACCATCTCTGAGCCCTTAAACCAAGATAAGATGCCTTCTAAATACTGACAGATTTGGGGCCAGGTGGAGGGATCACCAAGCAAAGTCTTGAAGACTGCTGAGTCAGAATGAATAATGATACTGGTCCTTTCTAGCATCACAAATTACTCTGAAATGGCCTTAGAATTGAAGAATAATTAGCACAAAGGTAACAGCCCACTTTTCTCTCTGTTCGGGCTGGCACTGTTACTCATCTACAGTTACTTGACTGCTTCCACCTCTGTATTCAGACCCTTTCCCATGCTAATTCTGCAGATGTTAATGACAGCTCTCCAAAATCCAGTACTCAGCAAGTGCCATTCTTGACTGGCTAAGTCACATGTCCAGCTAAAAACAGTGTTACTCAAGTTCACAGCCTCATTTTTACTATTTTCTAACATTCAAAATGTCTCATTTACATTTGTATAAATAAAATGAGGTAAAAATGTAAAAATACATGCATAATGCATAAGAAAATTATTTTAATAAGTAGCATCTAAATACACTCCATCAGCACAAGCACAAGAGGCAGAGTCAGGAAAAAGAAGTAAGAGTTTACTGTAATTAACCAAATTCACTTTTATTGCATACAGCCAGCCGTTACTGAAAAATCTAGATTTGGAATCTATTCCATAACTCTGCTCACAGCTCCTTCTTGCTCTATTATCTCATCATTAATTCATGATTCACAAACAATAAAAGTTACCCGAAGATCAAAAAAGGTTACCAGTAACGCTCAGAAAAATTGGCCAAGAAAAGCAGCGAGATAGGTGACCTTCAGCAGAAAGGTAAGTTGTGCAAAAAATCACTTTTGCTCCAAGTATTTTTTCCTTCTAAATGGTGCAGTGGTATAATGACTTTTAGACGTGTCTTTTCAAAGTGCAAAGACATTTTTATTTATCTCCTGGAAGTTACATGTGGTGCTTTAAAACACGCAAAATGCATACCCAGAGAACACCAGGAAGATGAATGTGACTGACAGGGAGCGCAAAGAGAGAGGGGGAAGAATACTAAAGACCACCTGAGTAAAGTGTGAGACAAACTTCAAACTCCAGCTTTGTGTAATCAAGGAAGCTTGCTTAAATCCCACCACTGGTGTCACAAAGGCTCTCATGAAAGACGACCACAGGCAGCAATCTTCTGCTCCACACACAGCAGGGTTCCACATCCCTCTCTGAAACTACCAAGAAAGTCGAAAACTACCAGCAAAGTCTAAAATTACCCAGAAAGTCTGAAAGTACCATGTTCTCCACAGAACTACAAGCCTCATTAAAGGTCCTGGGCTTCCCAGGTGAAATGACCCAACTGGAGACAGGCTAACCTCCAAACATTAACACCAATTACAAAACCAATACAGACCTGATAAGATGCTGAAGGCTCTGCAATCAGGGTTGCAATCTACACTGACAATCCAGCATTGTGCTATTTAACAAGACAGTATTACGGCAGGCCATGGGACAAAAGGCCAGATCTGCCTCATTTCTGCAGGCACAGCAAAGGAAAGGAAGTATTTAAGGAAGAGCGTTGCCTTGCAGGGGCAGTTACATGTCAAGCCCATGGAAGATCTTTTGCACATCTGCAGGGACTGTGGCTTTCCAGTGCTCCTGTGCAGCATGATTCATGTCCTGTTTTTACCCACACACATCTGCTCCTGTCCCAACAGAAGCCCCAATATTCATGTATGAACTGACAGCTCAGAATAAGGAGAAAACAGTAGCAATGTCACATAAGTTAAGAAAGCTCTGGCTCAACAAAAACATGTAAAAGAGGAATTTTAAGCCCTAGCTATAGAGGCTACACTATTCAATGCAAACTCTTGTTTCTTTTCTGTCAAAACGGCACCTTCAGGCCTAAAAGAACCTTATTTGGTTTCAATCTCACACTGAATCTCCAGTAACGTTTTTAGGTTTGAAGCAAATACAGGAAGTGGCAAGCATGCTAAGATAAATAATTCAAAACTACATCACAAAGAACAAAGAAATAATGCTAAGGGAATAGAGTAAACAAAAAAATCAACATTTTATGGTACACAACTCATACCTAACACTATTTGGGAAACTACTCCTAACAAAAATACTCTGAAGGTTTCTCACCAATATATTCCCCCAGTAATACTGAAGAAGTTAGCTCTGTATTTAAAAAAACAACCACCAAACTTAAATGAAAAACTTCTTCTGAGTTTCACTGCAAGTTGTCTGGACAATCAAAGGTTCTGAGAAGTGCTGGGCACTGTTAGCTGGGATCACAAGCATCCTTGCATCCTTTTTTCAAGGGAATACCTTCTACCAAAAGTAACTTAGAAAACCTGAAAAACTACAAATGCTTCTTTTGCCAACTGTACACTAGTGCCATTTATCACTAGATTACACCTTTAGAAGAGCCTAGCACACCCCAACAGTTTCCAAATGATAGAAATCACTAGATTCCCCTCCCCACAATTATTTAGTGATTACCTTCAAGTAAGTTACACAAGATCACCTACAAACATGACAAAACACAAACCAGAACAGCTTTCCTACTTTTTCCAGCCAAACTACCAGGCCTAATAAAAGACAGTAGTATCTCTATTTACAAATTGTGTCTGCAAAGTTTATCACCAGAGTGCAGAAACAATTAGGTACCTGCGTTGTGCCATGCCATCTCTAATGAAAGCACTGCACAATGTTTCTGACATGTGGTTAGAGCTTGTGAAGGTCACAGGTGACAGTGTTTTGAGGCAAAAGTAGTAGCTGACACTAACTTTAGTGTATTTCAGAGATCCACAGGGACAGTACACAGAGAGAGATCTAAATTGTCACCATCTAGCCCTAACACCACAAGGAAATGGAATGATATTTTGAGTATCATTCAAATAGGGAAGACTAGGGAGGCATTTAAAGTGTGCAGGCTTACTTCTTTCAGGGTTCAACCAGATTTGGAGAATAAAACCAGGCAGATTAATAATTCAGTCTCAGTAACAGGCATACAGACAATCTTTGGTGAGGGCTGTCGGGCTGTATCTCAGCACCACCTGATCTCTGCAGAAGTGCAGGCAACCCAAGGTTCACATAAATTATGGAGTCTACAACTGATATTTGACTCAGGAGCCCAAACCAGCATGCCAGAGAACACTCAGGGTATGTAAGCAGACCTCGGCAAAGGTTGGAAGACAGTTGATAGTGCCCCTTACAAAAAGTGCACAATGACATACAAGCTACTATGAATTCCTTCGGTTATCACAGCATTTGCTTCCCCATTTTGAAGAACAGCAACTTGATGATCTGAAACCTGTCTATATGGTGCAACACTTGCACAAGTTGCAACAAGAGCTACTGATTAGCCAAGTATGACTGAATCAGAATCATCTGGATTGGAAAAGACCTTTGATCAAGTCAAACTGTCAACACAGCACTGCCAAGTCCACCACTAAACCATGTCCCCCCCAAGAGCCACATCCACATGTTTTTTAAATACCCCCACGGGATGGTGACTCCACCACCTCCCTGGGCAGCCTGCTGCAGTGCTTCACCACCCTTTTGGTGCAGAAATTTTTCCCAATACCCAATTTAAACCTCCAAGAACACCGTCCATACAGGAATTTTAAGATTTGTCTTTGTGGGATTTCCCTTAACTATTGCCACCGCAGTTCACCTTCCTCCAAATTCACTATGAGTGTTTTAACACATTCACTAGTATTGCCTCATCTCGAATCAGCTTGTGAGCTTTGGGGATTGCTAACCCTGATTTGCCTTCATACAGAGCTACAAAACTCAGAGATCTCCACAGAGGCAGTTAAGTGATGCTACAGTTTAAAAGCAGTATTAAATGGTTGGCACAAATGTCAAGAGTTAAGCAAAGGTTTCACATGCATAGTTTGTGTCTCTAGAGAGCTATCAGCAAGTGACAATTCTAGTAGAAAGTAGTTTATCAACAGTTCTCTGACAAGTACTTACGATTCCAGTGCTGTGAGAAGTGGATCAGGCTCAGGTATATCCTGGAGCTGATTGCTCTGGTCTCTGCTCAATCTTATGATATCACACAGGGTCTGGGAAGCATTTGATTGCCTCTGTAAACAATGTTAGAGAATACATTTCAGTACTGACATCTCTACTTGGCTCATTCTGGCAATCAGAGACAATTTAACATAGCTGGGAATGCAAGAAACTGACAATCGTAATTTTTTAAAACAAGTGCCTCCATGTTCTACATTATTTGTCTGTTAAATACAACATGAGTTACTAGAAGCATTAACAGATTTTAAAATCAAAGAGGAGGTCTTTCTGAACTTAATAGTTAAATGCAGTTAAAAGTTTTCAGGAAGTGAGGATTCTTTTTTTACATCTTCCCAACCAAGTGTGTTAACTTGCAAATCTCAAATATAAGTATTTCATTCTTACTTCTCACTACACAGAGGTTTCCTGCATGAAGAAAAATAAATAGCTTGATAATACCCTGTACAACTTCTTTATTATGTATTTAAAGGCTTTAAAGTAGTATTTTGATAAATTAATCATCTCATTCTGGCTATCAATCAAAGACTCTCTGTAGCTACTATACGTATAAGATCTTATGCTGTAATTAAGCATTCACCAATAAGATAGCATGGCTGAAGGCATACAAATCAGCATGTTACTTCCAACTTTTTCTCCCAGAAGGGGTAATTTTTGCTGTGATGAGACGAAGGAATCATAGTGTTGGTACTAACACTACACCATAAGAATCCTGTGCCATTCAGTTCACTTTGCTGCTGGCACTTGCAGGAAGCTGTGGACAAGTGCCACCATCCCCATTTAAGTCAAAGCAGGCCAGCTAGAGACCAACACACTTCCTTGTGTTTTTCCTGCTCAGCATCAGGGACAGCAGTCAACACCCAAATGTGAAATGATAATGTAGGAAACTAAAATCCAGACCTAGAGCTCCTGGCTTGGACATTTTGTGAACATTATTGAAAGAAAAAAAAAGGGGGGAAAAAGCACTCTGTAATACTCAGCATTTCTCTTCCATGGGCTCAGAGAACTGTGTATTGTAGATTTTACAACTGAATACCTCCTTGCTTATGGTCTAAAAAGAATTGAAAATTTCAGTGAACTGGTTAATTTAGATGTTTTTTAACAGCCTGTTTCAAACAGCAGGTTCCTACTTAAAACCAAGTTGCCACTGACTGTAGACACTGAGATGAACTGATGCAGCAGCAGAATGAACTAAGAAATTAGTAATAGAGTAAGTCAAGACTAAAAGTACAACAAAACATTTTGCTATAGAGCAACCAGAGGACGGACAGGATGTCTATTCATACAGATCGTCTCTCGTCTTCTCTCTCTGTAAGTCACCTGGGCATTATCGAAGAGACAGAAGAGTCTTCTGGAACTTATAAGACGCACCACCCACAAAGACAAAACTTAGTCTTGTCATACTCACGTCCTCATCCTGGCTTGAATGGATCAGTTCCACAAGTCTCTGAATAATCTTTGCTTCATTAAGCCACTGGAAGGAAAGGAAGAGGGAAAGAAAATCCCTGTTTGAGATCACAGAATTCAAAACCAGAGGATCTTTGATAAGTCTTGTGTAACACAGGCTTTTCAAGAAGGGAAAGCCCTTTCCTTCTATTTCATAATCAAAGCCACAAGCAGTATACAAACTCCCCTAAGCACAGACAGAGATGCATTTTAATTTGCATCAGTATGTACTACCTTGCCCATGGAACTAAAAGCTTAAATACCCTTGGAAAACACGGAACAGATCAGTCATGAACACTCATCTGAAGCAGCATTAGTGTAATTATCGACATGTTCTTCTCCTACCATTTCCTATTCTTACAGCCTTACTACTGTTTACACTAAATAATTTCTCAGACTTTGAGATGACACAACAATGCTATTGTGTCTCACGTTCTTGCTCTACGCCAGATTCAGACTACTTCCTTTTCTTAGCACAAGCTATCACTTCATCTCCCTTTCCTGACTGCATGCAAACCAAGTACACCATCTGCAAATGACACATTCCAGTTTTTCCCTTCCCAGCTTCATATGCAAGCTCAAATTCTCATTTCCACCCAATCATTTTCACTTAAATTTCTACAGTTTCCATTCCAGGCAAACAGCTAGATGTCTAACATAAATCAAACTACTCAGTCAAACTAATGCATTCACAGTTGCTTTTGAAATAACTGACCAAACATTAATTAAAAGACAGACAGACTTTGGAGGTTTCTGCAATGATATAATCTTCCATCACTCTCCAGATGAGTCATGGAGAAAATGAACAGTCTCCTGCCTTCCATTTCTGTTTAAGATGGCTCTATGCCTATCTTCTCTCCTTGAATGCTGATTTTTATGTTTTCTATTCACGTGACTTCAACTATAATCCTTACATTGACTTGTTACCAGCTTTGCTCTAATAACCTTCCTACCGATCTCATCCTCTCCTCTCCAATGCCATGTTGAGTTATGAACTATGAGTGACTTAAAAGAAAAATTCCAAACCACCATTTTTAGTGACTTTTCGCATAAATAATACTGCTGTTTTCCTACTAAGTCTGAAATGTCTGACTTAAGTCTCCTTTCTGGTGCATCTTATTATTGCAAAAATACTAACACTGCCCAAAAATCTACCCAGCATACAGCTGCAAAACCAAGTATTTAATTCAAGACCCTATTTTCAGATTTAGTATCTGTACTTTCTTCTTCGCGATATCCAGTTTATCCAGTTCAAAAAACTGGATTCCTAAGATATTCTTCCTCACCAGTCTCTCTACCAACCTATCTTTTCAGATTCTTCCACTGGTTTTTAGTTTTCCAGCATCAAAATTAAACTCCTAAACCTTCTTCTCAGGACCATCACAGTAGAGTTTATCCCTGATGTGTCTTAATACATCTTGCCATCTCTATTCCACTAACAAAACAACTGTCCATTACCTCTTCGCTGATTTAGTCTACAAGCATCTTTTCTCATCTCCCTGTGCTTGGATATGACTACTGAAACCCTTCTCTCAAATCCTGAGACTCAAGTCTTCTGATGACAGCTCAGGTAGCTGTCAACTAGCAATTTACCAAAACGGCTTCATCAAAATCAATGAAGTTCTCCTCACTTGTATCTTCTAAAAAACAGCTTCTCAAATGCATTATGCCTACTGGCATTCTCTATAACGATAAAATTACCCATCTCTCCTCTGTTATGTTGGCATCTTTCATTTTTCATCATCAATTCTACACCCCGTGTTTGCACAGCACCATGATTACGAGCCCAGATTTCGACTGCAATCTCCAGGTATTCCCACAGTATTAACACACTGCACAACTTCATTAAAAAGATCCCAAACACTTATACCCATTTTTACCTGCAACTTTCCATTCTTCAAATAGTAAGCTGCATAGATATGGTACAGTGTGTTTCAGCCTGTTTATTGCTTCGTGCAGAACCTACCTGTCAATCTGTATCAGCAGAGGATTTTTTACCTACCAAAGTTTCTTCTACCCTTACAACTTCCACAGCCCAGAAGAAAACTAATAAACACCGCTGCATTAAATGTATTCACTTCCCCTTGCAGAGCATAGCAACTTAAATCCCAGCTCTCCACTGTAGTTGCAACTTTATTCTGTATCAGCATCCTCCCTCAAGTCCCAAATCAGTTGAGCCTATGGGCCTTGTTAATGAAAACTGGGAGTCACACGGTAAGCAAGGATGATAAGAAGGTTTGCTCTTTTTGCCTGGACTGCCATAAGAATGGGCTCCAGGGGGAGTTGGATGGCCACAGAGAGAGGTACTGGGGAGGGAAGCAGGAGCAGTCATCTGAGCAAAGGAATTACTGTTCCTGGGAACTAAGGAACACAGAAAATGAAATTCAAAAGCAAAAAAAATCCCAACTGAAATAACGTGTTAAGATTAGAAGAGCAATACCAAACTTTGGTGAATTAAGCACCACCTAGTAAAACTGGAAGGCAACAATTCCTCTGTCTTGAGGCTGCTGTTTAAGAGATGGACTGAAGACATTCATAAGGAAAGGAATACTCTTTAATGGACTCCTCAAACAAAAGCTGTGACACTTGCAGGGCTTACCTACCTAGACTGAAGCACAACAGTGTTACATTCAGCATCTCCCTTAAGAGTCACACATGAAACGCAAAACTAACAGAGATCAACATGCTTCCTTGTGTTTTTCCTGCTCAGCATCAGGAATGGCAGTCAACACCCAAATGTGGAGTGATAGTGTAGGAAAACTATTCTGACCACATGCAACCCAGTAGTGTATTTACTCTTACTGATGAATGACACACTTGTAAGGAATTTATGGACAGAAAACTTGTATATGTGTGCAACTTGAATTATTCTACAGGAAAAGGAAGACTGCAAGACACAGGGCAAGCAAGCAGGAGACAACTGATTTGTCTGCAAACAGACCAGGCTGCTGTTTGCTGCCACCTGATTATGGAGCACTGGGTTTCTGCCCAATTGCTTACTGCTGGGGAACACCTATATCATGTACGCTCAGGCACCACAGAACAAGTGGGACATGGCAAACTGGTCCAGGCAAACTGGGACCTGGCAGTTAATGAGGCCACAGGCATGGAAGGGGGCATGGAGGTGCTGGTCGAGGCTGCATGGAACTGCAAATCAGCACGACCACAGTGGTGACATGCAAGAGGGCACAGTCCCCACCACCACCTGAGGCAACTACATTGACACATGGGAGGCCTCAACCCATATAGAACTGAGAGAGGGAGGGCATGGTCAACCAGGTCCCAGGCAGCAGGGAGCACCTTGTGCTTTTCCTTGGTGGAGATAATGTCCCTCACCCACAGCAGATGCACTCTCATCTAAGCACTGTGCTGCCACGTGACAGGAGTTATGGCTGGAGGTACAAAGAAAATGTAGTATTATGTTGTTATATATTATTGTTCATATTACTACATGAAAAGAATTTCAACAGGGTTTTTTTGTAGAGACCATGGAAAGAGTCAGGGTTTCCGGACCCTAATTTTGCATGGAAGGAGGAACAGAATAGTTTGGGTTGGAAGGGCCCTTAAAGACCATGTAGTTCCACCCCCCCTGCCCGGGGCAGGGACACCTTCCACTAGACCAGGTTGCTCCAAGCCCCATCCAGCCTGGCCTTGAACACTTCCAGGGATGGGGCAGCCACAGCTTCTCTGGGCCGCCTGTGCCAGTGTCTCACCACCAACAGCCAGAGACTACACAGGAATTAGAGGATGGAGACTCTCCGAGTCATGAGTGGCTGGAAGCTGGCAACATGAAAAAGCTCTTGCACCACCAGGAAATGTGCACTTACAGAAAAGGCATAACGGCTTGGCAGTAACAGGCAAGAAGGAACAGGTTTCCTCAAAGGAGTCATCAGAGCCACCTAAGCGTGCAATTCACCAACAGAAGGGGAAGCGGGAGATGAGCATGGCTGGAGACTCTCTTAGGTAGGGAGTAAAGAACCCGCTCACCAGCCAGATTTACTCTTTCAACAACCATGCTGCTTGCCAGCAGCTCAGACTCCCCTGGTGCATGGGGAGAGTGCCAAGGCTCATCCAGCCCTTGGATGACCAATCTTTCCTCCTGATGCCACATGTACACTAATACCACTGCCAAGGGGCATCTCGGGCACACGCAAGTTAGCTACAAGGCCCTGTTAGGTGAAGCCCTGGATCACTCCCTGTGCTGCCCATCACAGCCTTTGACAGGATCAATACTGGCTGAGCCTCGGCTTTCCTAGCAACATCCCTGCCTGCTCGGGCAGCCTCTCACTGCCTCTCTTGGATGCTCCATCACGTCAGTGCTGTCTGCGCATGCCTGAGCTCAGGCAGCAGTGTCCTGCTCACCCACGCAGACCTTCTCCCACACCTACTTGACTACCACATTGCGAGGGGGCGCAGCTAATATGCAGGAGGGGAGGAACCTAGACAAGCTGGAGAAACTGACACAGGGAACATCTAGAGAGCGGCCAGCAGAGGCTACCAAGATGAGGAGGGGACTGAAGCATCTCCCTTCTGAGGAAAGCCTGAGAAAGCTGGGCATGTTTCGCTTGGGGAAGAGAAGACTGAGAGGGGATCTTATAAATGTCTACAAACATCTTAAGGACGAGTGCCAAGAGGACGGGGCCAGGCTCTTTTCAGGGGTGCCCAGCGACACGACAAGGGGCAACGGGCACAAACTGCACCACAGGGAGCTCCACCTGAATATGAGGAAAAATATCTTTACTGTGAGGGTGACAAGAGCAGGGGAACAGGCTGCCCAGCGAGGCTGTGGGGTCTCCTTCTCTGGGGACATTCAAAACCTGCCTGGACACAACTCTGTGCAGCCTGCTCCGGGAGAACCTGCTTTAGCAGGGGGCTGGACTAGGTGATCTCCAGAGGCACCCTCCAACACCAACCATTCTGTGACTCTGGGAAACTGCCTGGGAAGAACCTCAGAAGTTCAAAAAAGCAAAATGCAAAGTCCTACACAGGGGATGGAAAAATGAGATGGGAGTCAATGACCCAGAAACAGCTTGCAGAAAAGGCCAAGAGGGTCCTTAGTGGACCTGTCACACCAGGAGTCAGCGTCATGCCCCTGACAGCCTGAGGGCAGCCAGCAGTATGAAAGCAGAGACTGCTCCCCTTCATTCAGCACCAGCAAGACCCATCAAGATACTGGATCAGGCTGGGGCTCACCAGCACAGGACAGACATTGCCATAGCACACAGGTCCCATGGCGGCCTGGAGATGGTTGGGGCTGGAGCACATGAGGCCAGACAAAAGACCGAGAATGGGTTTTGCTCAGCCTGGGGAGAAGGTGAAGGGGAGACGCTATTGTGGTCTCTGACTGCAGAGTGGGGTGGGGACAAATGATGCAGCCAGGCTGCTCTCGGGAGATGCTGTGACGGGAGGCACAAGGTGCAAGAAGGGAAACTCCAATTGGGTGTTAGGAAAAAAATCTCCACTTGAGAGTGATCAAACACTGGAAGAGGGCCCAGACAGGTCTTCAGTTCTGGAGATACTGAAAAACCTGGATAAGGCCTTGAGCAATCTACTTAATGGGACCTGCTCTGCAGAGGCAACTGGACCTTCTCAGGGACCTTCCAACCTGCACTATGCTATGAATAAGTCTTCGAGGTCTTGCGAAGTCAATGCTTAAGAAAGTCTGTTATATTAGGTATTCCAACTTAAGTCTTCTAAAACCTGCTGAAAATATACCTAGTAACAGTTTGACTCTGGCTTGGATATTCCTAATTGGCCACAGTGAAAGAAAGTTTGTGCTTTACTATTTAAGACTGTAGTCAACCAAGGGATTCTGCAGCCATCAACAGACCAAGTTGTCTAATCTTTCAAGGACCACAACATCAACAGTCACTTCACTGAAGTATTGATACTAATCTTTCCTCAGCTGAGGACTGATCTTGCAGTAGGACAATTTTTGTACAAGAGAAAGATACAGGTGTTAGTCTAACCAAGCCCTGGGAGCTACTGTTTCTTTAGGGTAAAAACAGCATGAAGAATATACCCTTTTTATTCTTGCAGGTTTTTAACTGTGAAAGCAACAGAAAAAAAGCAGGACAATGTGCAGTAGGTCTTTTTTCTGTGCTATGAACAGTATCCATGTTAAGACCCTGACAAAAAGGGTACGTGATACCCTGGCTACAAGTGGTGAAAACTGGAAGATCAGTTCACCTACAGAGGTATTAAGCTTGCGAGGGGTTTCTGCAGAAGCCACGGTCCATGCCTGGGCACTCTTCACATGCAGGGAGAAGACATGGATCCAGCCAGGACAAGCAGAATTTGTCTTCAGAGTAACAGGGATCACATTCTCCCAATTACCAAGGAAACTGTGTCAGGCATGTGGAATGGTGTAACCCACTCTGCAACCCCAAGGTGGGGTTTTGTGGTGAGATCCCAGTGACTCACTGTGCTACAGCTGAGCCACAGCAGGTTCTCTCCTCCAGTCCAGAATAAGGAAGCCAGCCTAATTCTCCTCCATTAAGATTATACAACAGAAGCTGTACCTTTTTTCACTAAGACAAGCATGAAAAGATGAAGTGCAGAAGAGATATTCACATTAATACCTACTACATGCCAGCAAAATCAGACATGAAGTCTTCTCACAGCGGTCGTGGCTCTCAGCATTTTTTTAGGTAAGATTTTATACTAATAAAATGCAGGCAGAGGACAGATTTCTTTGATGCCACTTATCTGTCCTGATATTAAAAATGCTTCAAGAAGCAACCCACATGTGAACTTTCTCGTTGCACAAGTAAATTATTTAAAGACAATGTTATTCCTTTCACAAATTCACAGAGACATTTCAGGATCAAATGACATCGATCTAAGAGAATACACTGTCATCCATCTGCACAATGTCATATTTGTCCAAGGATATCAAAATGCAGCTGCCTGAAAGACAAGCCTGCTGGAAGGGCCTCCTTAGAGGTTTCTGATTAAGATTCTTCTAGTATTTTCAGTTGTGAGAGTCCAGAAACAGAGAGGAGACAGGGCTGTAAAGATGCAATGCAGAAAACAGATTATTTCACTTCCATCACACCAACCTATGGGCTACTGAATCTAGAGGCTCCCTTGTACAGTGGTGCTTCTGTCTAACTTGGGACAGAAGTATGAACAGCCTGTGCTAGCAAGGTTTTTTCCTGATGGCACAGCTCTCCAAAACAACAAAATCTGAGCTACACGAACAAAGCATTCCTCTGTCATGCGTGAAGAGAAGGAAATGGATAAAGCATTATCCTATTTTTGTGTTAACTGTATGCCCTCAATTACAGATCAAGGAAGAGAAAGAGGAAAACCACCATGAACTGTTGTTCTGCAAACAGTTTAAAGAACGTACAAAATGGCACTGCCACCTTCTTTCTGCTCATACTCATCCACTTATCTTGTGCTCCTTTCTCCTCCCTTATCATTGCACAAGTCTATGCAAAAAAAAAAAAAAAAAAAAAATTAAACCACCAAACCAAATCAAGGAACTGAGCTGGCCAAAAACAATCCTGGCAAAATACACAAATAAAAGGAGAGATGTTTTCAGTTGGATCAATTCCCTAGTCCATGTCACCTTAGAACCACATGAACACTTCAGCTGGCAATGATTCAAGAGGAGCTGGATGGGCAAAACAAGCAGTAAGGTGAAAGCAGGAATGCCTCCTTCTATGGCAATGCCAACTTACAGCACTCATGGAATCGCTGCCCCAGCTTCACTCAGCACTGGGAGTCAAATGCACTAGGACAGTGAGAACGTCCACCGTGGCTAACATCATCTGAGCAAGGGGTATACAAGGAAGCTTAATCACACACTTTAGAAGGTGTAGTAGAAAAAAAAAGCAGAGAACAGAGCCACCAGCACCATCCAGCTATCACATCCATGCCATCAAAGGCCAGGAATTAGACTCTTGCACAGTTATCAGGTAGTGTCTGATTTAATGAGTCAAAGCAACAATGTGGACTTCAGAACTCTAAGGAGAGGTGCTGTGGGACTTGCTATGCAGAACAGAATTTTAACTTAACACTTAAGGTATCATCTTCATAATCTGACACTGTAAAACACTACCTTCCCAAACATCAAGAACCTTATAATGAACCAAATGAAGTTCACAGAAGGATTCTGCCAGCATAGTAATGTCAAGTGGAAAAGAGTTCTTTTCACACCCCTAAGTGATGTACCCTTGACAGCAGCACTTTCCAGTGAAAAATAGTTCTTCTCAAACTTTACTTAGACAGTAAAGTTATCAGCTTCTGCTAAGTCACACAAACACAATGCAGAAGGCATTTTGTTGTTCAGATGACATCCACATTGTACTCGGAAAGTAGCTGAAACATAACCTGGAGACCCCAATGTAGTATTAGGCCTCCTGAAAGAGGTGGGCTGTTCAGCCTGGAGAAGAGAAGGCTCTGGGCAGACCTTACAGCAGCTTTCCAGTACCTAAAGGGGACTTATAAGAAAGATGGGGACAGACTTTTTAGTGGGGCCTGTAGCGACAGGGGTGATGGTTTGAGGCTGAAAGAGGATAGATCTTACATAGCACCAAGCTGTGTCACGCAGTCAACACACTGGAGGGAAGGGATGCTGTCCAGAGGGACCTTGACAGGCTTGAGAGGTGGGCCCGTGCAACCCTCATGACGTTCAACAAGGCCAAGTGCAAGGTCTTGCACCCGGACTGGGGCAATCCCAAGCACAAACACAGGCTGGGTGGAGAATGGATTGAAAGCAGCCCTGAGGAGAAAGACATGGGGGTGCTGCTTGACAAGAAGCTTAACATGACCCAGCGATGTGTCTCTGCAGCCCACGAAGTCAACTGTAGTCTGGGGTAAACCAAAAGAAGCATGACTAGCAGTTCGAGGGATGCAATTCACCCCTTTTACTCTGGTGAGACCCCACCTACAATACTACGTCCAGGTCCAGGGCCTCCAACGTAAGGACATGGACCTGCTGGAGTGAGCCTACAGGAGGCCACAGAGACTGACCAGGGGACTGGAGCATCTCTCCTGGGCAGACAGGCTGAGAGAAGTGCGGCTGTTCAGCCTGGAGGAGAGAAGGCTCTGGGGAGACCTTAGAGCGGCCTTCCAGTACCTAAAGGGGCTGACAGGAAAGCTGCAGAGGGACTTTTTACAGGGGCCTGTAGTGATAGGACAAGGGGGAATGGCTTTAAGCTGAAAGAGGGCAGGTTTAGATTAGATCTAAGGAAGAAATTCTTTACTGTGAGGGTGGTGAGGCACTGGCACAAGCTGCCCAGAGAAGCTGTGGCTGCCCCATCCCTGGAAGTGTTCCAGGCCAGGCTGGACTGGGCTGTGAGCAACCTGGTCTAGTGGAAGGTGTCCCTGCCCCTGGCAGGGGGGCTGGAAATAGATGATCTTTAAGGTTGCTTCGAAGCCAAACAATTCTATGACCCTGACAGGTCTTGCCAGTGCTGAACAAAGGGGAGCAATCCCTGCCCTCACCCCTCAGGGCATGAGGCCATCATGAGCTGGAATGTGGTTGGACCTATTCTGCAAAGCTGCTTTCTCTTGCAGTGAATCCCCCATCACCATCATCCTATGTCAGTCCATCTCTTGAAGGCTTTTTTTACTTCCCACCTCCTTTCTTGGTATTACTATCTGATGTCTAACCAATTGAATTGCTGACTTTCCTGTCAAAAACTGAAATCTTCCTTTCACAGATGAATGCCCATACAAGTCTGTAAGGACTGATCTGTGCCTTTATTTTTTTCCTTCTCTGTAACATCATGTGTACTGCATGATGTACCGTAAGGCTGAGGAGGAATTGAGCAAGGGTAATCATCTATCATGAGTTACTGTGAAGAACATTTACCTGCTAAGCTACGGTGTGGTCAATTCTCTGGACAGAGAAGACTTAGGCAGCAAAGCTTGCCAAACATCTAAGTGCTGGTGTGGGCTTCAGTGACTCAAGTACAGTTTTCCATATGGCACAGTGCTCTTCCAGTTTACTGAGAGAGAGTTAAAAGTAGGATTTATTTTCCTCCAGTCCTGCACATCTGCCCATTAAAGAGGGGATGAGACAGCCTCACCCAGACTGGGCTGCGAAGGGAGAAAAACTTGTACTACCTGTAAAGCAACTAAGCATCTCAGTAAGATATTTTATAAGGCCTCATATTAAAGAGGAATGGGAAGGAGGAGGCACAAGATATCATCTACAACAATCACATACACCCTTGAACATGGCAAGGAATTAAAACAAATTACTGTCCCAAAAGATCAGTCTAAAATCCTGAACACTGGGAAAGATTACAAATTTCCTTTGTCAAAGCTCTACAGCAAAAACAGCTAGAGTAAATAATGGTTGCTACATGGAAAAATGAGTAGAAAATCCCTTACTGCCAGGGACTGAAGCAAGTTTCTTCTGCTGTGCAAGCCACAAACAGGCTGAAGTACCCAAAGTAACCAACGTGCAGACTCTAGTACTAAGAAAAATATTTTTCAGAAGAGTGGATCTGCTCTCATAATAAATGACAAAGAATTCTATTCCTTTAAGACACAAACAAACAAACCCCCTTATTCCCAATCCTGTAAAGAAAAAAAATGCAGTAGATTCTCACATTCAGTACTTCCTGTCGTAGAGTTGCGGGCTCCACACAGCTGATTAGACGAAGCAGGAGGTCCATCATTGCTGATGTATCTATATGCTTTAGCACCAGGCTAATAAATTTGTCTTTTTTCCTTAAAAATGCAATCACCTAAAAATAAAAGTGTCATCATCAGTTGCTAGTACAACATACAGGCAAGGCACACTGAACTTCCTGTACTTCACCTTCTTGTCTCAAACAACCAATCTTGATGCAAAATGGCTACGAGGTTGAGAAATGCTCCAGAGAGCAAAAGAAGAGAATAACATTCTCATTTCAAGACAATACTAAATCAAATCTTTTAAACTATTTTTTTCTTTCCTCTATGACACAAAGAAACCCAAGCCCACAGAAATAGGAGTGTCAAGAAGCTGGTGAAGCTGGAGAATTTTCCATTCCACTAAGGCTCTCTTGAAAGCCTTCATTTAAAAAATCAATTTTGAATTGGAATGCATGTATTCCTAAAACACTGCTCAGCTCATGTTTCCCGCACCCCATTTACAGGCATGAGACTGAGGCATTGTTTACGCAACGAGATGATTCTGTGCCATGATCAAAGGGTGCATCAAACATGCCTTAGAACAGAAAAAAAAAGCTTTAGCTATGGCACAGGAATATCCCAGTTACTGTAGATCTGAAACCAAAACTATGCAAAGGTGTCTATACAAGCCAACAACTCCCTCACCTGAGAAATCCAAAGAACTTTTCAGAGACTACATTTTTACTCTAACCATAAAGAGTATAGCAAATTATTTTTCAACTCTAAAAATACAATGAGATCACAAGGATAGCAATGATACTGCCACACAACACAAACAATGTTAGCAAATTAATTGGTGCTTATGTATCAGGACAAATCTAACCACTACCTGTTCTGTTTTTCTTGCAATGAGATTCCCAATAGTCTTACTGAAGAAACTGGCAAGCAAAGGGTTCAAAGGAGGCTCATGATCCAAGAAGTCATAGAGGATATTCAGCAGAGTTTCATCCCCTCCTAGCTTGTCATTGATCTGTGGCACATCTGAGGTCAGCAGTTCGCAGGCTGTGTTTGGATATCTGGAAGGACAGAACCAGAGCAACTAAAGGTGAAATGAAAACTCTCAAGAAAATCTTCCCTTATTAAAGTTATAAACAGTAGGAGGATCACCACTGCTGGAGGGGCGGGGAATGAACACACGAGGAACAGGGGTCATCTACATTAATGACGCATTTTAAGGAAACACTGTTTCCTGAACACATCGCATGGTTTTTTTGGACACTGAATTATGCATCTCAACTGCCTTCCAATTGTAGCTAGTTCTGATTTTTAAAAGTGATGTTTAATCAGTTTCAATACACTTAAAATCTCTTTAAATCTTTTAACAATACTGCATTTGCACAACTAACATCAAGCCAAAAATTTGAGGTTGATTTGAAGAATGCATATTTTAGCAGGTTTCTGTAATGTTTCTGAGAAATTATTCTTTCCACTACTGGAGTCGAATTAAAAATTAATTTGTTTGTTTTTAAATCAAGGCCTAGAATTTAGAGACAGAACATTAGATCTAACACAAAACTCCTAACAAATGAGCATACACTATATACAAGTGAGCAATTCATAACCAACCTTTTGAGTTTCAATTTTTCAGTAACATCTCTTATCCTCTATAAAATTAACTTGTTCTTCAGAAAACATTACTGTGCCTGCTTTAGAGAATTTTGCTCACTTAAATCAAAATATGAAGTTATGTTTGACAGCTAATGAATTTTTTTTCCCTGACATTGTTTCTTACTCTTCCAGGTCACAGGTATGATCAGAAAAGATACCAATGTGTTTATAATTAATATTACATTGATAATTAGACAAAGTCTTGAATATCAAAGTGCACACATACAAAGCAATAATCTAAAGTCAATACAAAAAAAAAAAACCCACCATGCTTTTTGAGGAGTTTTGCTAGAAGACCAAAGTTTCTTAGTGTTGAATTTCAACATTAAAAGCCAGCTGTAGGGTACAGCTACATGCCACTGTCTTGCAAACATTTCACTGATTCAGTCTCTCCATTACTCATGCAATGAAGGGATTAAGCAGGGGATGGGAGGCTGTCTTGCACATACGCCACATCAAAATTCATCCAGCTATTTTTATTTAAAAACAAAACCAAAAACCAACCAAACAAAAAAAACCCAACTCATTTCAGCATTTCATTGTTAGATTAGGGTCTTAATTTCATCTTCTACCTACTGTCCATCTATAAAAAGGGCTTCAGAGAATTCCTTCAAAAAAGACCTACTCACCATCACAGAGAGGTTACTGTAATTAGAAACAGCAGTTCATTAGTGCTGCGAAATTCAACCCAGCACTAACTTTAACGCTATTTTCACAGTTTCAATGATATATATGATTCTGGAGTCAAAAGGCAGCTGGAATTTATTTTTAAACCATGACTTACTCTTACCCCACTAATTGTTTAAAGAGTCTGACAGGGTGTGCTCAAGTGGTTCAGCGGTACTAAGCACAAAGCAGCAATTCTGAACACCAAACTTCCCACTGAGTGCTGGTTCTTATCCGTGTTTCCTAAAGCAGTTTTCATTTATTATCAAGTGATACAGATTAAAAATAAAACTGGTCCTTTAAAGTTTGAGCACTTTCTCTCTGTAAGCAGAGCCAGTTTTCTTTTTCCTTCCACAAAAGCAAAAAGAAACTTTATTATGTATTTTAGTAGCAGCCAACTAAATTAGTAACATTAAAAAAACTACAGAATACTCTTGCTGCAAATGCACTTTCATTCTTTAATCAGTACATTCACTTTCTAAATAAAAACTGTGCCATTCCACAAGACACACACACAACAAATTTCCCACTTTTAAAAATTATGCAAGATCTACCACTTTTCGTAACTTCAGACACAAGCCAACTCCTAGATCAATATAAAACACTCCTGCAATAATACCACTGTTCCTACAACACAAAGGGAATACCTTCACTTTTGCAGAACAGTGAAGCTGAAACAATCTTTCAATGCATAGATATTTTTTTTCCCTAGCCTCAATCTCAAAGGAAAAAAAACCCACACAGAAAAGAGCTGTGGAAATGACTGGGTGCCTCTCACACCTTTACCACCTTTGCAGTAAGACCTGGGAGTGTGTAACAGAGCCCAGATTGAGCATTTATCTGGGTTTTTTTGTTCTTAGTCAAAATTACTTAAAATTTCTGCTCTGACCCTCATTAACAGAAAGTCAGGAACAAATCTTAACAGCACCTTCCAAACTCAAAACGGGACCCTGTGCTCTGAGCTTTGATCTCCCACCTTCCCAGACACAGCATGTTTCATATACCTGGCAACGTTTCCTAAGCAGGTGACCACCTATCAGGGAAGAAATTGTAGAATCATTGTAGGTCTTTAGAAATATCAGCTCAGTTCTTGGAGTGACAAAACAAACACATGGATCGCTGGAAATCACAGAAAAGGAACAGACAGGAAAACCACTGTGTCATTGTGTGACTTGACGATCTGCTCATATTTCAAGTACAGCACATTTGAGCACGCCACTGTATAAAAGCATTGCTAGGACCGTTGTCAGGGACCAGGTACCAGAAAAGGAAGACCTTTTCATCTGATCCCACATGGCCATTCTTGACATTTGCACCTATTCTGTGAGGAGACCTGCAGCTTGCTCTTCAGCTGACTGACCGCTTGCCTGTTCTTCCCATGGGTTTGCATTAGCTGTACCCAGGAGCTGTGCATATGTGACTTCCATCCCAGTGCTGTACACATGGCTTAACTGGCGGGGTGCTGTGCTGGCCCTCTGCTCTTTTCAATTCACAGTTCAACTGGAGCTCCCTTTCAGTTATCGTGCTTTCAAGTGCATCACTCTGTGCCCACCTTTACCCTAATAACTGTTATGGGTTCGGTTTTCTTAAGTTCACTGAGTAAGAATTTTTATTTTGGAAGAAATTCCATACCTCAACCTTCTCAATTTAAAGCCTTACTTTACTCATCACAGTTCCATTTGGTTCTTAACAAGGAAAATACTTCTTGCTCTGGTAGCACATAAAGGGTGAAGACAAGTGCTACAGGACAACAATAACTTCTCCAGTACATACACTGAATTGCTTCATGTAGAGCTTTGTGCCCTGGGTCATGAATACACACTTGCGTTCACCGTTTATCGAATATATTCAGCATACTACCCAGGAGGACTCCAAAGCCTTCTCCAAGATGTGAAAGCTAATTTGAAGCCCATCAAAGTGCACACGTAATTTGGGCCATTAATCATGGCACAATCAGCACTGACTGCATTTGCTTTATTACTGCTTGGTCATATAATATCATGAAACTTTTATACCTTTTAACTAAGTTAATGCAAAATTAGTTAAAGGTAGTCTTATCAACTTTTGATGTTTAGAATTCTTCTCCCCTCTTATTTCATGCATGAATATATCAAACAGCACAAGGATCAGCAGTGCAAAACCAGAAAGCTGGAACTAGCCTTTTTCCCTCATCTGTGTTTTTCTTTAAGGAGTTACTAATTGATGACAGAACCCTTCTCTGTTATCCCATGACAGCTTGTTTTCAACAGTCTTTGATAAGGGACCTTATCTTTTTGGACTGTGCTTATGCCACATATCACCATAATCCATGTGTTTCACCGACTCCATCAAACTCAGCTCCTGAACAAAAGCAGTACTGTGTGATGGCTGAGTGCCTGCATTTAGAAAGGTGTCTATGAATCATAATGCTATACCATAAATTCTTCCATGTGCACAATGCAGAAGCCAGATTTATGGGCCCAGAGGCCCTTCTTAAGAACTGGTGCCCTATTTGCCATTTCTGGACAACTGTTTAAAGGTTGACCAGGTCAGAAACTCCCTATTCCTTCAAATCACTAAGGTGAATACCAGCCACTCCTAAAAAATATTCTACTGATTCTGTTTCACAGATGCTCCAATTTAAGACAGTTCCTCAAGACTATTCCCTTGTAAAGGAAGACACCACTTGGGAATCTCCCAAGAAGTCTCAGAAATGAGCATGCACACAGACAATGTAGTTTTATTTTCTGCTATGGTCCTATGTTCCTTTACACTTGGATCACCCATCTGCCCCACACATTCTCAGAAAGGCTTCCTTATTTTTAGGTTTAGAGTAGTAGTGGTTTTGCCTTTAGTGAACTGCTTCCCAAAAACCCCTTCATGCAGTCTCACGGATTAACTCACCACTATACCCTTTTCCATATCTGGATACAGCTTCCTTTTCGTGAGGATGCACTTTTACCTTCAGTGAGTTATTTGTTTTTAACCAACTCAGTTTTCTACATTAGGATTTTTTTTTTTTACATCTTTGAAATATAAGCTCTGCATTTACCATGAGCCACCAAGATGTTTCGAGGCCAGCTGCGAGCTTTTTACCCTTACACAGTATCATTTACTTCCTAACTAGCCTCCTCATATTTATGTAGCTCCACTCCTAAGAGTTAGAAAAACAAACCCCAAGCCCATGACAATGCTGTTTACGTCTTTTTTGTTCCTATGAGGACATTAAATCTGAGTACACTATGGTTACTATTACAAAGTGATTTTACAACAGTTACATTTCTTAGAGCCCACAAGGGTATATGAAGATTTATTTCTCCTTTTTCTGGCTCATTGCTCCATGCAAAAGGCATTCACAATTCCTAAAAATTCATGCACCGTGCCTCCCTGTGATATATATCCTGTCAACAGGGGGATAAATGAACCCTCTCATTGTTAAAGCACGTTCTGCTCTTGCAGCCTTTACGGTCTCCAAGTTTCACACTGTCAGATATAACCACCCTTTCTATTTAGGCACAGTATCCCAGCCCGTAAGGCTTCCACGCTGCAGCTAACTTACCTCACTCGACACCCAGCCCTCTATTCCCTAAAGCCCACTCTTACACCAGCAGAATCTACTCTGCCTTTCCTACAAGCTGTACTCTCATTACTGCATGTTCTCAACAGGTTTATGAGACACCCCAGTATGTCAACAAATTCATTAGAAATAGACATTACATTTCAAACAGTTTATACACTTCTTTGGTTGCCACAGGTCTTCATCTGGTTGCTTAGTTTCACACGCTAAGCTCAGATGGGGATTCACTGTTGAGTTTTCCTCTTTGCAGTTTCCCTTCTGAACTTTATGAACTTCCATCCTAGTGACATTTCAAAAATAAAGCATTTTGATGATTCCATTTCCACAGCACACATCATTCTGAGCTGCACCTCCTTCTGAACCTATAAAGTTTCTCCCCATTCCAGTTTAGAAACTTTCATAATCTTTTCTTAAGAGCCAAAAATTGGATTCCATTTAGATTTAGACAGAGTCCATTCTTCCTGCTTAGCCTTTATTTATTCCAAAAGTGTCCCCAGTTTCTAATAAGCTGAAACCCTCTTTCCCTCTCCAGTACCTCACCACACTTTGAAAATGCTTCTCTGCCCAGTCTATCTATGGTACTGGTAGTATTTCCAAAAAAACCAACTTCATAAGGATCAGCTCTGCTTATCCTGGCAAGCAGGTCACTATGCAGTTCTTGTTGCCATCAAAGACTCTCTTATCTGTCCATAGTGCAGAACCACACTTCCCACCACACTAAACTGGCTTTTCAAGCAAGCACCTTATGGGCTGCCCTTGGAAGAGGAAGAAGATACAATGCCATCATCTGATGAAGAGATTGGTGAACAAGACTGCTAACTTAAAGCCTTGCCAACACAAGATTTTCTTTTACCTTGCCAGCATAGGGGGACAGCAACACTGGAGGTTGGCCTCTCCCCACCACTGTCTACTTTTGTCCATGTGTTGTCCTCAATCAACCCCGGGCCTCAAGCTGCCTAATCATATGCTACCTTCAAAAGCTGATGAAAAGGCATATAATCCTGCCCAGAAATTCAAGGATGCCTGGGAGTAAACGCTCTCCTACTGAGCTTCCCTCTTCATTCTGGTTTGCATTAAGGGTTTTCTTCTTCAGATATCTGTGTTTGTCCCCACCTTCCCTTAATCTGTTTGGTTTGCAATAGGAAAAGGTTTTCACTTCCACCCTTCAGCACATAGGATCAGAGACATAAACCACCTTCTGATAGCAGCCACCAAAAAAAAAAAAATAATCTCAAAAGAACAGGACTTAAAAATACAGTGTGGTTAACTGAAGTAGTAGGGTATTCTGCAGTGACGTGGGCAATGTATGAACTAGTACTGGCATGGTTCTGGAATTCCTCACTCTCTCCTGAACAACGTACACCCAGATTCCAGCAAAGGACTGCAAGTTTAATGTTGTTCAGCATTTCCTCTGCTCTTTAACTCTTAGCACAAGGGAAAGCATCACCCATCTCTTCAATCAGACCTTCGGGGTTTGAGTTCATCTCTGATTAGCTGTGCAAACAATACGAACAAAGGGCTGCAGGAAGCACAGAGCCAGCCGGCCCATGAAAAGCCAGTTATTCTGCTGTAACACGTGAATCTGATACAGGAAATGCAAAAAGTCGAAAGGCTGTTGTGCACCACATCCCTGGTTTAAGAGTATCTGTACAAAATTTGCATCTGTAGGACAAGAGGATAAAGCTAACACTTCTGGTTCCTTCTAGTAATTCACCTTTCGCAGCAGAAGCCTTACAAATGCAGCCATATAATATTCTATATAACATAATTCATGGCATTCACTCACCATGAAAGTGTCACCTAACAGAGCTGATCCACTATCTCACCTAGTAATAAACCTAAACAATAAATCAACTTCTTCTGTGGATTTCAAGCAACAGCAGCAATAACCAGCACCAAACCATTCCCACAGTGACAAACTTGTCTGTTTCTATTTATTTATTTATACAAAGAGAAGCCTCTTGTTTTTACATAAACTTAAGAAAAACAAACTTCCCAAATCCAAAATGTAAATATTTTCAAGTATACATTTAATGAAAAATGTATAAACACAACCTGCTGTGAGAACCAAACACATGTGACGAGTTCACCACCATAAGAAATAGGCTCTTTACAGAGTTAGGCCCTCTCCCTAACTATATGATCACTGAAATCCACAGGTTTTGCATATGCAGCACATTGAAAATATTACATCTTTTATTCACTGTACAGCTCACTTTCTTTTGTGGGCTTGACTACTGAAAACCACTCTCAAGTTCAGAAATTTCTAACTTGGAGCAGAATGCTCTTTGCTTGCCATTTTGATAAAAACATACTAAAGGTACTTTTGAGATACCAATTATTTTACTTGCGAAGTTTTGAACAAACAGCAAGAGATTTGGTTTTTTGATAAACTCAATGTTAAACCATTAAAACAAAGAAACTTCTGAAAATTCACTACAATTAACAAAATGCTGTGAAATATTTTATAGTACTCAAAAGCTCTTCTCCCAGAACTGAAAAGGTTATACCCATCTTGCACCAGTGTTTTTCCAACATCAAGGTCTCTCATTCAGTTTTATTCATATAGGACAGAAAACTAATACCTACTTGAAGCGGACCTTCTCATCCATATCCACAGGGGGCTCATGCGTGATGAGGTTGACCAGCTCCTCCATGCAGTGCTGCTGGCAAAGGAAGTCCAGCAGCTTGCGGTTCTGAGCCTTACACTCCTGTAAGATGTCATCTTCATCCATCAGCTCGTGAAGTGTCACATCTTCTTTATCCAGCAGCTTGTCCACATGTGATGTTGTGTTCAAATCAAACTTCCAGAACATGTTGATGGGACACAACTAGCTATAATGCAAAAGAATACGAGTTAATATTCCATCTTCGCTATTTATTCCTGCTTTATAATTCTGAGCAGAATACCTTAACATAGCTGCTGGACAGCTTGTAAAAATCAGTTAAATTCTATGAGCAAAATTAACAACTTTTTGCACCAGAAAACTAGTACTACTTTGCTTACAGCTGTACGATATCAACAATGGACACAATATATGCATGAATTAACTTTAACTGCAAGTAGCTTGAAATGAAAATCAAAGATGATGTGCATACACAGAAATGCTTTGCTGGATTAGAGTCAAGGCTGGTCACAGACAGGGAAACCACGCTACTGCACTGTAAAAATTTGCATTAAAGGGTTTGGGATTTTTTTGCATTACTTGTATTTCAGAGTCATGCTCATCAGCCATAATTGCAACAATCGATTTGTTTAAGTGGAAGAAATGCCTCCAATGTATATATAACAGCTAGAGATAAATATAGACCATAATTGGAAAGTATTAAAAAAACACTACTGAGCACTATGCGCAATAACATCAGCAAACCTAGAGTTGAACTGCTAACAAATATAAACCTTATGAAATCCTAGAATACTATTAATCTTATAGACGTCATAGAAGTATAAAACTGCAAGTGGTCTTTTGAGGGGGAGCAGGGGTGTGTGTGTGTGATCTGCAACTGTAAGCCCTGCAACTCCAGAGCAGGGTGTCAGCAGGACCATTAACCTCCATGCTGTCAGGAACATACAGAGCATCTGTATCAGGACTGCATTTGTAGGAAGCTCCAAAATTCTGAACTATCACCTTACTGGGGGAAAAAAAAGTATGGTTTAGAGACTAGTAATTTATACTATCTAAAGGGTGTACGGCTGGGCAGCTAAAATCTGGTCTGTAAAATAATGCCTAAATTCTATTCTTGACCATCCTAAAACAGACAGTACTTCATCTCCCCGCAGCCACCTTTCAACCAGCGTAGGTCTGCACATTTTACTGCATCTTGGGATTGGGACTTACAGGTGTTTACCAATAACAGAAATGCCAAAACGCTACTATAAATCCAGAAATAGAAGGAACAGCCTTCTTTTCCTACACGTTCTGGATCTCAAGTCCTTGTAAATACTTGCCAAACGGAAACCCTCCTTGCCATCCCCTTCCCTCACAGGAAGTTTCATGTGGACATTTTACATAATCCCAAGTAAATACAAAAGATTTTCAAACAGTTATTTGCAGAAGTGCTAAAAGAAAGACACTGCATTTAACAAAAAATGACAAAGACCAACCTGAGCTGGAGCCTAGTCCCACAGACACACAGTGAGTTACTTTCCACAAGCAGAGATCAAACCCTGCCCCAGCTGCATTTTTTGTCCCCTCCAAGTCTCCCTGAGAGTGCCTCAGGGACCCTCTGCCTGAGCAGCGTTCCCCCAACCCTGCTCACAGTGGTTCAGATCATCCTATGTCCCCTCTCTGTATCTGCTGCAGTTTGCAGGAGTCTTCAGCGTGTCCCCAGAATAATACACTGCATTTCAGATGAGGTTTTACTACTGCCATATAGGTTAGGAAGAATATTCTCCTTCAGTTTTTGCTAAATATAAAGCATTGCACTTGGTATTACTCATTTTCATCCCTACTCCTACCCCTAATGCTTTCTTACCTCTTTGTTAGCTTGACTTTTCTGTATGTGAGCTCTAGTAATTATTTTCCAGTTAGCTTCCCTAATACACTTCAGCTTTTAGAATAGCTATCAATTATATCAAGACAAGAGAGTGTTCAGACTACCCCTAAGAAACTCTTCCAGTGGTCTTCCTCTTGCTTAGTAGATTTTCTCTTGCAATTTTGCCCTTTAACATCTATCTCACCTCAGGATCAGCTAATTCACCACAATTCCTCAACAAGCCACAACCTTTCACAATCCTGTTCCAGCTTTTGTGCTAAGTATCTTAATGATCTCCACAGAGAAACAAGATTTACTGAATTTCTTTTATCTAGAGTATCTGTTGCCAAAGAAAGAGCTCAGATTAGTTTGGCACAATTTAAATTACTGCTCTTGGTTTTATTTCTCAACGTTGCATCTTTTACTGTTCCCTACAGGGAGCAAATAAGGAGTAATCTTCATTCTTCCCCTGTAACACTTGCAGTATCTTCAGAGAGTACAAGATAGCTTCACTTCCTCATCAGGAGATGTTTGTACTTCAAAAAGCAGCTAGAGTCATTTAACTATCTGAGAATCTGTGTACTGCCTTTCATTTCTGGCTCCCATACAGTGTTTCAAACTAAGTTCTTCCCCAGACACTGTCTCATCCTCACTGAAACCCCACGGCTCTGCTACACATACAGAGGTCTAACAAAAGGAAAAGAGGAAGGAGCCCTGTGCAGGAAGAGATGGTCGACTCCCAGGTCTGTATGTTACACAGAAGATCAAGTGCAATGAGGGACCACAAAGAAATGGCACCATGTTGCAGGCTTTAGGGATCAAAGACTGTTTCAAGAAATAAACAATCATCAATGTGAAAGATAATGAGAGTAACTGTTATTGCCCATTGACAAAGGCAATAAGCACAGCTCAAGCAAGATAAACATTCTCTGCAATAATATCATTAAGCTAAAACACATTTGACAAAATGAAGTACACTGGATGAGAGATGTCAGTGTGCTACATTCCCAGATTATCTGTATATAAGCATGTGATTTTATACAACAGGATCACAGTGCTTTTTTTAACCTAACCCACATTGCTATTTCCGCAGCAGCAGGAACACTTGCTCCAACCATTCATTTTGCTTTTTCCAGCAACCAAAAACGTTACCACGCCTGATCTTTTGCCGGTTCCACTGCTTACATAACTATATCCAAGACAGAATTTTGAAATTATCCTTTTAAAAAAACAAACAGAAAACAACAGTTTTTCCTCCAGGAAGGTTTACTGAAGAAGCGAGACACAGCTTTCTAGTTACCACAGCAGGGCAATTTAAAAGGCTGAAGACCCAAATTTTTTAATTACAACATTGCAGCGCAGCTTTCATACTGAACCACCAACTGAAGAGCTTATAGGAACTACCAAATGAAACATATTAAAAGGAACACTGATTTTTCATTTTTACCAATTAAATTATTGACATGCATTTTCTGTCCTACCTCAGTTCAAGGATTCTTCACTTGCGCATGTAAGTGTCTAAGGATCTCTAAAAGAAGGATTACCTTATGAAATTCAGGCTATTTTTTCTTGGAATAGCTCCGTTACACAAGATATTTGGTAACAAATTAGAGCTCCACTCAGTGCTTCAAAATTTGTCACAGATAACTTCAATTTCAGAGAGCTTTTTTCCATGTCAACATAATTCTTTCTTTTAATGTCTCTATCACAGAGATTTAGCAGAAATCAAGAAAACCATTGCATGTTTGCCTCTTGTGACACAGAGCTGCTGATGGGATGAAGCCCTGTTTGAATGTGGTGGTGTTGCAATACTAGATAATGAAGGGAACATTTAAACTATGAACTATCAGGCCATCCAAAGTACAGTCTCCTTACACCTTTGTCTTCCTGCAGTCTTCCTGTACACCCCACATACTTGCTGGCTTTGGACTTCCAGCACGTTGAGACAGAGCTCACATACACATTATGGAGAAGTACATGGTCCCAATCCCAGCAGAAACAGAACTGAGATCCTGATCAAACATCACGTCCAGAAGACCCCTTTATACTTATCAAGTTCCTTTTAAACATAAGGCATCAGCCACTTCTAGCCAAACCTTGAGCATCATGTTTCTTGTAAAGCTACCTATGAATATCAAGGCTATAGGGTTTATTTGTGACAGTCCAAGCTCAGTTTCTGAGGGCAAAAGTGCAGGTAAGCTGTCCAAAACAAAAGCTTACCCAGATCTCCACCATGCCTATCCACTGCCATTTCCTAACAATCTTCCAAACTGCCATTCACTTAAGTTTAGGTTGATTCCAATCTTTTGAGAACTAGTTTCTCCCCTCAAAAAATAGCGGGAGAGGTGGCAGAGAGAAAAGCATTTTCTAATTTGAGCTGTTTAAATCAACAATATATTAAAATAAATTTAAAAGGTTAACTTTTAAATTACATTACAGCCACAAGCAAGAGCTTCTGCATCTGTCCATTCAGCTACTGAAAATGCACTCAAGAAACTGAATTTCCGAGTTGGGAACAGACATCTGAATGTTCAACCTACATGACACTGCTGTGACAGTAATGCTGTTTGGCTGTATAGTGTGTTCATTACAAACTGTTCTTCAGATATTTTTAACTAACTATGCTTAGTTACAAATTCACTGAGTGAAAAGCTGGCATAAAAGGTCTTAAATTAAGAATGTTTGGGTGCACAGTTAACCCAAATACATATATATTCCATACATATATGTGGAATACACACGTAAATCTCACTCTTCAAATTTAAACCCACTATAAATCTGTCAATTCTATAGTTTTTCCAAACTTTTAATACATCTATAGGAAAACCTATAGTCTAATCTATAGGAGACACTGATAAACTGGTCCTTAGGAAAGCAAGACAGCTCTTCTCTCAGCACAGAGCAGGCAGATCCTCTTTCCAACCTTCTTAAAACAAAGGTTGAGAAGAATTGCTGAGGAGTTTCAGCCTCTCCCAGTCCTCGCTGGCAGAGCTGGGCTTCTGGAAGACACTGATGCAATTCCCAGCATGCTGGGACTGGGTACAGCTGGGAAGGGGATGCCACCCTGCAGTAGGGCCTCTCCCATCATGCTGCCCAAAGCACATGCAACAACATGAGACTCTTCTTCACCCTCACTCCAGTCAAAAAAATCTCTTTTAGCTACAGTGCTCTTACAGGCTACTCAGTAAATTGCAGCAAGTAAGATCTGGAAATGATTGTTCAGGGCATATTGAAACCAACAGTTAGGACAAAGCAAGTGTCCAGGCAACCAAGTGAGGTTTTGTAATCCACCTAACATCTCCACAAGCTTGAAAGTAGAAAAGTACCATACACAAAAACCCCACAGAGACACTTACCCCACCTAACGAACCAACAGAATGAGTCACAACCTACAGGAGCCAGATGAACGGTCCTGGAAGGCCAGAAGTCAGACACAAGAGAAACAGTATGCATGTATGGGGTCTGAACTACAGTGCCTGTGGCAGCTGAGAAGTACAACAAAGCCTGAATAAGCAGCTCCTAGCACTAACAAATTCATAGTCACAGAATGGTTTGGGTTGGAAAGGACTTTTAAAGATCATCTGGTCTAAACTCCAGGGGCACCTTCCACTAGACCAGGTTGCTCCAAGCCCCATACAGCCTAGCTTTGAATGCTTCCAGGGATGGGGCAGCCACAGCTTCTCTGGGCAGCCTGTGCCAGTGCCTCACCACCCTCACAGTAAAGAATTTCCTACGTACAACATAGACCTGCCCTCTTTCAGTTTAAAACCACTGCCCCTCGTCTTGTCACTACAGGCCCTGGTAAAAAGCCTCTCTCATAAGAGGCATAAGAGGCTCATAAAAGCCCCCTTTATATATCGAAAGGCCACAATGAGGTCTTCCTGGAGCCTTCTCTTCAGGCTGAAGAACCCCAACTTCTCCTAGAAGCCTGTCTTCCTAGGAGAGATGCTCCAGTCCTCTGATCACCTTTGTGGCCTCCTCTGGACTTGCTCTAACAGGCCCATGTCTGTCTTGTAATGGGGACCACAGAGCTGGATGTAGTACTGCAGGTGGGGTCTCATCACCAGAGGGGGAGTATCACCTCCCTCAGCCTGCTGGCCACACTACTTTTGATGCAGCCCAGGGTATAGTTGGTTTTCTGGGCTGCCAGAGTACACTGCTGACTCCCGTCCAATTTTTCATCCGCCAGTACTCCCCAGTCCCCCTCTACACTTCTGCTCTCAATCCATTCATCCCCCACTCTGTAATGATACTGGGGTTGCCCCAACCCAGGTGCAGGACCTTGCACCTGGCCTTGCTGAACTTCATGATGTTCACATGGGACCACTCCTGAAGCCTGTAAAGGTCCCTCTCAATGACATCCCTTTCCTTTAGCAAATCAACTCCATTAACTCTGCTTAATGTCATCTGCAAACGTGCTGAGGGTGTACTCAATCCCACTGTCAGTGATGAAGATATTAAATATTATCAGTCCCAGTATGGACCCCTGAGGGACACCGCTTGTTACAGGTTTCCACTTGGACACTGAGCCACTGACTGTAACTCTCTGGACATGACCATCCAGTCAACTTCTTACCCATCTAACAGTCCATCCACAACCTGCATCTCTTCAATTAGCTGGCCAGAATGTTGTCAGGGACCATAACAAAGGCCTTACAGAAGTCTAGGTAGACGACATCTGTAGCTCTTCCCTTGTCCACTGATGCAGTCACTTCATTATAGAAGGCTACTAGATTAGTTAGACACAATTTGACCTTGGTGAAGTTATGTTGGCTGTCTCAAATCACCTCCCTGTCTTCCATATGTTTCAATGTCTTCCAGGAGGATCCATTTGGTCATCTTATCAGGCACGGAGGTGAGGCTGACTGGTTGGCAGTTCCTTTTTACCCCTTTTAAAAATGAGTGTGATGTCTCCCTTTTTCTAGTCACTGGGGACTTCACCTGACTGACACCACTTTTCAAGTATGATTGAAAGTGGCTTGGCAACTACATCAGCCAATTCCCTGAAGACCCAGGGATGAACTGCACCAGGTCCCACAAACTTGTGTATGTTCAGCTTCCTCGGGTCACCTTGAACCTGATCTTCACTTGTGATGGGAGGGACTGCCTTGAGGTTCAGGGGCTTGAGAGATGCAGGAGGAGTGATTACCATTGCAAACTGAGGCAGAAAAAAAACTTGAGTACCTCAGCCTTCTCCATGTCTCCCCTGAATAACAGGAAATGAGCTGAGAAAGACCAAAACCAGCTAGAGACTTGCTGAGTATTATGCACCCAATAAACGGTAAATACAATTTCTTCTTGCAATACATGACTTACAAAGATTCAGTGCTGTTTCCTGTTTATGCTGTCTTCAAGACACCTAATTAAACTTGAGGAACTTCTAAATACTAAAATATTAAACACTAGCAATCACTAATAAAGTCAAGGAATACAAGGTAACTGTACAGAAGAAGAAATGGGAGGAAGACACAGGAATATGAAAGAGTATCCTATTTTCTCTAGCAATTTATGGCATTGTACGCCCCAATAAAAAAACAAACCCAGGAAATCGAGTCAGGGGCATCTTAGGCATCTGATGGCAAAAAATAAAAAATTTGCAGATTTCCAGGACAAGAGAGCACAGAGAAATGGATGCTAACTGCCAGCTTTAACCATTTCCCAATATTAAGCTTTAAACAGAGTTCTGATCTCTAGTTTTAGGCTCTGGTGGGGGTGCTTAATGCAACTTCTGAATAACCTAACAAAGCAGTGCTCTCTCAGGCCTTTTCACACAGCATGAATGGGAGGGCTCGCAGAAGCAGAAAGGCACATTTTACTCCCTAGTGCAAAAGCTTTGCAAATAGTAGCATTGAACAGACCCGTGTAGGTAATAAAAGGTTAGGAAGTGAAGCATACTCTGTCCACCACAAGCAGCTTGGTCCTTATCAAAGCTGATGGTGCGCAGCTATAACTGAATGAGGACAGAAACAGAAGAGGCCCTCTCCAGGACCCGTGCCTCTTCCCCAGTAACTAAGGCACTACATGCTGGTCAGAGGAGGAGAAGAAACATCCTGTCTATGCTGAATAATCTTGCAGTCTGCATGGTTTCCTCTTGCAGAATTGCTGAATCTTCTTACAGAGCTCAGCTTGGTCTTTTTGTTCTTTAAGTGTAAACTGCTTTCTGCATTCAGTTCTTCATTCTTGTTGAGGAGGTGCCAGTCCTCAGAATAGTAGGCCGTCAATGGCCTCTTGGTATCCCCAAAAACCTACCAATAAGAGTATCATGACCATGTTCAACATCCAACAAGCTACTACATCCAAGCCACCTACATGTGTACAGCAGCAAAGGGGAGGGAGCCCTACAGAGGAGGTAAGCACAACTAGCCATCCCTCCAGCAGCTTTGAGCTTTCTTCCCATGCTTCTGCAGTATCTTAGAGTGCGTTGTGGTGCTCAGATCTGAAAGACCAGTTTAGCCAAGTGCACTTACTTTAAAATGTACATCTGTAGAAAAGCTGATAAATGTCTCTCTTCTCCAAAGAAAACACACTTTTTTTGCTTTTTTGGCCTTATACCTTACTGATGTGGTGTCATCTCATGGATAGTTTCAGGTCTTCAGATACAAAACAACTAAGAAGCATTAAGTCTGCTAAGAGGACTCAAAATGTATTCACTTTTAATTAGGTCCCCACTCAAGGCAAGGCTTGCTGTACAGCTCTAGCAGATTCTAACGAGATCTGTTATTGACATTTCTGATCAAAAAATCGATATAGTATATTCATACAGTTGCGTCATTTCTCCTGCTGCCTTTCCCTGATAATCACTAACCTCCCATACACCTTCCTGGCACAAGTAATAGTTGACAAAACAGAAACACAGTAACTGCTTCGTCAACAGATACTGAATCTCTGTCACCATCCTGTCCTCCTACTTCTATCCCTCTCTAACTGTAACTGCTAAACTATTTGACCTTCATCCCTAAGTGAAGACGACACTGGGCTTCAGATCTCAAGCAATGATTGACTGATACTTTCCATAAAACCCAGAGAAGTCAGGAGACAACAGACTGAACACTACGAGACATCACAAAGCAGTATGGAGAAACATTTCTCTAAGGTTTCTAAGTCTGCTATATCAACATATACCAAATCATTTACGGTCAATTAGCAGATACTACTGCCCTTCATAAACCTTCTTACATGTATTTACAGTTATTTATGTCAAGAAAAACATTAGAGTATACTAAAATGAAACTCCAATGTGCTGAGAGTTTCAGGGACACAACAGTAAGTAACAAGGCCAAATACAGGAGTGTTAGAAGCAGCTACCTAACACAGAGTGCTAAAGGGATGATAGGAATTGGACTTTCTAAGTATTTTTATTAGGAACAAAATCCTTCTAACTGCTGTATTTCAACAAACTGCTTTTCCTTAGATCTCGATGATGAAAGAGCCTATTCTGACATTAATTGAAGTACAGAAGTTTGTATTTTGAAAGAGCTTTCCATTCTGAAGCTATGCAAGAGGGAAAAGTTTCTCAAATGAAGAATGCCCATTTTTTCCCCCACAAGTTGTCATTATATAAAAGTTTGGGGCAGACTTTTAATGTAACCTTTAACACTGCTTCAAGAATGCATCTTCAGTGTTGAAAGCATCTTTACGTACTGTCAAGAATTCCCCAACTATCATTTTGCAAAGTGTTTGTTTACACTACTTTGAAACAACCACTTCTTTGCATCAGTTCAGAAAGTGGGGCTTTGGTTTCCAGGCACACTGATGCATTTTTCGTTTTCCTACCTCAATATAGGGCTGAGAAGGAAAGGGGAGCTTTTATTAACTCAGTAGGCAAGCAGCTAAACAGAGGCCAAGCCTCAGCTTCCAACATCAGCTTCTGGCCAATGACTACCTCTCCTTTCTGGAAATGAAGAGGCTTTTACAATTTTCTTGAAATACATTATCTTCTTTGGTCAGGATTTCTTCATACCTTGGATCCTCTCAGAAACAGCAAAGCAGCACCTCAAAGAACACCTAAAATAGCACTGAGGTGCCTTATCAATGCAGGAAGCAATCCACTATGCCAATCTTCAATGAGAACAGCCCCCTCCCAGAAGTACAGGACCTGAACGCTGGAAAGCAAGGCAAGAATGATCTTTTTCAGGGGAAACTGCCTCAACCTTCTGTCATCATCTCTACACAGATAATTTTACATCACACCTGAAATCTCATGCTTGGTAATTATCAGCAAATACATCCTATGAATATGCCTATGAATATGCCTATGAATACGTATCATTCTTCCTCCCACCCATGCTGAGTTATAAAACACAACTGCCTCACATTCACTTTCTCCATACCATCTCTCACAGACATGGCATGGCAAACAAACTGTTCAAGCAACACCGGACAATTCTGAAAAACTATTAAAAGCAGAACAAAGTATAAAGACAATATTCATCACACAGCTAGAGTGTAGTAAACAGTCTTACCTGACTACAGTGATTACATTAAAATCACTGCTTTAGGTTAAAATTGTTTAACATATACAATCCTTATGTATTTCTTAAGGAGCAGGATAAGTTAAAAACTTCAAGCTGCATATAGCAGATTAATTAAGAGAAAGTTGCTCTGTAAGGTAAGTTTCAAGAAATGTGAAAGAAAAAGCTATATTATAGCTTTTTCTATACATAAGAAGTTACAAGTTAAGCTTCAGTCTTGTTTTAATCTGATCTCCACACTAAAATAGTACCTTTATAAAACTTACCTAAAGCAAAAGAATGCAAACCAAAAGGAGCATTCGGTAAAAGTGACAACTTTTTCTTGAAGATGATGGGCAAGTTCTTTGGATGAACTCAAGGAAGGGAATGGAGACCTAAGTGCTTTTTGGATCATAACTAAATATTTATCATTCAAAATGGATTTGTATTTTTTCATTATACTAACCATATTCAACTATTTAGCTGTCATTCTCTCACCTAACCTCATACCACAAAAAGATTGTTCCTGCCATCTACCATGATTCCCTTATTCTCCCTACATTTAATTTCCAATTTTGTAAAACTGGGGAAGTCCTGAGTTGCACAAGCATGTTATAAAGATTAACAGCCGTGAACAGCTTAAAATAAGCTTTCCATTACTGGGTATTTCTTCATCAAGCTGTTATCCTCTACCACCGGCCTGCCTTTATTTGTAGCCATGGCAGAATTTGTCTGAGATACCAAGAGGCTGCTCACAGCCACGTTGATATTGAAAACAATCCCTGTTACACAGCTTCTCAAGTTTCACTTTCCTTCCTTAACAAGTAAAAAAAAGAGCTAAATCGGAGTATGAGAACATGAGGATAAACATGTTAGGGTCAAGGTTCACATTCTTGCTGCTCAAGATAACTCCTGCTACTTTTCTTTTACAGTTGTTTCTAGCTCCTATATTGGGGGGGGGGGATTAAATGTACTCATTATAACTGCTATAATGACATTTGTCCAGTCTGCAAGTTTTCTTCAACAGTGGAAAACACAGCAAGAAACACCACAACCTGCTTACATCTAGCAAACACAGCAGCTAGAGACTAGAGATCTCCCCATTGCAGCAGGAGCCTGGACTGCTCCACAGGCTTGCCAGCCCAACTGGGTTTTATATGGATTGCTCACTCTGTGGGGATGAGACATCTTCACAGCAATACAGATCAGGGTAATGCTGAAGGAGCTGATAGAAGGCCATCAAGCAATTCTGCCTCCCAACTAGCCAGACATGCTGTTCATACCAGTCTATAAGGGACTTGAAGCCCTAATTCCCCCAAGTGCTTTCATCAGCTCTGAAGCAATTAGTGGTACTGACCTTTAACACCTTCCAATTGTCTCCAAATTACATCAAAGAGTCACTGTTGTTCACACTTAACTTTTAATTCGGGTTTTTTATAGATGTAAAATAGAAGATCCAAGTTGCTTATTTTCAAGCAGTTAATTCAATCACATCAGCACAGTTGACAGGTAGCTTTACCTGGGCAACAAGTTCACCAAACAGCTTCCTCAAGATCACATTTTGATTTACACTCAAAATAATCTAGGTATATTTTAAATCTTTATGCATAAATAGCACTTTCACTGCCCTCTGCACCTTTAACACTGTAATACCACAGAATGCTAGAAAACTTTTATTGCAAGACAGCTACTGAGCAAAAGAGGAGGGACTGATAACTTGGTCTTGGCAGGAACAAACTACAGACAGCAAAACAAGCAGTAGGGAGAAAGAGCTTTACAACTCATCACGTGCCTTGCTGTCCTATGACAATCACCTTTAGTGTCAAAATAAAATTCACAATTTAGTCCTCCAATTTGCTAGCTTTCTTCTGTTCTTGCTTGGAGTTGCAAAAATAAGGCTTTTAGAAAGCTGGGTGTGCTTGATCACATTGAAGGAACAAGCCATTTCACTGAAGGCTGCCACCAGCAGCAAGCTCTGGCAAATTGCATCATTAAAAAGAAAACAAAAGGACAAATTTCATATTACTATTCACCGTAAGAAACACATCAGGTTCATAACATTTTTATATAGAAGATTGGATTTTTTTCATTTATGACAGTGAACAACTTTTAAGAAAGGCAGGTGCTTTCCAGACACAGGGAAGAGCGACCACCCTTGTTCTGGGTAGTGTTAAAGAAAAAAAAAACAAAAACCAAAAAACCCCAACCTAGGCTACTAAGCAGATGGAGAACAAGAAGGTGTTTCTTGTCTTGGATTTTTAAACAGGAAGTAAATTAGTTGTTGCAACTTTTTTTAAACTAATCTTAAAACCTAGTCTCTAACAGTGCTCACCTGTGTGAGCTGGGGAAGGACAGATTTTGTCACAGCAACATTTGCTCTCTTCAGTTTATCCAGATCAATCCCTTCCTCCACCTCCTCCTCTTTTGTGTGCAAGAAATGTAATATACACAACTCTGAGGAGGCAAAGCTCGCTAGTCTTGTAATTCTGTACAAGAACAGGTAAATGAAATATTTCCTACATTTTTCTGAAAAAGTTAAATATTACAATCTTTCCATTTTATTATTAAAATGAATTAACTGTATATATTAGGTACTTGTACTACTGCACTAAAGCACTGGTACATTCAGGTTTTAATCCAGATGAGGCCCAAACACACAGGTATGAAAAATACCTTTTCCCCTGTTGCCTGCTACATCTCAGGTCTTAGTACTTTAATTTAGGTCATCTATGTCAACAGTAAACAAGAAAGATCTTCTGCTTTTTCAGGTGGACATCTCAAAGCCCTTCAGAGTTCAGAAATAATATGAGGAACTTTGGAGTATGTTATGAAAGGAAAAACCATAATGATTTAAGGAAACAAGTTTTCTGTAATGATATGCTGCCATTTCTTAAGATTAACTGCTTTACAGAGAACATTTCTAAATTTGATACATGTAGAATTAAACTGTCACTCAAACACCTGCTATTTGCCAACAAGACACTGCAGGAATTTTTTAATATTTAGAAGGTATGCAGAGGCTTCAATCAAGAAGCAGAACACCACACAAGGCAACCCCTGACTGCACACTGCATCTGGGATAGATGATTAACAACATAAATTTAAAAAATTATTTCGCCTTACTATGCATGTTTCTAATTGCTATTTTTTGTCTTACTCCTTATACAAGCAGAACCCCAGAATTCTCTTTTCTCCTCTGCAAGGCTTGTAATGACTGTTTCACCCCTTTGGTCTCACTTCATCTCATCCTTCCACTTATCAGTGATTTTCAGTTTGTGGCCTGGATTTAACAATTCTGTTGGGGGCAGGTAAAGGGTGTCTTTTTATAGCCTTCATCCAAGTGCCATTAAGTTTGGTACAATAGCCTCCCCTTTTTCTAGGAAAGGTCCAAAGGCGTCTGCAAAAATAATAGGTGATTGAAATTCACTGACTGAAAGTCTAGTAGTAGTTCTACACATCACAAAACTTACAGCATCTTGCAGTGCTTCTTTGACTGCCACCAACAAAAAAACCCAAAACAACCACTACCAAAAAACACTGCATCTACTACTTCCCCTAAAACTCTGGGTGAATTTTTGTCTTACTCTATTATCTGAATTTTACATTTGTGTTATTTTGCCTAGGAGTATTACTGTAGTCAGTTCTGTAGTTTCCAAAGGCTACCCTGAGCTTTACTGAATATGGGCACACATACAAGAAGTCCACAGCATTTTCCAACCTTTTAGAATGCTCTCAGCACTCCAAGACCAGTAAAAATGAACATGGAAGGCCAGCAATCATCACAGGCAAATCCTTCTGGAAACTGGGAGGAAATTACCAAGATTTACTGATATTTTTTTTTAAATGTAAGCCTATTTAAGCCCACTCCTGACAAAGTTAAACATTTAACATTTTCCACTTAGTTACTAAGTGGAAACACATGGAAATGCTGAGAGAAGTACATTATCCTACTTGTTTCCAAAAAGTAAGTATTTTTTAGTATTTCTGACTTTCCTGTAACATACTTTCTGTTATAAAAATACAAAGGACAAACATAACTTCATCAGCTACACTACAGCTGAAAAGTCTTCCTAGGTTCCACTTAATTAAGTCTGTCTCTTTAGTTTTGACAGGCATGGATTCCTGATATGAATTTTAATTATTATTACATGAGCATGATTTTTTCACTAAGTTTTAATACAGGATCTCCTTTATTTCCTCTATAGACATAAATATTTTTAAGCTTTGCTACACAGAGCAGAAGAAAAAAATATCTAGATAATTCTCTCAAATTGCAGTATCTGAGATAGTTATAGAACACACCTGCAAGTCAGATGGTAACATCACCAGGACTAGGTGGCATTAACCCAAGAGCTCTGCACCTTTAAAACACAGCTACTGAACAACTACGTGCAGGGAATAAAGTATCACTTTACTTAACCTGGTGAACTTGAAGCCTAAAACTAGCTTTTTAAGCAAACTGTTACACAATTTTAAAAACCCACAATGAAAACATAGAAAAGGACAAGGACAGTACAATCGATGATCATTCATCTGAATTCCCACAGGAGTATTTTGCACAAGCTTCTCCAAACAACTTGAAAGAAAAGCTCACTCTCTTTTGGGAATCAGCTAGTTAAAACGTAAGAAATAAATCAAAAGCAAGTTAAAAAAAAGAAAAAGACAGCAAGTAGGGTCCCACAAGAAACAGGTCTGCTCAATGTATTTCTAAGTAATCTCAAGATTAATAGAAAGAATAGCAAGGTTGCAACATTTAATGGCAACAGAAAGATTATTTAACTTAAACCCACCAAAGCTGTGATAAACAGCTGCAGAATTATTTCATGTTAATAAAAAGCCAGACAATGAAATGGCAGATTTAACTCAGTGCTGACAAAAGTACTAATCATGGGCGAAAACCCACGACTAAACAACAACCACTAATTCAATTAACATTACTCTGGTCAGGGACCCGTGGCCATCCAGCACTTTCAGCTGGAAGTGCCCAAATCTTTATTATGGACACGCTAGGAAAATAAATACTTGTAGGGTTTATAAACATCACCAACAGGTATTTGAGCAGCAACTGCATCACTTCAGGTGAATCTGTCTTTTTGAAAAGAGGACAAGCAAGGGATAAGCAATTTGTCCCATCCACTATGTTCCAGAGCTTGTGAATCCTTTCCTCTGCAGTTAGTTCAGTCTAACCCAGGAGCTTTCTGGGACCAGTCAATATCTGCAGTGTCCCCTGGATCCTCAGGAAGTCTCTCATTCTCCACCAGTTCTGAAGCCAGGCTGTCCACCTGCCACTTGCTCACCCAAGATGTATCCCACATTCTCCTGCACCATAAGTTCTTTCCTGCTGAACTTTCACACACTCACACTCTGTTGCGTGGCCCATCCCCCTACATTCTGGGAACTTATTCCCCCAAGTATGCTCAGACAATCCCAGAAGGAGCCATCTCCCCTCTTTCTAGAGGGCTTCACCTGACCCAAGTGCCACAGTGAGGACAAAGCAACCAACCAGCCCTCCTCTGTGATGCACAGCAATCTTTTTCAAGAAGCGTGACATTTTAACATACAAATAAGACGGCTCCTGTTTGTTACAACCATTTGGAAATTATCTTGGAACCACTGTTTCAAGGACCTCAATAGAGAGCAGCAGTCAAAGAGGTAAAATTAACATCAAAAGTTATTACAAGAAAGAATAAGCAAGTAAACAGAAGGCATGACATCATCTGCCTATTGTGTGTTTGCACCTGGAGTGCTGGTCTGGTTTGCTTCTCTCAAGAGGAGACAGAAGAACTCAAACAAGTACAGCTGGTTTGATTAGCTTCTCTTAAAGATCGAGCAGAACATGAAACAGTGCAGCTTCTAATGAAAGATGCATAAAATTTTACTTGATACATGACTACAGCTCAAAAAAACAATAGATACAGAGAAAGGTATGAATGGTATTAAGAAGGTGAATAGACTGTTGTTTACAGCCTCCTATAAACCCAAGAACCAGGACCTCACAAAGTTACTGAGTAGCCAGCGGGCAGAATGAGACACTAAGTACGTTCTGCATGGGAAAAAGAAACCCTGTGGATGGTTATGGAGTCCAAAAGCTCAACTGAGCTCCAAAACTCAGCTGCCTACGCCAGTTCATAAAAACCAGGTTAATAAAAGACCCTCAAATGTTTTACAGCTACTGCTGTTTCTCAAGAGTCATTAACTTGGGTGACTGTCAGAAAGTGGCAGAGTCAATCCTACATTTATACTGTTCTAAACTTCTCCCAAGTACATCGTTAGCAGCAGCAGGTATTGGAGGCTCCTGAGCCAGCCAGACCTCAAGCATGACTGTAATTTGCCACACTGGGCTACACTTAATTCCAGCTGCTTGGTTTTTTGTTTCTATATACTTCCCTGGCATAGATGACTGAATGTCTGGGTACCATCCACATGCTCTAGTTCCTAGATAGCTTTCATCTATTTTCATAGCCATAAAATGGTTTGGGTTGGAAGAGACTTTAAAGGCCACCTAGTCCAACCCCCCTGCAGTGAACAGGGGCATCTTCAACTAGACCAGGTTGCTCAAAGCCCTGTCCAGCCTGACCTTGAATGTTTCCAGGGATGGGACATCCACCACCCTCTCCGGACAAACTGTGCCAGTGTTTCACCACCCTCAGAGTAAAATATTTCTTCCTTATGTCTAGTCTGAATTGACCCTCAATTTTCACCAGTTTCAAGCCATCAAGTCAGACATGCAACATAAATATAACCAATTCCATCAGCAGTAGCATCTTTATTTACAGCTCACCTAAATCCTACACTTTCCTGCAACAAAACTTAGGGTCTCCTCTTTCTTTTAGGAGTTTTCAGAATGCCTTTAATTCATAACCTATTTCCCCAGGAAGCCTTTCTTTATGTAAAACCTCTTGCCTTTATAGCATTAAGAAAGCTTTTCCTAACTGAATTACCAACAGGAAAATGACCATGTCAGCCAGCTCCACTGCTGGCACCACAAAGGATTGCAGTGCTTCCCCAGGCAAGCAGTCCATCTCCAAAAAATCCTAAGGCAGTGAATCCCCAATGTAATTACCTGCTGCATGAAAGGGCAATTCCTCTTGTGTGCTTTAAACTGCCTGCTTGATGATTTTCTTGGATGCTTCCAATTTCTCACCTCACAAAAACCTGTGAGTAATCATGGCCTGTTCACTTTCACTACTCCAATGACAAAACATAATACATGTCATTTCCATATTGTTAATTCTGGGGAACAGCAACAAGCAGTTCCCGAAAGTATAGATAGCCACTAGGAAAAAAAAATATTCCCATCTTCTTTCCATCAATTATGCACATGAAATTAGAGCTCAAGTTTTGAGAAGCACTTACCAGTTAAACCTGGTTTAGGGAGTAATTTGACCAACATACCATGACTAGACTGCAGACTCAATACCAGCAGAAGAACTGAGATTCCTGACTGTACATAACCTCGATCTCATCAGCAGTACCATTCCAGTGACACTACAGTTCCCTCTCAAACAACTCCAGATATTAAATATCAAGAACAAACTCACCAGCAAACACCAGAATACATAATACAGCATTATAAAGCATGGTGCCATTACTGAGCTTAATAAGGAAAGGCAGATGCACCTACCTTCAGTAGAAGTTATTTCAAATGTGAAATCTTCCCCACGGACAGAGAAACATTTGGGTTACAGTTCCTGGAATATACCCAGCTTCAGAAAATTATTTTCATCCAGTGTGAATTCCTTCTCAAGCTTCCTATCCTGAAAAATATTTTTTAAAGTTACTATTAACCAAAGGTAACTGAGGGCCAAAGATACTTTTTTTTCCCCCCTAAGGGAACTTCCACACAACCTTTCAGCCAGAAGAAAAATTTGCAGAAGACCGCAGGTGACTAACGCTCTTTGAGAAGCCATCACCACAACCATGTCAGACATACTCTTTTCAGTTACCCCCAGCTTCTGCAGCATGGGGCAAACACAAACCTTCATTCCAAGCTGTGACTAGCAGGGGTTAACAGCCCCTTTGCTTCAGAGCCCTCCACTCAGCTGTGAGACTTGTACCTCATTCAAGAACATGCTTGTTTTCTTGACATCACTTCAAAAGAAACTTATAGGTTGTCAAGGAAACCTAACGGTCATTTTCACTTGTTCCAAGAATAATTGCAGCAACAATACAAGTATTTCACATTCAGTCTGGGGCCCCCATCACCTCTACAGAGACAGCCAGGCACTCGCCTCCAGAAGAGAGTTCATAGTGGTTTCAGAAGGTGATTCACAGAAAGGAAGCAGGCAAGAGAACTAATCTTGGCTTAGCCTGCCGAGCTCCTCCCCACAACTGACCAAGCCTCTCTCCAAACCCAAGTATTCCTTTTGTACTGGGGGGGGTGGGGTGGGGGGTGTTGTCACCAAATAGAAAATGACAGCAGTCAGTCCCTACATCGAATTATAACATTCCCACACTATCACAATAAAAAGAGTACACTCACATTACAGAATTGTATAATGGAGTGGGTTGGAAAGGACCATGTAGTTCCAACCCCCTGCCAGGGGCAGGGACACCTTCCACTAGACCAGGTTGCTCACAGCCCAGTCCAGCCTGGCCTGGAACACTTCCAGGGATGGGGCAGCCACAGCTTCTCTGGGCCGCCTGTGCCAGTGCCTCACCACCCTCACAGTAAAGAATTTCTTCCTTAGATCTAATCTAAACCTGCCCTCTTTCAGCTTAAAGCCATTCCCCCTTGTCCTATCACTACAGGCCCCTGTAAAAAGTCCCTCTGCAGCTTTCCTGTCAGCCCCTTTAGGTACTGGAAGGCCGCTGCAAGGTCTCCCCGGAGCCTTCTCTCCTCCAGGCTGAACAGCCCCAGCTCTACCAGCCTGTCTGCCTAGGAGAGGTGCTCCAGCCCCCTGATCAATCTCTGGCCTCCTGTGGACTCACTCCAACAGGTCCACGTCCTTATGCTGGAGGCCCCAGAGTTGGATTCAGCACTGCAGGTGGGGTCTCACCAGAGTGGAGTAGAGGGGGAAAATCACCCTATTACTAGAGTGAATAGTTCATATTAAATCACTATTATCAGGGTGAATTATTAGGGCAAATACCCTACATGTCCAAACAGTCTTGCAAACCTCAACATCAGAACCCAGAGAAGGCATGACAGCATAACATAGACAAGCACTAGCAGAAAGAGCAATGTATTTTCTCATCTTCTTAACAGTAATTCTTTAACCGCATGTACAATATTCACCCAAAACCAAAGTAATCAATTTGAATGAACAGTGTTCACTATTTTATTGTGCATATTTAAGGTATGTAAATTTGATGCTTTCTTTTTTCCCCAGCACTTCTCCTACAAAGTCTTTTAAACATTATTAAACATAAAGCATAGATTTAAAATCCTAACCTGAGGCTCAACAACTAAAGTACTGCTCTGAAAACAGACTGAATTGTTTTCCAAAAAAGTGACTGTACAACTCAGATGTATTTAGAACACAGCAAGAACACTCTTAATAGAGCTTGAGAAAAAGCTACGCTTTTTGATTCTACAAAAAAAGTCAAACTATTTGAGGGATTAATTTGTAGTTGTGAATATCTGCTATATTTCTCCTTAAAAGCAAAGGGTGAGAAGACAAGTTCTGAGTAATTAATTTAAGTCTGGTAGAGTGCAATCACTATTTAGAAACTACTTTATTATGGAAATTCAGAACATCTGCACCATTCTGACACTTTTTTGTTTGTTGCACTTGTGGTCACGCTAAACCATACTTCACTGCACAGCTCCACAAGGTACACAGTGTTACTTCAGCCCCAAATCTGTTACTTGTGCTTAAATCCCAACACAAGCAGTCCTGTTGGATTTACTGAGCCCAAAAGTCAGGCACGTGTTCACAAGTTTACATAATCTATGTGTAGGTGGTCAGCAGAACAGCAAGCCAATCCACATACAGCATCCTTTGCTCCCTCCACGCTTTAACACAAAGTCCACACACAAGACCCACACAGAACAGGAGCAAGTACCCATCTCGTTCTTACCAAAAGTGCACTTCACAGCGGTGTTTCTTAAGGACACAATCAAGTCAACCTTACTGAAATGCCCTTCCCAGACTACAGAACAGTAGGAGCAAGCCCACGTGACACTGCCTTACTAACTTGAAACAAGAGGAAGGATTTAATCTCTAACATTTCAAGTGACTGACATCAACCTCACAGATCTGTCATCTTTAGTTTTTATGCTACATTTACCTCTACTTTTCTTCAATTTCTTCAATTATTTTTTTGAATTGAAATAATTAATAGATTTCCAGGTAAAAGCAGTAGGACAAGGGGGTCTACTACATTTCAACACAGCTGAAAGATTTGGATAATGTGCTTAATTACTTTCTTACATTCTGAACACACACTGCTGAGATTCCAGCCTTATTCTCTTCCAAGACATGTACTTTATTTTATCCGACAACCAATTTGAAAGAAAGCACAATAGTTGGTTTATATTTTTTACCTTCTCTCCTACCGATTTTAAATTTTTTGCTCAACTCATCGCACGTCAGCCAGCTACATACACATACATGTTCAAAAATTTGTTCAAAAATAGTATACCCATATAAGTTTAGGTCAAACCACACACAGGTTTCTATGGTGTCAAACACAAAGTGTCTCAATTCTTATAGAAGAAATTATCCACTTCAAAACAACTACTGGTATGTCCAGTGAGTTCCAAAAATAGGGCAGAGAAATAAATCCAGTAGATCAAACACACTCCCTATACTCACATACTTCAGTGGAAATGTAACCTAACTTAGGCTATGAATTCTAGAATATACTCAAAACAGAGTATGCCACGACTCCCTACAGTACAGATACTGCCTTAGCGAGGTGAATGGACAGCTAGTAGCACATTCTTTTAAAAATGCTTCTGTATGGAGACAGAAGCATTCTTAGGCTCCACAATAAAACAACTGAGCACGTGTGGCCTCAGAAAAGCAGAACCAGCCCAAGTCTTACTGGTGTCACAGGAGCTCTCATATTTGGGAAAACCACATCACTTCACAGAAACACTCAAACATGGGTTAATGCCACTGTAATCCAACAGTAGGACACAGCTTTTCCATTTGGGGAGATACAGCTCTGAATCAGGCTAAATTCAAGCTGACTACCTTCCTTACTCCAACAGCACATTTTTGATTCTTTGGAAATCAAATGGTTGTAGATGCCACTGTGCTAGACCTGCTCCTGTTCTCCAGGCCTCCAGCACACACATTCCAAATTACTTTCACTGCAAACTTCTCACTGGTAAGGCAACATGCCTAAAAACAATCAATAGGAAACTGATTATTGTGAATGACAATCTAATCAAAAGAATTCACTGCCATGCCATAAAAGCTAAAGAGTTTTGTAAAGTTCTATAGATCTCTGCTTTAAACGGGTAATGAAGTTTTGGACTCATCTGCTCAAAGATGCAGATGGAAACCCTGTGAAAGAACAAACTGAAGTCCTCATAATGTACAGAACAAGCCAGCTGCTCAGTTGCTGCTGTTGAGTAGCTGCTTAGGGGGAGAGGGTCAAGTGGGGAATATTTCAATTCATGGTGGGGTTTGGGGTTGGAAGAAGTTGTCTTGTTCTTTTAATTTAGCTTTCAATTCCACCAAGAGAAGTTTTTCATATGTGCTACACATCACTACCCAAGACCGGACATAAACAGATCCAGCCTGACATGTGCTAGTAACCCCTGGGCTCCCCTGCATCCTCATCCCCAGGCACAGCACAGAGCCTACTTTCACATTGTGGCACTGAAAAGGCACGGCACTGTGTGAAGAGCCTCCAAGGGCTCAGCACCACTGACTAATACTTACCTGCACAGTACCATCACCCTGATGAGCCCAGCATTTCATGGCACCACATGGTGTCATTACTTTGTCATCATTACCTGTCTTGTAATCACATATCCCTGAAAAAACAGATTACTCTTAGGTATGCAAGCAACCGGTGAAGTTGTTATACAAAGAATGAGAGGCTGATAAATCTACTGTTTAGCATTTCTTAATGATTTCCAGCTTCAAAGCAGTCACACGCCAGCCAAACCTTTCGAACAGTTGTTGGAACCAACAAGGCAGAAAAAAATTGAACCACTTTCACTTTATGAAAGAACACTGGCAAAATGCCCACGTAACTTGCCCAAAGTCTAGTATGAGCAAAATCTAAAGGAATTCAAGAGACTGCTGATTTACAGCTCCTTTCATTAGACAGCATTTGTTTCCAAATATCCAAAATAACTAAAAATAGCTGTGTCTTTCATATAGAAAGACACGCTTCCAAACATATTAACAAATTAAAGTATCAATCAAGAGTGAAAGATCAGTTCATATACAGTTTAGTTCCAAGCCACTATGAAACTGAAGTGTACTGCAGCTTTTCCATACGTTTTTCTTCAAACATCCTGTGAGTAGAGCCTATCTTCCCTATCACTGCTTCTCCTTGTGGTCCTTAAGACAGCGGGGTTTCAAGAGATATTCCACAGCCTTTTTATGGAATCCACTCAGATAACTAAGAAAAGCTCATTAACAAGCAGCCTAAAATCCACTATATAAACCTCTCCGATACCTTTGAAACAGCATTTACATTTTAGCAAGTCATGAAAAACTGTTAAAAATTTCTCAGCTTCTCAACTACCTCCTGAGCCCTCTTCAGGAAATTTCCACCTAAAAAAAATACTTGCTGAAGGATCTGCACAATCTATTATATGTACCCTTCTATTACTTTGGGTAGCATGTGCCAAGGTAACACATATAACAATGGAAAACCAAAAGACAGAATAGGCACTACACAGAAAGGACTGCCTCCTGACATCTCTGCTGGAGAAGGTCGATTCAGACTCAACCCTGCGAGCCTCCAGAAGTCAGCCTGAATCCAAGCAAGACAGCACCATGGGCACCAGGAGAGCTTGGATGCTTCTTGCAGTGCTCCTCTGCTTAAAAAAATCAAGACATTAAAAACAGAGCACACGTAAGGAAGCTGTCGGTAAGCAGAGAGCTCTCCTTAGGCTAGTCCTCTTTGGGGGGACACAGGAAGAGGTGACCAAACCACACCAAGGCACCCAGAGGCTGGAATACCTCTTCCAGAGGCTTCCCTGCAATGAATCCACATAAACATTTCTATTAAATACTAGCAGAGGAGGGTTGTTTATCTGGAAAATATATCTGGAGAGGAAAATACTGAGGAGAATGAGAATTCCTAGATAAAAATAATCAAAAGGTATATTTAACTCTTACAAAAGAGCATCTATGGCTAGCTCTTCTGATGGCTTGGGCACAGCAAGAGAGAAGCAAGACTCCTGCCTTCCCCTTATGTACCAGCAGCACCTCACAGTAGCCAGCAGCACAATATAAGCATATGAAAAAAAGGATGCATGGTTTTGTTAATACTATATAAAAAGTAGCTATTTTTGAAGAAGTTTAAAGTCTTCCCACTGCTTTAGTTACTTTCATATGATTGATCAGAAATACCAAGATAGATAAACTAAATTCAACCTTTTATATAAGCTATAATGTCCCTTAAGACTTTATTAGTAAAGTTAGTGTTTTAGTTATCCAAACAGAGTGAAAAAAACATGTCTACAGGGTATCTCCATGGCAATTAGAGAGTTCAACAAAGGAACACATAGCTTACTTAAAAACAGTATCAGCCACCAACAATTCTCCAGCCAATTTTATCACCGCTTGCATTATATTTTGGAATTCATTCAGCCACTTCCTACCTACTTTAAGAGCTGTCACACAAAAAATTATCATAATGCAAAGGAAAAGTAAAAGCCCAGCATGAAGCAGTCATCCCTTCCATCTTTTCCCCTCTGGTGCAACAAGTGACAAATGTAAGAACTATTTAAGACAGTCCTATGCCCATTCATGGGGTTTTATACAATCAACACTTGCATCAAATTTCTGAAGTTGGGCTTTTTTGAGATCACCAACTTTTTCCTAACCCTACTGCTCTCAAGACAACACTGCCAGGAATTCAGGTATAAAAAGGTGTAACAGCTGTAAAACTACCAAAGAGAATAATAAAAAAGCTTATTTATTATTCCAAAAGATGGTTGAAAAATCAGAATACTTCGTATGTCTTCTAGAAAGCAGTCAAGAGTTCACCCTCCACAAAACACAATAATTTATCCTTGGGTCTTCAACAAGTTGCTGTCAGCTTTAGCATCTGCATTGCTCCACAGGCACTTGGGCATCAAGACAGCTTGACAAAGCTGCGGCCTCGCACCTAGTATTGATATCTTATTTGGAAATTAATTCATAGGCACTAAGGAAAAGACTCCCAGAAAGTGTGCTGCTGAGCACGGGTGCCACACTAATCCTCAGCTAAAACTGCAAAGTTAAGCCAAACATCAAATGACCGAGACTGTTACTCCAGATATTCTTGACCAATTGTAATGCACAAAATCCTGCATTCTGCTGCTAACCTACATGCAGCCCCAAGATCACTTAGATGATGTTTGGTCTTTTCCACGTCTTCATTTCCCACAAAAAAAATAAAATAAATAAAAATCCATTCATCAACTCTTCTGAAACTCAACCATAATATGGGAAGTTAAATATTCCCATAGTCACTAGTTATAACAGCAAATAAATACAACAGCTTAGAGGGACCACTGCGCAGTTCATGGATGCTTCTGACATTTATTAGTATACACTCAACATTACAAACAGGTATTTTTTCAGAAACTATGCTGTAAACAAAGTTACAGGGAATCACAGAATCATGAAATGGGTTGGATTGGAAGGCACATTTAAAGACCATCTAGTTCCAACCCCCTGCCAGGGACAGGGACACCTTCCACTAGACCAGGTTGCTCCAAGCCCCATCCAACCTGGCCTGGAACACTTCCAGGGACGGAGCAGCCACAGCTTCTCTGGGCAACCTCTTCCAGTGCCTCACCACACCCCCACAGTAAAGAATTTCTTCCTAATATCTAATCTAAATCAGCCCTCTTTTAGTTTACAGCCATTCCCTCTCATTCTATCCCTACAGGCCCTACTAAAAATCTTCTTCCAACTTCCATTGTCACTTTACATCATTTTCAGAAGAGAGTTTGGCTCCCTGCACATTTTCAGAGCACTTAAAAGTTTTATATAAATTGCTGAAATTTTAAAAAAGCCAACACCAAAGAAACAAAATTTTATTCATGGACAAAACCAAACTGAGCTACCATCCTTTTTAAGTGATGTACATTCTGCAACAAAGCTTCACCTCTCACTAAAGACTAAATGCTGTCCTTGCTGAATTTGAAGTAAATGATGGCTGTTTTGGAACAAGATGAAACAAGGCCAGTTGCATCTTCCTGCATTTTCACAGGCTACAAACTTACAGCGTAAGATCCAAGGGGCCTGTATTTCCACATGTCTCTCAAACTCTTCGTTACTGTTTGAGTTACTACTTGGTCTCTCATGCAAAGATCTGGTTTGGTTTTAATACTTCCCACAGAGAGCAGAATAGTAATCTTAGGTTTGATCAGCCCCTTAAGCTTTAAGATAATTTTCAGTATCAACAGTATTTCTGCAGAAACAGTACTGTCTAGAGTCCAATCTCAGCTACTTTATCACAGTCATTCAGTCACATAAAGGGTACGAAATACCATTTAAAGGGTCAGTAACGAGTTCAATCTCAGATTACATTTTAATATTGTATTTTTCATATAAGAACAGAAGAACTCCTTTAAATAATTAGTGTGGGTATATACCCTCTCATTCAAAGAGACTACAGAATATTTGCCTTTTTCCACTCTCCCTGGAATTAATTTTCTGTCCTAACTGCAGGAGCAGACAGCCTGCTCCCCTCTACCGATAACTGCTCCCAGCCTCTGCAATTCATTTATCAGACTTTACACACACACTTAACAGCAAATATCAGTTTAAAAAACAGCCATTATAAATTCAAGTTCAGAGTGCCTGCATATTTATTTCCTTCTCCATCTGGACATTTGCAAAATGATATGCAAATCATGAGATACACAAAATGATACTGGTAATTATAGAAGTAACCGAGATCAGTTACTATTTTAAACCTTTGGCCAAGCACTGCAGATGTCTTTCACAGAAGCTGACCCACCCACAAAACCAGCATGTTACCGTGACAGAACCTGCACAAAATCTCTTCAAAACTGTTAAGTACAACTCAGGATGAACATGAAGTCATTATGGTTTTTTGAGTTAAACAATAAAGACTGCAGAAGGCCCCATTCACAAGGTCAGGCATAACCAGATAACTAAAAGTAAACTGAAGATTATCTAGTGCAGTTATTTATGGCAATAAAATGCCAAACTGCCAGAAGACACCAGAGCTGTGGCAGAGGAAGAAATCAAGGACAGTGTTTTATTGTCAAATGTGCTGGCTGGAAAGAAGCTGAAGTCTACAATAAATCACTTGCAGAGGTATGGAAGGCTCCCAAAAAGCATCCTACCGTTTCTTACCTAGCATTAATAACAGAAGTGTCACACTGAAGCCCAGTGATTCACAAGGCAGGGGACAGTGTCATTTCAACCAATTTTTCTTCCCCTGCCAATGCAGCATACTGCTCTTTCACACTCCCAAGCTGATACTTTAAATCAGCTATAATCCATTTTAAGAATCTGTCAAGCCACTCAGTAACTAAACAAGCTGAGGAAAGTTGCCAGTTTAATACATAACACCATGCTGTTACCTCACAAGAATTTACATTTTCACTATTTTTATCACCAAGATCTTCCACAGAAATTTGATAATTCGGGTTATTAAGATTTTTTGACTGCACAACTTAAATTGCCTAAAAAGGGCCCAACGTTCCAGAAGAGTTAGCTAAACACCCTCCAAAATGCAGAGCACACTATAAATGTCTCAAGTCATACATCACAAAGTCTGCAGACACACCTGAAAGTCTTCCTCCTGTGACTACTGGAGAAGGGAGACAGAAAGCCATCACCCTGGACCCAGTTTATATCAAAATAGGCACAAGACACTCTTGAGAATCATCCTTGTTTATCCAAGTTCTTGTTCTAGAAAACCATAGCCCATTCACTGCTGCTCCTGCTAAACCACCAGCCTCCTCCCCCTTGCACTCAGCATTGCTGCTGCTCGGAGAGACCAAAGAAAGTTCAGGTAAAATTACAACAAACCTCCATCCACAGTTAAGTACAGTCACTACCACTGTGCCAGCATTATAGGTGGTAAAGAAAAGTAAGCAGATTAAACTCATTCTAGTCAGAATTGTATTTTTTATTTTTAATATACAAAATCCTCAGTGAATTAGAATACTAACATTTGCTCAAATTCTGCAATGCTAAAAAACAACCTCGTTAAACTTTTCAGGTACATTGTGACAAAACAACCCATGCACAGGCTATGTGTAGGGGATGTGGGGACAGAATGAAAACTGTCAGCAACTACAAAATCCCTCGCTAGAAAAAAAATAGAAGTATCACATGGAGCCCAAGGCTGACATGTATTTCTAGAAGACACATAAATGTATAAAAACACTACCTAAAACTTACCATTCTCCTTACTCAAGGCACAAAAAGAGTCAACTTCAGTGAAAACATGGCACACGAGGCAGTCTATAATAACTCCGTCAGAACCTGGAAATACTGAAGCTTCTGTACATTCCACCATTTTCTTTTTGTCATAATTTCTCATGCTTCTCCCACACTTCAGGCCTTGCTGCCAGGAGAGGTCAGGGTCTCTTGTCCTCTATTTTCACCCATCCCATCATTTGCAAAAATAAAAACAGGGCTGTCAGTGGTTCCCATTTATTCGTTCAATAGCACATGCAACGCCTTACATTTGTCACAGTGAGAGGAAAAAGGCACATGAGAAATAATTTAATCCTGTATCCAGTACTTGCCCCAACTAAAACAAGCTTTCTGAATTACAGCTCTACAACAGCTGAAGCCAATCTCTGAATTCACACTACACCATCTCTTCCCTTGTGAGCACCACTGCTCACCTAAGCCCTTGGCGTGCCAGCTTAAGGTGCCAAGGAGGCAGGAAAAATCCAGCAAGGCAGTAAACACCTCAGGCTGGGAGCTGCTCTTATGAATTTAGTGCCCAGGACATCACCAAGCATTCTCAAAAGACTGTGCCAAAAAGGCACAAACTCCTACAGAAGTCTAACAGGACACCAAGCCTAATCAAATGCATGGACAACAAACTACAGTCACGTCATTTTTCTATACATACCCACAGACAATGCAATCTGAACATCATAACTCAGCACTGAATTCATAAACAACCACCAAACAACTGAACTATGAAGACTGCTCAACTTAACTTCCCCAGTCTTAAAAGACTCACGGCTGGGCTTACAAAAACACACAACCTCCACCTCCTTACACCAGATCTGACATCCGTTCAACATGCTAGCAATACAGCTACACCCGGGAACCCCAAGCATATCACCAGTTTTCAAGATTCTTCACTCTTTCCCAGAAGTGCATTTACAGGGTCCAGCGCATAGTAATTTAGTGACCAAACCTGCAAATGAAAGGAGATAAGCCTCACTGGACACCTCATGAAACGACGAGCACTGTCTTGAAAAGTGCTTCAAGTTACTACTCTAATGAACTGTGGTGAATGGCATTCCTGCAAAAGAAAGTCAAAAACTCAGAGTAAAAAAACATGCCACACTGTTTACACCTCTAGAATATCATCCCTGTTCTTGCTTGCTTTTATTGCTAAGAACTGAACAGAAAAATGGAAGAATGTCTTTCTTACTTCTATATAAGCATTTTAGGATGCCACCTGAACAGATGATCCTGTGTAAGATACATGCAAGGTACCAAAATAACAAAAATCCATAAAGAATATGCACAGAAATAATGTTGCAAACAGGGGAAAAGAGAAACATGCTCTTTCCAGAAATCTTACTTCTAAGGTATGTCAGCTGTGCATGTGGCAAAAGCAATGCTCTTTCTGGAATTAGTCATATTGCAAGCAAGGCTCCTGATGTGTACTACCACTTAACACCAACTTAATGATTTTTTAGAAAGGAGCTTCCCAATTATACTGATGACTATTTGCATGCCATTTTCTCTGAAATTCAACTTGCATAACAAGAGCTCTGAGAACATTTCTTTTTGTACTACCAGAGAAACAACTTTTCAGACTAAACGGAAAAAAGTGTCTGGTTCCAAATTCTCCAAGAAGGCTTTGGCAGCCTGCTGCTAAGGAGCACACTCCTAGGCCTCAGGTTTTTGGGAAGCTGGGGTGGGTGGGTGGGTGTGCGTAGACAAAAACAAAAAAGTGTAAAGGAGCACTACTAAGTTGTTTGGTACCTACTAAGAGTTACTGGCTAACCAGCCAGAAGAAATGTGTCTGGCGAGCTCCAAAAGTAGCATGTTTTGCACCAATGAAAAGGCTACAGATCTCCTGGGCAGTCTTTCACATAAGCCTAACGTGCCAGAAGGAATCAGCAATAAGTAAATTTACCAACTATAAAGATGCTTGGTCTCACTTCTGCCATTCTTTTATTACCATTTTAACAAACAAAACAAAACACATTTCTCAATTTAAAAAGATCACTTCACAAACGTCACCCACATACCACATAACACCTCTGCAGAAGAAAAGCTGTCTGGTGACCAGAAGTCTCCCTTCCTAAAGAAAGTCTTCATATTATCCAAATAGGTATTTCAGGTTAAGGAGGAAAAGGACAGGCAGGAACAGGGATAGCGAGGTTGTTCCCAATTTGCTTGCAACTGAAACTGAACTACGGCTGGCAAGTGGAAGGTGAAGTTTCACTGTGTTCCCCCAGTTCTGCACACTGAGTTTGTGCAGAAATCTGACATGTTTCCTTAAGCATTCACAGCCTTCTTCAAGGCTTTTTTCCACTTGCTTCCAGCAGTATCTTAAACCATGTTCTCCTGCTGGAAGCAAGTTCTATTTAGAAATTTTATTGAGATCTCAGAAAATAATTTCAAAGCCTCTATGCCAGCCTGCAGCAGCCACTGAGCACGTTTCCACACCTGAGCCCCTGGAGAGCCAGGGCTACCCCACACTCTGCACAGCCTCAGGAAGGCTGAGAAAAGTGCCAAACTCAGACCTTGCCCAACATTGCAAAACATCCTCCACCACCTCATAGGACTGGGCTGACCCAGAGAGGCCAGGCACCACTACTGCTATTTGTAGATGCAAAAGCATCCACCACCAAACCAAATGGCACACTGATTAGAAGATGCTTCTGGGTGAAGGGCCTGTCCTCCTTATTCCCATTTTCTACATCCTCATTTTCTTCACTTTCCCTCTGACAGTTGGGGCACATTCAGATAGAAAACTCAATTCCTTTTTTCTGTGAAGAGTATTTCCCACCCGAGGTAGCTTAAAAGAAAATCAGCAAGCATATGGACTACCATGGAACCAGTCCATTAAGCCTCATCCAAACCTGAAATTGATACAGAGTTAATTGGCAAATGACAGCACAGCTAATGCTAACTCTGCAAAAGCCAGGAAATACAAAGAAAAAAATACCATCAACCACTCTCTGCAGTACTGACTCTGATCTGGCATGTACTCACTGGGGACATACCGCAAGAACGATTCAGACTGTTTTTGAACAAACAGATGTATGTAAAGAGCAACTGTATTGTTTTATGCACTGTGGTACATCCCACAGAACTGGATGCTGACACTTGCGTAACCCTGGGCTTGCGACAGCTGCACCGACAAGTTCACAGACCATCCTCAGCAGGTGCCAGGGCTCGCACTGCGATAGGAGACAACACACGTGCGTCCAGAAGCATCGTGGACTCTTATGCCAAAACACAATGCAAACAAAGGCAACGGCTTGTCCCTGTTGAGGGCTACAACCCAACAGCGGTCTCAGGGCATGCAATAATCCTGAAGCGATTGCTGCTCTGTACAGTAAAGCTCAAGAGACTCCACAACACAAAGGCATGGCAGCTTCACGCAAATTAAGAGCAGTTATGCACAGCACCCTTTACAGCTTGGCAGCTTTTACCTTGATGAGGACACAAGCCAGCAGTTTCCTGTAACAGTGACAGCCACAGAACAGAGGAGATAGAAGTGTACTTCCAGAGATCATCCAGTCCAACCTGCTGCTTTTCAAAGTGGGGTCAGATGGTACTGGCTGCCCAGGACAGCATCCAGGCAGGTTTTCAACATCTCTAAAGACGGAGACCCCACCACATCTCTGGGCAGCCTGGATTCAGCCACTGTCGCAGTAAAAACATGTTTTCTTATGTTCAGGCATTCTGCCATTATTTCAATTTGTGCCTGCTGCCTCTTGTCCTCTCTGGGTACAACTGAGGACAGCCTGGCTGCATCATCTTCACTCCCCCCACAAGGGATCTACACACACTGATGAGATCCCCCCTGAGCCATCTCTTCCCCAGGATGAACAACCCCAGCTCTCCCAGCCTCTCCTCAAGTGGAGAATGCTCCAATTACTTAATCAACGTTGTGGCTCTCTGCTGGACATTCTCCACTATGTCCATGTGTCTTGTCCTGGGGAACCCAGCACAGGTCCCAGAACTCCAGATGTGACCCCACCAGCGCTGAACAGATGGGAAGGATCACCTATACTGACACACTGGCAACACTCTCCACAATGCACCCCAGAGGGCTGCTGGTCACTTTTACAGCAAGGGAATGTTGCGGGCTCCTGGCCAGCCTTGGGGCCACCAAGATCCGAAGGCCATTCAGTGCAGAGCTGCTTTGCAGCTGCTCACCCCAGGATGTACTGGCAGCACATGGGATTATCCCTCCCCAGGGGCAGGGCTTGCATTATTTCCCTTGGCTGAACTTCATGAGACTGCTGCTGGCCCATTTCTCCCATCTGTTGAGGTCCCTCTGTTGGCACTGCAGGTCTGTTAAGCACTCCTCACAGCTGTGCGTCACACAGCACATCCCAGATGCATTTCCTTTCATCCTTCCAGAAGATGTGCTGTTTTTTATCAAGGGAGAAGTAAGCATGCATCATTCAAAGAGGGAAGAATCAAGCTTTTGAGGATGCAGGCACTTCACAACTGCAGCTCTGCATTGGAGGTGACCAGAACAGTATTATGCATTTAAGAGCAGAAACAAGGAACAAGTTGTTACTGAATCCATTCAGGACAACTGAAGAATGTACTCCAGGCACAAACAGTATCTTTGAAATAACTCTTTCTCCAGTTCCTATCTATCACCAGCTGTTGTGTTTGAAGGGATTTTAGCCTGGACAAACTCATAGAAGTCTTGATGATGTTTTAACCTACACTGCAGAGAGCATGCATCTGATGTTAGCATCTTCTGAATGTATTTCAATACCTCAAGTTCTCTCCACCTGCTAAGGCCCTGTGCACTAACAGCACTCAGCAGTTCCTTTTCTTCTGCTGTTGCACACACCACTTCGGTTTCTTGAGGATTTCACTGCTGTGACCTGTCAAAAGACCTGCAGCTGCTTCCACTACACAGACTACCTGTGTTACAGTATTCTGCATCACACTACTTCCAACTTTTTGGTACTGAAGCATCGATGCTATACAGCTGCTTTGCACAGCCGCACCCCAGGCTGCCATCCCTTCACACCCTACTGCAATTGCCTGTCCCCAGTATGAGGTTCTTGGCTGTCACCTGTTGCCTCTACCTACCGCTGCAGTTCACCATGACCCATACCTCCTGTCCCATCACCATCCTGGCCTCACCTTCCAGCTCCATGAACCCATCACTATCAGCAACCTAACATAGGTGGAGATGGTACAGGATGACAAGCCCCATTCCAGCAGAGCCTGGATGCGGCACCATGCTGCTGAATTACACCCACAATACAGGTAATAGATGACTTACAGCCATCTACTCTTCTTTGGGTTCAAAATGCTCAGAATCTACATTGCAGTCTGTCAGGGGAAGAGAACCACAAGCTACTCATTTTTTTTCTAGAGCTTGCTCTCAACCTCTTTAGAATCCTAATTCAGACTCTTTAGGAATACACTCTCAGTGCTTGTTCCCAAGATGAAACAATGTTGATAAAAAATTTCCTTGTTCATCTTATAACACAGCCAAGATTAAATCAAAGACCTCTATCAATTCCTCTCACATTCACACAAGGCATGAATAACGGTGAAAAACCCCAACGGAGGAAAAAAAAAAAGCTTGCTACATAAATAAATACTACAGCTCAAGAAGTGATTTTTCTAGATTATTATGAAATTATACCTGAGCGGTCTGAGGTTCTCCAGACAACTAAAGCAGGACTGGGGATTTCCTGCCGTATCTAATAAGCACTGGAGCTGCTGAAGCCCACCACTACACGGAGAACAAATAAATCCCTTTCAGGCAGTCACATATCCCCTTCCTACCAGCTACACTTCTCTTGTGAAGTAGCCATCCACAGAGCCACAAGAAGGCAAAAGAAAAAATAGAAAGTTAAAGGCAGGAAATACAGAACGCCTCTTCACCAACATACTTCTTTCTAGCCCACCTAATCTATAATTTGGAAAGACTTAAGACTCCATCACTATGCACTGCTCTAAATTCAAATTGGTATCATGCCTGCCCTTGGTAGTCATGCTATCTTTGATGGTAACAGAAAATTCAAACTTATTACAGAGGAGCCTCTCACCTGAAAGAATGTTCTTCTCTCTAGAAACCTACTTGCAGACACCCTTTGAAAGCCAAGTCTTGGCAGGCTTTACGTCAGTCCCTCATCAAGCATGAAAGTGTCACATCAACCCAACAACAAAAATAGATGTTATGGAGCGTTATCTGACATGCTCCACATGCTTTCATGAGTAATGCTAACATGGATAGGCATTATTTTAAGTACGATCTGTTGCAAGCAATGAAGTCCAAAGCATAAGAGTAAAAGACACAAATCTGTCTTCTATAGGTATAAAGAGCCTTAATCTCCCAAGATCAAACATTTAGGCAAACCTGCTCCAACAGAAACTGTGCCACACAAACTGTAGCTTCTACAACAAAAGACAAAGCACAAAGCCATGAAAAAAACAGAATCCAAGGTTTGGGTCACAGCCTGTGAAATAAATAACAGTTCACATAGCAAACTGAAGTAGGCCTTTTAGGTGTAAGAATGCAATTTTACAAGCAGTAGCTGCAGTAAGATGAGCAACTAAGGTGAGCTGACCGGCTGTCCTTAACACAGCAGCCTGAATGAGTCCAAACCAACCTTCTCTGTTCCCAAACGAAGACCATGCAATGTGCTCATCTTCACTGGAAACAACCAGCTATAGGCTTAGTGAAAATAAAGCCAAGGGACACTGTCTATAAAGGGCTCTCTACAGAACTCTGCAAGAGGCATCGCTGCAGTTTCAGGACACCTTTAAAAGTTGCAGGGCATGAACAAAACAACTATTTTAACATCACAATTTTATATAAATATATTCTGATTCATCACTATTCCCTTTGTTCCCTTCCCTCGGTCATTTGCCCAAACCTTTTTTATAAACTCTGAATAAAAGGCAAAGCAGGACAGACTAGAGTCCTCAGAGTCAATGATGGCTCCAGCAACTGTCCACACACACACCAGTTAGCACGCACATCCCACTGGACATAAAACTCTTATGATCTTGGCAACTTCTGCCAAGCTCTGACTGCACATGTACACATCAAAGTCTCAAGAACATAAAACACAGAAATGAATTACAGCCTTTATTCCCTCCTACAACTAAGCATACAAAATTATAAATTGTCTCTATTGTACTCAGTTAGCTTTGTAGTTAGCTTTTATCTTCATATTGGGGTAACCTAAATACTAGTTTTCACAGGTTTTAAGTATCTTATAGCATGTTTCAGTCTTAGTGAAAAAAAACATGGACTTAGTTTATCAGTATTTCAATACTTCATCTTCCTTCTACCCCCTCAAAGTCTCATAACCTTCAGAGGTGAACAGTCAGTCAGAAGCTTCTGTTTTGTACAGGTGAAGGAAGCATCTCTGGGAGGGGAAAAATATATTTTAAAAAAACAAAAACAAAAAACAAAATAGTATTTTGCCTGTAGGCCACTTTCAGAGCAGAAGGCCAGCAAAGCTTTGTCTGAATGGCAGAATGGCCTGTCAAGGTATTCTGGAGTGGAAATAGCTTCCTCTAGTGAGTGCAGTGCACCCCTGAGCTCCAGCGCAGGCATCTGCTTCTGCCTTCCAAGCTTCAGCTACTTCAAAAAGGAAAAAACAGGCAATCATCCTGCCAAACACAAGCAAATGCCTCCTGAACAATGAGAAGAGTCAAATCTCCCAACTAAAATTTTTCACACTACAGCAACCTGGTATCCCAACCCTGTGGTACCAATTAAGCAAAGGCCAAAATACACTTTATTAATGGCATTTTCAGGAAAGATTCAGTATCTGGATTTTAGTGTTTCAGTACTACTGAATCCAGCACTGTATACTCAGCAACAGTTACACTTCCCAACATGGACACCTGTGCCATACCTGCTGCATACACCCACCCTGCGGGCAGTCCAGCCAGCTCTTAACACACTCCTATTGCCATGGTACCTGCAGCTTCTTTTCCCTTAACAGTTGTCTTTGCAGCATTCTGGCACTGCACTCTCCTGCCACGTTGTTCAGGGTTTGCCTTGTGACTCTCTTGCCCAGCCGCAGCATCAGAAAACAGCAGGGGAAAATCTCTGCCCCAAACCACGCTTCAGAAACTGTATATGACCTTGGAGGGCACGTGTACTACAAGGGGCACTCCCATTGGTGCACAGTCACAGCAAACACATTGGGAAGAAGATGGAAACACTAAACAAAGGATTCTGTTAAACTTCAAATGTTACCATATAATAAAGATGCGTTTCAGCTTCCTGAGAGATTGCTTAGTCCAAGCTGGTGACTGGAAAACACTTAGATATAATTCTCAGTTAAATTTATTCTTAACCAAAATAGTATTTCACCAGTTAGCCAAGAGCCTCCTTTTGTTTTTCTCTTCTGAACTAGCAATATGAATTTCTTCTTTTTTTTTCTTAACATCTAACTGACAAATGAAAGAGACATCTACGTTTACATTCCTTGGACAAAACAGTAAATCACAAGTACTGCAAAGTCTGGTCTACCAGCACAGTAAGGGTTGTGTTGGGTTTTTTCTTTTAATAAAAAACTGCTGTAGGCAAAAAATTATGAAGGCCTGTCTGTTGTACAAATATGCACACAAAATTAAGAGCTACTTCTAATTATTCTATGCTTCTGAAGTTTCCTAATAAAGAGATGATATCAAGAAGTACTTTGTTTTGATGATCAACTTTATCCTCATCTAGTATCTAGTTAAACAGCCTTCTAATTGATGCCCTACCCCATGCTAAGGACAAAAGTTGCACGACTTCTTTATTTAAATGTTACATTTTTAATTAAATTCAACACACCCAGCCAAGGAAGGAACTGCAGTGCTTCAAAAAATGCAGGAAAAAGCTAGACAGAAAAATATACCAAATGCACTGTGAACATAAGTGCACACAAAAGGTGGGGTTTTTTCTAGGTAAATCAAAAGCGTATGGAACTAAGCACACACCAAAGAAATAAACTCCACAGCCTAGCAGCTTCACATTATCTATAAGGGCATAGGTATCCCGATTTTTACCCTGCACTTCACTCAATCACTAATAATTTAACAAGATGACTAGTCAAATATTTTCAGCTACTACTCTCCATTTACATTGTCTCCCCCATGAAAGCAGGGCAGCAGCATCTTCAAGGAACCCCAGGGGGATTTCTGTGCTTCACTTTAAAGATCAACCTTTAAGTGTAAGATTTGCAACTTGATTTGAATATTAAAAAGCTAACACGCAATCATTATTAAACAAGCAAAACAAAATCATGGGGTTTTTTTAAGTGTTGATTTACATCTCTTGCAGGACTCCTCAGACACTCCACTCCTCATTCCCTTGCACTGCTTACATTAGTAAACAAGACTTTGATGCCACTGAGACTGTTTACTACATGTTGTTTAAGCAACATATTATATTTTTTCCTGGATCACCACAGTTAAAACCTTCAGAAATAATTATTATTAATTAGATTAGCATCTCAGAAGTAAGATGCTGGCGTTTACTGGGGCACACAGCACCTTTTTTCAGAAAACCCAGTTTGTTGAAGTCATTTACCACATTGATCTACAGACCCTAGGTATTTTATTTGTTGCCGCACACACAGAATAAGGCATTACTACAAAAGAAACATCATTCCGCTCAGACTATTAGATAGCAAAGCAGAAGCATTTGCAAACTAACATTTCCTGTTGTGCTTTACAAGGAGATCAAGAGCTGTACATTTCAGATACATCTATTTTATCGGTATCACGATGTCCTCAAATGAGCAAGAAAAACAACTGCTTACATTCCTTTAATGGTCCTTTATACAAATTCAAAGCTTCAAAAACGCATGTGCCTTTATCTACGTAAAAACAGTTCAGCCTTTTGCATGCTGCAGTTTTTACCAGAATATTCTGACATTGCCCTGTGCTACCAAGCAAGCTACATGCAAACAAGGCATAGTATCGCTTTGCCAAAACCGTAACAAACCAGAGCCTTACAACAGGATATTAAACAACATATATTTTCAATTTCCTTCATCTTCCAGGACATCATATAGACACAGTCCACACAAAGTTTAAGTAGTTCTACAGTTAAAATGAATACTAAGACACTTCAGAAGAAAAGAAAAAAAAATAATCTTATGTATGACAACGGACCACCAACCTGTTTCCCCTGCACAGCACCACCTGAATTGTATTTATAGGCTAAGCTTCACTCGTCATAAAACATCTTAAAAGGAAAACAATCATTTGGAAGTCTCAGACTCACCCTTCAGAGTTCAATGGGCTTTACCCGGACAAATAAATATTAAAGCTCAGGTTGCTCTTCAAATCACAAACCAGAATCACGTGATCATGATTTTAGGCCACAGTTTGCCATATATTTAAACCTGCACTGCTAAAAAAAAAAAAAAGTTTTCCTTTTTTCTGTTAATACTGGATGGAAAATTTCAACTGGATCACTCCCGCAAAATGCTTCACAACATTGCTGCACAAATGCTTGTGCCAGCCAGGAGGGAGGGCAGAAAAGGGATGAATGGGTATGAGCAGCAGCAAGAAGCGGATAGATTTTCAGCAGTAGTGCCAGCTTAAATGCATGTCAAATTATGGCTTTAATCACACATTCTAAGAAGTCATTCACACTGTAACTAAATGGCCTTAATCATAATCCAAAACACTAATAAAAAGCACTAAATCTGTAAAAGAAAAAGGTGAAGATTTCACGTGACTGAAAAGAATGACATTTATTTTTCCAAGATTAATAAAGACTTCTAGGGATCGTTATAAACTTTGGGAAAATAAATTACCATCAATCTTGCACAAAAGATCATCAGTAGGTACTCCTCATCTCTATAAATACCTCAGAGAATGCAAATTATGATCGCTACAGGAATAAAGTATCATCTTAGTGATCATCTCTGACTACCATAAAACTTTTTGTTCAAGCTTGCTTGGTGTTGCAACTAAATATTGTTACAAGGAGTCATGGCAAAATATTAATTTGCATATAACACTCCAAATCTATTTGAATAATAATTCCCAAGTTGGAAATTGAGTTTTAAGCAAATCACACTATAAGCAGCAGAAATGTCTGCCCCGTTGTTGCAAAGCCAAGCATCCTCTCCAGTGCCGAAAGCACTTGCCATTGTAATATTCACAGAGCACCCAGCATCTCAGTGGGTCTCACCAGCAACCCTGCTCAAGTGAAATATCTTCCAGTTAATTTACAACCTGACCACTATGAAGAATACAGAAGACTACTGGTCCTTTCTAAAGACAAGAGTTCCTTTTGCTTTCTACAAATTCTGGAGGTGTGATATGTTGAGGTTTTTTCCTCAGCTGGAAAATGCCATAGTGACATTTTAAATAATGCTCTTGTTGTTTCTATATCTGAAGAGCAAGATAAAGCACCATACTAAGAGATGTCCCTCCCAATTTAGCAAGCCAGTACATTTACATGTGCCATACAATGCTGTACAGAGATACCAGCTCAAGTTTCAAAAACAGGGAAGGCACATCGGTGCTGCACTGAGCCAGAGGCGAGGCAACAGGACTCCCACCTCTACAACTCGTCCATAGATCTCTCTGCATCGCATTCAGCCACATGGTGCAGGCATAACGTCAGGAGCCTAAGCTAAATTTCCCTCCACTTCTGCATCAGTCCAAGTAAGAGCAAAGAAGTGGTAAGGGAAAGGGAAGCTTCCTAGGGCTTCAATTATGAAATACCACTGTAGAGAAACAGTTTGTGGCATTCAGTCCCCGACAGCAGGCAGCATCTGCTGCCTCGGAATGAGGTACAGGAAAGACAACGTGGGGCTACAGGAGCATGAGGAGGGTCTTCTCTCAATCCCATGAGTATACTTCACAGTGTATCAAAGTAGTGTTCATCATTACACATAAACAAATGTTCTCCCCTCTTATTTAACACATAAAACACAGTAACCCTTGGCCTAATCAATATCCCTGACATCAAGCTTGACAAGTTACATACACACCAAAAACTGTGAACAAGAAATACATTTAGAACTCCACACATAATATCAGACTTCCCCTTGCTTTATTAAAATATAGCACATTACCCAGTATGGTTTTTATCTTCTCTGCCCTGCTATTTTCTTTAATCACATACCTCAAAATTGTCTTTAACAGTAACACACATAATATTTTGCATTTTCAGGCATAGCATCCATTCCAATAATTACACTTCCAATGCTATTTTGGCTTATTACTTCACACACTGAGATGAATTTTCACAGACCTTTCATCAACACTGTCCGGTCTTCCCCCATCTCTTCCCCATTAGGCAGCCAGAGTCTAAACCGGCCAACAAATTGTAGTGACTCCCTTCCAGCAAGAACTGCCTTTCATATTAAAGCTTAAAGGCATAGGTCAGTGGAAGATTGTTTCTTTTTATCAACTGCCTTTGAGATCTTCCTGCTTCTCCAAACACTAGGTCTGTTGTTTGGTTGTCAGTGATTTGGTAAAGTTTCTGCTTTTCCCGAAATAATATATTCATGACCAGGGCACAGGCAACCACCTCTACCAACAAACCACAATTACGCAACAGTATTTTCCTCACATGGCAAATGTCTACTAGGTGATCCTGTTTCACTTCACAGTTCCTTGTAAAAACTCAAGCATATATCCAAACCACAAGTATACACTAATATTTCTACTTGCTGTTCTCTTCTAGGACTAAAAATAAAAGTTTTGTTCTTGGGAACTGCACCACTTCATTCCAACATTTTCTTCCAGGTATTTTATAAAACAGCACTTACAAGCTCACTTCAATTGAGCAAAAAATTTCACTCGTGAAAAGTGAAGATGAAGCTGTGAGGTTTTTTTCTGCAAGACACAACATTCCTTAGCAGTGCTGTTATTTAAAATGGAGGGGAAAGACAGGACTGGAAAGGCCACGGATACACTGGATGAAGGCTGCCACACTGAAAGCACCACAGATATGAACACTAATTACTTGTAACAGTTATTTTATAGGGACTACAGTTAGTAAGAACAAAGATGACAGAAGTAACAGGAAAAACAGAAGTAATGAAATTAGCTGCCTATTTTGTAAGAGGAAACAGTGGGTACAGTGTAACATCAATGAAATCAAACATGCATTTGTTCCTGGCATCCCATCCCTAAAACATTACATGCCTGTCTGCAAAATTTGGCATCCTCAAGCCCCTTCATATTTTTGTAAACTACTCTGCTACTTCATCCTTGAGTCTTCACAAAACTCAGGACATATAGCAGTCTCTAAGACTGGTCATAATTAAATAGTCTTTAGAGAGAGTACAAGGGGAAAACTCAGTATTTTACATTTACTAAAACAGTGAAAAACTTCTTTTCAGCTTAGAGTCCTCTTCATACTAAGTACTGAAGAGATATGGAGAAATCCTGTCTTCTGCACCATGGAACTTTCTGCTTATTCATGACCCCAGCTAGGCAGAAAACACTACATAGCCAGCTACTCCACTGGGTAGCATCCGTACATCTCAAAGAGAATCTGGAAAATCAACTGTGCTGGTCACATACATGACAAAAACTTAAGTTTGTTTTATTCTATTGATTTTAAATAGATAACCATATGATTCTGGATCATTTATAGACACTGCTTTCAACCTCAAACTTATCAGTCAGCTATGAAAGAGGAAGGAGATTCATCAAGCAGAGCTATGGGCACTGCACACCGCAAAACGTATCTAATGTCTCATTCACCTCACAATCCATCGAGGGTGTGAAGGCAACCTCACTAAGGTCCCCATCAGAATCTTTGCCTATCAAGTTGAGTATTCTGCAGCAGGATCTGTCTCACCTAACATGTAGATATTTATACTATGGATGACTAACCTGAATTAGTCACCCAGACTCCCTTTGCAGTAGAAGAGAAACGAGCACTTCTACAGCAAAACTCAGCTCTATTTTGGACTTCTGCATCAAAAGCAAGTAAGCATGTTTCTCTCCATTGACTAAAAAAAGGAATCCTAAATGGTTACCTCAGAAGCAGGCATTTACATCATAGATGTGCAAACTTCGGTGAGAGGTCTCCAGCCCCTTGAAAGTGAAGGCAGAGTCTGAAACACAACGTTGGGGGGGGGTAGGCTTAGAAAGTCATGGAAGACATTTAAAAAGATAAGATCAAATAAAATGTTGGATATACCACGAGCAATGTAATGCTAAAAAGTGATATAGTAAAGGACTGGGAGAATGCAAAAGTAGTAGAAAACCACTGAGCACTAAGAAAAACAATCTCCCATATCAAATTAAAAAAAATAAGGATAACATGCAACAGAACTAAGTTGTAATCCATCATTAAGTATTTTCTAATTTGTTAAATAGAGTGCTGATTGAGCATCTGTTGACTGTTAATCGGGTACTCTGGCTCAGGAACTGAGGTTCTGTGACTGAGGATGACCTGGATATTCTATTTACTAAGCTTAGCTTGATTTATTCCAACATGGAATCACAGCTTTTGTTAACACTTTTTTTTTGTTGTTGTTAACACTGCTGCAGTCCCACTACTCCCAACCCCTTCATATTTAAACTGCCCAGCAGATGTTCCAACAGCAGTGCTCATCTGTTCAGAAAAATAAACCAGCAAAAAACAAACAGGGGAAGGGAAGGTAGTCTTCTGCCAGACTGCCTCCCTGCAAGTACAGAACCAGCACTAACACAAAGGGACAAACCAGGAAAATGTTGCACAACAAATTTAAGATTAGTTAAACTGAACCACACCCTATTTAAATCCAGACAGCAAGAGACCTGCTCTTTCTACTCTTATCCTTCCTGGGTCATGCATTCCTCAATCCTCCCTTGTGTCAGTGTTGTTTATGCAACTACACATCAAGCTGGTTGAGGAAGCTGATCCAGCTGAAAACTGCTCCCTCCAAGAAGGGTCAGCACTCAGCCCACTCAGCTTTCTGAGGTGCCATACCACACAAATATTAATGCCAACACATGGCAACCTGGACTCGGGCCCATTGATGTCGCTGTGGAACTGCGCCCTTAGTCCTCTGGCTCAGGCAGACAGAATACAATTTGCAACCTGTTAGCTTATAGTCTCAATTATCCTTCTAAAAAAAAAATTAATCTGTCTTAACATAAAAGAATTACATTAAATGGTATACCAGAGGATCTTTTGAACAAAGAAAATGAAAAGTAAACATCTAAAGAAACACAACCTTTCTCATCCCACCCCACCGCACATGAAAGTGAGAAGCTGAAAACAATCTATAGGTTTTGCATGACTATAAGGAATGAAAAGAAAGGAAGAAATTGCTATGCAGAAGAGAATCTAAGTCGCTTATCACAAAATGTCAAGGAATACCCATCATGCATTTTCTCAGCTAACATAATTAAGTCTACTGTAGAGAAATCAAAGACAAAACTGAAACTGAAGTATCCTGTGTTCTATTTCCTTCTTCCTTCCTGTAGGCTGCAGCAAGAAAGCCCATCTCCACTACTGTAGTCTTCACACTTTTTTGTCCTTCTCCCAGTAAGCAATGCCAGTTTTTTGCTATTGCTTCTTTTTTTTTTTTCCTGCTATTGCTCCTAATTCTACCCAGCAAAATCAGAATCAAAGTGACTTAAGAGATACCAGTGTCACTGCAGGCCACAATGCTCTGAATATCAGCAAACTGCAGAACTGAAATAAAATAAAATAAAATAAAATAAAATAAATAGAGACAACTAGCATAGGCATACCGGAAAGAACAGCAGACATTGCCAACTGAACACAAACCTTGAATTCACACAATCAATATGTTTGGAAAGTTTTCTTTGCAAACCATGCAGATTGCCTACTGTGCCACCTACCAAAACAAAAGGTGGTGGAACTTTCTTATTTTGCCTAGGCAAGGAAACTTACTCTGCCCATTTGGCTCAAATAACTTCTTGAACTTTGCCATTTAACCATAATGTTATTTTCCTATGCCTTCCGGTTTCCCCTTCTGTCCAGATAAGATTGTGTCCTTAAAGCACCACACACGCCTGAGGCACGGCCATTCCCCAGAGAGCTTACAGCTCAGGCCCAGAACAAGAAACCAGGTAGACATAAAGAGAAATTGAGAGGGGAAAATTAGTAACAGTCAGCAGTTACAGCTCAACAGCTGCAGAGCTTCCATGCTCAGGCTAATGATTTTAACTTCCTTCTTTTGACATTATGTTCTCCTAAGCTGGCTCATCCTAATTTTGCTGACAACCCTCTTTCTGAAGCTCAGTGCCACATGGAGCTTGGTTTGAAGCAAACCCTGCCAAAGATGACAATTTTAGTTAGGCTTTAGGCATTGCTATGTAGCCATTTATTATTGTAACTACTTGCACTGTCTCAGCTTTATCTAGGACTAAATGGCATTAATAAGCAAAAAGATAGAACGTCACTGTTAATTTAGCCAGTAATGTCAAACTTCCCATTTGCAGACCTGATCCAAACGCCATGTATGCCACGTGTGTTGCATTCAAATTCCACCAAAACCTGAGCTTTTTTAATCTGAGATTTTAAACCTTAGCTATGAAAGCTTCATTTCCCAAGATAACTAATATTTATTTGCCCGAGCTTCCCCCCATACCAGAGTTAACAGGCAGGTAAAAATAGCCAAGGCATGTAATAATAATGTCAATATTGGTTATTGCACTGCTGACTGTTTAGTAGATTAAAACCAGGAGCAGAGAAGTCCATCACAGGGGGAGGGGAGGATGGTGGGAGGAATACAGATGCCCAGAGGGAAAGAGAGAAGTGCAATTAAAGAAACAAGCACCCTAAAAACATAGCAGCGGACAGAAAAGACAACATACTTTTGCTTCTAATAATATTGAATCAAAGAAGACACTTCAGTTCCTTTGTTGCTACTATTGGTCACACAGAGGCCACATTCTTTCCCTGATCCTTACATAAACCCACTGACATCTGTAGATTTTCCGTGAAAAGGAGGTAACAAACAGTCAAACCGATTCCCCAGCCCATAAAACGTAATTAAGAACAGAACTGTGTTACCCTATAAATAGGGCTAAGAGTGAAAGACTGCTGCTCTCAACTGTGGCTCCATATTTGACTGCTCAGATGGAGAGCTGACATCATTCATTAATACAGTCTATTAACTCTGCTCTCCTCAACTAGTTTTTCAGTGATTTTGCATCCAGCAAAACAAGACCTCCCACAAGTACTCCTCCCTATAAAGTTCTCAAAAGTTCTGTCACCCACTCAGTTCCTACTTAGCTCTCAACTCGCTGACCTCATCTGTTTCTCCTGTGTCATTTACACCCAAGTTTCCCAGTTATTCTTGTCACTCTACTATTGTTTCAGAAATATTTACTATAACAAGATACTCTTCTATTTCTTGGCATTCCAGTTCGCCCATTTTTATGGCTGAGCTTATTACACTGTTCTAGCTACTGCCCTTCAGGCACTAACACTTTAGACTCCAAGCCACTGTGTTAAGAAAACATACTACTTGATTATGTACATGAAGTCATTTTCCCTAACATATAATCTACAGCTCTTACACTTACACTTCTACACACCTTATTAGCAGGAACACAGAGTTAAGAAAGCTCATTTCTGTTCCCCAGCCCTGAACTCTCCTTAAACATAACACCTTTCCTTCCTGAAATTCTTCCATACCACTGACATCCTACTGTATCTCAGGGAAGAACAGTTTTGGTTTCCCTTTGACACCTTAGCTGATAGCCAATAAAACTCAGGGGAGAACACAAATGAAGTGTTCCTTCCACAGAGCATGGAAAAACATGATCAGCTACACCTGGGGATATCTCCCTACCAAAGAGGAGGGGAAGCGTAACTAAACAATTCCTCCTTCTAACTCAGGATCTCGCTATTTGGGAACAGTGCGAATTTAATTCACTCCAGCTGACTCCCAGTCCAACCAGCAAACTGTGAGGCGGGGGGGGGGGGGCAGGAGCCCCACACAGAAGCACTGTTGGCCCATCTGCAGAAGGGGTCCACAAGGGCTGTAGCCATCCCTCATTGGGAAGCACTGCAAAACAGGCTACACCACTTGTGACAGCAGCCTGGAGTTTTCTAAAATAATTTTAAGCCCATGGACCAAGGATACTCACTTACTAAGAAAAAAAATCTAAAAACCCAAAACATAAGCTCTTAACAATAGTTTTCTTTTCTGACAGCCTCCAATTTCTTAACTACCAACTTAGAAATTCAACCTGTTCCTCCTGCAACACAACCAAGCCTTTACTGAATTCCAGATTCAGAAGAACGCTTCAGTGCTCCCTGCCAGCCCCAGAACAGATGCTTGACATCAGCCACTCTCTCACAAGTCTGGAGGTTTGCAGGTACCTCCCAAAACCTCAATGCAGTTTTCTGCACCACCTGTCTGATACCGTTCTGCTCCAGACCAAGCTCTTCCCAGAAAGCTGCTGCAGCGTTACAAATTTTTCACTATTTCTAGACAGGACGTTGTCCTAGGTCCCTGGATTTGCAACATAATACGAAGTACAAAAGTCACAAGAAATGTCTGCATACTGAACACATGAAAAACAAAGTAGGCCTTCACTTTCAAACCATTCTGTTCTTATCCGATAGTCAGTCGTCTTCTCCTGAGCAAGCGTTTATTGCTATCACTCAAACCAGTACAGATCATTGTGTGTTCCTATTGCACATTCCAAAATTTAACTTTGCTTACCATGATATCACTATTGGTTGCTATGGAAATTGCTATACTACCATCCACCAGATTTTTTTTTACCACTGAAGCATTTTTGCAGACTGTTTGCTTTTAAGTATCAGAGTAATAAGAGAAATCATAAATGTTCATTCTCCCATCATTCTTAAAACAGTGCTTTGTAACAAAAAATCTGCTAGTAATTGATTACGTGCTTGGCTTCAAAAGTGTAGCTCTGGACAGGACTGGAATGACAACCTTCTCCTTTGTTTCTTGAGAGAGAAAATAAGTGTATCATAAAAACAAGCTTTAGTTTTCAAAATACTAAGTGGGAGAGACCAAGATACAAGAAATATATGAGGCCTCTCCAAGTTCTCTCAGTTTCTCTTTTTCACTTCCTAGTTTGTTGGGTTTTTTAACTTGTGCAAAACAAGGCCTTCGAATTAAGAAGGGAGCCCTTGTCAGCCTCTTCAAGAAAGCATCTTTCTGTAAAATTATGTGTTGTAGTGATTCTGTTTGCTGCTACAACTCCTACCCCAGTTTCTGTCAGGACAGGGACATTTATTTTTACATATTGCACAAGCCAAGCTGACAGGGTCCCTCGCCCAGGCTCCAGGCCCTGCAGCCCCGAAGCCAGCAGGTCCCCCCAGGCACCTGACCCCCACCTCTGACCTTGCCACCACCACCTCTCCCAACAGCTTCAGCAATTACCCCCTGGCCAGGCATGAGTCACGAACACCCGAATCCCCACGTTCCCATTACCTGTTCCCACCAGGTCGACGTCCCCGTGACCCCCCCCCCCCCCCCCAAAAAAAAAGATACCCAAAGCAAACTCTTGACACACACAGAAAGTCCGATTTAACCCAGATACCGCAAGAAACGACACGGTGGGACCCGGGCACAGCCGAGCGCAAGGACTGGAAAACAGACCTCTGTGACCGGAGCTGCTGGGGGGGCGGCACAGCCGGCACCGGCGGGGCTACGAGCTATTTAAAACCAGCCCCCGCCAACAGGGGAAAACAAACCGGGGACAGTGGGGGGCGGCCCCGCAGCCCAGGCAGCGCTACGGGACCGGTGACCGATTCCGCCCGGCGCTCTGAGGGGTGGGAGGGGGTGTCGCTGCGGCCGAGGGGGCCGAGGCGGCGGCGGGGGACGAAGGCGGCGGGGACAGCGGGGCTGGCAGGGCGGCAGGCCGCACACCGCCTCCGCGGCCCGCCGGGCCCAGCGCCCCGGCCCCGGTGCTGGAAGGCGGAAGCGGCCCGCGGCGGGGCGCAGCCCTCGGCACGGCCGGCCCCGGCCCCGGCGCGGCGGCAGGTGGCGGCGGGAGGGCGGGCGGCGGTGACAGCTCGGGCGGCGACGCGGGCGGCGGGCCCAGCCGCGGGTCTCACCTGCTGGGGGTCCGGGCCTGCCCTCCGCCCCGCGGCGAGGCCGTTGGCTCGCTGCCTGGCTGCGAGGGCCGGCGGCCCGGCGGGCATGGGCCGCGGCCGAGGCGGGGCGCGGCGGCCGGGGCTGCGCTGACAGCGGGCGGCGAGGCTGCAAGCTGCAGGCACTCCGGCTGCCTCCAAAATGGCGGCGGCCCCGCTGCTGCCCAGAGCTGCGGGAGGGGGGGGGGTGGAGAGCGGGGGGCGGGGCCGTGTGGGGGCGAGGGGGCGGGGTCGCGCACCGGGGGCGGGGCGGGGCCGGTCCCCGGGCCGGGTCATGGCCCGGGACAGAGCCTTGCGGGCGGAGGGACGGGTGTCGGTGTGGGGCGGGCAGGCGGCTCACGGCATGGCGGGGGGGCGGGGGCGGCATAGGGCCAGACCGGGAGAGGGCAGGACTCCGGGGCCGGCGGGGACAGCGGGAGCCTTTCCGTGGCCGCGGCCCGCAAGGAAAGGGAGGCAGGAGCGGCGGGCGGGGTAAGGCCCCGTGTTGCCCAGCCAGCACCGGCGGGGCCCCGGGGGGAGAAGGGAGGGGGGAGGGCGGGCGAAGGGGGGCACTGCCACCGGCCCGGGGGGTCCCACATCGGGGTTACTCGGTGCGGCACCGCCGGGGAGAAGGCGATGGGTGAGGAGAAGGAGGAGGGAGCCTGTCGGGGAAAAAGAGAAGGAGGAAAAAGGGACGAGCCAAAGGATGGAATAAAACAGAACCGGGGAGAAAGACACCTCTTAGTCATGCTGGCCTGCTGCGTGAAGTACATTTCATTGTTGCCTTGCCCAGATTTGTCTTCCTACGTGGATAAACTGCCGCCCAAGTGCCAGCGCCGTACAGGAACCCGACGGGAACCCATCCAGCTCTCCCCTTCATGTGAACTGAATTCCAGCCATGAGACTTCCAGCTTCATCTCCTCACCTTCGCTGGTCTTACTTAGGCTCTGACCCTGCAAATATTCATACATGGGGTTAAAATTTAACGGGTGCCCCCCCGCTTCAGGCCCTACAGATGGATCTACCTGCTGGCACAGCCACTGTGGCAAACGTGCCCTGTGGATGGAAATGATAACAGGGAAAGAGTGGGGCTTGCCTGCAAGGCATGCGAAAAAATAAACTCTTTTTATACTGACCTGTTTATGGGGTTTGGGGTTTTTGCCACAGAAACACCACCAAAAAATTCACCCATGACTCAATGGGCAACATTTCTAATTTATGCCTGTATTTTCACCGTAAGGGCTTGAAGGCAAGGGCTCCAAGAGCTTGTACAGCATGGTATTTTTTTATATGAACTACCAGTACGGTAATTTATAAAATTTTTAATTTATAAATGTATAAAATTTTATTATATTTTTATTTAAAATTATAATATTTTATTATAATTTATTAAAAAACATAATTTTTAATAAATTACCAGTATGGTAATTTATACTTTGTTGGCCATTTATAAGGAAAAAAATTAGCACTGCCTCACAAGTTTCAATTCTCTGCTCTCTGTCCATTCTGTCTGCAGTGCAATGAGCTTATAAAGCATTTTTTGTGGCTTCTGGGGACATGATGGCTAGCCAAGCAAATTCCCAAGTCTTCCAGCCATCCACAGAGTGTATTCATTTCCTTACGTAGCACAGGAGGGCTGGGGCTGTAGACCCTGTCTTCTCCAGCTGATTTCTAGAGTACCAGTCTTGGAACAGCTTCCTTCTTTCCTCCTCCAGCCCTGTGAAACACACTAAAATACAGCTTAACTGTCTGGGCTTGGCAGCAAGCATGGGCTGGGGCTGCCAGCTCACCTCTGCTCGTCCAGGACTCAGGCAGGTACAAGAACAGGGAGAGCTACTTACATAGGGAAAATAAGCCGCAGGCCCGAGACCCTGGTTGTTTTACGAGGGCAGCTATATTCTACTGCGAACAAGCTGTCGGTCTTTTCTGTGGCTACTCGTGCTGACATGCAGATGCTGAATACAGGCGTGACCTCCTTCTTGTTCAAACAGATATAAAAATCAGTGTTTGCCTACTTGTGCACGTATGAATATGCAGTTATTTTGGGTTTCACATCTTTTGCTGTTAAAATCCACACCGGGATTTTAATGAAGTAAGTAATGAAAAATATTATCATGTTATTATCCTCTCACCAATGTTTCAGGTTTCCTAAACAGGAAGAAGCTGATCATTTAGTATCCTTCCTCCCACCATTTTAGCATTTCCAGGGCAATTGTTTATAGCAATTCATGCTGTCCATACTCAGTGCACTTAAAACCATGCATCTTGAATGACCTTATGATTATCCAGTTTTTAATACAGCAAAAATAGATTCAGAAAAGGACTTCCTCTCTCACAGTCTTATAGTAAAATTCCTAAGGAATTTTACCATTTTGTACTAAACTAGTATGGTGATCTCACCATAAAGTGAATTTATTTTAAAATCCTGATGCCTGTGAATAAGAAACAGCTTTGCTGTTTACAGGGTGTTTTCTATCAGCCTGGTTTCCCCACCGATTGTTTCAAAAGTCACACAGAATGAACAGAAAGAAGGAGCAAGGTACAACGGTGCCAGCTCTGCTTAAATTAACAGTAACTCAGTGCTGGGACGGAGCCGCTATTCTGGCCAGTGACCTCACTCTCCCTGTCTTGGAAAGAGATCTGAGTCTGCCATTGTGCTGTGTCAAAAAGCCTTGTGGAACAGCAGATCAGCTGCAAGCTCTCTGAGATAGCAAAGTTGTCATCATGCCAATTTGTATGTCATTTTGCATATTGTTAAGGCTAACAGTAATGGATACGGACAATTTAGAAACAATCCAAACTGTGTAAGCACGCAATGTATAAAACTCACTCTCGCAAGTGGTCAAACAGGCTCTCGAAGGGCATGGCAAGAATTCACCCTGCTGCTCCGGACAAAGACAGCCTGTCACTGTGATTTCATGACCTGTGCTGTTGCAGAATTAAATCCAGGCTTCAGACCAATGCCACAGGTGGTCTCAGGTGTTTGATCCTGCTTTTATTGGGCTTACACCCCAAGTATGCGTAATTGCATCTTCATCCTGTATGCAAACTTTCACTCTTTGAACTACAAGGCTGTGAACACTCACTTTTTTTTCTATACATGGAGCATGTATTTCACAACCAAAACTACATCGTTAACATACACCTCTGAGCTCACAAAGCTGCCACTCTTTAACTCAAATAACTGATTTACATATCAAGCTGTCAGGACATAGGAAATTGTGTCTTGTTGTGTGGCTTGCTGGACTACTAGCTAGCACGGGTTTGTTCGTTTCTTCAAAGCATTGAACCCTGTTCCAGGGAGGTTTTGATTCTAAATTCGAAGTTCAGTGAAAAAGCACAAAACCCCGTAGTTCTTGTCAGAAATCCAAAGATCACTGCAGTGAAGGCATGGGCAGGGTACAGATACGGGTGTCTTCAGATCCTCAGCACAATGAGCATTTCAGGCTGGCTTCAGACCCTGAGCACAGCTCTCCAGTTCTAGAACCGGAGGAATGAAGCTGGGCCTGACTAAGATTCACCCTTAGAGCAGAGACACATTTTGCTAGGAGGTTGCAGAACCAGAAATAGGATGTCGCTGATCAAGAATGCTGGGCTCTATTCTTGGCTTAGAAATCACGCATGATCTAGCACCTAGAACAGACATTATATCCAGATTGCCAAGCTACAGTTTTGACATTAATTTTGAGAAACACTGCAGGCAGAAGAGGAAGAGTCCTCGTTTGTTCTACTGGGATCATAAGCTGTATTCCTAAACATAATTTGTGTGTTAGGTTTTCCAAACACCAAGAATTATATTTGGCTGCCTTTGGGGGCAAGTTATATGGCCTTGTTCAAATAACAAAGCTCTGAAGTGTGCAGAATATAAACAGCAATCAGGAGTGGGGCTGGCAAGCTAACATTTCTTGGCTTTCAGCATATTGCACGTTCCTCTAGTCTGCAGGGTATTTATGTTTCTCCTCTTGTCTGGGGAATATTATCCTGACTGGCAATGCAAGAGAAAAGGCAGACAAACTGAAGCTGAATGCAAAATATCCTGCAAAATCTGGTAGGCCGGTTGCTCTTGAGAGCTCTGATGCAAAAGATAATTATAGATGAAAGTGTAGCAACCGCTGTGGTTAAGGTTGCGAAATGCTCTATTTACTCAGGTTGCTTAGGAGCCGTGCAAAAACGACATGCTGGCCCTGTGCGGCACAGTATCTCCAGTGAGGCCAGAGCTTTGGAGAGGATCAGATCTGCAGCGTTCTCGAGTTCTGCTGAACCCTTATTGCCCAAATATGGTACAGGAGCATATAGGCGCTTAAAAGGCTAGAAATTGTGGGCCTGTGATTAGCTCTTCCATAGAGACTAAAAGCTAAGAAAGCCCAGCCCTCCACGCTGAGCTGATTAAATTCTCCTCTGGGAGAAAACACCACTTTGCAGCTTTCTCTGCAGAAGCCCAGAGGAGTGGAGGACCAGTACCCTCCTTACCCCTCACAAAAGGGCTGCAGAGCCTGATACCCATCAGGGCTTAAACTCTTCCCTGTTTTTGTTTCAAGACAAGCTGAGGAAATTAATTGTAAAAGCTCTTGTGTTTAGACAACATTAAACCAAAAATATTCTGGGGCATGTCCTCAGCTTGTGTAAATTATCAGGAGATATCAAAGTAAAGATCAAATGCCCGGCCTTTCCTCAGATATCCTGTGTGTGTTATGACACAGCAGCTACACGCGGTCACAAATTGTTTTCCAAACAGTAATATCATGGTTAGGCTAATGATGTGGTAGGACCATCATGTATTGTGCATCACCTCCTCATTTCCCCGCCCCCCCCCCCCCCCTTCTTTGATTACCTTGATATGCTGTTTCTTCATGCTTAAGCCATATAATCACCTCTGGATTATACTGCACCTTGCTAAATGCAGCTGTGGCCCATTACTAGGGGGCAGAGGTGCTACACGAACACAAATAATGAACTGTATCATTAAGTAATATTATTACTTATTATAGGCTCTCGGCATACTGTATCTAAAGAACTTTTGTTACAATACACTACATTACTTGTTTGAGATTAATGTTATATCCAGTCATATAGCTGTCACAATACCTGCACATAAGCAGAACAAGCTCTGTAGTCTTCATGTTGTTGAGGACTTTCTTCATCAGACAATTTCGCCACCATGATCATATGAAATGTTGGTGAGGTCTCCACAGAGGTCCAGCATAACAGACACATCTGCTTTGGTCCTACTTACAATCTCAGAAACTCCCAATACATTTCTCTTTCTTGCTAAATGTGTAGGACAAGTTGTCAAAGAAAACAGGGAAAAAACCCACCAAGCTTATAGCCGATTCCTGCCAGAAGAGGGGCATCATGAAAATGTAAGAAAAATAGCCTGAATAAAAAATGCTGGACTTTTTTTTGCCCCACAATCCTTTGTGCCATAATAAAAATCACCTTTAATCTTATTCCAAGGGGTCTCATATAGCTGATTTCACTGCAGCCACACATACATTACTGGCTTGCCAAGCAGAAAAAAATTTACTGTGAATATAAAGGGTAATGAAAGTACTTATAACATCTGAGAAGTATAAAAATGATAGCTGAAAGACTTACATTAATATTGAAACATACACCTTTACTCTGACCAGGAAACTATCACAGGCATAATGCCAGCACAGATCCAAGGTTTCTATTTCTCTCTTCACAGAGCCAATTTCCCGGAGTCATGTTGCAGGACAGGCAGGTATTGGAATCCTAAAATGAATTTTAATCAGGATATTGAGCAAATAGCCAAAGGAAAGGACATAAATTCATCCATAGTGGTAAAAGAATCTCTATCTCAAAGTTACTAAGGCAGATTTTCCTCTAAAATGATGTAAATCTGAAATGATTCTATTGGTTTCGACAGAATTACCCCCAGTTTGTACCTTTAGGTCACGATGCAGTTTATTAAGGAAGTGCACAGAAATGTGCACATCTTTTCCCATAAAATTAGACAACAATATTTTTTTTAGCCCAGTAGTGAGGCTTTACAGCCAAGCTTACATGGCTAACATTAGGATTGAGATTACTGTTCACATGAGCAAAGACCAACTTCTCCATCACGTAACTCAGCAACAAACTTCTCTAGGAGGCACAGGGTGCAGGTGGGATGCTCAGGGACTGTCAGTGTAAGCCTAAGTCAGTGCTGCTGCAGACTCTTTCTCCTTGTGCTTTCTCTTTACTCTGGTCCTGGTGCTTATCTGCTCCATGACTGAAACTGGCTGAACAGTAGCCTAGCAATAAATAAGACAAAAAGAGAAGGGAAAAAAAAAGGGGGTTAGGTTTTAGCCAGTGCCTCAGGAAATCTGCCATGGAACTGTTATTTATGACTGATATTTTAGCACTTCCTAGATACCACTGTCCTCCCACCCTTAGCACCGAGTAAATGTGAGATGGCATCAGCCCGTGCCGCAGAGTTCACATGGCTTAAACCTAATAAAAACGAGCACGCTAGGGTTCTAATTCACCCTTTGCCATTTAATTTGGCTAACACCCAGCCGGGGCCAGGCACGGCTCCGCTGGCCGCCCCTCAGCCCCACGGATGCCAGCACACCCAGCCCCTCGCGCCATTCCCAGCCTGCAGGGGTCCAGCGGCCAGGCCCAGCCGCGGGCACCGGGCCGGGGCGGCTGCCCCGGCGGAGCAGGGCGGGGAGCCCCGCCGGGGAGGCCCGGGCCGGCCGAGCTGCAGCCCACGGCCAGCGAGGGGCTGGGGGCGGGGGGGCGAAGCTCTGGGGATCGGCAGCCCCCGGGAGGCGCAGGAGCGGGGCAGGGTGACGTGGGTTGAGCGGCGGCAACGTCCCCTCCCGTTCGTGTGCCGACGGCCGCCACGCACCGCAGGCCGCAGACCACCCGCCCCCCCCTGGCCACGGCCGAGCCCGCCATGACACCCCACCGCGGGCCGCTCTGCGCGCCCGGAGCCGTCTCGATGGTGGGGGCGGCGGGTGCGGTACCTCCGGGCCGCCGGGGGGCGCGGCGCGGCGGGGCGGGGCCGCGGCGGGGCGGGCCGGGGCCGGGCGGAGCGGGCGCTGCCATGGACGCGCTGTGCCGGGCCGAGCCCCGGCCCCGCCGGCCCGCCGCCGCCTCCCCGCTGCCCTGGGCCCGCTTCTCCGCCTGGCTCGACTGTGTCTGCGTGGTCACCTTCGACCTGGAGCTGGGCCAGGCCATGGAGGTGCGGCCAGGGCCGGGGGGCCTGAGCGCAGGCAGGGCCGGGGTGTGTGGGGCGGGCCTGGGCCCGGGCAGGGCCGGGAGCTGCGGGGAAGGGGCGGCAGGCAGCGGGTGGGGGAGGGGAGGGGAGGGGAGGGGGCGGGGCTGGGCTGGCGGGGGTGAGGGGGGCTGTGTGGGGCAGGCGGCGTCTGGGCGAAGGTGTGGGTGTGAGGGGCTGGGGGCAATGGCGGCTGGGGGCGGGCGGGGCGGAGCGGAAGGGCCCTGTGCCTGGGGAAGCAGGGCAGAACGGGGCGGGGGGGGGGGGGGCTGCCGGGCTGTCTCCCGGGATAAGGCTGTGGTGGCGGGGGGAGGCGGTGTGTGGAGTGGGCAGGGGGCTCGGGGGGCCGGGCAGCACCTGGCTGTGCAAGGCCGGGAGGAGCCAGGGCAGCCCAAGGTGCTGCTGTCTGTGTGCAGGGGCCGGGGGGCTGGGGAGGGGGGGCTGAGGTGAGCAGAGGGGTGCAGGACTGCCGAGGGGGAGGGGGCGGTGGGGGAAGGGCTGTAGAAAGTCAGCCCGTGAAAGGGCTGGTGTTAGGGAGCGGGGGGTAGGGGTGAACCTCGCTCAGAAATACAGGTCTGGGGTGTGGGGTCAGCAGGCGCTGAGGGGGGGTTGAGGTGGACATCGTAGGACAGTGATAGGAAAGGAGTTAGGAGATGGGTGGCGAGAGGGGGAGCAATGGGGCGAGGAGGGGGTGCAGTGGAGTGGGGTGCTGAGGCGGCTCTGTCACCCTGAGGACCTGTGGTGTCAGAGGTTTCCCAGGAGGTCTGATATACCTGTGGGGGTCATTGAGGGGCCAGAGAGGATGAATTGGGAGTGAAGAGGCTGGAACAGTTTTTCCTTATTCCCTTATTGCCTCTGAAAGAGGATTTGAAGGGAGTTAGAGCCTAAGGCTTGTAAGGTGGCTGAAGGCAAGAGCTGGTTGGTGTTCTAAGAAAATGCTACATAAGGAGGAGGGGTAGGTCTGTATTATTCTGAACCTAAGGCATTGTCTCAAATTTCTTGATATTTGTTGTGTGATTGTGGGAAGTACTCCTCACTTTGCCTTTGTATAAGGAGGTTAACACTGTTTTTCAGAGGATCCGGACTAAATTTTTAAAGTCATGCTGAAGCTTCTGAAAGGAATGTAAAGCAGTAGAGATCAAGTTAGCCAATTGCTCCTTTGTTTTCTTAAATGCTCGACTATGTTTCTTTTCATGAAGCCTGAAAATAAATAAAATCAAGCTGCTGTAGACCTAAGTTTCACATGCTCTATAGTCTTTCCTGCAAAACCAGACCTGATATACCCCAAAAGGGTATGAATACTGGGATAATAATTAGCATTTACAATTTAATTCTTCATAGGTGTGTTTTAAAATATAGCTACAAAGATGCTCTCTTACTGGTTTTATTACCTGCCTAGCATTATAAGGAGGCGACTTTGTGATTGAGGTATGCAGTAATATGGTTTGTTAATCCCTGGAGAGGTATTTTTCTTCTTTTTCTTCCTTTCCTCTGTTTTCCTCCTTTGCCTGCAGAAGTATTGATGGGGAAATGTTTCTCATTTGGCATAAATGACCGAGAAGGCTGGGAACATCTCAGCATCTGGCCTGAGCAATGACGCAACCCCACCTTCACTTTTCCTTTGGTTGTGCGTTGTGGATTTCTATCTCCGAGTAAAGGGTTTGGGCAAGGAATTGGGTCTGCGTTGGGTGAGATGCCCAGGAAGAAAGCCAGGCAGAGGAGAAGCTGTGTAATAAACATCCCATGTTCCGTTCTGGGTGGGGTTGGAAAATTAAAAAGCCTAAGCTGTTAGCGTCTTATGGGGGGATTCCAGGTAAAATTATTTTTAAATGTTGAAAAAGTGTAAATGTCACTATTGTCAGTAGTCAAATGGTGTCATCATCTTCCTGCTTATTTCCTATTTCCATCTGTTGCCTTAGTTTTTTTAGATTGGGTCAAGATCCTGCGGCTTGTCTCCAAGCAGGCAGATGTCTGCAGCTGAGAAGAGGGAGTTTTATGATTCGGGCTCTTGACTGCAAGTTTCTGGGTTGAAAAAATGCGTCTATGGCACCCAGCCCTGTGGGACTTCAGTCCTGGCTGAGTTTGTACGGGAAGTTTGCTGTAGACATTACCAGATCAGTGTAGCTGACTGAGATTAGATCTTGACAGAGTGCTCTGTGGTTTTGTGGATGAATGTATATCCCTCTAAAGAGTGATTTAATCACAGAGGCTGTTCACAAACCAGAGGATTATACAGAGTGACAGGCTACAAATACTTAAAATAACTTGTGCTACCTCACATGCTCACAGCAAAGTGAGTTAGGAGGAGGAGTAACCTCCCGTTCTGGAGGTTGCACCATACTTCTACATGATCTCTGTAAATCAGTGTGTGAAGATGCAGACATACCAAGCGTAGTCCAACCTTAGGGTGTCCCCTGCAGTTCCACTTTAGAAGCGGGCCTGTCTCAGTCACGGTTTCTGTACTGAGACCTTGTCATTCTTTCCTGAAGATTACTTCTTCCTGAGTATAGGATTCTTTCCAGAGTAAACATCTCTTTTCTTCCCTTGCTGCCCAAATCTACTTGGAAGCTGCATTGTTGAAGCCTGATTAGTGCGTGTTGTCTGTCTGTGCTTCAATAACACTGAGTAGAAAGGTAAAATTACCCTGGAGTGGGGTAGGCTCTGTGGATACAACTTCACAGCCAAGAGCTTGTTCAAGGTCTGCTTGGGTTTCTGAATATTGTATGACTTCTGTTCTGTGAAGTCATCTCGCGGTGTAGATATATCATTGGCCTGAAATTCAGTGAGTCCCACTCTGCAGCTGTTTAAATACACAGTAGAAAAGGTGTTACAAAGGAAAACACAGGTTAATGTAGAAGTTAGGTATAATTACTGTTTCTGCCTCATTCACCAATTTACATGTCTTCAAATAGTCAACTACAGATGGCAGAAACACCAGGGAGAGAGGAAGACACGTTTCTGAGAGGATCCTCTCTGGCTAGCAGTCTGTGTCCCACCGGAGCAGCCCTCCCCACCAGCTGCTTGCCATCCAACCCTGCAAGGGCTCTGACTTCTCTGGTGCTGCTGTCATAGAAACGCTGAAAATTCATCCCTGTGGTTCTGAAATATCCCTTTTCACAATGGCAGTGGCTCCTCCCTCCCCAAGCTTTCCCAATCACGGGCACTTTGTGAAGCTGGGTTACTTCAGAGTCACCAGAAGTCATTTTCTGGGATGTTCTCTGTGTTGCTATGACAGCAGCAGAGCACTTGGCACCCTTGCTGGTATCAACAGCAAAGCTTTAGTGCAAGGATCTGTTTTCAACAACATGTGTCGCCTCCATGCTTGTTAATCCACTATTGATGGGAGAGAGCATTACATCATAAGCTATGACATAATTTGAGCCCTTTTGGACTACTTCTGAGATATACAGAGACTTTTATAAATAAAAAGTTCTTTTTGTTTGCTGTCTTTTTGCTTTTGAAAAGTTCTTGTGGCTAGGATTCGTACTATTTCAGAGTGTGTTTTTAATCTTGTAAACATTTGGAGATTTCCCCCCACCCCACACATAGAAATACGTCAGACAACATGTTATGCTGAAAGGGAGGCAAAGACATAGAAGATAAGGCCTATTTTTCAGAAACATAATGTCTGAATTTTTGGGTCCATCAGCGCTTCTACGCTCAGTGAGAAGCATCTGAGTATGGTTCACCCCCGCCTGCCCCCCAAATGCTGAGCACACATCTCCAAGTGAAACATATGCTTAGTGTATCTTAAACTTGGACCCACAAAGGAGCTAGGAGCCATCAGGATCCATTTCTGGTCTGATTTGCTTGCAGAATGACCCCCCCCAGAAAAGGCAGCAGGAGAATTAGAAGTCTGTCTTGACTCTTGAACTTAAGTTTAGATCATCAGATCTGAGCTTGCTGCGATGCTATTGCAGAAAGCACGATGATGTGAGATTCCTGAGCTTCTTGATGATTCAGCATCAGATGTCTAGGTCTCTGTTCCTGGTCTGTCCATTGTTACATGGGAATTAACAAAATAAATGTTTGTATGATCATTAAATTAGTCATAACCACAATAATTTATTCAGTCACCTAATGCAAAAATACAGCAAGCAGAGAAGTGTTTCTTCTCCTGTGGTGTAGTTGTAATGCATCCCTTCATGCTTCAGTGTCTAAAAAGCCTTCATTCTCTAGTTGTGCCTTCATGTGCTGCCTCGTCGCTGTAGCTTGCATGTGATAATTTTGCTCCTGTATTTTTGTAGCTTTCATCTTTCAGAGACACTTTAACCAAAGGCTAATCAGTGTAATTTTTAATTGTTAATTTGGCTCACTCTCTGAAGTTGATTAGATGACCTTGCCAAGGAATCAGTGGGGAATTGTTAGAGCGAAGCGAGCGAGCTCAGTGAACTTCCAGCACTCTGGCATGGTGCCACCCTTGCTTTTTATAGACTTGTAAGAAGAGTTGAGCACTGAAGAGAGCTCCTGATTTGAGTACCAGATGACTCGCACACTGACCTGAAGCAGAGTTACTGCCTGGGAGCTGCAGAAGTCTGACGAGCAGATCTCCATTTTTCAATTCATTCAGTGCTAGTTTCTTTCTCCTCTGCTTATTTAAAGCCACCAGCAATTTCTGCATTTCCCGATCAGTAAGTGCTGTAAACGCTGTATAGGTTACCTCTGCAGATTTGTAAGTACTTTGGTTTCTGTCCTTTGCCCAGTGACATGTGAAACTCATTCTTGCCATAGTTGTGTCATTTCTCACTTCTCAGTGCGATTGTTTCTGTAGTGGACCTTGCTTGCAGTGCTGCCCTCAGCCCTGACCTGAGAAGTCTTGAGTTCTCTTTTATTGGGTTACAGTAAATGCAGAAACAGTGTTATCAGCATTTACATAGTTCAGCTGCAAAGCTAGAGTCTTTAACTAGATGCTTTAAAATTCTTGTCGATCTCCCTTATCTGAAATGCTTGATGATAAATTGGGTGTAAGGCAATTCAGCTGTCACTGGTATGCTGACAAAGCATGAATCTTCCAGCCTATGCCAGACCCACCTTTTTCTGTACACAATAAGCCTTGGCTTGTCTTTCTGACAACAGATCTCAAATCAGGGAGGCTAAAACACAGCTCTGAATCCCCACAAACTCCTGCTGCCCATGTTCTTTTTGGTTACTGTGAACAGCATCTCTAGCCAACCAGGCACTCAGGGGTGTTAAGTAACCGTTTTCACTGTGGAGGCTAGGATATACACCCAAGTCTGTGTCTAACACCAGACTTCCTATTGTTTACTGTACGTAGGATATATTGTTTTCTAATCTCTTCGTACGGCTAGAACCATTGTCCACTCTTGGTTATTACTGCCTCCTTTCCTCTGCCCTTGAGGATGGTGATCTTCCCCTGCCTGTATCTTGGCAGAATGCTACTGCAAAGGTTGTTTCCCCAGCCACGACTGTTAACACTCTCTGTGCCATTCTTCAGTGGTTCTTTCCAGACCTCACCCCATCTGTGCATAACTTCATTTTTAAAGCCATTCTTAGTCTGTCTTTACTGTCTTGCCTTCTCATTTCATTGCTGTGAAGTCTGTTTCTACCTCCCAGCAGCTCAAGATGCCAGCCTTCCTCACTCCTTCGGAATATTTAGTGGGTTTAGTGAACTGTAAGGGGTTTTTTTTAGCAAGATTTAAAAAATGAAGATAAAAAGTGACCCTCTTCCAAATGACAACTAGTAATACACAACAAAGTTCAAAACTTTCTCTATAGGACATTATTCTGGACAATTTTAAAACTTGTATTTAGGTGCAAAATTGAGTATTAATGGTTTCCAGACTTGGAGCTTGGAGAGTTAAGTATATGTTAACGTAATTTCAAGCAGCATTGGAATAGTCCTCTCCTGCCTGCTTTAGAGAAAACAGATGTTTGCACATCAGGAATGTGTACGGAGAAGTTAGCAGCAGGGTGGTGGGGCTGTTTGTTTCCCGAGCTGTCAACTCTCAAGTTAAAATCTAAGTAAAACATAAGTCATTTGGACTGTCTCGCAATCTGCTAGAATAAATAGATTCTGTGACAGGCTCAGTGCAGTGGCCTGTTGGGAGTCAGTTTGTAAATGGGTGGATTTACCTTCTTGTAGGACATGCTACTTCAGGAAAAATAAGGCACTTAACTGTATGGAAGCAATGTTTATAGATCTATGTAGAAGATGGGGGAACAGAGTGGTTGACGTACTGGCTCTTGCCTCTTTTGCAGTTGGTGTATCCGTATGACTTTAGGCTAACGGAGAAAGAGGTAATAACTATTTTATATTTTTTCCCTCTGGTTTTAAAGATATTGAGTAGCAGTGATGGAGGTTTTCTTATTGCGTGTTTTTGTTTGTTACAGAAAACTAGTATCTGCTACTTGTCGTTTCCAGACTCCTACTCAGGTAGGTAGCATCTGTTGGCCTTGCATGCAGCCTGCAGGATGGTTTGCTGCTGTTATGAAAGGAACGGGTGCATGATGGAAAGAGTGAGTCATCACCTCTAATGCAGCAGAGACTGATGGGCTGTATCTTCTAGAATGGTGACATCAAGGAGCACCCAGCCCTTAGCTCTGAACAGAGAGGCTTCTTGTCATTTTGATTGCTCTCTCCATCTAGAATCTGTGATCTAGTGGGTGACCGGACAATTTCTTGGTAAGCTTGCACACTCATGGTTCCCTTGTGCCAATAAAATATAAAAAATAGTCATGAAGGATGAGTTCCCTGAGATTTGCAGTTGTTGACTGTCAGCATTTCTGCGTTTGTGAGTGAAGTGCTCAGGGAAGAGAAATATATGGGCAGAGGATGCTTTCACAGAAGAAGTATTCCCAAAGTTTGTATTTATAAATCAGAAAGGTGGCAGTAAGAAATAAGCATGTTAATTCATCCTGCTACCTGTTTCTTTAAGAAAATTCCTGACTATTAGTTTCCTGCAGCTTTGTCCAGTTCAGGTTTAAATGTTTTTAAGGATATACTTTCACTAGTTTTTCAGAGCTTAGTGAATACTCAGGCTAAATGTCCCTTTTATTGAAGTAAGTTATTTACTAATAGTAATATCTTCATAACACCCCCACCCCACCCACCCACCCACACAATCTTTACTCTTCTTTGGAGCATGGCACCTGCGTGCAGTGGGAAGGGAGTATGTCCTCTCACCAGTAAGTAGCACCTTACTTGGTTTAGCCTTGGGTTTTGTTCAGTGAGCTTAGCGTGTTTAACTTTCCTTACAACTGACCTCTTTGTACATACTCAGCCCTACTCCTGCCCATCCTAAACAAATGATGAAAACTGAGGACTTCGTGCTGTTTCTTTTTTCTGCTATACAAAGTATGCTTGGGCAGGGTGAGGAGTATAGTTGCTAGAACTGTTGTGCAGGGGGTTGTCGTTTAAATCTGTGTTTGTATGGTCTTGGATTAAGGCCATTTGCAGGTTTTTCAGTAGAGTGGATAAGAAGTGGTGGCTGCAGCTACTCAGGATTGATAGTACTGGCCAATGTCTGTAAGTTTCCCAGCAACCCTGGCAAGGTTTAGCTTAATGGTATCAGTTCTTGCGTGTTCCTCCTGTCTTGTACTGACTTTTGTGGGTTTATGCTGTTACTCTGCATTCTCAGTTTTGGAGTTCCTTGTAAGTCAGCATCCCTGTTTATGTCAGCGTTGCAGATTTAAGCAATTTCCAGCTTTCCCTGTACTGAAACTTCTTCCTGAGCATTTGTGATCTTTATCTCAGGTGGTCTGGGAGATACTCAATTTAGCTTCCGCCTTCGTCAGTCTGGGGGACAGAGGACCACTCATTACGAGGATGATGGCGAGTACAATAGAGAAGCACCCTTAACACTGCAGGTCAGTTGCATTTCAGTGCACTACTTACACCTGCTAAGCAAAGAGTAGTGTTAATGGGTTAAAAGCCAAATATACTTTTGAGTTGTTTTCTGTGTATTAAATACTCATTTTCTCTGGCTGTGGGAATAGTCAGAAAAGGAGAAAGCTTTTAGCACAGGGACTTACTTCCATGTTAACACTCATAGAGGGCTTTGCTGAGAATCCGAGCTACTCTGAGAGATAGAACTGAATCAGGGCATACCCAGATTAAAGCAGTGGTCATGTCTAGCTACAGCAAAAAGACAAATGATGGCACATAGGTGAGATCCAACAGAGTGCACAGCTACCTGTGCACGTTTCCATGAGGCAAGATAAGAATATCCTTGTCAGTGGTAAATTAACCGTTTACCTCTTTTTGTTGAGTGATGGCAGTTCTTTTCATTTGTTGCAGGATTTACGTATATAAAACCAGCCACAGTAATTGGCATGCCACAAATCCACAGTTTGGTTTGCTATGTGCGGGCTGGTTTAACCTTACCCAAGCACTAATACCAGGAGTGTCCATTAGTTGTGTTTTTTCTGTCAGTGAACTGTCCATTTCATGCAGAGAAAGGATGTGCTCAGCACTGTTGCCTCTTTTAATGGAGCAGATGGCCGTCAGATCAACTTGTCCTCTTCTGCTTTCTCCTTTGAGATGATGCTTCCTGTGCATGTGCCTTTTTAACACTTCTGCAATCTTTTTGTGATATGCAATCCAGAAATGGGTTGCTGGTCTGAGAGGGAGTAGGAGGATTTCTTTTCCTGAGTTCTGATCTAGAGATTTTTCCAGCTTGCATATATCTTTACTGCTTTGTAGCAATCGGGCACTGCCTCACAGATTCACCTAGCTTTGAAGAAGTAAAGGAAGCAAAACTGCCAAAGTGCTGGATTCTGTTGTGGAAAATTAACCACAGAATCATAGAATGGTTTGGAAGTGACCTTAAAGACCATGTAGTTCCACCCCCCTGCCATGGACAGGGACACCTTCCACTAGACCAGTTTGCTTCAAGCCCCGTCCAGCCTGGCCTTGAACACTTCCAGGGATGGAGCAGCCACAGCTTCTCTGGGCAGCCTGTGCCAGCGTCTCACCACACTCACAGTAAAAGAGTTTCTTCCTTAGATCTAATATAAATCTACCCTCTTTTAGCTTAAAACCATTCCCCCTTGTCCTATCACTACAGGCCCTTGTAAAAAGTCCCTCTGCAGCTTTCCTGTTGGCCTTTTTAGGTACCGGAAGGCCGCTCTAAGGTCTCCCTGGAGCCTTCTTTCCTCCAGGCTGAACAGCCCCAGCTCTACCAGCCTGTCTGCCTAGGAGAGGTGCTCCAGCCCTCTGATCAGTCTCTGTGGCCTCCTCTGGACTTGCTCCAACAGCTCCATGTCCTTCTTACGTTTGGAGGCCCCGGAGCTGGACACAGTACTGCAGGTGGGGTCTCATGAGAGTGGAGTAGAGAAGGAGAATCCCCTCCTCAGCCTGCTGGCTGCACTTCTTTTGGTGCAGCCCAGGATAGTATAATATTTGGGAAAAGAAAAATGCCTTAAACTACGCGACTTCAAAAAATGATATTAAGTATGGTCTTTGCGTTTGGCACTGATGACTGTCCTTCCTCCTTGATGTCTATGGGAACTTAGAAGGCATAGCATGTTTGAAATGATTGCTGGGGATTTGTATTAAATCTGTTTGTTTTCATGGGTGCTACGAAGGAAGCTGTGTGCTTCATCCTGAGCAAAGTTTGACTGGTACTGCTTTAAATGCCTGACTAAAGCGGAGTGCAGCGGGTATAGTAGGGTACATTTCCTCCTCTCAGAAGATGATGTATTCCTTCCTCAACAATACGTTATCCTTCAGTTGGCAAAGAAAACTGACAGTCAGAGCGCATCAGCAGCAGCAAGGGGTGCCAGGATGAGCTCAGTGGGTTGGCTTAGCTGGTTGTGTTAATGGAAACCTCCTTGATTAACCCTTTAAATGATGGCCCTAAAGGTGCTGCAGAAAGGGGCTGATGAAAGGTGCTACGTGGAGGCTGTAATTTTTTGTGAATTTAGTTGTTTGTATCTCCTCTCTACCCATTTGGTAAACTCTTCCAGATAGCTGAGCATGGATAACTTTGGTAAATAGCAGGGTATGCTGTAATTGTATCATAGCAGGAGTGAGGTATGTTGTTTGGTCAGTGGCTGAGGGAGTTTGGTGATAGCAGTAATCAGTTTCTAAATAACAGCATTGTTGGTCTCTGTTGCAGCGGGAGTCAGCTCATTACTTTGGTTATGTATACTTCAGGCAAGTCAAGGACAGCTCGATGAAGAGAGGTTATTTTCAGAAGGTGAGTACTGAAACCAGATAGCTTGCTACTCTCAACTGGTACATAGCTGTAAAAAGGCACCTATCCATAGCTGTAAAATAGCACACTTCCTACGTGACACCCACAGTGTTTCTGCAGGAAACAGCAAAGGTCGTGGGGAACAGGAATATGTGGAAAGTGTAATTCCAAACAAACCTGGAATGGGTTGCCATGGTGCGTTAATCACATGAGCAGTGACCTGCTGTCTGAATCATGAGATCTGGAAGTACTCGAACATTTGCTTCAGTACCTACTCTAGTGTCACAGATAGTGAGAGGATATACTTTGTTATTGCAGTCTGTGCTAGTTATAGCTTAACCCTACTCTCATTATTGCTTTAATTTTTCTTCTTCCTAGTAGCCATCTGGGAATGGATTTCCTGCTGAGCTGATTGCTTCTAACTAGCAGCAGCGACACTGCTGGTACCTCACCAACCTTGTCTCTTACCCTGAATTCCTTTGACACAGACACTGCAAAAAATAATATAAACTGCATGTTTATTTCAGCATAAATATGCAGAGTGCTTTGTATTATTCAGACAGATAGTTATGATCACTGCCTGAAAGAGTGGAATTTCAGTCATCTTCTAGAGAAGGAAAATATTTTACTTTGACCTTAAGATCCATTTTTCTCCATAGATCCATGGAATTACTCTTTCAGTAGTGTTTTTTTCACATCAAAAGATCAAAATGCCATCTTCTCAAACAAATGACCTTTGAAAACCTGTCCTTCAGGTATCAGATATCAGGACTGAATTGGAAAATTTGTAAAAAATAGTGATATATTTCACAAAGAAGCATTAGAAAGAAGCCAAAACAACAACAAAAAGCATTGCTGGAAACAAATCAGCATTATTTCAAGTTACTTGGTTCTTCCCCAGAATTCCTTTATTTTGCTTATCTACCTAATTTCAATTTCAGCGATCTGCTTCTTTGCACTTCGCTGTGTGAAACAGCTGTTTTGTTAGCTTTGAACCTACCAGCAATTATTGTTATTTTTCCTCCAGTTGATCTTTTGCTAGGTCGCAATCTCATCCCTCTTAATTGCCGTGGCTCCCTGGTAGAAGCTGCCAGCTGTGCTTATTCATTAAACAAAAAAACCCTTGCCTGTGTGGATACCTAGGGTCTCCCAAAGCCTGAAGGCTTTACGACTAGGTAGCTAGCAAGAATTCCATCGGTAAAAGTGCTGCTTTTGAGCTCTTTCATGTTTTTGGTGTTGGTTTTTAAGTGTACGCTCAAGTAAGCAATATAAGCATATGCTGTGCTAGAAATTATCATGTCAGGGGGACTCTGACTCCTAAATGTGCCTTTTTTCAGTCTTTGGTGCTGGTGTCATGCCTTCCATATGTGAACTTGTTCCAGTCACTGCTGCAACTCATCGCTCCAGAATACTTTGACAAGCTGGAGCCGTGCCTGGAGGCAGGTAAGCAGTCAGATATAGGAGGGAGGGTTTGCATACTGAAATCTTTTAAGAGGTTTTATCAGGAGGTTCCTGAAAGACAGTTTAAATGTTCCAGATTAGTTCATTCTGGAACAAATTCCAACAGGGAAAAACTTTCATCCAAGTGGTTGGCTTGTCAAAATTATAAACAGCTGTAAAGGATGCATTAATGGGAAATGTCTGACAACCTTAATAGATGATGCTGTCAGTTTTGCATGCAATGTATTCCCTGAGAGAGGAAAAAACCTGCTAATGCTACATCTCTGTCTAGGTCTTTATGGCACTGTTCAAGTTAATCATGATTTATCAACAGTATAGTGCTGCTGGGCCTGCACTGGGAACAGTGCAGTTACAAACAGTGTTTGTTTGTAACTAGCCAGGGGGCACATGAGCTATGAATGAGTGATAATTACATTGACAGAACTCATAGGACCAGCTGAATTACCTGTATTGACCTTCAGATTAAACTTTTTCCTTTACCTGTGTCCCTGCAGTGTGCAATGAGATTGATCAGTGGCCACCTCCTGTGCCAGGACAAACTCTGAATCTTCCAGTGATGGGAGTTGTCATTCAGGTACTTGTCACTGGTGATCTGTGCTCAGCAGCAGGCTGAAGCAAACTGGGAAGGGAAACGTATTCCCATTTCTTCTAGGTGTTAAAATTGCTCTTTACTCTAGGTTCTTTCCCTTTAGTCCTAACCTCTGTGCAATTAGAATTGGTAATTAAGAAAACTTTCTCATGTGGATGGTTGTCAAGGAAGAAAGCAAAGTGTGTGTGCATGCTGATTCCATCTCCCTGGATAATATGTCTGTTCTTAATTGTAATCTAGGTGCGAATCCCGTCAAGGGTGGATAAGCCAGGATCAAGCCCAGTGAAGCAGTTCAATCAAGAGGTGAGATGAAGTGTGGCATGACACAAGCCAGTGATGAGCAGAATCTAGACTAAGGAAGGAGGGTGGAGAAGAACTGAAACTCTTTCAGCCTTAATCCTGTTTGAAACCACTTTGGCCCGGTATTAACGTGGTTTCAGATACCCATCTGGTTCAAACTGCATGCTCTCATGCCTGTGTCTTTCAAAACAGAGCTCTCTGCACAGAATTTGTGTGCTTCGAGTTATGTATGTGCATTGTTCTCACAGTTTTTGTTCACCATGCCTTTCCTGGGAATTCATGCATAGGTAGGTCTCTACGAGACGCTGCCTTGGTCTTCTGTGTTGTTTTGCAGCATTTGCTGTCCGAGCATCTTTACTGCTTTGATTTAGCTTGGGTTTTGATTCTTGTTCATTTCATCTTTTCCCTTTTTCTCTCCTTTGAATAATGTTGTTATCTTTCACAACTTTTGGTATCCATGTTACTAAACCTTATTGTCTCTATCTCTATCTTAAGTTCTGTATTCTGCCAGAGGAGACTCTGGAAAATAAAGGAGCAGACATGGGAAGTCTTTCACATCTTGAAAAGAAGAGGTTCTTGATTATCTTATAGGAAAGGAAATTTATCTGGACCTTGAATGCTCAATCCAGATCTGTTTGTGGCTCATACCTCTAAGCATTAACTTTGTTCTCTTCTTTTGTGCATATTGTAGAGGGAGCTACTTTGTGATTGATGTGGTCAGTTTAGATGGCGTTTCAGTCAGGATGCTTTCATTTACTAACAGGTTTGGGTTTGTTTCGTTTTTTTCCCCTCATTTAGAATCTGTTACCAGCCCCACTGGTTCTCCCCAGTATTCACGAACTGGATCTTTTCAGGTGAGAGTCACCATCCTTGCAACCCTCGCCCCTCCATCTGCTTTCCCCTCTCCCTGCTCAGAGTATCTTATAAATCATAGGGATAATGAAGAATCAAAAATCACTGCTTTGCATTGTCATTTAGAATGCTGGACTTGCAAAGCTTGTGCAGTGTTTAAACCTGTGTGCGCTGCCCTTAACACAACCTGCTGTATCCTGGTTAGAAGAGGGTTTCTTTTCTTGACCTTAGCTGGTGATCAGCTTAAGCTCTGAAGCATACGCATTGTGTGTCTGAAGCAAACTTTTCAGCATTATAGGTGCTATTCTAATAGACATACATCTGCTGTAATCCATGTGCGTTTTACTTTGCTCTCAGTATGCCTTTTCACCTAAGCAATATGATCAGCAGGTTGCTTTACATTGTTTAAAGCATTTCCTTTAAACATGTATAAAATGGATGAGCAAGAGCATGTGCAAAGACATGTGGCATTCTGTTGTGGAATTCTAAAAATCAATCCTAGATTTCAAATTCCCAGATGGAAATGCATCTGGGTAGGCTTGTATGCAATAACTGTGCCTGATCTTTTCTGAACTGCGTTTCTAACCTCAGCGTATCATTCTTCCTTTCACTAACAGGTGTTTCCAGCCAGTGCTAATTCATATCCAGATGTTGTGGGAGCTGATGTTACTAGGAGAGCCAATTGTTGTAATGGCACCATCCCCTACAGTTTCTTCAGAAATGGTTCTGGCACTTACCAGGTAATGCCTGCAAATTCTGAGATACAGGTAACTGTAGTAATGAATTCTGGCAGCTTTTCTCTTTCAGATCCCCTCTTCTGCCAAATCAGTGGTGTTAGATTTAGTTTGCCTATGAAAGCATGTAAGACAAATAGCATAGCAAAAGAGTCATGCTCATATTCCACCAATGGTAGAGAAGAGTAAAAGTGAATCTCCCGTGTTGGGAGACTTGATGGCTCATATCCCTGAGGAACTTTGTCTCTTTGGCTTTGAACTCTGCTTTAGGAAAAAAAAAAGCCTGGAGCTCCTCCAAAGTGTCACCGCTGGCAGGACGAAACCACTGCTTTGGGATATAAACCTGATGTAAACACACATTCCTCCTTTGTGCAGTTTATATGGCAGCTATTCTATCTATTGTTACAGTTGCCTTGCTCCTCTGAGGTACTGTTGTGACTACCGCCCCTATTTTACTATCCATGACAGTGAATTTAAAGAGTATACGACCAGGACACAAGCTCCGTAAGTAGCCAGTAGACCCTTGCTATCCACTTGCCACTGCCTGTGTGAAGGAAACCCCGAGGTTAGCATTGTTCTGCTTTTTTCCCCCTCTTTCTAGGCCAAACATTGTTGTGGGAGTCACAAACCCTTTCTTTATCAAAACTCTCCAGCACTGGCCACACATTCTTCGAGTTGGGGAGCTCAGAATGTCAGGTAAGGGTGGAATCAAAGTCCTGTTGGGCTGGTAGACCGTGTTAGAGGCTAGTAGTGAGCTGACAGTCAGTTGCAGTGCTAGCTGTCATTCTATGCATCTTCATTCCTGTGAGAGCTGAGAAACCAAAGGGAAGTCTAGACTCAAACTGAGTTGGTGTGCAGTATGAGTGCAAACAGTGGTGAAGACAAATCGTTGAGAGGATAACTTGCTGTGTTTTTCTGAAGCATTAAGAAAAGAAGTCCTTCCTGGGCAGGAAAGAGAACATTGCAGAGAGAAGAGAGAGGTGGAGAAAGAGACTCTGATTATTATCTATAAAGCCAGGAAAGTCTCTAGGTTGAGGAGTTAATTTTATTGCAGTGCCTCCTTAACACACTCCTATTCCAAAATTTTAGCTGAAAAGTTAGCAGATGAGAAGGCTTATGTGAGGGTGGAGGTAAGGGAGGATATGATTTCAGATGTGCAAGTGTAGTACTGGATGTTCTTGAGTGTGAAGTCTCTCATGTGCGTCCTGTGGCTGTGAGGGTAGATTCAGAGCCTGAACTAGTCACTTCATGTCTTTTTATAGGAGACCTGCCCAAGCAAGTTAAGGTGAAGAAGCTAGCTAAACTAAAAACTCTAGACACAAAACCAGGTAAGTCCTTTTGTCAGACATAATTTCCTTTTGTTTACCCTTCCACATGGGAGTTCTGCAGGCATGCAAACATTGCATACATTATTCTTTGCATCTCAACAAATTGACATTTTTGTGTTATCATCTTACATTTGATCTGCTACACAGTAGTGGCATCCCCCATCTAATACAGAAAAACTATACATCTTTGTTTTGCAATTGAAAAAGCCAATACAAATTAATTGAACAAATTATTTTAGTCTTGGGAGAACAGCTTCTGATTTTGCTGGGTTTATTTTATGTACCGTACCTGCTTTTTAGACGTGATGGATGTCAAAAGAACTTGCTTACCTAGATACAGCTATCTGCCACTTAACTGTTCATCTCAGGCCTGGCCATAAGCTGACTCCATTAAGTTATATCACCATAAGCTTAGCATAAGAAAGTCCTTGAGGGAATTCAGTGTCCTTTAATCGTGCTGTGAGTACTGGCTGCATTAGCAATTTCATAATTTTTGTAATATTTTTTAAATAATATTTGTAATTACACACACACAGCTGCCAGGGTTTGTGCTAGGAATTTCAGTTCTGCTATCCCTGCACTATATAATAGTGCCTCCTGTAGATGTCTGGGCAAAAATTTGTTTCTCGGTTCTGTTTTTTTCCTGGTTTTGTTCTTTCTCAATCTAGGAATCTATACTTCTTATAAAACGTTCCTTCACAAAGACAAAACCCTGATAAAAAGATTACTAAAGGTAAGCACTTTCCACTCTATCCTACATCCTGTATGTCATTACGGGAAAACTGTTCTGACAGCTTGGTTTAAACAGACAAAGCTCTCCAAAAGGAGCAGTCTTTTTACAGCGTGTAATGATTTAGTCAAGTATAGTTGGACATGTTTATGATGCCAATTTTAAATTTTTCACTTGATATTATGGATTAAATGCTGGTGCTAATGATAACCTAAGTGAGAACAGTTGTTATTTAAAAAACCCACCAAACTCTGAAAAACCGGATTCTATGTAGTGAAATGTGAGTGATAAATTTAACTAGAGAGTGGAATATGTATTTTGGGCAGTACAGCTTCCCAGACTGTACTGGGCTGGTTGCTGATAGCTGCAGCATTTGCAAATTCTGCATCTATCTGCATGATAAGAGAACAGCACCTTTGTGAATGCACTGCTTGTGCTTGCAGGGGATTCAGCGGAAACGCCCGTCTGAAGTCCAGAGTGCGCTTTTGAGGCGTCACCTCCTGGAGCTCACTCAGAGCTTCATTATTCCCCTGGTGAGTTGAGCAGAGACTTGTCAGGGTGGTGTAAAGGGGAGGGGAGGTGAACTGGGGATGCCCAAGTGACAAGTCTGCCCTTGCCCTCTTTTATTCACCTGTACCCAGGCATCTGTAATAGATTCAGGGTGTGGCGCTCTAGAATGTTTTACTCCATGGAAAGGAAATAAATGGCTCTCGAACACAAATTTCAGTAATTAGGATAAAATTCTGCAGGTTGCACATGCAGCACACTGTATGTAAAGACAGAAAATTGTTTCCTGCAACGTAGTAGGTGTACTCTGTTACTTGACTGTAATGCCAACTATTCACTCTTTTCAACAGCTAGTCAAAGCAAATATATAGGGAAGGGATGGGAGCCCAACATATTCCTCTTCCCATCTAATGCTGGAATCAAACCCGTTGCCAGTGTGAAGCCCTCCCTTTTGGCTTTGGGAAGCTTTACTGTGGAGCTTAAGAGGCCTGTCCATGTGGTGATCACCACCTTAAGGCAGATTTTAGCAAATGCTTCCTTTCAGGGCCTTCCCTGCCTAGTCCCAGTAGAAAGCTGGTAGTACTTCTTTGTTGCCTGTCCCATTGCCCCAGTTTGGCTCTTCCACTTTCTTTTCTACGTCATCTCAGGAGGTAGTATGTGGGAAGACAGAGCATCTTCTCAGATTCTAGTCCCTCCTGCCAACTTCTTCCCGCCTGACCTTTTCTCGTATGGCATGCTTGGGATTCTTGCAGCAGAGTTTTGTGACCTAGCCCCTGGTGGGAAACAAGCTGGAACACTTAGGCTCATGTAACATGCAACTGTGAAGAAAAAAACCAGAGTATGAGGCTGTTGATTGGGCCTATGATGCATTGGAGCAGACTGTCAGATTTAGTGACCACACAAGAGGCTCCTTGATTGTTGTAATTTTTTTGATTATTTTTTTTGTTTTGTTTTTATTTCTTTTTAGGAGCATTATATTGCAAGTCTGATGCCTCTGCAGAGAGCCATTACTCCATGGAAGGTATGTTCAATTTTCCAGTTGCTTCTGCTTTCCTTTGACTGCGGGGATTGGGAATAGTTATGCCATATGCTGATCACATACTCTGATACTCTGTGTGAACTTCTCTCATTGAAGGGAGAAGGCTATTACTCCTTTTTTTTTAAAAAAAAAAAGTTGAAACAAACATTGAGACAGATGCTTCCTGTTTTGCAGTAAGCTCAACTATTGTGAATCTAATTTGAATTTTACTAGCAAGGCTGGTTAAGATGTCTGTGCATTTTTTGTTCTCATAGTTACAAAGTCTGCCTTGTGCAGCCTCTTCCATTGTAAAAAACAGACCTCATTTCCCCCCAGTTTCTTTTGGGTGCCATGTAATATGGTTTCTCTGTTGTGCAGAATCCTCCACAAATTCGTCCTTTCTGTCAGGAAGATTTCATGAAGACCCTCGAGCATGCTGGTCCCCAGCTTACCTGTGTCCTTAAGGGTGACTGGTTAGGCCTCTACAGGTAAGGTTTTGGTAGTTACTTGCTTTATCTCTTTAACAGCTGGTGCAAGTTACAATGAACATCGAATCCTGAATTAGAATTGGGAGCAAAAAGGGAATTTCAGGGCAAAGACTGGTCACCTGAAAAACTCATGCCTATGAAGAACTGATAAACTAATAATGGTCAGGAGGAGCAAATGCAGGGCAGAATAAATCCTGTGTTTTATGTAGTCTCTTAAGTAGATACAGTCAGGTTTAGAAGCTGTCAACTCTCCACCTTCAGGAATTTAAACTAAATCCTCTCTGCTGGAGAGGAAGGAGACTCATCTCTGACATCAGCTATGTCACTGTCCTCCAGGGAATCTTTCTTTTTGAAGTCACTGGTCCTGGGCAGATGGGGTATAAAGACTTGTTGGTCTTCGTCCAGTAGTGGTTGTATGTATTTGTACAGCATTCAGGACAACAGCCATTGCATTTTTACTGCGTGATGGCAATGCTGTTAGAACACAAAAGGGTGTCGTTTCTTCAGGGTAGAATTTAAGAGAGCATGCAGGAGAGTTTGTCCATAGTTTTCATAAAGGATAGTTAGTTATAAATGGGGTGGAGAACACTTACCACAATATGAGTAGGAAAAATCCAGAATTTTGATACCCAGTGGGAAGGAAAATGGGAGATATATGAATATGGAAAAGGGAAAAAATGCCAGAAAGAGAGCAGAATCATTAATCATGGATTATTAGTATGTTTTGTTGCTGTGATAAAGTTTGTACCATTTTGTGCTTTAATAGATTCAGCAGAAAACAAGCAGTTCCACTCCTTATGATGTGGTAGACAGATTTAATTTTGGTTATCTAATATTTTGAAAAATTGTAACAAAGAACAAACTGTTTCAATAAATTGGTTGTGGTTTGCAGGCAACTGATGTACATGCAGACATTTACACATTCCGGGGTTCTCAACTGTGTGAGGTTTTGTGCCTATACTATTTCTTGTGTTCCTAAGTCAAACCCTGAATTAAAAATTAAATCTGTCTGTATCACAGTGGCATCTTGAGATCTTGGCTGGGTTTAGGACTCCACTGTGCTGTGGAGAGTGCATCAGCAAGAGTCCTTGAAGCTGCAAAAAGAAACTATACAAACATCAGCTGAGTTCTTCTGGAAGTGCTCTCTGCAGGTAGCCTGAGGAAGTAGCCTGAAGAGATACTAAGTGGGCCACTCTTAATAGAAGAAAATGCTGAAATGCAGCATCTGAGGTATTCCGCTGTTAATGAAAGAATTGCAGAGAATGTGCTGCTAAAGTGGCTGTTACTCAGCTCTATGTGGCATCTTAAGCTTTCTCATCTTTTTTTTTTCTCTGCTGACACAACCCTTCCAGTTAGTGGCTTTTCAATCCTGTTTTGAATTGGATCTAAAATTCTTACACTCTGAGATAAAAACAGGTATTGTGCTGCCCCCTGTTCATTTTCCTGCGTAGCTCAGTAAAAAAGTTTATTACTGTACTGCATTAGAGAGGTGTAAATTATACATCCTTTGATGTAGCCTAAATGATACCTTGTTTACGTAGGAGAAATGTAAATCACCAATTAGATGGGACTTAGTTCCATGCTAACAAATGATTGAAAGCTTTAAATATCAGGAAAGGAGAGGGAATTAAGCAAGATACTGCAGAGGAATGTGAATTTTTTTCCCATGTTGAACCATCCTAGTTAGCATAACTCCAAAGAAAAAGTGGTCCAAAATAAGGGTGCCGAAGGGCAGAGCATGGCACTTCTTGCATTGGCTGAGGCGTGATTTGATGTGAAGGAAGGTGAGAGCCTGGCAGGATCGCCCCTGTCTTTGGTGACAATCTGCTAAAGCTGCTCAGCTGTATCCTGTTAATGCCTGACAGAACAGAAGCCTCTGGAGTAGACAAGAAACGAAAAGAGCATATTAGCTCATGGTCCATCCCTCATCATACTGAATCAGAACGTCTTTTCCTCTCACATCTGTGTCTGCTGCAGTAGGAAGGGGACTCTGTGCAGAGGGAGCCAGCATGCTTCTCTGGATCCCCCTCTGTCCCCTCCTCAACATCACCTCTCTTTCTGCAGGCGTTTCTTCAAGTCTCCCAACTTTGATGGCTGGTACCGTCAGAGGCACAAGGAAATGACCCAGAAGCTGGAGGCCCTTCATTTAGAGGCAATCTGCGAAGCGGTATGTTCCAGCTGCAGGTATTAAAACCGATGCCAGGTGATACCTTGACAGGTGTGAAACCTGGGAGATGAGGGCACTGCTGCCTTGGACCCTTATTGATGCATCTGGATTCCACACTGATGGATGGGGGGCAGCGCTTTGTGCCCGTGGGAATCATAGTTCTGCCTCATGTCTGTCAGTGTACGGGAATAACAGCAAATGTGGGGAACAAGAACATGAGGAACTCTGCTCCCCTACTTTGTTAGCCAGTGCAGGTCCTGCTCTGGCTGCTTCTGTCAACTATTTTTCATTCATAAGGCCCTTCCCAAGCCAACGGTGCCGGACTGGAAGCGTCATCTGTTGCTGGCTTCCTTAATGCCTAATGAAAATAGGTAGGATTTTTAGTAGTGACTACTGGTACAACTTCTTAAATTGAGCAGCTCCTTCAGCTGCAGCGCTTGTCTCACTGTTCAGCAGTGCAGGTCCTGGAGCATGGTGTGGGGAATGCCAAAGCTGTCTCCTTTTTCAGTGGGGCTAACTCTGGCAAATAGATTTAAATTCTGAGGGCAGCACAAGATTCATGGCACTGACTGAAGGAGGGGAGTCCTGCACTGCCTGTGTATTGCTGCATCTTTCCTTGATTCTTCCTTTGCAGGCAAGAGCTTGATGCTGTCATGGTCAGAAAAGTGGGGAGAGCTCAGTCTTGCTCATTCAGGCTTAAGTTCTGCAAGAAGAGTTGTGAAAGAGCATGAGAAACCTCCTCCTCACTTTTATTTCAGGCTTTACTTAGGGGTATCGCTTTGATCAAAGCTTCTGTAAAGAAGAAATGTCCCTGAAGAAAACTTATTTTCTCTCTTTAGAACATTGTGGCCTGGATGAAGGACAAGTCTGAGGTGGAGATTGTAGACCTGGTGCTGAAACTTCGTGAGAAGCTGGTAAGTTTTCCTCCCTTCATCTTGCACTCATTCCTTTCTGTCTGTATCTCTGTAGCAGGGAGAGACCAGGGACATGGATCACACTTGTTGCTTAGAAAACTGTTCTCAGTCCCTGATTAATATTGGCAAATGGGGCAGTCATGAAACTTTAGTGTTTGTGTAGAAAATAAAAGTTCTGACTCTTTTCATTTCCCTGGGGCTCAGGTGACAGTGTCCTGCCTGTTGTCTCATGCACTGCACTGAAGAGACAACGTGACGTTTGCTCAGCCAAAGGCAAAGTGGAAGGAAAAACTGTGAAGCTATTTTAAAATTTCTCTCTCTCCCTGTAGGTAAGAGCCAGGTGCCAGCACCTCCCTGTGAAGGAGGAAACTCTGCAGCGGGTGGGCCTGTATATTGACACCATCATCGGCTCCTTGCCGGAGGATCTTCAGACCGTGCTGCACCACCACTGAGCACAGTGAAGAGACTGTTGGAGAAGGAAGGGCCCTCCCACCCTGCTCCAAGCTGTGGGCACCTGCAGTTGCATTTGGAAAGGAAACTTCTTCCCTGATGCAGCCAGCATGACCTGATCTGGACCTTGCTCACAGCTGTGTACGATTTTGAGGACGTGAGCATGTGGGTCAGAACTGTAGCAGAAACGGGGAACAGCATGCACTACTCTGTCTAGTCCTGCTTTGAGGAGCAGGAGTAAATGAGAAATTGCCCTGTGTGGCTGTTAGTAGGTCAGAAAGTGCCAGCCAGGCTTCCAGCAGCATGTGATAGGCTGTGCAAAACATTGCACATATATACACATCCACCTTTAGCGCTTGGGCTCTCAAAATTTCACCGCCATCATCCTGCCTGGAAGAGGCAGGACCAGTCCTGTCAGTGGTAGTTGTTTTCAGGACTGTTTCTGATGAGGGAGATGCTAGTCCCCCACATAAAAATTATATGAAAAAATTGTCCCTGCCCGTTCAGCAGCCTGACTCATGCCGGCAAGAGCTTCAGCTGTGATGGGAGTGGGAGGATGAATTGTTGGATGTGGAATGCTGTTGTTTTTTCCTCCTAGGCAGAGATGGAGAAGAAGGGGCTGGTGCATCTGCAAGGAACAGAGCTCTCCAGAGTTCACAGCAGGGTGCTGGCTGAATGGCAGTAGCTACTGGAGCTCCACAGAGAGGAGCTGGCCTCCAAATGTTATTTATTCTGATTGAAAAATCAAGTTTGTGTGCTCTAATAACGTACAAGGGAGCTGGAGCTCTGCCTTGGGCAATGACATATTTAATGTGGTCAGCCTGCTTGCCGATAACATTTTGGAGAATCTGATTTTTGCAACCTGTCAGCCTTGCCAAGTGGGGGCTCAGAGAGTGGCCCGTGCACGGGCTCTGCTGTGGGAGCTGCATGCTGGCCCTGTGCTGAGGCTAGTGAGGAGCAGTCGCTCCAGCTCTCACCACAACTGGTTCTTACCCAGCTTCCAGCTTGGTCATTCTGCTCCCATTCACCTCTTGGGAAAGACAGAGACTTGCATGTGCTCCTGAACTGACTGTGAGAAAGACTTGAGGCTCTGCTACTGGCTTTGGAGGCAGTTGCCCGATGCCTGAGAGCAGTCTTTCTGCCAGCTGCCTTGGAAATGGATTTACTGTAACCCCGGGGTTGATTGTTGCTACTGTAACTGCACTTCACCATCTGCCAGTCTGGCCAGGGCCTGAATGTTTGCCTAAAGAATGGGTTTTAGGCTGGCCCTGGCAGCCTGATGCACTTTTTTTCTGTAAGAAGCCCTGGACCTTTGCACATGCTAGGAGAGTTCAGCATTTCAGCCGAGACCTGCACCACGCTGTGGGCAGTACCCAGTGCTCTGGGTGGAAGCTGTGCTGTTTCACTCTGCCTGTTGCTGCACTGCCTCGGGGCTGGGGAGATGTCAGTGAGTCTTGGAGGTGGCTGAACCCTTTTTTCCTCCAGAGCCAGGCACAGACAGTGCAGGATCAGCAGAGGCTGCTCAGTTTCCCACCATCTCCAGCCTGGAAGTGGCCAAGCGAGGGGACACGGCCATACCTCCCTGTAGTAACAGATTCTGTACAATACTCCTTAGTGGCAGCCCTGCCTGTACAGTGTATATTCTGTATATAGAGTTTGTGTGTGTGTCCGTGCAATAGCTCTGCAGTGACTGTGGTGGACCGAAGCACTAATGTATAGTAGAAAATACTAGTTTAAAAAAAAATAAATTAAGCTATGTCTTGGTTTTAAGTCTTAGTAGATGAATTAATTTTAGGAATGGGGTTTCTCTGCAGAGGTGCTGTTGAGCTTGGTCATTCGTGGCCCTCGGTGTGGTGTTTTCTCAGTCTCCATTAGACATCTGGGGCTCTTGGTCAACATGGAGGCTCCTGTCCCCTTTGCCAGACTTACCTGTAGGGTTCACTAAGCCCAGCCCTGCAAAGGGCAACTCACACCTGCCTGCTGCTGCATGTCCCTCTGCCCTACGCATGGCACATCCAAGGCATCCACAAAGCAAACATCGCGTGGGGTGGAGGGTCCTGCGGTCAGAAGCCTTGGGACCAGCTTCCTGGGCAGACAAATCTCTTTCCTGAGCATCTTCAGAGTTCAGGTTCACTTCAGGCTGCTGTCTTTTCCCCCTCTTTGTACCCAGTTGAGTACTTTTGGCTTGTACGTGCTGGTTGCTGCTGTTGTGTACGTTGTTTTCTCTTCCCCCCAGCTCTGTCACCGCTCCTTCAAGGATGGGTTTGTCCTTGGCTGGTTTTGGCACTCCAGAGACACTGGCACTCCTGAATCCAACTCTTCACCTCTTTCTACCTGGTCATTGATTTGCTTTTTGTCATTCTGACTATCTGCTGTTCCTTTCAACACCCTCCATAGGTGCTGTTTTGTCTCCTTCCCCTTTGCTGGGTTGGAATCACTATAGCCGTGCCGCTGTGTGCCTGGACGGTGCCCAGCCCGCAGCCTTGGCTGTGGGCCTGCCCTGTGCTTCTCCAACTGTTTTTACAGAAACACGGCGTTACTGAGGAGATGGGGAGGATCACCTTTGTTATAGTCTTGAGGTTTGTCTGTCTGCTGCTCCTCCAACCTCCTTACTCTTTTCCAGCCCTTCCTTTCCTCTGGGAAGCTGCTGGAGTGGGATCTGAGGCCAACCCAACTTGTCCTCCCCATCACTGTGCACCTCCACCTCTGCTCTTCCCACCTGCTTGCTCCCATTCCTACTCGCAGAGCCTTTCCCTCCCCTGTGGCCCTAGCAGCAGGTTTGTTCCTAGTTCTAAGCAAGCCTCAGTCTAATTGTTTTCTCTCCCAACAACCGCATGGGAGAGGGTCATACCACACCACTTCTGGCTCTCACCTGGTACCCACAGGAGGAAGCCCTGGGTGCTTGCAGCTTCACACCAAAGCAGACACCAGGTTGTACTGTCTGGCAGTGATCCTTCCTGTATGTGCGCACTGCCCTGCCCGGACACCCAACAAGTTGTTTGACTTCCTTGCTGCACCTCCATCTGTCCCAGCACACGCCACAGGGCCCCGGGGGGCAGAGGGTGTGCCTGGAGCTGGGTCAGTGCGTGAGCGCGCACCCTTATCTTGTGCAGTGCTCACGAGCCACTGGCTCGTTTTCCTGTTGTAGCTGTTCTTCAACAGCCCAAACATCCCCTTCAGGTATTACTCCTCTCAACAATGTATTTTTAGCTTTGCATTCCTCCCAAGGAGGTCAAACTGCATGGCCTGCAAACCACACCCATTATCATCCTTTTTGCTTTTCTACCTCTGCTTCCGTGCACCATCCATTTTTCTTGTTACCCCCCCATCTTCTAACAAGCTTTTCTGCTCTGCCCTGTTTACGTGCCCTGGTTCACGTGCCTGTACTACGAACCTGGGAACTTGTCCCGGTCCTCCCTCACCAACATTTGCCTTGTGCTTCTGGTAATAACCAATTTTTAAATGTTTCTGAGTTCTCACCCCACTCCTCACCTCCACTTCTGGTGGCACAGGAGTCCCAGTGATCACCAAACAGCATGCTGCTGGGTGGCAGAGGGGATGCTTCCAGCAGATGCACTGGAAGGAGCCACTGCCACGTCAGCACCTGGTCGGTCCACGCCCCCACCCGCCCCGTGGTCTCCCCACCGCAGCCCTCGGGGGCTGTTGTGCCCCTCTGCTCAGCGGTACTTGAGCCCATCTCAGCACTGTCTCCATCCCTAGCCTCAGCAGATTTCGACAGCACCCTGGCTCCTGCCCTGGGCTATTTTCTCTGGGCCTGAAGTCTCCAAGCTGCTTGTTACGTTATGTGTCCATTTGTCCGCGCTAGCCAATGGATGGGTGAGGGTGAGCATGGTCCTGCCCATCGCCCCCATCACAGTTTGTTTTCACGCAATAGAGGCAGTGTGAGGAAGCATTCGGGCTGATTTCAACTTGGTGGTGGAGAAGCTGGGGCCTGGCAGGAGGCTGTGGGGGCAGAATCACCCCCAGCGATGGCTCCTTCATCTCCGTTGACACAGCCTTGGACAAGTACCATCCCCCAAGGCAGGAAGGAGGCATGAGCCACCTGGCTCGCCGCCTGTTCCTGTTACTTATCTAGCAGCCGCAAAGCCTAGGGTACCTCAACCATAATACCTTTATTTGGAAGCACCTTCTCCCAAGCCCTGTGAAGGAATTTGGATTGTTCTCTGGCAGAAAGTGTAACACTGAAACAAGACAAGAACCACCACCTTCCCCGGGACAGTTGCAGTTGATGTTCAGTTGCTGGAAAGTCTAGGGATTGCTGAATTGCATGCTACCAGCCTCCTTCTGTAGCACCTGAACTGCTCACGAGCCTGCAGAGCCCTACTGCTGCTGACAGCCAAGTTGCTTGTGGTGAAGAACAGGGGCATCCTTCCAGACAGCTCCTGTCCCACCTCTCAGGGTCCATCACTTGTGCAGCAACTGCTCGTGGCTTTGCTGCCTGCACGGTGCAGGTGGTGGGAAGCTGGGCTGCCTCCAGCAGTGAGGGGCTACAGGTGGGCTTCCCACTGGGGCAGGGCCACAGCAGCCCCGCACCGCTGCTGGAAACCTGCCTGCGCCTTGCTTGAACCTTTCCAGGCACGAAGAGCCAAGTCCAGAGAGATCCTGCCTGGCTACAGATGGGCTGTGGGGAACTGCCGGGGATGTGCAAATCCTGTCAAGGCTTGGGGCAGCCCGGAGGCACGAGGACGAGGCAGCAGCCTAGGGAACAGCCCCCAGGGACTCATCATAGTAAGCTCTGAGCCCCTGGTGCTGCAGGGAGGGTCTCTTGCCCACCACCTCCTGACGGAAGTTTTGCCTCAGCCAGCCGTAGACCAAACTGTGCAGGAATCCCTGGAGGGAGACGGTCAGAGCCTGCGAGAGAGAAGGCAGCGGTGAGCGCTGCCTGTACCTGCCCCTGGGCTGCCCTGCGTGGCAGGACCATGGCAAACCCCATTGCCCTCTCCATGCTGGAGAGGTGCTGTGTGGGATCAGCCCATGCAAGTGTACAGGCAGGGTGACACAGGGACACAAGAGCTGGCTTTCCTCTTGGCATGGTCAACTAAAACAAGACACGCATCTGGGAAGAGCTGAGAAGCAAAATACCAACCACCAAAGCAGGGGGAAGAGTCCCGGCAGAGCCGGGCTGGGACCAGGGCTGCCACTAGCAACTGGGGGCCTTTGCCTTGTGTCTGTCCCAGGTGGCACCTGTTTGGGTGTCTCCGGTGCAGGTTGGCAGCGCCTGCAGAGCTCACACTGCCCAGGGAGGCATCCCTCTGGTCAGCAGGGACCGGTGTGCTCCAGCAGCCCTGCCACTACTGCACCGGGACAGCAGAGGTCTCACAGCCCCCCCACCCCTCACCCCATCACCACTTACACGTCTGATGGGGACAAATGTCCCAGCTCCAGAGCCCAGGAAACAGGTTTTTACTTACTGTAGCAACATAGAGGACAAAGACGGAGGCAGGTTTGATGCTGGTGAAGGAGAGGAGGGTGAGGAGGAAAGCTGCGGGTGGAAGACAAAAGGACACTCCTTGGCCTCCCTCTCTCTGATAATGCTTCATCTGGGGTTTCCCTCCCTCAGTGGCGAATGCCCTGCCTCTGTCACAGCCTATTTCCCACGGCACAAGGGTCTACGTAGGACAGGCACCCGTGCGTGCAACAAGGTCCTTCTCAGCATGCTGCCCAAGGACCTTGGGGAGCTCATTGCCACAGGTTTCTGTAAGGCTGAAAGCATAAATGGGCCCCCCAAGGGATGAGATATTGCCAAAAAGCAGCTCCATCAAACACAATCCACCCTCCAGCTCAGGAAATGCCACTTCAAAAACCTGTCATTGTAAGAGCAGGGTGGGCTGAACCCAGGGACTGTCCTCTCGTTCTGGGTTTGCCCAGCCGCAGGGTCCTACAGACACCCGGGGGTTTTGCAGTTACTCAGTCTAAGCCTCTTGTCTCAGACCCACGTGCTGTCCCAGCCCAGGAATAAAGGGACTGGAAGAGGAGCTGCGGTGGCTCAGGCCTGCCAGGGCTGCAGGAACTGCGGGGCATCCCCGCTCTGACTTGCCTGGTGCCCAGCAGAGCAGGAAAACCAGCTGGAAGTAGTGAGATATTTTGGTGACGCTGCGGATGCTCCTGCCAGCAAAGCCATCCTTCTCCAAGGTCAGCAAGGGCGCCGCGGCATTCCTCCGGCACCAAAGCTTCACCCTGTGGTACAGGAGCTGGGCAGCGGGAAGGGCATCAGCCGGAGCGCTGGCTGCTGCGGCTGCACCCTGCGCTCGCCCTGCTGCGCCGCTGGCTTACCGTGCAGCAGCTGAGCACCAGCAGCAGGTACAAGAAGAAGATGATCTTCTCCTCCAGGCCCACATCCTTCCTACCTACATACTGAGAGGCAATGGGAAATCAGCCCTGTCACAATCGGCTCCTTCCACAGGGGCAGGGCTGAGCCGCGCCGCAAGCCCCGTGGCGCAGGAGCAGCCAGCATCAGGCACTGCCGGAGCTGGGAGCTACCCCTCTGCCTTGGCTCGAGCAGGGACACCCCTGCCCCATCCCTCCAGCCCACACACCGCTGGCCCACTGCCTTCCCTGTGTCCTGCTGAGCCCACCTGCCTTTGGCTGGACAGGGAACGGGAACGGCAGGGCACCTAGCAGCGCTCACCTTGTAGCAGATGTCCTGGGCGCGGTGGATGAGGAGCAAGCAGCTGAAAGGACAGAGGATATCGGTGGCTGTCCCCTAATCCCCCGCCCCAAAGCCTTCACCACCCAGAGGTGTCCCTTGCATGCCTTGCAGGGGCTGCAGCGTGCCCAAGCCCACTGGGAAGAGACAGGGGTGGACACTGCGGGCCCCTCTCGGGGTCAGGGTGGCAGGTGGGGAGTGTACCTGGAGCAGTAAAGGCTGTAGGTCTCGTGGGAGCTGTTGCCTTTCCATGGCACGATGGGGTCCATGTGTCTCGGCGCAATGTCGGTGAAGGAGGTGCCACGCGCGATCAGCTGTCCCAGGAGCGTGAGCGCCGGCACCAGCCTTGCAGGGAGGGGTGGAGGTGAGCACATCCATCCCATCCCAGGCAGAGCCGGGGGGGCCGGTGCTGTGCCACAGCCCCACTCGGGGTGCTGGGGGTTCCAGGGCTGGCAGCTGGCACCTACCAGGCCAGGATGTAGGGCAGCCCCTGCCACACGCTCTCCAGGCACCTGCTTCGCTCCTGCAGGGAGCAAACCTCTGGTGACTGGGGCTGCGGGTCTCACAGCAGCTCCAGGCTCCAGCCCCACTCTGCCAGGACACAGGGTGCAGGAGAAGCTGCTAACATCCCAGGGAAAGGGGCTGCCCTTGAACCCCTGCTGCAGTTCCCCGGGTCCCCACAGGGCCGGAGCAGCTGTGTGTGGAAAGGGCGATGCCTGGCTGCACCATGGCTGGGGCCACCAACCTGCAGAGCTGCCACGTGCCAGGCTCTCCAGCCTTGGACAGTGCGGTAGGCTTCATACGCGTAGACAACCACCATCAGGAATGAGACTGCATAGAAGGTCTGGGAGACGAGAGGGAGAGCAGGTTCCTGCTGTGCCCAGCACCTCAAAGGCACCTTCCCTCTTGCCTCCTGATGCTCTGCACCCCGACATCCCACCGTCCCCCCAGCAGACTTGGGCCAGGAGCAGCTGTGCAACAAGGGAGCAGCTGTGCGAGAGACGTGGCATGAAGAGCAAATGGCCCCGCGCTGCCCCTGCGCCCACCCTGGGGAGGGGAGCGGGTGGCCTCACCGGCCGGCAGCTTTACAGGGCAGGCAGCTACAGGCAGCATTGGCCACCCTGGCCCATCTGTCTGTGCTGGGCTCTAGATGACATGAACAGGGTGTCCTGCCAGCAGGCCTGCAGCTGCAGTGATGGCCACCCTGTGCATTATGCAGCTGGGCAGGTTGGTAGGTACTAAGTGGAGCAGAGCTGGCCCCGCAGTGCTGAGCCTCTCCTGGTCCCTGTCCCCGTGTGTGGCTGAGGCAAAAGCCCCATCACCAGTGGGATGAGCCTGGGGGCAGGAGGGAAGCGACACTGCCCACTGCGGGGTCCACGCACCAGGCAGGGTGGAGAGCAGCCAGCGGAGGCGCAGGCACTGGGTGACTTTGGGCATGAAGGAGAAAGCACGTCTGCACCGGGAAAGCCGTGCCCTGCTCTGCTCTGGTGCACGTGAGAGACTGCATTCGGGTTGGCCATCCCAGCACTGGCAGAAGGGCACAGCAGGGGCAAGAGGGATGCTGTCAGGGCGATGTGGTGCTCATCTCACTGGGACTGGGGAGAAACACTAGGCACATTTCCCCAAGGAACTACTCTTGATGGCTCAGGACAATGGCAAGGGGAACAGGAGCTATTTCTCAGTAGGAGAAAGAGTCCCCCAGCCCAGGACGTCCGCAGGGATACCCCAGCCCGCAGATGGGTCCCAGCTGTTCCCAGCGGTATCAGAGGAGGTGCCCAGCCCTTGGTGCAGCTGCCCCCTTACCGTGGCCAGCATCAGTCCATAGGGGCAGGCAGCGTACGCCAGGATGAAGAGCGGGGCTGGCAGCAGCTGGATGGTGGCTGTGCTCAGCAGCACAGCAGCAGCCAGGAAATCTGCCAGGGCGAGGAGGAAAAGGGGGCGAAGCTGGGGGACGGGACACAGCGTCAGCTCTGGCTGGCAGCATCACCCTGGCCCCAGCCGCCTCTCCCTGGTTTTGCAGAGCTGCTGCGGCCATGTCCCTTCCCTTGCTGGCCCGGAGTGGAGCTGGGAATGGCTGCCAGTGCTGCGGTGCTGGGCATCCCGCGCCTCCTGCCCCTCTCCCTGCCCCACTGTGCATTAAGCCCAGCAGCAGCAGTGCTGGCCCAGCTTTGCCTTGGACTTAGCCAAGGGCCAAAACCCATCCGTGCACCCTGGGAGCCGGTGGCACTCACCTGGATGTGGCAGCATTGCCTCTGCCAGGAGGTGACAGCAAGGACCGATCCGCTGCCCAGGAGGCTGGAAGAGATGGGGCCAGTGGTTAATGTCCTGGCAGAGCAGAGCAGATGGTGCCCCTGTGGTGCTTCCTGGTGAATCCATCCCAGCCAGGACTCTGAGCTCAGCCTCCCCTGGGGCTGGCAGGGACGGGGTGTGGGGGTGACAGAGCAGGGTGCTGGGCCGGTTGCAAGGCCAGAGACATGCGCCCCAGGTCCAGGGGCTGAGTGGGGTGCGGGTGAGGCACGAGGCCACATGCAGACAAGGCTATGGTGGCTGCCTCCCCCCAGCACCGCAGGGCCCAGCCATGGCCAAAAGGTCGGGGGACAGAACACACCTCAGCAGCGAGGCCGGCAGGTAGATGCACGTCAGCACGAAGACCTGAAGGAGAGAGGTTGAGGGCAGGGGCTCAGGTGTCCGGCAGCGGGGCCACAGGGGGAGCCTCAGCTGCCCCACGGCATGGGAGGACACGGAGCACAGGTGGACCCACTCCCTTGGGCGTCCCTGGCTGAAGCAGCAGCGGGTGGCCGGTGCCAACGTGTCACCGTGGAGCCGGTAGAGCTGAGGCAGAAGTGTCTTCCCCAAGAAGCTGTGCCCAGGAGCTGAAGCCCTTCGCTGGTGGTGGGCAAAGTGGTGGGGCCAGCGGTTGGTTCCTCGCCAGTGCTGCGGCGCAGCTGCATGGGACGGGCCTCTCGGCGCTGGCTGCACGAGGGGTTTTCCCTGCTGCATCCTCCTGAGCTCGCCTCACCGCGGCACCCAGGTTTCCCCTGCCCAGGGCTGGGGAGCGCCAAGAAGCCGCGTCCTGCTCCGGGCGGTGCTGCCGAGAGCGGCTCCCAGGCGGCAAGGGGCTGCCATGGAGGAACCAGCGGGGCTGCCGGAGCTGGATGGCTCCCAGGGCCGGTGAGTCACGCAGAGACAGCGGAGCAGGAGCGCCGCTCAGGCCCTGCCCAGCACAAGCCTGCAAAGCCCTGGGCCAGGCAGCTGGGACCCCTTTGCCGCGGCCACCTTTTGCAGCACCCCCAGAGCGCTGCTCCCCATCTCCAGCATGAAGGAAGCCCCCAAAGCCTGACCAGGGTCTGCAGCATTTGGCAGCAGCTTTCCCAGGTCTCTCCAGAGGGTTTCCTGGATGCACATGCCTTTACCTGGTTATCCGAGAGAGCCGACAGGTGTTCCTCTTCACTGGCCATGGCCAAGCAGCTGGGAGCCAAGAGCCTTCCCAGCTCTTCTCTGCCACCGGGCACAGCCTGGGGACGGGCCAGCAGCTGGCAGCACCGGAGAGGATGGCAGAGGATGGCACCGGAGCAGCTCCCACAGCCGCTGCTGGCTGGGCTCACTCCACACCTTGTCTGCGGGGACACGGCCACAGTGGTGCCTGCACGGCGCAGCTGGAGGAACCTGCCCGGCCAGGGCGGCAGGAGCTGCTCCACAGACATGCAGGCTGCTACGTGCAAGCCCTGCGAGCAGGGAGGGGATCAGCCCCTTGTCCTCGCGGAGCCCAGGTGAGCGAGCGGCAGCCTCCTTCGGACCTCCCTCTTGCACGCTGGGGAGCGAGAGTGCAGCAAGACACAGCTCCCGGCAGGCGCTGGGGCCCTTCTCCATCCCCTGTGCAAAACAGTGTGTGCAAGCACGGACAGGCACCCCTGCAGCTGCTGCTACAGGCACAGGCAGACTTCTTGCTAAAAGGGGAAACTGAGGCAAGGGAAAAGGGTCAGCAGGGCAGAGGAAACCTGTGTAAAGCAAGCCCCAGTGCCATGACCAGTGCTAAGACCACGGACTACGCCAGCGTGCCACTGGAGGGCTGCTCTGCCAACACCAGGCGGCCAGGCACGCGCAGGGACAGGAGGGCCCGGTGCAGGCTGCAGGATGCGGCCATGCCCCAGCGGCTGCCACAGCGGGAAGCACCAGGAGCCAAGGCCCACACATGCACACCGCAGATGTGCATGAAACGCTGGTAAAAACGTACCCAGCGTGGAGCCCCTCTGCGTCTGCTCACAGGCACCGACACGGGACTGGAGGTGCAGAAATGAAGTATTTGTATTCCCATACTTACAGAAGCCTCGGGAAATCAACGGTTTTGACAAGTTTTTGGCAATTTTGAAATCAAGGGGGTTCTAATAAGAAAATATCCCCTTGGGCCAAGCCACATCCAGCACCGTTCAGGCCCAGCCGAGACCTGCCAGGTCCCCGCAATAACCACCCCACTGTAAAATGTTTTTCACTGAAGTGTGTGGGCCAGGATCACTAAAACCCACAAAACCCAATCTTCTCTCTACATTTTCTTTCTGCTCAAATACAGCATCTCTGTCCGTCACAAGCCATCACGTAATACTGTTCCTAAGGCAGAGTGGGGTGTTCATACCCTGCAGTGGTGCTGTGTCCGCACCTCCAGCGATGCTCACACTTCCCAATGATCTAACTGCAACAAGTCAAATTCACAAGCCAAAAAAGTCATTTTTTCACATCCGTTCAAACAGAATTTTTGCAAGCCCAGAGAACGGGAACGCCGCAGCTGGGCTGGGCTGTGCAGTTAGCAGCCAGGGTGGGTGGCTCTGGCAGACCCCAGCACCATGGGCAAGAGGCTCTGCAGTCTGGCAAGGAGAGGCAGCGCCGAGCCCTGCACGCTCAGCGAGGCTGGGGGCAGAGTGCTGCATAAGCACGCGCCGGCAGCCAGCCTACGCACAGCTCACCACTTAAACCACAGGTGACCAAACAGCAGTTACACTTCAAACAGGTTTTTTTACTTTTATTTCAGGGGCATTGGCTGAATGAAGACAGGAAAGACGGAGGGATGTTGGGGAGGGTCTGAAGGATGGAGGATTAGGGAGAGGGGCTGGAGAGGGACAGAGAAAGGAACTGCACTGGGAGAGCTGCACAAGGTTGATGGCAATGCAGAGGACTTTGCTTTGGCAGCTCCTAGAGATGTTCCCCCATGGCTGCCTCCTTTGTAGCTGTTCCTTTTTTCCTCCATCACGTGAGGAAATGCTCTTTAAACCCTGCTGGTCACTGGGCAGTAGCTCCACAGGGTCCCAGCTGGACCCTATTTTGTTTCTCTCCTCACCACCACGGCCATGGCTGCAGCCTTCCCGCCTGCCAGTTTCTCTCCAGTTTGGCTGGCAATTTTTCCTGCCCAGGACCACAGAAGGAAGCCAGACCTGCAGGTAGGGAAGAGACAGCTGCCACTGCTCCGGGCACAGCAGAGTGGGTCCTGCTGCATCTGACAACCATCACAAAACCCACCACCACTTTGGATCTATGCTTGGTTACTTCATTCTCAGGTAGAGGCTCTTCCAGAAAAGCATGAGGCAAAGGGCAAACAGGGATCTCTCCTCAGCCTGGGCAGCAAAGCAAAAGCTGGAGGAAGCATCATCACCCTCAGGCTTTGCAGGAACAGCTCCTGCTCCTGCAGGGTGAGATGCTGAGCAATCTCCATGGCTTCAGAGGCACCACTTGATTCAACCCTTCCAAACTGGGACCAGAGACTGGGCTCTTCTCAGCAGATCCCTTGGCTGAGCCAATAGTCATATCGTTGAGAAGTGTTTCAAAGGTGAGGAGACCAAGACCAAGACTGCTCCCTGGAAGGAACTCTCCAATTTCTATTTAGTTGCCCCCATCAGAGCAACATGAGGATCCTGCGTGGGACCTAGTGCTGACGCTCTCAGCCTGGCCTCTGTGCAGAGGCAGTGTCCATGCCAGCATGAGTAACTGCTGACCGATCGGCTTTGTCATCCCCTCCCGAGACCTCCAGCAGGCAAAGGTTCCGCCTGGGTTTTCCCTGAGGATTTTCTGAGGAGAAATTGGCACCAAGCATTGCATTAAACGGAGCACTGCCCTCACCTTCAGCAAGGTGAGATTTGTGGAGCAGATCTCCGCCACTGACAGGACAAGGACCGCTGGCACAGCACTGAGAGGGGAAAGGACTCCACCCTGTTCAGCTGCTTAAGCTCTCCGCATATCCCAGGCACTTGAATTGCAGAAGTGCTCGCAGTCTCTGGCTCCCCGTGCTAAGACGCTGTGAGGTGGGGAAGGGTGCAGGGGCTGGGGAGCCCTGCTCGGCTCCTGCAGCCTCTCGGAGCCCACTTCCTCTGCGAGAAAAACAGCGTGTGCTGTGCTGGCCTCGCTCGAGTAAGAGCTGCAGCAGCTGTAAAGCTGCAGCCATGCAAGGACCGTGCACTCAGGAGCAAGCATAACCTGCGCTGAGCAGTGGGGCTTGTCTGGCTGGAGTGGCAATGGCTCATCCACCCGGCTGAGCCGGTGCAAGCCGCCAATGGCACCGATGCTGCCCAGAGGCACAGCAGCTCCCTCTTGGCATTGAGAGCTGCTAAATCAACCTGTTTGTTAACTCAGCTCCAGGACTCGTGAGAAGCCTGGGGATTGTTAAAACAAGACATAATGCCAGTGTTTACAAAAACTTTCCCTGTACTCTGGGACTGGGAAGTTGTGCTTCAGTAGCCAAGCTTTAATTAAAAACAAAGCAGGTGCATGAAAACAAAACTCAAGTGAGATTTGGCCTACGCAGCTGAGAAAGCTCTAGAAGCTTCAGCAGAAGCACAGCTGGGAGTAGCTGGTTCCCAGGGCTGCAGGCAACCACCCAACCTCTCTGGAAGCAAAACATCCCTCCTTGGTTTTAAGAAAGTAGTGACCATTTAAATAACAGCACAAACACTTCCTGATGGGCACTTTTCCAGGAGATCCAGCCAGCACAGCTCTTCCGGCCTTGCAGAGATGCTCCTTCCCGTTTTAGATAACTTAATGCCAACAGGCAGCACTGGACACACAATAGCTGGTGTGCTCATATTTTTTCTCCTGACCTTGCATACCCTTCATTACAGACAGCATCAGCAACCTGCCCCAGACCTCAGCAGCAGCTCACTGCAGCAGACAACATTTTGGACAGAAAAACCCGCCTTGCTGCCCCACAGAACCTCTCCCACCTGCAGAGCCCAAAGGCCCTGTGTGAGCTGCCCTGAGATACAGCATTGCCCCCACGGCCACATGGACCAGCCAGGACCCAGGCTTGGCCACGGTCGCTGAGCCCTCTCATGCTACTTGCTGCTTTCCTTGTGCGTCGCTTTTCACAGCCAGGTCCCATCCCACGGCATCAGGCCCTGGCAGTGCCGGGGGTGGCTGCAGCAGGAGGGATGCTGCACCCTAGTGTCCCTGTCCCTGGGGACTGGGCAACTGGTGAGTGCCATCTAGTGGCCTCAGCACCCAGGGGATCGGCTGGGGAGATCCCCGGGGACCCAGTCTGTCCCTCAGACAGGCAGCTGCTTCCCTTGTCTCAGCCATCAGCCTGGCAGGGGGGAGACGGAAGGCAAAGGGAAGGCAACGGGGTAAAGCCAGCCACTGCCCTTGACTGGTGAAAATATGAGCTTTGAGGGTGAAACAGCGCGTTCCCCTTCCCCAGCCTGTCGGCTCTCCAGGTACCCAAGCACAGAGCTCAAACAACAACAGGGAAGTCACGTTCCTGCCGCAGCAGAGGGGAGAGGAGTGTGCTTGTGCCAGTGCTGGTCTCGCACGGAGCCTGCCAGCTGCCCTCTCCGTCCCCCAGCATGCTCACAGCTGCACACCGCAGGTGTCCAAGGCCCTGACCCTTCTCACACAGTCTACCAATAATCAAACCACACACTCCGGCTTTACTCTTGCAACCGTCCCCAAAACGCCTATTACAGCCATCTTCCCACTGAGCCAGCACTTTCAGCTCCGTCACTCTGGGCCTAAGCAGTCAGGAGCCAGCAGATCCGGTGCACAACTGCAAAAAGCAGGAACACCAGCAGGGAGCTTAGAGTGGTCCACCAAAGCCAGCAGTGTTTCAGAATGCTTTGGCTTCCTTCCTGCCATGCTCACCAATTTGCAAGGAAGTTACGCAAGAATTTCAAGGTCTACACAGCTACTGGTCAGGCCTTCATCCTCACAGCGTTTACTCCAAGCTCAGGGCACATGCTGCCCCCAGAGCTTCTGCCCCTCACTGCTGCTTGCTTCTTCTATCCCAGCAGCGGCAATGCCCTGCTTCCAAAAACATGGCAGAATATCAAAACTTCACTGAAACTCCCAAACGCTCAGAAAATAACTGCTAAGGGTCAGCGGGCCTATTTCAGCCTTTCCTCTGTTTGCTTTCTGCAGCACCCTGGTTCCCATCTCAAACAGGGTCAGAAAGCTCAGGTATCTGCCTTGAAAAGAACTGTTACATAGCACCTTCTGGTCTGGCACTGGTGTGGAATCACTGCATGCACCACCGCAGTTACAAGGGTTCAAACGTAAATACCTAGGACGTAAATACCTAGGATATCTTTCCTCCTTCCTGGGAAACACCGGTAGCTGCAGAGAGAATCCCTGGTCGGTAATGCGAGCACACTGTAACGTGCTGTGCCATCGGCTGGTCCCCAGTGCCACCAGGAGCTGCTGTATCCACTGGTATAAATTTGGCTCTAGGTAAAAAAACCTGATGAGAAATTGCTCAAGATTTTCTGCATTTGGATGATGCTGGTAGGTAAAGACTCATCCTTCTTGCAGGCTTTCAGCTCTTTGTCTTGTTATTTTAGCACCGTGTTAAGTGCTTCCCCACCCCCTTCCCCACCACCTTTGAATCTTTTGAGTCACAAGCCTGCCTGGTGTTTGAAGACACAAGCAAGTTCCACTCTAACAGAGCTCCTCACCCCATGCCTGACAGGTAGGGATACTATAAAATTGTGTTTAAAAAAGCATCAGTATCTTCAATTACTTTCTTTTTTTAAAAATCAAGTTCCAACTCAGAGCAAATTCTCACACCAGACAGCAAGAGCGCTGTGATCCTATTGGAATAGTTGGCACAATTCTACTTCAAATTAGTGCTAAGAGCACTAGTTAAACCAAATTCTTTGCTGAAAGCTCCCCATTCCCTCGCATGGTTGGAAAGACGTTACACCACGAGTGAAGTGGTCTTAGTTAATAATCAGAAACATGTTACTATGCAAAAGCAATTAGGAATAAAAGACACCATCTCATCTCTTCCCAGAAAGCCACCAGCTGCTGTAAGCTGACTGCTTGGTAATAGTTTGCTTTTCTTCTGGGCTGAAATGCAGAATAGTCAATATGGCCGTTAGAGTCTGCTGGCGACCAAGAGAATCTGGCAGTGTCAAAAATCTATAAACAATGTTTTTGAGGTATTCCAGGTTGGCTCCCTCTCTGCTCTTATCTCTGAAATTCTTCTCGATTTCGCTTTGAAGTGCGGATACCTGGTCCTGGTGCTTCTCCTCCTCAACTAAGATTTTCTCCTGGAGCTGGTGAACTTGCATTTCCAGCTTGTGCTTCTGCTTCCTCAGTGCTACAATTTCCACTTCTTTGCGAGCCAGCTGCTCTGCGTACAAGAAGAAGGTGGGCTCGCTGGTGGTGGAGAGATGAAAAGCCTGGGGCAGAATGTCGGAGGAATCATTACCTGGTGAGTCATCGCTGGTAACGTCAGTCCCTGATGCCAGGTAGGTTTTGGATCCTTGAAGCCCATAAGGCAACACGACAGATCTCAGCTGTTCCAGCTCTTGGTCCTTTTCTGCCAGCACCGCCAGTGCTCGATCCCGCTGTTTGTGCATCTCCTCCTCCAGCTTCAGTGCCCGTTCCCTGTAGTCCAGCTGACATCGCTCTAATTCCTGCTTATGAATTTGCTGCAGCTGGGACAACTCTTGCTTCTTGGCTTCCATGTCTTGCTGGTGCTGCTTCTCTATTTCATCAGAAGACAGCTGAAGGGCAATGTATTTCTCTTTCAGGTCAGCCAGCTGCTCTTGAGCTTCCTCCAGTTCTTTAGCCAGATTGCCATCTTTGGCTGACTTGTTCTTGAGAACCACTTGTGCCCTCATCTTGTACCTTTCAAACTCTTCCTTCAGCTGCTTCAGCTCCTGCTGATAGTACAAAGCAGTGGCCTTCTCGCCATCCCCAGCTTCAGTGCCCTTTGGCAGCTCCAGCTCACACAGCTTCTCGATGTCCAGGGTGGGTTGACTCTTCTTAGCTGCTGCCTGCAAGAGCTTTTTCAGCTTCTCCATTTTATCCTTTAGAACATTAACATCAAGATTGGCTTCTTCTACGTGAATATCAACAGGGGATCGGCTGGAGGCAGCAATGGCCAGGGTTTTGTTCTCCACATCCAACTGCACAATGCGGTCCTTTAACTTCTGAATGATCGCCTGGTCTTTCTGCTTGGCTTTTTCGTAAGTGCCAAGTAGCTCCGACACTTCAGAGACTTGGGCCTCCAAGTCAGCCACTCGCCGCTCCTCCATCTGGGCATGCTGGCGGAGCTGCTCTTCTGCCTGTGCAGTCTGGGAGCAAAGAAACATGGCAGGGTTAGATTCGTTCAATGCTCTGGACAGGAGGTCTCCAGTTTACACAGGGGCTTAATTCTGCTCTGCTGAACTCCAAACAAGTGCGGGCTATCCTTTTCCCTAGAACCCTGACTTGCCTTTTTGGATATTTATTTTGGGATAAACTAAACTAAAAGCATTTTTGGTTTTGCTCCCGGCTCTGCAGAGTTCCTGTTACCAGCATTATCTGCGTTGCTGTAGGTGTGTGGCAGGGAGGGAAGCAGCAAACTCTTGCCACAGTCTGCTACAGGATTTTTTAAAAACGTGTGCATGCTCTAAAGCTTTCATGCATCTTACTGCAATTTACTTAAATCCTATGCTTCGTTGCACTGAGAATAATATAATTCAGTGGTTTCTGAGTAACTACAGCAAGCACCTGGTGTTTCATGGTTTTTACAGCATTGAGATCTGACTGTTAAGTGCTCTGGAGAATGGCAGCACTTGACAATCAGCATTGTGAACTAAAACACAGCCAGAGTCAGATCACCTTCACCTCTGTCAGAGGGAAGCTGTTAGAAACCACTTCAAAAAAAAAAAAAAAAAAAAAAAAGCAAATTGCATTAAACCAGCCTGATGCTTCAGATTAGAAAGAAGAAAACTTGTTCCAGAGTGCAAGGAGATGAGGAAGATCTCATTTCAGTGTTTCCAGATGCAAATCTGGTTACTGGTGCCAAACCCCTGATGCCAACCCCTGAGCACCTTGCCCCAAAACCCACAGTTACACAAGTTCCTCTTTTCCACCATATCCCTCTTCTCAGCTCTTCGCTCTCGCCCTGCATGCACACACTAGAGCCTTTCTCCTGTATTTATCCTTCTTCTTTCCCCAGAGCACTCAGAGTTTCACTGAAGAAGGTTAGTTTTCATGAGCTCCTGTAATTGTACCTTGCATTGCACTTAGATACTCTACAGAGACAAGACCACACTCACTGCCACAGGGGCAGAGGAAAGATCCCTCCTCCCAAGCTCAGCCACTGCCACACCTGACGGTAACATATTCAGAACCAAATGACACTGTGGAGGACCGTCACCACATAATCACCTCAAAGGTTGACCACCCCCTGACTAATGACTTATACATTGCATCACAAACAGCTTTTATTTTCCTCTGGGACTATCATCCCATCAGTCAAAGCCGTGATGCTCTCATTTATTTCAAAATTCTCGGACTCTGAGGGACCAGGAAAGGGAATTTGTGCTCCTCCAGCCTCACACCCCACCCCAGTCACTGCTGATACATCCCACCCAGTGAGCTGCTCCAGGGCCCAGACAAGGAATTACCTTCTTCATCTCCTGCAACAGCTGCACTTGGAAGTGGTTCTTAAGGCTGGCCATCTCCTCCTGCAGATCCTGTATCCGGGGATCTGGCTTCTTGTTGTCCTCCTGAACAGCTTGCAGCTCTCTCCTCAGGTCTTCCACCTCCTGGCTCAGCTGCTTGATCTGCAGCTCATACCCCTCCGCGCGGTCAGCCATGCACGTCCTGCCGGCCAACGCCTCCCTGGTCTCCTCCAGCTTCAGCTCTGTATCCTGGCGCAAGGTCCTCTCGTTCTGCAGCAGCTTCTGCAGCTCTCGCAGCATAACAGCGTGGTCACCCTGCTCCTGGGCTCGGTCGTGCTGCTGGGTGATCAGACGGGCTTTTGTCTCGGCTAGCTGGTCCTGGACAGACTTCAGCTCTGTCTCCAACTTCTCGGTCTCATCCTCTGCTTTCTTAATGGCATCATCCAGGTCCTGCTTCATCTTCTTCTTGTCTGCTTGGTACGAGGCTTCCATGCGGGACTTCTCCTGCGTGACTGTTGACAGAGCACTGGTCAAGGTGGCCAGCTGCGTCTTCAGCTGGAGCACTCTTTTATCAGCCTCACTAGCAGCAGATGATACATCCCCACTGCTTGTGCTGATGCCACTCTCTGAACCACTTGTCTCTTCTGATTTAAAAGAGGAAGTGGCAGCCGCGAGCTTATCATCCTCAGGCCCCGGTTCGCCCTTGGTACTGGCCAGACTGGCAGCAGTGTCTGCGCTGGTAGCTGTCCCTACGCTATCCTCACTGTGAACCGAGCTCCTGTCATCAGCAGAATCGGCAAAGGGCAGGCTGGAGCTAGCCATGGACGCAAGCTGAGCACTGCTCAAGCCAATATCTGCCTCATGAGACACGGACAATACTTTCAAGCTGGCTTCCAAGGCTTCTTTCTCTTTGAGTAGGCTCTTGTAGGCTCTAACGACATCCTTCAGCCGAACCTGGTACTGAAGAAGCTGCTTCTTTTGCGATTCAATAGTCTCTAGAAGGTCTTTTTTACTCGGGCCACCTCCAAAGTTCATGCCAAACTTCTCCATGATTCATGCAATCTGAAAGGAGAAAAACAGCACAAAAGGTAAATGAGCAGCAAAGACACACTGGCAGTCAACAGGAGCACATAGCTAAGCAGGACCACATCCTGACCCCCACCAGGACACCACGTGGTTAATAACTCTGCAATGCAGCTGCTACCCTGCACCCAGCCCTGCCAAGTACCCACTGCCCCAGGGGTCCTGCTCTGGGGGGAAACACATTTGTGCTACTCTGATGCCTCAAACTTCTCAACCAGAGCCAGAGAAAATGCTTTAACGCCTCGTACAGCAGCACGGCTGCAGCTGCTCTCCCTCAGGACTTCTTAATATATGTAATAAATAGGTCGATTTTCACTTTCCAAGAGAAACACTCCCCGGCCTGTCCCTGGGCTGCACAAGCACCCACTGTGACGGTAACCCAGCCTCTGCCAGCTCTGGGAATGAGGTGGGGGCAGCTCCTGGGGGTCCCTGTGGCAGAGGGCCAGGGGAAGAGGGGAGGGGAGTACAGGTGGGTGGGACAGGGATGTGGTGGGGCTTGTGGGTGGGGGGTGAGCAAGGCACGGGGCAGGGATTGGGGGCAGCCGCTGAGGTGAAGGGGCTGCGGTGCAGTGGCAGGGGGCGGCAGAGCCGGTGCAGGGGGGGCTCAGGAGAGGCTGTAGCGCCATGGCAGAGGGCCTGTGGGGCAGGAGGGGCTGACACCCGTGGGGCAGGGGGAGCCTATGGGGCGGGGGGCCCGTGGGGCAGGGGGGCCCGTGGGGCAGGGGCAGAGGGGCTGGAGGCAGCCCAGCCATGGTACAGCAGAGGCCGTGGGGGCAGAGGCCCCGCGGGTCACAAGTGGCCGTGGGGGTCCTGTGCATCACGGGTGGCCGCGAGGGCAGAGGGCCTGTGGGTCACGGGTGGTCGCGGGGACCGAGGCCCTGTGCGTCACAGGTGGCCGTGGGGGTCCCGTGGGTCACGGGCGCCCGTGGGGCAGAGAGCCCGCGGGTCATGGGTGATCGTGGGGGTCCCGTGGGTCACGGGTGGCCGTGGGACAGAGGGCCCATGGGTCGCGGGTGGCCGTGGGGGTCCCGCGGCCCCGCGGCGTTTCCAGGGCAACCCGCACGCCGCCGCCAGCCTTACCTCCGGGTCGGTACAGGCTGCGCACGCGCACAGCGCCGCACGCCACTTCCGCCGGACGGGGCTACAGCGCGCGAGGGGGCGGGGCTATGGGGGGTGGGGCGGGGGCGGGGGCGGGGCGGAGCCGAGGGCGGGGCGGGGCTCCGGTGCAGAGAGCCGGGCCGGGGGCGGGCCCGGTGCGCGGGGGCGGGGCCTGCGGCGCGGCGGAGCGCGGAGGCAACGGGGTGGCAGCGCCGCCGTCCCGTCCCGTCCCGTCCCTCCCGCCGCCGCCGCCGCCGCCGCCGCCGCCATGGGCCTCACGGTCTCCGCCATCTTTTCCCGCATCTTCGGCAAGAAGCAGATGCGGATCCTGATGGGTGCGCGCGGGGGCGGTGAAGCAGGGCCGGGCGGGGGATGGGGATGGGGATGGGGATGGGGATGGGGATGGGGATGGGGATGGGGCACGTACCGGTACCGGCGTCGCTGACGCCACCTCTTCGTTGCAGTGGGCCTAGATGCCGCCGGCAAGACCACCATCCTCTACAAGCTGAAGCTGGGTGAGATCGTCACCACCATCCCCACCATCGGTGAGTGCCCTGGCACCGGGCAGGGCCCCCACCGAGCACCGGGTACCGGGCATGGCCCCCTACCCTGCCTCTTGACAGCCAGCACCGGGCCAGGTCCCCATTGGGTACCGGGCAGGGCCCCCCACCCTGCCTGTCTCTGACAGCCAGCACCGGGCCAGGCCCCCGCCGGGCACCAGCTACCGGGCAGGGCCTGCCCCCCCATCCCCCAGGCCGTGCCCACGCGGGTACCCCGCTTTCCTGTGGGTCCCCCTGGCCGACCCCGGCCCACTGGGGGCTGCTTGGGCGTCAGCCCAGCCCTTACCCCAGTTACCGATTGCTTGGCTGGGGCACGGCCACCAGCGGTGCCTGCTGATGAGCCTGGCTTGCACCCCAAGATGTCCCTTGCAGTCCCCAGCACAGGTATGGGCACAAGGCAGCTGCCCTGACCCGCCGCGCAGTGGGTGTGAGCCCCAATCTGCCACCCCGCTTTGCTGCCCCACGGCGATGGAGCCTGAGCTGTTACCCATGGGGTGGCCCTGGCCCGTGGGGTACAGGGGCATTTTCATGGGCAGGAGGTTGCTCAGCCCATGCAGGTCCCGTCTGCCCAAGCCGGGCAGGCAGAGCAGGGCAGGATGGTGTCTTGCCAGATCCTGGGTGCGAAGGCTTCAGCGGGGTGCTGAGCACCTTCTACCGTAGTGTCTTCCACAAGCTGATGGAGGCGGATAGGGAACTGGCCGAGCTGCCAAGACAGGGAAGCTGGTCATCTTTGGTGTGCCATGCTGGCCAGCGCTGCCGAACATCTTTGTTAGTGACCTGGGTGACAGGGACAGAGCACCCTCAAGCAAGCTTGTGGATGGTCCTGAGCTAGGAGGAGTGGTCATGCTGCCATCTGGGGAGATCTGGGGCAGGCTGGAGAAACGGGCAGAGGAACTGCGTGGAGTTCAACCAGGGGAATGCTAAGTCCTGCCCTTGGAGAGGAACAACCCCAGGCCCTGGAGAGCAGCTCTGGGGAGAAGGCCCTGGTGGGAAGATCCTGATGGGATGGACCCTGAGCAAGCACCAGGCACGTGCCCTTGTGGCTTGGGGCCACCAGACTCTGGGTTGCACTGGGCAGAGTGCTGAGGGTGGGTCAGGAACTCCTGCCCCTCCACTCAGCCCTGCTGAGACACCTTGGGGTGCTGGGTCTGGTGCTGGGGAATGGGGACAGGCTGGAGTAAGTCCAGTGCAGGGCCATGGTGGTGGTGAAGGGGCTGGAGCATCTCTTGTACAAGGACAGGCTGGGAGAGCTGGGGTTGCTCAGCCTGGAAAGGAGACAGCTCTGGGGGGATCTCATCTATATGTGTAAATCCCTCACGGGGGGAGGAGGGATAAAGAAGGAGGAGCCCTGTACCAGAGGCAGTGGGCACCCTCTTCCCTTGCCCCTTCTGCCTGCCCCCCCGCCCCCCCTTCCCCCCCCGCAGGGTTCAACGTGGAGACAGTGGAGTACAAGAACATTTGTTTCACTGTATGGGATGTGGGTGGCCAAGACAAAATCCGACCCCTCTGGAGGCACTACTTCCAAAACACGCAGGTATGTGGAGCACGGGCCAGGGTGGACATGGGTAGGGCAGGGGTAATTTATTCCCCCTGCAGCGGGGCTGGCCCAGGGTCCCCAGGACTTGTGGCCTGATCCTGCCCAAATGGGGTGTGAGAGTGGCAGCAGGGAATGCATCCCGGTCCCCAGTGCAGTGGCCCTGCTGCGGTGGCACATGGGTGTTTGCCCCATCACCCTGTTGGAGTGGGGCATGGCAAAGGGGTCCGGCAGAGGAGCAGGCAAGGGGGCAGCACTGTCCCTGGGGTGCTCTGGCTCTGCAGGGGGGGTGCATGGGGGGCAGCAGGTGAGCAGCAGGTCCATTCTCCCTCCAGGAGTGCCTGCAGCCTGCTTGGGTTGTCCCCCTCTGTGCAAGCTGCCCACTCCAGCCTGGCTTCTCCCACAGGGTCTCATCTTCGTGGTGGACAGCAATGACCGAGAGCGAGTGCAGGAGTCTGCCGATGAGTTGCAGAAGATGGTGAGTGCTGGCAGGGACTGAGTCTGGCAGGGAGGCGGGCATCCCCCAGCCCTCCCCCACTGACCCAGTTCTGCACCAGCGCCTGGGTAGGTGCAAGATGAGACCTGGCTCTGCTCTGCCTGCGACGCAGAGCTAGGGCCATCTATCCAGAGGTGGGCTTGGGGACTTGACAGTGACTCGTCTGCCAGGCAGAGGCTGGATCTGCAGCAATCAGGAGCAATTGCAAGGGGGGGAAATGGCCAAGAAAACACAGTTCTACATTTTACTTAGTCAGGGCTTTGCTAGCCAAGTGCCCAGGGCACATGGGGAGGGGGGGCAGCATCCAGAAACCATGTCTGAAAGCCAACTTGTGAGGTGGGGGTCATTTACTCATCAGTGCGGCTGCTGGAGGGGGCAGAGCTTCCTTGGGGAGGGAAGTTGGCTCAGAGCGAAGCGTGTCACAGCCTGAGAGCAGGGAAAAGATACAGGCAGATGCCCACTGCCTGCTTGCCATTGTTTGGAGAGCGGTTCCTCTCTCGTTCTGCCCCTCGTCCCCTGCAGCCCCACGCTCCAACATGGGCATCCCCTCTGTGAATGGCATGGGTGCTCCTGAAAGAGCATCCCAGTGCCACTGAGGCCTCCAGACAACGATGCAGGCAGGAGGGTGGCCAAGATACCGGAGGTGAACTGAGGAGCTGGAGAGCCCTCCCAGCTCTTTGGGTCTGTCCAAGCTGGGTCTCACTTGCCGGGGTGCTGGCGCTGCAGAGGCTCACCGAGGGCTCACCGAGGGCTCACCGAGGGCTCACCGAGGGCTCACCGAGCTCAGCCATTCCCGCTCTCTCCGCAGCTGCAGGAGGATGAGCTGCGGGATGCCGTCTTGCTGGTGTTTGCCAACAAGCAGGATATGCCCAACGCCATGGCAGTGAGCGAGCTGACTGACAAGCTGGGGCTGCAGACGCTGCGCAGCAGGACCGTGAGTGGCTGGGATGGCATCCCTGTCCCTGTGGGAGGGACCCCCTGGGCCCACGGGGCTGCTCCCGGGGTGCAGCGGGCTGACAGTTTGCACAGCCCAAAGCCCTTTTCTCTGTTTCCCTCTGTTCTGCAGTGGTATGTGCAGGCAACGTGTGCGACCCAGGGCACGGGGCTCTACGACGGGCTGGACTGGCTATCGCATGAGCTCTCCAAGCGCTAGCTGGGCTGGTGGCACCGGAACCAGATGAGCTGGAGACATCTCTTACAACTGCTGTTTTGTTTGGTTTTCTTTGTTTTATTTGGGGGGGTGGGGAGGGGTGTTTTTCCTTTCTCCCCAGAGTGGCCTCGTCTCTGTGTTTATCTGGTAGGACTTGAATCTCAAGGACTCTTTGGGCAGCTCCACTTTGTGGTGTCCTGCCTTCACGCCAGCAGCACTGCGTGCTGGCTGCCCTCCCCACCTGCATGTGCCATCTGCGAGAGCTTGCCCAGACCTGCTGGGGTGGCATGTCCCCAAGTGTCCCCACTCCTCGCCTGGAGCCAGCAGTGGGGGCTGAGCCTGGGAGGCAGCCCCACTGCTGCAGGACAGGAAGGATTCTCCTTTTTATCCTTCGATAAACTTTATAGTTCTCTTTCTCTCGGGGAGGGGGCATATGGCTGCATAATGTGCTGTTGTATATCAAGTAATTAAACACCACCACTTTGTACCCTGCGCCCGGCACGTTTCTGGCTGGCTCTGGCTGCCACCTGAGAACTCACTCCCCAACATGCATCTTCCAGAAGCACCTCAGGGTGTGGGGAATTGGGCCTTAATAAAACCCTGTGTGCGCTATGTTAGGATGCAGAGGAGGTGGGCAGAGGCTCTGAGATGTGTTTGCAAGCTCATTTCCTTGTCCCCTGGTGACAGGAGGGGATCTGACCTCTTTTATAGCTGTGCTGGTGTGCTCTTGGGGTCAGTGGTGCCTCCACAGGATTCTGTGATGCTGGCTGCCAGCCCCAGGGACTGGGGCCATGCTGGGGGAAAGCCCTGCGGGGTCGGCTCAGGCTGCATGCTGCAGGAGTGCTAATGGGGTTGTAATTAGTGGGACTGGGCAAAGCCAAGCCTTTGGCAGTGCAATGACAGCTGTGATCTGGTAGTGAGGGGCCGAGCTCTGAGCACTGGAAGAAGTGAGAACAGCCTGGTCCTAGGTGCTGCCTCTGGAATGCCCAAGGCTGGCTGGCAGGAGGCAGCCAGCACGGAGCATCCCGTGGGAAATGGCAGCAGCAGTGCCATGTGTGGCTGGGGTAGTGAGAGGATGCATCCCTATAAGGCATGCTGGCAAACTGTGCCCTGCAAAAACACACTCTCTGCACAAAGCTGTGTGCTGGCTGCCCCCCAGGGCTGGCCCTGCAGGGATGCGCTGGCTGCCCACCCCAGGGTGTCCCAGTGGGGATGCCCTGGCTGTCCCATTGTAATGGCTCAGGCAAGTGCTCAGTGCACCAGCACCCATCCTCCTGGGGGGCTTCCACCCAGCCCAGGGGTGCCTGGCCAGGGAGTGAGTGATCAGCAGGAGCTGGGTCAGGAAGACAGGACCCGGGTCCTTTCACAGCCCTGGGAGCTGAGGGAAGCTGAGGTTCTCAGGGCTCGACGCTGCTGCCCCAGAGCCCTGAATGCCACTGGAGCTGCTGCAGGTTGTTGCCTTTGGTAGTGAAAAGTAGGGGGACAGGATGGGATTTGGGGATCTCCTGTGCTTTGGTGCAAGGTTTCCCCGGAGCATGTGGCTCTGGGGTGCAGCACCAACGGTCTGGACTGGTGCTGGCTTGGAGCTGGCATTGCTCATGGTGCAAAGACCCTGAGAGTGGGGCCACAGGCAGAGATGGAGACATCAGGCTGGACAAGCAGTCGAGGCACCTGAGGTGACCCCGTGATGAAAGGGCACCAGGCTTCATTTCCAGCATAGCTAGGGAGCCCTTGGGGACTGAGAAGGGACCAGAAGAAGCCATATCCCAGCCAGTGGTGCATCAGCCACTGGGCTGCTCAGCTGTGAAACAGCCTCCCCAGGATCGCAGCAGCCTTGAGCCTCAAAAGCTGCTTTGTAGCAGAGGACAAGATGATGCCAGTGCCTTGGCTCACTGCCACGATCCTGGAGGATGGTTAATCCCTGCAAGGTGGGTGATGTTGGATGACCTATCCCATATGGTTCCCACCACCAGGCTCCCTCCCCTGGGTCATGCACGGTTGTGCTGGCACTGGAGGTGGCTACGTGTCTCCATCTCCCTGGGGACAGCCTAGAGCAGTAGTCTGGCGGGGACTCAGCTCTATGTCCAACATGCACAACCCCTCTGCACCCAACAGCGTGGTGCACTGCAGGGCTGGAGCCCCACTCACCCTGCTCTCAGAGTGCCAGGGAACAAGAGAACAGCCACACTGCAAATGATTTAATGCTCCATTTAGCACTAGTTCCTCCATCTTGCCCTGGACGTCACCCTCAGGCTGAGACGAAGTGCCCTGGAAATGCCGGCTGTAAGGCTGGGGGATGTCCCTTTGTCACTGACCACTGCCACCTCCAAGCCAGCAGCACAGCAGTGCACGTGCTGCTATGCCCTTTGCAGCTCTGCCAGTTTGCTGCCTACTCTGCGCCTGGCTGCCTCCAGCCCTGCCCGTTCCTCACAGCCCTCGCTGCGGCGAATGCCCGGCTGTGCCCCAGTCCCCTGTCCTCCAGCAGTGTGGCCAGGACATGTCCCCTTGGCCATGCCGAGCTCCCTGGTTTGCTCAACACTGTTGGCAGCTGCAGGAGCCCGGAGGCAGAAGAGCAGGTAGGAGAGCTTGCTGCCTGCTTGCTTCTCCAGGGCTGCAAAACCTGCCTGTGCCCAGGGCATTGCACAGTCACAGCAAAGGGCAGGGGCTGCACCCCAAGCTGGGGAAGGAGCCCCCTACCACGCTGCAGCTGCCAGCAAGGGATCTCTATGGGGTGGCACCTTTGCATGAGATGCCAAAGGGCTGGGGGGGGGGGGGGTCAGCTCTGCATCACCCCACCCCTATGGCCACGCACCCCGAGGGCTGGCTCCCCGCAGGCTCCCAGCACCCTGCAGCATTTCTGGTGCCCCAGGAGGGCACCTGCAGACCCACCTGCCCGCCTGGCCCCTGCAAACAAGGTCCTACACCATGTGAACAGGCACATCAGTGACAGCATCCTGCGCTGGTCTGCCGAGGTCTCTCCTGCTGAGTCCAGCAGCATCGTTTTTAAATATTTTTGAAGGGCTGGGTATGAAATCGTGGCTCCACTGCTAAGCGGTGTTGCAGAGCCGGAGTGCTGGTGCTTGCAGCCGCCAGCCTCCTGCAACCCCTGAAAAAATGCACCCAAACCCAGCCGAGTCGCTCCATGTTTCTGGAAGGAAAGGCTCCTTTGGAGCTGCCACAAGTGCTTGGAGGTCCCAGACTTGAGTGGGTGTTTTGCAGCCTCACGTCACCTGGCCACAGCTTCGGGTATTGCCAGGGCATGGCAGTGCACAGAATTGTACACAGTTCTGGTCTGCTGCCATCATGGCAATGCCACCCATCCTGTCCCCGTCCTTATCCTTGGGACTGGACATGGTTGAAATCCCACTCCCATGGGCTCCGTGTGTGTTGTGGAGCTGCCTGGGGCTGTGCCAGCTGTTTGCAGCCCCAGCTGTGCTGGGTAGCCCACGGCATCGCACAGGCTGCAGTGCATGGGGAGAAGGAGCTGCTGGGCAGAGCTGTGGCCTGAGGGTGCCAGAGGCCCAGGGATGCCCAGGGCATCCTTGCTCACCTCTGTCTTACAAGTCTGCTCAGGTGTTGGAGAAGTGGGAATGGGGACAGTGAGAATTTCTCCGCAAGGTAGCTGGTCAGTAATACTTGCCATGAGTTTGGCAGGTCTCAGCCACCTCTCTGCAGGCAGCAGCGTGCTGACCTGGTGCTGGGATGCTACCACAGCTCAGCTGGGACAGCCAGCCAGCCAAGACTGGGCTCTGGCTGGTGCACCTGGTGTGCCGTTCGTGCAGGCAAGCAAAAGCCTTCACTAGCATCCTCAGGCCTGAGATTTTTGCAAGTCTGAAAGATTCCCATAACATGGCTGTATACTCCTGGGATGGTTTTTCACTTTAGAGAAGTCCATAGAAGATTTTTCTCTTCTAGAAATTATTTTTTCTTGCTTATAGACACAAACTATGCTAGAGCCCAACATTGTCCTGGGGGAGAGAGAGGACCCCTGGGCTGCCCAGCTGGCACACTGCAGCCTGCAGTCAGAGTGGTCTGCTGAGGCTGGGCTCCTAGCCAGGGGCCGTGGGCATGGGGGGACGGCGACAGCCGGGCAGTGTCCCACCGAGGTTGCGAACAGGGAGGACCCTTGCCTCGGGCTCAGCCCCCCAAACTGTTTTCCTTTGGCTGAAGGAAACAACTGTTATCCTTCAAATAAAACCATTTCTTCAGCCTGCAGCCATGTTCCATGCCAGTGATGGATGCCTTTATGCTGGCTGCACCATTAAATTCAACTTCCTAAAAAACAGAAGCCCAAAACTTTATTTAGATCATGGATCTGCCATGCAGCTGGGACCCATCGGCTCTGCAAAGTCTTGAGTCAGGGTGGCAGGCCCAGCATGGGATCTGGGATGGCTGGAGCTGGTCCTGACTGTGCTGGCAGTCCTGCCTGACAACGGCCTGAGACAAGCTCAAGCAATACCGCAGCTCGGGGGCTCGCCAGCCACTATGCCAGGGGGCTCACAACAGCCACAACAAGTTTTTCCCTTCTTGCCTATCCCGCACAGCCCTTTGTTCCCCAGTTCCAGAGACTCCCCAGCATTCTGGCTAGGAGAGCTCTGACCAGGCTAAAGGTTTCTGCAGAAGCACCAGGAAAAGCCCCCGTTGAAGAGCAGGGTGCCCCCCATTTGAATTAATTAATTCTTCTCAGGGTAATTTAATGGTATTGTATATAGGAGGGGGGAAAGCTTGAAATGGGGGGATGCTAACTGGGGGATGCAGTAGCAAAGCAGGGCAGTGACACTGCCCACCTTCTGCAGTGTCCCAGGGGATGACACATCCCTGGGGACAAACACTCCAGCATGTTGAGGGGGCCCCTAAGGCACTTGGCTCCCACTGCCTGACCCCAACCACAGCCACAGGGACGTGGCTGTGCCCACAAGGGTTTGAGCCCTGACAGCTGAGCCTGGGTGGCATGGCAGGATGCATTCCCCTGAGCACCCCCCCTCTGCCACGCTGGACCCAGGAGGCCTCAGCTCACAGGAGGGAGACGGGGAGTCCTGGTTTGGAGGGGGCAGGCAGTGAGCTGATGGTGGCCCGTCTGTCACCGATGCATACCCATGCATGGACATCCTCATCTCACTGCATTGGAGGGTGTCTTGGAGCCCCCCATCTTGCTGGGGACCCTCAGAGCCAGGGGCACCCCAATGCATGGAGGCAGGCGAGGGGCTCCGGTGAGCTGGCGTGGAGAGGCGGCACTGGGGTGCTCAGTGAGACTCCAGGCAGCAGGCTGGCAGTGGGGTGCAGGTGAGCCCTGGGTGGCAACATGGTGAAGGGGGGACCCTCCAGGGGCTGCCAAGGAGCTGGAGGGGGGCTGCCACTGGGAGCCAGGCCTGCGGGATGGAAACAGGGCTCAGGCAGTGCATGGGGCTGGGGAGTGTCACCTTGCCCCCAGCCCTGCTCTGCCATGTGGCAGGGGACACCCACCTCACAGCAGCCACCCCACATCACTGCAGGGCCAGGGCCAGGTGGGGAAGGGGACCAGCTCCCCACACCCCCCAGCATCCCATGGGGTCCTGCACCCTGTTGCTGGCCCCCACCCCTGGCTGTGCTTGGGGGTCCTTAGTCCCACTCCCATCCCTTTTACCGCAGCAAGTGTCGTCCCAGGCACAGGGGCCAGAGGCACAGAGGTGCAGCAGGGCCGAGGGGCCAGGGTAGGCAGTGAGGCCGTGGCTGTGACCATGGCCGTGGCTGTGGCCATGGAGGGGCTGCGGCGAGCCGGCGGGGGTGGCTGGGAGGTGCTGCGTGGGGAGCAGAGAGCAGGATGTCACAGGGCATCCATGGGGATGCTTTGGGACCTGGCCACCCCTGAGGGGACTTGCAAAGTGTCACCCTCTGGGATGGCTCCGGAAATGGCTCCCCAGGGAAGGCAGTGCCTGGAGAGCTCAGAGCAGCTGGGCAATGGGACCGTGGGCTTCAGAGGGTGCCCAGCGCCTGTTGGGGAGCTGGCAAAGCCTCCCCATCACCCCGGCTGGAGGCTGCAGCATGGGAAGGGAGCCCTGGCCTTCTCCTACCTGTGCGGACCCGGTGGCTGTTGTGGAGAGGGGGCAGAAAGCAGCCATGGCTGCCCCATGGGGCAGGATCCAGTTGCACCAGGAGCCTGCTGGGGAGAGGTAGGGAGGGCAGTGTGCTGGCTCAGGGACCGTGTGGGCTCCCGGCCCTGACTTTGGGATAGGGAGGGCTGCCTTTTACCAGTGCAGGCACAGAGAGTGGCTGTATCCTCTCCCCAACTCCCAGCAGGGCTCTGGAGCTGGGAAGCAAACCCAGGTGTCCCGGTGCTCAGCGCCAAATTTCAGCCACGCTCTCTCTCAGAGTGGGCCCTGGATCCCAGCCCTCTCCTCAGGCATCATGTGCCACATCCCATTCCCTTCACCCCTGGACTGTCACCTGCACTGCCAGCCTCCAGCTTCTGCTTGGCCTCCCGTCTCCATTTTGCTCGTCTGTTTGAGAACCAAACCTGGGGAGGAAGGAGGAAGCTGAGGATGCCAGCCCCCACACTGTGGCACCCGCGCCCCAGGCAGCGCTCAGGCTCCTTGGGACAGCTCTTTGCCCTGGGTCATGGCCTCTTCCTGCATCCCTGGCCATGGCATGAGCAGAGGAAGGGGTTTGATCCTGTGTCTTCTGCAACCTGACGGTCTACAAGCATGTGCCAGGCTCTGGGGTGCTTCTCCAGCACAGGGCATGGGAGGCACATGGGTGCATGTGTGTGCACATCGCGTAGCGTGGTGTGACCATGTGGATGGGCAGCGCTGTCTTGGCAGAGTGGGGGGACTCACTGCTGTCGCTGCTCGGGGCACCGAGATGACCAACAATGGTCGGTGACTGGGAGGGGAAGGGGCTGCCATGAACCGGTGAAGGTTCACCAGCAGCACAGGGATGTCTGCCTGGAGCTACAGTGTTCCTGGTATCTGTGTGTGAGGGGTGTGTGCCAGGGAGTGTGCTATGGAGCATGTCACACTGCAGCACTGTGCTCTCCTCCCCTGCCCTATGGCACCATCCTGGGCTCCAGCAGTGTCCCCACAGTGTCCTCTTACCCTGATGGTTGTGTCAGGGAGCTGGGTGGCCACGGCCAGTCTCTCCCGGGTGATGGTGTCTGGGTACTGTCCCCTCTGAAACTCTGCAAGAGGGATTGGGATGCTATCAGCCTGTACGACACAGCCACCCCGCCAATGCCTCGGCAGGCAATGCTGGGATGTGCAGCCACAGCCTGTCCATTGCCGGGCACTGGTGCCTGCAACTCAGAGCTGTTCGGGGCACCACAACCATGGCTGTGCCGTTCAGAGCAGGAGGAGCCCATCCAGAAAGTGGCAATGCCCTCCCTTCGCTGGGAATGGCCCTGCTCCATCCTGGCACTCTGCAGCAGCTCGGGGCGGGCATGCCAAATGCCCCGGCCTCGGCTGGTGTCCACTGAGAGTCGCACCTTTCTCCAGGGTCTCTGACTGCTGGTTGGAGAAGACTGTCCTGTTCCTGTGCTGGGTGCTCGGTGGGAGCCGCTGGCCAGACGCGGAGCCCCGTGGAGGGTGCTGGGTCCCCAGGAAGATGGCAGCACCAGCTTCGGTGGGTGAGTGGCAGCCCAGGGGCTGTGGGGCCGCTGAGGCGGCAAGAGGAGACACTGCAGGGACAGAAAGGCAGAAGGTGGGGGGGACCCCCGGGAGGGGCTGGGAGGGGTCAGGGAGGGATGACAAGTCCCTTTGTTTTGGGGGTACAAGGTCAGTGCAAGACTGCGGGGCAGCCATGTGTGTGCACATGCATGCCTGTGTGTGCATGTTTGTGCGTGCATGCACACGTCCGTGCATGTGCAGCTGGGAGGTGGGTGGTGGCAGGAGCTCTCTGCTTGCTCAGAGCAGGTCTCTCCTGTGGGATGCACCCGGCCCCCAGCCCCTGCTCCCCAGGGCATCACCCCCAGCAAGGCTCACCCTGTGGCGGCGGGTCCCTCACAAAACCCTGCTCAGCTGCCAGCCGCAGGTCACTGGGCAATTTCCTCAGCACCCGGTTGATGGAGGAGACCTGGGCAGGGGGAAATGGGGCTGTGCCACAGGCAGGGGTTTCAGGACCCCCCAGGAGTGGGAGCAAGGTGTGCTGGGCAGCCCTCTGCTCTCTGTGGGAGCTGGAGATGTGTTCAGGCAGCACTGAGGTGGGGAGGAATCAAGGCTGATGCCCCAGAGCTCATCTCCGAGGGACTCTCCTGCAGCCACGCCTGAGCACGTGCCAGGGATTCTCTGCGCTGGGGCCATGCCCATCTGCTCTGCTGTTTGTTGATACCGGCAACCCTTTAATTTCGGTAGTCTAACAATATTTAATGTGAGGCAATCTGCACCTCAGGGCTGATTTATAGGGGTGGGTCTGTCATTAGGAAGTACAGCTCTCCACGCTGAGGCTGCAGATTGCATTTCATTGTCTCTGCTGACCAGTGGCACTTGTAATAACCCCACCACAGCACCCCACTGCCTGAGATGACGGCTGGGCTTGCTGGGGATGGCCGGCGGGGCTCTGCTTTAGCTGGGAGGGTGTGATTTGCCTTCCCCTCCCCATCTGCTTCTTCCTCTGCCTCCTCACCGAGCACCAAGCACTTCCCTGTGCATCCTTCCATTGCCCCCTGCCCACCCCAGTGAGGCACCCCACCCCTCAGCACCCCAGCCATGGGGTCAGACCCACATGCAGTGCCTGGCCCCTGCTCCCCCTGGCAGAGACTCACGCTGGGAGTCCTGTTGCTGGTGCAGATGCCCTCAGCGTGCAGCTGTCGGCGGATCTCCCAGGCAAAGAGGGAGGGCTGCTCCAGCTTCAGCTGGGTGATCCTGGCCACCACCTCAGGTGTGGCCATGCGAGGCTTGCTGCCTCCGATAGCCTTGGGCTCCACGGCCCCCGTCCGGTAGTAGTGGCCCAGGATCTTGCTGACGCAGCCGTTGGACACCTGCAGGCAGGGTGGCTGGGGCAGAGGCTCAGCAGGAAAAGGATTTGGAGGAGAAGGAGACCCCCACACCTCCTGACCCAGGTGTACCTTGAGGCTGCGGGAGATGTCTGAGGTCCGGATGCCGCATGCCGCCAGCTCGATGATCCTCTTCCTCTTGCAGGCAGGGAGGGGGCGGCCATTCATGAAGAGACCCCCCAGCTGGTTCACGCCGCTGGGCCCTGGGGAGAGGCCAGGCAGCTGGTGATGGGAGACAGGGTGAGGAGGGATGCTGCCTGCTCTTCTCTCCCCGGCTCCACACGAGAGCATCAGGGCCCGAGGCTTTACAGGATGAAGGACCAGTGGCCTCAGGGACCCTTGTGCATTGAGTGGGGACTTGGAGGGTGCTGGGCAGGAGGGCTTGGAGCTTGGAGCAACACGGGGCTTGTTTGCTGGGATGTGGACGCAGGCAGCATGTGGCAGGAGCAGACAGGGAACGGGGAGACTGGCCCAGGTGATGCTGGCAGAGAAAATACCCAGTGGAGCAGCATGGTTCCTGCAGGCTGAGGCAGCAGGGGAAGGTGGTGGCTTCAAGGTAGGATGGCAGGCTTAGGTGGGCAGGGAAGAACTGGACATCATGGGAGGTCTGGGACTCTGTGGAGCCCCAGGAGTATCAGCTACCAGCACCCAATGCAGGCTTTGTCAGGAAAAGTAGTCTCATTTGTGACAGAGCAGGGGCTGACATGGCACCTCCTTGATTCCCCCAGGACCATGGATGCTGCAGCCGTGCTCCCTGAGCTGCCCCGTCACAGCGACATCACGCACCTTGGTGTGGCATCGTGGTGAGGCTTTTCAGGGCTTTTGGTGCCTGGGAATTGCCAAGAGGAGACGGTTGTGGTCCGGAGGCTGGATAAATCAGTGATGGTGTCCAGGGCTCAGCCACGTCCGCTGCCCACCCTCCTGGAAGAAGAGGGAGCAAGGGCAGAAATACTGAGCAGAGGATGGAAACATTCCAGGGCATCTGACTGCTTGGGAAATCATTGCATTCCAGGCACAGTGGATCAAAGGGACCCAGGCTTTAAAGTGCTCGCATGGCTGCAAGAGGCACTCAGGCTCTGAAAAGGCTGGGGAGATGCTGGGAATGCTGCATGTGCTGCCTGCACCCAGCAGCCACCAGCATGCAACGGAGCTGGCTTGGCTGGGCTGTGTCCCAGCACTTGCCCGCATTCCCCTGGACAAGCCATGGGGGATGGAGGGTTTCCCCAAGCCCACCCTGCCACGGCTGAGTGCTGGGGTCCTGCACCTTGTTGGGATGATGGGGGGTAGGGGGTGGCAGGAGCAGAGATGATGATGGGATCAGGAGCTCTGGGTTCGGTGTTGGTTCATGGGCCATTTATTACCCACTTTAACCCTTCCCTGCTCTCTTGCCAGTGGCTTCAGGCACAAGTGCCTGCACATGGGATCGTGTCCTCACTGGCAGCATTGCTGTCTTTTGGTGTATTTATTTATTTCAGAAGGAGGGTCTGGCCCCATGCTCCCATTGCCCTGCTATAAATCCAGGGCAGCTCAGCTGCAGCCGATGGTGTGGGGCTGGGTTTGTGGCGCTGAGGACCTAACCCAACCAAGGAGAGATTGGCAGGTGATAACCAGGTTAACCAGAGTCACCCCTCCTTTGGCTGGAGACATTCTACTGCTCTGCCACCTCCTCTGCCAGATCAGATCAAGGCTGAGTTTCCCCACATGCATGCACACACCCTCCCACAGCTTTTCCCCAGGCCCAGCAGTTCTGTCTGACCCCACACAACTTGCCTTGCTCCAAATCCTGACCAAAGGCAGCCCCACGGATTTAGGCACAGATTCCTCAGCTGTGAACTACCACCACCACTGCACTCAACACCCTTGTGCTGCCCCACATTCTTGCAGCTGTGCCCACCATGCCCATCCTGCCTTACAGGTCTCCCTCTGCTCCCCCCAGTCTTCCCACCTCCTTCTACTCTGGGGACTTCCTGGCAGGAACACAACAGCAGCAGGTCCTGCAGGACACCTCCCCAGAGGAACTTAGCAAGGTGTCTCTGAGACCACTGAGGACCACGACAAAGTGAGAGCAGCCATTCCTCCTGGAGGAGATAGCCCTGGTGGGAGCCAGGGCAGGAGGGGACCATCACCACTGCCTCATCCCTGGTGTCATCAGGGACATGGGAGGGGTCAGCCCCATGGAAATGGGAGGAAAGGCAGCACAGCTCTGAGCGCCAGGCACCGGCAAGGGGTGCTGTGGGGTCTGGGACATCACCCTGCCCCGTGAAATAGGGTAGAAGAGACGCTCTCACAAGGATGCTGGTGCCAGCCCTTCTCCCAAGGAAAGCCCTGATCCCTTTGCTGTCTACTCAGGCAGAAACTCTCGTGGTAACTAATGAGCAGCACACTGAGCCACAGAGATGCCACACAGACTGACGGCTGCTGCTGCTACCGCTGCCTTGCCAAAGCCTGAGCAGCCTGTCTGGCACCCCTGGTTAGCCTGGGATTTCACCTGAAACACCCTGAAAAATCCTGGACACCCCCAGCGTGGGTCTTTCCCTGCAACGGTCCCCAAATCCCACTGCAGCCTTGGCACTGCTTCCCTGCACAGCCTGAGAATGCTGTTTGAAGACACTGACCGTGATCATGAAAATCAAGAAAAGCAAAATAAATCAAACAACAGGGACAACAGCAGATTTCCCGCAGGTGAAAAGAAAATGTGCAGTGCACCCAGTCTCCCTCTCGTTAGGAAAGAGACGGACTGCCCTGGAGCAAAGCTGCACTGGGAAGGAGGGAACAAGCAGTACCAGCAGGACGCGTGTCCCCTCGGGTGCCAGCACAGCCCCTACCAGCATTCCCTGGCTTTGTCCCAGCCAAGGGCTTGGCTGTGCTGGGCCAGGAGGTGACATGAGGATTTTCTTCCCCCTGGAGAAACGGGTACGCTGGGAAAGCTGCACCAGTTGTGAGCCCACAACTGGTGTCCTGGTCCTGGGTCCCGCTGAGGAATCTCGGAGGGGTAGTGAGCTTGGTCTTTGTGCAGCACGCAGAGGCAAGGAGAGGAGTAAATGAGATGGGGCTTGACTAGGCTAGACCAGAGCAGATCATTCCTGGAGGAAGTCTCAAGCCTTCTCCATGTTAAGCCACCTTCACTGCCCAATTCCTACTGGGAATTGCTTCCTGTGCCTGCACAGGACAAGAAGTCACAACCCCCCCTGCCCCAGAGCAGCCCTCCCCACACCTGAGCGTGCCCCGTGCTACACCTGTGCATGCAAGTGTGAGTGTCTGTGCACGCACATCCATGCATACATGCACACTCATGCTCTTAAGCACGTACATGCTCCTGTCTCTGTGTGCCCAGCTGTGCACACGTGTGTGCGTGCTTTTGCATGCACCCACGCTGCCATGTGCACACGTATGTGCATGTATTTGTGCACACGTGTGTATATGCATCTGGCTGAGAGCAGGGGTGCCCGGAGGGGCGCACAGAGGTACCTGCGGAGCCTCGAAGGAGCTGGACCAACTGTCCTCGGAGCCAAGGGTGCTGCCGTGCTGGTGTGATGCGGGTCGGCTGATGAGGGAGCAGGGCCGTGATGTCACGGGGCAGGAGGAAGAGGAGGATGGGGAGGAAGGGGCGGCCCGACGGTGACCGAGCGGCCGCGCCCAGCACACGCCCGTCCCGGGGCGGGGGGGCGAGCCCCGACGGAGCCCCCCGGGGCCTGGCAGTGGGTCGGTACCGGCGCTGGCGCCGGTGTTTCAGCACCAGCTCCGGCGGACAGCGCTGGCTCCGCCGCGTCCCGCGTCCCCGGGCATCCCCGGTCACCCCCGACGGGGCAGCCCCGGGGGGCTTCGCTCCCGCGCCTCCCGCAGAGCAAACAGGGGCAGACACAGCTGCCATATGGTAAAGCGCTTGGGATTAAATCATAAATCCAGATTCGGTTTTATTACATTTATTATTTTTTTTTTCTGGTGTTGAGCAAATAGAAGGCGGCCCGGGGTGGATGGGCACCGCGGAGACTGCGCCGGTGTGCAACCCGAGGGCCCGGCACAGATGGCCCCCTTCTTGGGAGATAAAAAAAAAAACCCACACACACACAAAAAAACAAACCACGTTGTAAACCTTTCAAGTAAAATATTTGAAGAGCAAATATTAGCCAGCGAGGAGCCCTGCACCGCGGCCCTCCGCGCCCGGCCCCGCGAGTAATTGAGCGTTATTAGCACCCCGCTCCCGGCCCCCGCGCTCCGCGCACAACTGCCCGCCTTTGGAAAATGCCATATGCTCCGAATTACACATTAACCACAGCCCCGCGGGGCCCGGGCCGGCCCCGGCCCCTGGGGAGCCGCCGAGCCGCCCCTCCGCCCCCGCCGGCGCCCCAGCCGTGTCCACCCCACCCCACCCCGGGAACCGGGGTCGAGCTCCCGCGGGGAGCGCTGGCAGCCGCGGCCGGCCCGCCCCCAGCTCTGCCCCGGCCGCCGGGGAGCCTCGACGGAGTCCCCCGGCACGGGAGAGCCCCGTGCGTAACGCGGCACAGGGGAGCGGGGCGCGGGGCTGAGCCTCGGTGCAGGCGGGAGCCGGCGGCGGGACGGCCCCGCCGTTGCCCCCCGCCTCCCCTTGCCGGGCCGTGCGGGGCGGCGGGGGCCGTGCGGGCCCGGAAACGGCGAGCGCGGCCCGCCGGGGCTGTGCGCACCGGGGCCGAGCGCGCCGGTGGCGGGAGCGGCGCGGCGCACGGGCCGGCGCGGCGGGGCAGAGTGGTGCCCGCCGCTGCCCCGGCGGCGGATCGGGTCCGCGGAGCCGCCCGGAGCCCCCGGGGCGGCCGCGGAGCCCTGCGGGTCCGGGGCAAGCGGGAGCGGCGGGCACCGGGCCGTGCGTCCTCGGCACGGCTCGGGCGCGGCGGCCGTAGCGGCAAGGGGCGGCGAGGAACGGGCAGGGAGGGCACGGCGCGGGGGAGTTGAGGGAGGAGAGGTGGAAAGGTGGATACATGGAGAGGTGAAGAGGTGGAGTGATGGAGAGGGAGAGAAATGGAGACATAGATGGAGAGGCAGAGAGATGGAGACATGAAGAGGTGGATAGGTGGAGAGGCAGGGAAGTGGAGACTTGGAAAGATGGATGATGCATGGAGATGTGGAGAGATGGAGAAGTGGGGAATGGCAGACATGGAGATGTGGATAGTCATGCAGAAGTGGAGTGATGAAGAGGTGGAATGATGGAGAAGTGGAGACATGGAGAAGTGGAGTGGCAGAAAGGGGGAGAAATGGATACATAGATGGAGAGATGGAGACATGGAGAAGTGGAGAGGTGGAGAGATGGAGATGTGGACAGGTGGAATGATGGAGAGGTGCAGAGATGGAAAGAGAGACATGGTGAAATGGAGGCACAGAGGGATGGAGAGGTGGAGACATTGAGACATGGAGATGTGGGGAAATGGAATGAAGGAGAGCAGGAATAATGGAGACACGGAGAGGTAGAGAAATGGAGACATGGAGAAGTGGAGTGGCAGAAAGGGGGAGAAATGGATACATAGATGGAGAGATGGAGACATGGAGAAGTGGAGAGGTGGAGAGATGGAGATGTGGACAGGTGGAATGATGGAGAGGTGCAGAGATGGAAAGAGAGACATGGTGAAATGGAGGCACAGAGGGATGGAGAGGTGGAGACATTGAGACATGGAGATGTGGGGAAATGGAATGAAGGAGAGCAGGAATAATGGAGACACGGAGAGGTAGAGAAATGGAGACATGGAGAAATGGAGAGATGGAGAGGTGGAAAGGCAGAGAGATGGCAAGATGGTGAAATGGAGAGGAAAAGATGGAGACATGGAGATGTGGAGAGGTGGAGTGATGGAGAGGTAGAGAGATGGAAAGAGACAGATGGTAAAATGGAGAGGCAGAGAGGTGGAGAAGTGGAGAGGTGGAGAGGTGGAGACAGAGATATGCAGACGTGGCATGGAGACATGGAGCCATGGAGAGGTGGAGAGGTGTTCCAGGTCTTACCATGCTGTCTGCATTTCATGCTCCCTTGCACATCTCCTTCCATCCACCTTCCTCCACACCTCAAGTAAGAGACATCTTACTTTGCAGACATCTATTTTGTGGTGGAAGTGTAGCCAGCACTGGTGTGCAGCACAGCGGGGTGGTCTGGGGACAGGGGTGGGCACGGCAGGATAGGGTTGAGCAGCAACTGGCGGGGGGATGCCAGTCCCTCCTCTCCAGCCTTCCCCATGGCCTGAGCAGGCACCTCCTGTGCCAGCACCTGATGGTGCACGGGGACCCTTGGTCAGGCTCTTCTCACACCCTGTTCCACAACCCCCATGCTGATCCCAGGACCTTGGCTTTGGTTTAGATCTTCCTTCATGGATTTTCCCCTTTGCAGCAGGAAGTGAGCGCCCAGGGTGGGAGAGGGTTTAAGGGTGCTGCCTTGAGTGCTCAGTGGATGCATCTCTGCCGGCGTGGGGGAGGGAGGTACAGCAGCACAGACCTTACCTGCCCAAAGGACCAGGCGGTGCCTCCCTGATGAAGAGCAAGTGGAAGATGCCCTGGTACCCCACCTGTGGCAGGTGCCACGGGCTGCCAAGCTCTGCTTCTGCTTGCCCAGATGTGAGCTTCTGTGACTGTGCCCCCAGCTGAGGCTCTGCTGTGGGCAGCCAGGCCTTGGGCAGTGCCCTCGCCACAGCCAGCATCATCAGCCTTCGGGCAGCACCTTTGCAACACAGGGAGCTGGAGGAGGGATGGCTGCCTGGGGAAAAGGACGGGATGCTGGGGTGTGTGGGGGTGTGTGTGGGAAGGGTGGGAATGCCATGCTGCCCTCAGGCAGGCGAGGGATAGAGGACAGAGAGGACAGGACAGGGATGCTGAACACCCCAGGGGCAGGATGGGGACGCTGTTCTTCCCAGGGGAAGAACAAGGATGTTAGGATGCCTGGCTTTTCAGCACCTGGCACATGGTGGTACTGGCCCAGTGGCCTTGGGACCCTGCTGGCTGATCACCTCCTGACCATATGTGCCATCATATACCATGGTGGCTGGTGGGCACCGGAGTGTCCCCTGTCATCAGCTTCTGGTCATTCCAGCTGCCAGGAGAGCTCTCCCCTGGGACCCAGGAGTCCCAAGACAGAGCTGCAGCAGCCAGGCCAGCACAGCCAGGAGCACAGCACCCTCTTCCCTGCCTTGGCTTTGGGCCCCGCTGCAGGGAGGAGGGATGTAGGACAGCTGCAGGGTGGGACTGAGTGCAGCAGCGAGTGTGCAGGGCTGGGCAGCCATCGACAGGCAGGGCTGAGAGGTGGGGAGAGGGGGGAATGGGAGGGATTGATTCACTATTGCTTCTGACCGTGTGGAAGCTTGGCATGAGCATGGCACGAGCACAGAGATGTGGACAGGTGGAATGATGGAGAGGTGCAGAGATGGAAAGGGAGACAGATGGTGAAATGGAGGCACAGAGGGATGGAGAAGTGGAGACATTGAGACATGGAGATGTGGGGAAATGGAATGAAGGAGAGCAGGAATAATGGAGACACGGAGAGGTAGAGAAATGGAGACATGGAGAAATGGAGAGATGGAGAGGTGGAAAGGCAGAGAGATGGCAAGATGGTGAAATGGAGAGGAAAAGATGGAGACATGGAGACGTGGAGATGTGGATGGAGACATGGAGACATGGAGATGTGGAGAGGTGGAGTGATGGAGAGGTAGAGAGGTGGAAAGAGACAGATGGTAAAATGGAGAGGCAGAGAGGTGGAGAAGTGGAGAGATGGAGAACCCTCTGTCCCTTGCAGGCAAATACTGCAGGTATTTAGGGTGTGCTGTGCCCAAGGTGCTGCTTAGTGCCAAGGGAGAGGAAGGACGAGGAAAGGGACAGCAAGGCAAGGTAAAAAGTGAGAAGGCAGGCAGGCAGATACAGGAACCCCTGGAGAGAGGGTATTTTGGGGTATTTTCACACTGTATAAGCAGTGGCAGCACAATGTTCCTCTGGACTGTCCTCTGCTGCAGGCTCCATCCCAGACTGCTCAGACACCCAGGCAAGGGCATGTGGAAGAGCAGCATCCACTCAAGCCTTAAAAATCCCCCCTGGAACCATGGACCGCCCCTTCAGCCAGCCCCAGGGATGCCCTCCCCAGCCTCCCGCTGCATGGCTGGGCAGCAGGGGCATGGCAGTGCTGAGGGTGGTCCCTGCTCTCCAACAAACAAGTACATTTAAACACATTAAAAATTAGAAGATTAAGTACCTGGCCCTAGGAAAAGCATTCCCCTGCCAGAAATGGATTTTTCCCCACTTCCCTGATAATGGGCAATTTTCTACCTGTAGCATTTGCCTGGAGCAGAGGTTCTGGCATGGGAGGCTCCCAGTATGGTTTCTGAAGGTGCCCGGAGTTGGCTGGCAAGGCCACCAGTGAGGTGGGCAGTCTGGGGCAGAGAAGAGGTAATTTCTGCTTTCTCATGCCCCATCCCTGCAAGTGGCTGAGCCCCAAATCTCCCTGCTTCTCCCCAGGGTCCTCAGGTGGAAGAGCAGCTCTGGGTCTGTGCTGGAATGCTGCCAGACACTGGACAATGCTGAGAGGCTTTGGAGGCAGGAGACGTGCCCAGGCTGTGGGGGAGCCTCTGGGGAGCTCTCAGCTGTCCATGGCCCTGCTGGAAACCCTGGGATCTTGCAGTGCTGTGGGTCTCTCCCCAAAGCCGCCATCTCTTCAGCAGCCCCCTGCACCATCACAGGGCTGCCATGTCCCATGGGATCCCCTCTCAGAGGTGGCACCAGGCAGAGTGTGGCTCGCTGACACGTAGGACGGCTATGCTGCCTGCAGCAAGCCGGTGCCTGGCTCTCCTGCCCTGGGGAGCACCCACCAGCACCCAGGTCCCTGCTGCCACGGCCAGCAGGAGCAGGTGCATGTTGGGGGAACAGGGGGCTGCAGAGGTGAGTGCAATCCTTTGGATGTCCCAAGGGGAGGGCATATCCCAGGCAAGGTGCTGAGGTGCCAGTTTGGCACCAGCTCAGTAGTGAGGTGGTGTGTGCCACAGCTGCTGGTATGGCCAGGTGTTTGCATGGGACAAGGGTCCAGCCAAGCAGATCCATCATCTTCATCTCCATCTTTGTCTCCATCTCCTTTTTAAGGTAGATTTCAGGTCTGGCTGATAAAAACACCTGTGATGATACAGGGCAATTGGATTTCTGCAAGACATTTGACTTAGTATGGCATGATGGTTTGATTAAAACCTCTCATTATGTGAAATTAAGCAAGCTCACGTCAGGCAGGTGAGGAGCTGGCTCCCAGCTAACAGAAAACGCTGCTTGTGGGGAGCCAGCTCACAGCGGAGCAGCACAGCAGGACTGGGGGACTGGCTACAGCCACTGGCATCGTATTTTCTGAGTGGTGGCATTTCCATGTGACACTGGTGGCCTGTGCAGCAAAGGGGCAGGACAGGTGAGTACACCCAGGACCAGGGCTACTGGTGAATCCTACAGGCCAGGGGATGGCCAGGAAAGCAGACCCCAAGGGTCACCTCAAACCCCAAGCTCCCTGGGCAGACGTGAGCTCTGACAAGCCTTCATTAACCTGTAATTGCAATCAAACATAACTGCAGGTGGCTGGGGATTTCTGAGTTATCCCTACTCAGGAAAAAGGTTCCTCTGTGCTCCTGCCAACCAAATTTGGGGATTTTAACTGGAGGATGCTCGGCAGCTGGAGCACGGGGCTGGGTCCAGGGTCCTGGTCTGTCCTGGGACCTGCCTGAGGCTTAGTGAGCTCCCCAGGGAGATGCAGCCTGAGAGCAAAGTGGGTGACAGTGGGGCCTTGAGGACATGCTTTTGGAGTCCTCTCCCCATGTCTCCCATGCCATACTGGCAGGAGGAACAGGGGCATGCAACCCTGCCCAGCACAGCTGTGACTTGGGGCAGAGCAGCTCTGCATGGTGGGTCCGAGCTGCTGTCAGCAGGTCTGAGGCTGAGCAGAGGCTTAGGAACCAGTTCCCCTCCCGAAGTCCCATCCCTGAACCCACCGGAGATGTCCAGAAGGTTTTTCCTCCTTTGGGAGCTGGCAGTGATCTGGAGACAGCCTCGGTCCAGGGAGGGGGTGATGCGCAGCTTCCCTTCCTGGGAGCATGGGGGATGCTCGTCAGTGCTAACGAGCCAGAGCAGGGAGCAATGGCCCCTTGGTCCCTGCACCAGGAGGTCTGTGCTGGCATCAGGTACCTGGGCTCACAGTGAGGAAACGGAGATGTGCTGGCGTTTGGGGGCTCAGAGCGTGTGGCTGGGAAGGGACAAGGGATAGTAAAAGGGACCCCACAGGAACAAGGGACGAGTTGCTGGGAGGACACAGGGGACAAGCTCTCTGCAAGCAGAGCTCACAGTCATTAACAGTACCATCAGCACTGCACAGGAGCAGGGACACAGAGGGAGCAGAACAGGGAATCCAATGATTACGAGATTTTTAACAGCAAGATGTTCACTCACTAGTGAATGGCTGTTGCTCGTGCCTGGGATTTTATCCAGCATTCAGCAAGCAGCTTCGCTCCTGGGCTATCACTGGTGGGAGAGGGAGGTGGAGCGGCAGAGCCCTCGTCCCATGCAGACTGCCTGCTGCCTGTTCAAGCAAGCAAAGCAGCAGGACATCATTACTGCTGTCGTGAGCCTGTGCTGGGCATATTAATGCTTGAGATAACAGGCTTCGGAGTGTACTTGAGAATTACCATCCCTGTCAAGAGGAGACCATGTCATTAAGGCGCTCCGACACCCAGTTACTGGTTTTGTCCCTCCTCACCCCAGATGAGAGTCACTTCCATGGCTGGGGCAGAGGGAGACCCCATTTAACAAGCAGCAGAGCAGCCTTTGCCTGGAAGTGTTTAAAAAAATGCATAGATGTGGTTCTTAGGGATGTGGTTTAGTGGTGGGCTTGGCAGTGGTGTGTTAACAGCTGAACATGGTGATCTTAAAGGTCTTTTCCAACCTAAATGATTCTATACTAGAGCCAGGGATGTGCCTGCAAGCCTCATCCTGCATCGCAGGGATGCATTTCAGACCACCATTGTTGCCTAGGAGGCTGGAAAACCCTGGGGCTCCTCAGGGACCTCACACCTCATGCCCACCTGTGCGTGGCCACACAGCCCCCAGCCATGCCCCTACCCCTGCGTGGCTGCACAGTCCCCAGCCAGGTCCCTTCTGGCACCTGGTGTCACAGTGATGCACCCAGCCTGTGCGCTGCTGGGGCTCCCTGGAGGGGCTCAGCTGGGGTTTCCTTGTGGGAGCCTGGGGACAACGAGCAGCCCCTTCCCGCAGTCTTGTGCCCCTGCACACCGGCCAACCCTGCTCTGGCACCTGTGGTGCAGAACTGCTGTGCTGGCACCCAGCTGGCACTGCCACCATGGGGCTCGGACACCCCTCAGCCACGCTGCCTCCACCCCAATTACTTGCAAAATGCATCACTCCATGTTGTATAGAAATGTCAGAGCCTGACACAAAATATTTATGGGCCATGTATTGAAATAAAGCCCAGGTGCTTCTCTGGCACCTGGAGGACATGGTGACAGCGCTGTGGCCAGGGCATTGGTGCGGTGCAGGGGTCTCACACAGCTGCAGCAGTTGGTGGGGTGGCTGGGCAGGAGTGATGAAGGCAGGTCCCTCCCTGAAGACCCCAGTTTCCACCCAGGCTGAGTGCTGGTGATGGTGGGAGACCCTGCAGCGGCAATGGACCAGTCCTCAAATCCCACCACGGTACCAAAGCTGGGTGCTGTGGCAGAGTGGGATCAATTTGGTTACCCCAGAGTGATCCCCCCAGCATGGAGAGGAGCTTTTCTCTCCTCTTCGTAGCTCCTTTCTACATGTCCAATGCTGTTATGTATCTTTCTGGGCTTTGTCTCTGTAGCAGGTGACTCTTCCTCTGGAAAAAATCCTTTCTTTTCTCCTCCAGAAAGCACACGTGAAAGCTAAAAGCCCAGATGAGTCAGCCAACCAAGAAAACCTACTTTATCTATGCGTTTCCACCTACATTTTAACTTTCTTTTTGATCAAAAAAATGATTATTAAAATATTCTGTCTAAAAAAGGCAATCCTGGGGCTTGAAGATGCCCCCTCCAGAGCAGGAGCTGGTGCCCCTTTGTCTAGCCCGGCGGGATGCATCTGCAAGCTGGGACAGCAGCAGGGTGAGTGAGGAGTGGCCCCAGAAATGCTGTAAATCAGGGTAACGGAGCAGTTTTCCCAGGATTTTGGGCAGAGGACACGATTTTCTGCCTTTTGCGCACAAGCTCTCACCCTGGCGCTCAGGGATTCATCAGTGCAAAGTACTGAAAAGGAAAAGTGGTGAAAAAAAATTATCATAATACAAGCTGAAGCAAGAAAATGAAAAGTGGCGGAGGGCTGCAGCAGGTGGGGAGCGAGACGGGAGGAGGATCCCTCCCAGACTGGCCTGATCCAGGGTGGGAAACTTCAGCAAGGGCAGCGTGGTGTCAGGACGAGACCCTGGGAGCGGGACCCCAGGGACACCCCAGCAGAGGGGCTGAAGGCTGTGCTGCTGCCAGGCTTCACGCGCAGGAAACAAACCCTGCATGGAAAGAATATTATTAACATTAAGGTTGTGACATATGGCCTGAAGAGGTAGAAGATACCAGCGGGGTGGCACAGCCCTGACCCCTGCCAGCCCCCCCTGCAGAGCCCCGAAGCATTTGGTGTGCCCGCTTCCCCTGGGGGGTGTTGGGCTGTTGCGGGGTATACCAGGACCGGCAGACCCTGCTGCCCTCCCCCCCACTGTGGCAGCCGTGCCACCCTGGCAGCGGTCTCTGTGCCATATGGGACCACGTGCCCGGGCACCCCTGGTCCCAAGGCAGGAGCGGGCTGGGAGCATGGGCTCAGGGGACTTCGGTGCCCAGTGCCACAGGGTTCAGCTGCCCCGTGGGACAGGGGACCATGGTCACAGTGGCAGCAATGGCTGCAGCTGCTCCCAGCAGCCCGATGAGAGGAGCCAGTGCTGCTCCGTTCCTGTTCCCAGGAGCAGGGATTGCAGAGAGATGCAATTGTCAGGATTACCTACGTGACCACTCAAAAAGAGGATAATAATTTTCCACCACCCACAAATGACACGACTCATTACCGGGCTGGCAATTCCCGAACTGGCAGAGGCGAGCGCCGAGCTGAGCGGCGGCTGCAGCAGGGTGCGATAAGCCAGCGCTGCCCTGCACCGTGCCCTGGCACCACGGTGAGGGGCATGTCATGGGGCAGTCACCGAACCCTGCGACTGGCACGCCGGGGGCAGAGCTGCCACTGGGGGATGGCATGGCCACGGATGGTGTCTCCAGCCAGGTAAGCACCAGGCGCATCTCCACATGGCTCCTCCAGGCGGGGCAGAGTGCTGGTCCCTGCGCTAACCACCAGGATGGTCACTTGCTAAGGCTGCAGGCAACTCCCTGGGACCCTCTGCTCTGGATGAGGGGTTTTGGGGTCACCCAGAGATGTGAGGTCTGTACCGAAAGCCCCACCTGCAAGAAGGGTGGCCACACCACGCCAGCGTCCCCAGCGGGAGGGCATCCCAGAGCCACATCTGGACTGCAAGTCCCCGCTGCCAGGACACGATGGCGATGGGTGACCTCGGGTGGTTGAGGCCATGGGGCAGATGGCCCTCGCCGTGCAGTGGCGCTGCCCCAGGCCACCTCGTGGGACAGGGTGCCACTGGCCACGATGCTGCTGCCTCCTGGCAGGGTCTGGGCGCCTGCTGGGTGCGGGGGTGGCTTTGGGGAGGGGGTGCAGGGTGGGTGCAAGCCACCATGCTCCCGGGCAGCTCACCCTGAAAGTGGCCCGGGGGGTGTATCCCTGTTCTCCACGTTTTCGCCAAAACTGCTCGTCGGAGGTGGCAGGAGCTGCCGGCCCCAGTGCCGTGATCCTGCCCGGGCACAGGGCGGAGGCACCAGGGGGCTCTGTGGCTCTGCACCCTCCCCGAGCGTGGCCGCTGGTGCTGGGGGAGCCGGTGGGGACACCGGGGGAGATGGAGCTGCTGATGGGGAAGGTGAGGGGAAGCCAGCACGGGGACCCCACTCCCCTGACCCCCACCCCCCGGGGCGGTGCTGGGGAACTCCTTCCATGACCCCCCCTCCCCCGTGGGGCTGTGCTGGGGTACCCCCCCTTTCCCGACACCCCCCCCCGCCCCGTGGGCCTGTGCTGGGCAACCCCCAGCCCCCGCGGGGCTGCGCCGGGTGACCCGCGTTCCCTGCGCCCCCCGCGGGGCCGTACTGGGGGACCCCATCGACGAACATCTCCCCCGCCTTGCCGCGGGGCCGCCCCCCGAGCCCCTCCCCAACCTCCCGGCCGGTGCCGCCGGCGGGCAGGCAGTGACGCGAGGGGGAGGGGTGGTGCCTTGGCCCAGCCCGGCCCCCGGCGCGGCGGGAGGCCACGTGGGAGCCCGGGCAGCCCTTTGCCGACGTGTCCCTGGCGCCGCGTGCCCCGGAAGTCCCGCCCCCCTCGGCGGGGCGGGGGAGGTCCGAGGGGCGGTGCCTCCCGTGACGTCACCCCCGCGGCGGCCTCTCGGGCCGGTGCTGCGGAGCCGCGCGTCTCCATTGGCCGAGCGGCGGCGGGGTGGGGCGGAGCGAGCGGCGGGGTCAGCCTCCCGTTGGCCGTCGGCCGGGAGGTGGGCGTGGTCGAACGGAGGCCCCGCCCCCCAGGCCCCGCCCCCCTCCGTCCCGCCCCGAGAATCCCTTCCGCGCTCGCCCCGGGCCCCGGCCGCTCCGTCCGCGCTCGCCCCGGCTGCCGCCCCCGCCCCGCTATGGCCTCCGCGGCCGCCCCCGGGCAGGGCGGCTCCGCGCCGCCCCTCACCGTCCAGCGCGGCATCGTCAAGATGGTAAGGGCTGTCTGCCCGCCCGCCGCCCTCCGCGGGCCTCCCGGGGCTCCGCGCCGCTCCGCCCGCCGCCTCGTACGCCCGCCGGCCCGGCCCGGGGTTGCAGCCCTCTCCGGTGCCCGGGGCCCCCGCGCCTCCCGCAGCCCTCTCCGGTGCCCGGGGCCCCCGCGCCTCCCGCAGCCCTCTCCGGGCCCCCCTCCGCTCCCCGCCTCCCTTCCCAGGGACCAGGACATCCCCATGCAGCCCCCTCTGGTGCCCGCCCGCCCACCCCCCCTCCGCCTCACGCTTCCCCTCCCCAAACCTCGTGCTCTGCCCCGGGCCGCGGCGCCCCGCGCCTTCCGGTGCTGCCGGGCCCTGCTCCGCGCTGCCGCGGCTCCCGGCCCTGCGCCCCCAGACTCGTGGTGCTGACGGGGGTGCGCCTGGGGCCCCCAGCCTGTGCCGGGCCCGGGGGTGGCCGTGGCCGCGGAAAGGGCTTTCGGGTCTCCCCGCCCGTTCCCCGGGGGGGCTGGTGGTCCTGCTCTGCTGTCAGCCCTGAAAGCCCTGCAGCCCCGAGGAAATTCGGGGTTCCTCGGTTCGGGCGGTGGCCCCGTGACACCCCGCCTCGGGGACGCCCCTCGGGGGGCTCCACGTGCCGCCCCCCCTCCCTTGCCGGCTGTGTCCCCGCGGGGGTTGGGGTCCTCTAGCCCCTCCGCGCTGGGTCCCCGCATGTGCCGACAGCCGGGACCTGCAGAGCAAAGGTCGGGGCTCCGGCAGCTGCCGCTGGGATCGGGCCCTGGCACCGCATCCTGGTCCCTGCCTCCCTTCCCGGTGCCCTCTCCGCTCCGTTACCTCCCGCGTCCCCAACCCCCCAAGTCCTTGTGCCCGGACACCGACTGGTCGGGAGGTGGCCGATGGTGCTGGCAGTGCATCTGGAGCAGACCTTGCTGGGGGTGTCACGTCCCCCCGGGGCTCGCTGCACAGCGGGGGCAGCTTTGGGGACGCTGCTTTCCCTGTGCTTTAGCTCACCGATGGCATGGGGTAGACATTCCCGCTGCCTTGTGCCACCTCGTGCCCGAAAGGCAAGTTTTTGGGATGCTCAGGAAAAACTTCACCTGGCTGCTCGTCCTGGCCTGGCTCCCTCCAAGGGGATGTGGATGTGCCCGTGGTTTTTGGGCAGGATGGCTGTGGGGGCTGGCTGAGAGGCAGCCGTGTGTGGTGGGCACGGGCTCCCCGAGGGGGCCACACGCTGCCCTGGTGCCCTGTGCCTTGCCTGGGCAGCTGGGCACCCCAGCTGCTGCCCCAGGGCACCCTTCCCTTTCCAGGGCAACTAGCTCAAAGTCAGTGCCCAGGGGACACCCCGGAGAGGTAGGGTGCCCTGGCTGTCTGTGGGCACCGCTCTGTTTCATGGTGCTGCCACGGAGCCAGGAGCTGCCAGGGCCAGCTGGAGCGGTGCCGTCCACAGGCTCTGCTGCGGTTCACAACTTTTTGAACTTGGAGGTTTTGGGGTGGGGTTTGGGGATTTTTTTGGTGGTTTGGGGTTTTTTTCCCACCTTTTGGTTGGGCATTGGGACTGCAGAGTTCAGGAGTGGGGAGGGGGCTCATCCTCCTGCAGGGTTGAAGAGCAGGAGCAGGGATGTGATGGACGTCGGGGGCTCTGCAGCTGCCCCCCCCCCCCCCCCCCCAGCTGGAAGAGGCACTGGGAGCCCAGCTGAGGCTCTGTCCCGTGGGGGCTCCTTCCTTCTGGGGGACTTGAGGAGCTGGGGGAGCCACAGCGGGGAGCCTGGGTTGGTGAGTCTCCAGGTAAAACCGGAGAGGGCTGGGTCCTGGCCAGCGCTTTGGGACTCTGCCTTCCCTTCTCACCACCTTCCTTCCCGTTCCTGCGAGGGTTGTTAACCCTTTGTGCCCCACAGCTGTAGCTCCCTGTGCCAGCAGGACCCCGGTGCTGTCCCCTGTCCCCTCCTGTGCCCGGGGCATGCCTCTGCAGCAGGAGCTGGGTCCATCCAACCCATGTCCCTGTGCCATGCCTTGGCCTGGGCATGTCCATCATGCTGTCAGCTCAGCCTGCGCTAACGACAGTTCTTGCAGCTGGGTTTAAGCCTGGCTTAAGCTCAGCTTTCTTGGGCTGGAGCATGGGGCACTGCTGATGGGGTGCCAGGGCTGAATTTTGCCAGCAAGGAAGAGCGTGGCTTGGGCTGGCAGGTGGGACCCAGGGCTGCTGCCTTTGGGGAGGGTGAAACCTGGGTGCTGGGGTGGTCTCCTGGTCCCATCACTGCTGAAGCCTGGCCAGAAGCTTCATCTGGAGCAGTTCCCCAACTGGGGAGCCTGATGACCACGTGGTGTGAGTGGCAGGCAGGCATTGTGGCTGCTCTGTGGGCAGGGACAGTGGCACAGGGTGCTCTGGAGCGGGGGGGTGGCATGCCCACCCCAAAGCACTGTACACACCCATGGAGCCCAGAGCAGCTTCACCAACAAACCTGTCCCCAGATCCAGGGTTTGTATTGGTAATTGGATAAAACAGTTACAGCATCTGACTTGTTTCCCCATGCCCTATAAATTAAAGATTAAGGTTAATTACAGTGATGAAACCTCTTAAGTCCTTAAGTATCGAGTGCTGAGCCTTTGCTGGGGGATCGCTCTGTGTGCAGCTTGGGCTTCATTTGAAGCTCGATTCCCAGTAGCTTGCATAGCGTGCTGGTCTCTGCCGTGGGCCCGGGCGTGCAGCACAGCATAGGGCAGCAAGCTTATGCCATGGTGCAGCCGGGCCCTTGGGGTTGGCATGATGTGGCTCATTTTCGTGAGGCTCTGTGCGAGCTGGTGTCCCTGGCACTGAGCCAGGCTGGCTGCTGTGCCGGGGTGCGAGTCCTCTGGCTTTGGGATGTGCTGCGAGCATCCCTAGGGATTTCAGGTGGGCAGCAAGCCAGGGCACATGCTGAAATCCAACTTGGCGGTTTTCTGCGAGCGCCTCAGCAGTGTTGATCCTGCGTGCAGGGAGCCGGTATCTGATGGGAACAGGGTGATCCCCGCCACCCTCTCTCTGCCTGGCTGGGACCCTGGCTTGGTGGCTGGAGCTGGCCCTGCTGATGTCGTGGGTGGCTTGGGGTCTTGTACAGGAATGGAGCTGTTGAGAAACCTTGGGGTTTTTGCAGAGCGGGGTGATATCAGTTCCTGTAATTGTCAGGTCCAAGGAGGAGAGATCCGATTTGGTGGTCTGTCATTTTTGGGGGATTCTCCCAGCAGTTTTTTCCACATGGGTTTATTTGTCTGACCTCAATGAAGTCACTTGGCTGAGGTTGCCAGCCAGGCGCAGGGTGTGGCCAGCCCATCGCAGGTGCCTGCCAGTAAAGGTCTTAGCATCACAGTAGGTGTAAGCATCCACTTGGAGCATGGTCCTTGCTCAGCACTCTTGTAAGCCTTGCCGAAGCTGTGCCAAGCAGCTCAGGTGGTTAAAGCCTTCATGCTGAGAGCTGTGTCCCTCTTGGCCGGCCGGCTGTAGGCACATTCCCCCTGAGGCTGCCCCAGGGCAGTGCCAGTGCCAGCTTTTCCCTGCCTGCATCCTTCTGTGCTGTGCCAGAAGCTGTGTGGAGCCCTTGGGGTGCTGTGGGCATGGTGCCCTCCTAAATGTGGGGGTCCCCCTGTGGCAGTGGGGAGCGATGGGGCTGCCAGGGCCCTGGGAGGTGGGTGCGATGGGATGGGACAGGACTGCCCAGTGTAGCTGTGCTCCTGGCTCTGAGTGCTCAGCAGCCAAAGCAGCAGGGGGAGATGGCCCAGCTGGGCTCATCTGACAGGTCAGCACAGGGAGTAAAATCCTGATCTGCCAAGTCCCTTGTGTTACCCGCCACACTGGGATCACCCTGTGTTCAGTTGTGCTGTGCTCTGAAGGAAGGGATGGGACGTTTGATGGTTACCACTGGGAAAGTGCAGGGTGCAGAGCTTGGTTCCATCCTGCATCTCCAAGCAGGAAACTTGGGGCAGCTCCTGCCTCTGCCAGGCCCATGAGAAATCGTGCCCTGCAGTGCTGAGCTTCCCATACCCTGCCTGGGGCAGGACCCGTCCCTGGAAGCCTGCCTGTCCACACAGCTTCAGATGCCTGCACGCTGAGCTTCATCACCTCTTGCCTCCCCAGCCTCCCGGCTGCTGGGGCTAGGGTACCCCCTGTAACCCCTCTGCCTCCCCACAGGTGCTGTCGGGCTGTGCTATCATCGTCCGTGGGCAGCCCCGAGGCGGGCCGCCGCCTGAGCGCCAGATCAACCTCAGCAACATCCGTGCCGGGAACCTTGCCCGCCGTGCTGCTGCAGGCCAGCCGGATGCCAAGGACACCCCGGACGAGGTAGGTGCCTCCCATGAGCGGTGTCACGCAGTTCTCCTGCCATGGGGGTTGTGGACTGAGCTGGGTGGGGGCCCTCCAGACTGCTGGCCCAGCTCTGCAGACCACAGCACCCTTGGCTCTGCCATCACAAGCGGCATTGCCCTTTCTCAGACCTGCTGCTGCCATCCCATGAGGTGCAGGCAGCTCCTTCCTCGCCAATGCTGCCCCTCTGCCCAGCGCGGGGACACGTGGCTGCTGTGGCTGTGGGTTACGGGATGAAACAGTCCCTTCAGTCATCCTTTTGAGAGATCCTTTCCATGTTCCAGCCCCTCAGTGTGGATTTTGGGGCAGACTTCTCTTTCCTCACACTGCAATGGTTGCACACATGCCCAGCAGGCGTGCTGTGGGGGTGCTGCTTTGGCAGATGGGGTGCAGACAGGTCTGCCGGTACCGGCACGCAGGGCACAGTGATTGGGAGCAATGGGTTTGTGTCAGAGGGAGCACAGCCCCGGCCACCCATCCTCCCAGCCCCGGGGGTGGTGCAGAGCGCTGGCAGCTAATTGCTCTCCTTGGGGAGTTTGTCTTCTAAACACTGCTTCAGCCTTTAAATGTCAGTCTTTTAAAAAATTATGCCTGTCAGGTTTGCTAATTGTTTATGAGCACGTCATGTTCTCTCCTCCGGACCGTGTTCCCACCCACCTGCTGCGGTGGAGCGGGGCTGAGCTCGCCAGGGCTCCGGTGCATTCCTGCTGTGGTGCAGGGAGGTGCTGGGGGGATGCAGGAGCCTGTTCCTCCCCGCCCGGCACGGCTGGTCCTGCTTTGCTGCTTCACCACGGGCACCCATGCAGCCTTGGGTAGGAGCCGGGGGAGCCCCTGCCCTGTCCCTGAGAGCTGGGGCTGGGCCAGCCCCCCGACGTTGCTGCAGCTCCAGCCCTGCTCCCTCTGCCCCAGGAGCTTTCCTGGGCTTGGCTGGCTGGGTCTGGCTGCACCTGGGGACTGTGAGGCCAGCTGGAAAACCAACAGTGACCTCTTTTTGGGGGGGGACAGAGGGGAAAAGTGGAGGTACTTCCCATGCGGAGTAGCAGGGTTTATTCCTCTGCAAGCTCATGGGCTGCAAATAGCCTCTAGCACAGCCCTGGGCTAATGCAGCACATGTGGAGGGGAGTGTGAGCCCCCGGGGTGGGGAGGCTCTGGGCTTCCCCAGCTGCATTTGACCCATTGACTCACCTCGACTTCTTTCCCTCCAGCCCTGGGGGTTCCCAGCTCGTGAGTTCCTGCGGAAGAAGCTGATCGGGAAGGAGGTCTGCTTTACCGTGGAGTACAAGACACCGCAGGGCCGGGAGTACGGGATGGTGTACTTGGGGAAAGGTGAGCACAAAGGGGTCCCTTGGGCACCTGAAGGGCTGGTGGGGAGGATGCAGTGAGGTTTGCGGTGTGTGCAGTGCTTGCAGCCGGAGCTAGCCCAAGTGGGTGGGCTGGGATGCGGTGTTGGCAGCAGGAGGATGCATGCCTGCTTTTCAGTGGAGCTCCAGCTTTGGGAGGGGAGAGATGCCCGGTAGTGGTCCCGGCTGCCTGTGGGGCTGTGCAGAGCCAGAGCGTGACTGTGCTTGCTGCCTCTGGTTGATGCACTGCAGCATGTGGACACAAGCCATGGCGTTATGTGAGTTCCCTCAGGTTTCCCCATGCCATTCTTTTTGGCGTCATAAATCTCTTGCTCATCTCTGGCTGATTGGAATCTCTCAAAAGGAACCAGCTTTGTGGCTCCTGAGGATGCGGCGGAGGGCTGGGAGCAAAGCCTGGCCCAGCCACTCAGCCCAAACGCTGTGCGATGCCTGCAGCCTGTGCTGCCCCTGGCCTGGAGCAGCTTGGGGCAGGGTGGCCCTTTCGGCGCTGGCACAGGTGGGCTTAGGCTCTGGTTAAGTCCCCTCTCACAGTGAGCATGACACCGGACTGTACTCTGCCAGGTGCCATGTCCTCTCTGCCAATGACCCTGGCCAAATTTGGTTCCAGCTGTGCTGGTGGATGAGTTTTTGGGCTCTTGCTCCCTGTGGTTAGCCCCAGCCATTGCTTGGTCTGGTGAGAGTAATGGTGAGAGCAAGTGGTTGAGAGGTTACAGTGTCCTGCTGCTGGCTTCTGGACCGCGCTGCTCTGCTGGGCTTAGCTCATGGTTGGATATCTCAAGCCCTCAATGTTCAAGAAGGAGGATGAGATCTGCTCAGCGTGGGTGGGCTCCTGGGAAGCAGGTGCTCACCAGGACCCAGCTTGTCCTCTAGTGCCACTGGGCTCAGGGTTACCGGGGTAGATGGATGTACCAGCTCAGCACAGGGGCAAGAGATGCACAGAGTGAACCACATACCTCTGTGCTCAGTGTGGAGCCGGGACAGCTCCACAAGTGGGATATTTGGGATACGACCAGGGTACAGGTCAGTCTCATCCCTGGTGCCCTGGAAGCCTCCTCTCCCATGAGAGGCTCAGCGGGGTAACTCGTTGCAGTTGGGGAAGGAAGGGAGGACCAGGCTTGTGCAAGGGGCTGTAAAGGAGCTCAGGGGCTACTGAATTTTGGGTGTGCATCCTCTGGGGTAGCTCCAGTACAGACTGGGAGCTCAGGTGCTCTCGGCCCCATGTCCCTGCAGACTCTGCTGCTTGTGGCTTGGCTGTGCAGGGCTGGGCTGGAGAGGCTGAGCAGGTGTCGTGAGGCATCTTTGTCTCCAGTTATGTCCCCTGGCATCACTATGGCACTCGGAGCTTTTCCTGTGGTGCAAGCAGGAGCTTGGTTCGAAGAGCAAACGGCTGGGACTTGCTCACCGCCACAGACAGGGCTTGTCCTGAGGCAGCATGGCGTGAACAGAGCAAGGGGGGTTTGCATGGAGGCACAGGGATAAAGGAGCTGGCCCGTAATGTGCAGGGAGAGGCTCCCTCTGGGTCTGTGGCAGGAGTTGCCAGTGCCTCTGGCTGGGCAAGATGAGGATTGCCAACCGTCAGCTCCACTGCATGGCCAGAGAGCCCAGCATCGCTGCTGGCTCCTGGCTCCCTGCTGCAGAGGCTCAGCAGGTGCGTTGGTGGCCATGCAGCTCCCTGGGGAGGCTGAAGCTCTCTCCTCAGAGGTTTTCTGACTCAACTGGATGTGGCCAGGGTGGGCAGTAGCCCTGCTTAGACCCCCTTTCCACCTGCACATCATCGCCGCTGCAAGGACAACCCAGGGCTAGATTCCCATTGCTGCTGCATCCTGGTGCACTCCAGCCAGCACCTCCTGTGTCCCTGTGGGGGTCCCCCTCCAGTGTGGAACCGTGAGACCCCCACGGTCCCCAGACTGTGAAAAACGGGAGCAGAACCCTACGTGCTGCCATGATGAACCTGTCCCCTGAGACTGCGAGTAACTAGGTATCAAAGCTGCCTCTGTGCTCATTCCTGAGCTTCCAGTTTGCTCATCGGCTGGGGGTCTGGGAAGCCCTTTGGGATGGTGATCCCCTCCTCAGAGAGTAGCTGCTCCTTGCTGCTTTCCCCATGAGCTGTCCTTTAGCAGGAAGCATGGCAGGTCCTGACAGTGCATTGTACAACAAATCGACCTTGAAAGGGGTTTTGTTGTTCTGCAACACTGCGATCAGTGAAGTGCTCCCTTTCAGTCATCTGCAGCCTTGTTGTCTGCCACGTTAAGGGCTCTTATGCTGTGCCTCCTGCGTAGGTGTCGTCCTTATTCTTAAATCCCAGGCTGTCACATCGCGGAGGTGAGAAACGAAGCATAAAATGTTTCCTGATGAAGTTTGTCAAGGTTTAAATACTATTAATGCGGAAACGTTGCGACACCTTCCCTGGCAGCGATGCAGTAACTGTCTGCGGCTCTGGGCTTTGGAGGAGTGGGGGCTTTGGAAGGGTAGGGGCTTTGGGAGGGGTAGGGGCTTGTCATTGCTTGCTGGTGGTAGCCAAGCTGGAGCGGAGGTGCTGTGGAAGGGGGCACTGGCTGGAACCCCTCCCTGGCCACCTCACACTGCTGCTTAGGGCTGTACAACTCTGCTCCCTCCCTTCTGCATGGGCAGCTGGAAGATTTTGCCCAAATCTTCCTCTTTATCTGCTCTCCCTGGCCCAGGATACCCCAGACCATGGCATTTGTCCCCCACCTTCCCAGGGACTCTGGCTTCTGGTAACTGTGGAAACCTCCATGTTTTTGCAGAGGAAGGATGTCTTGTGCAGAGGGACCTGTCACAGGCCATACTGGCAGCACAACCTTTGTTGGAAATCCAGAGAGCCCCTTTGGTGCTGGGAGGGCATTGCCTGCCTCATTGGGGACCTGAGGATGTCCCCTTCCCACGGAGGTGGTCCTGGGTGATGCCAAGCCTTGCAGCCCAGTAGTGCATCAGAGCAATGCGCCACCTTCCCACTTGCTTTGCCCTGGTCTGCGGGAAAGGGTGTCCCCAGGACAGCCCTGGACTGCTCCACTCAATGCATCACGAAGGCTGCATGCTGCAGGGACGCTGGGCTAGTGACGGGAGCATTTTGTTCCCGGGTTGCTCTGGCATTTGTTAGCTGGAATTGTTCTGGGAATGCTTTCCAGAACAGAGGTCTGCGTGCTGATGGCTTGTCTTACTGACTCCTCTCTCCACAGACACAAGCGGCGAGAACATTGCTGAGTCCCTCGTGGCTGAAGGGCTGGCCTCCCGCCGGGAAGGGATCCGAGCCAACAAGTACGTATGTGGCTGCATTCCTGTGCTGCCCCGGTGAGCCCATGCTGTGCATCCGCACTGATTCTCTGCAGTTATTTACCTGGGCACAGAGCTGTTGGGTTCCTTGGCTTGGGCCGGGTACCAGCCCCTGCTTCTCATCTCTCTGTGGTGCCTGGGCTTCACAGGTGTCGGTGTCCCAGCACAGTGACCCTGTTTTCTTTGGGCTGGTGAGGGGCTGGGGTATGAGAGCCTGGTGTCGTCTTGCCTTGGATGCTGAAGTACCAGAGCTGTGGCCCTGGGTTGCAGAGTAGAAAAACTTCTGAAGCTCTTGGTTGCTGGAAGATGATGCCTGGCATAGAGCTGAGGTGTTTTCATTCACGCTAGAGAGGTGGTGGTGTGGTGTTCCTGCCCCTTGTCCTACATCTGGGTGGTGTGATGCCTGTGCTGATGCCACTGGAGGTGATGCCAGTGCTTTGCCCTGGCCCCGTTGCATCCCAGAGTAAGGGAAAAGCCTGGCATCAGCTGTGTATGGCCCCAGGCGCTGAGTATCCTGTCCCAGGGGTGTGAGTTGTTTCTGTGGTGCTGCTATAAATACCGGTGGTACGCTATTTCCATCCCTATGCCTGCTGGGCTGGAAGCTCGCTGTGTTTCTTCCTAAAACTGTTCCTGGCGCACTTGGATGCTTTCCACCCGGCGTTTTTGGTAATGCAGCCTGTAAACAGGTATGATGAGTAAACAGAGCGAGCATTGCCAAGAGCATGGATGGGTTGTTTTATACCCAGGCTTGCCAGGGCTGAAGCCTTGAGTGCTGGTGGATCCTGCTTGCTGCCTGCCTGGGGACGCAGTCCCTGTCCCATGCCCTTGGGAAGCATGCTGATGGGCTCTGGGTGCTGCTGGCAGAGTTTAGCGGCTCTGCTTTAGCATGGTTGGGGACCACTGCGGGGCAGTGATGCCAGAGAGAGGCACAAAAGCTGCTGCAGCTGTGCTGGAGGGGCTGCAGAAGCCACCAGCCTGTGGGGCTGTTGGGGCTGGAGATGAGAATCTGGTGGGGGAGTGTGTGCAGCACTGGTGGTGGAGCCTGGCGAGGACCAGCAGTGTTTGTAGGATGAAGGGGGTTCAGCCAGAGCTGGCTGTCATTGCCCTGTCCTGGTTCTGTGCCTCCCACTTGCCTTTTGAGCTGCAGAGGTGGAGCGAAGGAGGAAAGCCTCCGCCTGCCAGTCTGATGGGGTTTTTGCACTGACTTTCTCTTGCTTCCTGTTGGAAATGTCCCCCTGGGACCCTGCTGTGACTTGTGCCAAAGGGGGACCGTGAGCCCACGCAAGGCTGGTTGTGAGCAGCCAGGCTGTGTTGGCTGCCACTGCTCGTGGCTGTGCAGCTGTGACCACCGAAGGAAGCTGTGCCTGCACGGCCATAGGGATGGCCCTTAGCCCGCCGGGGCTGGTGCTTCCCCAGGCACCTGGAAAACAGGGTGATGAGCCAGGCAGGACCTCAGCCCTGACTTGGTTCCTCTGTGCTCATCTCTGCTTTCCAGCCAGCCTTCCCCAGGAAAGCCCCCTCGCCTGGCTTCACTGCAGGCTTGCATTGGCTGTGGCCACACCACTGACCCCGTGGGAGGACGGTCGTGTGGCAGCGCAGCTGAGGAGAGCAGAGCCGCCCCACTCCTACTGTGTGGGGACCCCCTTGCTCCAGCCAGAGAGGTGGCTGAAGTCCCCTGTGTATTTGCTGCCTGGGACTTTCAGGTGCTTCTGGACTGGCCTGTTGTGCCAGAGGGAAGGAAATTGGGGTGCAGGTTGGGTGCTGTTGTCCGCTACTTGTGCTGGGGTGACTTGGGCAGTCCCATTGGGACCTTCTGGCGGCTTTGAGCTCCTGGGGTTCTGCTGCTTTGCTCCTTCAACTTCCTCCTGCAAGTGCACCCAGCGGGCAGCATGCCTGGTGGGGCCGGTCACCCTGACCCCCATGGTGACAGTGCAGGAACAGGACATGCAGCCTCTGAGGCTGGGCGATGCTGCTGCCATGAGCTCCATCACCAGTGTGACGGGGCTGATGCAGCAGCACAGTTAGCACAGGACTGAGCTTCCTGCAGTTAAATGTCGCCTGGAGCGTGTTGCTGCTCCGCATTTGCTCTCCTAATTCAAAGGGTATGTTAATTAATGGGTGCATGAGGTGACTCTCAGCCCCTCGCTTATCAGCTACTTGAGTAGAGTGCTTCTGCAGTGAATCTGAGATTCATCAGGTTGCAGCTCTGCCTGAAGCTGAAGAATGCTATGAAAATATCACCAAATTTGTTTGAGTTAGGACCGTGCACAGCAGGGCTGGCCGCCAGCACTGGGAAGCAGCTGTTGCTGCACTCTGCCTTTGGCAGCCACCTGTGCCTGCAGGACTGGGGACAGCTGTGGTTTGGTATGGCACATGAGCCGTGTACCTGGGTTTGTCATTCCTCTTCTCCCAAAGCATGCTCTTGCCGTGCTGGGTCCCTGTCTCCCTGAGGCTGCCTTTCTATCGTGGGGCACAAAAGCAGCCTCAGAGGGTTGTCTTGGGAGGTTTAGCCCATGCTATCAGAGGCGGTGCTTCTAGCAGGGGGTATTCGGACATCGATGGTGCAGCCTCTGTGCTGTGGTGCTGGAGAAACTTAGTTTGATTTACTGGTTGTTGCTGTCAGCGGTACAAAGCATTGCTCACCAGCTCACCCAGGCGGTACCTTTTCTAAATGTAAGTGATTAAATCACTAAAGCATCCAGAAAAGTGCCTGAAGATGGACGTTCCTGGTGATAAAACATGCAGGAACCAGCAGCGTCCTTTGTGCCCGGAGCCCAGCCTCACCCCCATCTCATCCTGTCCTTGCAGCCCCGAGCAGAGCAGGCTGGCGGAGCTGGAAGAGCAGGCCAAGAGTGCCAAGAAGGGGATGTGGAGTGAGGGGACAGGCTCCCACACTATCAGAGATCTCAAGTATACAATCGAAAACCCCCGACACTTCGTGGACTCCATGCACCAGAAGCCAGTCAATGGTAAGCTGGCACCAACTCTGGCCTTCACTGCCGGGTGCCGGGGTCGCCCCTGCCCTCCATCCTCTGCTGTCCACCTGTGGCCTTGGGAGCTGGCTGCCTGCAGGGTGCTGTACCCGGCACCCTCTGTGGCTCCCAATGAGCCCCTCCTCTGCAGGACCAACCTCTCTGCTTTTGCTCTGCAGCCATCATAGAGCACGTCCGGGATGGTAGCGTGGTGAGAGCCCTCCTCCTCCCTGATTACTACCTGGTCACCGTCATGCTCTCGGGGATCAAGGTGAGGCTTGGCCCCTGGCAGGCATGCTCATCAGTCCTCTTTGCAGCAAGTTCCCTCCTGAATTTGTGCTATCGTTCGTTGTGCATCCTCCTCTGAGCCTTCTAGCACTGGTGCAGGGGCTGCACCGGTACCTGCCTGCTGCCCCAGCTGCCAGGCTCACGAGGCCGGGGCAGGGAGGGATGGAGGCCGGGATACAGCTGCATCGTTGCCTGCTGTGTCGTCCTGCACGCACCTTCCCGTAACAAGCTGCTTGCCGTTCATAGTTGTGTGTGTGCCAGTGCGGGGTGTCACTGCGGGGATGGAAGCAGGTTTAGGTTAGGCAGGTACCAGCTCTGTGCTGCCAGGTCTGTCGGCAGCCTGAGCTTTGTGCTGTCGGACACCCTGCAGGGATCTCCTGGTCGCTGGGTCAGCGGCCGTCCGTGCTTTGCTGGCATCGAGGTGACCACTGGTGCGTGGACCAGAGAGCTCGGCTCCCCCGCTGTGCCAGGAGGCTGATGCCAAGGGCTGGGGGCTCCTGGGGTGTCTGGGGCAGAGCATCCCTGCCTGCCTCCGCTCCCTCTCATGCTGCTGTTGCTGAAGCACCAGAGCCTTCCCCCCTTCCCTCCTTGCCTGTCTGATGCAGCGTGGATGCACCCTGGGTGCATTTATGCTGGGAGGTGGTCCCCGTGTCCTGGTTTGATCCCAGTGGTGTTTGTCAGGGCGGTTAAAGGGCTGTGTCAGTGAAATGTGGCACAAAAGCATCGGTGTGCAGACCCCAGCGCGCAGCCCCCCGGCCTGTCTCCCAGAAGCTACAGCTGGAGCACAGGGGCTGCATGCAGCCTCCCTCCCTCCCCAGGGAGGTTCCCACCCCCTTGCTGAGGCTTTAGGTGCCAGCCCGTGCCCTGACTGTTCCCCCTCTGCCGCAGTGCCCCACATTCAAGCGGGAGGCGGATGCCCCTGAAGTCCCTGAGCCGTTTGCAGCCGAAGCGAAGTTCTTCACAGAGTCACGGCTGCTGCAGAGGGACGTACAGATCGTCCTGGAGAGCTGCCACAACCAGAACATCCTGGGCACCATCCTGCATCCGGCAAGTGGGACTGACAGTGACAAGGGGTGGGAGAGGGTCCCAGTGGGCTGGCAGACGGTTGATCATCGCTTGCTGGAGATGCTCAAGGTGGTCACAAGGTCCTGGTGCCTCTGGTGGCAGCTCAGGGCAGCTGGGAGTTGTGGGCTCTTTAGTTGTGGATGTGGGAGACCATGGTCCATCTGAGCAGCCCGCAAGGAGCAGTGGGTATTGCTGAGGAGGTCACCAGTAGCCCTGGGGGCACCAAGTGTGGTGGCCAGACCTTGCAGGGCTCTCTGAGGACCTGTGACATCTAAGGGGCTGAGTGGGGAAAGTGAGCCCCACCTCACAGCGGGGCAGGGATATGCCAGCTCTCCTTGGGGACACAGGGGTAGATGCTGATGCTGCATCCCCTGCCGCTGAGCGTGTGCCTCCTCCCCTTCCCTGCAGAACGGGAACATCACCGAGCTCTTGCTGAAGGAGGGCTTTGCCCGCTGTGTGGACTGGTCCATCGCTGTCTACACCCGTGGCGCTGACAAGCTGCGTGCAGCTGAAAGGTGAGTCTGGTGCTGGGGTGCTTGTGCTCTGAGCTGCACCTGTAGGGTGCCTGGGGTGACTCCAGCCCCCTCTCCCCATCTACATGTGGGGTACCCCCACTGCTCTCCTGGGTGGGAGGTAGGTGTGATCTTCCCTTGCAAGCTTGCGCCAGCCCCACTGTCTCTGCCAGGGTTTTGTGGGACAATTTAGCATATGGCACAGTCGTCCCTTCTGGGGATGCCAGCCTGGGCATCATGTCTGTCACCCCCTCCTGCCAGGTTCGCCAAAGAGCGCAAGTTGAGGATCTGGAGGGACTATGTGGCCCCCACGGCAAACTTGGATCAGAAGGACAAGCAGTTTGTTGCTAAGGTGAGTGGGTGGCAGGGCAGGGGACGGGGCAGGTAGGCTCTGCCTGTGCTGGGGCAGGGTGCCTGGTGGTGGGTGCTTGGACAGACCCCAGAGGGTTGTGCTTGAGCTACATCCCTGCCATGGACTGTCCAGTGCACGCTGGGATCTTGGGCAGGCCTGGGATGGGAAGAGGGGAAACAAAGCAGAGGGGAGGGGAAGGGGCCACGGTTCATGGGGATGGGCTGGTGGGTGCCCTGGGGCTTCACTCTGGCTGATGGTGTCACGGAGATGCTCTCGCCCTGCCTGCCAAAGGCTGTTTGGGCTCGGCAGAGACTTGCTTCCCTCTAATGCTTACGTTTCCAGTGCGGTGTCAGATCCCGGGGGCTGCTGGTGTGGAACTGTGGGGCTCCGTGGGCAGAGCCCCTGGCTGCAGGCTCCAGGGCCTTGCTAGCCCCGTGCATGAGAGCAGCTCCAGGGATGCCCCAGTGCCACAGTGCCAGTGTTCCTGGCACACAGAAACCGTGCCTACCCCTGCACTGGCCTGGTTCAGAGTGCACAGCCGGTGGAGAAAGGAGGATGTGAGGGAAGCTGTGTGGGGCTGACCTGGTGCCCCTGTCCCAGGTGGGCATCCCTGCGGAGGGGCATCTCGCCTGGGCAGGGCTGGCTGGGGCAGTGGGCTGCGGCAGGGTCCGGGCACCGCTGTGGAGGAGCCGGGGGTAGCAGCCCGCTAGGTGGCGCTGCTGGCTCGCCCAGCGCAGCAGCTGTAGCCAAGGGGGCTTCTGTTCTGGTGGAAATCCTGAGAAATGTGCAACAACCAGATTTCTTAGAAAGTCAGCTTAACCCCTGTGCTTCCCCCTGTGCTCGGGTTTGAGCCTGCCCTGGAGCATCCTTCCAGCTGCTTCATCCCTGCTGGGGTCATGCTTGGACACCCCTGCTTTGCAGGCATGGGGGAAAGCCTGGCTGCTCCGGGGGGGCTGCTCCTTCCCTGCCTTGAGGGGGCTGCCAGCTGCCCTGACGCTGCAGGACAGCAGAGCCTGGGGCTGGGCCAGCTCCAGAGCTGCCAGGCAGGGCAGAGCAGGAGCTCTTGCGGCTGGCCAGTCCAGTCTCAGCTGTGCAGTGCAACCAGCTGGATTATCTCGGCGTGCGGTGCTGTCACCAGGATCTACACAGCAGCTCCTGTTCTCTGGGATGAGCCTGGGCAGGCACTGGCTCATGCCTTAACTCTGAGATTACTCCCTTCTCTGCAAACGCCTGCTGGTCAGCTCAGATATGGCTGATAGCAGTGTTAGCAGGGGTCCCCCAAAACATCCCACCAGCTTCCCCAGGCGGTGAAGGGTTTTCTGGGCTTTTCCTCTTCGAGTGGCATATGAATGGAGCCTGAGTGCCCAGCCCACAGGGTGTCCGAGAAGCCCAGAAGTGTGAGCCTGTCCCTGGGGAGAAGGACCACGTTTGGTCCCTACCCAAGATGCTGCTACTGTGGTGAGAAATAACACCTGGGCAAAGGCTGCTGCGGGCACCGGGACGGCCGTGCGAAGGCGCTGGCGTGCTCGGAAGTGCCACCCTGCCACTGGCAGGAGCTGCCGCCGGAGCCTGTGCCAGGAGCCGGCACGGGGGCCGTTAGTCACGCTTTGCTCAGCAGCTTGCGGAGGGCTGGTGGAGGGGGCGGGTGGATGCTCCTGGCATTTCAAAAATGCCCGTTATGTTGTTGAATAGCTTGTGTGCGGGCTGGGACGCTGGTGGAGAGCTGCCACCAGCGGCAGGCAGGTCTCTCATCCCAAGCCCTGCAATGGTGTCTGCTGGGGGTTTGGGGCTCAGCGGCATCTCTAGCCCTGGTGCTGGGCATTGCCATAGGACAGCCGTCACCCCGGGAGCAGTGGGAATCCACCCCTGGTGTCATGGAGCAGAGGGGACCCCAATGTACAGGCCGCATCCCACTTAGGTTCCTGGGGCCCGGTGTGCAGGATGGTCCCTGGTCCTGGGCACAGCCCCTTGCTCTGCTGAGTCCCCCCCAGCGGGGGAGCACTCAGTCTCCCGGGTCGCTGCAGCCTGGGGTCTGCTCCAGTGCTGTTTGGCTGCCTTGGCTCTGCAGTAAGAGCCCCCAAACACAGTGAACACCACGGTGCTGTCCCGCTTCATGGGGAGGAGACACAGAGTTTCTCCGCCTTCAGTTAAAACCGGCTCTTTATGCAGGCCTGTGCAAATCAGCGTTTAGGGAGCTGTCAGCCAAAGCCCCCCCGGGGCACTGTCAGTTTTGCAGTGTCAGTTTTTGGTCTTTTTCCCTTCCTGGGAATTGTAAGTGACAGGGAAAATCAGGACAAATGCCCGCACGCCTCGCGGTGCCAGAGCTGGGCACGTGCTCGGGCTCCCTGAGGGGCACCGTGAGCCCCCATCCATCCTCCTAGCGCCCTGCGGAGGGGTCTGGGTGCGGGCAGCGGCTGCTCTGGCACTGAAGCCGCCTCCGTGCTCGGCACAACGCCGAGGTGCTCGTTTGCAGCAGCAGAGCTGACGTAGGAGCTGCTGGGGGGGGGGGGGGGCAGGCGGGCGGTGGCAGGGAGAGGAGGAGGAAGATCCCAACCTGTCTTTGCACCGTTGAGCAACCGTGGCAAATTAGCTCCAGCTAATTTTGGATCCCGCTGCCGTCGCGGTCAGCTGCCGGTGCTTTGAGCAGAGGGGTTGGTTCAGGGAAACATTAAGGCTTGGCCTTGATTGTGGATTTGATGCTTGTGAGCGGCAAGAAGAAAAGTAGTGGAATGGAAATGTGAAGAGGCTGGATGCTTTTTCCTGAATTCCCTACGTCAGCTTGTCTTAGAGCACCCAGGGATTTGGGACAGCGCTGCTTAGAGTTGAATACATTACACTGAGAGCTATCCTCTGCCAAAAGTTGTTTATAATACAGCTTTGTACGTGGGGCTTGGAGGGCTGTGAGAGGCTGCGTCATCCCGTCTCCCTGCTGGGGGGCAGGATCAGCCCCCTCGTGCTGGGAAGGGGGAGTGGAGCCGCTGGGCAGCCCCTCAGCCGCATCCAGGCTCGCTTTGGGGCTGTGCATCGCCTCCTGCCATGCACTGGCCTCAGCGCTTTGCAGGCTGGAGAAGGTGGCTGTGGATGAGCTGTGCCTGTATTTTTTTTTTTTTTTCCTCTCCTTTGCAAAATGCTTGGAGCTTTCGTCATGGCCAAATCGTCTCGGATCTCAGCAGGATCTGCCAGAGCCAGCCTGGAAGCTGCTCTTCTCCTGTGCTGAGTGCCAGATACTGCCAAAACCCTTCAAAAAGCAGTTTTCTGGTCAGGGAGCAGCACTGGCCTCTCTCTTGGTGCTAGACACCAGCTTCCAAAGCACCACCATCCTCGTCTTGCAAGGTCAGGGTGCAGGACCTTGCTCCTGGCTTTGGGGATGCTCCCTGTGCAGCAGCCTGGCTGTGAACCTTCTCCCAGGAGAACTAACGAGCTGCCCGAGCTGCCCTCATTACAGGGAGCACAGCAGGCAGGAATAGGCTGCCCTGGGGAGCGGTGGGGCACAGTGGCAGCTGGGGGAATAGCCCTGTGGCCCCCAGGTGCAGGGAGTCCTTGGCCCCCTAAACACCCAGGAGAGCTGCTGAGGCAAAGCCCTTGGGTGGAAAATCGTAAACCTTGTTGGGATCAACACTTGCCGTCAGAAGAAACTTCTTGCATGGAAAAGTATTGACCGAGGCACTGCTGTGACCTTCTTGCTCCCGGGGGAGCGGTGATGGCAGCAAGCCTGGTGGGGCTCAGTGGTGGGTTGCTGGAGCCCACCTGCCCACAGGACCATCACCCAGCTGTCCCCTCTGTGCACCGGGCTGCAGGAGCCTGGGTGTGCTGTGAGGGCTACGGCCTAGGGGGTTGGGGAGGAGGCAGTACTGGAGCATGCAGGCTCCGCAAGAAGGAGCTGCAGAAATTTTTTTTAAAAAAATATTAATCCTTTCAATCCGTTTATCAAAGTGCCTTTCTGAGGCAGGTGAAGCCACAATAAATACAAAAAGGGAAGCTGGCCACAGCAAGCTGAGAAATTGTTAGCAAGAAAAATGACTCTGCCTCTGAGGGGGTGCTGAGTCTCCCGTTTTGCTGCTGTTGTCAATGTGCCACCCTCCTGCCCACGGGGTCCCTGGTGGGGGCTGCAAAGCACCTTCTGCTTCTGTGCATGGGATGGTGCTGCCAGAGCTGTGGCTCCTGCCTGGAGGAGGGGACTGGGTACCCGAGGAGGGAGGGGCACCTGGGGATTGCCCTGGCTCCTGCTGCTGCCCTGCCTGGGACCTGTGGCACTGGGTGTGCCCCAGGGGCCACATCCTGCAGCATCCCGTGCCCCTGCAGAGACCCCTTGCAGCCAGGTCAACCTGGTGAAGGGTCCTGCCAGGAAGTTCTGCCAGCATGGAGATGCTCAGGGCCAGGCGCGTTTGGTGAGTCCCTGCTGCCAGTTGTATCTTGGGCTGTGCCAGAGGCTGGGGTGCTGGGAGCTGGCAGCTGCCTGCCCTGCTGCCGCCTCCTGCCAGAGGACAAATGAGATCTGACCGCCACTCCTGCAGCTCTGACATGGAAGTATGGAGTGCGCGTGATGGACGTGTAATGTAGCGCAGGATTTGCCCTCGGATTTGACCTGCAGCTTCCCTGGCTGCAGCATCTTATTGTCACATCGTGCTTTTTCTAAGCCTTCTGTGGGAGGGAAGGGATAGATGCCCAGTGTGCTGCTGGGGTCCCATCCTGACCCCCCAGCAGTGAGGATGCCCTGAAGCATGAGATTTGATTACTCCACTTAGCATGCAAACTGCTTTGGGCTCCCTTCTGCCTATGAAAAACAAAGGTTCTGGGTCCCAGGAGAAGCTGAGTCCCTGGGTAGGGATGTCCCCTGGGGGGGTTTGCTGTGCCGAGAGGAGCCCTGGCAGTCCTCGATGTCTGCTTTAATTTTAATTCCTATAATCCTGTTATCCCTTTGGCTAAGCACATTTTGAGGGACTGATGTGCTTGCTGGGGCAAAAAGTGCTGCAAGTGGAGCAAGGCTGTGCACTTGTCCCTCCACTTACCCCTCAGCCCTGGCTCAGCTTGGGAGGGATGCGTGGGGCTCTGCTCCCCTGTTATGGGTGAGCAATAACGGGAATCTTTTGCCCTGGGGGGACTGGATTTGTGCTGAGAGCAGGCAGGGGAAGGTCCATGCCCTGCCAGCAGGATACACCCAGGTGCCTTGTCCTGCTCTGCCTGCTGCTGCTCGATCCGTGCTGGAGAGCAGCATTTAATGAAAACTGAGAAGATTAAAACAGCGTGTCCTGAGCCCTGCTGTCCTCTGCCTGCCTGCACAGCCCTGCCTGCCTTTGCCACCAGTTTTTCTAATTAATTTGCTCTATGGATGTGTGGAGAACCACCAGCCAGGACACACTGTTGCATGATCGTGGAGTGGAAGAGTCTCTGCTGTGGGGTGTGCTCTCTTCTCTATGTGTGCTTGTCCATCATCTGGAATCGATGCTCGTGGTCCAGTCCCTTCTCTAGTTTTGTTTCTGAAGTGAAACCCTGCGGGGCTGAGCCCTGGCACAGGATGGCACATGGCTGGCAATGTGCTGGTGTGCTGCAGCATCACTGTCTGGGGACCCTCTGGGGCTCAGAGAGCTGGACCACAGATGTGCTGGCAAGTGGCATTTGCTCCAGTGACCTACTGGGCACCGGGGATGGGGTTGGAGCTGCTCACTCTGTGCCATCTGCTGGGGGCTGAAGCCCGGGTGGGTTGGGGTGCATGCCAGTGTCACGGCGGTGCCCACCTCTGGGGCTGGTGCTGCCTGTGGGCATGGTGTTCACCTTGGCCTCTCTCACTCCCCAGGTGATGCAGGTGCTGAACGCAGATGCCATCGTGGTGAAGCTCAACTCTGGGGACCACAAAACCATTCACCTGTCCAGCATCCGACCCCCCCGGCTGGAGGGGGACAGCACGCAGGTGACCATGGGGATGTGTAGTGGGGCGGTGACCGTGGGGTGAGATTGGGTGGGTGCTCTGCTCTGTGCCCTACCGGTGTGACATCTCTGGTGGGCAGCAATCGCTGGCATCTGTGGCCGTCCCTGGATGGAGTCCCCTCCCCATGAGGCTCCTCTTCCATCTGGCCTGACCCCCCTTCCCCCCACCAAGTACCCCCTTTTTCTTCTTGGGGGAGCCCCATCTCGTGAGATGCAGGAGCCTTGGGGAGGGTTTGAGCCTGTGCTCTGATGGCTGCAGAGAGACTGATGCATCCCTCATCCCCTGCCTCAGTTTCCCAATCTGTACAGCAGGTGCCATCACAGCTCTCTGCTCTGGGGAGGTGGGAGAGTCCCATTTCCAGGGCGTGGGGCTGCAGGTGGTCCGTGGTGGGACAGCAGCGCCGCTCAGGGGCATGCTGGCAGATGGGTGGCCTATTCTGCAAACTCATGCCCCTCGGTGGATGGTCACAGGGGCAGTGGCAAAGATGCTGCTCAGCACCCTTAGGTCCTTTGCCAATTGCATGCTTTGGGCTGGGGCTGGTCCTCTGCTCACACGGCGCAGCAGCAGCTCTGCCCTCCCCTTCCCCTGCAGCCTGATGTTTGCCCGTTGCTGCAGGGCTGCTGGAGATGATGCGATGTGTGCGAAATCCTTCAGTTTTCCTTCTCCTCCCTGCTGTGCTGTTCAGCGAGGTGCTGGGCTATGCCGCCCCGAGCATCTCTCCCCTCCACCGTGGGGCTGGCTGGGGTCGGGGAGCCTCTGGAAGTAGCAGACTCGTTTGTCATCTAGCTCAAAGGAACGCTGAGGTCTGACTCCCAGAGACCTGCAGCGTCAAGATCTGATGGAGAAATCCCGGTGACTGAAGTCTTCAGAAAGCGCCGTATTGTTCATGCAGTTTGGTCTCTGCTGTGCTTGGTTTGAGCATCTTGCAAGCCGGCATGCACTGGACCTCGAGTCCCGCACTTGGCAGTGACATGAAAGTGCCCAAAATAAGCTCTGCCACACGACTGCAGGTCCCACGCTGAGTCCTCTTCACCTCCACTCAAAGAACCTCTGCTGGGCTGGGAGCCAGGGTTCTGGTTTGATCCTGTGCCCTGTTCTCAGTGCGGAGCGGGTGGTGGTGGGGGCAGCCGGTACCTGCCGGCAGGGCTGTGACCTGTGGCATGGGCCCGGGAGCGCGGCACTGCCTGGTTTTGCATGGTGGCAACTGATCTGAAACTGTATAAAAGCTCCTTAGGGCAGGGATTTATCTGCTTGCCACTTTTTTCTTTCTTTTATTTTGTTCCCCCCTAATGGTTGATGCACTCATGAGCTGCTGAGACCCCCACCGAGCACCCGCATTGTTCCTAGCAGAAACCTCATCTAACGCCTCTCAGGATGGCAAGGAGCGCTCCCGCCTGTGAGCGAGAGGAGGGCTTTCCAGCCGGGAGCAGAGAACCAGCCTTCATCCAGGATTTTACGAAAGGCACCTTTTCTAGGGCTGTTTTTTTTTTATCCCACACGGCAGTGATGTGCTGAGGGCTGGCTTTGCTGTGCTGGCGGGCGATGGCACCGCGTGCCACGGCTCCCCAAACTGTTGGTGTGCACAGGGGCAGAGCCCGGGTTGCTGTGGGAACAGTAATTTGGAAATTCCTCCCTCCTAGGATGCCGCCTTGTTTTGTACACACTGAATTATGAATAACTTCCCAAATTAGCCTCTTCCTCCTGCTGTTTCTCTGGCGTCAGCACCGGGTGGACGGGAGCTGCCATGAGCCAAGTGGCACGCTTGCACGGCAGCCACCGGTGCTGGTGGTGGTGGGGACCTGCTCCCTCATGTCCCACCGGCACTGTGCAGAGCTGCCAGGAGGAGCACAGTTTCTTTGCGGAGCAATCGCGGTCTCCAAGGAGACTGCAGAAAGGCGGCTGTCCCCCGCCGCACTGCTGGCTTCCCTGAAAATCCTTCCCTTGCTTCAGCGCTGCAGCCCCGGCGCGCGGGTGGTTGCTTTCTCCTTGCCTACTGGGAGCTGCTGGGCTTGCTGCTAGCCCGGCCGCCATGCACGGGGATGCCCAGGGGATGCCCTAAACGTAGGCTGTTCCCCCCTCTCCCCCCTCCTCCTCAAGTCTGGAGTATCACTACAGGTGCCCCAGCACCCCAAAGTCACCAGATTGCAGCCAAATCTCTGGTCTGCAGCTGGCTTCTCCTTTGGGGAACTCGTTGTACGGAGTGGCCTCAGCATTTGGGAACACCTGCACCTTTAGGTTGCATCCAGCGTTTGCAGGTCCTGCTGCCAGACCTTCCGGTGGCGTGAAATTAACTGTCCTCATGAGCGTGGCCTGGCCAGTGTGAGCCCAAGTCACGCAGCACCACTGTGGAGCAAGAGCTGTTGCCATCTTCCTCCACTCCTTCCTCCTGCAAGAGCTGGAGCAGCTGGTGCTCCAGAGCTCATCCTGCCCTGGTCCTGGGGACCATGATGGCTGTAGTGACGAGGTTCAGAAAATACCCATTTGGGTACTTGGCCTGCCACTGCCGTGCCCGTCTTTTACTTGCGCACCCCTAAACCGAGAGGGTTTTGGGCCCTGGCACCAGTGCAAGCTCTCTTGTCCTTCATGGTCTTCCCCAGTCCTGCTTGTGGGTGCCTTTGCACCGTGCAGGAGCAGGTTCGGCCACCCCTGCTTGTGGGTGCCCCAGCTGAACCTCATTTCCTTCTTTCTGGGTTTTACCCTTCTTTAGGTCCTTCTGCATTTTCACCTCTGGCTCCGCTTATGTGGTTGCTTAATTACCTGTGAATGCAATTAATGAAATGTTTACCCCCCTCCCCTTCCAGATCATTAGTTTAAAAAAAAGGAAAAAACATCAAAAACCCCAACAACTGCCCAAAAAAGCCCTGGCCAGACAAACTGGGCTCCTTGCTCAGCTGTGTGCCCCTCTCCCCTATCCCTGGCTGGCCACATTGCTGCTCTCAGGGTGATGCTTGCTGCCCCAGAGCTCCCCCAGCCCCACGGTGCCTGGGGACCCTTGGCTGCTGCTGCTGCTGCTCCCCTTTAATCCCTGCTCCAGCTCCTACGGTCTGGAGCTTTCTGCACTTGGCCATCTCAGTGTGGGAGACCCCCATCCTCACTGCCCTTGCAAAGATGGACCCTGAGCTCAAGGCATGTACACATTTTTTATTATTTTTTTCTTTTTTTGGGGGGGGGGGGGGGCTTGATTTCAGGCTTTTCTGGAAGGCTTTACTCACAGCGCGTTGTGCGTGGGTCTGACAGCTCTGCAGCAGTGTCGGGGCTCGGCAGCTCTGGCTGCGAGCTGCTCTGCCTGCAGTCGGGGCTAGACACGTACCCACTGTAGCAGGTAGCACGTAGATAACGTGGCTCTGCCGGGGAGATCCATCTCCATCCCACCAAGCACAAATTGGTCCCAAGGCATCTGATCGAGTAGATGGGAAATGACAAACTGAAAATTCAGCGTAATAAAATCCTACAGCCTTTCATCTCCCGCCTTCATCACCCGGCGCAAAATGAATCCTGAGAGCAGGAGCTGATAGCATTTAATATCTCTATCACTTGTCTCTGTCGAGGAACATAACGTATTCAGATGAAGACGCATCTCCCACCACTGCCCAGGTGCTGGCTCTGCAGGTGCGGTGCCGCTGCCATGGTGTGTGGGGATGGCCAGAGCCCCCTTGCCAGGACACACACACACACACACACCCCCGATTGGGGCAGCATCTCAGGAGCAGGATGCAGGGTGGCTCCTTCCTGCTGCGCAGCATCAAAAATGCAGTGTTCATGGCAATCCTTCCCCAGGCCGTGTCTGGCCACTGCCGTGGCCTTAGCAACTTGCTGGGCTGGAGGCTGAGCTGTGCCCACTGTGGCTGGTGTTGCCCTCGCCTCTGGTGAAAGTGCCTGGTCCTTGTCTGGCCAGGCTGGAGCCAGGGCTGGTTTAAGCCCACAACCTGGAGGCAGGAGCTCGTTTCACAGCTGTGGTCCACATCTGGGGCTCAGAGTATGGAGTTCTCCAGTCTTTGGGGTGAGCAAGGTGCCTCTGAGCAAGGAGAAGCCCTTCCCCATCGCCGCAGCTGATGCCCATTGCTACAGCGTCCCACACTGCTCAGCCCTCCTACCCCATGGTGGGCTCCGGGCTCTGTCCGTCTTGGTGACGGATCTGGCTCTGCTGACGTAGGTTGCCAGTGTGTTAGATCTGGCCAAGGGCAGAACCCTGCTGTGCTGGGTGTTTCCATGGATGGGAGGAAGAAGAGCAAACCCTTGGGGAGGAGTGGCGGCTGCAAGGTGCCCTGACCTGCCAGGTCTGCTGGCGCCAGCGCTGCAGGCTGCAATGGTTGATGCAGGTGACGATTCTGGCTCAGGGACTGGGGCTTTCCTGGGTCTTGGTGTCAGCACTGTTCCCGGTGTTCAGGAGGTTTCATCTGTGCTTTTTTAATCAGAAGTTCACTCCCTTGGACAGCTAAACTACAGAATCTCGTTAGTGGCTCTGTGCTTTAGCAAGCTAGATTTGCCCAGTTGATCTGATGGCAGTACAAATCTACTCCAATCCCCCAATTTATCTAAATTGATATCTTAATTGGTAATACTCTTGGAGTGGGAGAGTCAAACACATGGACCCTGATTCAAAGAGGAAAAAAACGGGATAAAAACATCCTGCTGATGGTGGGTTGGGTTTTTGTGAAGTCTGGAAGTGCGGCACGGTCTTCCCTGGCCAGAGCAGGGCTGTGGGGAGGGATGCAGTTGGTGCTGGGGGCTTGGGGTTTTGGCAGCATTGGGGCCCCTCATCCCTGGGAGTCGGAAGGAGGTGGAAAGGGGATTAGGAGCAGAGATGTCTTGGCTCTTTCCTGGCTGTGCCGCTGCTCGGGGACTCCATGGTGGCTGTGCAGCAGAGATAAGGTTGACATTGGCAGTGGGGGATTTCTTCAAGGATTGCCTGGATGGCCCTGGGGCACCTTCCAGCTGTGTTTTCTGAGGACACAAAGCTGAGGCTGTCCAGTTTTTCTTGTTTATTCTGGATGGTGGCTCACACCTGTCCACTTGCCCCGCAGGTGTTGGGGTGCTGGGGAGGGCTCTCGGGTACCTTTGGGTGCCTCCAGCCCCCTCCAGCTGGGCACAAGGCGGTGGGTCTTCAAAGTGGCAGGGCCCCGGTGCTGTGCCTGCTCTGGCTGCCAGCGTGCTGCCGGAGCGCTGGCGAGCCTCGTGTCTGCTGGGGCTGTGTTTGGCACGTTGGCAGCTAATTGCAAAGCTGACACGAGCGTCAGGGCTGTCACCACACCGGGCAAACTTGGAGGAGCAGATGCTGCTGCAAACAGAAAGCAGTGAAGAGCTGGAAATGTAGAGAAGCTGGAAATGGCTTCAGAAAAGACAGAAGGATTTGGGCTTGGATTTTTACGCCCGCCCCCCCCCCCCCCCGGCTCTCAAATGAGCTTGTGTGCAAGTTCCTTGGCTTTCTGATATGTTTCCAAAGGCAGGGAACTGCTGACTCCCATCGGGCTGCAAGCAGATGAGGGATGAGCCAGCCCTCGTGCCTGCCAGCCTCTGGAGAGTGGGAGCCGTCACCTGTGAGGGGTCCTTGTTCCTGGTCGGTGGGGAACCTCACAGCCAGGGATCAGCCCTGCAGGGGGGGCTGGGAAGTGGGGGAGAGCCCACAGCCATCAGGCTTGACCCACCGGCTGGTCTCGGCATTTCTGCTCGGTTGGGATGCAGGGTGCTTGCAATACTGGTTCTCTTCTGGTCTTACGGTAGGATGATGCTGGGCAAAACGCACACGTCCCTGTCTGTCTGCCCACCTAGCCAGGCACGATGTGTCCTGCTGCAGAGAGCAATGACGGCAGAAGGTCGGTACTGGGGCAGCCACACGGCTTGGCTCTGCTGGGCTTCGGCTCCTCACGTGGTCTTTGACTGCAAACTGTCGGCTCCCAGAGGTGCCGGTATTTAAGTCTTGCAAGGATTTTTCTGTGTCTTTAATCTTGTGTCCGATCTGTCTTCCAGCAGCGCAGCCAGGTGACTTTCGTCACCCCCTCACCTCTGGGCAGTGCCAAGCGATGCCCGGATGAAGGCAGAGCATCAGCTGCGCGGCGCGAGGGCGGGTGATGAATGGCAGCCCCCAGCAGCACCGCTGCTCCTGCTCCTCATCATTCTGCCTGCCAGCGCTCTGCCACACTCCAGCAGATTTTAGAAAGACCTGTATTTTACCCAAACCCCATCAAACGGCAGTACTTTCTCTCTGCTCCGTTCCCTGACACTTGCTGATTGCCAGGATATTTATGGGAAACTGGGAGGTTTTGTATATATGACCTGCCCAGCTTGCTGCCATCCCCATCCGGCACTGCTGGAGCAGGAGCTACTGGGGAGTGTGCAGCTGAGGAAGGGCAGGCAATGGACCTTGAGGTCAAGGGCAGCCCGGACCCCTCAAGTTACTGGTTTTGACGTTCTTTGAGATGGATTTATAACCCATTTGAGATCTGGGAAACAAGCTGTTCAGGAAGGATCCCATCACACCCGTTTTTAGCAATCACATCTGCTTTATCCTTGGAGATGAGCTTTTTCTTCTAACATTGTGACACTTTGGGGTACCTGATGGCGCACGGGTCTTGCTGGCAGAGCCTCAGGTGCCTGTGGGTGCCTCATCCTGCTCAGCCCCTCTCGGTGGGAGCCGCCCGCAGTTGGTGCCGTGCGAGGCAAGGCGAGGGCTGCTCGACAGATGGTTTGCAGGTGTCTGCCTGGTGCTTTTCTGCAGCAAGCCGGATTTTGGAGAGAGGGTGGCTGCACTCGGCTTGGCAGAAGTTCGAACGTTAGCTGTGAACGTGGAGCAGTTCCTCCTGTCCCTGCAGAGGCTCTTCTGGCATCCTCGGCTCGACTGGTTCTGGGGAGCGCGGGCGACACCGTGGCCCCTGCCAGGAGAGGTGGCGTTGCAGCACGGCGCGGCTGGCTGTGTCCCCACTGCGCTGCCAGGGCAGTTGGGAGTTCAGCGGAGGCTGCTTGAAGGTGGCACATTGGCTGGGGAGCGAAGTGCTCGGTTTGCGTTGCAAAGCTCCATGGAGCTGTTCGGGTGACAGCACAATTCACGGTGGTTATGATGCCAATGGCGCGGCAGCACAAGCTTCTTCAATGCCAAAAACAAGATAGCCACTTGGTTCCCCGGCTTGTCATTCCTAGCCCCTCTCCGGTTTGGTAGCGGCAGCAGCTCTGCCACCAAGCTCTGGCTTTCCTGGGGTGGTGCAGTGCTGGTTTTCCTTGGCAGCTCCCACCATGCTTGCCAGCATGTGTCCCTGCCTGCACATCCATGGGCAGTGGTGAGCTGGTGCTCCAGAGGGCTCTGCCTGCTCAGGAGCTCTCCATTGCTGCCAAACCCCTTGGACACAGTTTGGACTCTCCTCGGGCTTCTCCAGCACTTTTCCCGCAGGGTTATTTTGTGCCTCCCTCCTTCCCTCTCCTGCCCATGAGCTGCTCGGCGCAGTGGTGGCAGCTCACTGGTGTCTCTGGTGCAGCGGTTCTGCTGCAGCCTGCCCAGGCTGTCAGCACAGCCTTTGAAGATGCGTTTGTGGCTGGGAGGAGTGCCTGGGTCTGCCAGCCTGGTGGGAGGCTTGTGAGTTGGCTTTCTGGAAATCCCCCCCGGGAGCAAGAGCTGAGGGCTGGGACAGGAGCACAGGGAAGGGGAGCCGTGCTGGGACCCCCCAAAGGCGCAGACTACATGGGATGTGCACCTGCGACTTTATTCTCTGGGCAATTTTAGAGCAGCAGCAATGTGTCTGGGCTGATGCTATCAGATACCTCTTCTCTGTGTGGCACATTGTTTTTAGAGTCTGTTACAAAACTCATCTCCTGTTGTCCATCCCAGGGAGGTATCCAGGCTGCTCCCAAGAATTTGGCAGTGGTTTCCATCGCTTCCTTGGCTTAACACCCATCTGCTGACTTCTCCCATTGCTCTGAATTGTTCTTGGTTGGAAGTGGTGATCTTAAAGGTCTTTTCCAACCAAAATGATTCTATGATTCGTGATTGGTGCCTTCATCCTTCTAGTAATGAGTGGCTCAAGGCAACCAGCCTTGGAGGAACCTGGGGGATCCCCCAGCTCAGCCAAGCTCCCCCAGCAGCTCCAGCTTATCTTCATTATTCCCTGTTGGTGCCATGAGGATGGTCTCTTTCAGCAGCAGCTCAAAGCCTGTGGGTTGTGCCCGGCTGGCCAGTATCTCTGTGCTGGAGTTGAATTCAAGGCTCCCACAGCCCAGGCGAGCCCCGCCTGCTGAGGGATGCCGTACGGCTCTGTGGCAGCAGAGGGATCGCCTGTGAGAGCAACGGGGTCCGTGTGGAAAGCGGATCTTGTTTCCCTATTTGTTGAGCAGGATTTGTACTACAAAAAGCGCACCGCACTCAACGAGCATAAAAGATTAATGAGAAACAAACCCATGAACTCATCAGTGTCTCACCTCCGCTAAATTACAGTTACAAGGATCATCGTAGCTCATCCATGTATTGTGTAACAGAACTGATTGCTGGCGTGGATGGGGCGCACGGTGAGCCCTGCCACACCGGTGGAGCAGTGCGGCGTAAAATGCTAAGTGCTTGGGCATCTGGCCTTAATGTATTCTAAATATTGGCAGAGGAGAGGTGCATCTGAGGAGAGGCAGGAGCAGAAAGTGGGGGCACTAGAGTTCCCCCATCAATATTTAATAGGGGCTGCAATAGCTTCCAGGGAGAAGACATATGAAGTCAGCATGTTCTTGCAACCTGTTTTCTGCCCTCCGGGTAGCATGCTTTTTCTAGTGTAAAAACGGCTAGCTTGCATCTCTCCACCGTTCCTCTCTTCCCTTCTGCCCAAGTCTTTCCACAGTGGGAAAGCAATTGTTTGGCATTTCATCCAGGACTCCAGATTGCTGAAATACAGCTTCTGGCAGCACAGGGTGCTAAATTCTGGGGTGGGGGCTTCAGGCTGATCCAGACCTCTGGCAAAATACTGCTGCTTTATCGCAGGAGGGTTTTCTTTCCCTGGCTGAAAGCAAACACGCGACGGCATAGCCAGAGCCTGGCTCCCGGGGGATCTGTTGGAGCTAGGTACGAGGACTGATCGGGGCTGGATTAATTTGTGAGCTGGCACAGCTGGGTTCATGTATGGATTACAGCCTCTGGCATCCCAGGAAATTGCTCATGGGTTAGAGAGCAAAAGCATAGCAGCAAAAAAGAAAAAACCCTGAAACAGTAAAGTGGGCAGCAGCAGCCTGGAGGAGCAGAGACTGGGCTGGTGCTGGGCTGTGGGCAGCTGGCCAGCCTTGGAGCTGGAGCCGACGCTGGTTTGGGGAGATGGGCAGGAGCTTGCTGACAATTACAGAGCAGCTTCTTCTATGAGGCAACAGCTCCGTGACCACAGGCAATAGCTAACTTGCACCGCACGGCTCCAGGGCCCATGTCGCCGGGAGGAAGATGCAGCCGGGAGGACGATGCAGCTCCAGACCATATGCTTTGCAAATAGCGGCAGCACTTAAGTGCTTGGTCTTATTGATGCCATGAAAGTAATAAGCCCTGAAGATTGGGCTGTGCTAAAATACTTCCCAAACAACTTACATTTAAGTGTTGTAATTCTTCTGACCCAGCAGAAGTGCCTAGTGTTTTGACACTGATGCTTTGAGGAGGATCCAGGCACCTGCCAGCTTGCATTTAAGAGGACGACACTCCAGCCGGGCTTTGCATCTTGCTCTCTGGGAGCTGCTCTGCTTGGAGAGGCTTAATCATCGCCAGTGCCTGCAGTCCAGAAGCATTAAAGCAGAAACGGGCAGACCTGGCGTCCTGTGCGCGTGGCTGCCCAGCTTCTCGGGGCGGTTGGGTCTGACACTGTGCTAAGGCTGTGGCAAATGTTTCTCGGTCTGCTGGGTGAGCGTGAAAACGCTGATGGGAGAATGAAGCTTTGACCTTTTGATCTCATCAGGAAGCTACTGTGAATCCTCTATTGATGGTTAAATTGCACTAAATTAGAGAGGAGCTGTGCAATTCTGCCACATTGCTGAACTGTGCAATTAACGTCCTGCCTAGCAACAGCACCCTTGTGCCTCGGGAAACTTAAGCCCGTGATTTTAGGTATGTGATGAACCTGGCTCTGCGAAGGCTTAATTTTTTTCCCCAGCAGCATATGGCTTTTGGAACATCTCCACTATATCTGGGAGGCAGCCAGAGCTGTCCCCTGCCGGCAGCGCTCTGCTCTGTGAGGAGCCACAGTGTCCTGCAAGGAGGTTGAATTTGGTGCCCGGCACGGCTGCAGCAGGTCTCTGCCTCCACACCTGGCATCACTGGGCATCACCCCAGCATAACCCTGGATCCTTCCCTGTGACCGGTGGGATGGCCCCTTGGTGGCTCAGGGTGACTGAGGGGATGCTGGAGGGCATGGCTGGGGCACACGTTGGCTCAAGGGCGCTGCCATAGAGCTGGCATCGCCTTTGCTTCATGACCTTCACCCCAGCACAGTGAACGGATACCAGCAGCTCCATCACCGCATGGACACCCAGCAGGATTGGGCTGGAGGCAGGAAGGGGAATTTCCCGTGCCAAGAGCCAGCCCAGGCTCACATCCTTGCCCCGCCGCCTCGCTCCTCCTCTGCTGGGCTTGGTTTAGAGCTGGTTACAGCAATGCGCTTTCTGCCTGCGGGTCAGGGCTCCGCTTTTTATATCTCCAGCCAGGAGCATGACAAAGGCATCCCTCTCCTCAGAGCAGGGGGATTGCTGGAGCGGAGAGCTCAGTGCCTCCCCCAGCCCCCCTTGCATCACTCTGGCATTTCAGCTGTGTTAACACCTCCCTCCACACACCTCTGCTAGTGCCGTGCGACGCTCTTCCAGCTCAGAGTAATCATGAATATTCCTCCTGCCATTAGCACCGGCTGCTGGAGATCTCTATTTAGTCGCTAGACATTTGAAGATGTGCTGCAAGGGATGGTGTGTGTGTCCCTCGCTGGTGCCCGCAGCCCACCCAGCTCCTTCGCCTGCAGGTGGGCTGCAGGGAGGGGATGCTCCAGCTTGCGTTTGTGGATCTTTGCTGGCACCGTTCATCCACAGGGACTGAGGGATGCTGCAGTCCTGTTCCCACACCCCAGAGCAGAGGGGACAATGCCTCACCCCTGCACCAAGCTCCTTTTGGGGCAGCCCCAAGCCTGCTCTTGCCTCTGGGCGCCGGCATGCAGGTGGGCTTTGCTGGTGCTTGGCTGTGCCAGGGGCACTCGGGTGGTTGTCACCTCCCTGATGCGTTGTATGTGAACAGTTCCCGTCTTGGCACCTCCTGAAATCACCAGTGCAAGGGGCAAAACTGTTGGGCCCCTTGGAAACAAGCTTCCCATGGAGGAGCTGCCCAGCATCTGCAGGGCTTGGTGCCAGGGAAGGGCTTGTCCCCTCCTGGTGCAGGGCTGCACTGGCATGGCATAGCCCGATTGTCACCCATGGGCATGCTAGCAGTGGCATGGGACATGGACCACGCACCACTTGCACGCTGCATGCACACCCCTCCTTTGCTGCAAACAGCCACCTCTTGGGGGTCCGCAGCAGGATGAACTGGCTACAGTTTAGCAAGGCTCCGGCTGCCCTTTCAGCATTTTCTACCCTGACCCTCTGCTGCAGGCTCTGAGGATGGACCCTGCCTGCACCATTGGTACAAAGTGGTTTCCCTGGGGCTGGCAAGGGGGCTGCAGCATGGCCTGTGAGCACAAGGACAGGATGATGATGGTGACAGTGATGGCTCAAGATGTCCTCTCTCCTGGGCTCTGCAGTGGGGATGACAGCTCCATCCTTAAAAGCTTTTTGCCTCCCTCCCTGTCCGGCCGCTGCTGTCCTAGTTTTCGCTGGCTGCTATTCTTCCCCTCTGTCACGTGCGGGTTCGGCACGGTGCACTCACATCCAGCTTCATCTTCTGCTGGCTTCTGCGGGCAGCTCCGAGCTGGGCTCTGAGCTGCTCCCACATCTTAAAATGCCTCCCTCAACCTAGGACCTGGGGCTGCCGGTGCACTGCGGGGCTGCACTTCGTAAGCTGGAGGATTAGCAGAAATTAAAACTGCCAGAAGCAGGGATGCTGTCGAAAGCGGATGCATGTGTGTCCCCTCCCATGCTCCGAAAGGCCATGCGACCCCAAAGCCAGGGCAGTGAGGTCTATCAAGTGACAGCCCTGTTATGCATCCCTTGGGGTGTGCAGTTACCATTTGAAAGTCGAGTTAGTGGTGGTGGAAGTGTGGAGGTTTTTCCTTAAGTCCTGAAATGGCTGCCACCACCTGAGACGGGGAGTCTGCCAGCAGCTGCTGGCTCTTTTGCTCTGAGCAGAGCCTGTCCCTGTCCCCTTGGTTTTAGAGCCTGGCTAAAAGGAGGCAGAAGCCTCTCCTGGCTTTGCAGCATCCTGCAGCCAGGTTTTGAGTCCAGATCATCCCCGTTGTGAGACCGGTGACCCCATTTTCACTCTCCTTGTGAGCAGATCAGCCGAAATACTGCTGGAGACATAAAAGCCGCCCGACCCCTTGCTCGATGCCCCACAGTGATGGTGTGCAGTGGTGCCCCATCCCAACACATGTGTGGCTGGATTTCAAGCTGCTGAGCCTCCCATACCCGCCGCTGGCTGTTCTGTCCCCAGCTGCTGGCGTGGCATCACACCTGCTGCACCCAAAATGCCGGGGAGGGTGTGAAATGCCAGCGCCGAGCCTCGGGGAGCTGCCGTGACAGCGGAGCTGGAGGCAAGGTGGGTCTGGCTGGGAGCACCGGGGAGCCTGGGGACGCGTGGGCAGCACAGGGGACCCCGGGTGCCCCATGGGGCTGCCTGGCTTTGGTCGGGGGTAGACCAAAACCACCATCTCTTATCCAGCATGGGGTTTGCCCATGATCTGTCAAACTGCCCTCAGTCCCTAGCCCTGCCTGTGGTAGGTTTGATGCTCCAGGGTAGCCCTGGGCTTTGGCTGAGGTGTTGGGGGACATGCAGCGTGGGGATGTCCTGGTGTGGGGTCTGCAGCGCCAGCGGTCGGGAAGTGCAAGTGTTTTCCAGGCTGAGGGTGTCCATCCTTCCCCCTCCCTCACCTTCCTGAGAGAGCTGCAGGGAAGAATCCCTCCTCCGGCAAAGCCAGCCAGCAGCACTTGTGCTGGTTGGGGCAGTTAGCATGTTGAATCACTTTCCTGTGAGATTTTGGACAATAAATTACTTTTTGGGCGACAATCACATAAAAGCTCCATTACGTGTGGATGGAGGCGTTTGTGGAGCGGGGCTGCTGCTCCTCTGGCGTTCTGGGCTGGTTACTGAGTTCCTGGTCAGTGGGGTGGGATGGGCGCTGGGGCTTTGTGCCTGTGCCAGCCACCTTCCTTGAGTGCTTTGGGGTCAGAGGAGTGGCAGAGGGGACCCTTGGGGTCCCCCACCATGACCCATGCTGGGGCCAGCTGCTGCGTCGAGGAGGGAGCCAGGCTGGCACAGGGCAGCTTTGCAAGGGGCTGCTCCAGTGCCCGGCGTGGTGTGGGGGTGCCTGGCTAAGTGGGGTGCTCCATGGCACACTGAGTCGTGGGTCCCTTTCCACAAAAACACCATGTTGGGGTGATTTTTGCAGCTGCTGTTCTCTCATGTTATGTCCCGTGGAGGGGACCCTGTGGCTGGCTCAGACCCCTGCTGCTGGGGCTAGTGGTGGTGGGCGCTGCTGCCGTCATCCTCCCCTGCAGATCCCCAGGGACTGCTGGCGCGAGTCCTCCCCTAGCGCTGCAATCTCCCTTCCTTCATTTCCCTCTGGCTTGGAGAGCCAGCGTGGGAAGGAGCAGAGCTGGCATGGTCTGGCAGGGCAGTCTATCACAAAGATTTCTTCCAGCAGGCAGCGGGGATGGGGCTGTTCCCTCGTCTTCTGACCAAGCCTTGTGCCAGTCCGCAGGCAGGCAGGGACAGGGCTGGCTTCCTTTGCTGGGGCAGGAGCTGTGCCATGCCGTGCCACTGTGCCTGCACTGTATCCTCCCACGCTGGCTCCCTCTGGCAGCCCAGTGCTCCGAGCATCACTCTGCTTGGGGCTGGGTCATGGCAGGACTTGACATTGGCATTGCTAAGAGTGGGGACCCCGCTGGGGTCTGTCCCCTGGTGGCTCCCTGGATGAGAAGGAGCAGCCCTGACAGCCCTGCAGGATGGTGCTGGTATGCTGCTGGGCAGGGGGCTGGTCCTCTGCTGGCACAGCGGAGCCCGAGGGGATGCAGGGCGATGCTTGCACCAGGCTGATTATCTGTGGCGATCCTGCATGGAGTGGGGAGCAATGAGAGGTTGAAACCATGGAGGAAAATATTTCTTATTGCTCTGTAAGCCCTCTGGGGGTCTGCGTTACAGCAAGCGGATGGGTATTCAGCATAAACCCAAATTAAATAGCGTGATTTCTCCAGATTTTATGGACAGAAGGGTACCTGGGGAAGGCACACGAGCGTGGGTGAGCTAAACCTGATGCTAGGAGGAAGAATGATAAGAAAACAAATCCCTTGTCTCCTGTTTAACCCTCCCTTTCGGGGAGAACCTTGGCTGGTCCATTGTGCTCCAGGGGGATGCTCTGGCTGTCCTTGCCCATGCTTGGGGCTGTTGGCTCCCCATGGGTCACTGGTGCCGCTGGTGCATCTCTGGAGCTCAGTAATGAGCTAGATCAGCTTTTCCAGGGGCTTCGTCTGTGGGACATTCAGAGCATCTTGCACTGCGCTGCTTTTCTGCTGCTCCCTTGGCTCGACAAGGGTGTCAGGTGAAGTCAGGTTCATTTAAAATAGAATTCACACATTGCAGTGTTGTAAAATTTAAAACAAAAGAAAAACCCAAAACACTTCTGAAATTACTGAATATTTTTATACTTCTCAGTTTCCTCATTAGCGACAACATTATCTCCCTGTCCGTGGAGAGGTGGCTCTTTGTGCGCATTGCCAAAGCGCCGCTGGTTAATGAATTCCCCGTAGACGGACAACGTTGTGCTCGGCTGATTTGCCCGATTAGTTCGTAGGAAAGGGCACTGCCTTCCCTGCCACTACCTGAAGATGCTTTGCCATTTTTGTAGCGGGGCAAAGGTTGCGACAGAGCTGCGCACACGGGTAAGACATCCCTTCAGATGCTCTCGCTGCAGCACTGAAGCCTGAACTAAGGAGTTCTTTCCCAAATATTCCTCAGCCGGAAATGCTCTCCTCTAATGCCAGCAAAACAAAAACTTGAATTGCTTGGAAATTACTTTTCAGAAGAATCTTGATGGGTTTAAGCAGAGGCTTTCCTTGCAAAGGGTAATCCTGTTTTTAACGAGGTAATTTATAGTTGCTGATTACAGCCCCGAACGGTCCTGTGTGAGCAAACACACTGGAGCAATGAACGCACTATCTGCTGGTGACAGGCTCCCGTGGGTCGAGAGTTGAGAGGGAGATATCCAAAGGATGCCTGTAATTAGCCTGAGCATTTAATTTAATAAAACAAGTGACTAAAAACATAAGCGTGCTGTATTCTAAAAGCGTTGCACGTAATTACAAATTATCTTAATTCAGCGCTGGCACAGCCAACTTGGTAATCGCTTCATAAATAACTTTCATTAGCTGATTTCAGCATTCGTGCTTGGTGGTACCTCCAAGGGTATGGCTGATGCAGGGGGGATTCAGGGGAGGAGAGGGCTTTGTGGGTGCGTGGTCTGGTGTCGGGAGCAGGACAACACAGCATCCTTTTGCAGGCTGGCACCGCTGTGCTTCAGCCACGGCACACGCTGGTGATGCCCCTCCAGGCTGAGATTCAGGGGATTGCAAGGGGATGCTGCTCCGGGTGTGCCAGGGTGTCCGGGTCATCGCTGGCACGTGTCCCCAGCCCAAAGGGCAACATCTCTACCAGTGCCCTTCTCAAAAATGCCTGTTTCAGCCCTGAGCCCTGTGAGCCGGTGCTCATCTGCTGATATTTTGTGCCGAAACAGCATCTGCAGCTTCGCCTTTTATTTTTGTGCCGACAAAGAGATGATGATCCTATTGATCGCGCGGTTTCCATTTGTCCTGTGCTTTTCTGCTGGGGTTGTTTTATTTCCCCGTGGACCAGAGCAGTGGAGGCTTTGCTGTGGCTGCGTGACATGAGCTTTCTGCTGCCCTTGTCCCCATCCTCAGTGCTGCCCAGCCCTCCTTCACCGGCCACGCTGATGGCCACGTGAATGCTGTCTTGGAGTGAGCAGGGAGCAAGCGGGGAGTGAGCACCCACTGTCAGAGCACCAGCCCCTCAATGGACTGAGAGCAAACCATGCCGGGGTGCCTCAGGGGGAGCGTGCCCCCACATTGGGGTCTCTCAGCTGGGGGCTGCGGGTGCATGAAACTGAAGACGTTGAGCTCCTTCCCTGGGGATGAGGAGGGTTGTCAGGAGGCAGGAGACTGGAGCCGCCTACGGCAGCGGCAATGCTGTAATGGGGCAACACCAGTGGCAAAGTCAGCTCATCCTGGGCAGGATCAGGCTCATCCCTGTGCTGCGGGAGCGCAGTTCCCGAGAGGGTGCTGGTTCAACATGTAGCACATACTGACAAGACAAACACCTTTATTAATTTAAGCCTGGTGCTAATGCGATTGCAAGGAGCTGTGCAAAGGAAGGCGGTGGGGGCACGGAACATCCTCTGCCTGGAGCGGCTGTGGCCGGTGTGGTTGCCATAGCCGGGGAGCTGGTGTGCACAGCGGGTTTTGTTCCTCTTTGTAAAACTGTGTTCTTGTGGGTGAGGAGCAAAGCTGTGGTGCGGAGCTTTCAGAGGATTATGATCCACAAACAAAATGTGTTTTCCTACCCACTTTTGAGGAGTTAGAGGTGCTGAGCATGCCAGCAACTGGAGACGCAGGCTCTGCTCTTGCAAAAAAAGTATGGTGGCTTTGGTCCTGGCAGCATCTGGACTTGGCTTTGAGCCCAAAGAGGGAGTGGGGATGGTTTGCACTGCTTGCCCTGGGGATGCTGCAGTGCTGGCTGCAGAGCCCATGGTGGGACATGCACTTCTTGTGTCGGCACGTGCCCTGGCTGCATCTCTCTGGGATGCAGAAAGATGGAGGAACAAGGCTGGGGTCTGCTGGGGACCCGCTGAAGGTCTGGAGCAGCATGTGCCTATTGGAAGGCGCTAACTGCAGCAATGGAAATTCCTGAGGAAAATGCTGTGTCCTGCTTCATCTGCTGCTCCATCAGGCGAGAGAAGCCCCAAGGTGACCGGTTATGGCACTGTGCTTGTCCTCTGTGCACCTGGGATGGGTTGTGCTGCGCTCCAAGCACTGCGGTGGGTAAGCACCTCTCCTGCCAAAAGCTGCCCTGCCATGCTGCTGGCATCCCGAGGCACCTGCATCCTGTGGCCCTGTAAGCTCCACTCCACTCTGGGGCCGGACCCACCAGCATCTCCCCCATGGCAGCTCGGATGCCACTTGCTGCAGCATGCAGTGTGTTCCTGGAGGGTTTCGGGCGAGATGCAGCCTGCCACCAGCTCTGTGCATGGGACTCCCAGCTCAAACAGCTGCTGGTGCATCCAGAGAGGAGGAAAAGTTTTCCCTTCCTCCTTCGGAATCCTGTTAAGTGGAGGTGGGGGTCCCTCCAGGGGATGCCACTACTTTCCTGGTGCTGCCAGTCCTCCGTGCCATTCCTCACCACACCGCATTGCCAGGAGTGGCACAAACACCCTGGGCCCATTGCAGGATGCTCCCCATCACCACGGGCTGCGGACCTTCACACTCTTCTTTGTTGAAACGGGCTGGCAGAGGGAGATGAGCAGGCAGCGTGTGGCAGTAGGCAGAAGGTTTAAATTAGGGCCTCTCTGTAATGTGATTAATAGGTGCCTTCAGGCTTGATGGAGATTGATGGTTGCTGGCAAGGCTGCGGGAGCGAGCCCAGGCGCACCGTGAGCACAGCTCCGGCGCCCTGGGGAGGAGACCGGAGTGGCGTGCACCAGCAACGCCATCAATACCGGAGCTGGGCTCTGTCGGGTTTTATGGAGGAGGCAGAGGATGGATGCGGGATAGGATAGGAAAAGACAGCAGCCAGGATGGAGCAGCCTTTAACCTCTTGGCAGCCCTCTCTGCAGGCTGGGTTGCTCTCAGGCCCCGGGCTCGTTTCAGGAAGGGGACTGGAGGATGCAGAAAACTTGCTCCATGCTGTACATGATTCAGCCTGGCCCCATGTCTGGCCGCAGACCCAGCTCTGTGTTGCACGTGATGGTGGAGAAAAGCCTTCAGTGCCTCTGTGTGGTGTGCCAGTGACCAAGGCTTGGCTGGTTGTGCCTGGGGTCACCAAAAACCTGGCTGTCTCCTGCTTCCCTGAGCTGCCTTCAGGTGCTCTGAGGCACCCTCAGCTGCTGGGGAAGCTGCTGCAGAAGAAGCAGAAGAGCTTTTGCAGAGCAGGGAGGACTCGAAGTGGCTGCTGCTGCCGGTTGTGTTTGGAGGCGAGGAAGGTCAGCACTGAGCTCAACCCACCTGCAGCTGCAGTGAAGGGCAGCTGCCAGCAAGCTCGGCCCAGCTGGCACCGCTGCAGTGCTGAGACACTGTGGCAGGAGTTGCCGCCACCATGCGAGGTCCCTCTCCCAAAGGGACAGGCAGCATCATATGCCTGCAGTGCTGAGCACATGCTGGGGTGCAGGGGCGCCTCTGGCTCTCCCCACTCTGTGTCATGGTGCTGGTACCATGCAGCACCAGGGACCCGAGGGGAGAACACTCCTGTGAGCCCTCTCAATATGCTTTGATAAAATGCAAATCACGCTAAAATGGTAGACTTCCAATTACAAGGCTCCAGCGGGGAGCCTGTTTTGATAATGAAAGCGATTAAAATGGGGGCCTTTCTTTCTGGTTTGGGTATGGAGGCTCAGCTCAGCTCAGGAGCCTAACTCTGCTAATGATGTTTGAATAGTTCCAGGGCCTGAGATGCTCTGATGCCCACCCGAGGGCTGAACAGGGTCTAGGTAAAATCCTCTACCCACAGGGTGCTGGGATGGATTCAGCCACGGTGCTGGCTCCCCTGAGCTCCTGCGTGGTCGGTGCCGGGAGCACTGTGCTGATGGTACTGCCCTCCTGCCTCACCACACTCTCCACTGGTGGTGTGCCTTAGCATCCTTATGGGTGTCCATTATGGGAGAGGAGAGCAGATGGGTGCCAGGTGGTGTTGGGCTGGTGATGGGGTGAGCACCCAGCGCTGCTGGCTGCAGCATCCATATCGCAGCACAGATGATGGGAGCGCCTGGCCAGGGCTTTTGAAGCTGCCTGCTCTCCCACCACAGGCAGGTGATTTAGAAGAAGGTGGGAGTTGTCCTGTAGCAGCAGCTGCAGGATAACAGGCTTCCAGGGGAAGCTTCTTCCTGACCCCCATTAGTTTAGAGGCGTTCCTTTGTGTGAGTATCAGAGAGCTCCCAGAGCTGGCGTTAATCCTCTTACAGATGTAACTCCGGCCAGTCTCGTTAGCTGCAGAAGCAGCTGCTGAGGTGCTCTGATCTTCCCTGTGCCCCCTGAGAGAGCAGCTGGAAAGGAGCTGCTCTCCCAGGCTGGCTGGGGGGCTGCCGGGGGCGTGCCGCATCCCCCCATGCCCCTCAAACCCATTAGTCCTCAGCTGCTGCTGCAAATGACTCCACTCTTGCACAGCCCCTGCCCAAGTCCTGGCTGTGGCTGGGCTGCAACTGATACCTGTGCTGGTCCGGTCTGCCATGCCGAGTGTGGTGGCACCATGGGTATCGCTGCAGCTGGGGATGCAACCAGGTAGGGCTGGCAACCTGTGCCACCCCTGGGGCTGGCAACCCACACAACCTCTGGGGCTGGCCGCGGGCTTGCTGGCAGCAGGGCAAGGCAAGGCAGGGCTGCCTGCAGCACTGCCCTTCTCTCAGCCAGCACTCGGTCACTCCGGCGGGGTCTCTGGGCATGCACTCTCCTTTTTTGCCAGTTTATAAAAGCCCTCTCCTGCTCTGCCATGGGCACCCAGCATTTATCACTCGAGTGGTTGAGAGGCACGTGGTGCCTTGGTATGAAGTGCCGGCTGCAAGGGAGGGGCTCTGCAGGCAATTAGGAGTGGAGAACACTTTTGCAGGAGAGCAGGCAGGCGGCAGAGCAGGCAGAGCGCTGGGAAAGCCGAATACTCACTTCACGCTTCGCATCCAGGAATTGGCACCTGCTTGCGCGAGCTGGGGCCACCCAAGCAGAGATGCTGTTTATTTCTCTGGTGCGGTGGCAGCCCCTCGTCCTTGTTTCCTCACTGCAGCACGTGCCTGCAGTCCTCAGGGCTGTCACTTTCCTGTAGCTGCTTTTGCTCTTGGTGTCATCCCTTTCCTTGCAGAAGCGCTGCCCGGCTCCTGGGACAGACCCATGAAGGAGCTGATGCCGTTTGTAAGAGCATCGCCCACGTGCACACCACTGAACCAGATGCGTGCCTTGCCATCTTTGCAGAGCAGAGCTTCGATGCGCTACACAGGCTTTGATATGGAAAAGCCTGTCCCCAAACGCTCAGCAACAGCGTGATTCTGCTCACCAGCTGCAGGCTCCTCTTGGAGCCCTGCGCCAGCTCTGCTCGTTACACCAGCATGGAGCACGCCGCCGCGTTTGCTGTCACTGCCTCGCCGGCCTCCGTGATGGATTTCCCGCTCGGCACATCCCCTGGCGAGCTGGGTGTGCTGGGTTCAGCCAAGGATGTGCTAGGGCAGGAGGGCTGGGAACCGCAGGAGTGACACTGCTAATGAACTGTGTCCCCTTCCCTCCTTTGCCTTCACGCTCCCCATGCCGGGGAGCGGCAGGAGCTGACTCCAGGCATTTACCAGGCAGCCCAGGTCTCCCTTGCTGCTGCCCCAAGGATTCCTCTGCCCATGGGAAGGAGCCCCGCTTGCTCTGGATCAGATTCTTCCCCTGGCACAAGCCAGGCAGCCTCTGAACGGGGCAGGTATCCCCCATCCTGGGGTCCCTTGGGGGCTGCTGTATCCCAGAGCAGGGGACACCAGCCATGGCCGCTGCTTTCAGTGGCAGCTGGTAATCTCCATATCGCCTTGCCACTTTGAACAGCTTATTCTCACGTGTCGCTTGGAGTTGATTTGCTATGCTAATTGCTTTACAAATAATAAGCTTCCCTAATTGCACTGGCAGGGAAGGGGGAGCTCTCCCCACCTGCAGTCCTGTGGTGCTGCTGGGCTGTGGGTCCCAGCCCCTTGGCTCTTCTGGGTTCCCCCTGTGAGCCCTGGTGCCTGTAGCATCCTGTGCCGGGATTCTTGGAAGAAACTTTGAAGTCCTGTGCACAGGGAGCTGGGAGCTCCAGCTTGTTCCTGGGGGATCAGGCCATCCTCCCCTGCTCTGCAAGCTGGCGAGCACCCCAGAACCGGTGGGCTGTCAGGAAGGTGCCACCAGCATGCCGGGCTGTGTTTCACTAGCCATGGTCTTGGATTCTGGCTGCTCCAAATGTGCCTGCACCCATTGGCATCCCCATCTTCTGCCCTTGGGAAGGGGGCCAGGGGCTGGGAGCGGGACCCCCCAGCAGCAGGGAACTGAGGGCACTCAGTGTTTAATCCCTCCATGGCAGGATGCAATCCTTCACGGCAGATATGGGCTGCTGCTTTCCTGAAAATAGACTTTAATTGGCTACTGTACGGCGTAATGATGTTAATTTGACAGGAGAGATATCACTCACTCAGTCTGTTAGGTATTTAAAGCCACATGGTGGTTATTTAAGGAGAAGGGAAGCTGAGGGGTCCACTGGCACCCAGTGCTCATCAGCCCCGGGGGCAGCACCCACTTTTGAGGTGCTTTGTCTTCTGTTTTAAACAAAAAGCTAGCTTCTTTCCCTGGGCTTCCTGACACGTATCCGCAGGCAGCCTGCAAGGAAGCAGCACATCCCCATTGATTTCTGGATTCAAATCCCTGTCTCCACATCCTAGGAGGAAGGGAGAGCACTTCATCACTCCCCTGCTCCAGCAACTCTCTGAAGATGAAGCTCCGCGCATTGACTTTCTGGCTAGTAAAACGACTTCCTCACCACACACGTTTAATTGAATGAGGCTAATATGCTTTTTGTTGTTGTTTTTTAATTATTTTTTTTTGAATGGCTGATGATTCTCCCCACCAACTGAGGAAAGCCGGGGCCAGCATTTTGGCATCTGCAGCTCCCTGCTGAGCTGTTCCGTCCCTCTCGCTCGCTTGTCCTGCTCCTGCAGCAGGATGCAGCCAAGGATGTCACTTCCTCGTGTACCATTAAAAGCCATGTCCAGGAAGGTGACGGGGGAGGTGGCTTAGAGGGATGCTGCTGCGGTTTGAGCTCTTGAGTTGAGATGTAGTTTCAAAAAGGAAGTATCTTCCTACGTGTCTATAATTGCTGGATGTTTGATGGTCATAGAGTTTAGTTAACATCCTTGCCGTTATATTGATTTTTAATGTTTATTTGCAAAGCCTCAAACATGTGTCCAAGTTCTTGAACGGCTTCCCAGACTCATCTGCTGGGCCACTTCCCCTCTCATATGAAATATCATTTTTACAGGCCAGTAAAATGGTATTTAATGGTGGCTGACAGGGCAGTGGTTAAGAGCGATATGTATTGGACACTTAAATGTTTCTATTATCTGACTCCTGGCACAGCCCATTGCATTTTACTTGTGCTGGGAATTACAGAAGAGTTTGCATTTTTCATCAGCATCACAGCGACGTGGCCTCAGTAAGGACTCAGCCCCAGCCTCTCTGCCTCCTCCAGGGCCAGTGTGGTGCAGCCGTGGGTCCCAGCACGGCACGGCGATGGTGCCTGCTCCGGTGGTGGGGCTGGCACTGTTGCTGGGGTGCCTGTGCTGGTGGTCCTCTTTTTGGGGTGGTCTCATGTGGCTGCAGACCTGTGAGATGCTTCAATTTTGCTGGGTTTTTTTTAAGGCAAATGTTTGCTTTTGTGCAGTGCCGGAGAGAGCCGCCGCGCTTGGAGAAGAGGCTTTTAAGCACTTGAACGCTGCTTCCAGGTCAGGCATTTCCCCTCTTCTCATTAATGCAGCTGCAGTGTTTTACACAAGCCTGGTAAATCCCTGGCTAAGCAGCGGCAGCGGAGCCTGTCCAGAGCACCAGCCCCACGCCAGCACTGTGCCGGGACCCACGGCTGCACCGTGCCAGCCCTGTGCTGGGTGGGATGGAGAGTGCATCCCATGGGAGCTTTAAAAGCAAAACTGGGGCATCTTTGTGAGCAGCTCCTGTACCCTCCCTGTGCAAATGCTGCCGAGCTGCTCTCTAGTTGCTTCTCTGCCGATGCGATTGCTGCCGGCACCTGAGCCCTCCAGTGCTGCACCATGGGTGATGCTGGGGCCACCCAGAGCTTTGCCACTCACTCCCACTATTCTTCCTGTGCTCCAGCGCCGAGCGGGATGGGATTAGGGACTTAACAGCCTGTGCCAGATAGACACTTAAATAAGCAATAAATTTGGAGTTCGTTAGTGAAGATTAATTAGTGTTTGCACAGGGCTTTGCCTGTGCAGAGCAGTGTTATTTATCTTGAGGCTTCGCCGTGACCTTGGGAGAGATGCGTCACCCGGGTCCCATCAGGTTCCACGGTGGCGGTGCTGTGCCAGTGAGCAGCGGGCACCCCAGGGTGCCGCTGGCTGCAGGGGCTGGCAGTGGGAGCTGCCCTGAGGACTCGGGACTGGAGATGCTCCAGGTGCCCAGCAGGCAGAGCAGGCAGTTGAGTGCAGGCAGCAGCCTGCTGTGTGACCCTGAAGCGGGAGTCCTTGCAGCGCAGAGCTGCTGGGATGGGGCCGGGGACAGCAATCCTGGGTTTGGCTGCAGGGAAGAGGTAGTGTTTGAGTGCAAGCATTTCTTCTGGGAGCTCTCCTGGGCTTTTGGGGGCTCTCCTGGCCCCACGGGGAGCAGGGCCTGGCAGCCAGGGGCATTGCACTGCCTATTGCTTTGGCTGGGTATGGCGAGGGGCAGAGTGGGGGGCTGGTGGGTGGTGTGGCCGGCGGCAGCTCCTGCACGCTCATCTCTGCCAGCGTACAGCTAGCTGTGCCAGCGCTTCCCCTAGCTGCTGCCGGGCCAGCCCAGCCCCTGCCTGCTCCAGGGGCTGGAGCAAAGCCTGGGCTCTGCCTTGGGGGGCAGGCAGGGAGGGCAGGAGGTGGCAATGTGGGGAGCACTGGCATGTGCCGTGTTGGAGGGCTGAGCGCTCCCCTAGTCTCAGCCCTGTGGCTTACTTCTCTGTCTCCGCGTGGTGATTTTTCAGCAAAGCGACGGCCGTGGCTGTACGGCACGGCTTTGCAGCACTGGACCGTGAAATGAGGAGTTAGTCATCCCTGCTCCTCCGGCTCCGCACGGCCAGGGCCCTGCCGCAAGGGGACAGGGACGGGTTCGTGTATGCTGCTGCAGGGCCCAAGGGGATGCCCGTGGTCCATGGGGCAATGCTCCAGGAGGAGTGGGCATCTTCCCCGGCATCCCCGCTCAGACCCCACTCCTGGCACTGCAGGATTTATCACGCGGCTTGACTCCAGCCCTGGCATGGAACTGGGAATTTTTCTGGCACCAGCTAAATAATGGAGATGCATCCGTCCCCGAGCACCTCGCCGGGGAGGGGAGCAGTGTGAATAATGCATCGTCCTGTGATGTGCCACAGCACAGCCGGGGAGCTGGCCCGAGCGCGGGGCTGAAGCAGCTCGGCAGCAGTGCCAGCATTCCCTACGGCAGCAGCACGCTCCCGAGTGGGGCGACCGCCCGTGCCAGGGCTTCCCTCTGGCCACCTGCCAGCCATGCCATCCCCATGTGCTCAGCCGGGGCTTTATTTTATATGGGGCAAGGAGAAAGCTTCCCTGCCAGAAAACCAGCTTCGGGGCCAGCTAGCTAGCACCACATCCCGTGCTGCCTACCACAGCTCCGTGCTGGCCTCATCAAGCTTGTCTCCTTAGGTGCCAGGAAGCTTTTCTCTGCCACAAGTAATATCAGACTGAGCCCCAGTGAGCATAAAAGCTCCTTTCCTGAAGAAATCCCATCTCTGCTGGTCCCGCACCCTGCCAGGCTGGGGACATGCCCTTGCCCTGCCTGCAAAGGGTTTTCCAGCCATTGCATGGAGCAGGAGCCTCCTCCAGGGATGGATTTGGCACTGGGTGCTGCACTGGCTCACTGCTGTGGGTGGAGATGTCCTTGCAGGGTCTGGCGCCGATCCCATCACCTGTGCCGGCAGGGGCTGTGGCGCTGGGCAAGTGGCGATGCGGGTGGAGGAGGCAACGGCTCCAAGGAGCAGCCTGGGAATGGCATGGAGGACAATAAACTCCATCAAATCCTCATTCATTACAGAAGAACATGGAGTGCAAGTGCCAGCATGTCTTTGTCCGCTCGCTCCCTCTCTTTCATTTCCTGCTGCTTTCACCTTATCTCCCTCTTTTCAGTGTATTCCTTCCCAGCTTGGCGTGGTGTGCAGGGGGCTGTTGCCCCACGGCACCGTGCCAGTGAGCGAAACAATGTGCCAAGGGCTGTCCTCCACCAGCGTGGGCCGGGGACCTCCCAGGGCTGGCTTGTCTTGTCTTGGCTTCTCCCACCTTCCTCCCCTCGTGCTGACAGGGCCCAAAGGCACCATGACCATAACAGTGCTGGTGCAGCCAACTGCAAAGTGTGTCCAAAGTCCAGCACAGCACCAGTGAGGGAGCAGGATCTGCCTGGGAAAGCTGCTTCACTCCCTCTGGGAACGGTGCTGAGCAGTGGCAGCTCCTTGGCATCGCGTTCAAAGCCAGGTCTGTTGTGCAGTCACCATGTGCTGTGCCCAGGGGTGGTGGCAGTGGCACAGTTTAGGGGTGGCTCCAAAGGCACCATCTCTGCCCTGAGGATTTGTCACCAGAGCCTCATCACAGGGAGGGTGGCCAGGGACACTGCTGCCCACCTGTCCCATGCTCTTGCATGGTGCTTGCTTTGGCTGCTCTCGGTGACGGTACCTGGACAGGAGGGACCCTGCCTGGAGCCCTGCCGGGAGCCCTTGGGCAAAACCAGGGGCTGAGGGACACTATGCCGCAGGCACTTTGGGGTGTGGAGTCGGGGGAATTACCAGCCTTGGTGGCAGCTCAGTCCCCACCCCGGCTCTTCTGGGGCTGGGATGTGAGCCCCTGCCTGCCCCACCGGGCGACACACTGCTGTGCCATGCCACAGAGACTGTTAGGATGCTGCAGGGAGCTGGGGGCTCCCAGGGGCAGAGGGTGACCCAGGGAGGGTGAGCAGCACCCTGTGTCCTGTATGGATTATCTTGTACACCTTACACATTATCTTATATAGCTCACCAGGCTCACTGCTGCCAATTCTGCTCCACAAGACCTGCCACAAAGCTCATGCAGGTGCAGGCATGCAGCGTGGCTGGAGCCGTTCCCTGGCCCCTTCCCACCCATGTGTCCTTCCCAAATCCTCACTGCTTTTTCCACTGGAAAACTCCCCCTTTTGCTCAGCCTTTGAAGGGATTTTATTGCCACGAGAGGCCTCAAGCAGCTGATGGGCAATGAGCAGCAAGATGCCCTCTCGTTCCCTTTCCTGGGCATCTCCTCCCGCAAGTGCTGTTAATCACTGGCTGATAACGAGCTTGTCTAACAAGCAACTTTTGTGCAGGAGCCTGTGTGAACAGAGGCCATGTACCCAGTTTGCACAGCTCTCTTAATTACAGAGCTCTCTGAGCTTTATTTTCCCCTCCTGCAGGCAGGGCAAGCAGTGGGCACGGGGAGGGGTTGCCGTGTGCAGCATTTTGGGGAGGGAAGACCTTTGCTGCTTCCCTCTGCAAGTGGAGATCCCCGGGCAGTGCCCGCGGGGCTGGGGGATGTGGTGTTGAACTGCCTGGCATTGGATGAGTGGGGCCAAGTGGCTCGGTGGAGGTGGTCAGGTTGTTGGAGGAACTCTGGCCACCTCTCCCACCCCAAATTCCCCTCCATCCCTTCCCCTTACAGAGTTGACACTTAAACTTGGAGATGCTCAGCCTGCTACCGAAAGGTGGCTGCTGGCATGTCCTTGTGTTGGCTAGGGGCTCCCCTCAGAGTTTTGTCAGAGCTGGGGCTGCAGCGATGCTCGGGGAGCTCACCATGGGGTGCAGGAGTGGGATGGCACTCATGGGAGCAGGTGTGGGGGCGTGCTGGGTGCACCAGCTTTGGGGTGTCTGCTCTGGAGAGGGGAGTGGGCTGCATGCCCGCAGGGATGCTCATCACAGGGTGTTTCTGGGGGACTTCCCTAACCTGTGCCACCTCTCTGCCCCTGCTGCAGGACAAGAACAGGAAGCTGAGGCCCCTCTATGACATTCCCTACATGTTCGAGGCCCGGGAATTCCTGCGCAAGAAGCTCATTGGGAAGAAGGTATGGAGATGCTGGGGCTGGTGGCGATGTCTTCACTCATTCCTGGTGCAGGCAGGTGCTGGTGCGGGGCCGGGAGCTGGCACTGCCCATGCCGGTGGTGCTGCATGGGTCCTTACGGGTGACCCAGGGGCTCTCCACAGGGAATTGCAGCATGCACCCAAAGCTGGAGCACCCTCTGAGCTGGCTTCTCTGAGGGGCTGCGGTCTTGCTTTCAGCTGGACCCATTTCCCAGGAATGCTGTGTACCCACGTCACTTTATATTTCCCTTTGTTTCCGTGGCATATTTTTCTAGGCTGGTTTAGAGCAATTCAGGGGAATGAAGAATATAATGTGCACTTAACTACTGAAGCACATGCTCAGGATGCAATTTTCAAATGCTCATAAAATGGTCAAATAAAATCAATTTCTTTCATAGCGAGGCTGCTCGCTGCTGCTCATTGAGGACTATTTCCATGCCTAATTGCATCTTTCCATTTCAGAGCCCTGTTTATATATTAAAAAAAAAAAGAAAGAAAGAAAAAAATAGCAGCTTGTGAGACTTCTAATGCGAAGTCTATCACTTGTTGTAGTCAGAAGTGGCTGTGAGGATGTTGCTGGGACTCGTGAAGAGAGCTCCGGTCTCTGAAATGGAAACCTGGTTGTTTCTGTGAGGGTCCTGGCCCCATGCTGGGCTGTGCCTCAGCAGGGTTCCGCTCTGCACACTGCCAGCCATCCCAGGAGTTACTGGTGCCGGTTTTCCTCCAGCCACCATCGCTCTGCACCACAGTGGAGCAGGGTTTGCTGTCTCCCACCCTGCCATGCTTGGCTGTTGCTTGAAACCACCTTTTTTCTCCCCAAACCTGACTGCATTCGCCCTTGCATGCTCATAGGCAGGAGATGAGGGTGATGTCTGGCCAGAGCCCCTGGCTCCAGTCACCAGGTCCCCACCACTGCTGGGCCCTGCTGGAGCCCTTGGTGCTTCTGGTGCTGCTAGCAGCGGTCCTGTGTCCCCTGTGCCTGGCCCTGAGGTGCTGGGGATCCCGGCCCCAAGGTACTGAGGGGGCCATCCCCATGCGGGGCAGCCCTGACCATCCCCGAGGAGAGTGGCTTCTCCCTGCATCCCCCACATCCCCATGACCGAGCCCAGGCAGTATGGGCTGTCACGCTGGGGAGGAGGATGAGGGTCCTGCCTTCCTCCCAGGACCCCCAGGATGGTGCTGTGGTGTGGGACACCACGCTTAATGCACCCAGAGGGATGGGCAGCAGGATCAGCGCATTCGGAGGGACAGGCAGGAGCAGGCGGCAGCATGCCCTCGCTGCTTTGCTGCGTTGGATCGCTGTCAGCAGCAGGAGGAGGGATGCAGGACAGCGGCCAGCTGCCACCGTCCCTGTGCACAAAGTGGCTGGTCAGGAGCCAGTGACCCCCAGAAATAGAAGCAAAGAGCTGCTTGGCTGCAAGTGCCGCCAATCTCCATTTTTAAAGCTCCCCGTAACCTTGCCGTGTGCTGCTGCGGCGTGTGCCGGGCTCCTGCCTTCCCTGTTTTGGTAGCCTTGGGAGCCGGGCGCCCGCTTGCCTTTGATGTTGCCTCGTTTGCTTTATAAATATTTCCTTTGTCAGCTCCACGTTTTTCACTTCAGATTAATTTGATTGAGGAAAGTGATGAAAAAATCCTTTCCGTTAATGATCAAAACAGTCCCTCGAGGTTGGCGGTGCGTTCTGATTTGAAATGACAGCCTTGCACGGGGTGGCTCGCCCTTGCCTTCTCACAGCTCACTGTCAGCATCAATCTTTGGAGCAAAATCCCTCTTTTCCCACCCCCTTTTTTAATATACTTTTAAAGCACACCCCGGCAGGGAGCTAGCGACTTCTGAGAGCTGTCTGCTTGCAGGGAGATCAAACGGGGTAGGCTGGCACCGATGCGCAGCGCTGCCCGCGGCATCGGCACGGCTCCAGCATCGTGCATGTTTACAGGGGTGCCCTGGGAGCCCTGCCCGTTCTGGGGAGCCCTGCCTGCGTGGGGAGCCCTGCCACCTTCCATAGGGTGTCTCTCCCGCAGAGCCCCAGGGTTGGCTGATCTCCTGAATCCTCCAGAGATCTGGATCTCCAGGATCCGCGGGCAGGTCCAGCAGTCAGAGCTGTGCTGACTGCACCAGCTTTGCTCTTGGCATCCCTGGCTGCGAGTCCCCATGGGCTGTGGTGGCCCCTCGAGCTGCTGCCCCACAGCTGAGCACCTTCTGTCCCCCCTCTCCTGCATGGACAGAGTCAGTGATTCAGGGTGGTCCACAGCTGTGGCTGTGTTGCTGTGTCCCCAAGGAGCAGTGGATGTGAGGACCCTCCCCATCACAGGGTGCTGGAGGTTTGGGATCTTCTCCGTGCACCCCCAGTGCCCACCCCAGCCTGTCCCCTGGGGCCAGGGCTCCCCTGCCCAGCTCGGAGCTGCCTCCTGCCTTCCTGCTGCCTTTCATTTGCCTGGGAGGAGCTGGCACAGCTTAACGGCATGACAAGCCCTGGGAGAGAGAGCTGCTGGCAGCCGCTCCGGCAGAGCACGATCATCCCCTTGCAGATTGATGAATTGAATATTAGGAATAATTAGGCCAGGATGAGTTTTCAGTCTCGCTGCCGGTGCTTCATCAGCCGCCTCCCCGGCTGCAAGCGCTGCGTGCAAGCCCACTGCCCGCACCCCGGGGCTGCACGGGTGGCTTAGGGCTTGTCTCATGGGTGCTGTCCCTGCGCCGTAGGGACCCTCCTTGTGTGTGCTGTCCCGCGTGCTGGGGACCCTCCTGGTGGGTGATACCCTTGCACAGCAGTGACCTTGCCTTGTGGGTGCTGTCCCTGTGCTGTGGGGACCCTCCTTGTGGGTGATGTCCTTGCACCCTGGGGACACTTCTTGTGGGTGCTGTCACTGTGTTGTGAGGACCCTCCTTGTGGGTGATGTCCTTGCACCCTGGGGACCATCCTTGTGGGTGCTGTCCCTGAGCAGTGGTGACCCTCCTCATGGGTGCTGTTCCGGCACCCTGGGGACCCTTCTGGTGGGTGATGTCCTTGCACAGTGGTGACCTTGCCTTGTGGGTGCTGTCCCTGTGCATTGAGGACCCTCCTGGTGGATGCTGTTCCAGAACCCTGGGGACCCTCCTGGTGGGTGCTGTCCTTGCAGAGCCGTGACCTTGCCTTGTGGGTGCACGGTGACAGCTCTGGAGGGCTGGTGTGACACTAGAGGGAGCTGCACTTTAGGAATTGTGGAGCTGGATGTACCCCCTATCCCACCCTATCCCATCCCACCCCACTCCAAGGGAAGCAGCACCCATCCCAGGGAGCAGGTCCTGCTCCCGGCAGCCTGGTCAGCCCCCACCGGAGCGACCGCTCACACCCCCACAGCTGTCCCGTGCCCTCAGCAGGACACTGTTGTCCCCTTGCCATCCCAGAGCTGGTTTGCTTTAGTACATGGAGCAGGGCCGGAACAAGCCATCCCTCGCCCCTGGGCAGTGTGCACTTGATCAGGGACCTGCTGGGCTTTGCACGCGCATGTGCAAGATGCTACATGTGAGCTGGGAGCTGGTGGTTCACAGGCTCCCGAGGTATCGGCAGGGTGACTGGGGCTCCCCCGGCGCATCACCTGCCCGTGCCTGGTGCTGCAGGAGTGCAGCCCCTGCCCAGCCTCGGCTGCTCCAGTCCCGGCATGGGGGGGGACACATTTCACCAGCAAGGACAACAGTCCTCTGGCTGCAGTGAGCCACCTGTCCTCACCTGCCCTCCTGTCCCCATCCTGATACCTGCCAGTGCGTGTACTCCGGCTGTGCTGCAGGCAGCGTGCCATCCAGCATGAGCAGCGTGCCATGCGGGGCAGGCAGGAGAGCTGGGAAGGCAGCAGGGGCTGTGGCGGAGGTCAGTATCCTCAAAAGCACCATCTTGGCACAACGGGATCCCACGAGATCCCATGATCACCTCTCCTCTCCTATCTGGGGGTCATCACCACCCCTACCAGTTCCAGGCAGATTAAATTAATTGGAAATAAATAAATGTTGTTGCTGTGTATTGCTCTCCCAGTATATCCTGCTCCTGGCTGCATGCAGCTCCTGTGGGATGTCCATCTCGTTGCAAGCCCTGGCAGGGAAGCCCTCACTGGTGCATGGTACCATGCCCAGCCCTGGCTCGGGGTGGGCAGCGGGAGGCTGGAGTAGCGGGGATGGGCTTTGCCACGGCTGCTTTTGTGGTTGTCTTGGGCATTTGAAGGGAGCAGGGGCTTGGGGATCTGGAGGCAGCTTTGCCGGGGAGCGGCTGCAATGCTGGATGGTGAGCCGTGGTCAGGGGAGGGGCTGCAGTGAGCAGGCAGGCAGCAGTGAGCAGGCAGGCAGGCAGCAGGCAGCCCACTCTCGCCAGTGCCCCTGTGTGCTGGCCCTGGGGAGCAGCCTTGAGGGGTGTGGGTTGGCTGGGGTGGGCTAGCAGCCAGCTCTCCAGGAGCTGCCTGTCCCACCACCTGTCCATCTGTCGCTCTCTCCCTAAGGGCTTTCCAGCTCCGGCTGCTTCCAACACAACCCTCAGTTCTCAGCTGGGACAGCCTGAAACCCAGCCTGGGGGCAGGAGGCTGTGCTACCCCGGCTGCCTCCACTGGGCTGCTGGATGCTGCCAGCCTGGCACAGCGGACAGGGGTCTCATCACCCATTTTCCTTCACCTTTTCTGCCTCCTTCCCAACCACTCGCCCCCATCCCTGCGGCAGGAACACCACGTTTCCCCCCACAATGTGCTGCCTCCCCATGCCACCGCACAGAGCCACGCTGCCCTCCCGGCCTGCAGAGATCTGGGGCAGCACAATAGCTTCCCCCCCCGGCTCCTGCAATAAAAATAAGCCACTACCATTGCTTCCAGAAATAATTCCTTCTGTCTCCCCTTCCCCTGGAAAAAGCACCGAGGGGAGAAGAGGAAGAAATACCCTCGTGGCTGTGCTGGCCCCTTCGCTTTTGGTTCATGCAGCACTTATCATGTTAGGCAAGGAGCTGGGCTGCAGGAACTGCAGCCGAATTCCCTGGGCCCAGAGATGGATGAAGTATAATATAGTTTCTGGTTTGCCCTTTCATCAAAGCCCTGTGAAGTTTCTAAAGCTGGGATTTTTATGGCCTGTTGCTTTTCCCTTTAACAGACCGAATCTGGTTTTTTTGACTCTCCTGCCAGCTTTCGCTGTGCCGATGCCGGCTCCCCTGTGCTGCTGTGGCAGCACCCAGTGCGAGACCTGCCAGGGCTCCTGCAAGGGAGCTGTGCCCTCCTGGCAGCGGCAGGAGTGACCCGGCGTGGTGGAATTTGCCCGGTGGCGTGGGATGAACCGGCTGCCGCAGCCCCGGCCCCTGCCGCAGCACCCGCTGGCGCTCAGCGGCCGTGCCCCAGTATGGATTTGTCTCCCATGGTCGAATAAATCTCTGGTGCGTGTCGGGATGGGGCTGGCTCCCTCTGCACAGACGCTGCCCATCGATTTTGGTGCTGGGCATGCACTGCCATTAAGCTGCTTTTTTTAATTATGCCATCGTGGAGGCAATTGAATTGAGTCTAAATAGGTGCTCTTGGCCCTTTCCTCTAATTAGCTGTGGGGGATTAATCATTCAGATGGAGGGAGACGGCACGAGATAACTCAGGGATGAATATCCCCAGTGCACAGAAGCGATCTTCCTTAAGGGTACTCTGCAGCTGGCAGGGGGGTGCTGGGTAGGGGGATGGCTCTCCCTGGGGTGCCCAAGCACCTAGGGATGCCCTACAGTCTGCTCCCCGACTGACATGGGGCTCTGCGGTTCACCGGGGTCCCCAGTGCCACCACAGCCATCCCCTCTGCTGGGTGCTGGTGTTTGGTGCCTCCAGCTGGTGGTGGGGGCTGAGGGTTTGGTGGCGACCTGGGAAGGTCCCAGCTGGGGACACTGACAGGCGGTGACACTGAGGAGGGCAGCTTTGGTGGGCAAAGGTGGGCAGCAGCACCCCTGCTGCGAGGCTGGAGGTGGTGATCCCCATTTCTCACCCCCCTCTATAACCACGAGACTGAGCAGAGGCTTGTGCAGGGCCAGGGTGAACCCTCAAAACCGCAACGTGTTCCTGATAACATTGTTTTATGCCTCTGGCCCTGAGGATAATTCCACCTGCTCAGCCAGCCCTGGTGAGACGCGTGTACCCGGCAGCACTGCTCGGTCCCTGTGCCCCAGCCCCAAAGCCTGGCACTGTGGGGGTGAGCATCCTGCTGCTGCTGCAGCGAAGGGCCTCTGGAGTCTGGGCTGGCACAGAGGGATGTGGTGCCTCTGCGGCACGAGGACTGGCAGTGCATGGTGTCCCCGGTGTGTGCCGTAGCTGTTCCCTGGATTGGCGGGGGATGCAGTCATGCCATGCACGGTTGTCCCTGGATCAATGGAGAGCTTGATAATTGGGGACTGCTGGGCTGCGCGTGGCTGATGCTGAGGGATGGGAGGGCAGCATCTGAACTGCGGCCGTGCCTTGTCTTCCCCCCCCTTCCCAAGCCTGCCCTTGCCCTCGATCCGGACGCCTGCGCCGATTTATCTGCAAAGCTTCAGCTTATTTTTAATGCCTGGGGATTTGTTAGCAATGCAGCTCAGGGATGGAGGCTCATCAAAGGGAAGGCTGACAGCGAACTGATAAAACCTCTCATCTGCAAGAGCCTGCGAGTACGAGCCCGAGCCCCCAGCGTACCTGGAAAGCAGCAGCTAGGGGTTTCCCTGCAGTTTTCCAGTGCATCCGCCTGTGTCTGGTCAGATAGCGTAGCTCAGAGGCACTGGAGTGCTTCCTGGGACGCTCCTTTTGGGGTTACCCAAAGCAGTATCCCCAGTGCCAGCACTGTCAGCGGACTGGAGATCAGACTTGGGAAAAACAGGGGATGGGATGTGACTGGGGAAAACATCTTCTCCTGGAACTTCATTCCTCTCCCTGGAGGAGGGAAGGCTTTTGCAGATTTTTGCAGACTTTTGCAGATTTTTGCACTGACGGGCAGTTTTCTCTGCACATAACTGGCAGCCTGCAAACTTGGGGAGAGCTGGCAGCACGGCACAGTGCAGGCTCACCCAGCGCAGTGATGGTCAGGGCGCAGCTGGGGTTGTTTTGGAAGGTCCCACTTTCTGCAGAGCAGTGTGGCTGGGAGGAATGGGGACAGCGTGTGGTGAGGGGTGGCTGCTGCTCCCCATCACTGCCAGCGCTGGGGGCGAGATGCAGGCACCGCTGCCCACACCGCCAGCAGCTGCACCCAGCCCTCGGGAAGCCATCACTGTGTGCGCCCCGTCTTCCTGGCCACATGCCGGAGCTGGGATCCTGTGTTGAGGAGTGCGCCGGTGCCGGGGAGACTTTGCAGGGCACCAGCTCCCAAGCTTCATGGGACCACGCTGCATCATCGCCACTGCTTTCCGACGTGTGAAGCTGGGGAGGATTTTGCTGCTGAAAGCCTTCTGGGGAGCTGGCTGCTCCCCAGTGCCGAACTTGGGAGAGATCTTCTCCTGACAGCCTTCTGCTTGGAATAAGCAGTGCACACAGATGCAGATGAGCGGGAGGGGAGAAGTGTGCTGGCACGTTCAGCTCTGGGTGCTGCCGCGGGCTGAAACGGCTCCCTGACAGCAGGGGAAGGTGAAGGGAGCAAATGTGGTTGTTCCTGGTGTAGTGACCAGAAATTCGGAGCCATTTCCTCTCCATGCATGTATTTTCTTCCTTCCAGTGCTCTTCAAATGGCTCTGCTGGGCACTTCCACTGCCAGGCTGCAGCCCTGAGTTATTTATGGCTCTGGCAGAGCCTGCCCCAGCAAGGTCAGTCCTACCCTGGGGCTGCTGCTGGGCTCGGCTTGGCCAGGCTGGGCTCGGCCGCCTGCGGCTGCAACCTCGGGGGGCTCAGTGGCGCTGCCAGAGCCGGTGATGAGGAGGAAGCCCAGAGCCCAGCGGCGGCTGCAGTCTCTGCTTTCGGCAGTGGAGCAGGCTCTGCAGACTCTGCGGGGACTGCTTTGCAGCATGGTGGCTTGGAGCACCCCCTGTACCACATCCCAGGCTCTTCACGCACCTTTCTAGGAGGGACCGTGATGGGAGAATCCGGGAAAGAGAGGTGGAGGTTAGCAAAGGGCCTGGTGAAGCTGAAGGCACAGCAAAGCACCCTTCCTGCAGTGGGATGGGTGGTGAGGCTGGGCTGAGGCAGCACACACAGCCCTCAGGAAGGAAACTGCTGGTCCAGAGGGAAAACATGATGCTGGATCATTCCCCTGTGTGTCCTGCAGCCCTCCCTGTGCCTCCTGCATCCTCTCACTTGCCAGGACTCGCAGCTCTGCTGGGCATTGCAGCAGCTCTGAGAGGCCACAACATGGCATCTATCTGGTCACAGGGGAAGCTCTGGTCTCAGTGGGCTCTGTCAGGGACGGACGAGCCTTGGGATGGGTGGCTGCAGCCAGCTGCTCCACTCTTATTCAAGACCCGCCGAACAGTGTCAGTGATAAAGAGTCAGGCTGCAAGTGGCTGAGTGGCCCAAGCTCATGCCTGGTGGGGTGGAAGAGCTGGTGGAGGGTTGCAAAGCATCCAGGCATGTAGGACCTGCTGTCCAGCTTCATCCTCCCTCGCTGCTTTATCTCTTACTTCACTTGCAGCTGATGCCATCGCTGCTCTACTCTGGGACCCCACTGCCGGAGCGTGGCACATCTAGAATCCACCAGTGCCTCCCCACTGTATCCTGCACCGCAGCTGTAGAGCCTTCCCCTGACAGTGTCTTCCCCAGGTCAGCACCCTGAGGTCGATCCCAGCGCCAGGCTGGGATGAACAGGATGCGACGTCCCGGGTGTATCCCCTCCCTCTTGCTCGAGCCTTGAGACCCCACATCAGCATCGGCCAGGCAGGGGAGAGCAGGCCACGGGTCAGTGCCAAGGATGGTTTCCCATCCAACGGGGGACAGCAGGTGGTAGGTGTGCCTCCCCAGAGTGGCACAGCGTAGCGTGGCATGGCACAGCCTGGCTGGCCTGGGACAGCAGCCATGGGGACCCTGGCGCCAGGGCTTGGCAGCGAGCCCCTGTGCCAGGGCTCCCCCCAGCAGCAGCCATGCTGGAGGAGGTCAGGGTGCCAATGGAGTACGTGGGTTTAGTTTGTGGGTGGCATCAGCCCTTGTCTTGTCCCCGAGGAGGGGAGAGGAGAAATAAAACAGGCAAAAATCAGGGCTGTGGGACAGCCCCCCCTCCCTCCAGCAGCCCTTGCTGGTGCTGAGGGCACGTTATGGTGCAGCTGGGCACCGACCACAGCAGAGCATCACCTGGCAGGGTGTCTGCCTGCACCTATGGGTGCCCTCCCCAGGCTGGAGCTGTGGCGGGGCTCATCCTTCCAGTCAGGGGTGGGAGCAGGGATGGGTGCAGGGCCGTGTGGGCAGCACTCGCAGTTTGGTGCCTGCAGATCAGAGAGGGCAGGGGTGGGCTCTGTGCTGTGCTGGCAACATCCCTCCATACTCCCTTCACTCCAGCCTGGCCCAGGGGTCTCAGAAGGGACTGTCCCGTGCCATGGGGACATGGGGTGCAGTAGGAAGGGGGCCAGGCTGCGCCGGGTGGGCACAGAGTGGGTGCATATGGCAGGGGTGGGTGGCAGACCAGACTTGCTCTGCTATAATTACTGTCTGAAAACGCCTGCGGATCTCCCAGCCCTTCTTCGTCACAAACTTGCAGGGACTATTTTTACTTCTCCTGCGAGCTCGTGCCACATGTCAGTGCCATGAAGGGGAGCTGGCCACCCCTCCTTCTGCCTCTGAGGCTGGGATGATGCTTCTGAAAACTCACCTGCAAGCACCAGCCTGGCCAGAGAGCTGGGGACCACGTGCCAGGGACCACATCGTTGGGACTGTGATGCTGGGGACCACGTGCCAGTAACCGCATGCTGGGGTCCATGTACCAGTCCCCACGTGCTGGGAACATGCTGCCTGGTGCTGCAGGCGCCGTTCCTTCTCCTCCTCCAGCCGTGGGTGTGAGTGCGGGTTTTTGGCAGCGATGGCCCCGTGTTTCCCAGGGGCCACATCCTCCCTGCACACCCTCGCGCAAGAGCTGGTGGCAACGCACAGGGCACGTGGGGACAGGGACATGGCTTGCTGGCCCTGGCTCAGCCACCCTTGCCCCACACCGGGGTGCCAGGCACCTCAGTGACGGGCGAGCCCAGGCAGGGGCTGGCAGGTCCAGGGCAGCCCGGGCTGGTGGTGCCAAAGCCAGGGTGGGTGACATTGAACACGTTGGCTGCACAAAGATGTGAATCTCTGTAGTGCCATTCTTCTCAGGGCTGGATCTCCTCCAGGGAGGAGAGCTGGCGGAGTGATTTAATTCACACTGACTGCAGCTGACCTTGGAAACCCGCCGATAGACGGCCGCCATCGATGCTGGCTGGCTTCGGGGGGGAGCCTGCTGCGGCTCCCATGGGTGCAGGAGGGATGGGGAGAGCCAGGCGGGGACCCTGCACGATCGGCTAGGCACCCTGCATCCCAACCCGGTGCCGGCTACCCCCAGCCCTCCTCAGTGCTGCAGCCATGGGGAGCTTGGCGTGTCGCTCTCTCCACACCTGGGAAGCGCTTTACTTTCTGTGCCCCCACGAAATACTGACTGAGCTGCAGGTCTGCAGGGTGGCAGTGATGGCCACTTGTGTGCGTGCCTGGTGTGGGATGGACTCGGCTCTTCGGTCAGGTGCCCTGGGGCACTTTCTCTGCAGCTTGAGGTCCCTGCGGATGGTACATGGGTGAAGCTGGGCTCAGCACAGGCGCAGTGCAGCTCTGTGGGAGCCCAGAGCGAAGCTCCAGAGCTGGATGCTGCTGCTTGCAGTGTCCCTTGCTGCTTCTGGTCTGGGTGTCCAGGTCTGTCGTGGCTGAGAGCAGTCAGATGGGGCTGGGGTGGGATGAGCACCTCCCTGAGCCTTGGGTGTATGGCTGCAGGAGATGGCCAAGCTGGGGCTGGGGGTGCAGGAGATGCAGGAGATGCCTGAGCCAGGGCGGGGGGTGCAGGAGATGCCCATGATTGGGCTGGTAGTGCAGGAGGTGCCCAAGCTGGGGCTGTGGATGCTCTTGGGAGTTGATTTTCCACTGGTGAAAACAACATGCCCGAGGTGAGCATTGGCTTGATTGGTGAGATTGCTCTCTCATCTCCGAGAGCAAGCATGGGAGAATGGGAGCACCTTTGCATGCACCAAGTTGCCTTCCCAGGTCAGTGGTGCCTTTAGGTCCATCAACGTGCTGCAAAATACTCCCTGAGCTGAGGGGAGAAACCTGCCTATGGCTGCCACCAGCAAGCTAGGATCACACCATACTCCCAGCCCGTCTCTTCTCTGCCCAGGGCCAGCACATGAAGCTGCTGCCAGTGGGCGCTGGGGACGGCGCAGAGGTTGGCACAGTGGGAATGTCCCTTTTCTTGCTGGGACATGAGAAGCCAGGAAGCAGGAAGCAAAACGCATGCTTCGGGTGTGCTTTGCTGCCTGTTTGCTGCCTTTAATTGCTCTGAGCTGGCAGCCCTGGAGGGGACACATAGGGGACAGCTCTACCTCAGAGGCTTTGGGCCATTAGCAGGAGAGGCACCGAGATGCTAATGATGGGAAGGTTTTAATTCCTGGTTTGCAGCCAGCTCCTGCTGCTGCCACGCTGGTGACGGTGGCTCCTGGAGCTCTGTTTGGGTCCTTCAATGCCATACCAGCATCCCTGCGCCCAGGGGCTCCATCGTGGTGCTGTGGGTGCTTGCACAGCATCTTTCATCTCAGGAGCACCCTGGGAGGTGGGTAAATACGGCAGCTGGAGCTCAGCACCCTGCAAAGACTGGAGTGTCATAGGCAGAGCCCATGTCTTGGCACAACCAGGCAGCTGCATCTCCACTGGTGGGTCCTTGGACGTGCCAAAAATGAGGTGCCAGCTCTGCAAGAGCCTTCGTGCTGCAGCCCCTGGGTAGCAGGGCATGTGGCCAGTGCTGTGCTGTGCACGCCATGGCTCTCCGTGCGGTGGGTGTGTGGGGCTGGCTCATGCCTGGGGGCACTGGCCCTGGGGCGGACATCACATCTGCTGTCACTGCAGGGACAGAGCTGCTGGGGAGTGTGGGGACAGGGCTGTCACACCCTGGCCTTCCACAGTCCCACTCAGCTGGAGATGGTGGCAGTGGGGACGCAGCAGTTTTGAGTTCTTTCATGCTGAATCCATAGGATGCTCTGAGCCTGCTTGTTCCTGCCCTGGGGGAGGGAGTTCTGCTATTGTGACTTGTCAGATGCAGTGGCGCTGGCATCGTGTAGCAGGGGACACAGCAGCTTTGTCACTGCAACAATCCTCAGCTGTCTCTGTCCAGGGGACAAGTGCTTTGCAACATAACACAACACAACGTTTTGCAATGCAATATACTGCAATGCCACACAACACGATGCAATGCAATGCAATGCAATGCAAAGCCACACTTTGCAATGAAATGCAGCGCAACACTTTGCAATGCAATGCAATACAACGCGAAGTAACGTTTTGCAGTGCAATGCAATACACCGCAATGTGATGCTTTGCAACGCAATGCAACGCAACACAGTCCTTCCCCGCTGCAGGCTGAGGTGTGATGCCAAGCCCAATCCCTGCTTGCTCTTCCCCTGCCCATGACAATTCAAGCCTGAGCTGTGGGGTCACACATGCTCTGTCCCCGCCGGCTGCGGTGCAGTGTGCGAGGTCCTCGGCAGCCGATGCAGCCTTTCACCGGATCCTTTGCTTAATGCCAAGCAAGGTGTTTCCCAAGCGAGCTGTGCCTTGCTGTTGAGCCAGATGACATTTAAAAAGCCCTGTAGTAGCCTGGGTTTCCTAAGCTGCCTCTCAGAGTAATCATCGTCTTTTTTTCCCCTACAGTTGTTATTACAATAGTTTCGCAGGGAGGAATTGCTTTAACTGCTCCCCTTAATTGGCTCTTTCCTGGCAGAGCCCCCTCTTTTGCTGCTGCAAACCTTGATTAGCTCACCTGTACGACAGGGGTTTGTCAGGCAATCCTACCTTCTTTGCATTTTTATGCTCATTTTTAAAAGTGAGGTTTGGGAAGGGCCAGTTTGAAGGAGTTTATGGGTGCTCCCTCATACAGCTGAGTGGGACACCTGTCTCCCTGTCTTTGATTCAGGCTGCCGGTGCTGAAAATTGGTGGTGCCGGGTGGGCATGGTGCTGTGTGGCGACACATGGGCAAAAAGTCTGTAGTGCCTAAATATGGCCCCACAGATGGGCTGGGGTGGTGGGAGGCAGCACCAGGACTCCCTGGGGATCCCCATGTCACCCCTGTGTCCCCCTGTGTCCCCCAGCCCAGGGCAGCCTCAGCCTTCTCCAGCTGAAGTGCCAGTAAACCAGTGAGGAAGGTGCTTTTCTGGGGAAGCGAGGCGGTGGGATTGGGTTGGATTTGCATAGGAATGGCACGTGCAGGTGTGGGATTGCTTAAGCATTCGAGCACTTGAGCTTTAATTCTGGATTCTTTTTGCCGGTGCTTTATTGTGTGGCTGTGGCCAGGAGCTGCAGCTCGATGCTGCTGTGCAGCCGAGTGCGGGTGCTTTCAGTGCTTCTGATGCTTCCAGCCCCAGTGCTCCCTGCCCCACACGCTGCTGCCCCACAGCCGTGCGTGTCCCAACCTGGGGGTGAAGCTGTGAGAGGAGCCAGTGGTCCAGGCAGCGTTGCAGGATACACATCAGAGCTGAGGTCCCTGAATCCTGGGAGCAGGGAGGACGGGCAGCACGGCTGGGAAGGGAGCGATGCTGAGGACTGGGATGTGCAAGTGGGGCAGCGCTGCCTTTCCAACCCCCCTGGGGAACCGCTGCTCTCCAGCAGGAACACTGACAGCTTTTCCAGCCCTCTGCCCTGCACCTGCTGGGACAAAGCCCCTGCTGCCGCATGGGTCTGGCACAAGCCTTCCATGACCTTCACTGGCCTGGTCACTGAACTTATGGGGACAAGAGAGCTGCGGGAGGTGGGGGTGGATATGGCAGCACGGCTCCCTGATCTGGCCCAGGGGTTCAGCTGTACCACAGAAGCCTGGTGCAGGATGGAAATGTTGGTTGTAACGGGCTCTGGGATGTGATGCCTGGGAGCTGCTGGGGGCCTGACGCCTGGGGGCTGTGGTGCGGGGAACCTGAGCCACAATCTCACCCATGAGCATTTCTGCACCATCGGCTTGTCCCCAGCCCTGGTGCAGTGGGAGATGCAGTTATCCAGCAGAAATTGGCCCCTACCCAGTGCAGACCCCCACCAGCTGATGTGCATAAATGCCACGGCTGCCCTGGTCTGCGGGAGGAGGGGAGCGGTGGCGGTGCTTGTCCCTGGTACAGCTGAGTGCCAGCCAGGCGATGCAGTGGCATGGGGACAGCGCAACTCTGCGCTGGGTGCATGGCCGGGTTTCTGGGGCGCCCGAGGCTGCTCCCTGCCTCGCCAAAGCGTTTTGCAAACCGGCCTCTGCGTCCTGCTCGGTGCGATGCCGACAACACTGATCCCAGCTGACAGCCACGGCTTAGCAGGGAGCTGTGCTTTCATCTACCTGCAGGTACAGGCGAGCTCTCCTACCAGAGGCCAGAATGCGATTACCGGTAAACCAGGAAGCATCGGGGCTTAGCTGCACACTTGGGATCCCTGCCGCAGCTCTCTGGCGTGCAGGGAGCTCACAGGCGTGCCTGGCAGGAGCCAGGGTATCCCCGGCAGAGCCAGGGCCTGTGCCAGGAACCTGGCACGGCAGCTTGTCCTCACCAGGAGGCTTTTGGTTTAACGTGCCCGGCCCTGGCTCACATGCTGGTGTGTCAGATGTTGTTTCTCTGGCAGCACCATCAGTGCCAGCAGCCGGCTGGTAAATGGCTCCTTTACCTGGGCAGGGGAGGTGGAAGGGATGGCCGGCCGATAGCAGGGGGGTTGGGCAGGGGGAGGGTGGGGGTCTGTGGGGAGCCCCCGGGCTGAATGACTCTGACCCCGTGTCTGTCTGCCTTGCCTAGGTGAACGTGACAGTGGACTACATCCGACCGGCCAGCAGCGCCACTGAGACTGTGCCTGCCTTCTCCGAGCGCACATGTGCCACCGTCTCCATCGGAGGAATGTAAGTGCAGCCCTGGGGAACCAGGCACGGCACTTGCCGGGGCTTCGTGGGGCTCTGTCGCGTACTGTGGGGACACTGGGGATGGAGGGTGGCTCATCCTCGCTGCAGGGCTGTGCGGTGCCAGTGGCCAGGAGCCTGCTGCCTGTGGCCCTGCAGGCCTGCACCCCCTGCACTTGCCGCCCCCAGCTGGGGTATGCTGGGCTGGAGAACCCCCCACCACGAGCCAGCCATGTGGCCAGTGTGTTGCTTTAGAGAACCATCTCTCTCTGCTCTATGTCCCCGGGATGCCTGTCCTTTCCCAAGGGATGTCACCTCCTTGTGATGTGGTGCAGTGGTGTGGGCTCTTCTGGAGCAGCCCCTCACCAGCCCTGCCCACAGTTTCAGTGCCTGGGGCACGTTTGGTGGCTTTCCTCTGGGACACAGGGGTGCCAGACTACTCCGGCATAGATGTAGAGAGGTTGTGCTTGCAAGGCATGTGTCCAATGGCAGCAGCTCCGGGAGCTGTGCAGGGATGATTTGTCATAGGCCCTTTGGTTTCTTTCTTTTTTTTTTTTTTTTTCCCTGTAGCAGCTATTTTGGAAAGCAACCAAAGTGCTGCAGTGCTGCGCTTTTCTTCCCCTTAATCCAAGGTCTGGGAAAGCTGCGGAGCATCGCGCTGCACAGGGGGAATGTGGCTTCAATGTGGCCTGGGAAGCCAGAAAGCTCCCTGTCACCCTGCTCCAGTGTAATTAAGGCACTCGTGAAGTGACCTTCGGTGATGCTTATCTCACGAGTGGATTTAATTTCCACTCCAGTGGAAAAGGAGATCCAGCCTTGCCCGTGCCGGTGCTAGATCTCTGCTAGGATCCGCGCTTGCTGCCAGACCATGCCAGGCTGCTGCTCCCAGGATGAAAACCACGACAGCAGGAGTCTAAAGGGCTTTCCTGGACAGAGATGCTGGGCATGGTGGAGCCCAGTGGAGCAGCCCTGCTCTCCTGCGCTGCCTGCACTAGCTTTAAACCCACCTGGTTTATTCAGTGGGGCTTTAACCGCACCCCTGAGGAGCCAACTCTCCAGCCAAGGATGTCTCTCTAGGTTTTTGGAAGGGACAGCTGTGTCTTTGGGACTGTTTGAAGGAAGATGAGGTCTTGGGGCACTGGTGATGAACGAGGAGGGGAGCGTGTGGTGCAAAACCCCTCGGTCTCTCCCCCTGCCCGGTGGCTGCAGGGCTGCCAGCCCTGGGATGCTTCCAGCAGTGCTTATGCCGTGCCCAGCACGGTAGAGGGGCAGGATTTCCCATCTCAGGAGCATCTCGCCAAGCACTGCCTCCTGCTCTTAGTGTCTCCAGCTGCAAATTGCTTTCAAATAGCTCCTGAGTCGCATCCCTGTTTTGGGAGGAAACCTGATGTGAATTTGCAGGGCCACTGCTCACGTTGACTTCATTGCCATAATCAGGCATCAGTGGAGTGAGCCAAGCGAGTGCTGTGAGCTCTCACCGAGGTCTCTGTGGTGTGCCAGCCCCCCGGGCATGGCACAGGGCAGCCCCCTTGCTCCCGTCTGCCCCTGGCCCTGCCGTGGCAGTGCAGTTGGGTGCTGGGCACGGGGTCCCTTGGCTGCTGCAGCCCCTCACGAAAGCGTGGGCGTAACAGAGCAGGGTCTGTGCCGTCCAGCCCACACCGCACTGGGGACAGAGCAGGGAAGAAAGCCTGGCTTGTCCGCCTGCATCTGGACTGGGCTGAGCCTGCTTGGCAGGCTGAGCACGCCGGCAACTCGCCGGGGCGGGCAGCCTGGGCAGGGTGCTAACCCCTGCCTGGCTTTTGGAGCATTCAGGCCCCTGGTTTCTGCCTAGCTCTCGTTGCTCTTGGTGCAGGCAGCTGGCTGCCCTGCAGCCCCCTGCCCATGCTGCCAGCAGGGCAGGCCGAAGGGGGGCTGGGCCAGCCATCAGCTGCACGCCCGGGGTGGCACCTCGCCCTCCCCAGCATGGCAGGGGGGTGATGTCCACCTCTGGCGGTGGGCAGGGGACTGTTCCCCACCCAGAGCATCTGCTTTCCTCAGGGTGCTGGGCCCCTGCCTGGCATGCAGGCAGCCCCTGCTTCTAGCTCCAAACACCATGAACTTGAACAGGAGCACAAACCTAGCTTCACCTGCCCACATCCCTGCCCGTATCCCTGCTTGATCCCTGGCTGCGGTGCCTGACTTGGTGTCTCCCGCAGAGGAGCTTCAAGCTGGCAGCGCCAGCCGCCTTCGCAGGCTCCATTGTGCTTCTCCTTTCCAGCTCCCTGACAGTTTTAGCTGGATCTGAGTGCCAGTGCTGCTGCCTGGCCAGGCTCTGCCCAGTGCCTGCATGCCGCAGCCCTCCCCATCCCACTCCACCGGCACCTGGTGTGCCGTGTGCCTTGTCAGTGTTTACTGCTGCTGCTGGTGCTGCTGCTCCTCCTGGCTGGTGCTTTCCTGCTGAGCACAGGTAAGGCCAGAGGTTCGTGCTCAGCTGCCATAGCAAAGCTGTGCTGACATGGAAGACAGGGCAAAGGGGCCATGGCCGGCAGAGAAGGCAGCTGCCAGAACGTGAGGGGCCACACTGGCACCTCCTGTGCTGGTCTGCGCTCACAGGGATGGCTCATCCCACTACGGGTGCTGTTGGGAGGGTGCCTGTGCGCCCCAGGTGTGATTAATGCAGAGGCACCCTCAGGTGCCTGAGGGACTGGGGGATGATGGGGCAGGTCTGCTGCAACCTGAGGTGCATGTGAAGGCTCTGGATTCACACCAGTCTTTGGTCTTTGGGAAGCCTGTGACTTCTCACAGCATCCCACAGCATCCCAGAATATCCCAGAGCATCCCACAGCCTTCTATGGCACCCCACAGCATCCTGAAATGCCCTGCAGCATCCCGCAGCATCCATGACATCCAGCAGCATCCCACAGTGTCCCACAGCATCTCAGGGCACCCGGCTGCATCCTGTGGCTCGGGGACAGCGGGCACAGCGGGTGCTGCCTGTGGGTCAGGGTAGGAGCCCCGGAGTGCCTTGCTAGGGGGCTCAGTTCCCCCAGGGAACACACTGGGATGCAGGAAGGGGATGCTGTCCCCAAACCACCAACGAGGCTGTAACCGGGGAGCAGGGGCTGCCAGCTGTGCAGGCGCCCCACAATCGGCTCCCTGTCCCCACAGCCCTTCCCCCAGGGGACTCAGAGGCTGCCATGATGCAAATTGCACAAATTCTTGGAAGAAAAAGCAAAAAATCATTAAAAACAAATGTAAGGAAAGCCCTGAGCTGTAAATCCATGTGAGTGCAAGGGGATACTTGCCCTGCAGGCAGCAGGACTGGGCTAATTTGGCACAAACAGTTTTGGTGGTGCTGCCTCTGAGCATGGCGGGGGGAGCTTGCATGGGGATGCTTTTGGCACTGCCAGTCTGTGCTAGGCAGCGAGAACTGGAGAGGTTTCGGTGGGTGAAAATGCCGATCAAAAACTTTCTTTTTGGATTTTCGGGTGGGGGAAGCTGTGAAATGAGTTGTGGGGGGGGGGGGTGGGGGGAAGCTTGCAAATAGCCATTTTTTACTCTTCCGTTCTTTAAGTGGCAAAAAATGTACTTCATGGCCTAATAAGATTTTTTTCCACAGCAAAGAGCTTTTCATCTGTGTTTTCATATTCCCATTCTTTAATCTGGGCTTAACTGGGGGATGCATCTTCCCTCTGTGCAGCAGCTCCAGCTCCTCTCCCCTGATGCTTTTATTTGAAGTGGGGCAGGGGGGCTGTGGTTGCCCCCCCCGTCCCCTGTGCAGGGGCTGCAGGGAGGAGAGCAGGGAGCAGGGCTGGAGCATGATATTTAATTCACGTCAGGAAATGTCTTCTTTAAGCTGTTATTCCTGCTCCCCTCTTCTTGTCCTCCTTCTAGCAGCAGGAGGGGGCTTGGTTCGGCTGCAGTGCACCCATCATGGTGCTTCCGTCATGCTTTTCTGGGTGTCCAGCACCCAGTTGAGTGCCAGGATCAGCCCCCATAAGCAGTGCTGGGATTTCTGAGCCTTAAAAGCTCTAAACCTGGAAAGAATTTGGGATCCTCCCAGGATCTGCAGCCTCGGGGGGTGGGTTTTGCAATCAGAAGCAGCAGGATTTCGTGGCCGGGGTTGTTAGCAATGCTGGGATGCTGGCTCAGCTCTGCAAGTTCCAGCAGCTGCTCGCAGAGCATCCAGCCTCTCCAGTGGCCCAGGGAGGGTGACAAGGGGCCACTTTTTCACTCCCCTTTCCACGAATGATATAGGAGTATCCAAGGAAGCTGCTCAGAGTTGGGATCAAAGCATAGGAGGGTGGTTTCAGCAGGGGTGTGTGGTTCAATGCAATGCATGGCACTGCTTCCCCTGGCTGGGTGCTGGGGTTCAGGGGCTGCTGGGAGCTGGAGGCAGCTTGCCCAAAGTGGCCAGCAGCATGGGCTTCTCCTGCTCCATGCCTCTGCTGGGAGCAGGGCCCTGGGCAAGCTGCTCCGACCCACTCCACCTTCTCCACTATCCTGGTGCTCAGAGGCTTTGCAGCATCATGGCCATGCAGGTCCCCCAGCCATGGGTGAAAGGTCTGGGTGCTTGCAGGGGCAGGCAGGGAGCTGCTCACATGAGGATGCACAGGGACAGCCACCTGCCTCAGGGTGCAGGATGGGGTCCTGCTGCAGGATGGGCACCCACTGCAGGGTGAAGGGTGGGCATCCACTGCAGCCACCTGAGGAGCATGACCTGAGCCCTTGAGAGCATTTTGTGCAGGATCCAGGCGTGGAGGCGATGGTCTGAGCTGGGGGGATACTAGGCACTGTAGATGTTTCCCTGCCTGGTGCAGCCCTAGCGCTTTTCACTGTACAGTGGATGGTGCTCAGCTCACCAAAGCCCAAGGCACTCTGCTTTGGATGTCCAAGCATTTCCAAGATGTGCATTTCCATACGCTCGCTCCCATCTCTCTGAGCCCCCTAAGAGCACTCAGATGCCTCTGCAGGGCCAGACTCTGCCCTTTCTCCAGGCCAGGGTCATGAAGGCTGCCTGCCGAGGGGCTGCAGCATTCCTTGCCCGTGCAGGGTCAGGATCATGTGAGCACCGTGAAGAAGAGGCAGGATGGAGGGCTGGTTGCAGCCGTGGGGGTGGGCAAGGGGTTGCTCTTCCTCCCTGTGTGCCTCTCCTCACCCAAAAAGCCGTGTGATGATGCTGACTTTCTGCAAAGTGCTCCTGGGCACTGCTGTGGAGCTTGGGAAAGGACCCAGCCAAGCAATGGAGCCAGGACTGGGTGTCCGGGAGGTAAACGCCTTTGCAAAACAGAGGGGTCAGGTTAGGGGACCACTGGTGCTGTGTGATGCCAGTGGCCACACTGCCAGCTCCACACTGTCCCCAGGGTGGGCTGGCAGCCAAAAGCATGCTTTCCCCTCCACAGAGAAACCCAGCCTGGCTTTTCAGGGCGAGGGGCAGCTGCAAGCCGGGGGTGGTTCGTTGCCAGCCATGCCAGGGGAGCCGATGGCGTGGTGCGGGGGTTTGAACCCCACCGGGGTCCCGCGGGGCCGGAGCTGTGACCGCCTGCCAGCACTTTGCTGTTTGCAGCGGAGCCATGTGCGCAGCAAGCTACCTGCGTGGGCCGCGGTGCCAGGGTAAAGCTGGGCTGGCGCCCAGGAGCTGTGTAGGTTTTTGCAGCCTGAGCCCCTGGAAAAGGACCAGATTTCGCTGCTGCTTTGCAAGCTGCTCCCTCCTACAGGGAGGAGGTGTCTGCCGCCAGCCTGGTCCCTGGGAGTTCAGCCGTGAGGATGAGCTGTGTGAGGCTGCTGGTGGCTAGCGGACGGCTGGCAGGGCTCGGTGCCTGCCCTGATGCTGGCAGGGACCTGGCGGGGCAGGGAGGCTGCAAGCACCAGGACTTGGAGTTAAGTCACCTGCACCCCTAAACGGTGCAACCGTGTGCTGCCATCCCAGCTCCCCCAGCCTCGGTGCAATATGGTCAGTCCTGGGGAGGCAATTTCTCCCCGGTACTGTCGCTTCTGCAGGCCGTCACTCCGGTCGTGCAGGAGGCTGCTGGTCACTGCAGTGCATGGCAGGGGTTTGCTCCCAGTCACTCTCCTTGGGACTGAAGTGCCTTCTGCGGGCACCAGCACTGAGATGGCCTGAACCAGCTGGGTCTCCCGGTTGCTCTGTAGGGTGGAAGGATGTTGTGCTCAGCACCGCAAAGCACCATCCCGCAGTTCTGTTGCTGCAGAAGCTGACCTGGGTGGATGGGGCTGAGCACTGCCAGGTGGGAAGGGCTGTGGGGAGCTCCACGCCCTCCTTGGGGCTATCCGTTCTCCCCAAAGCACTGGTGGCTGTTGCAGGCTGCAGCTGGCTCCAGGCTGAGCCGTTCGCCTTTTCTGAGACCGGCCCTTTCCCCCTGCCTACAGCACAGCAGACCTAGCACTTTTCCAGCTCCTGCCTCAGCTGCATCCAGTCTGATTGTTGCATGTTTTCCCGGGGTGAGCTCCCCGGCCAGATCAGGGCAAGCCCCAGCCGTTTGGCTGCCGCTGAGTGCAGACCGAGGTGGTGGGAAGATCTCGCCGATGCTGCGTGGCTGCCAGGAAACTGCAGGCAACAGGCACCGATCGCGTGTTACACCCAGGGGAGGAGGAGATGCTCCCTCTCTTATCTTGCCAGTGTGTGCTGGAACTGAGCTGCTTTTGCATGCACCAGGGAGGAGCTGGCATCCTTCGAGGAGCCAGGCTCAGTGTGTCAGGGGGACGCGAGCGCCGTGCCAGCCTGCTCCCATGCCAGGAGAGGCTCGCTGAACACCCTGCGAGGGTTCAGAGAGGTGCAGAGCCACTGGTCCCTTACGATGGCTGGCCTGTGCTGAGGAGTGGGTGCAGTGGATGTGGGAGACCTCTGCAGCAGACGACCCCCAGAGTGCCATCGGTGCCTGCCCACTACCTGGCTGTCGCAGCCCGTTTTCTTCAGGATGGTGGGTTTGGTTAGAAATCGCACAGGTTTGCATAATGCTGCTTAAAAACCTCATCCTTGATTGATTTAGCCAAAATTCCCAAATAAAGTCCCATCAGCATCGCCCCAATACACTCCCATCCACCGCAGTGAGGAGGATGAGGCGTGGATGAAAGGGCAGAGCACAGCGGGCACAGCTCTCCCCGTTCAGAGGCTCAGCTAACCCACTCCAAAATTGGGATTCGTTTCCTTCTAATCAGTCTGTGATACATGACAGGCTCACCCAGCACTCTGGTTGCAGAGGTGGTTTAACATTAGATTTTTAATGATCCCTCCATTAATCCCAGTATTCTGGGTTTTAATACGTGCTGCCCTTTGACCATTGGAAATGATGAAAACTTTGATTTCATGCATATTGGATACTTCTGGAGTCTAGAGCCAGGAATAGCTGCTTATCCATGCTGAGCGGAGGGGATTAAAGTGCTGGGGGATGGGGTGGGGTGGGCATGGATGGCTGGGATGGGGAATGGGATGCAGCTGGGATGGGGTGTGGGATGTGGCTGGAATGCAGAGTGGGATGTGGCTGGAACAAGGAGAGGGATGTGGCTGGGATGGAAAGTGGGATGCAGCTGGGACAAGGCGCGGGATGTGGCTGGCATGGGGAGCAGGATACAGGGCTCCAGGCTGGGTGGATGCGTGGGGAGGGGGATGATGGCCCCTGGAGGGACAGGACATAAGCTCTGTCCTCCCCCATCCTCTTCTCCAGCAGGTGCACGTGAGAGCCCAAGTTATGCTGCACAGCGCAGCAGGCCACAGGGAGGGTGCCCTTGCCCCGGGGGTGGAGTGCAGGCGGCTTCTCTCCTCCCCATCACCCCACAAGGCAGAGCTCCCAAGTGCCTCTGACCCTGCTGGGCCCATCTGGGGTCTCGGGTTAAAGAGGGTGGAGGCAGGTCCTGGGGGTCTTTCTGGCATCCCCTGTGCCCTGATGGGGTTCCAGCCAGGCTGGCGGCAGGTTGTGCCCGCCTGGGACCTGCTGCAAGCACTGTGTCACGCTGGGTAGCTGATGTGCTCGCTCTGGGTTTTGGCATTCCTGCAGTGGAGGTGGCTTTTCCTTCCACTGGAGGAGCACAAACCTGGGCGAGAGCTGGACCTGGGCTGTGGGACCCACTGCCCAGGGGAAGGGAGGTCTGGCCACCCAGCATGGACAGTGCTGGGGCAGGCAGGGGCTACCTCCCCGAGTATCGAACCACACAGGGTTCGATAACCCTTCATTAGGCTAATTCTCCTTCACAGGTGACACAGGGGTCTGTGGTGGAGCAGAAGCATTTGTGGGGGGAAGGCTGGTACCTGGTGCTGGAGCGGCACAGCACCCCAGCACAACTGCTTGGGACAGGGAAACTGAGGCAGCCAGACACTGGCGTCCCCACAAGCTCTGCAGCCGCTCGGCACCTTCCGTTTGCTCTCAGTCCCTGTCAGCCATGGGAACATCATCTCTGAAACCTTAATGGGAGCTGGGCTGTGGTAGCGCGGGAGTGGAGTCTCAGTGGCCCCGCACTGTGGGTGCAGCCCCCGGGGGAGGTGATGCTGACACTGAGGAGGGGTCCCTGCACTGCGGCTGATGCTCAGGGCAGGCAGCAGCCAGGATCAGCACCTTTTTAGTCCAAATCGCTGTTTTCTGTCGCCTCTTGCAGAGCCTGCTGGCCACCAAAAAGCCAGGGGGAGTGTGGCCGCGCTCCCCGTGGGCAGCCCCAGCCCATCCTGGCTCCTTTAGGACCCAGCAACACAGTGGGAGCAAATGCTGGCAGTTTTGCCTGCCTTATAAAAAGCCATAACCATGATATTGCTGAATAAATGAAGCCATCAAACAGAGGTGGCAACAAGATTACAAGACTTCATGAGTGCTGGGGGCAGAATAAAATTGTCCGTTTAGCTAACACAGTTGTTTCCTGATGCTTTCCATGTTAAGTTTTAATCTCCTTCGCTCTTCCCAGATCCTGCCCCCCCGCCCCTCTTGCTCTCTTCCCTGGAACGGGGCTGGAGTGATGGATGGGGACAGAGCTGCCCAGCTGGTGCAGGGTACAGGCAGGCAGAGCTGGGTGTCCCCTTCTCTGGAGGCTGTAAACTGGGGGGCTGATGGAGACCCCCAGCCTGGATCCAACCAGGCTTTGCATGATTGTGGAAATCCCATCAGGGCTGGAGAGCCGCTGCCTGTTCCCAAGCCCCGGGTTGGGAACATGGGACATGAAGAGGTGTCCCAGGCTGTCTGCCTGTGCTTGGGTGGGATGTGACCATACGGGAAGGAGCCGTCCTGCCCAGGGCTGCTGACCATTGCTGGTCAGGGCTGGTCCCTGCACTGGGTCAGGCTGGGGATGTGTTGCAGATGTGCTGCCCTGGGGGTGCAGCAGCAGCTCCCCTACACGGAGATGGGATGGAGGGGGCATTTCTGGGCACAGCACCCGCAGCAGGGGTCATGTGGGCTGTTCTCCTCAGTGTGCTGATCACCAGCATCTCTGGCCTCAGGTTCACTTGGGTGTCCACCCTGGTGTGTGTTAGGCAAAAGTCTCATGGTGATGCGTGTCACTGCTCACCCAGTGAGTGATGCTGAGGGCTGTGGGACAGCGCAAAGAGACAGTGGCAAGCGGGGAGCATGGTTGAGACGGGCTGCCCAGTACATCCTGCAGCTCCTCACATCTGGGCTGCAGATGCCTGGGGGGCTGCAAACTCCATCCCGACTAAGCTCCCTCCAGCAGCATCCTCGGCTGCTCGTCCCAGCATGGGGGAGCCAGGGCATGGTGTCCTCACCAGCAGAGCCGGGCTGGCACCGAGCTGCTGGGGAGGTCTGGATCTGCCACCGGCCTTCAGCAGGCAGGACCCCAGCAGGCACCTCTTGCAGATTTGCACAGCTTTGGGGTGCTACTGCCTCTCACCTCTGAGTCACCCCCTTAGTGTCACAGGGGACCAGGGCTGGCATCCCCACAGCTTGTCCCTAACAGGGTCACCTCCTGCCCATTGCCATCAGGCTGTGACCCGCTGCTGCCGAGGCATGTGGGGACCCAGGGATGGAGCCTCACACATAGCTCAGCCCAGCCCCATTGACATTCCTTGTTGGGGCAGACCGCGGTGTTGGGGGGGCTTCTGGCATGCTGCGGGTGCCACCAGCCCTGCACTCACCTCCCCCCGGCACAGCCTCCTGTTCGTGCCCAAAATAGCTGTAGGTGCTTATTCCTGGTTGCTTGGCATTTCGAGCGCTACCACTGCAGCTGCCTCCTGCTGCAGCTTATTTCCTCGTTTACGAATCCTTATTTTTTTCCCCCCCTGCTCCGAGACAAGACCTATTTTCAGCTCCCGGTGATGGCTCTGCCCTTCCCCCTCTCCAGGGTAGGGTGTGCTCCCAGGGCTTGCGAATGGATCAGCCCCCCCCATATATATATACATACATATATATATATATATATATGCTTTTTTTTTTACAGTAGTGAATTAGCGGTCCATGCCCTGCCTGTGTAATTGGAGGAGAATTACAGATGCGCTCAGTGAAGTAGAATTTATGAATTTGTTTAAAGCAGCAGAGTGTAATGGCAGCCAATTTACTGCACCGCCTCAGCACACGGTGCCCGTTGGCAGCCGTCCCCCAAGCCCAGCCAGTGCCGACCTCCCCTCTCCAGTGAGGGGATGGCAGGGATAAAAAAGCCATAGGAAGGGAAAATCAAGGAGGAGGTTCCCGCAGCCTGACCCCTCTGTTCTTGGGGGTGGTGCGGGCGTTTTGGGGTGCTGCCAAGAGATGGCCCGCCGTGGCAGCTTGGCTTCTGCATGCCCACACGGGGACCCCTCAGCCATGCCCGGAATTCCCTGTTAATTGTGAGATGTTGCTCTAAGCACCTTCCCTCGGCCAGCGGTATGAAATGGGGTGGGGGGGTCTCCTTGTCCACCTCCAGTTGGTTTGACCCCCTCTGGTGTCAGGGTCCGGTGCAGATGAGCCACTCTGCCCCGCCAGGCCCGCGCTGAACCCCCTGCTTTTCTCTCTTGCAGCAACATTGCCGAAGCGCTGGTGAGCAAGGGCCTGGCTACTGTCATCCGCTACCGGCAAGACGACGACCAAAGATCCTCACACTATGACGAGCTCTTAGCAGCAGAGGCTCGGTGAGTGCCATACCAGCGTGACACCACAGGGTGCCCGTGCTGCCTCTCAGGGTGTCTCAAAGGGAGGTGCAGAGCTGCACCACACCCCCCACCCCTTCCCATCCCTGCTGTGTCCCTGTCCATCCATCTGTCCCCGCTGCTTGGGCTGACCTCCCTGCCCCGCATCCCTCACAGCTGGGGCAAGCATCCTTCCCCTCCACAGGCAGTCCTGGCTCTGTGAGATCTCCAGCTTCCCCGCCAGACCCACCCCCAGCAGCCAAAACCATCCCTGAGCCCATCTGTGTGTTCCTCCCCCCTCGCCCGATCTCCTCCATGCTGCTGGTGCGGCGCTGGTGCCGCAGACGGGCTCAGCTTCGGTGCTGGCAGAGGGCCAGGCGTGCCATGAGTCAGTGGGAAGCATCGGGCTGCTTGGCAGGTTCTCCATGTTAATGCCAGAGCTGCCGGTAGGCAGCTGAAGGCAGATAACATTTGCAAAACGCCTGGGAGGTTGTTTGGAGTCTCACGGCCCATTGCGTGCATCACATCGGGGTTCAAAGGGCCCCGCTGCACTCCTCGGGGCAGCAAGCCCAGCAGAATGCCGCCACAGCCTTCCTGCCCCGGCCTGTCTGCCAGAGTAGTAATTGCATTTAAACCCTGTGACGTCTGAGCCAATCCGAAGGACTTGAGACACATTCTGGCCTCCTGTAATTAGGTTGAGGTTATCACGGTGAGAAAAATGCATGTGGATGCTTCCCCACGCCGCGTCCTCGGTGGAGGCGGCAGAACCGCTGATGCAGGCAGGGGCGTGCTGCCTTCTCCACCAGCTGGGAGGAGCGGAAAGGGCTGCGTGTTCTGCCTGAGCGGGCAGCCTTGCCAGCTCTGCTGCCTGCGCCTCACGTGCGGGCCACATCGCACCCGAGCAGGTGACGCTGGTGCCCACAGCCAGCCCGTGCTTGTACATCGCTGCGGTGGGTGCAAAGCGCAAAATGTTGCCTTCCTCAGTCAGCACCCACCTTCCCGAGCTGCTGGCCCGGAACGCACAGCGTGGGTATGCCTGTCCCAGGTGTGCACAGCTGAGGTTGCATGGTCCAGGCATGTGTGATCCAGCTGTGCACAGTCCAGATTTGCATGGTCCAGGCATGCACGGTCCAGCTTTTCACAGTCCAGGTGTGCATGGTCCAGGTGTGCATGGTCAAGAATGCATAGTCAACATTACACGGTCCAGGTGTGCGTGGTCCAGGTGTGTGCATGGTCCAGCTGTTCACAGCCCAGGCACATGTGATCCAGCTGTGCACAGTCCAGGCATGTGTGATCCAGCTGTGCACAGTCCAGGCATGCATGGCCCAGGCACACATGATCCAGCTGTGCACAGTCCAGATTTGCATGCTCAAGGCATGCACGGTCCAGCTTTTCACAGTCCAGGTGTGCTTGGTCCAGGTGTGCGTGGTCAATGTTGCATGGTCCAGATGTGCATGGTCCAAGTGTGCATGGTACAGGTGTGTGTGATCCAGCTTTGCATGGTCCAGCTGTTCATGGCCCAGGCATGTTTTATCCAGCTGTGCACAGTCCAGGGTGCATGGCCCAGGTACATGTGATCCAACTGTGTACAACCCAGACACACACAGTCCAGGTGTGCATGGTCAAGGTTGCACAGTCCACTTGTGCACAATCCAGGCATGCACAGTCCAAGTGTGCATGGTTCAGGTGTGTGTGATGCAGCTTTGCACAGTGCAGGCGTGCACAATCCAGGTGTGTGTAGTTCAGGAGTGCACGGTCCAGCTGTGCACAGTTCTGATGTGCATGGCCCAGGCACGTGTGATCCAGGTGTGCATGATTCAGATGTGCACAGCCCAGGCATGCACAGTCCAGCTCCCTGCAGGAGGTGATCACATCATCCAACCCCATTTGCAGCCCAGTGCCACCTGCACCAGAGCTGGGTCCCTGCCCCACACCTCCGCACAGACAGCTGTGCCCGAGCCTTGCAGCCCTGTGGGGAGAAGCCCAACAGCAAGTCTGGTGCTGGCTGCAGCCCGTGTGTCCCCTGTCCTTGTCCCTCAGCCCATCCTCCCTTATGGCTGCATGAGGAAGGGACCTGCCACTGCTGCTGTGCCCCCGTGGGTGCTGGCCTTGCTCCGGCTGCACCGGAGGCAGCTGCATGGCTGGACCCAGTGGGACGGTGGGATTTCAGCTCATCCTTGGCAGCAGCTGATGGTGCTGTGCCGACAGCAGGGGAGAGCAGCTTTGAGGGGGTTGCGGCGTGGTTTCTGCCAGCCCGCTGTGCAAGACTGTGCTCAGTTTTACTGCAAGCCTCTCGCTTGTGAGGGGGAAGGTTGATAAATGGGCTCTTGCACTTCCTCTCCCCCTCCAGCCCCGTGCAGTGTTGGATTGGTGGTCGGCAGATTGCTTGGGGCCCCATTGCTGAGCGACAGGGATGTGCCTTTTAGAAAGTGGATGTGCCTGGCATTAAATCAGTATGTCGGAGCACTCCGGCATGGGTGATCCTCCAGCTGGATAGCTGGGGTTGGATGCGGCACATGGAGCCTGCAGCCACACTCCAGATGGGAGGGGTTCAAATTGGGATGCCTGGAATGTGGGGATGCTCCTGCTCGCTCCTGGGTGTGGGGCTGCAGGTCAGGGGTGGTGCTGGTGGCGGAGGTGGCTTGTCCATGCCATTAGCCATGGCACACCCCAGGTCGGTGATTGTGCCGGTGTGGGGCTGGCGGCTGCCTCCCACTGGGCAGAAGAGCTGGTGGCTCTGGGAGCAGAGACAAGCTCTGGAGGGGAACGGGAGATCTGGGGCAAGATCAGCGTGCAGGGTCTGGAGCTCGGTGGAGGGGGCTTGGAGAAGTTTGGGTGATTGCTGCTTGGGGTTTGTAAAACACCTTTAACCTTCCCAGCTCTTTACTGAAAACTGGAGCCAGATCTTGGCTTAAGCTGCAGGTGCCTGCTGCATGGGGTGTTTTAGAAAGGAGGTCATTAGTTTTCCCATCCCACCACATTTTCCTGGAGCGGGTGTGTGCCCTCCCTGCATCCCCCAGCCTTGCTTTCCAGCAAGGGGCTGCTCCAGCACCACACGCTGATACCGTGCCAGTCTGCTGCAGCCCTGGGCTCTGTCAGTGTACCTGCCTGCCCCAGCCTTGCAGGGCAAGGTGCCTTTTCATAGTCCCCCGTGGCAAACCCTGTGGCAGGGAGGGGAAGCTCTGGAGCTGGCAGGGGTGACTATGGGGATGTGGGGCTCATGCATGGGGTGGCCTCATCCTGGGGGGGGACCGTCACACTGCCCACGTTCCTGCACCAACGTGGCACAAGGGTGAGCATCCCTGGCTGCCCTTGCAGTGGCTGCCAGCCTGCCAGGTGTTACAGCACTTGTTTAACATTGTCTTTCTTCTTAACCTGGGGAAAGAGCTGTTTTCCTGAAAAAAAAAAAGCGCTATTTCTGGCCGAGCCACTTATCCCTGGGTGCAGTGCTGAGTGGGGAGGGACGTCTCAAAGGAGGGCAAGGGAGAAAGAAGAAATCCTTTTGCTGATTTAACAGGTTGGCTTCTTCCAGACAGCTCCTCAAATGATCCAGCTCAGCAAATTGATTGCTGTACAAAGCCTTGGTAGGGGCTTTGAATTTTTCCCCTTGTATTTTTATTGTCATCATGGTCCACTCTGAACAAATTCATGCCTCTTGCCTGGGAGCAGCTGTTAGGTAGGCTTCAAAAATGAGGAGCTTTCATTTCCAGCCTGCTGCAGGAGCCCGAGCACTGGCAGCCTGGGCTGTACCCATGGGGAAGGGGTGAATCTGGGGGACTGAGGGGTGCAGCAGCTTGTTGTTTGAATTACATGAGCATCTTGTAGCATGGGGATGAAAGGTGGTGAAAGGAGGATGAACTTCTGGCTGCCCTCCCATTGCAGAGGGATGTCCTGCCGTGCTTGGGGATGGAGGACCAGTGCTGATAAAGCAGGGCTGGCTTTGCTGGGAAAGTCTCCAGCTCCAGGCATCCTTTGGGATGAGCTGAAGTCTCCACCTGGCCTGGCTGGGGGCACTGGCAAGCCTGAGCAGCATCCTCCAGGAGGTGTGGGGCAGGGACCTGGTTTCTAGCCCCACTTGGGCTGCTAGATTTGCCACCCTGCTGCTGAGGGGCTAAAAAAAGCCCCAACCTAAAAAGCACCGAGCAGTGAGCTCACAAACAGCCTTAGGAGTTTGCCCCGGTGGTGGCAGGCATGCTCACCCTCGGTGCGGCACAGGCAGGGCGGCAGCAGCTCCCCCACCGGCTTCTGCTCTGAGCTGCTAACACCTGGAAAATAAGCTTGGCCTTTGGAAGCTGGAAAAGGACAAATCTGTCAGGGGAAGGAGCTCTAATGAATGTGTGCTGCCCTTTCACCTGCCACTGCCAGCCCTGCCCACGCAGGCAGCTCAGCTGAGGGCAGTGCTGCTCCGTTCCCTCCCGCACCCGGCAATAAGCCAGCCCAGCCGTGAACTGCATGAAAGCCAAATAAATCTGCTGCCAGGTCACTGGTGCGGCTGCCCTTGCCATCCACCCACCAAGGCGATGAGCCCGGCACCGGGGAACCACGCACCCCAGTTCTCCCCGTGCTGCTTGGCTGCAGGTGTGCCCTGGGCGCTGGGGGGAGAGGACCAGCAGCGCTGCAGTCCCAGGGCTCTGCCGGAGAACCATGTCACCCATGCCCTCCACAGCCAGCTCCAGAGGTTGCTCCCATCCCGGTGCTGTACCCCCCTTCCCAGGCACAGCCGGCCCAGCAGCCGACAGCCAAGCTGGCTCGGCACCCGCTGCAGAACTGGGTCCAGGTCTGGGGCACCCGCTCGTTTTTCAGCCACGAAGTGCCTTCCCTGTGTGGTGTTGCTTCATTCACACCTATCATCTCTATATTATTTTAACCTACAAGGAATTTATTTCCGTTACAGTTGGAGCATTCACTGTGTATTTTGCATTTAAAATGCTTCATGTGATTAAGCACTGAAAGAAACAGAAAATTTTGCATCATGCTGGGGCACTCACCTTCTTGTTGATCCCTCCCTTTGTGCGGGGAACAAAGCAATTTAATTTGGTAACGGGGACGAGTGGGCCCTCTGATCAAGTATGTGATGAGCTCAGGTGAGCTGTTGAATGCCAGTAATTGGGATTAGCAGGCTAACGAGCTGGCTGGTCTCTCCCTGGGTGGGCACGGGGGGCAATGCCAGCCCTTCCAGCTGCCACAGCAGGCTGATGGCTTATGCCACCTTTCTTTTGCAGGGCTATCAAGAACGGCAAAGGGCTGCACAGCAAGAAGGAGGTGCCAATTCACCGGGTGGCTGACATCTCTGGGGTAAGGACCTGCCAGTGCGGGGAGCAGCTGTGCTGGCCGGGAGAGGTTGTTTGCTGGGATGGGGGTGCATGCAGCAGAGCTGGAGAGGTGCTGTGTGCCGGCGCTTCTGCACGACCCGTGGTCCTGTTCGTTGCATGTGGGATGTGCAGGAATTCTGTAGGCAACGACACCTGCCTGCCAGCTCTGCTGGGGTGTGCCAGAGGAGATGGGGCACCCAGCTGAGTGTAGGGCAGCCTGTCCTTCTCTGCTGGGGCTGGTGGCCCTCCAAGGGCCACTGCAGAAACTGCTTGTCACCCCCAATGCACCCTGAAAGAGTAAAATGAGATCTCTCCTGGGGGTTTCTCTTCTCCGGGAGACAGTGAGGAGGTCTCACCATGTCCCTCATGCTGGCTTCACCCCAAACATCAGGGATGAAGGGGACCCCACAGTGCTGCAGAGTTTCGCTGTGCAGTGCTCCTGTGGCCATGCTGGATATGTTCATAAACCAGCAGAGAGGGGCTGTGTCCATGCCCCTGGGTTTGATACCCTGGCTCTTGAGAAGGTCCTTCGTGTCCTTGGGGGGATGGAGCTCTGTCCTGGGCACCCCAATCCCTCGCTGTCCTGAGCACCCCAATTCCTGCCTGTACAAGCCTCCTGCCCTGCTTTTAATTGCTGGGGTCTGCAGCAGTGTCTGCTGCTCATACGAGCTGGAGGTTTCTTGTCCTTCTGGGATCTCCACTTGATAGGGCACAGGGAAGGATGCTGCCTGTGCCAGCACCTACTCCTGGGGACGCCCCCATGGCAGAGCTGCTGGCTCCTCAGGGCTCATGCTGGTGCAATTGCCCGTGAAGACTGAGACAAACTGGTGGTAGTGGGATGCAGGGACATCCCTGCTCCAAGCCCCCCAGCCCCACTCCCAGCAGAGTTCTTGCACCGGGGCTGTGCTGCCACCAGGATCATTAAGAGGCCCCGTAACTCAATCAGGGCAGCCAGCAAAAGGGTTGGAGCCGGACAGGAGAAGGGCCCCCGCAAACAAAATTAGGCTAATACATCACGGCTTTTATGAAGATTTGTTAATCTTTTTTAATCTTTAATAGTTTTCTGTAAATTGATCCAGGCCTTAGTTAGCCACGTGTCAGCAGTTGTGCAGTGTGATGGATTTGGGTGCATGCCGGGCTGGCAGTGGGTGCTTTACCACTGCCGAAATAATTCAATGCAAATCAGTACCGGTGCGATCCTCCAGCTGCCTGGGCACGCACTGGGATCGGTGAGCGCCCGTGCCCCAGGACCTATGGCGTTCAGGATGGCAAGACAGTGTGCACCGCGATTCCCATGGCTCTGCTGTCCCTCCTGGCTGTCGATCCTGGCTCTCTGGCAGCATTCCGTGGAGAAACAGCATTGGGAAAACATGGGCTTCTGGGCTGTTTCACCTTCCAGGTCATGGTAACAGGATGGTCACAGGACCCTCAGTGACACCCATGCCTTGGTCCCCAACCCTGACCCATGCTGTTGCATCCCATGGGGTGGCTTCAGTGCATCCCTCGCCTGTGGATCTCAGCTTGTGCTGTCCACTGTTGTGACACCATCCCTGTGTCCTTGTCCCTGGGCCATCATCTCTGTCCCCACCCGGTCCAGCTGCCAATCTCCGGCTCTGCCTTACCCTGCTCCCCATTCCTAAGCATCCTGGCTGGCTTAGTGACCAGGATGCGAAAGTCAGGGTATTAGCTCAAACACAGGATTCAGCCTGGTTTTCCCAGCTCTGGTGCAGCCTCCTGTCCTCCAGCCCCAGCTCATGCCGGAAAATGTCTCTTTCCCATGGTTTGGCCATCCAACAGCTGTGTCCAGGGCATCCCAGGAGCATCCTGCTCCTCTCCAACACCTCAGGTCCTCCCCAGTCCCATTGCCACTCTGCCCACAGGCGTTCCCTGCCGGTAGGGAGCTGCAGAGGGAAGCAGCCTCCCTCCTCATGGACCTGGGATGCTGCAGGCTTGTTAAGAAGAAAAATCGGCCCCAAAAAATAGAGAAAAAGCAAAGAGCCGTACAAATCCATGCCAGCTCACTTCTCGCATTAGCGTGCACTCTGGCACGGGAGTGCAGGCAAGCGCGTGGCAGCCCGGCCGCCGGAAAGCCTCCTGTCCTTGGGAAAAGTCCTTGAATAATTTTGCATAATTGGCAGAGCTTCACATAAAAGTGGAGTTAGGATGGTATTTTTTTCCTCACTGTATTTATGCATAATTTTCCTTCAATTCGCAGCTAATTAAACACTGGAAATGTTGAAATAATAGTAACAGGGGTGATACTACCTGGGTGGGAGGTGCAGGCAGGGAGCAGAGCAGGCAGAGCTGGCAGCACCCTGGTGGGATGCCCTGGTCCATCGTGAAGAAGTGAGGCCCAAAAAGGCACAGGATGGAGCTGCTGGGGGGGAGTTTCACCCGCCAAGGGGGATGGGTGAAGTAGAGTGGGTGGGTTGTGCCCAGGAGGTGCCTCTTTTGTGCCCGGGAGGTGCCTCTTTCTCCCCAGGGACAGTGAAAGGAGCCTGAGCTGCCAGCTCGGTGGCAGGGAACAAATCCTGCCTAGCCCTGGGCAGTGCTTAAGGTAGGAGCCAAGGCTCAGCACAGCTGGGGTGGGGAGGGGGAGATGCCAGCATGGCAGAGATCCCCTGCTTCTCTTCCCCATCTGAATTTATCCAGTGATGCCTCCCAGATCCAAGAGCCTCTGTCACCATGTTCCTGTGCAGGCACATCTGATGACAACACCTCAACAAGATATGCCGGGTGGGCTGGGAGCATCCCGAGCGAGACCCGCTCCTGCACACATGCACTGTAGAGCTTGTGCTCTGCTGCGCTCCCAGTGCCCTGGCCCCTCCGGAGGCTGCCGGGCCAGCTCCTGCAGCAGGATTGATGTGGGTTAGTGCTGGAGTGGTTGGGACTTTGCTGTCCTATGTTGAGCTGGAGGAACATGGGGTCACCGGCCCTGAAGAGCAGATCCAGGGGAAGCAGGTCTGGGAGCTTCTCATCTCCATCCTCTCCAAACTGCAGTGCCCATGTCCGGCTGTCCCTGAGGTGCCCACCGGGTCCCTGGTGGAGCTGGGGACAGCAGCAGAGGATGCTCGGCTCATTCCTCCCACTGCAGAGCCCTGGAGCAGGAGCTGGCCCCAGCGGTGAAGGACATCTGCACGTGTCCTTCAGCACAAAGCCAAAGGCTGGATGCGACAGCAGCACTGGCTTATCTGGGCAACTGCGAGCTCTGCACCAGCTGCCACCCATCCCTAAGGCCACCCACCATGTAGTCACACACCCGTGTGCCAGGCTGGCATGGCGGCTCAGACCTGTGCTGGGGAGCCAGAGCCATCCCGAGCACTCCCAAAATTCACTCCCAGAAATCGCTCTCAGCATCAGCACAGCCATCCCCTCCACCGGCTCACCCTGCTCCTTCCCAGTCCCACCAACTTCTCGGCACTGCAGCCCCCAGCCCCTCGGTGGGTGATGCCAGGCATGTGCCGTCCCAGGGGCGCCCAGCCAGCTGGGCTCAGGATGGGGCTGCAGCATGGCTGACTGGAAGAGACACAGGGCTTTCTGCTGCTGCAGGGACAGGGACAAGACTGGTTCCATGGTGGCAGGTGTGGGATGCACACGGTGAGCGTCAGCACTGCCAGTCAGTGGGGACAGCAGGAGGGGATGAAGAGTGCACTTGGGGATCCCAGTGTTAGATGCTGTGGACCAGTGTCTGAGCCTGACCTCTCCCTGCCCCCACGGGTAGCCACCACACGCCCTCAGTGGGGTCTGGGTCAGCCCCAGTGATGGCTGTAAAGCCATGCCTGGGGCAGCCATTGCGCATTTTGGGGAGGGTCCAAGAGGTCAAACCCCCAGCCCCTGCATCACATACAGCTTTTCCCAGCACCCACCGTGAGCAGGAGACATCTCTGCCAACCTGCATGGTGGAGGTGGCATCACCCAAATCAAAGCAAGGGTGCTTTGGCAGACAAGGCAGCAAGAAAGGCACGAAGCAGCACAGAGCTTCCTCCCAGCAGTGTGGCTCCCCTCAGCCTTAATGCCCACAGCCCCTAATAAACCTGCCCTAATGGGGACATCAGGGACCAGGTGGGAATCTGTCCCTCCCGTGCCAGGCTGCCAGCATGCCTTGCCATGCAGGAATCGCTGCTCTCCATTTATTATTCCAGAGTACCAATGGGCGCTGGCACATCTCTGCCCCTCTCACTGAAGAGCTGTTCTGTGTTGTGCAAATCCCGGTGGGTTTTTAAGGTCATTCTCCAGCACATTCAGATACCGCTGTCTCCTTTTGACGCTGACAGCAGCCAGCTCACAGGGCTGGTCTTCAGCACCAGGCTCTTCCTCGCTGCCTGCAGCACCCGGTCTGGGGAGCTGGGGGTTTCCCCAGTCACCCACTCCTGGGATGGAGCAGGGAAGCCCACCCCATGGTGGGCTCCTTCTTGCAGCTCTTAGTTTTTCCTTAAGCTAATCAAATCGTGACTGTATAGTGATTACCACTAATTAGTAGCCTTCATTAGCGGCTCTCATTTTAGATTTGCATAAGTTAGACCTAAGTGGTTAACGGCGGGTAATGTGGTTTTTCTTTGCGTGCAGATTGCACTTACATGTGTTGTATTAACTTCTTGACTGCACATCTGCTAAAAAAAACCTCCCCAGGCGCATTTTTTTGCACAGAGCGCATGTGGCGGCGAGCAATCCAGCATCGAGCACTGTGGGGAGTGATGCCACAGGATTTGGGGAGGGTCTTTGTCTGCCAGCCCTGTCCCAGCTGGGGTGCTGGGGGGGTGGGATTGCCTGGGACCCCTTCGCAGCTGGATGGGGTGGGCGCCGGCAGCGAGAGCTGGGACACCAGCACAAAGGTGCTGATCAAGTGTCGGTGCATGGCCAGGGAGCTGCCAGGTGGGCACTCTGCCTCCCTGAGCCTTGCAACACCCCCCAGGCATTGGGAGAGAGATGCTGAAGCACTGCTGTGGCACATGAGTGTCCTTGCCTGTGCTGAAGCTGGAGCATGGCAGCTCTGGCACTTGGGGTTTGCTGAGATCTGCACCCACTCGGTGCCTGGAGCAGCTCCAGGTTACGGACCAGCAGCACCTGCGGCCACTGCCACTGCCACCACATGGGCCAGCTCCACGTGGCTGATGGCTTCAGGTCACACACGTGAGCGAGCAAGCAGCCACCCACTGTACTGAAGTGGATTAAAATGGGGATGCACACAAACACCAGCCCCCTTGCTCTTGCTGCTCTGTGAGCTGCTCATGCTGCCAGCACTGATACCTGCCGGAGCCGTGGGCAGAGCTGCAGGCAAAGCCACACATCTCCTGCGCCTTCAGCTCCCGGTGCTCGTGCCACAGCTTCCCCCTCCCCTAGGGGCACGGAGATTTCCCTCTTCCACCACTGCCATCTTACAGCTTGCTCTGGAAGCAGCTCTGTCTCTGCCAGCAGATGCCAGCTCCTCCCTCCCGCCCTGGCTCCCAGCCTCTGCTCCAGAGATTTACAGCCGCCTCTGCTCGCCCACCTTCCCCGGCCAAGCCCCTTCCCACCCCACGCCACTGCTTTTCCATCACCAACAGGCTGCATTTATCTTAGTAATAGTTTTTAAGCCCTGCTCTGGCCCCGGCTGTGGACCGGCTCCTGCCTCCATCCTGGTCCGACTGGGAGCTGCCTGGTGTTGGCCATGGCACGCTCCCTTCTCTCCTCTGCAACTTGTTTTTCTAAATTAAGGCCAGAGTGAGATAAAAAGCCACCTGGCTGCCTTTTATTTTGGGAACTGCTTTTCTAACTTGGGTAAATAAATTGGGAGCTTGCGACATGAAGCCTCTTGCCCCTGGTGCAGGTGGCACGCAGAGATACCGGCTGAGGCCACCACGCCGAACCCAGCCGCCACACTGGTGGTCTGCGATGGCTGCTGGGGTCTGCGGTTCCCTGGCTGTGGCTGCACTGTGCAGAGGGGTTTAGCTGACAGTGGCCACAGGCCAGTGCTTGGCATCGAGTCTGCCAGGACATGGCTACTTTGCTGTCCCCTTGCAGAGAGAGGGATGCTTGTGGTGCCACTGGCTATGCACCTGGGGATGCATGCACTGCTCCGCACCAGGGGACCCCAACACCCTCCTGCCAGCCCTAGACTCATTAAGTTTTCATTAATGAACATGCTTGAATTTATATGCAGTGACTTGCTGCTGGGAAGGGAGTGTGTGGTGCACAGAGTGGGGGTTTCCCAGGAAAGGGGAGTCCTGGGCTGTTCCGTTATGGACGGCAAGGATGGGGCAGGATCTGGCCTTCCTCCTCCTGCCTGCACCCAGGCAGCCAGCCCTGTGCCGGAGCTACCAGAGCCAGCACCCTGCAGCCGTGGGTGCAGGCACGGGGTGCACAGTCCATCCCAAGCCAGGAAAAGTTGGCTCCCTGCCTGCATCCTGCATCCCTCCCCAGCCAGCATGGAGCAGGCAAGGCCAACCCAGGCACCAAGCCCGCAGGACATTGGGGGGCCACATCAAGGGTAGTGTCCGAGCCCCTGGCATGCCACACCCCCCACCCTGACCCCCGGTTTCTTCCCACCCAGGACACCCAGAAGGCGAAGCAGTTCCTGCCCTTCCTGCAGCGTGCCGGCCGCTCCGAGGCTGTGGTGGAGTATGTCTTCAGCGGCTCCCGGCTGAAGCTCTTCATGCCAAAGGAAACCTGCCTCATCACTTTCCTGCTCGCAGGTGAGTCCCCGCCACCCCATCTGGGAGCAGGATCTGGCCCCTGCGAGTGCCTGGCTTGATGGGGGAGTCCTCACCCCACTTGGGTGCATGGTCCTCCCTCACTGCCACAGGGTACGGGTGAAGTTAATGCTGGTGCTGCCAACAGGTCGACCTGGGGGGGGGTGTTATTTGAGCTGGGGAACACTAACTGGAGATGACCAGAGGGTTTGGGTGCTGCTGGGGGCTGTTGATGCTGCTCCTGCCCTCTCCCCACATCCCAGTGGTGTCTGCACCCGCCAGTCCCCTCTGCGGGGCTGCCAGCATGCTGCCCCCCAGCTGTGCCCACCACGGGCTGGGGTCTGGGTGGCTCCTACACGTTCCAATGCTCTGTGGCCTGGCTCGTGGCTGCTCACCCCCTCTGCCCTCCTCAGCCCTTGCGTTGGCTGGCACGACACTTCCCTGCAGCATGGGGCAGCTCCGAGGGGCGGTGATGCAGGCATGGGCGTGGGAAGGATGCTCTCCTCCACCAAAACTGGGGAGCAGGTGGCAAACCCCAGGAGCATCATAGAAACGGGAGGAGGTGGCGGTGCTGTGGGACCAGGACCCTGGGGACACACAGGGATGAGCCTGAGGGGCTGGGGTGATGGAGGTGCCAGCAGCCACCCCAGGTATGTCACCCCAGGGGTTTGCCCATGCACCGGGAGGAGGGCACACATCCCTGCACACACACGGTGGCTGTTTTGGGAGGTTCTACAGAAACTTAAGAATTTCCCCACTAAACCAGTCCCACTTGCGGTGCACACTTCAGCTGAGGCTTTGCTTTGGAGCAGAGAGTGGCCAGAGCATTGTGATCCCCAGGTGTTTCAAGGTGTGCCCCAACCTTCTAGGCTGGCAGTAGGACAGGCAGATGGTGACCTCTGCCAGAATGTCCTCCCAGTGGTGTGCTGGGATGGCGAAGCCCATTGCCAGTGAGAGTGGTGGTTTGCGGAGTCTCCACTGGCACTGCCAGCTCCCTCGATGGGAGAGGATGTGGGGCGGCTCATCTCGCTCCTGTTTCTATGGCAATAACTGTGTATAAAGGATGACCCTGAACGTCGATCGTTCACAACTTGGTTATGAAAAATTCAATAAGCATATAAATAGATCTTATATGGGGATAAAAACACTGAGGTTTCTGTAAACAGCAGCTCTTGCCGCTCCCACTGAAGGAATATGTATCCTGGGGGGAAGCGTGGGGGCCGGGATGCCGTTGTCTGCCCCTTTGTTCCTGGAGCCAGGGAATGGCGCATGAGCTCGCAAAGCCAGCGTGCAGTACAGGACAACTCCCTGCCCGTGCCACCTGCACCTGCTTGCCTCGGACCTGCCCTTTGCCATCCCCCAAAGCCACCGGCACCGAGACTGGGGAGTGCCAAGGGTTGTGGGGAGCAGGAAGGACTGTGCCTGGTCTGGTGATGCTCCCAGAGCACGGCTCAAAGTGCTGACCAGGAATGATGCCACGATCCCCCCACCCTTCACCCGCTCGCTCCCAGCCCCTTGCACCCCAGAGCCTGTTCCCGTGGCACCCAAAGGTGCAGACCCCGCTCCGTCTGCCTGAGCTCTGGGTGCCAGCAGACCACTCACTCTGGCTGCCTGTTTTGCGGGGTCTATAGGACACAACCAACGTGACCAGGGGACCCCAGTCCCATCAGTGACCATCACCGTCACCCTCCAGTGACCAAACCTCCCCAGAGTGATGCTTTCACCTGGGGATGGCCCATCCCTGGTGACGGCTGGAGCACAAGCATCCCCATCCCTGCTCCAGGCTGGCTCCTGCCGTGTGGGAAGTGTGTCCTAAACCTGTCCTTCTCCGCGTGCTTGTGCGTATAAATAGTCACACAGTCTTATTTATAATTAACCATTCTTAAAGTCAGCTGCAAAAGACGGGGAAATGAGACTCCCCCTTGCCTGCGACTGAGACATTAAAATTTTAAGACATGATAAAACTCCCACGTGCTTGGGAGGAGGAATTTATATATATTTAAATATTTCTGGTTTAAAAGGCTGCCGCTGGGTTTGGCCGTGTTTCGTATGTGGGAATCCTGCGGGTTCCTCCGAGCACTCCCTGCGCGAGGAGCTGGTGGCAGAGCATCATCCCAGTGGATCCGGCATTGTCCCTGGGTCCTGCTGGCACGCTCCCTGATTTCAGACCCGGCATTTGGCTGTGGCTGGGGTGGGTTTTGCTCCACTCTCCATGGATAAGTGGCCATTTCATGGGAGCGGGGAAGGAGCTGTCACAGTTCCCAGTGCTGGCAGTGGCAGCCCAGTGTGCCCCATCCTCTTCCTCACCGGCATGCCCGTGGCTGATGCTCAGGGATGCACATGGGCTTGGGATGTGTACCCTGGGATCGGCACTGGTTAATCCCCTTCCCGTGGTGGGGTGAACAGGCTCCCACTGTCCAACCCTGGGGACCGGTGGTTAAATACACCTGTCCCTGCTGGTGCCAGTGGTTCCCGGCTGCTCCCAGTGAGTCGGGGAGGCTCCGGCTCAGCCTTTCTGCTTAGTCGGGTAATTTTTAAATTAAAGGGGAGGGGGCAGGGAGGGCACTGGGGTGGCCTGGAAATGGATGGCTCCGGGGGGAGCATGCTTGCTGCAAGTTATATTTAATCCCTGTTGCTGTGGAGACCGACTGGCTGTCACCCACTCCCAGGGGCTGATTTTGCTCCAGAAAGTTCCCAAAGTGGTGAATAACCCCCCAGGCCAGGCTGCTTGTGGTGGCCCCGGGAGTCTCCGGAGCTGTTGGGGGTCTCCAGAGCGACTGGGGACCTGCCGCAGCCAGGGTGCCCATGGGGTGCAGTGGGCACCTATAGTCTGAGTCACCCCAGCCACCTCCTTTGCCACCTCCATGCTCCCCTTTGCCAAACAGCTCCATCAGCAGGTAGGAAATAACAAGTGGACAAATCATGCCTATTGCAAAGCTCGGGCAGTGATCTGGGGTGATTTTGGGGTCTCCGGTGCCATGGGACTGGTGTGCCCATGGGCAGCCATGACCCTCTGGGAAATGCAGCTGCACCCCTTTGCAGCAGCCTCTGCATCTCCTTGGGTGTCCTGCATTGCACAGGAGCATCCTGCATCGCACAGGAGCATCCTGCATTGCGTGGGAGCATCCTGCATTGCAAAGGAACTTCTCATGTCACACAGAATCACCCTGCATTGCACAGGAGCATCCTGCATTGCACAGGGTCATGCCATGTTGCACAGGAGGATTCTGCATCACACAGGAGCATCCTGGCATTGCACAGGATTGTACCATGTTGCACAGGATCATCTTGCATTGCACCAAGTCATCCTGCATTGCACAGTCAACCTGTGTTGCACAGGAGCATCCTGAGTTGCACAGGAGCATCCTGAGTTGCACAGGACTGTCCTTTGTTCATAGGATCATCCTGCATTGCACAGGACCATCCTGATTTGCACATCCCAGAGCTGCAGCATGCTGAGCTGGGCTAATGGTGCTGCTGGAGACAATTCCCGAGTGCTGGAGCAAACTGTCCTGCTCCCTTCCTGCTCCCCTTAGTGCTGGGGGGAGTATGCAGCTCCTGCTCTCCCCCAGCTCTTCTCCAGGGAGACCTTCCCCAGCTGGGGCTCTCTAATCAAGCTGTATACATTAATTACAGGCTAAAAAGGCAGGTAACATGCCAATTAGTGTGTGGAAGATGACGCGCCCCTTCTGTCTTCCCCCGCTGTAGACCCCGCACATCTGCCAGTGTGGATATTCCTGGGATTTGGCTGGATTCCTCCCTTCATCCTGACAGCATTGCTGAGAGCTGGCATAGCTGATGCCGGCAAGCTTGGTGCATCAGCCCTGTCCCCTCCTTGGCCTGGCACACAGGGTGATTTGCCCCCCTGTCACTCCAGCCAGCAGCAAACTCTGAACCAAGAGCCCAGCATCCTGCGGGTGCAGCCCCGGTGGGGTCAGGGTGGCCCATTCCCCTGGGGCGCATGGTCACTAGGGATGGAGGTTTCAGGGTGGCCCTGAGCCCAGGAGGGCTGTGCAGGCAGGGCAGGGCTGGCATTGCACCCTGCCAGAGTGGAAACCTGGCAGCAGCAGCACGGTGGGAGCCGGCAAGGGGAGGGATGGGGTGGGACTGTTATCGCCCTACCTGCTCTGTTTTCCCTTTCATCTATTAATTGGAGTGTTGATCATGCTGGTAATCTGAATAACTTCCCAGCCCCTGCTGCCACCTTTCCTGGCTGCCCTGGCACACTGTGCTGGGGTGATGCAGGCGGAGGGACACACACGCCATGGCAGGTACCCGACTGGGTGCAGCCCTTTGGCAGCAGGGCCAGCACTGGGTGTTTTCGGCATCCCACCCACATCCCCAGCCACACTCGTAGCTCTCTGGAAAGCTGCAGGAGAGCTCCTGGTGTACACTGGTGTGCCGTGCCCGCCACCATGCCCGCGGGGACTGCTGGGGAGTGGGATGGGGGGCTGGCACCTCTCCCAGATCGCAGCACTGGAAAATTAAACTTTTACCCTAAGGCAAACTTGGTTATTGAAGCAGCTCTACCTCTAATGAGCGCCGCACAGCCCTGATCAATTATTCAGTGAAACAGCTAATGAAAGGTCAGGTGGCTGCGGGGGCTCCGGGACTCCCCAGACTGTGGTGAGCTGCTGGCTGCACCAGGAGGGTGAAACGCCGCAAGAGGAGAGGGGAGAAGAGGGGGGGTCCTGCTGGGAGGGACCCTGCCTGCACCAAGCTGAGCTTACGGGCAAAGCAGCTGAGTTGTCCCTGTCCCCTACTTGCAGGCATCAACACCCCAGGGAGCCTGCATCTGTCTGAGCCCCACACCATGGTCCTGCTCTGTGGTCCTGCTCCATGGAAGCCCCTGCTCCATGGCTCTGCTCCATGGAGGTCCCTGCTCCATGGTCTACTCCGTGGCACCCCAGGGCCATCATCCCCCATAGGTATCCCCCAAGCCTCCAGAGCCCTCCTCCCAGCCTCTGCTCGCTCCCAGCAGCTGGGTTTTGGGGTGGCCTCTTGACTCCCCAAGCTCCCCATCTGGCATCAGGTCCAATACTACACCCGTGCCTTGGGGGGCTGAAGGTTCCCACTCCACCCTCAGTCCCCACTACTGGCTCAGCACCCACCCCAGGGCACCCTCTGCAAGCACTGTGCAGGCCCCTGACAGAGCAGGGGGTCCCAGTGGGTGGGCTCCCAGTTTGGGAGGGTCCCAGCATGGGGGGGGGCATCCCAGTGTGGATGAGGCACCTTCCTCCCCCCGTTTATCCTCCCCGCGCACATCCTCCCGTGCTACCTTGGCTCACTTGGACTTACGGGACGGACAGGGACCTGCTGGAGGGGTCCCACACTGTGCCCTGTGGGGAGGTTGCTCCTTGGCTAATTGATTAATTGCCAAAATAATTGCATCATATAAAATAACGTGGGCGGATGCTGGGAGGCAGCAGTGGGGCCACAGCACGGCAAGCTGCAGGACAGCGGTGGCTGGTGGCAGCAAGCCTGGCGTGGGCTTCAGGGCTGGGAGGGGTTTTACCCTCTACTCACACACGCTCTTTTACTTTTGCTACTTTTTCGGGGTTTTCCGGCCGGTGCCTTTCCTGGGAGCTGCTCTCGGTGCTCCTGAGCAGAGCAGCACTGCAGCGGCTGGCGCGGTGCTAGTCCAGTACTCCCTGGCCCCTCTTCTGCTCACTCCACGTGGTGCCATTGCTCATCACTTAGAGTCAGAAATATGATAAATATCTGCATTTTATCAATGCCTTCCTTTTTTTGATACATCAAATGCAAATGAGCATCATAAAGAGAAGACAGGTCCCTTGTAAATGTGACTTCAGGGATGCTCTCCAGGGAGCCTCAGCCCGTCTTTCCAGCTAAAATATATACGTTTGAGTGCTATAAATATGTGCAAATAGAGAGGTGCTAATTTAATCCCAGGTTCCGTTCTCCCGGCGAGACTCTGCAGCCTGACGCCTTCTTGGTGCGGGGGCCGGCTGCAGCGTTACGGGATCTGCCCCCGGGGGAGAGCGTGCCCCAAGGGGCGAGGGGGCCGTGCTGCACCCCCGGAGCTGCTGGGTTGCGGGTGCCCCTAAATCTCACAGAGGAGATGGCAGAGCTGCCTATTTATGAGGTGGGGCTGGAGATAACGGCATTTATCCGTGGGCGCCTGCTGATGTGTATCAGCATATATGGGCTGCGAGCATCTCCCCAGGGAGCTGCTGTAACTCACCACCGTCTCAGCAGCCGGGGGCAAGGAGGTGAGCCTGGCTGCCATGGGAAGTGGCTGCCCGTGTCCAGCAGCCCACAGGGAAGGGATGCCATGAGGAGCCATGCGCCCTCAGGGTACCAAGTTGGGGCATATGTCTGCTTTGGGGGGAAAAGGAGGTGAAAATGAGGTTTCTGCCTGAGTTGCAGGGCGTAGCTGCAGCCCCCAAGGTTGTACCCACTGCAGTCTGTGTCCTGACCCCGCAGTCCACCCTCTGTTGGATGAGAGACCTCCCAAAACCCTTTCCATCCTATCATGCCTTGGTTTTTTGAGAACTGGTGTATTTTTAAGGTGATTTTTTTTGTTTGTTTTACCTCATTTTTTCACTCTGGCTTCTGGCAGGGGGATTGCAGCCTCCCCAACTTGCCTGGGCTGCTGCTGGAGCTGCGGTCAGTCCCCTTGAGAGCATCAGGGGGTGCTGGGGGGTGCCGCTCCCTGCCTGCTGCTCATGTCAGAGAGGGTGCTGTACAGGCAGTGATGCCTCTTGGCCCCCAGCCTAAGTGCTGTCCGTTGCAGCTGAGTTCAGTGGGGACAGCATCACAACAGCTTGGCTTGTTCCGCTGCAGGAAGCACCAGGGTGGCACGATAAGGGAGCCCCTTCCCACCATGATGGCACATCCCAGGGGTGTCAGGGGCTGCTCAGGTGTCTAGGCACTGCTGCTTGACCGTGGGGCAGAGCATCCCCCACAAGTGGAGGGTGCAGGTGTGCAGTGCGGGGACCCCAAATTATGCTGATGCAGTGTCAGGGTGTGTTGTCCCTAAATACTGCAGGTGGGGTGTCGGGATGTGATGGGCCCAAATGCTGAGATATGGATATGGTGACCTCCCTCCCACCTGGGGACATGGTGACCCCAAAAGCTGTAACCCTGCGGTGCTGGGGTGCAGCAGAGCAGCAGCTCCTTGCGGGCTGAAGCCAAGCTGGCATGTCCATCAGTCCCTGCATTGCAAGCCCTGGATGCCTTGAGCATCATCGCTGGCTGCTGCACCCCTCCACTGAGGGCCTGGGCAGGGGGTCCCCAGGCAGACCCTGCTCCGGGCTGCGTTAGCAGGAGCTGGCACGGTTCGGCAGTGCCCGGCCACTTCCCGCCTCCCTGGTACCGTCTGTTTCGCTGTTCCCGACAGCCTCTATTTTGGTAGGGACTAGTGTTAAAAATACGCCGTGCTCCCACACGGGCTCTGCGGCAGCAGCCAAGTTGCCATCACGACTCGGAGGCCAGCCGTGTGCCTGCCAGCGCCGGGGAAGCTGCCTGCTGGCTGCCGGGGAAGGAGGGGATGGCAGCAGCATCCCTGGGGCACAGCCCCCCGGCATCACCACCAGCCCCAGCTCAGCTCCCCTGGGGATGGGCAGCAGCATCCTGCCCCATGCTGCCAGTTGTGGCAGCAGGATCCAGCCCAAAGCCTTTGGACCGCCTGCCCAGGGTCTGGTGCTGCAGCAGCAACTCGCATCCCACCTGCTGCCAGCCGCGGTGCAGCCACCGGCATCTGGCAGAGGTCCTGGGCAGTTGGGGCGCACACCAGCGTGCTGCCTGCAGGTATCAGGTCGCTTTGTCCTGGTGACTGATGCTATCACAGGGCTCCTCTCCTCCCTTCTGCTCACCTCCTCTATTTCTCCCCAAGTCCATAAATCCTTACGGATATCAGTCTGCGGTATTCCACACAGGCATAGGCACTCCCAGACGGGCTAACCTCGCGCAGCACCATCCTTGCTCCCCAGCTCACTGTGGCAGTCACGGTTACGGCACAGCAATGCAGGGAATAAAGCTGTTTATAGACCCCAGAAATTAGGGCTGGAAATGTCCCACTCCAGGAAAGATGGGAAATCAGTGGTAAAACTGAGAGAGATTCCCTGGAGAAACTGGAGAGAGGTTTTTTATGAGCTCCGGGAGGGCGGGGAGAGGCAGGTGATGCTGGACATGGGTGCTGTGCCATGCTGCGCGTGGCAATTGCCCCTGGCTCCCTGGATTGTACCTGGTGAGGCCGTGAGACTGGCAGCATTCAATTAGTGGCTTCGTGGCTGTGCCAGGGGGTCCTGCCTGCCACCCTCCACCCTCCCTGACAGTTTATCCGTGGACAATCATATCATAATACACATCCCACCCACACTCCGCTCCCCGGCAGCACAGGATTGGCCCCTCCGCCAGCCCCGGCATGGTGTGGGAGCACCAGCCCCCCTTTATTACCCATTACAACCCCCCTCCCCACTCCCCCTGCAGCGCCTGGGCACCAGCACCGCAGGGCAGAGTGGTAGAAATACACCCTGTACATGTCATGGTGCTGGGCTGGCCTGCGGTGGCGGGAGGTTGAACCAAACCCCAGGCTGCCAGCAACCCACTTGGGACGGGGGTGGGGGTGGGGGTGGGGAACGACGACTCCCCCAGCTGTGGGATACCCCAGGATGCTGCAGGATACCCTGGGATACTACAGGATGCCGTGGGATGCTGTGAGATACCCCAGGACACTGTGGGGTGCCCAGGTTGCTGCAGGATGCCCCAAGGATGCTGCAGGATACCCTGGAATATTGTGGGATGCTGTGGGATGCACCAGGATGCTGTGAGATACTCCAGGACGGGATGCCTCAGGATGATGCATAATGCCCCAGGACACTGTGGGATGCCTCAGGATGCTGCAGGATACCCCAAGGATGCTGCAGGATACCATGGGATACTCTGGGATACTACAGGATGCCATGGGATGCTGTGGGATGCCCCAGGATGACGCAGAATGCCCCAGGACACTGTGGGATGTCCCAGGTTGGTGCAGGATGCCCCAAGGATGCTGCAGGATACCCTGGAATACTGTGGGATGCACTGGGATGCACTAGGATGCTGTGGCACACCCCAGGATGATGCAGTATACCCCAGGAAACTGTGAGATGCCCCAGGATGATGCAGAATACCCTGGGATGCTGCAGGATGCCCCAAGGATGCTGCAGGATACCCTGGAATACTGTGGGATGCTGTGGGATGCACCAGGACACTGTGAGATACCCCAGGACACTGTGGGATGCTCCAGAATGATGCAGAGTGCCCCAGGACATTGTGGGATGCCCCAAGATGCTGTAGAATACCCTGGATGTTGCAGGATGCTTTGCCCCCAGCCCTCAACTTCCAGCTCTGCAGGAGTGAGGCCAGGGTTGGAGCACTGTCTGCAGCCCCCGCAGCTGCTTCCTCCATCCCCGCCGTGCTGGCTGCACCGGGTCTCACTGCTCGGCAAAAGCATTTAGCAAAAGTGATTTGTAGCGGAGTTCTTTTGAGACCCCAGGGGAGAGCGGTGGCAGCCACACGCTGCAGCATTTTAAAGTGCATCCCTCATCTGTGCGGATTAATACATTAGTTTCCCAGGAAGAGCAACAGAGCCACAGCTTTGGGTTTATTTTTTTTTAAAGTGCTGGGTGAGTTCACTGCTGGGCTTGCTTAGCTCCCGGTGGGTGCCAGGTGGCCACCTCCCCTTGCCACACGCAGCCGGGGTGTTCCTGGGGCTGAGCACGCTCATCCCATCCTTTTTAGGTTTTCATTTTCCAAAAGCAGGCATTGCCCATGTGGGTTTAGGAGGCATCAGAGGCAGAGAGAGGATCCAAAGTGGCATTCTGAGCTGCTGCACAGTCTGGGGTCGAAGAATTTGTGTGCCAGGATCCCCCAGTGCCATGGAGCCGTCAGCCCTTCACTGCACTGTAGAAACACTGTGCTTTGCTTTTTAATTTTGTTTAAGGACTCCGACACTTCCTCAGCTATTTCTTCATTATTTTCTTTAGGAAAAAAATGCCATTGTGGTGCATGAGCCCGTGTGGCAGCTCCCTTCCCCCAGCCCCTGCTTGCTTGGTGGAGGAGGAGGAGGAGGAAGGGAAGACACACTCTTCGGCAGCTCTGGCTCCTCATTTCCCCCTCCCAGCGTGGTGCTGAAGGATGCTCCTTGCTGGAGACGCTAGCAGCATGTTTGCACGGGATCTGCACCATGGCCAGGATGCGTGCCATGGCCTCGCCGCAGCACTGGCGGTGCCACGCTGGAGCTGTGCCCGCCTGCTGCTGCCCAGTGCCAGCGTGCAGGGAGGAGGAGGAGGAGGAGATGTGTCTCTGCTCCTTCCTCTTGCTCACAACCGGGGTCCGTCTGTTGGCTCCGTGCGTGGTGTAGCCAGTGACGGGCCAGTTTGGGGTCTGAGAGCTGGGGGGCTGCCACTGAAAGCCCATACCCCCTGGGCTGGAGGGGGGGTTCCCTCTCCCCAGGGATGTGCTTGGGGTCCCCCGAGCTGCACCACGGGAGGGGCTGGATGCTCCTGTGATGGTCCCAGATGGGAGGAGCCTCCCAGCCCTCCAGCCGCTGGCCGGTTCGTTACCAAGCTGCTGGTTTCCAGCTCGTTAACGAAGATCACTGGATCCCCATTCTCCTTGCCCCACATTTTGCCGCATTTCCAGAAATTTCCCTTTCCTGCTCCATTTTTTCAGGGCAGAGGACATCAATGCCACCGAGGTCGGGGCAGGGGGTGTGGGCAGGGTGGGGGCTGGCAGCTGCCTGCCCTGTCACCTCAGCGAGGCTCCTGCCACATTCCCTTGAACTGTTTCGCTTCCCTCGGAGACTGTGCCGGGGAGGTGGGGTGGGAAAGGGGGTTTTGCCTGACCAGCACTGGGCTCTGCAGTGGCAGTGATGGGGACAGAGATGGGACAGGTTTCGGTATGGGGATTGGGATAAGGCAGGGATGAAGATGGATGGGGACAGGGATGAGGATGAGGATACAGCAGGGACAGGGATGGGGATGGGGTTGTGACGGAGATGTGGACAAGAACGGGAATGGGGATGCAATGGGGATGGAGACAAGGACAGGGATGTGGACGAGGACACATCCTCCTGGATCACACCCCCAGCCAGGCTGCAGTGGAACCACCTCAATGGGGTCCAGCAGGAGGCTGGTGCAGAGCCGGGGTGCAGGTGGCAGCAGGGCAGCTTCCCAATGCTCCGGGCTCCTCCTCTGGGTGCTCTGCAGTGCTGAGGTGGGGGGTACCCCCACGGCTCTGCTGCTGCAGGGCTTGTGAGCAACCAGGGACCCCACTGGTCCCTGAAGCACAGTTGGGGACCCCAGCAGACCCCCCCAGTCCCAGCTGAGATGGCTGTGCCTCTCCCAGGAGCAATGCAGTGAGGAGAGCCTCGGGGGGAGTCGGGAGTCCCACAGCCTCCCCTATAGCCCCCCACCACCAGGGGTTTAATTTTGAGTGATGCAAATCACCTGTTTTAATCGTGAGCTAAAGTGTCAAGCAGAGGGAACATTGAATTCACTGGGAGCTTCCCAGCCCCCATGCCTATGCTATGTGGTGAGTCTACCCCAGTTCCCCATCTTGAAGGGGTTGGGGGGGCGCAGGGTTCCCTCCACCTGCATCAGGCACTGCTGGAGAACAGCCTAGCACTTCAGGAAAGTGTAAAACCAGCACTTTATTAATTACTTAAGCAAGAACCGATACCCCTTCCCGGGTTGGGTGCCGCAGCCTCACGTGATGCCAGCAGTGCGGGTGTCACCATGGGCTTTCCTGGAGTGACCCTGGGTGTTCCCAGCCAGAGCAGGGCAGCATTTTGGGTTCCAAGCCAGCAGGCACCAAGCTGTGCCCCAGTTCTGGCAACCCAGTGTGTGCCACTGCTCCAACCACCCCGGTGTCCAAAGCAGCCACCTGGTCACTGATGCAGCTGCAGGTCCGCGCTGCGCCAGACCTCAGAAACCCCACAGCCACCGGTGAGGGGTGCACTGGAGTCACCCCCAAAGTGCTTGGCAGCCACCGTCCCCCGAGCCTCACTGGCAAGGTCAGGGCTGCTGTCACCGGTGATACAGGGACCTGGTAACTCAGGAACCTCACAGCTGCAGGGTGGGCTGCTCCAGGGGAGGGTCACATCCCCTGTGCCCCCCAGGATGACTGGAATCGCTGCAGCTGGTGCTCACAACAAACCCAGTGCCCTGGGGACACAACACCTTGTCACTGCAGGGCCAGCCAGGCCAGCATGGTTTACTGCGGTGCTCTGGGAATGTGACAGGTCGTGGCAGGGGTGTGTGTGCAGTTAATCCGATGGCCATCTATCCCTTTCCTCATCCTCACCCGCATGCAGCCGGTGGGGAGCAGGGCTGTGGAGTCCCCGGTCAGTGGCAGGGCCAGAATGTCCCCAGTGCCTTTGCCATCAGCTGTGCTGTGAGCCAGGCTGAGCCTCGCAGTGCCTGTTCCCCCCCACCTCCCTCACCAAAACGTGAGAATTGCTGCTCCATCACAAACCAAGTGCTCAGACAGCTGCTAAGTGTAATTCCCGGCACTTCATTAATAACGAATTATGTAAAATAAAATTAATAATGCAGGACTTCCCAGTTTAATAATCTGTGCCACCGTCGGTGCTGGCAGCGCTTTGCCAAAGGGGAGCCCAGGGTGATTACCCCAGTTTGCAGGTGGGAATACTGAGTCAGAGAGAGAGGGGGTCTGGATGTGAGGGTCCACATGTAGTCTGGGGCGACCACCGCCATGCTTGTCCTCCTTCCCTGCTGTTTTTTTAAGTATTTTAATCTTTAGTAATGGTTTGCAGGGCTGGGGCTTGACCTGCCTCTGTGGCTGTAGTAATACAGCAGAATTAATACCTGCTTATCAGGGGCTCTCAGCCAGTTATTGGCACAGACATCTGGTATGGTTAATAAGAGCAGCCAGAGCCATGCACAGCTCTTACAGCAGCTGGGGGTCCTGCCAGCTCGCCCCCACAGCAGCTTCCCACAGTGTGATGGGTTGCTGCTCCACAGGGGACATTGCATGGGGGAACCTTGCGTGGGACCGACCTTGCACAGGACCTTGCGTGATGGGGACCTTGCACAGGACTTGGCACAGGACAGCTTTGCATGGGACCTTGCACAAGGGGGAACCTTGCACAGGACCTCACACAGCAGGACTTTGCACGGGACCTTGCACGAGAGGACCTTGCACAGCTGGTGCCTCCAGTACTGCAGGGTCTGCACCATGGGCAGGCTGATGGTTTCTGCATGGTCAGGGGAGCCTGGGGCTCCCCATGGCACAGCATGGGTGGAGTGTTGCACCCCAGCTGCACCCTGAGATCCCCAAAACCCCCTGGTGCGGCCAGCTGCAGCAGGGAGAGAGCCAGGCAAGGCAGCTCCTCTGGCAGAGTGGGTGGTCTGGGGACAGGGACAGGGGCTCCTCCTTGCCCCCAGCCTGGGACAGAGGAGGGAGCTTGTCCCTGTGTCGCCATCCCTGCTGGCTCTTCCCCTGCTTATCCCCATGTCCCCATCCCAGCAGGCCGCAGGGCTGTCCCAGGCTCTCCCTGCCCTGGTGCCAGGGAAATGCTGGCACAGGGACCCTCCCATGTCCCAGGGGTTGGTCACATCTCACCTGGACTCCAATGGCCCCTTTCCTCCCCAAAACTTTTATTTCAGGTGACATCCCCAGCAATGGCATGTGGGTGACTGCTGGCTTCCTCCACGCACCTCACTCTCCTCTTCCTCCTCTTCCTCCTGCAGGCATCGAGTGTCCCCGGGGAGCCAGGAACCTCCCTGGGCTGGTTCAGGAGGGTGAGCCCTTCAGCGAGGAGGCCACGCATTTCACCAAGGAGCTGGTGCTGCAGCGAGAGGTAGGGGATGCTCGGCTGTGTGTGGGCCGGGGGCTGCAGCGCACCAGCTCAGTACTGGTCTGGGAGGGGCTGGCAATGCCCATGGGGCACGGATCTTGCCAAAAGGCTGCAAGGAAAGGCAAGGGGTGAGGGGAGCTGCCCTGCACCGTGCTGCTGAACCGCAGCCACCTCGTCCCTGTTCTCTGCAAGTGGTTTGGTGCTCTGTGAAAAGCCACGTGGACCCGGCTCGTGGCGCCAGCAAAGCTTCTCGCGGTGCTGGGGCCAGATTTGGCCCCGCTTTGCTCTCCGACGCGCTCGTGTTGGTGCATTGTGGTTTCGCCATGGTGCCACGGCCAGGCTCTGGTGATGCCCTGGCATTCGAGGCTCTGAGCCAGGGCCTCACAACTGGCTGTGCCCAGGGGCTGCCAGGGCAGGGTAGTGCCCGTGGGACCCCCGTCCCTGCAGCTCCGGCATCGCTCGGGGGCTTCACCCTTCCCACGGTGGGTGGGAGCTGTGTGCTGCCCACCGTCACGCACTGGGTGACACCAAGCGCATCCCCGGGTGTTTGTGGTCGGTCCATAAATTGCCAAGGCTTTGTGTTTGCTCTGCTCCTAAATCTCCCCTTGCTGAAGGCAGCAACAGGGAAGGCTGTCGGTGGCTTCTTCTGGCAGCAGCACTGGGCGTTGAACCGGTGGGGACAGCTCTCTCCTTTTGTTTTGTTTTATTTTGTTTTGCTTTGGTTTGTTTTAATTTTTTATTATTATTTTATTTTTTTTGGTGGAAATCAATACTGAGTCATGGTCTCTGCTCTGAACACGATGGTGGCTGTGGCTCCGGGTGCACTGCATTTGCTGCCATGGCCCTGCCTTTGCACTCCTCCACACCACCAGTCTCACACCAAGGAGGACTGGGGAGAACTGGGGAGGACTGGGGACCTGGTTCTGGACTCAAAACCCACACCTCCATGGTAGGAGTCAGGCCAGGCTGCACTGCACAACTGGACATCTGCTCTCCCTGCTCCCGCAGCCACATCTGTCTGGAGTGGTTCTGCTGGCTTGGGCACAGAGCGACACGGCACAGAGGGGCTCCAGCTTGGCAGAGTGGGCAGCATCAGCATCCTGCTGGGTGCTCAGGAAGGGTGCTGCACGAGTCCCAGCAAGGCTGCAAAAGCGGTGACCCCAAAAAGCACCTGGCGAATGACGCCTGCAAAAACCAGGCAGGCAGAGAGATGATGTTTGCAGAAAAGGAAAGTGCAGAGGAAGCACGAAGCAGCATGCGGCCGCACAGGGGGAGCTCATCACCTGGGGAGGAAGGTTTGCTGCTGCTGTGGGGTCTGTCCGGTGGGTTGGGGTGCAAACAGGGTGGGCCACCCCTACAGCAGCCACCTTGGCCAGGGCTTGGCCATTTCCGGCACTGCCCAGAGTGGGAATTGCTCCAGTGGGAAGGGGCAGCTCAGGATGTCAGGTTCCACAGCTGCGCCCTGCACAGGGATCCCAGCTATTTGGCTGAGGAATACTGATGGATCCATCGTGCATCACTGCCTTTTGTGCCTCTTCCCAGCCGTTCAGTTTAAATTGGCTGAGGAACTTGTTGTGGCAAGGGCTGCCAGCCCGGTCCCCCCTCCACGGGTTCCTCAGGGGAGCAGGCGAACAGTGGCCCCCCATCGCGCAGCGCCTGGCTCAGCCAGAGAGTTCTGCACAGCACCTGCCTGTGCTGGTGCAGCCCCACAGTGGGGCACAGTTTGGCCCTGGTCCCTGCCACTGGAGCAGGAGGAAGCTGAGAACGGGGTTCTGCCGAAGCATCACCTCAGCCAGCAGCACCTTCTCCGCCTTCACAGCCATGCCAGCAGCACCAGTGAGTGCTGCACTGTCGTCCCCCCTGCATGCTGCCTCTCTGCTTTGGCATGTCTTTCCCTGCACCCGCCGTGCGAATGGGGTGAACTGGGGTAGAGCTGTACCGGCACCCCTCCAGGCAGATGGGATGTGCCAAGGCAGAAAGTTAGAGCAGATCCGAGTCCTCTGCAGTGGTTTGCATTGCTCTCTGCAGAGCTGTGCTGCATGATGGATGCATGGCGGCTGCAAGGTGGATGCAAAGTGAGTGCAGGGTGGATGTGTGGCAGATGCATGGCAGATGCGCAGTGGATGCATGGTGGCACAGTGGCTGTGTGGGGTTGCACAGCAGCTGCATGGTGGTGCACAGCGGATGCAGGGTGGTTGTTTGAGTTTGCACAGCAGAAGTACGGCAGATGCACAGAGCTGCATGGTGGGTGCACAGCAGATGCAGGGTGGATGCACAGTGGACATGTGGCGGTTGCGCAGCTGAAGTGGGGCAGGTACATGGAGATGCAGGATGGATGCACAGTGGATGCAAGGCAGATGCACAGTGTCTGTGTGGGGTTGCACAGCAGCAGCACAGTGGATGTATGGTAGATGTGAGGTAGATACACAGCAGCTGCCCGGCAGATGCCCGGTGTATGTGGCAGATGCAGAGAGGATGCGCAGCAAACACACAGCGGGTGCATGGCAGATGTGTGGTGGATACAAGGCAGATACATGATGGATGTGCAGTGGCTGCACAGCCGATGTGTGGCAAATGCCGGAGCTGCTGTGGGCAGCAGGGACGATGCAGCACCTTCATGGCACCGGCGCGAGGTCCGTCCACAGGCAGGCTTCTGGCAGTGCCAGCAGGAGCGGCTGACGACCTTGCATGGCCTCAGCTAATACTAATTACATAAATTGCCCTGCAGGGGAGCAGCTTTATCTTCCTAGCTGAAAAACTGTAAATTACTTTCTTTTGATCTTCTGAAGGAGAAAGTATCCAGGTGCCCGGCAAGCTGTGGCCGGACACTCCGGGCAGTATTCCCAGCAGGAGGGATGGGCAGCTCCCAGGTGCTCTGGAGGGCAGCAGGTTTGGGTGCTGCTTTGTGCTTTTCCTGCCAATTCTCCTGGGGAATGCAAATGCCATGGCCGCATCCTGCAGGCAAGGCCAGATCCAGGCTGCCGAGCACCCAGGGTGTGCGCAGGGATTTGCCATGAACCTGCCTCCTGTCTCTGCCTCCCCCTGGTTTGAATGCTTTCTCATTAAGGTCTCTTGATATTAAAATTCACTAACTCGTGCAACTTCTCTGATTGAAACTTCTGTGTCAACCAAAGCGCAAGATCCATTTTGTGTAATTACGCCGTGATTCATAATTTCAATATAGGATAAAAAATGCCCTCTGCAGCCTTTAGCCATCTCCCCAAGTGACTGTCAAGATAAAACTCTGCAATTTATGCACAGATCGCTTTGCTCTTCCCCACTCTACCCCTTTCCTTTGCCAGCTATATTTGCACCTTCACATCAGTGCCGTCGGTAATTCCTTGCTCTGTTTAACTCAGCCATCATTACCAGGTGAGGCCTCGCCTCCGTCCCGCTGTGGCTGGGGGATGCGGGAGCTCGGGGAGGGGGATGCGGAAGCTTGGCCCCCATGGCCTCGCAGACCCCCGCCTAGTTGAGGCATGGCCACTCGCGGTAGGTGGCAGGATCCGGCACGGAGCGTTGAGCGGATGCCGCTGCTCCAGTGCCAGCTGCTGCTCCGCACAGGGGGTCCTCCACCAGCACACGCAGCTGCCATCCGTGTGGGGGGGGTGCCCTTCACTTTCGGGAGGTTTAACTACTGCCACTTAAATCCCAGTGTGATGAAACAAGCGTCCCCAGGCAAGCGGGGGGGCTCCTGGTGTGAGGTACAGACCTGCTGTGGTGCCGGTGTGGGAGTGCATGTGGAGAGACAGCACCTTCCTCTTGCCCCGTCTCGGATAGCTAGGGCAGGAACTGGCGGGGGCTGGGTCAGGAATGAGGGGCTGAGGCAGGAATGGAGGGAGCTGGGGCAGATGAGCTGCCATCTCCCCAGCGGAGTGTGGGCAGTGGCAACGCGGCCAGGGGTTTCTCCACTCGTGCACACTCAGCCCCTGCACCGTGGCCTGCTTTCCCCTGGCCGCCTTCTCCTCCTACAGAGCATCGCCTCACCTCCACTTGACAAGCCCACAAGCGTGAGGACCCGGCTGGCCAGGCCACACTGCTCTGCCCCACACTGCACCACCCACATCATCCCTCTCGAGTGCAGGATTGTGCCTGGCCCCAGCAGCACACGGATGTGTCCTGGTACGGGCTGCACCTGCCCTGTGGTGCTGGGCAGGGGACAGGGCGCCGGCAGGATGGGAACCAGGGCTGCCCTGGAGGGGCCTGCCTGCAGATGCAGATGTGGGCGGGATGCAGATGTGCCTGTGGATGCAGCTGTGGGCACAGATGCAGATGTAGGCGTGGATGCAGCTGTGGACATGGATGCAGACGTGGATGCAGATACGGTTGTGGGCACAGATGCTAATGGGGGCATGGATGCAGATGTGGGCACAAATGTAGTTGTGGGCACTGATACAGATGTGGCTGCAGATGCAGCTATGGACATTGGAGGCAGATGTGGCTGTAGATACAATTGTGGGCACAGATGCAGATGTGGACACAGAAGTAGTGGGCACAGATGTGGTTGTGGGCATGGGTGCAGATGTGGGCACAGATGCAGCTGTGGGCATTGGATGCAGATGCAGATGCAGATGTGGGCAGAGAGGCAGGTGTGGGCAGGGATGCAGATGTGCCTGCAGCTGCAGGGCAGTGCAGCTGGCTGTGGGGATCGAGAGCCTGCGCTCATCTGGAACGCCGCAGGTTGGTGGGCACGGGGAGGTGAGGACACGGCAACACGGGGACACGGCAGGCATTTCCGTCCCTCCTCGGTGTCTTGCGGCGTGCAGCCGGCTGCTCTAAACTGCTGACCCCGCGTCCCAGGGGCATCGCTCTGCTTCCTTAGCACATCTTGGAGGCTCTGGATTAGCCGGTGCTCGCCACCCCGCACCAGCCAGAGCCTGTCACATCCCATTACACTTGCTCGCCCGCCTGCCTGCTCTCAGGGAGTCCTGCCCGCTTCAGCCCATTGGCAGGGGGAAACTGCCATTGTGGCTTTTGCAGACCCCTAGGACCTCACAGCCCCATGGGGAAGGCAGCTGCCCTGGGCTCCTGAGCCCCACGGTGCCAGCAAACTGGCAGTGGTCATGGGCAGCTGAGGTGGCACAGCGTGGGCACCTGCCCCTCACCCTCAGCATCCCCGCTTCCACGGCTGTGTTTCTCCTTCCTGTGTCGACCCCTTCAGTATTTCACCCCATCTGGCCTCGATGCACATGGAATTTTGATCGGGCTTCTAACAAAGCTGCAGCTGCTGGCTAGCTGCTACCCGGGCTGAGCTGAGTGGGGTCTCGGCACTGGCACACACTCGGGAGGGGGCCATGCTCCAGCCAGCCCCTGCGTCTCCCCAGGCAGGCAGCCCCCTGCCCCAGGGTGCGGTGGCGGTGGTGGGATGGTCCCCTCCCATGGTGCCATGAGAAGGGTGCTGGCTTTGACCCCCCTGGCACACTGCGGTGGCTGCTGCAGGTCTCACCCTGCTCCTGGCATGACTGGTGGCACCATGCCGGGGATCAACAGCCCAGGAGGAGGGTGATGCTGATGGCACCAGGGAGGTCAAGCCTGGCTGGCACAGTGGTCAGGGCTGCAGGTTGCCCGCTACCACGCTGCTGCTGCTGCTGCTTTTCATTGGGCTGGGCAGGCGCTGCCAGGGTTCCCTGGGGATGGAGGGGACCGGTTTGGCTCACACCGTAATCAGTGGCGTGCAAAAAGCCGGCAAGGCACGGCTGGGAGGTGTCAGCCCTCCCGCAGCTGCAGCAAGGGCAGGGTGAGCCCCACGCTGCCAGCTCCGTGGTTTGGAGTGCAGCTGGGGGGGGACCTGGGCTGTTTCGGAGGAGCATCTGTATGAGGTTGGGACGCAAATGACCCTCAGGAACACTCCCCAGAGGGTCTGAGCTGGGGTGAGCTACTCATGGTGCTGGCTGGCAGCAGGGCAGGGGTCTTGCCTGTACCCCTCTGCCCCAGGGTAGTTGGCTGGAGGAACCCCCAGATTCCACGTGTCTCAAGACTGCGGCAGCTTAATCCTTCCTCTGAGGATGGCAGCTAAATAGGTTGGCTTGAATAAATAAAATATCCCCCAGGAGGAGGATTAAGGCACTGTGATCCCAGGGAGCTGCCAGGGAGGGGATGATGGGCACCTTCATTTCAGATTTGCTGGGGGTGGCTTCTGCCACGGTGTCCCCTCACCTGGCTTGGTGCTGCCACCTCGGCTCGGCTTTGGGGTTTGGTGCCCACCACACTTCCCGTTGTCCCTGGGCACAGTGGGGCTCTTACACTGTGGCAGCTCTCTTCCAGGGTGTGGGGGGACAAGGTGGCGGGGGGGAGTGCTGTCCTTGCCTGTATGCCTGCTGCTTTCCTGGAGCGTGAGGGGGTCCCGGGGTTTGGCATGGATGCTCTCTGGAGGGATTCCCTTCCGTTTCCGTGGCAACTGGATGATGGGGACATCCCCCATCAGCTGCCCATCCATCCATCCATCGCTGGCCGTGTCACTGCTGTGGGGCCACACAGCATGGCTGCCCCGTGTGGAGCTGGGGGGACAGACATGGCCCCAGCCCCCCAAACACCCTCCTTGCAAAAAACCCTGGTGCTGTAATTGCGGGAAATGGCCCCCAAATGTCCCCTGTCCCCGAGGCAGCTGCCCACGCCGGCCCCTGCTAGCCCCTTCCAGCGCCCCCAGCCGCCCCTGCCCTGCCAGCCCCCGGCTCTTGTTGCAATGCAGCATTTCCAGCCAGGAGGTGCAGCGGGAGCCGTTCCCGCTGACGGATCCGCAGCTCGGGGCCGATTTTCCTGCCAGCGGCGGGTGCCGAGCGGTAATTTTAGAACAGGGTCAGGCCTATATTTTTAGAGCGTTTGGCTCGCCCTCCCTGCGCACAGCCTGGCGCGGGCAGCACGGGCAGCGCAGGCAGCGCCTGGCCGGGGCGGCAGCACCTCATCTTCTTCCTCCCTTGCCCACGTCCCCCCAGCCCCTGGGGCCCTTTGAAGGTTTTCTCTCCATAATCCCGGCTGCCGGCGCGTGCCGGGTCAGCAGGCTTTTAAACTCCTCGGCTAAATGCTCGAGTCCTCCAGGAACTGAGCAGAAAGGAGCCTTTTATTTTTTATTCCCTTTTTTTCCCTCACCTCTTTCATTCATGCACTTCAAACGCAGGGTTTTAATGCAAGAAGCTGGGGACAGGGACAGGAGGTGACATCCCAGACCTGGCAGGGGATGAGCTCCAAGGAGGAGGTTTGCTCCTTGGGGTGGCAGACGATGGCGCCCAGCTCTGTGCCAGCATATGCATCTTCACACCCTGTACCCAAACATGCAATGGGTGCACTGGCAATGTGTCACCCACCCAGGGCCAGTGCTGGCACAGCACTCGGTCACTGCTGGCACATTTCTATGCACCCCCCTAGCCGGGACAGCGCAGTGGCATGGAACCAGCTGCCTCCATCCATGCTGACCCAAGCAGGAGTGAGCTGGAAAGCTGTGCCGGCACAGAGCTGCACCGTGTTGGCAGAGCTGTGCTGTGCCATCCACAGTGCCAACGCTTTGCAGGCACACTGGGGATGCCCCAAGTACTGATGCCCATGAAAACCCCAAGGTACCAAGCTCGGCTCCGCCGGCAAAGCCGCCCAGGATGGTGCTGCCGGATGAACCAGTGCTGCTCCAGCAACATGTGTGGCTTGTCCAAGATTTCCCAGGGCCAGCTCTGAGGACCTGGCTGAGAAGAGGAGGGGAATTATTCCGTGCTGTTAACAATACTGCTCCCTTCGGTGACCTCTCCAAGTCATTATATACAATCCATTACATGGAATAGCGGATTTATTCCTTTACAGCACCCGGGGGCATGTTGGGCGCACAGCCGCTGACACCCTGCAGGCAAGCCGTTTCGTTATTTGCAGGCAATGATGGGGCTTAACAACTGCTGGTGGCCTGGGCTGGGTGGCCATGTGTCAGCTGGTCCTTCCCCAGCACCAGTACCCAGTACCCTCCCCTCCCCGGAGCAGGACACCCGTCCCGCAGTGATGTGGCAGCCACCCAAACATCCTGGGATGAGGGTCCCCTCAGGTGCTGGCACCCACCTCTGCATCCCTGCCCAGAGCAGGGAGTCCCCACTTTTCCCCCAAATTGTGGGGCTGCAGCAGGAGCCTGGGGATCACAGGTCACACTGCACACACACCCCTCACTGGTGGAGAGAAAAGCAATGGGCAGCACCCAGGCATCTGTCACGAAATCCTTGCTATGGTGCTTGTTGTCCCCTCCCTGTCCCCCTGCCATGTGTGGGGCTGAACCCAGCTTCACCCCATGGGGAATTGCTAATCCTGCTGTGAGCATCTCGATATCAGCTTTGTAAATCCCCCCAGGACAGGGGTCCAAGCAACCCAAGCCCTGCAGGAGAGGGGGGGTTTCTTCCTGTATTGATTGCCGTGGAGCCCCCATTTTCCTTTATCATTATGGCTTTAATTAGAGGCTCCAGCTGCTGTGTCAGCAGTTTGCGGGAGCCCTGGAGGCCACAGCTCTGTGCCGAGCTGGGAAGGGGCAGGCACTGCTCTGCAGAGCAGGCAGAGAGCTTCCCTGCCTGCCTGCCTGCCTGCCAGCCCCTCGCTGCTGTGTGCCACGAGCCCGGTGACGGTCCCTGCTTGCCTTCAGCACTGCCAACCCCCTCCCTGGGATGCAGGGAGCCAGAGTCCTCCGGGAGAAGCAGCTCTGGCCTGGATGCTGGCAGGGCTCGTTAAAAACAAAATGAGCCCATGCCAGTAGGTCTCAGCCCTCACTCCTTGCCGGAGCCTTCGAGAAAAAAACGGGGCTGGAGACCACAGACCAAAGAGCAGGAGAGCATCCCTCCAAGCATCCCCCACCTGCCGCTGTGCTTGCCGGGGTTGTCATCCCACAGGAGGGACCAGTTATTGAATTGTGGGCAAAAACTGCCTCCAGCCAAGGCATGGTGCTCCCCCTTCAAAGGCACCTCTCCTGCCATGATAGGAAGGAGTCATTCTGGGTGGCAGAACCCATCACCCTCAGTGACACTGGAGCCTCTGCAACAGCCCTTGCCTTTAAGTGTCACATCCTGGCACAACCCAGCCAAGCACCAGCATGTTGCTGTGGCCCAAGGGGTGGCCGTCCCGCAGCCGTGCCGGCTCTGCTAGCTCCTGGGGATGGGGACCAAGGGTGTGCAAAGCGTGGCATGGGATGGGACTGGGATGCGGTGGGGTGCCCAGTGTTGGACGGGCGCACTCTGCAGCTGCAGTCGCCTGCGCCAAGGCAATGCTGCGAAGGTACTGGAGCCCCATCCCACCCCTTCCCCCCTTGTGCTCATGTTGTGCAAATGAGCAGCCTTATTTTGACAAGGTGCCTGATTTAATTACATCGGCCAGGCTGCCGGCTTTCCCCAAGGTGCAGACTATTTTGTGTCTATACGGTGCCAGCCGTCCGCAGGGTCCCGCCAGGCTTTACCGGCGCGACGCGGAGGCTGCTCACCCGGCACTGATGCGCTCCACCTCCAGGAGCCGGCCGCAGCAGCCAACACGTGGCCACAGCAGGGAGGCCATGCGGAAGCTGGGATGCTGCCCCGGGATGTCGAGGTGGAGCTTTGGAGAGCTGCAGTCACACCACATGGCACGTCCTCTGTCCGATAGGTTTTTCCAGCCGTGGGGGACCCCACATGGGATAGGGGGGGGTCCCACAGCACACTGTGCCATCCTCCTGACCTGCTTCGGCATTAACCCAATTTAGGAGCTTCCAACCCATAAGGCCAATTAGGTGGGATGGGGTGCGGCACAGCGGCTCGTTATGCAAAGCAGCCTCGGCAGTTGCTAAACTGTTTATGCAAATGGGCCCGGCAGCGCCCGTGCTGCAATCCTAATTACTTGGGGCGGGGGAATGGCAAATAAAATCCTCTCCCCCTTAAAAAAAAGCACTTGCCGCAGTCTGCAGTTCAGGCTTGGGGAAAAAAAAACAACCGGGAAAGCGGCCTGGAAGGCAGTGGCAGCTCGGCCAGTGCCAGCACAGCCCCGCGGTGCTGCCGCTGTGGGAGCTGGGATACAGCACAGCAGCTGTGCCTCAGTTTCCCCACTCACTGCAGTGGAACCCGGAGCGGGGACAGTGCCATGCATACCCGGTGCGCGGCATGCAGCTGGAGGGGAGCAGCGGCGTGTGGGAGGGCTGGTGGCTGCTGCTCAGACGTCTTGCAGCTTCTTGCTTCTGGGTATTTTTAATCTTGACAAGGACGTCCGTCCATCGTCTACCCACCTGGGGCTGCGGTGCTGCCAGTGCAGCCCTCAGCCAGCTCACCCACCCTCTTTCTTCCGCTGCCCTTGTTCATCCCTCCTCTTCCTCCTGGCTGAGCTCCCCGTGCCACATGTGGGGGTCTCCATGTCAGCTGTGGGGACCCTGTGCCGGGTCCCCATCACCAGCCAGAGCTGGGATCTCGCAGGGGCTTTGCCATGCAGGGAGTTGCTGCAGCGATGTCCCTGGGTGAGGATGGGGACTGGGATAGCGACACGGCGCAGGGCAGAGGTCCCCAAGCCCTGGTGTGGGAGGGGGTACTCCTCTCCTGGCCACATCCCAGGGACTTGGGTGGCACCGCCAGGCACACTGCTAGCGCTGCTCCCCCCCAGCACTGACAGCAGAAGGCTGGGGGGGCTGTAGGGGTGGCCGGTGCCAGATCCCCACCCAGCAGGGCAGGAGCCAGCCACCACATGTAGCTGGGGTGGGGGTCCGGCAGTGGTTCATCAGTCTCCCACGGTGGCGCATGGACATGTGTGCTGCCCAGGGGTGGGGAGACCCATGCCAGGGCAGGGGGCAGCCAAATTCCTCCCCATCCTTTCGCCTGCCAGGAGGCTGAGGGTATATTTTTAACCCGGTGGCTCCAGTGGCTGCTGACTCATCGGCCAGGTGAAGCCAGCGGGCCGGTGACTAACCCACCCTGGCTCATTTTGGGCAGGAGGAGGCTGAGGCTGGCAGCAGCCGCAGTGCCGCTGGTGGTGCTCCAGGAGGATCAACAGCTCACGGCTCTGCACTCGGATAATCTGGATGCATGCCGGCGCCATGCCGGCACCAGTAGCCACACGTGCCACAGCCATCCCCATGGGGACCCCCACTGCGATCGCAGTGTTAAGGTGTGTCCCCCAGCTCAGGTGGGCAATGGGGGGTTACCCCCTGTGCCATGTGCCTCCCAGCACCCCAGCAGTCTTCTGCTGTGGTGGCTGCTGCACCAGTCCTGGCAGGAGTTGCTCAATCCTCTGGGATTACCAGAAAATTGCCCCATCGGTGGAATTTCTCAGGCCCCAAATCCAACGGGCTTTTTTGTCATGCTCTGATGAATCCAGCCTGAAATTACTGGTCGTTAAATCTCCTGCATGTGAACACATTGTCCCGTTCCTGCGTCCTTCCTCTGAGAGCATCCAAACCCCGCCGGGCCCAACCAGCAGCGCTGGTCTCAGGGCATGTAACGGCACACTGCCGCCGCAAACCCGCCGAGCTGAAAAAAAAAAAAAAAAAAAAAAAAAACGCATCTGCAGCACCAGAGCCAAAAATATCCGCAGCAATAAGAATAATTAACGGGAGCCCCATGTCGGGTTGTGTGCCGAGCGGCTGGGAGCCCACGCTGCCGTAACGGCTGCCTGCCATGGCGAGTATGGCCCTGGATGGCTGCCCGGTGACACTGGGGTAGGGGCACCCCCCTGGGAGTGCCACTGCGGTGCCCCCATGCCATGACAAGGGGCTGGGTGCCCCAGCTCCATGCTGGTGGGCACCTCTGCATCCCACCGCTTCCCAGCCGCAGCTGCCGGGGCAGGCGCAGGGAGCATCCCCCCCAGTCCCGTTACTGCAGGGGTTTCTTGGTGGCTGCTGTGACATTTGCTTTTTTCCTGAAAGTGCATATTCTTATTTAGTAAATATTTGCCTTTTCCCAAGCACGGCGGCTAATTACCAAGCTGCTTTTGCTGAAACCTGCCACTGCCTGTGCAGGCGGTGAAAGAAAAGGCCCCGGCACCTGCCCATCGTCCCCCCAACGCCAGCTGAGTGCCCCAACCTGCGCCCACCCACGGCGGGGGGGAGTAGGGAGCTGTCAGGAACCTCCCGCCACAGCGGTGCCGGGGATGTGCTGTGGGGCAACCCATCCCGTTCTCAGGGTGCTGGCAGAGTCACTGGCACCCGCTAGCACGTGCCAGTGTAGAGGCCGGTCCCCGCCAGTGAGGTTGCCATAGAAATTATCCTTAACAAGCCTATAGGTTTTAATCACGGGATGCTGCAGCTGCTGCTCAGCCCCCGCTCCCCTCCGGGCTGTTTTCCTCGTTAAGCCCTCCAGGATGGAGACCTTGCCATAGGGTGGCCGTGGGGCAGCCATAGGGTGGTTTGCAGGGGGCACCATGCACTGGTGGGGTTCGGCATGGGGCATCCCCAGCCCTACCAGCTCCCCCCCTCCCCCCCCCCCCCCCCCCCCCGCCTCGTTGCTCTGCCGGCTGCTGCCTGTGCCGGGGGCCAGCGTGCCCTTGCCAGCCAGGCTGCTTGTCGGCAGTGAGTGGCAAAGCATCTCCGGCAGCTGAAATCTCCTGTCCCCCCCAAAAAAAGCGCAGGGGGTGGGGCGGCGGGAGGATGGCGTGTGTGTGAGGGGGGGGCCGTGCCTGGCATCGCCGCCGGAGCTGCCAATGAAAGGCTTTTATATTCCTGTCGCTCCGGTTTTTGCATGGCTCTGCGAAGCTGGTGACGAAGGCGCTTGCACGGGGCTGCCTGCAAGTACCCACCCGCCCTCGTCCGTATGCCTGGACATCCGTCTGTCCCTCGCTCGGCACTGCCAGCATTCCTCCAGTGCCACTCTGTCCCTGCAGCCCTGGCCCCCTTGCTGCCAGCCCCTGCCCGCAGCCCTGGCCCCCTGTCAGCCCTGCCAGCCCCCCAGCCTGCGGAGACAGTGGGAAATGCAGGGAGAAAAGTTTCCCAGCCCCTGGGAGCAGGGACCGGCTGGCTCTGGTGCTGTGGCACTTTCCAGCACTGCCTCAGCTTCCCCCAAGCATGCTGTAGCCCCCCGTGCACACTGCAACCCCTTTAAACCGATCACACCCGCAACCCCCTGATAACACCACAGCCCCCTGCTTGCATTGCAGCCCCTCGCACTGCAGCCACCCTGCTCACACTGCAGACCCCTGGGCTGCTCGCACTGCAACCCTCCAGCCAGTTACATTGCAACCCCTTGCACTGATCACACTGCAACCGCGCCAATCGTCTGCAGCCCCTCCTCACACTGTAGCCCCCCCAGTCATGCTGCAACCCTCCATCACATCACGCTGCAGCCCATTGCACTGATCACGCTGCAGCCCCCGATCATGCTGCAACACCCCTGCTCACGCTGCAGCCCCTTATGCTGCTTATGCTGCAACCCTCCAGCTCATTGCATTGCAACCCCTTGCACTGATCACACTGCAGCCCCCTCCCCGGTAGCACTGCAGCCCCTGATCACTCTCCAGCCCGCCGATCACACTGCAACCCCTGATCATGCTCCAGCCCCTGATCACACTGCAACCCGCTGATCACACTACAGACCCTGATCCTATTGCAGCCACTCCATTGCATCACAGCACAACCTCTTGCACTGCTCACAACTGCAGCCCCCCCCAGTCACGCTGCAACCCCTCTGATCGCTCTGTAACCCCCCGATCACTCTGCAGCCCCCCTGACCACACTGCAGCCCCTCCACTGAATCACACCAGAGTCACCCCACTGCTCACACTGCAGCCCCTCGGCTCACGCTGCAACCCTTCCGTTGCATCACACCACAACCTCTTGCACTGGTCACACTGCAGCCCCCCGATCACACTGCAACCTCCCCGATCGTGCTGCAACCCCCTCCATTGCATCCCACCACAGCCCCTTGCACTGATGACACCACAGCCCCATCCCACTGCGGCCCCCATCCCCTTGCAGCCCCTGGCTCCGCTGGCCCCACAGCCCCCATCCCACCTCTGCTGGCCCCGCCGAGCTGGCGCATGCCCTGGCCACCCGCAGCCCCTCCGTGCCCACCGCAAATCACCCCTCGCGCCCCCCCACACGCCCCTCCAGCCCTTTTTTACACTGGCGGAAAGCTGATTTACTCGGGTGCTCTAATTTAAGGCTAAAATTAAAGCTAAGTGCTTAAATAAAATCAATATGTCAACTTCAACTCCATCCCCTCCTGCTTTGCTGCTGAATTAAAGGTTTTAATGGGACGCTTGCCCGGCCGGGCCCCAGCGGAGGCTGGCACGGGGAGGAGGAGTGCAGAGGTGCCGGCAGGGAGGAAGGCCCCCCAGCAAAGCCGGGGCTGGCTGAGGGAGCTCAGCGTGACATGAGGAAGAAGGGGAGCAATGTTTGCATTAGCAGATCAGCCGGAGTGATAAAAGCTGGGAATAAAGAGAAAACCAGACATACGGTTTTGATAGAAACCTTCCCGGATTTCACCAAAATAAGGCAAAAAAGCCTAAAAACAACAATAACAAAAGAAACCCAAAACTAAAATCCCAACGTTTAACTCCCGACGCAATAACCGTGATGGCTCTGTGGTGGCAAGGCACTGCGTGAGGGCTCGGTCCCAGCACGGGAGCCGGTGAAGCTGGGTGCTGGGGGATCTCCTCCCCTCAGCATCCCCGAGCCGGGTGATGGGGTCCCTGGGGAGCTTCTTTTCCAGCCCCAGTGCCAGAGGCAGCCCAGGGACATGGGCATGGCACAAGGGTGGCCCTGGGGCTGCCAGCAGGCATAGTCATCCCAGCACTGCCGCAAAGGCTAGGATGGGGGCGGCACCTTGGGGACCCTGCTGCCCCCAGCTGTCCCCATGTCCCTGCCACCAGCAGCACCCAGGGCACCCCATGTCCCTGCCACCAGCACCCAGGGGTCCCCATTTCCCCACGCAGCCGGGGGTCCTGGAATCCCCACCACCATCACCCAGGGCACCCCGTGTCCCTGCTGGCGGCATCTGGGGGTCCTGGCGTCCCGGTGTCCTTACAGAGCCAGGGGTCCCACTGTCCCTGCTGTGGTGCTGGGGATGGCCTCCATCCCCCTTCCCCTGCCCGACCATCTTGGAGCGTGGGCAGCCGGGACCCGCTGCTGGGTGATTCATTCCCGGCTTTATCCTCCCTCTCGTCTGCGCCCGCTCCCTCCTTTAATGGCGAATTAAGATTTTTCCAGCCAGGGAACCCATAAATCCGAGGGGTAACGGCCCCGCCCCCCCCCAGCCCCCCAGACAGGGGGGGCATCCCATGTGCCCTGGCTGGGGGGTTGCGCAGTGGGGGGGTGCCCCGGTGTCTTTAACCGGGTGCCCACCGTGGCGGTGCCTGAAAGCGGGTGACGCCAGGGGTCCCACGCTTGGGTACCCAGCTGGATGCTCGAGCTGGGGGGCACCAAGCTGGCAATGTCCCCCCCTCTCCCCAGCACATTCCCCCCACCACCCTCAATTTGGGGCAGCCCCCCACGTGTTGCCCCCATCGCCAGTTCCCTCCATTTTCCTCCCCGCCTCCCCCTCCGCGATTTTTTGGAAGCTTTTTACTGCTGGGAAGACAAAAAAGCAGCAACAGAAACCCTTTCAGGCCGCAGGCTGCTGGGGGGGACACACAGCAGCCCCCCCGCAACCCGCTGGCTTAACCCCTCAGGGACACGGCATTACAAATTTTGAACAATATTTATTAAAATACAAAAATACACTTGGTTTTTTTTGTTTGTTTGTTTGTTTCTCAGAGTACAGTCAGATCGTTCTGGTGTTTATATAGAGAGATATAGATATAGATATAACTTCTGCGTCTCCTTCCCGCCTTTAGCCCCCCCGCCCCACACCCCCCCTCCCCCTCCCAACTTTTATTTCAAATGTGACACCCTCAGGTAATTTTTTTTAAAGCTAAAATAAGAAATTAAAGTAGTTCCAGTGCTCGAGCAGCCGGGGAGGGCCCCCTCGCTGCCCGACCCTGCCCGTGCTCCCCCCCAGGACCCCCTAGCCCCTCAGGACCCCCACGAGGCACTTGCCGTCCCCGCCGGGACCCGCCCCCCCCCCGGCAGCCACCTCAGATGCTGGTGGCCTCCCCCGGCCCCCTGCTGTCGCCGGGCTGAGCATTCCCCCCCCCACCCCGAGCCCTTAATTTTTCCCAGCCCCCCCCATTCCACGAGCAGCCCTCGGGGTAGGCTTGGGGGGGGATCCCCATCCTTGCCCCCACCTGGAGAAGGGCAGGGGGGGATACCCACCCCACCCACCCCAAAAAGAAAGGGACTAAAATTCGCAGCGTGTTGCTGAAGGTGGTCTACAATCATACGTCAGGTCTCCCAGCAGGGGCCCCCCCAGCCCCCCAGGAGCCTTAGCCCTGTGCCGGCGGCACACACCGGTGCGGCGGCGCATGCCGGGGCCTGCAGGATGTGGTGCAGTGGGAAAGGGGGCGCGGAGCAGGGTGGGGGGCACCCGCTCCTTGGCCCCCCTCCCCACCACCGGCCTCCCCCCGCACGCCCAGCACCCACCCGCCTGGGGTTTGTTGGGTTTTTTTTTTCCCCTTGTCTTGGGTTTTTTGCTAATTTTTTGCTTTAATACATTGCAGATGTCCATCCCCGGTCCACAGGCTGCACCACCCCGCCACCCCACCCCCAAAAAATAACCCCCAAAATTAATTTCTTTATTGCATTTGGTAGATTTTGGCACAGCACGGCGGCTCAGACCGCCGTCCCACTCCCTGCTCTGGTTTGAAGCCAACATGGCCAGTGAAGGTGGCACGCAGCCAGGGCAGTGCCGTGGAACGGGGGTCCGGCCGCATCCTGCCCCCTGCCCCCCCCTAGTCCCCCCCCCATCCCACCCCGCCGGGCTTCTCTCTGCGCTCCCCGCTACGGCATCTCCCCCGCGCCACGCTGCACCGCGCTGTACCGTGCACGGGGCCCTGCCGTTGCCGCTGCTGCCGCTGCTCCGGTTTCTACAAATTTGAATTGTTTTTCTCTCCCTCTTTTTAAATAGAACTTGCGAGTTAGAAAATAGTTTCTTTATGGTTTGTTTGTTTGTTTTTTAAATTTTAATATAATCTGCTTATCAGCCCATAGATTTAATATATAAGCATGTACAAGAAAAAAAAGTCTCTCCCCCGCTCTGTACAAAAGTTGCTGTCTATTTTTTTTTCCTTTTTTTTGTAGTTTGGTTTTTTTTGTTCTGTTTTTGTGCATTCTATTGCATTTGTAATTTCAGGGGGGGTGGGGGGTGGGAAGAAAAAAGCCCCAAAAAAAAGTCATATCTGGGTTTCCTGTACTTTCTCCTTGGTGTGGGTCTGAATTATATAGGGTTCAGAGAGGGTGGTCCCAGGGGGGTGCAGAGAGTTCCCCAAGCTGTTCTCTGTCCAGTGGGCCCCGTGTGCCGGTTTGTAGGTGTTGTAGTTAATGTGGTCATGAATGGCGGGCAGGACGACTGCCCCCTCACCTGATACGCCAGTGGGAGCCGCCGTGGTCGCCGTCGCCGCCGGCGGGATGTCCTCGTCCACCTGGATGATCTCGACCGTCCGTGCAGCCGTCACGGTGCTGCGTTGCTGGTGCCGCTTGCGGAGTTTGTAGAAGACGATGAGCATGGCCGCAGCCAGGAGTGTCACCGCCACGAAGCAACCGATGATGATCTTGGTGGTCTTCATCACCTCGTCCAAGCTGGTCTGCATCTTGTCGCCGGAGTCAGCGGTGGGTACCGCCACCTGCTTGGGCGTCCGCGTGGTCTGGACCAGGACGGTGGTGGTGGTGGTGTACGCCGGCTGGTAGCCCGTCGACGTGGTGGGCACGGGCTTGGTGAACTTGGGGGAGATGTCCTCCGGGGAGATCTCGGTGGTCTCCACCGTCACGGTGGTGAAGAAGCTGTAGTTGGAGGTGTTGAGCTCGGCCGTGCTCACGTTGAGGTAGGCCGAGGCATTGGAGTTCCCCGCCACGTTGGTCACCATGCAGGTGTAAACCCCGGTGTCCGTCAACAAGACGTGGGAGAAGTTCAAGGTGCCGTCGTTGAGGACGGAGATGCGTGGGTGGCTGGACGCGTGGCTCAAGACTGTCCCGTTAGGCAGCAACCACCTAACAGAGGACATGGAAGGAGTTCGACACTTGAGCTCGGCCACCCGTCCCTCGGAGATGTTGAGGTCCATGGGGGCATCCATGATGAAGGGTGCTGAGCACTGGAAGGAGGTCTGGTCTACCTCCACCAGGAACCTGCCCCGCATGTGCAGGGGGGCATGGCAGCGCCCACAGCAGGTAGAGTTGGTGGGGATGTACTCCCGCAACCACCACGACAGCCAGAGGATGTCGCAGTCGCAGTCCCAAGGGTTGTGGTGCAGGTGGAGCTCCACCAGGTACCGCAGCGGGGCGAAGAGGTCATGGGGCAGGGAGGAGAGGTTGTTGTGGGCCAGGTTGAGCTCCACCAGTGCTGTCAGGTCATCGAAGGCATTCCGTTCAATCAAGTTGATCTGTGAGTTCATAATCCAGAGCTTTTTGAGGGACTTGAGCCCATGGAAGGAGCCCGGTTTGATCTCGGGGAAGTTATTGCCCGACATCTCCAGCTCCTCCAGCCCCACCAAGGGCGTCAGGTTGGGCATGTCCTTAATGTTGCACATCCCCAGGTTCAGGTACTTGAGGTTGTACAACCCCTCAAAAGCCCCCTCAGAGATGTACTCCAGCTTCTTCAGCTCGCCCAGATCCAGGCGCATGAGGGAGGGCACCCGGTTGAAGGCGTACGAGGGGATGCTCTCAATGGGGTTGTTCCTCAACCACAACTCCCGCAGCTTGGAGAGGTACTCGAAGGCCCCACTGGGGATGACGGTCAACCAGTTGTCAAAGAGCTCCAGGGTGTTGAGGCTGGCCAGCCCGTTGAAAGCCCCCACCTCGATCTGCCGGATGGCGTTCCTGCCCAACTGCAGGACCTCCAGGTGATGCAAGTGGCGGAAAGTATCCGCCTGGATCATCTGGATGTTGTTCTCCATGAGGTTGAGATACCGGGTGTTGGAGGGGATCCCAGGGGGAACCTCAGCGAGGCCACGACGGGTGCAGACCACCTTGCTGAATTGGTTACTGCAGGAGCAAACGGAGGGGCAGCTCTGGGGTCCGGGGGAGGCGGCGGCAACGTATAGAATCCACGCGTGTACCGTCAGGTAGGAGACCAGGGCAGCTCTCCAGGCGCGGCGGCGGCGGTGGTGGTACACAGTTACCTGCCACAAGAGCTTCATGATGTGGCACGTTCATCATTCACCATCGTCTGGGGATGTCGGCGTGAAAAGGAGAACTGGCTCAGGGCCCCCCCCCCCCTCTCCTGGCTCCGACAAGCTGGGCCTGGCTGGCCGGAGGGGGGGGGTGGGGGTCGCGGTGCTGGGGGAGTGGGGGGCCGGGGAGGGGGAAGGAAAAAATGAAAATTTAGCCCCCCCCCAAAAAAAGCAACAATAGGTGCTGGGGGGATGGGGAGGAAAGAGGCGCCCTCCCTCCCGGCCGAGCCTCACTCTCCAGCCGTACCTACCTGGGGAAGGGGCTGGGGGGCTGCTCCGGGGGGGCTCGGCGCCGAGCAAAGGTGGGGGAGTGGGGCCGGGGCGGGAGGGGGGGGCGGCTCGGGGGGGGGGGGGGGGCGGAAAAAGACAAAATGGCTCCTAGAGGCTGCGGTGCAGGGGGGGGCAGCCCGGCTAAGCAGGGGCCCGGCACCCCCCCGCCGCGGCGAGCCCCGCCGCTGCCCGCGCCTCGCACCTCCGCCCGTGGGGCCGCCCCGGCCGCCCCGGCCGCCGCGGCATGGCGGCCCCCGGCCGCGGGGAGCAGCTGGCAGGCAGGGGGGATCGGTAATGATGTTTTAAAAAATTGGGGGGGAGGGGAGAAAAAAAAAATGAAAAAAATGAAAATTCGATAAAATAAAAATCAAAGCTAAAAATAAAAAAAAAATCGAGGTAAAAATTAAAAAAAATGTAAAAAAAATTAAAAAATATTAGAAATCTATAAAAATAAATAAATAAATAGCGAAAAGCCCTCGCGGGAGAGGGGAGAAAACACCAGGTAGCGGAGAGGAGAGGCCGCGTCGGGGGGGGCTGCCGGCGGGGGGAGAGCCCCGGCGGCGGCGGGCAGCGGGTCCGCTCGGGGGGGTCCCGTCACCCCCCCCCCTTCGTCTGTGTCCCGCGTCCCGGCGTGGGCCGGGTGTCGCCTTCAGCGGCCGCGCAGTGCGGTGGCGGTGGCGGCCCCGGGGCCGGCGGGCATCCTCCGGTCCTAGCGGGCGTGCGGGCCCCGCGGAGCCCCGGCGGTGCGGGCGGTGCGGGCGGTGCGGGCGGCAGCCGCGCAGGCGGCTCTCTCATCCTTTTGTCCTTCAGTGGGAGCGCGGATGGATTGCTGACGCATCGTGTTGGGAGCCCGGCAGCAGCAGCGGGGGATGCTGAGCACCGCCGGCCTCTCCGACACCCCCCCCCCTCGCCCCCCCCCCCTTCCCCTCCGCCCCCCCCCCGCCCCACTCCGGAGGGGCCCCGGTTCAGCCGGTGCGGCGGCCGGGAGCTATTCTCGGTCTGGCTGCTCGGGAAGGAAGATGCGGTGATGGGCTTCCTCCTCCTCTTCCTCCTCCCTCCTCCTCCTCCTGCCCCCCCTGCCCGCAGCCCCCCCCCCGGGGGGGGGTCTCAGCCTTGGCGGCTCTGAGCCCCCTGACCCCGGAGGAGGGGAGCGCCGCGGCCGCGGGGTGAGGAAGGACGGAACGGACGGATGGACGGGCGGGCGGGCGGCTGGACGGACGGATGGACGGAGGCGGCGCGGTGCTAGTGGAGCAGCTCGGCGACTTTAAGGTGATGGGGGGGGATGCGGTTCCTTCCGCGGCTGGCGGCCCCCACCCCACCCACAGCCCCCCCATGCGAGGCTGCCCAGCTGAGTAAGGGTCCGCAGACCCCCGGGTGCAGCCCCCCTGGCACGTGCTGGACACAAGTCTGAGACCCGACACAAGCCAGGACACTGATGGAGACCCCAAACCCGGCTCTGCAGCGGTTGGCGGGGGGGGAAGGGGGGGGCATGGGTCTGGCGCCGCTGTTGGCTGGGGAGTGGGCACAGTGATGGGTGCGTGGGTACCACCAGCTTTTTGGGGTATGGGCTGCCCCCACCTCTGCCTTGCCCCTGTCTGCTGGCACCCACGGGGTGTCCCAGTGCGGGTGGATAATTAGTGCCAGCCAGGTAACAAACCCCTGGGACAGCAGTGGGAGGCAAACACCAGCACCCCTGGGGTCCCATGGGTGCTGGCACTGGCGTGGTCCCTGCTGCAAGGTGAGGGTGGGACCCCGCTGCGCATTGCCACTGGGCTGCATGGGGGGGGTGCAGAGTGGGATCGGAGAGAGCTGCCAGGGGGCCATGGCCCCCACCCTCGAGCCTCCCCCCACCTCGTTGTTTTACACCCCTGGTGAGCAGCCAGTGGCCGAGGGCTTTGCCGGCAGCACCGATCCGTCCTGAGCGGCAGCTCCAGAGCAGCCTCTGCCGAGTTTTAATTAGTATAAGCGATGGAGGGTGCAGGTGGGGGGCCAGGGGCCCCCCAAGTGTGGCACCCAGCTTGGCTCACCCCCGTGGGCTGCTGCACCAAGCAGGTCCCTGTGGGACTGCCGGCAGTGCCAAAGCAGGTGGGCTCCTCAGCTGGATGGGTGTCCTCAGGGTCCTGGGTAGGGGGTGCCCCGGCCCCCCAGGCTGGCAGCGAGGAGGTGCTGGAGGTGGGCAACCTGGGGTGAGGTGATGGGGGGAGAGGGACAGGTAAAACCCACCCCAATCTTATGTGGATTCTCTGGTGTCTGATCAAAGCCGTGCTTGCACCATGCGAGGGTGGGCATCCCTGGGGACCCCATGCAGGATTTCCGTGTCTGTGGGGCTCCCAGCCCTGTGTCAGGATGGAATGGGGTGGGATGGGGAGGGTCACAAGACTGGGACATGCCAACAGCACCAGCCGCGCAAGGGAGTGGGACTGCAGCCCACCCTTCACCCTGGGAGCAGGGGCTGTGCACCCAAACCAGGGGCTGTGCAGGGCCAGGCTGTTGGCACAGTCTGGCAGGGACCTGGTCCCGGCCCAGCACGCCCCGGGGGCGGGGAGCAGAGGAGGCTCAGGGATGGGAGGCAGGGACCCCCAACTGGTCGGCCTGTTACCCCAACCCCCAACCCCCTGCTCCCTGGTTGTGTGGGGCCATGCCCACCCACAGGTGGAGCATGTCATCCGAGTGCCACCCAACTGGCTAGGCACCCCTGTGGGGCTGGTGGGTGTTCAGGTTTGGCCTCTTGGGGTCACCCCATGTGACAGCACCCTGGGGCACTCCACAATCCTCTCCTGTCCTTGTTCCTTGCAGGGTGCCAGAGCCCAGCTGGGGTCACTGTCCCCATGTTGGTGGCACATCCCTGGGGAGCCACTTTGCAGCCCCCTCAGTGTTTCCCACTGCCAGGTGTGGCAGCGATGTCCCCTGGGCACTGCAGGACCTGGTGGCCTTGTGTCACCCACAGCAGAGACCAGCAGTTGTATCCAGTCCCTGCTGAAGCAGAGATCTTCTTGTGAGTCCATTAACATCCCCATGACAGTGACCCTGCTCTAGAGGGGTGGCACAGGGGACGGGGATGACATTGCCACCGAAGCATCGCCCTGCAACATTATGGAGGTCACACCACACGTGCATGGGGTGCTGCTTCTTGGGGACCAGCTTGGCTGGAGGTGGCATGAGCATCCCTTGGGCCAGCAGGTGACCCGGCGGCCTCATCCTGCCTCTTGGTATGCCAGCAGCCCCAGGCTGTGCCACGCATGTGCTGTGGCAGGCGCTGTGCCGGCAGCCCATTCGGTGGAAGGGAAGAGGGATGCTGCGAGGCTTTTTTAAGTGGCAGGGAAAGGTTATGACAGGATTGATGAGCTTCAGGATGGGGAAACAGCTCCATGTCCGGCAGCACCAGTGGAGCCAAACACAATTAACCACACAGAAGGCTACGGCAGGGTAATTAAATTATCACAACGTGACACCTGTAAAGCAGCAAAGGGCCCATCTATCTCCTGCTCAGCTCAGACCTCGCCTCTCCCTACATCCCTGGTGGGGGGCGGTGTGGCTGGTGCCTGTCACGCACCTAGCATGATGTGTGCCATCCCGGTGGCCACACTGGCTATGAGCCAAACCCTGACTGGGCTTCAGCTCCAGCAACTGGAAGGGGCTGCAGGAAGATACCGACGACCCTCTGCCCATCCCCAGCAGCACCGTGGTGTCGAGCCACGCACCCGTTGCCGCTCACCAGCTGGCTGCCGGCCCCGCTGCAGCACTGGGTGAGCGGCTGCCAGCCAGGCAGATACCATTAGCCACCAGCCCCTGATAAGGGATCGATGGTGGAGGGATGCAGGCAGTGAAGTGCCGATGCTCCAGCAGATGGAGCGGAGGTCGGTGCAGCGCCGGGAGACCTCACGATGCTGTGGTACTTGGGGTCAGTGCTCGCTGGAGCAGGCAGGGGTGCAGGCAGGAGGGAGCACCCCTGGCTCCTGGCAGGGGTGCCGGCAGGTGGGGGCAGCCCATGTTGCTTGGCCAGGCCGGTGGGTGCAGGCAGCAGGCGGCGGGGTCCAGGTTCCCAGCATCCTGGCAGGAGACGTGTCTGTGTGGCACGTGGTTGCTTGTGCTTGAGCGTGTGCATTTGTGCACGCGTGTTTGAGCTGTGTGCGGGAGCTGAGGCACATGCTGCACGCACCCATGGGTGCCCCGGCTTTGCCAGCACTGGGTGCGCTGCTGGCAGCTATGCTTACAGCCGTGCTGGCCCAGCGCAGGGGTCGTTTGGGAAGGGGCTGCCCAGGGGCTGCGTTTGGCCAGCGCCGACGCGTGGGGTGCCGCACTGGCAGCGCCGCGTCCTGCTGCCGTTCGGTCGCGTTGCCGCTAGATGGGAATGCAGCGTTGTGCCCGGGGCCGCGACAGAGCCTTGCTCCGGGCGCGGTGGAGCCGGCTCCACGGCTCCGGGCCCACCACGGGCGGGGGGCACGGCACTTACCCTGCCCGGGGCGGGGTGGCCTGCCTGGGGGGAGGCTCATCACCCACTCGTAGTACCAAGCAAACGAATTTCTGGACTGCTGGAAAAGCCCAGGCGGGACCTGCCGTGGCCGGCGGGGGGGACAGGCACAGCCCTTGTAGCACAGCGAGGCACACCAGGAGGGGTCCAGCCCCCCCAGAGGGAGGACGCTGTGGGGGCACCAGGCTCCCTTCTCTCCATCGGCAGCAGCAGCAGGCAGGCAGGCAGTGGAGACGATCAGCATGCCGGGCACGTGCGGGGAGCCTTGGCTCGCTGCCGCCCCACAAACGCTTTCAAAGGGGCTTTATGTGCGCAGAAACGCCATGGATTCATGGTGGGATGACCCGTTTTGGGGGGTGTTCCTCATGCCAGGGCTCAGCTCTTCACAACGGGGTTGGCCTGGGGCAGGAGGCAGGCAGACCCCCACCCCGGGGCAGGGTTCAGATGCTGCCCAGGATGCTGGGAACGGCTGGTTCTGTGTGCTTCATCTGCGGCATCTCCTGCCTACACAGCATCTCCTGCCTGCATGCCACCTCCTGCCTGCATGGCATCTCCTGCCTGCATGGTGTCTTTTGCCCGCCTGGCATCTCCTGCCTGCGTGACATCCCCTGCCTGCCCACCCCCAAAGCACCATGAGGCTACAGGCCCCCAGGTTGGGGACCAGAAGGAGCTCTGGGGGACACCAAGCTTGTCCCCAGGAGGGCTGACACATGTCTCCAGAGCCAGACTTGGCTGTGCTGGCTGCTGGCACCTGGGTTTGGTGCCAGATGGTTGAGATCGCTGCCCAGGAATGGCAATGGGGGACACATCTCCCAGCAGTGTCCGTGACTCCCCCCGTCCCTGCACAGCTCCCCCATACCTGCACACCCTGTGCCATGTGAGATGCCAGCTGATGCCATGTGTTTTGCAGGGAGCATTATTTTACAAATTTCGTTGTTTTGAGGCTTTAACTCCCATTACAGGATTAACGGAGATTACCGGTCCCGGCAGAGCTGCTGAGGCAGTAACGGGTGCCACTGGGAAAGGGGACCTGGTAGGTTTGTCACGGGGTGGTGAGGATGCCTGCCATGCTGCCACAGTGGTCTGGAGCTGGCCCTGGTTCAGCCCCTGCAGAACTGCTGGAAAGGGAGATGTGGGGGTCTCTGGGGGTCCTCGCCGGTCCCCAGCTCAGAGCAGAACAGTCTGCAGAGGTCCTGGGCAGTGTCACTGACTTTGGGGACAGACACTGTCCCCAAGGTAAGGAGAAGGCAGAAGAGGGACCCCGGAGGTTGTGGGCACTGTGGCAGTGTGTGGGGCGATGCAGACGTGGGTGTGCGGGGTGTACAGGAGACGTGGGGTGCATGGGGGTGTGCAGGGTGGTACACAGGATGCACACGGGGATGTGCAAGGTGCACAGGGATGTTCAGAGTGTAAGTGGTACATGGGGGTGTGCAGGGTGCATGAGGGTGTGCAACCTGCACTGGGGTGTGCAAGGTGGCCATTTCAGTTTGCTCTGGCTGGTTTGCACACTCCACTTTGCTCCCTCTGGTTTACACACTTCGGCTTGCAAATTCGTTTGCTTTCCCTGGTTTGCTATCACTCATTTGCACACCCCAATAAGCTCTCTGGTTTGCACACTCGTTTGCTCTCCGGTTTACTCTAGGTGCCATGTGAGCTCCAGGTCTCCTTGGCAAGCAGACACCATAGGACGGGATGCAGGCAGAGCCATAGCACAGGCATGTCTGCCTGCACGAGCAATGGTTGGGGGACAAGGGGCTGGGGGCGCAGCCTGCCCCAGCAGCCCTGTTTCAGTCCCCTGTCTGGCTCTGCATGGCTCCAGGCTCTACCTGTGCTCCCCAGCTGCTCCTGGGTGCAGGCAGGGAGCTGGAGATGCAGAGGATAGCGTGCTCCTGCCCTCATCCCTTGCACCCTCCTTCCCTCATCTCTTGCTGATTCCCTTCCCTGGGTATTGCTGGGAGCAGAGCTGAGTGCCATGGACCAGAGCTGGGTGTTTGTGGAGCAGAGCTGGGTGCCAGGGAGCAGAGCTGGGTGCCACAGATCAGAACTGGGTGCCAGGGAGCAGAGCTGGGTGCCAGGGGGGATAGCAGAGGGGACCCTGCCTGCCAGACCCTGTGCTGGGATGGCCTTCAGCTGGACACATGCCTGACGCGCGTCCACCTGGCCAGTCAAACTCCGTCATATCCAGACATTTATTTTATTGCTCGATGAAGTTTTAAGCAGCCAAGATGAAGCCAAACATGTGGGGATGAAGGCAGTGGCTGGCAGGGCAGGTGTGAGGTGGGGACGAGTATGTGGATGGATCCTGCCTACCGCTGAGTGTGCAAAGGGCTAACATCCCTCCCCACCGGGCACCCACAGGTGGAGGTGGAGGTGGAGAGCATGGACAAGGCGGGGAACTTCATTGGATGGCTGCACATCGAGGGCCTCAACCTGTCAGTGGCTCTGGTGGAGCATGCCCTCTCCAAGGTCCACTTCACTGCTGAGCGCAGCCCCTACTACAAGGCGCTGTTGGCTGCCGAGGAGGCTGCCAGGCAGAAGAAGGAAAAGGTGAGCATGGGGCAGGACTGTCCCCGAATAATGTTCCCACCACAAGGGATGTCCGCATGCCCCCACCTCAAGGGATGTCCCCAGGCCAAGAGATGTCCCCACCCAGAGGGAGGTCCCCACCCCAAGGCGGATGGGATCCACGGTGCTGGGGACCAGGGATGCTCCAGCTGCTGGGTGCTAGCACAGCCACTATCCCCTTGCTGGTGGCATCGAGCATGGCCATGGGGTCCCCCAGCCAGTGTGTGTCATGTCCCCCTGCCAATCCCAGGTATGGTCCCACTACGAGGAGACCCCAGTGGAGGAGGTGGTGCCGGTGCTGGAGGAGAAGGAGCGCGCAACCAACTACAAGCCTGTCTTCGTGACGGAGATCACGGACGATCTCCACTTCTACGTGCAGGACGTGGAGACAGGTACGGGGACAGGGCTGGGGTCCCCGCAGTCCCTATGTGTGTCCCCACCCAGAGGGCACACAGCTCCCAGGGGACCCCCCTGCCATACCCAAGCATCAGGGTGCCAGGTGAAGCCCCCCCAAAGAGTCATGTCCTGGGCTAAATGAGGGGCAAATGATGAGGGTGGCTGGAGGCGGGTGCTGGATCCTGCTCCTCTGCAGGTGCCCAGCTGGAGAAGCTGATGGAGAACATGCGTGCCGAGGTGGGCAGCCACCCGCCCGTGGAGGGCTCCTATGCCCCGCGCCGTGGAGACTTCTGCATTGCCAAGTTTGTCGATGGAGAATGGTGAGGAGAAGGTCCTGCTCCCCCTGGCGTGGGGCTGTGGGGCAGCGTTGCCCCATGCTGAGGTGTGTTTTTGGGGTGACACACACCCCCAATCCCACCCTCCAGGTACCGGGCCCGGGTGGAGAAGGTGGAGTCAGCCGCCAAAGTCCATATCTTCTACATTGACTATGGCAACGTGAGTGCTCACCATGCTGGGGCAGGGGGCATGGGTGGGGGGCACCCTGGGGTGCCAACTGAAGCCCCCCAGCTCCAGCTGTGCAGGGGTGCAGTGGCTGTGTCCCCCAGCTGCCGAGCATCAGGCAGGGGCAGGATCTTGCCTTTGGGACAGGGGGTCCTGGGGTGAAGAGTCATATGTCCATCCATCCATCCATCCATCCGTCCGTCCGTCTGTCCATCAATCCATCCATCCATCCATTCGTCCGTCCGTCCATCCATCCATCCCTGTGGCTGGGTGCTGGGGTGCCCAGCACCGTTGGGTGCCCTTCTAACCCTGACACCCTCTCTGCCCCTACAGAAGGAGACACTGCCTGCCACGCGCCTGGCCACTCTGCCTCCAGCCTTCAGCACCCGCGTCCTGCCGGCACAAGCCACTGAATACAAGTTCGCCTTCATCCAGGTGCCCCAGGACGTAAGTATGGGGGTGCCCAGGGAAGGGAGGGGGTGGCTCTGGGTCTCTGATGGGACTGTGGGATCTGACACCATGCGGTGCTGCAGGATGACGCACGGGCAGACGCAGTGGACAGCGTGGTGCGGGACATCCAGAACACCCAGTGCCTGCTCAACGTGGAGCACCTGGGACCAGGTTGTCCTCACGTCACCCTCCAGTTCGCTGACTCCAAGAGCGATGTGGGGCTGGGACTGGTCAAGGAGGGGCTGGTCATGGTGGAGGTGCGCAAGGAGAAGCAGTTCCAGAAAGTGGTAGGTGCTGTGGTGGGGGTGTGTCCATCCATCTGTCTGTCCATCTGTCCATCCATCCATCCATCCATCCATCTGGATGCATGGATGGATCAATGGATGCATTGATCCATCCATACATCCACCTGTCTGTCCATCCATCCATCCACCCATCCATACACACACACACACACACATCCATCCGTTTCTCCATCCATCCACCCATCCATCCCTCTATCCTGCTGGGGTGATGAGGGGTCTCTACTCTGCTGTCAGCAGGGTGGGCTCTGCCGCATGGGCAGCTGAGCGGTAATTGATCCCTCGCATACCTGATACCATATCAGTCCTGGCCTGGTGGTGGTTGGTGGCTGTCTGGGGGCTTGGGGACGGGGAGGGGAAGGGAGACACCAAGCACTGGTCACATCCACCCCAGTGCCTGGCCTTCTTCTTGGAGCCGTGCTGGCTGGGGGTCTCACCTCCCTGCCCTCCATGGGGATCCTTCTCCGCCAACCTTGGGTGCAGGGTAATGTGTGCCACAGAGGGACAGAGTGGAGTGTGTGTCCCCAGCATGGCCAGGCAGACCCTGCCAGGGGTGCACATCACTGCACCACCCCCAAACCCCCCCAGGAAGGCAGAGGAGAGGGCACAGGTTCATCCCACTGGCCTCTGTCCCCACAGATCACCGAATACCTGAACGCCCAGGAGACAGCCAAGAGTGCCCGGGTAAGTGAGGGGGGGCAGGTGGGAGCTGGCCCCTCTGTCCTCTGGAGGGTCTGCTGCAGACCCCTTGGCTGGGGGGTGCTGGATGTGGTACCCCCCATCTTCAGGGACAATGCTGGATGCAGTCCCCCCATCTCTGGGGTGATGCTGGATGCGGTGCCCACCCCCATTTCTGGGGTGACGCTGGATGTGGTACGCCCTGTCTCTGGGGTGATATTGGATGCAGCCCCCCATTTCCATGGTGATGCTGGATGTGGTACCCCCTGTCTCTGGGGTGATGCTGGATGCAGCCCCCCCCATCTCTGGGGATGATGCTGGATGCAGCCCCCCCCATCTCCAGGCTGATGCTGGATGTGGCCCCATCCTGCACCCTGTCTTGCAGCTGAACCTCTGGCGCTACGGGGATTTCCGCGCGGACGACGCAGACGAGTTTGGCTACAGCCGCTGAGGGATGCTTCGGGGCCCACGTCCCCACCGCCGCCACCACACTAACGTCCTGTCTCGCCCTTGTCCCATCCCATCTCACCCTGTCCCCTGGGGGCCGGGGCAGCTGAGGGGAAGGCCGCAGCTCCATACCCTGGGGATGCTGGGGTGGGGGGTGGCCCCAGCCCCCCGACCCCCTGCCTTTGTCTGACTGACAGCTGAATTTGCCCCCCCTCTGTCCTGCCCGCAGCCAGCGCCCCCCCCCCGGCCTGTATTTAAAGCTTCAGAGGCCAAATAAAAGTAGTCAAGCGTCAAGCTGTGGCCTCTCCCTGCCGGGGGGGTCCCTCTGTGCTGGTGTCACCCCCTCCCACCCCCAAGGGTGTCACCTCGTCTGCCTGGGAAGGGAGAGATGCCTCAGGCATGGGCATGCCCTCCCTGCTGTGGGGTCTTGGGGAGGGTCCCCCACCCATGGGGCGCTGCAGCCCAGAGGCCCCAACCCCCATCTCATCCTGCCCCAGTGGGCTCTGAGCACCAGCCAGGGGCATGGATGAGGTGCCTGGATGGAAGGTGGGTGGAGGGAGATGTGGGGGCTGCCCCTAGGACAGTGGCAACCTTGTGGAGTCCGGTCCAAGCCTCTCCTGCAGCTCCAGGTCCCAGCCTGGGACCCCAATCCTGGACCTCAGCCCGGGGTCCCAACTGCAGGTCCCACCCGTGGACCTCAACCCTGGGACCCAAACCTGGACCCCAATCCTGGGATGCAATTCTGGACCTCCACCCTGGGTCCCAAATGTGGTCATTAACCTTGGACTCCAACCTTGGGTCTCTAACCATGGACTCCAGACCCAGGTCCCAGACCTGGACCTCAACAGTGGGTTCTGTCCACAGCCCCTAGACGTGGACCTCAACCCCAGGTCCCAACCATTGACCCCAACTGCAGATCCCAAACCTGAACCTCAACCCTGAGTCCCAAGTTTGGACCCCAGCCCTGGGTCTCAATCATAGACTTCCACTCTGGCTCCCAAACATGGTCATTAACACTGGGTCCCAACCATGGACCTCAACCTTGGGTCCCAACCATGGAGCCCCAACCCCAGCTCCCAAATCAGGAACTCAACCCTGGGTCCCAACCTGGACACCAGCCCCAAGTCCCAGCGCTGGGTCCCAACCATGCACTTCAACCCCTGGTTTCCAACCATGACCCCCTAACTCCCGGTCCCTAATGTGGTTCCTGGCCCTGAACCTGAACCCCAAGTCCCAATCCTGGACCCCAACCCTGAATTTCAACTCCAGGTGTCAATGTTTGACCCTAGGTCTGACTTCAGCTCTCACCGCAATTCAACCCTGCACCACAGCCCCCAGACCTGTGCTGGGCAGGGGCAGGCAGCAGCCCCACCAAAAAGTCGCATGGGCTTCCCACTGCCACCTGCACCCTGGTGCATGGTGGGGTGCCACTGGCTCCCATGATGGGTGCTGTGCCTGTGCCCTCTCCACCCCAAGCCCACAGGCATCCCAATCCCGGGGTGATGCTGAGCTTGGTCCCCGGTCTTCTCACTGCCATGTGTCCATGGGGACACCTGTGAATGCCACCCCATGGGCAGCTGCATGGCGGTGCCACTGTCCCTGGCACCACGGCACTGTTGATTGATGACTGTGATGGAGGAAGCAGGGCGGGGTGTTGGTGAGACCTGCTGGCAGAGACCCCATCCCCGCTGGCCACCTTGCTCCTGGGGAGCTAATTATAGGGCTGCACTAATTTAATTTGAACACAATTACAGTGGAGTGCACTGTGTGGCAAGTTTCAATAATTAACACCAGCAAATGATCATAATTAAAGGAAGAGCTGGTGGGGGTGCTGCTGACATGGCTGTGGAGCGGGAGGGGGGGGTTGCTGGGACATGGGTGGCTGCTCCCCCCCCAGCTGTATCACTGCATTTTGCAGCCCACCCCTGGGCTGGAGTCCCTGGGGACAGCCCAGTCCCAGCCCTGACTGTCCCCCACTGCTCTCAGCCCAACCCAGCTCCTCCATCCTGATCTGGGCCACCCTGGGCTAGGACCCCCCCAAAATGTCCTCTGTCCCCATAAGCTGTCCCTTCTGCAGCTGCAGGGATGGAACGTCCCTGTCCTGTGTCCTGTCCCCAGCCTGACTAGCTCTACCTGCCCCAGCAAGGTCTTTGAGGGTCCCTGGAGTTCTATGGCTATCTCTGGGGGGTCTTGGGGATCTTTGGTGGTCACTAGAGGTCTCTGGCTATACCTAGGGAGGGTTCTGAGGGTCTTTGAGGGTCCTTGGAGGTCTTTGAGGTGTAACTGGAGTCCTAAGGGTCTATTGGGGGTCCTTGAGGGTCTCTGAGGTCATCCCATTGGTGTCCCTGGAGGTCTATGGAAGGCACTTGGATGTCCCTGGAAGGTGTCTCGGGGTGGGGAGGTCTCTGGAACACCACATGGGGTCTTTAGGAGGTACCTGGAGGGTACCCTGTGGAGGTGGTGACCCTGGGGTCACCCCGAGCTTCCATCCCTGGGTGGCCCCAGGACCACAAAGGGACCCCGCTCAGTATCCTTGTCCCCATGGGGAGACCCCTGCCTGGTCCCCGGCAGGCAGGCAGGGCTCAGTGGGGACCCCTGGGTGCTGGCAGGCAGCAGCCCCCGGTAGCCCGGCACAGCCGCCTGTCCAGTGACTTTTCCTGGCTCTTCCCTGTTTCCTCTCTGGCGCTTGTCCTTGAAACCATCATTGGAGCCAGACATGAGACTGGGCTCATCGCCTCTGCTGCTAATTAACACTCTGGTCATGAGTGGGGCTGCGGCCACCACGGGTGACACTATGGGTGTCACAGGAGGTGGCAGTGTTCATGACCCCTTCCTGTCACACGGGGGGTGGGGGGGGTGCCTCTCAAACAGAAGGTGCTGGGCCCCCCCCTATCATGGCATGGCCAAGGGACCAGGACCCGCCCCTTGGGTACCTCCCCACCCCGAGCTCCCAGGTAAGAAGGGAGCATCCCATGGTGTCCTTGGGGACACCAGAGCCCTCCATGGCAGGGGACCACATGTCCCCAGCCAGGGGATCCCAGTCCCCTCATGGCACAGGGATCGTTCCCTCTGGTGATCCCTGTGCCGTCACTGCCTGTGTCCCCATCCCCGGGGGGCTTCTGGGGCTCCTCCTGTCACCCCCCCATCCCCAGCCCGACATCCTCCATGGCATCAGGGCAGGAGTGACTCAGCCCCTGCCCCGAAGCACCGGGGACCCCCGCGCTCCGCTGGCAGCAGGGACGGAGGGGACAGACAGCTGCCGTCCTGTCCCCGTGGCTCTGGCACAGGAACAGAAGAGCCCCCCGTTGCAGCCCAGTAGGCGCCAGAGTGAACTGGGAGCTCGGAGGGGTGGGGGGTGCTGGTTCTGGGGACCCTGGCGCTGGCTTGGGACTGTGCTGGACGGGACTAGGACGCACTGGGTGGTGCTGGGCTGTACTGAGCGGTACTGGGCTACACTGGGCGGTGCTGCGCGGTACTGGGCGGTGCTGGGCGGTGCAGAGGGCCGGTCTCCGGCAGCCTGAGCGTCGGGACGGGAGAGAGAAACGGCACCACCTGCCGGTACCGGCCTCGGCCCGCCGGTACAGCCCGTCCGGTACGGACCCCCCGGCACAGCCCCAGCCAGCTCAGCCCATGCCCCGGCACGGCACGGCGCCATCCCAGCACGGCCCCGTCCCAGCGAGGACCCGTCCCAGTACCGCCCTGGCCCCGGCACGGCACGGCTCCATCCCAGCACGGCCCCGTCCCAGCACAGTGCCATTCCAATACATTCCCATCCCAGTACAGTCCCGCCCCGGTACAGCACCAGCCCAGTACAGTCTCATCCCAGTACAGTCCCGTCCCGGTACAGCACCAGCCCAGTACAATCTCATCCCAGTACAGTCCCGTCCCAGCACAAACCCGCCCCAGTACCTGCCCATCCCAGTACCACCATGCCCAGGGGACAATGTCCCGCAGAGGGTCTGGTCCCTGTCTTGCAGTGCCACCATCCCGGCCCCAGACCGGAGCCCAGGGAGCGAGTGGAGAGGGGATTAAACTGGAATTGAACTAGAATAGAAAAAAAATTGATTCAAACTTGCAACTTCGCGGCAGCTCGTCTCAGGCCAAGTGCAGGCAGGTAATTAACACGTCTCGTTAATGACAGCTCATTTACTGCCAGCACCGGCCCCGTGTCCCCCATGCACCCACCAGCTTCCCTTGTCCTGTGGATTTTGGGGTGCAGGGGCACCCCAGCACAGCCTGGGGAGCTCGGGTCTGTCCCCGCCTCCCCCATGCTGGTGCATCACCATGCGTCCACCGAGCGAGTGACACCCGGTGACAACCGCCACGGTCCTGCCATGCACGGCCCTGCAATTAGTTGCCAGTTTAATTAGGTTGTTCAGCGCATTTATAGCCAACAAAGCTGGGGGGTGGGGGGGTGCGGGGGGTGGCGATCAAGAAGCCTGGGGTGGGGGTCCCTGCTGCAGCCTCTCCCAGCAAAGCTGGCCGTGTCCGGAGCACGTGTAGGGCTGCGTGGTGGCACACTGAGACAGGCTGGGGCATTGCTCCTGCTGGGGTGGGGACCCCTGACCATGCTCAGCACCCACCCAGCACCCACTGAGCACGGGCGGCATGCAACAACCAGCAAGGAGCAAGCGAGACGTGGGCTTGCCCCACAGCACCCCATGTGCCACCCATCCCTGTCACCAGCGCGCACCCACCTGTGTCCCCTGTCCCTGGGGTGCTGGCAGGGTGCTTGTGCTGCGTGGGCTCCAGTGCAGCGGGGTGCCCGCTCCCCACCACGGTGGCCGTGGGTACCGGGGGGCATGAGGGGGCTCGGCTCTGGGCTGACTGAAGTGCGGTAATTAGCTGTCACCGCTAATTGGCAAAGTGGTTAATTAACAGCATGAGGCTGCATTGCACGGGTGGGTTTGCCACGTGGCCGGGGTGGCTGTGTGTGACACCATGTCTAGGTGCGGAGGGGTACGTGTGACATGGAGGGGTCCCTGTCCCCGTCCACGTCCGCCCTCCCGAGGGTCCCCGGCCGCCGCGGGGCGGGGCCGCTCCGGGGGCAGGGCCGCTCCGGGGCCAGCCCCGGTCCCCCGTGTCCCGGTGTTCCCATGTCCCCGCGCCCTGGTGTCCCGATGTCCCAGTATCCCCGTGTCCCCATGCCCCCGTGTCCCCATGCCCCAGTGTCCCCGTGTCCCGGTGTCCTCGAGACAGGTGACAAGACGGGGCGGTCCGGAGCCGGGGGGCGCGGGGGCGGTATCCTCCGGGGCAGTGTCACCAGCTGGGGTGGCTGTCCACCGGGGCGGGGTCCCCCGGAGCGGTGTTCCCCCTGGGGGTGGCTGTCCCTCGTGGGTGCCGGTCCCCTGGGGCCGTGTCCCCCGGAGCGGTGTCCCCCCTTGGGGGGGCTGTCCCCCGGGGCGGTGTCCCCGGGGCGGGGGCGGTGCGTGGCTATATTTAGCCCTTTGTCCCCAGAATAGCGGCAGACGGCGGGGGCGGGGGGGCCGCTCCCCACCCCCCCGGCCCGCCCCCCCCACCCCCCCCCCCCTCCTCGCCGCCGCGGCTATTTTTAGTTCGCGCGTGTTTCCAGGGGAACCCTGATGACGCAGTGACGTCAATGCGGGTCAATCGCCGCCGCCGGGGCTCGCGCCGCCGCGCACCGGGGCCCCCCCGCCCCCCGGCCCCCCCCGCGCACCGCGGCGGCACCGGCAGGTAGGACCGCGGGGTCGGGGGTGGGTCCGGGATCCTCCTGCCCCCCCCGCCCCGCCCCCGGGGCTCCCCCCTCCCCACACCCCGAAGCTCCCGGGGATGCCCCCCTGCCCCCCCCCCCGCCCCGTGCCCAGGGAGCACCGCACCACGCCCGGCCAGGCCCCTCGGGACCCCCTGCCCCGCGGGCCCCATGCAGTAGACACGGGGGGGCGCTCAGACCCCCCGCCACGGCACCACAGGGGTCCCGGGAACCCCGCGCCCCCCCGGGTCACCCCGCACACACAGCGCGCCGAGACCCCATGCAATGCATGCCGGGGTCCCCGGCCACCCATCCCTAGCATCCCGAGTCCCCAGGCCCCTCCGCTGCAGCACCCTGGAACCCCCGGGACCCTGCCACCCCCCTCTCTGCAGCACCCTGACCCCCCCCACGCACACTCTGCAGAGCCCTAGGACCCCAGGACCCCCTCCGCAGCACCCCAGGACCCGCATCCCCAGGAACCCCCTCTGCAGCACCCTATGACCCCGTGAACCGCACCCCGCTGTGCCCCGGCCCCCCCACCCCATGCCGTGCACACCTGGGCCACCCTTGACCCCCTCCCCGCTGTGCCCCAGGATCCCCGAGTATCACCCCCCCCACTTGCCCTCCCATGCACTGCTCAGCGGGGCCACCCGTGCACCCCCCCTGCAGCACCCCGGATCCCCACCCATTCTCCCGCACACCCCATTAATAGGGTCACCCATGCCCCCCCCTCCATTCTGCGTGGGGACCCCCCTGAAATGCTCCCGGGGTGCCCCTCCCTATCCCACAGCCCCCCCCACCTGCCTGCACCTCTGTCCCACACATCCCTGCACCCCACTGCATGCGGTGCCCCCCCCAAGTCTCCCCCATCTCGGAGGGCACAGGGGTCCCCCAGCTCTGCGCCGCCTCTGGGGGGCACGCTGGCTGGCCAAGCTACGGGGATTCCCATGCCGGGCTCCATCCAGCACTGTGGTGGGGACACAGGGGGGTGGCAGTAGGGTGGCAGTCCCCTCTGCACGCCGGTGGTGTCAGAGGAGCCAACGGGCCCCAAAACCAGCCTCAGAGCCTTGCGGCGATCTAGAAAGGTCTGTGCGACACCGGCACAGGCACGCTGCCTCGCCCGCGCCCTCGCCCGCTCACACCCACCCCCGGGTGCCTGCTGGCCCCTAGGCTGGGTCCCCAGCTCCAGGGGTCTGTTGGGGAGGACAGGGGTCCTGGGGGCCAGTGGGACCAGGGTGCTTGACTTGGGTGGGTGGCGGCAGGATCCAGCCCCTGCTCCCTGGAGCTGCTGGGTGCACTGCAGCTGCATCCCCATGTGGCTGCTGGTGCTCAGCAAGGCCACTGTCCTGTGTCCCCCCCCCAAGCCCCAGGGCGCCCAAGGGTGTAGGTGAGCTTGGGCCATCCCCTTGCTCTCTCAGCACAGCTCAGCAAGGCCCTGGAGCAGGTGTAGTGCCGGGCACGGCTTGGCACTGCCACAGAAAGTGACCCCCTCCAGCCCGTCCAGCCCCCCAAACCGGGGTGGAAACTGTGACCGGGGAGTGGTGGTCTCTCCACCTCCCACTGCATGACTGGGACGGCTGGCAAGGCCAGCGGAGCCTGGCAACAACCCCCCAGCCTCCTCCGATCTGGAACTGTGCAGCTTGCAAATAAATCAGGAATCAGGCGATGCCACGGCTCAGCTGCACACCAGAGCATCACCCGCCCCGGCCCCACCGTGCAGGGAGATGCAGGGATCGGGCGATGCAGCCTGCAAAGCATCACCTTCTCTGTGAAGCATCTTCCCTGACACCCTGCTTGTCGGGGCTGCGGGTGGAGGTGGTGCTGGGATGGAGATGGTGCAGGGATGGAGCCGATAGTGGGATGGAGATGATGGTGGGATGGAGATGATGCTGAGGTGGAGATGGTGGTGGGATGGAGATGCAGCAGCAGGGTGGAAGCAGGGCCAGGGGATGGAGATAACTGCAATGGAGAAGGGACAGGTGTGCTGCAGGCAAAGGATGGTGTCATCTTAGCTCAGGTTCAGCGTGACAGCTGATGAGGAGCTGGGCTGCTTTGCTGCGGCTCTGGGAGCCATTTTCCCTGGCTGTCCCCAGGGATTGCTCTGCCGCAGCCCCATGCCATGGGTGGCAGCACCAGGTGTCCCCCACCAAAAGGCCCTCAGGGAGACCCTGTACCCTGAAAACCTCTGATGTCTCTCCCAAGAGCTGAGCTGAGGACCGACACCATCCAGCCACGGATCCATGGCCTCATCCTGCCGCCAGTGCTGGGGATATGGCTCGGAGACACAAGAATTCAGGCAGCCCTCGCCCCACCGCCAAGCAGCCGGTGCCACCAAGGATGGGATCATCTGTCAGCAGCTTCCTTACGGAACTGGAGGATGGTTGAACCCGGCAGCCTGTGGTAATGCCGGGCACCGGCTACTCTTGCTGGCTGCTGTGGTGCCTCCTGGGCCTGGCTGGGTTTTCTGGCAGCTGAGGAAAAGGAGCTGGGCTTTGCCATTGGCGTTGGTGATGCCCGATGTGACTCATGGAGCAATGGCAGGGATCTGGGGAGCCTGCTCACTGCCAATAGGCAGCAGTGGTGCGGGTCGCCACAGATCACAGCTTGTGCTGGGCTTGCAGCAGCCAGCAAGCATCTTCCACCAGCAAAACCCCATCCAAGACATGACCCTGCGCTTCCCTGCCTGCAGCCAGCATGATCCTGCACTTCCCTCCCTGCCTGCAACTGATGGGATCCTGCGCTTCCCTGCCTGCAGCTGATGGGATGCTGCACTTCCCTGCCCGCAGGCAGGGGTTGCTCCTGCCTGGTGTTCAGCCGGGCTGCTCCTCTTTGTGCCACAGCCACACCGGGATTGGTCGAGTGTATCCCCATCAGTATGTGCCACGTCCTGACTCGGTCACGGCCGTGTCCCCTCGGTCTGCCCAGCTCCGGTGGTACCAACGTCATTTGAGGATCCTGGCTCCTGGCACAAGGGACCCTGAGGGACCAGGGAGCACCAGGAGCCCCAGCCTGGGCAGGGGGCTGGGGTGCTGTAGGGGCCCGCAGTAAGGGCCCCCCCCATCTCCCGTGGATGCCTGCAGTGCAGTGGTACACACGTGGGGTGTCCCTGTGCCTGTGGAGGGGTGGCAGTGTGCCCTGTGCTGGGCACACGGGTGACACCAGCGGCTGTCATCCCCAGCACAGGGGTCAGCCTGGGGCTGGCAGGGACCTCGGGGTGTGGGGGCCATGTCCCACTGCAGGACCCATCCCTGAGGGCTCTGCGCAGCATCGGGCATCCCAGACCCTGCATCCCTGTTGTGTCCCTCCTTGTCACCTCCTGCCATCACAGCCACCACTGCGGGCATCCCTGTCTCTCTCGGATCTTTTTGCGGTCTGGGCTTGCTGTTCCTCCCGCCAGCAGTCAGGAAGCCCTTACCCCAAAAAGTATCTGCGAGGGATCAAGTCGGCGGGAAGGCCTGCAGGGAGTCACAGACCAGGTAAGTGTGGGGGCACTGGGAGGGTCCGAGGGGCTGGGGGAGCCCCAACACCCCCCAGACATGGGGACAGCCCAGGGACGGAGGGGACAGCGGGCATGGGGCAGGTGCAGAAATGCGGGAGAGTGCACAAAGCTACCCCACTCCCTGATACAGCCAGACCACCCCAGCACTGCTGGGGGAGGGAGTGGTGGCACTGGGGCTGCCTGGGGATGTGGACCCTGCTCCACGTGGGCAAGCAGCCATTTCCCCCCTGGTGTGGGGACTCGGCTGGGGAAAGGGGTCCTGGGGTAAGACCTGGTGCTGCAGCAGGGCAGCTGGGGGGTGAGACAGACTTGGGGGAGGTCACTGCACCCTTGGGACACCCTGTCACTCAGGCACAGTGGCTGCATGGGGTGACAGCTGTCTGGATGGGAACAACCAGACCAGTGTGGGGGGAGGGGTGTGTGTCTTCCTCCTGCCCCTTTCCAGAGGGGACACCAGCACCCCATGGTGCTGGCAGGCTGGGGGGCCCAGGGACTCACTGCCACCAGGGAGGGACGGCAGCCACCGTGTGCTGAGCCATGGCCAGGCTGGGCATGGCCACCTCCCGTGGCATTTTGGTGTGCCAGGGCTTCCCGTGCACGCGTGTGTGCGCGCACAGGGTGCACACACCCCTGGGTGCACAACCCACTACAGCACATCCCAAGGGGCTGTGCAGCACCACCGTATCCCTTGTCCCCTTGTCTGCCACTAACTTTCATGTCCCCAGCAGAGCTGGACTCTCCCCGTCCCACAGCAGCATCAGCCGTGACCTTCAGGCCCTGCTGCACAGCTAATGACAGCTTAATTACCAAATTACTGGATGGAGGCGCTGCACAGAGATCATTGCTTCGTGGTTAATGCGGAGATGTCACTGGGATCGATCGCCCTGTCCCCTGCCCGGGGACCAGAATTGCCCAAGTGACACCCTGTAATTGCAATATTCATTGCCGGGATCCAGCCGGCAGCACAGCATGCCCGGCATCTGGCAGAGCTCCTGGCAGCAGGCAGGGGAAGGTGCCTGGAACCCAGCAGGGCACAGCAAGTTCCCGGTGCTCCCAGTCTGCGTGCCCATTGCATCCCTGGTTACCAGCATGGGCCTGCCTGCAACCCACTCATTATGGTTTCATGTGGCGCTTGCACGTATGCACAAACACGTGCACATGTACACGTGCACACACACATGTGTGCACACATACCCCCCCATGCATGCACACACACACATATGCACATGCATTCACGATGCTGGGCCAGGCTGGTGACACAAGGGACATGTCCCCTGCGGCAAAGCCCAGCTCTGGGCTGGGACCTCCCCAAGCAGAGCAAAGGTTTTGGGGGCAGGGGGGCAAGGACATGGCCCCTCCCGGTGGCCCCTGCCCCCCACTGTGGCACCCAAGGACTGGGAGAGGTGGCCTGGCAGGGGATCTGGTGGGACTGGGGATGTGGGTGGGGGCAGTGCTGCCTGGGAGGGACAGGGATTGGGGACACGAACGATGCTGGCTGCAGGGGGACAGAGTCTGAGGACATGAGCAATGATGGCAGTGGGGGGGGACAGGGCTTGGGGACATGAGTGGGAGCGATGCTAACTGTGGGGGACAGGGACTGGGGATGGGCAGGAGCTGGCTGTGAGAGGGACAGGGATTTGGGACAGGGCTTGGGGACATGAGCAATGCTGGCTGTAAGGGGGACAGGGATCAGTGACACAGTCAATGCTGGCTGCAAGGTGACAGGCATGGGGGACATGAGCAATGCTGGCTTTGAGCGAACGGGGTTTGGGGATGTGAGTGATGATGGCTGTGGAGGGACAGGGCTTGGGGACATGAGTGGGAGCAATGCTGGCTGCAGGGGACAGGGACTGGGGTCATGAGTGATGCTGGCTGTGAGGGGACAGGGCTTGGGGACATGAGTGACACTGGCTGTGAGGGAACAGGGCTTGGCTCAGGGCTTGGAGACAGGAGCGATGCTTGCTGCAGGGGGACAGGGACTGGGGACAGGGATCGGGGACATAAGCAATGCTGACTGCAGGGGGACAGGGCTCAGGGACAGAGCCTGAGGACGTGAGCAATGGCTGGCTGCAGGACAGGGACTGGGGACGTGAGCGATGCTGACTGCGGGGCAGGACAGGGCATGGTGACAGTGACCAGGCAGCCGTGCTCGCTGCAGGGGACCCCGTTTGGCATCAGCGTCCCCAGGGCAGCCACCTGGGGCCCTGCCAGCAGCTGCCGGGCAGCCAGTGACACCACCGCCCTTTCCTGGAAGGGCTGTGTCAATGTTTGCGGAGTCCGGCCCACTGGAGCAGCTCATGCTCCAGCCACCGGCACCTTCCCGGCCAGCACGGTGACAGCCACACCACAGGGACCTGGGGAGCTTCTGTGGCACCTGGCTGGGCACCCTGACCCCTGGCTGGGCACCCGGGGGGGGCTGAGGACATGCACGGGGCCACACACTCTGCAGTTGCTGCAATACATTGGGGTGCTGTGGTGTGTTGGGGTGCTGCAGCGCATTGGGGTGCTGTGGTGCATTGGGGTGCTGCAGCATGTACTGTGCTCCTTGGACACTCGTGCCCATCCAGCTTGCCAGGAAGGGTGGCAGGGACATGTGATGGGGACATTGGCTGTCCTCTGCTCACGGCTGTGTCCCCAGACCGGGTCCTGGCTGCCTCACCTGCCAGCACCTGATGCCATGGGCATGCTCCTCACCCCCCAATAAAGCCCCCCTGTGCCACCCTGGCTGTGTCCCACACCTGACCCTGTGTGTGGATCCAGGGATGGGATCCTGTGGGTCTGGGGGCTCCAGCATCCCTGGGGACACCTGGTGACACCGGCCAGCCTCCAGTCCACTGCACCCAGCACCCACCCAGGGTGCAGAGACACCCTTAGGGCACTCCCATGACCCCTTGGCCTGGGCTTGAAGCCCCCCTGGGTGGGCTCTGTCCCTTGTCACCATCCCTGGCTTTGCAACAGGGAACAGCACCTTGTCCCGGTGTCCCCCTGCCTGCCGGGGACCCCGCAATAGGGCCAGTGTCAGGCAGGGTGAGCCCATCAGTCCTGACCACAGGAACGTGGGAGCTAATCCAGGCTGGCCATGGGCTCCCCCGGGACCGCCGGGCTCCACGGGCAGCAATCCCGCCAGCTCCAGCCGTCTCATAAAAGCCATGAATCAGCTGGGGCTTCTCTGCACCAAAAATAACAGGGCGGGGAGGGGACACACAGTGGGAGCACCCAGGAGCATCCCAAGGGGTGGGGTTTGCCAGCGCCTGGCACACTCCCCAGGGGCCCCGAGAGTCCCTGGGATGAATCCGGCTCTGGTCCTGGCCCTGGAGGGGACCAGGCTCTGGGGTCCCCCTCTTGCTGAGGGGAGCCCAGAGCATGTGGACACAGCGGCCTCAAGGGATGGGGATATGGAGGCTCAGGGGTGTGGGGGGCAGCAGCCTGTGCCCCTGCGGAGCTCAGACAGGCTGCAGGGGCTGCCCAGGGTTCTCACTGATAGTGGGGCCCCATCTCTGTCCCTGTCCCAGCCCCAGCCCATCGCTACCCGTTCCCCATCCCGTTCCCCATCCCTGTCCCCTCCCAGACCCCAGCCCAGCCCCTGCCCTGTCCCATCCTCATCCCCATTCCCATCCCATCTCTATGCTATCCCTGTCCTTGTTCCCATCCCCACCTGCACCCCATCCCCATCCTTGTTCCATTCCCATCCTCCTCCCCATCCCCACATTATCCCTCTCCTTGCTCCCATCCCATCCCCACCTCCACCCCACTCCTGTTCCCATCCCTCTCTCCATCCCATCCCCATCCCCACCCCAGGCCTTGCAGCCAGGGCACCCACCAGTGTGTCCTGCCTGCAGTCTGTCCCCGTGCCACCCCACACCCGCAGTGCCCTGTCCCCAGGGACCAGGTTGGGACAACCAGGGACCCCACTGCTCTGTGCTGCCAGGGCCCGGAGCTCCCCACAGGGCTGGCTCTGCTGGTGTGCCCTGACCCCCACCCCTGTGCCGGCGCCAAGCTGGGGCTGCCCCCCACGGTGCAGCTGCGTGGCCTCAGGCACATCCCTGCTGTGCCTCAGTGTCCCCTTGGCTGTGGAGCGAGCAAAGGCCAGGGCTTGGCAGCACTGGGATTCTCGTGCTGTGTGCTGCCCGGGCAGTGCTGGCGCGGCGTGTGTCAGGCCCTGAGTCACCAGCAAGAGCACGAGCAAGTCTGGCCGGTGGGCTCGGTGCTGGGCTAGGGCACATGGCAGGCACACCTCAGGGACTGTCCCTTCCTGGTGCCAATGGCTCCAACCAGTGTGGCCCCACAGGCATTTTTGAGGCTGTGGAGCAGGATTGGACCCACTGCAGCTGCCATGAGCTGGCACAGCCCCGGCCAGGCTACAGCAGTGGAGGGGGACCCCCTGCCCTCACCCACCTGCAGGGTCCCATTTGCATCCCTGGTGTCATAGGGCACACGATGTCCCATGGTGGCATCTGGTCTGGAGTGATGGTGAATGGGACCCCCCCAGCCCAGGGGCAGGATGGCAGTGGCGGGGTGCTGTGCACCCTGTCCTGGGGTGCCTGGCCCCTGCACCCAGCCTGTCCACATCATGGCGACAGCCGGGCTCAGGAGTGACAATCCTGGACTGTTTGTCACCACCTCCATCCCTGATGTGGCCGCAGGGGACAGGCCACCAAGGTACAGGGAGGTTGTGGCTGTGGCCAGAGCCTGGGGACCTGTCAGCAGCCCCTGAGCGAGCAGAGGTGCTGTGGGGCACAGCTGCCTGCCACAGGAAGAGGACTGTCTACTCAGGTCCCTGTGGCCCTGTCACCCTCCTCGAGCTGCAGCAGGTCCTTAGGGACAAAGACCCGTGGACACTCCTAGCCCAGGGAGGGGTGAGTGGCTCTGTGCTGGGTGCAGAGGGATGCTGAGGACCTCAAGCCCTGGCCCCTGACCCACTGCTGGACCCCACAGCTCCTCTGCCAGCTCTGGGGACACCCTCCCTGGGGACACCAGGCCACTCTGGGTGTGCTGGTGTTTGCCAGTGCCCGAGGTCCCCGGGGTACATGTGCCAGGTGAGTGCTTGCCTGAGTATGTGTGGATCCACATGTGTGTGTACACCTAGATGTGTGCATGTGCACAGATGTGCATGCCCAGATGTGTGTGCCCAGGTGTGCACACGGCCAGGTCTGTATGTGCCCAGACGTGTGAGTGTGCCCAAGTGTGCACAGGGGCAGAGCTGCATGTGCCCAGATGTGCATGTGCCCAGATGTGTGTGTGCCCAGTATGTGTGTGCCCAGATGTGCACATGGCCAGGTCTCTGTGTCCTCAGATGTGTGCGCACGTGTGCCCACCTGTGGCTAGGGGCAGATCTCTGTGTACCCAAGTGTGCATCTCTGCCCAAGTGTGCATGTGCCAGGTGTGCGCGTGCAGATGCCCTGGGTGTCTGTGTGGTACCCAGATGTGTGCAGGCATCCAGATATGTGTGCACCCATGTGTCTGTGCTCAGCGTGTGTGTGTGCATGCTTAGGGTGGGTGCGCTGCCCTGGGTGCACGGTGCTCACCTGCTCTGCCAGTGCCATCTCCTCGAGGGACACTCTGAGCTCCCACTTCCCCAGTGGGACCACCAGGATGCGTGTGCCTAGTGTGGGTTCAACACCCTCCTCAGCCAGGTCACACATGTAGCCATGTGTGTGCATGTGTGTGCAGGGCTGCACGCACACCTGCCCAGCACACTGCCCAGGTGTGCATGCAGCTGTGCGTGTCTTTGCCTGCAGCCCGTGCCCGGGCACCCCTACAGTGGGGCAGGGAGGGGGGGTGCACCCCACAAAGCCCTGCACACCCAGCTGCGCCCAGCCCAGCTAGCAAGATGCTGGATCTGGGTGCTTAGTGCACCCCAGCCTGGATGGAAGGGGGTCCCCAGCCTCTTTTGCCCCAGCATGCATGCCCCAATCTAGGGCAGATTGGGTTGAAAAGGGGGTAAGTCCAGGTGGGATATGGAGTTGGGGGGGCACCCCCTGCTCCCTGGGGAGCGCCCAGCCTGGCAGGCACGTGTGCATGTGTGGGCGGCATGTGTGCATGTGTGCACGGCACTGGTGCATGTGGATGTGTCATGCTGCACACGGACGGGGCTGCTGCTCACCTGGGCACGTAGGCACGCAGGGGACTCCTGCCCGGCCATGGGGCAGGCTGTGGGGCACACTGTGCAGTGGGGCTGGACGGTAGACCGTGGGTCACACTGTGGGGCAGGGTCCCTTGGCACTGGGGTGTTGGTGTGTGGGTCCCCCAGGCTCTTGGGGTTCCCCTGGCTCTTGGGTGCTGGCCCCGGGGCCGTGCTCCCTGCAGCTGCAGCTTGTCCCCTCGGGACCCGCCGTGCCCCGGGTCACCCCCGTGCTCGGTGCCTCTGCGGACCCCCCTCCCCATGTGTGCGCTGGGATCCCCACTGCACGGTGCATCCCTGGGACCCCATCTGTGCTCCCCATGCCCCGGGACGCCCGTGCTCAGCGCATCTCCTGGCCCCCGGTGCTCCGTGTGTCCTTGGGATCCCCCCGTGCTCGGTGCATCCCCGGACCCCCGTTCTCCTTCTGCCCCCTCGCCCCCCGCCCCTGGCCGGTGCACCCCCGAGTCGCCGCGGGGGGCTGTGGCCGGGCAGCGGGCCGGACAGCGGGATGGACAGCGGGACAGCGGGACGGACAGCGGGATGGGCAGCGGGATGCACAGCGGGACAGCGGGACGGGCAGCGGGGCCACCGTCGGGCGGGGGCGGGGGCGGGCAGCGCCGTTGTGCAACGGCCCCGCTCCGCTCGCTATATAGGGGGGGCCGCGGGGCATGGAGCCATCGTCGCGACCAGACCGGACCCACCGGACGGCCCAGGTAAGCGGGACACCCCCCCGCCATGGGGCTCCCCCCGCCATGCGACCCACCTTCTCTTGGGACACCCTGTCCTGGGACCCCTCCTTCCTCAGTAACACTCCCACGATGGGACCCGCCTTTCTCGTGGGACCCCCCTGCCATGGAACCTCCCTTCTCCTGGGACCCCTCCTCCCCAAGGGAAATCCTGTCCTGGGGACCCCCCTGCCCCCATGACACCCTTACCATGGGACTCCCCCTTCTCCTGGGATATCCCCCCCAGGACACCCCTGCCCCGGGACACCCCGGCTCCGGGACACCCCCTCAGCTCCCCAGGCTGCTGCCACAGGGAACCAGGGCTGCCCCACCCCGAGGGACCTCCCAGCCCTGGGGCTGCAGGGTGGGGGGAACCCCAAGTGTCCCCCCGTCACCCCAGGGGATGTGCAGCGACACTGTTCTAGGCCTGGCCGACGGCTACAGACCCCCCCGAGGGGCTCTGGGTGCCCCCTTAGCCCGGGACAGGTGGGCAGGGTGCTGAGCCGGCTTCACCTGCTCGATGCCCGGCACAGCACCTCGGGGACAGGCTGTCCCTGTCCCCAGGGACCATTGCCAACTCCGCCCCCGCCCTGGCCAGCAGGGAAACTGCCAGCCGTGTCCCCCAGCACGGGGGGATGCCCGAGCTTCCCGCATTCCCCAGGGGGCTGCCGTCCGTCCCCCCATCCCCATCCCCCCCCCCAGCCCTGCGGGCCCCTCCTGCCCAAACCGGCAGGGTGGTGACACGGGGGTCCTGGCAGAGGTCCCTATATCCCCCTGTTACTGGCTCTCTCATTCCAGGCTCAGCAAGTGAGTGCGAGTCTCCGGTGAGTACTGGGGTGGGAGCCCACTCCCCCCTGCCCCCGTGTCCATCCCCCATCCCTGTGTCCCTGTCCTGTCTCCATCCCCAAGCACCGGGTGACAGGGACACGTGCCACCCCAGAGTCCATCCACTGCCTGTGCTCCTCACTTGGCCTCATCCTCCCCACTAAGAACAGGGGTCCCTGGGGAGTGGACACAGCACTGGGGGGCCAGCACCCACTCCTGGCCCTCCAAGCCCCACCCCGCCTCAGAGCAGCGTCCTTTGTCACCAAGACTCCGGTGACAGACCTGCACGGTCACAGTCATGGGTGGCTGAGGTGGCGCTTGCAAAAGGGCAGCTCTGGAAAGGTGGCGGGGCACAGCTGTGCTGGCACATGCTGAGGGGGACACGGTGGCACGGTGACGGGCACCTTGCTCCAATTGTCCCAGGGCCTGGCACACAGCGGGGATGTGGCTGTCCACGTGCCATAGGCACCACTTCCCCCGTGTCCCTGGGCATGTCATCACACACCTCCACCTGCTCCCACCTCCTGGGGGGTGCTGGCTGCAGGAGCACACATGGCTTGGGGACCCCCATCTTACCAGGGTGTCCCCTCCCTATGACAACCCACCACAGGAGGACGTTCTCTTTGTCCCCTGGGATGAGGGATGCGGATGGCATGTGTCCCCAGTGAGGGGTCAGAGCACCCCACATGTCCCCTGTTGAACAGGGGGGACACATTTTTGTGGTGCAGGAGCACCTGACCCCCTTCATGCCACCCGGTGCAGAGCCTGGCAGGATGCGGTGGCCTGGCATGTCCCTCTGGGGTGTCCTGTGGCTGTGGCTGCCGCTGGCCAGTGGCCATCCCGTCCGGCTGGAGAAGGTCCGGGCGGACACCAGGAACCTCACCCGCACCCTCAGCGCCCGCATCCAGCAGCTGCAGGCGAGGCCTGGCCCGAAGGGGGGGCGGGGGGCTCGGGGGAGGGGCACCCCCTCATGAGACCCTCCCATGTCTGGAGTCACCCAGGGAAGGGGGCTGGGGTGTGAGGTGGGGGGTCCTGTGCTCCAGGGTGGTCCCCGGGCGAGGGGGGAACACCATGGGGAGGGTCCCTAGGGAGGGATGCCCACAGCTGGGAGGGTGTCTGTGCCCCAAGGGATGCCCAGGGATGGGGGTGCTCTGGGGCCCAAGGGTCAGGGACCCACAAGGACCCATGGCTGGGTGGGGGGCTCTGTGCCCCAGATTGATGGGGGGTCCCCAGGGAGGTTCACTCATGGCTAGGTAGGATGGTGGGGTTCTGTGCCCCCGCTGGGGGGTCCCCAGTGACCCCATGGCTGGGTGGGATGGGGGGGGCTCTGTGCCCCAGCTGGGGCTCCCCAGGAAGGGTTGCCCACAGCAGGCAGACCCCCGCCCGAGCTCTAACTCCCCCTGCTGCCCCCCCAGCTCTTTCCCCTGAGCCTGAAGATCAGCGGGCTGGAGGCCATCCCCGGGGAGGGGGCTCCCGAGGGGCTGGGGGCCATGGACCACCGCCTCCAGCTCTTCCAGCGCCTGCTGGGTGGCCTGGCAGCAGGCGGCCTGCCGCTGGCCCAGATCGCCAACGACATGGAGAACCTCCGCAGCCTCCTGGCCGCCCTGGCTGCCCACCTGGGCTGCCCCCTGCCCCGCGCCCCCCCGGCACCCCCAGGTCTGCCCGACCTGTTGGCCGAGGCACCCCACACCGCTGCCGGGCTGGCCCTGGCACGGCTCCGCATCTGCCTGGACAGCATCGCCGCCCGCCTCGACAGCCTCCCCGCCTGCTAGGGACACCATGGGGACCTCCCGCCCGGGCAGAGGCACGCTGGGCTGAGCCCTCAGCCCAGGGCCACAGCTGTCCCCATGCACGGGCACGGCCAGTCTGGCACAACCAGCACCAGAGAGAACTCCAGTCGCATGACTTCCTCCTTTTCTATGATATTAATACTATTAATAATTTTATTATTGTTATTAATTTTGTTGCTATTATTGCCATTATTATTATTGCTATTATTATTAATTATTCAGTATTTGTATTTATTTCTCCCACATTTATTTAAAATAAAGCAAGTTTTCCAGCAGTGCCGTCCCATGTCTCTATTGACTCCACTTGGCACCGGGCCCGGGCTGTGTGCCAGGCTGGGTGCTGGTGTCACCACCACTGGGGTCCCCAGGGAGCCAGGGTTCAGGGTGTTGGGGGGGGGGGGGTCAAAACATGTCCCCCGGGATGTGGCAGGGCAGGGAGGGATGAATCGAAGCCCCAAGACAACCCACCAGGCGAGCACAGCCACCCCGACCCCCCAGGACCTGGTGGCTTCACCACAGCTTCAGCCACAGAGCACAGGGGATGGGGTGTCTCCCCCAGATGCCACAGGCTGGACCAGGGACCCCCAAAGGAGGGCAGGGGGTGTCCCCTAGCCCAGTAGCTGGGGACAAAGGACCCCGGGGACATGGGAGCGTGTGAGGACACGGTGCCAGCTGACTCAGGCCCTGGCGGCTCGGCAGTGGTTTATGAGCTGGTCGGTGGCTTCCCGGCTTGGCCTCCCCGGCCTGGTGTGACCTTGACGCCTCCGGGGACCCGGGGGGGACACCCGGGGACACATGGCGGGGAGGTAGACTCAGAGCCCCCGGCTCCCTGGGCCTGGCAGAGCAGCCATGGGGTGTGGGGTGCCAATGGTTGGATGCTCCCGGCCCCCAGCCCTGGGAAAGTGGGGCCGGGGCCAGGGAGGGGACAAGGATGGCACAAGGAGGGGGACAGCACAGAGCTGTCTCACTGTCCCCCGTGCAGGGCTACACCTGGCCCTGCCCCAAATCCCTGGTCTGCTACCCGTCATCCCTTGTCCCTGTCCTTCGTGCCTGGTCCCCATCCTTGGTCTCTGGATTTTCCCCCTCATCCCTATCCCTGGTCCCAGTCCCTTGTCTCCTTGTCCCCATACCTTGTTCCTGGTGCTGTGCCCCCCAGCCCAGACCCCTCTCACCCTCCCCAACAGGACCAGAGGAAGATTTTTCTGGTCCAGAGACCCCAGCACTGTCCCCTCCCAGCCCCATGGCAGGGACCCCCCAGCTCTGCGGGCTGCCCAGCGTGGGGGTGGCTGTGGGGCAGCGGCAGGCCCCGGTGGCCCAGACGCACGTCGCTCACGCTGCGGGAGAGGCTGGAGGCCACTGGCCAGGTGAGGCCGGCTTGGCCTCGAGCCCCAGCACAGCTGCGGCGGCCGCTGACTCAGCCAGGACCCCACCTGCCCCCCCCCCCAGCCGAGCCATGTGCTGAGCCGCACGGGCACCCGCTGGGGGGCTGACCCACGGACCCCCCCAACCCCACTGGGCCAGTCTTAAATAATGGGGCTCCACTTCCCCTCACCCCACAGGCACCCCAATTACTGCTCCCCCCCCACCAAGGACCAGAGCACCCTGTCTGGGAGCACCCCCAGACCCTCCCTCCTGCCCCCGCAGGCCATGGGGCTGCAGCCCCACCATACTCTGGGCGATCAGGTCGAGGGGGCTGTGACCACCCCAGCCTGGCCCAGGGCTGGGGGGCTTGGGGGGACCCCCAGGAGCTGTAGGTGAGAAGAGGATTCTTCCTCCAAAAAGCTCTTTATTAAAATATATTTATAGATTTTTACAACACCCTGTCGCTGACAAGGTAGGGGGTGCTGGGAGGGGAACAACGGCCCCTCCCTCCAGCCCTGCCCCAGAGGGTCCCAAACCACATGAACCCCCCTGGGAGAGGAGGGGGAGGGATGGGGGCACCCCCAAAAACCCAGGGGGATGACAATGGGGGCACCTCCAAAACCCAGGGAGGGGACAAGGGCTTGGTCCTTTCACCCCAGCAGGTCTCCCAATGGGACAGCACCCTGACCCCACGATGGGATGTGACACCAATGACACACACACCCACCCAACCACAGAGCAGCACCCATGTCAGGTCAGGGTGCCAGGGGTCTCAGCTCTCAAACCACTTGCTCCTCTTGGGTGTGGGGGCATCACTGCCCAGGATCTTCCTCTTGTATCGCTCCACCAGCTCGCTGAACCGGGCCTCGGAGCCCCCACCCTCCCGCCGCCGCTGCTTTGCCTGCAGGCAGAGGCCAGAGGGGAGGATGGGGGTCCCTGGACACCCCCACCCCACAGTGCCGAGCTGGGCAAAGCCAAAGTCCCTGAGCACTGCTGGGTGGTATGCAAGAGAAACAGGGGGGCCTAGGGGGTGCAGTAATGTGGGAGAAGCGACCCCACCACTCCCTGTTGCACCCCCTGATTAGAAGGATCTGACCCCAGACTAGCTGGGGGGGGGGCGGGGCACGCAAACCCCCCATCCCTACCTGGGTAGGGGCCTCCTTGCGCTTCTTCTGCCGCTGGACTTTGGCCTTGGGCTGCTTTGTGGGGAGGGGTTTCACCTTCCCCTTGTCACGCTTCCTGCGTGGGGCAGAGCAGAAGGGTGCCCGTGGGCACTAGGTACACCCATGGGTGCCACGCAGTACCCAAGGAGCTGCCCACCAGCACCCAAAGCCATGGCCCCCCAGGGAGGGAAGGGAGAAGCCAAGAGACACCAAGAGGAGCACCAAGGCTGGGGGACAAGGGGGTGTCCCCCCTGCTCTGCCCGTACCTGATTTTGGGCCCGCGGTGTGAGGGCAGCGCCAGCACCTTCTTCCTTGTGGTGCCGTCTGGCAGCTCCACCCGCTCCACCTGCGCCTCTGTGCGGAAGCCGGACCAGGGTACAGCCTCCTGTCCCCCCACCAGGGATCCGCAGGAACCCTTGGCTCCTTTGGAGAGGGATTTTTTCCTTCCCTGTTGCTTTTTAGGGGGTCCCGCTGGCTCAGCTACCCCGGCAGCAGCCTGTTCCTTCTCCACTGGCTTTGCTTTCAGCTTGAGCTGTGGGGGAACAGCAGGTCAGTGCCAGGAGCAGCCCCGGGGAGCAGAGACCCTCCAAGTGGGTGGCAAGGTGGGGGGACACACCTACCAGGCTGCGCTGGGCTCGCTGCTCCTTCAGCTTCAGCTTCCGACGATCCTCCAGCGAGAACTCCACAATGGGCCGCTGTGGGTGGAGCAAGGGGTGGGGGCAGGCTACGGTGATGGCAGGAGGCAGCCCCCCCAATAAGACCAGGAGCACCCACAAGACCCCGGAATTGCCCTGCTTGTGGCCCCAGGGGGCAAGTGCGGTGATGGGAAGAGCCCCACAGGGTGGGAGGGAAGTGGGGGAGACCCCATGGGGCTATAGGGTGATGGATGGGGGGGGGGGAGAAACCTGCGAGGGGATGGGGGCAGACCCCATGGGGCCCTGTAGGGCAGAGGGAGGGGATGGGGACACCCCGGTGCTGGGGAGGGGGGCATTACGAGGGGTAAGGGTGCAGGGGGTGGTGAAAGGAAATAGGCTTTGCGGGGGGGCCATAAGGTGTAGGGTTTTGAGGGGGGCTGTGGGGATCCCACACAACAGGGTCATGAGTGAATCCCACACGAGGTCATGGGAGACAAGGGGGACTTGGAAAGAGGAGGACATGGTAGACCTCCTCCACCATCCCAGGGGTGGCCAGCCCCCACAAACCTCCCCCCTGCCCCAAGGGATGCACCCACCTTTTGGGGCCCGAAGAGGCGGGGGTTGTTGTTGATGCTCCGCAGGGCGGCCAGTGCCTGCTCGTGCTCCCCAAATTCCACGAAGGCGTAGCCCAGGGACTGCCCCTTGCCCCGCAGTTCCCGCATCACCCGGCACTGAGGGGGGGCACAGCATCGCCTTGCCAACCCACACCAAGGACCTCCAGCCACCACCAGGACCTGCAGGTCCACTGCACCCTGGGACACCTACCTCCTCTGCACCCCCAAACCCTCCCTGGAGGGAACATGACCAGGGGCACCCACTTGCTCTGCACCCTCAGCCACCCCCAAACAGGACACAGAATACAGGGGGACACAGCGGGGGGGGGGAAACAACACTGCCTCTGCACCTTTAGTCACCCCCAAACCCTCCCCGAAGAGGACATGGGGGGACATCCACTTGCTCTGCACCCCCAGCTACCCCAAAACCCACCCCAGAGGGAACAAGGGGTGCACCCCCACCTTCTCTGCACCCCCAAACCCATGCCAGAGGGGACACAGAGCACAAGGGGACACCGGAGCAGGGCAGGGCCGGGGGACACGCACCTCCTTGATGTGCACAGCCTTGCCCCTGCCAACCACCTGCAGCAGCAGGCGCCGGAGTCGGGTGCTGTCCACAGCCTTGGGCAGGTTGTGGACACAGAGCCGCGTGCGGGACACGAAGATGTTCTGGTCCCGCAGTTTCTGGTACTTGAGCTCCTCGAACTGGGAGAAACAAGGCTGTGAGTGAGGCCTGTACCCCCCTGGAACACCTGAGACGCTGTCCCCAAGCTGTCACAACCCCTGGGGTCTGCTCAAGGCTCACCCGTGCTCGCTTGGCCATGTCAGCATCACTCACACCCTCTGCAGCCTTTGTCCCAGCCCGGATCACTGCAGGGGGTGCAAGATGGGGGGTGTTGGCAAGGGGGTGGGCAGTGAGAAAGGCAGGCAGTGCCCAGGACACCCCCAGGGCCAGTACTCACAGCCTTCGCGGGCCAGGTAGAGGTTTCGGGTGCCCGTTGGCTTCTTCACCTTTTGCCCACGGAGTTTCTGGGCTTCCTCACGGCTCACAGCCAGGTCAATGCGGAGCAGCCGCCCATCCAGCCGCAGTCCCCCGCCCTGCAAAGGGGCACAGCTGGGGGTGTGGGGGGCAGCTAGGACCTCACACCACCCAGGCAGGGATCCCAGGGGCTGGAATCACCCCAGAGAGAGAGGGATAATGCCATAGGCATCCCCCAAACCTGCAGTGGAAGGGCTGCTACCATCCCCAAGCCCCCAGGGAGGTCCCTTGCTGCCCCGCTCACCTCACTCTCCTCCTGAGCAGCCTGCAGACATTTCTGGGCAGCTTCTTGTGTCAGGAACTGGGCAAAGGCACAGCCTGGGGATGGAGAAGGGCTCAACAAGGGGACAAGGACAGGAGGGGTGCCTGTGTCCCCCCGTGCAGAATGCCCCCCCTCCTGCTGCCTGTTACCTTTGGAGTGCTCTGTGTCAGGGTGCAGTACGATACGGACGTATTTGAGGTCCCCAAACTGCTGCAGCATCTCCCCCAGCGCCTCCTCCTCCGTATCGAAGGAGAGATTCCTGCCATTGCAGAGGACTGTCAGGGGCTGCCATGGCATGCAGCCCCCTTCCCCAGCATGCCCCCAGCCCAGATCCGTCAGCACAGTGCGGGGCGCCCCACTCTGCACCCCAAGAGCCCATGCCAGCCCTCATCCCAGTGCTCACCTGATGAAGACAGTCTTGCCCTCGCTCACGTCCGATGAGAGTTGCCGTGCCCTACCCTGCTGCTTCTTGGGCACAGCTCTCCCTGGAACTACAGAAGATCCAGTGGTTGGTGCCCTGTGGCTGCACTGCAGCAGCTCCCTGACCCCAGGAAAGCCCCCCAGCTGCTAACCCAATCGCCCCGCCTGCAGCAGCCCACCCTGCCAGATTCATCCACCCAGAGTGGCACAGACCTTCCTCCTCTTCTTCATCCTCCTCCTCATCTGAGTCTTCCTCCTGCTTGCTATCATCCTCGCTGCCTGCTTCATCATCATCATCATCATCCTCCTCCTCATCGCTGCTGTCCTTGGCTGCTGTCCCCTTCCCAGGCCTGTTACAGCCAGGGCAGAGCTGGCCTAGCCCCGCAATAGCCCTGAGCAGGGCTGGGGGGACAGGTCTCTGTCCAGGGGTCCCTCAGGGGGACAAGCCCAGGGCTCCATCCCAGAGCCCTGCAGCAGGGGGTCTGCACCCCACAGCAAGGTTGAGACCCCCAGGATCACCCCCATCCCCTCCCCGCTAGGAGAATCTTTTCCCTCACTCACCACCCTCGTGCCTGGGACAAGGAAGGCTTGATCTTAATCTTTCCAGCCATTTTTTTATCTTTCTTCTCTTCTTCTTCCTCCTCCTCCTCCTCTTCTTCCCCTTCCTCCTGTTCTTCCTCCTCTTCTTGTTCTTCCTCCTTCTTCCCAGCATCACCCACACTCTGCTCTTTGCCCTCCCTAGGTTCCTCCTCCTTGCTCTCTGTGGTGTGTGATAAAAAGGGATGAGAAGGGACAGTCACCCCCAGTGACCCACTCTAAGACCAGCAGTGGGGGCAACAGTTCCCCAGGCCGCCAGGTGGGGGGCACCCAGCCAGGCCCAGAGCCACACTAGGGGAGCCAGGACCCTCACCATCGGGCTGACTGCCCTGCATCGCCTGGTACTTGTCCTTGGCCACGGCCCAGTCTACCGCCACCGGCCGCCCTAGGGAAGCAAAGGGATGCGGGGGCACGCTGTCAGTGTTGCCCCTGGCAAACCAAGGCTGCCCAGGGAGTCTCCTGAAGCCCCCCAGGGAGGGGGAAAGAAGGAAGCAGGTCTCACCCCAGAGAGCCCCACTGCAGCAGGGGAAAAGGGGTAGAAACACAGCCAGACCTTTGATCTCCTTCATGTTCATCCCCCGGAGTGCCTTGGCTGCTTCCAGCATGTTCCCAAACTGCACAAAGGCGAATCCCCGCATCTTTCCATCTGCAAGAGCCAGGAGAGCTGCTCTGTGCCTGCCGACAGCTGCCCCTCCATGGCCAGGGCCAGCCTGTAAACACAGGGGGGGGCACCACCCCAAAAATGGTCCCCGGCAGGGGTTCACCTGGCTTCCTGGGGATGTTCACCTCCAGTACTGTGCCAAAGGGTGAGAAGAGAGACTTCAGGTTGTCCTCAGAGCACTGCAGAGGGACCAGCCAGGTGAGGGAAGGGGCTGGGGGGGGGCCAGGAGCTAGCAGCACCTGCCAGGATGCTCCGTGGGGGCAGTCAGGGATGTGGCAATCCCTCCCTGCATCCCCTGGGGTCATGCCAGCCCCAGCTGGGGGCAGGATGTGGGGCTGGACCCCTGTACCTTGAAGCTGAGGTTGCGGATGATCAGCCGGGCTTTCCTGGAGGCAGCCCTGGGCTTCTTCAGTCTTTGGGGGACTGTGGCAGCGGCTTTGGGGGCCTCTGCAGCGTAAAGAGTGGGGACTCACGGACAGCACAGCCCAGGGATGGACCCAGGGCAGCTGCCAGTCCTTGAGAGTGCTGGCAGGGAAAAGGACCCCCAGCTCACCCACTGCTGCTTCCTCCTTCTGCTGTAGCTTCTTCCTCCCCTCCCTGAGCCTCTGCCGGGCCAGCGTCACGCTGAGCCGACGTGCACCAAGGACAGTGGCCTCCTGCAGAGCTCGCTGGGCATCCTCAGCCAAGGAGTAGGTGACGTAGCCAAAGCCACGACAGGTCTTGGTGCCTGGGGGCAGCAGGGAAAGCAGTGAGGCCCTGCAGCCCCCCCCCCTCCCCCGTGCCTCCTCCCCAGCTGTCACGGTCAGGCCATTCCCATCCCTGGGGCCACACTCAGTCTCCAGCTGACCCCTGCAGGGCTCCTCCTGACTCCCCTGACAACCTGCGCCCTCCAACTCAGCCCCTCAAAATGCCCACCAGTCCCCCCTGCATCTTCTCCCAAACCTCACAGGCTCCCCCAACCTGCCTCTGCCCCCCGATCTCCTGTCCCAATCCCCAATACTCCAAATAATTAGTTCTCCTGACTACTCCCCTCATCCTGCACTCCAGCCCTGACCTCCACCTCCCAACATCCCCCCTTCCAGCCCTCTGCTCCATCCTGATCCCCCCAAATTCCTGCTCCCAAATGGGTCTGCTTCCAGTACACACATCTCTGCCCCCCCATAATTCCCATCCACCATGTGCCAGTCCGTCCCTCCCCAAAATCCTCCCAGCCCATGGCTTCGGGTGCCCCCATCCCCATCCCTGCCCCAGGCCTCCTCCATGATTCACAGACACACAGCCCCACACCCCCACACCCACCTCCCGAGCCCCAGGCTACACCAGACATCCCAGACCACAGACCCAGGCCCCTCTAGACCCCGGGCCCCGCCCAGGCTCCCCCAGGCCCCGGCCCCAGGTCTCAGCCCCACCAGACGCCGGTGCCTAGGCCCTCCCCCCGCCCCAGGCCTCGTCTTCCGGCTACCCCAAGCCCCGTCTAGCGACCCCCCCGACCCTTCTCGGTGACCACGAAGCAGCGGCGGAGAGGCCCGAGGCGGCCGAAGAGACCCTCGAGGTCGGCAGCGGTGGCGGTGGCGGGCAGCCCCCGCACCAGCACGGTGCGGCCCGGCGCGGTGCCCGGCGCGGAGCCCCCGGCCGCCGCCATCGTGGGCACGCGCCGCGCGGTGGCTGCCGGGAGGCCGGCGGGGGCGGGGCCTGGCGGGGCGAGTGCCCCCTGGCGGCGCGGCGGGGAACCGCGGGGTCGGGTGGAACGGTTGGGGGGTGCCAGCTCAGGAGACGTGGCGCCGGGGGGTCCCAGCCCAGAGAGCCGCGGTGGGGTACAGGGGGCCATCCCCGTGGCCGTGGGACAGGGAGCGGGGGTGTGTGTGTGTCTCCTCGCTGTGGGTTGCCCCAGGTGGGGAGGGATCGCGGGGGTCCCGCGGGGTCACACTCACATCCTTCACACGTGGCACTTTATTGGGTACACGGGCGGGCCGGGGGGGGGCCGGCCCCACATGTCCCCCCAGCGCTGGGGAGCCTTGGCAGACAGGGGTCCCCTGGGCACAAGGGGGGGCTGGGGGGGGTCTCTGGCAAGTGGCATGTTGGGGGGCCAGTGATGTGGTGTGGGGCTGGGGGGGGTCCCCAGGCCATGGAGGGGGGATGGGGGATCTGTGGGGCACTTTGGGGGTCTGGCATGGGACTGGGGGGGCTTCAGGGCATGGCAGGGGGGAGACCGGGGACTGGGGGGGCTCAGCGACCTGGGAGGGGAGGGGGTCCCCAGATTTTCACCTGTATTTGAGGGTCTCGGGGACTTGCAGGGCAGATGGGGGGGGCGCCAGGTTGCCACCTGTATTTGAGGGTTTCAAGGACATGGGAGGTCCCCAAGTTGTTAGCTGTATGTAGGGGGTCCCAGGGACCAGGGGGGTCTGAGGGACTCTGGGGTGTCCCCAGGTTGTCACCCGTACTTGGGAGTTTCAGGGAGCTGGGGGTCTCAGGGAGCTGGGGGGGTGTCCCCCCAAGTTCTCACCCGTACTTGGGGGTCACAGGGACTCGGGGGGCAGCTGGGGGTCTCTGGGGACTGCAGGCATCTGAGGGTCCTCGGTGTCTCCTGGGCATCACTGACTCGGGGGGGTCCCCTGGTCAGGTGGGGGCGGAGGGTCCCGGAGGCAGCGTGCTGGGTGGGCCAAGCTGGGCTCTGCGCTGCTCTCCCCGGGGCACTGCTGGCCTCGCTGGGGCTCCATGGCAGCCGTAGGGACGCTGGGGGACACCCCGTGTCCTACAAGTCTATGGTGTCACTGCCCAGGCTGTGGCGGTTGGAGCTGGAGTCACCGGGGCGCTCAGGGACGCCCCCGGCTGCAGGGACCCCCCCGCCAGGGTGTCCCCCCTGGGGCCGGGGGGCTGGGGGGGGGCAGGGGCTGCCCCCTGCCCAGCTCTGGGAGGGCCGCAGCACAGGGGCTGCCCGGGGGGGACCCCGCCGAGTAGGGCTGGGGTCTGGCACCGCCGCCAGCCCCCCCTGGGACAGTCCCTGGGCCGAGGGGCTGCCACCACCTCGCCGCCCCCGTGCCCCCGGGGACATCACAGACCACCCCCCCAAGGAGGCTGCACGCTGCAGGGGCCGGGGGCGGCCTGCGGGGGTGAGCCCCGGTGTGCTGGTGGTGCTGGGCTCCCGTGTGCCGGCGGTGCCGAGACCCGATGTGCTGGTTGTACTGAGATCTGGTGTAGCCGTTGTGCCAAGACCCGCTGTGCCGGCTGCACTGGGCCCCAGCACGGTGGTAGTGCTAAGCGCGGGTGTGCTGTCTGTGCCGAGGCTTGGTGTGCTGGTGGTGCTGAGCTCCAGGGTGCTGGTGGTGCTGAGCCCAGGTGTGCCAGTTGTGGTACACCCTGCTGTGCTGGTTGTATTAGGACTCAGTGTCGTGGTTGTGCCGAACCCTGATGCATTGGTTGCACTAATCCCTGCCATGCTAGCGGTGCCCATCCCTGGCGTGCCAGCTGTGCAGAGCCCCGTTATGCTGGTTGTGGTGAGCCCTTCTGTGCTGGTTGTGCCAAGACTTGGTGTCGCAGTTGTGCTGGTGGTGCCGATCCCTGGCAAGCCTGTTGTGCCGATCCCAGCCGTGCTGGTGGCACTGCTCCCTGCCGTGCCATCGGTGCCGATTCCCACTGTGCCAATGACGCTGATCCCTGCCACGGTGCCGTGACGGAAGATTCCGGGCCGGGCTCCCAGCGCCTCATCAATGCTGCGGCGCAGGTCAATGGGCGAGGGGGGCCGGTAGCCGGCTGTGGGGTCCCCGTCGGCCTCAGGGGGCTCAGGGTGGTCCCCACAGAGCGGCAGCGCCTCGGTGTCCCCCCGCGGCCTCAGGGCACAGCCGTTGGGGGGCTCAGCAGGGGACTGCCGGGGAGGAGGGGCCACCACCAGTGCCAGCACAGCCAGGGGCAGCCCCATGGTGGCCTCGGCCAGGCGACAGCCCAGCTGCAGCCCCCACCATGCCCAGGGCCCGGGAGGGGGTGGCCCCCCCCAGCCCAGCACCTGCAGCGCCCCAAAAACCTGCAGCCCCGCACTCAGCACGGCCCCCAGTGCTGCCACCCCCACTGCCAACCCCGCCCCCAGCCCCCCAGCCCCCCGCACCTTGCCCTGGGCTCCCCCCCCCCCGCCCCCCACCCCCACAGCAGGGCAGCACCCATAGGGTCAGGGCAGCCACCAGGCCAGCAAAGAGCCCCCGCGGCAGCAGCAGCAGCCCCGGCAGCCGGCCCAGCATCGCCACTGCCAGCACGGTGCCCAGCACCCCCGCCACGTGCAGCACTCCCAGCGCCACCACGGCGGGGGTCCGGCAGCGAGAGGGGGAGCGCAGGGCCAGCACCAGCCCCCAGCCCAGGCATGGGAAAGGCAGCTCGAAGAGGAGGCGCGCAGCGGTGGGGGGCAGGCGGCCATGCTGCTCGTAGGCGTCGAAGAAGAGGGGGAAGGCGCGGGCAGCCCCCGCTGCTGCCAACAGCCCCCCCAGCAGCCGGGCAGCAGGTGGCCGACTGCAGGGACCCCCCAGTAGCACCACGATTCCCAGTAGTCCCAGTAGAGCGAAAAGGCATCCGATCCCGTAGATGTGGGCCTCCCAGGCCAGGCCCCAGGTGGCGGTGGCCACGGACCAGCTGGTCTGCAGGGCCACGAAGTGGGGGGGCCAGGAGAGGGGAGTGGCGGGGGCACCCTGGGGATCTGGTCCCCCTGAGCCGCAGGTGGAGCCCTGGGTGCAGGCAGAGGCGGCGGCCGAGGGGGGCACGGTGCCCCGGGGGGGCTGGCGGCCAGGGGGGTGGGCTGTAGGGGAGGAGAGGGGTCAGGGTGGGAGGGCAGCATGTGCACCACTCCCCTCCATGTGCACCCCACATCACTCATGCCCCACGCATGCTTAGCACCCCCGTTTTCCCTCCTGTGCCCCACCATGTCATGCACACCCACAGGCTCCCCAAGCTCCCCCCCCCCCCCATCACACCAGACACTGTGGGAGTGTCAGGATCCCCCCACCTCCCCCAGGACCCCCCCTCACCTGGCTCAGCACCGCTGCCAGCCTGATCCTGCTCCTGGGACCCGTTGCCCCCCGGCACCTCGTGGCCGACCCTGGGGGGCGCCGTGGGCACCAGAAACCCTGAGGGGAGGACATACACGTTTGGGGCTCCCTCAGTATGGGGGGGCCATGCCGGGGGACTCCAGCCCACCTCAGCTGTGGCACTCACCAGCAGCACTGAGTTTGCTGGCCAGCTCCGAGATGCCGGCCTTGATGCCAGGGATGAGCGGGATGGGGCGGCGGTGGCTGGGGTGGGCCCACAGGAGGCTGGTGGGGGGCACGGCACCCCCTGGCCCCACTTCAGGCTCCAGCCCTGCCGTCAGGTCAATGGCGATGTCCAGCTCCAGCTCCTTGTCCTGCTCCCCAGCCAGGGATGCCGGGGGGGTTGTGCTGGCACGGAGAGGAGGGCCCCCCCACCCCCCCACTTCCTCCGGGGAGACCCCAGAGCCCGGCTCATCCCTGGAGTCAGGCCAGCCCAAGCCTGATGGCAGCAGGGTCGGGGGCACAGGGGTCCCAGTAGTGCCAGGGGGCAGTGGATAGGGGGGTGCTGGGGGGGCAGAGGGGGCGGCGGGGCGGGGGTTGCCCTGGCTTCGCACCTTGATCTTGAAGTTGAGGCCGAGGTTGAGGGAGAGGACAGGGGCTTCACTGCGGGGTGCGGGGGGTCCCAGTGCTGTCCCCAGGGGTCCTGGGAGGCTGGTGGGTGCTGTGGGGGGCGGCGGGGCAGCAGTGAGGGGGGCCAGGCACAGCAGGGCCAGCAGCAGGTGAGGGGCTGCCCCCAGCCCCATGGGGGACATCTGGGACAGTGGCACAGTGGGAGCAGCGCTGTGAAGAAGGGCAGAGGGCACAGTTACACCAGCACCAACATCATACCCAGCACATGGTGCACAGCCAGCCCCACAGCACATGGCACACGCCATGGCACATGGCACACCCCACAGCACAGCCAGCCCCGCAGCACAGCCAGCTCCACGGCACACCCCACAGCTCAGCCAGCCAGCCGCAGGACAACCCAGCCAGCCCCATGGCACACAGCCAGCCCCACAGCACAGGCAACCCCATAGCACACCCAGCCCCAAGGCACCATGGAGCTCAGCCAGCCTCAAAGCACCGATACAGCCCCACGGCACCATCCCAGCCCCGGTGTCCCCTGCAGGATGGTGGCATGCCCATGTCAACGGCAGCTGGCGTGGCTCTGCTGGGGGGCCATGTCTGGGGACACCGGCAAGGCAGGATGGGGACAGGAGCATCCCTGGGGACAGGCAGCCTGCCCGCGCCATGCCCTGCCTGCGCCAGCAGCCCCTGCCCAAACCGGATCGGGCAGAACAGGGCGCACCGGGTCCCACCGACACCCCGTGGCTCAGGTCCCCCCCCAGGCAGAGCACTGCCCGGCGTGGGTGGCCCCAGCACCCGCCACCCCCCGGGGCTGAGGGTAGGGCAGGCAGTGTGGGCGCTGGGGAGGGGGGCGTCATGGCTTGTCCCGCCACTCTTGTCCCGCCATGCTCCTGCCACCCCCAGGGCATGTGGTGGCACAGGGGGACAGGGGGCACATGGAGCAGGCCCCCACCCTCAGGCTGCTGAAGGGGGGGGCTTGTCCCCTAAGCCGGGGCCACCCGAGGGAGTGGAGTGCCCCCCCAACCTGGTGCCAGGGCCCTAATCTTTGTGACAAAGCCTGTCTCCACAGTGTCACATCGGGGCACATCAGAGCAGTGGCAGCGCAGCAGGGACGGATGCGATGTGACAGGGGCTCACGGGGCACACGGGGACCTGTCATTTCTGCCACCCACTGTTGCCAACGCACCCCAGCACTGCCAGCACAGGGGCTGCCCCCCAGCCCCCAGCACCCCGCTGCCCTCCTTGGTGCTGGTCCCCCGGGTGTTGCATGCTGGGTCAAACTCAACACGCACCCCAGCATGGCACCCATGGGTGACCCCCTCCCCCACACCACTTCCCCCAGGTGTGCACATGCATGTGGTGGGGGAAGCGCAGCACCTCCCATGCACGCGGCATCGCATGACCCTGAGCCAGCCTGGCCATGCACACGCACACAGAGCCCAGACCATGCATATCCCTGTGCACATGCCTATGCACACCCCCGTGCACACCCCAGCTGTGCACACACCCCTTGCACACCTGTATGCACACTCCAGCTGCACACACCCCCTTGCACACCCCGACTGTGCACACCCCCACCCATGCACACCCCCTTTGCACGCCCCAGCTGTGCACACCCCCTGCACCCCTCCCACCTGTTCCCCCACCTGCCCAGCTCAGTGAGCGTGTGCGGGTGTGCAGGCGTGGGTGTGCATGACATCGTGTGTGAGCACGTGTGCATGAGCCAGCCTGCGTGGGGGTGTGATGGGGGCTCTGTGTGTGCGCACTGCTTGCCTCAGCCTGAAGTGCTGCCGCTTCAGCATGGGATGCACACACACGCTCACACACTTGCCCCCAGCTCTGCTACACCCACTTGCACACCTGGCACACTTGGGTCCCACACAGCCCCGCTGCCCCAGCACCTCCTAAGCGCACCCGAGCCCCCTGCTCACCAGCACCCCACCACTCCAGGCAGCCAGGACCCCGGCACCCCAGCATCCCTGTGCCCCTGCACCCTGGTAGCCCAACAACCCTCCACCCTTGCACACCCCTGCAACGTGCAACGTGAGCACTCCACCACCCAGCACCCCAACACCCTGCACCCACACACCAGGCACCTCGGGTACCCAAGCAACCTGCACCCCAGCACCCCAGGCATCACAGCATCTTGCACCCCAGCACCAGGAACCCCGGGCACCCCAGCACCCAGCATCCCAGGCACCTCAGCACCCTGCACCCCAGCACCTCCGCACAGGGCACCTCCGCACACCGCAACCCAGCACCCCCGCACTGAGCACCCCGCGTACCCCTGCACCCTGCACCCCAGCACCTCCGCACAGGGCACCTCCGCACACCGCAACCCAGCACCCCCGCACTGAGCACCCCGGGCACCCCAGCCCCCTGCACCCCAGCACCCCGAGCACTCTCTCACCGGGCACCCTGGACACCCCAGCACCATGCACGCCAGCACCCCGGGCACCCCGGCACCCCCAGTCCCCTGGGCTCGGCCCCCCCCGCCCGGCCCCGCCCGCACCCACCGGCCTCCGCCGCGGCTCTGGCCCCGGCCCGGCCCCGCTCCGCGGCACCGGCACCTCCGGCAGCACCGGCAGCACCGGCAGCGGCAGAGCAGCGGCGGGCGGGGCGGGCGCGGGCTGCACCCCCCCTCCTCCTCCTCTCCACACCCCCCTCCTCTCCAAACCTCCCCCCTCCTCCTCCTCCTCCGCCCCCGGCCCTGCCGCCACGGCCGCGGGCACCGGGAGCCGCCCGGCTCGGCTCGGCGCGGCCCGGCTCGCTCCCACTGGCACACGGACACTGCACGTGGCATGGAAGCACTGCTCCCACTGCTTCCACTGCTCACGCTGCTCCCACTGCACACAGCGCTCAGTTTGCACACGCTGCTCACAATGCACACACTGCTCACACTGCGCACACTGCCTGCACACACTGCACACTGCATGCAGACATTGCACACTGCTCGCATCGCACAGAGATTGCACACACCACACAGACACAGAGCACACGCTGCTCACGCGGCTTCCACACATTGCACGGACGTGCACTGCACATGGGCACACTGCGCACACACTGCACAGGCACAGTGCTCACACTTGCACTGTGTGGACATTGCTTGCACTGCTCACACACTGCTTGCACACTGCTCACACACGCACTGCTCACACCCTGCCCACACAACACTCACTCACCGCACGTCCACACTGTGCACAGCCCACACTCCCTGCACACACATCCCCTGCACATCCCACACACTGCGTGACGCACTGCACGCTGCCTATGTACGGTGCATGCACCATTTTATGCACATGCTGTGCACACTCACTGCAGGCGCTGCATGCACACACTGTGCACACTCACTGCACACACACTGCAGGCCTATGCTGCACACATTCACTGCACAACACACCACACTGCAGATATGCATCATGCACACTCAGTGCATGCACACACTGCTCACAGTCACTGCAGGCATGCCCTGTGCACGCTCACTGAATGCACACCCTCACTGCAGGCATGCACTGCACTCCCTGCACACACTGCATGCACATGCTGCGGGCACACACACTCACTGCACACGCACACTGCGCACATGAGCTGCACACACTCGCTGCGCACACTCACTGTACCCCTCATGCTCAGGGTGACCGCAGCCTGTGCCCCATTGGCAGCCCCAAGACCTGGCTGTATGACAAGGCCATGCCAGCAGCCCCCCAGGGGTGGGTAACATGGGGCAGAGCCAGGAGGGGGAACAGAGGCGCGAGGGGGGGGGGGGATGCAGAGGTGCTGGGATGGGCACAGCCGCTCGATGGCCCTGCGGGCAGGAAGCAGGGAAGTGGGTCAGCAGCTCTGCACGGTGCACACTGCACGCTCGGGTGAGCCGCCACTGCCATCCAGGCCACGGCATGGCACGCCGGGAGCTGCCAGTGCTGGAGGGGCTGGCAGAGGGATGGGGACACCCACTTGGGTCACCTCTGCCCTGTCTGATTGTAGGCAGCCCTGCCACGGGGGCAGCATGTACACCACCAAGTGTGCCACCATGTGTGCTGGTACCCATGCCACCACCTGTGCCACTGTGTGTGCCATCTAGTGTGGCACCATGCATGCCAGTGCCCATTGCCACCACCTGTTCCACTGTGTGTGCCCCCATCTGTGCCACTGCATGTGCCATGGCATGTGCCACCCTGTGTGCCACCATGTGAGCTCCTTTGCTCTCGCACCTGGCAGTTGGGACCCCAAAGCTCCGGCTCCGGGGTGGGGGTGGGGTTTCCCCGAGGTGCTTGGGCTGAGACCCTCTGGCAGTGTGGAACCCGGTCCATTGTACACCCCTTACACACCCCTGTTACACCCTCATTGCCCCCCCCAGCCCCTCATCAGCATGCCAGAGGGAGGCACTGGGGACCACGGTGGCTCCTGGGGGAGGGCAGGGGGGGAGGGGTGTTTGTCTGTCTCCGGCGGGTGGGGCGGGGGGGGGGGTACGGGGGATATGCTGGGGAGGGGGCATGGCAGTTGTCACCAGGTCGCCACCATCCCCCAGGACCAGATAGCGGGGTTGACATAGCAGAGGGGCACGGGGAGCCGTGGGGGACCACGGGGGCCTGTCCCCATGCCACCGGGGGTGGCGCAGTGCCCGCTGGCGTTGTGTAAGGCGTTTTGTAACCGCGGCCGGGCCTAATCCCGGCGTCTGCCAGCACTGCCTGCTGTGTCCCCGCACCCGCACCCGCACCGGCACCGGACCGGCACCCGGACCAGCACCCGCACCCGCACCGGACCGGCACAGCCGGACGCTGGCACAACTGGACTCCTCCAGCTCAGCCAGATGCCTCCGCACTGCCGGACCCCCAGGCACAGGCAGAGCCCCACAGCACTGCTGGACCCCCCCCGGCACACCGGACCCCCTCGGCACACCGGACCCCCCTGGCACACTGGACCCCCCACCACAGCTAGACCCCCTCACAGAGCCGGACCCTCTGATGCTGCCGGACCCCCCTGGCACAGCCAGTGACACCGGGTGAGCATGGGGAGGGGACACGGGGGTGGCGTGTGTGTGTGTGTGTGTGTGTGTGTGTGTCTGTGTCTGTGTCTGTGTCTGTGTCTGTGTCTGGGGGGAGCTGCAGGGACCTGAGTGCCCCGATGTCTCCGCAGGGGCTCAGCCCGTGCCCAGTGCCCCCAGGGTGGGGGGAGATGCCAGGGTGGGGGTGCGCGGTCCCCAGGCCAGAGGGAGGGGGGAGGGGGTCTGGGGCACACGGAGGGGGGGCACAAGGTGGGCAGGGTGTCCCCAAGTGTCTGTGGGACATGGGACATGCAAACGTCCTCACGGTGCAGGGGTCCCCTGGGGGGGGGAGGTCCCAGCCCATCTTGGGGCAGCACGTGGAGAGGAGACGACCCTACAGAGGGGGGCAGCAGGACAGGACCCCCCTGCCCCATCCCCCCAGGGTGTGGGTGCTGCCTGGCAGGACTGCAGGGTCTTCTGTCGGGGGGGGGGGGGGGGGGGTCCCCCGTTTGGGGGGTGTTGCCCCACTTTGGGGGGCTGTCCCACGTTTGGGGGGGTGACCCACATTTGGAAGTGTCCCCCTGATGCCCACCTCCTGCCCTGTCTCCCCCAGGGAGGACGTGGGGCTGCATTGTGCCTCCCCACCACTGCCCCCTGTCACGGTGACATCCTTCTCGGGCACCATCCGCCTCTACCACAGTGCCATTGAGGGGTCCCCTCCAGCCCCCCCCGGCAGACCCCTGCTGCTGCTGCTGCCTTGGCTGGGGGCACGGGCACGGGGGCTGGCACGGTATCTGGCGCTCTACCTGCGCCACGGCATGGACGTGCTGGTGGTGGGGACAACGGTGTGCCACATCCTGTGGCCATGGCAAGGGCAGCGCCTGGCAGGGCAGCTTCTGCGGCTGCTGGACCACTGCGGAGATGGTGGCATTGGTGGTGGTGGTGGTGGCAGCAATGGTGACGGCAGTAGTGGGTGTGGTGCTGGTGGCAACGGTGGTGCTGGTGGCAGTGGTGGCTGTGGCCTGGCCACCCGCCCGCTGCTGGTGCATGCCATCTCTGCCGGTGCCTACACCTTTGCCCAGGTGCTGCTGCTCCTCCACCACCAGCCCCAGCAGTGCCAACGCCTGGCACCACGCTTCCGCGGCATCATCTACGACAGCCTGGTGACTGGTGGCTTCGGGGACATGGCGCAGGGTGAGTGTGGCTTGGGGGGGAAATACCCACTGCAGGTGCCACCAAGGACCCCCACCGGCACTGACACAGCTCTCTCCCCACAGGCATCGCTGGCACAGTGGGCACGCCGTCCCTGCGGGCCCTAGTGCGTGCCGGTGCCTGGCTGTACCTAAGGGTGCTGGGGTGCTGGGGGGGGCAGGAGTTTGAGCGGGCACGAGGCGCTTTCGCCAGCCCCCCCCTGCGCTGCCCCCTCCTCCTCTTCTACTGCCTGGATGATGGGCTAAGCCAGCCAGCAGTGCTGCGGGCGCTGCTGCAGGGCTGGCGGGCACAGGGCATCCGTGCCCATGCCTGGGGCTGGCCACACTCCCGCCATGCCGGCCACCTGCGCCAGCACCCCGCCGAGTACTGCCGCACCCTGCTCGCCTTCCTGCGCTCACTGGAGGGCCCCCCTCCCACCAAGGCCAGGCTCTAGCAGGGGCCATCCCACCCCAGGACGAACAGACGGAGTGGCACTACCAGCCCACGTGAGACCACGAGGCCACAGGGCACCACGGCTGGCTGCTGCGGTGCCAGGGTCAGAGCTGTGCCAAGGGTGCGAAGGTGTGCCATGGTGCACAAGGTCATGTCCATGGTGTGCAAACCTGTGCCATGGTGTGTAAGGCTATGCCCATGGTGTACAAAGCCATGACATGGCATGCAAGACCATGCCATTGTGTGCAAGGCCATGCCAACAGTGTGTAAACCCGTGCCATGGTGTGCAAGGCCATGCCACGGTGTGCAAACCTGTGCTACGGTGTGCTAAGCCTTACCCACAGTGCACAAGGCCATGGCATGGTGTGCAAGGCTGTGACATGGTGGGCAAGGCTGCGCCAGCGTGCAAGGACATGCCCACAGTGTGCACACCTGTGCCACAGGGTGCAATGCCATGCCACAGTGTGCAAAGGCTGTGCCTGTGGTATGCAAACCTGTCCCACGGTATTCAAGGCCGTGCCAGGGCGTGCTACCTCGTGCCCCTGGTGTGCAAACCTGTGCCACAGCGTGCAAGACCAGGCCAGTGCACAATGCTGTGCCCAAGGTGACCACGCTATCCCCAGCGTGTGTAAGGCTGTGCCACGGCATGCAAACATGTGCCATGGTGTGCTACCCCATGCTGTGCTATGCCAACATGTGCCACGGTGCTGCCTGCACAGGCAGGGAGACAGGCAGTGGCAGCACTGGATGCTCCATTACTTTATTAATACCTGGATACAGCACGGTGTCGGCCCTGGTGCCCCCCCCTCCAGCCTGCCAGGGGGGCTGGGAGGCTCCCCCAGGTGCAGGGGGCTGCTGCTGCCCCTGCATTGACCCCAAGCTGAAGGGGAAAAGGGGCAGCCCCCTCTGCACTGGCAGGGAGTCCTGATGGGAGGCGGGGGGGGCAGGGGGCAGTCCCTTCCCCTGCCCCCCCTGTAGGGGCAAAGTAGGGTCATGGCGGAGGGCAAGCAGCAGGTGCCATGCCCTACCCACCTGAGGGGTGCAGCACCCCCGGGCCCACACAAAAGTCCTGTGGTCCCAGGTAGGTGCCGGGGGGGCAGGCAGGGGGGCCCTGACAGCCCTATGGCTGGGGGGTGCCAGCGGCAGGGGCTGGCCAGGGGTCCAGCCCGTAGTGCAAAGCCAGCCCCGGCGACATCCCAGCGTGGCACTAGCGGCGGTGGTGACAAGGGGCCGCGGGGAGACCGGCCAGCTCTGGGCGGGGGGGGCCAGCGCGTGCCCCCTCCTCAGTACAGCCGCTTCTCATAACTGTGGGGTAGAAGTGGGGGATGAGCAGTGGGGCGGGGGTCTGGGCCCCCAGACCTCATGGTTGCCCCACCCCTCCCCCCCACTGCACTGGCACCACGTCAGATCCTGGCTGGTAGATGGAGAGGTGCCCCCCCAGCACCCTGAGCCACCCCATTATCTCCACTGGGGGGCTGCAGGTCCCCCATCAATGGCAGCCCCCCCTGCCTGCCCCCCCTCCCCCATCACCTCGCAGCCCCGGTGGGAGTGGGGTGCTAGCTGGTACTTACGTGGCAGAACTGTAAAGCTATGGCAGCGGCATGGGCAGGAAAGAGAGAGAAGGTTACAAGGTCACCCTAGCCCGGCACATGGCACGGCGATCCCCCTGGCCCCCCACCCGGATGCACCAGCACCACAATCCAGCCAAGCCACCTAGCACTGGCACCATGATCCAGATGGACATCAGCACCCTGGTCTGACCCTGTGACCAGCTGCTGCACCATGCTCGGCTGAGTGTCCCAGAACCAGCACTACCTGGCACCGGCACCATGTGCTGCGCCAAGCCATCTGGCACCGGCACCGTGATCCAGCTGGACATCAGCACCATGCTCCAACCTGGTGACCTGGCACCAGCACTGCACTTGCCCAAGGCTCCTGGTACCGGCACCATCTGGCCCTGGCACCATCTGGCATCACATGCTGACCAAGTCACCAGGCTCCAGTACCACACTCTGGCAGAGCCTCCTGGCACCGGCACCACCCAGCACCAGCACTGTGCTCCGACCAAGCCAGGCTGGCGCCGGCACCATGCCATGACCAAGCCACCTGGCACCAGTAATGCACTCCAATGAGGCTGGCTGGCCACCAGCACTGGACTCCTGGCACCGGCACTGTGCTCCAACCGAGCCATCCAGCACCGGCACCACACTCTCATCAAGCTGCCCAGCACCAGCACCCCAGCTCAGTCCATGCTGAGGTGGACACTGGGCAGGTGCTGCAGCCCCACGGCTGCCGGCGAGGACATGCTGCCCTGAGCCACTGCCCGGCTTCACCCTGAAGACATCAGCAATGCCACGGTTGCTTGGGCCTACCCAACCTTGTCTGGTCATGGCTCATGGAGAACATGGCCAAGGTGGTCAACTGGCCAGCCAGCATCCTGGCCAGCCGACCAGCCAGCCAGCCAGCCAGCATCCCGACCACCACCAAGCCAGCCAGCCTCTGGGCAAACTGGCCAATATCCCGGCCAAAGAAGCAGCCACCCAACCAACCAGCACCTCAACCAGCTGATCAACCACAGCCAACCAGCACCTCAACCAGCACCCAGCCAACCAGCTGGCCAATCACCAACAAACAGCAGCCTGGCCAGCCAACCAGCACCTCAACCAGCATCTTGGCCAATGAGAACCAACCACAGCCAACCAGCATCCTGGCCAGCCAACCAGTATCCCAGCCAAGCAACCAGCAGCCCCACAGGCTGACCAACCAGCAACTGGCCATGAGCCGCCACCCAACTGGCCACCCAGTGGCCAGCCAGCCAGCTCTGGTGGCTACCAGAAGCCTTGCTCCCATGCACAAACCACACCCCCTTGTGCAAGCCTTGCCTCCCCTTGGACCCCAAAGGTGCTGCAGCATCCCGGGGGGGCCCGGAGAAGAAGCCCCCAGTGCAAGGGGGTGGCACCAAGGTGGGAGGGGGGGACGTGCCAGGCAGGGCTGGGGTGGCTGTGGATGCTCATCCTCACTCTGGGGCACCCCACGGGGTGAATTAAAACAACTGCTGCAGCCACTCTGCACCCTGACTGTCACTGGGGCGGGGGGCCACAGCACTGACTCCCAGCTGCGGGTTACCCCTGGGTGAAACACCCCCACACACAGCCCCCACGCTCTGCCTGGAACCCCTGTGTCCTGGACCCTGTCATGTGCCTCAGGCTCCCCATCCCCCCAGGCTGCTCCCCTAGTCCCAGTCTGGACCAGCACCCCCAGTACCAGTGTGTTCCCACGGTGGCACAGCATAGGGGGTGACCCACAGCCGAAGGGGGCTCGGCTGAGGGTCCATCCAATGGGTTCCTACAGCCCCCAGTGTGGCCACACCAGCCCACACCCAGTGCTGGGGTAAGGGGGGGCCGGGGACCCCCAACACCCAGTGCTGGGGCAAGGAGGGACCTGCCCCCCCCAGTACCTGGGCAAAGGCAGGCCTGGGAACCTCCCATACCCCAAACTGGCTGGGTGCCCCCCCATCATACCCAGCACTGTGGTGACTGGGTGCCCCTCCATCCCTGGCACTGGTGTAACTGGGTGCCTGTCCCCAGCCCCAGGCCCTGGGGAAGGGCACATGAGCCAGATCTGACGTGGTGCCTGCCGCAGCATCCCCATGCCCCCCTGTACCGCTGTGCTCCCCCCAATCCCCCACTTACGAGTGGAGCCCATGGACCCCCCCCTCGATCTGAGCTGCCATGGTCCTCTTCTCGAACTTCAGCTCCCCCGAATACATCATGGACCTGGTGGAGGGCGGTGGCAGGGTCAGCAGGGCAGGGTGACACCCCCACCCCCCCACCCCCCCATTTCCTTGTCCCCTATGCCACCCCCAGCTCACCGGAGCACAGAGAGGCTCCTGGCCCCTATGTCCTGGCAGCCGTGCTGGATTCCCGCAATCAAATACGGGACAAATTTATGGATGGAGCCCTTGTCCTGGACGGAGCCCGACACCCCCTGCGCCACCTTCACCTTGTCACCCTCGCTGTTGGGGGGGACACAGAGCAAGGGGGTCAGGGCTGAGTGTCTGGGACCCCCCGTGCCCCCCCCCCAGCTCCATGACATACCTGAAGTAGCGTTTCTGGCTGCTGCTGCTCTTCTCCATGGCGTCCAACGAACCCATGCCCCGGTACTGCTTCAGCCGCACACCCTCTGAGAAGAAAAACTCCCCCGGTGCCTCCGTGGTGGCCGCCAGCAAGGACCCCATCATCACTGCAGGGGGACGGCCGTCACAGTCCCTGGCTGGCACCAACATGGGTGCTGGGGTGACAGCAGGGACCTCCCCAGGGTGGCAGCAGGATGGGTGCCGGGGTGACAGCAGGGACCTCCCCAGGGTGGCAGCAGGATGGGTGCTGGGGTGACAGCAGGGACCCCCATGGGTGACAGCAGGATGGGTGCTGGGTGCCCGTGCCCCCTGTGCCCCCCTGCTCACCGGTGGAGGCCCCCAGCGCCAGCGCCTTCACCACATGCCCCACGGTGCGGATGCCGCCGTCAGCGATGACGGGCACGCCGAAGCGCCGGGCATATTCAGCCACCTTGTAGACTGCAGTGCCCTGTGGCCGCCCGCACGCCATCACTGCCGGAGAGGGGTCAGCACCCGCCGGGGCGCCGTGGCGTGCCGGGGGGTCACCACACCGGGGGGGTCACCGGTACATCGCCACGCACCTTCCTGGGTGATGCAGATGGAGCCACAGCCCATGCCCACCCGCAGGGCATCCACGCCAGCGTCAATCAGGTTCTTGGCCTGGGCAGCTGTCACCACTGCGCCCCGGCGAGAGGGCACCCTCCACATCAGGCACCTGCCAGCGAGGGGTGCTCCCCCACGGGACAACCCCCCCGAGGCACCCCACTCCTGCACCCCAATACCCAGCCCCACGACACCCCAATCCTCTCCCTGTCCAGCCCCCTACCCTACGGCACTCCTATTCCTTGCCCCACAGCACCCCAGCACTCAGCCCCACAGCACCCCAGTCCTCTCCCTGCCCAGGCCCCCACCCTATGGTACCCCTATTCCCTGCCTCACAGCACCTCGATCCTCCCCCTGCCCTGCACCCCAAAGCCCTGCCCAGCTCCCCACCCCACAGCACCCCAATACCCTGCCCCACAGCACACCAATCCTCCTCCTGCCCAGCCTTCTGCCCCACAGCACACCAAATCCTCGCCCCACCCCCCAACCCTCCCCTGCTGACCCCCCAGCACTCCAGCCCCCCGTGCCCCCCGTCCACCCTCCACAGTGGGGTGCCCACAGCCCTGGCTCACCATTGCCCCCGATCACCTGCAGGTCGGGGTATTTCTGCTTGATGTAGTGGATCATGCTGATCTGGTAGATCGAATTCCCCTGGGACGAGTCCTAGGGGATACGGCATGGGGGGCACCGTATGGGGACACACTGTATGTGGGGTCACGGCATGGGGGGGGGCGGCGTTAGGGGGTTCACACATGGCATGGGGGGCAGGGGTGTGGGGTGCCCTGGGGGGAGGATTTGGGGTGCCACAGGGTGGGGAGTAGGGCAGAGGTTTAGGGTGCAGAGCAGGGGGAGGACTGGGGTGCCACAGGGCAAGGATTTGGGGTGCTGTGGGGCAGGGAGCTGGGCAGATGGAGGATTGGGGTGCTGTGGGGCTGGGTATTGGGGTGCCATGGGGTGGCAAGCAGGGCAGGGATTTGGGGTGCCATGTGGTGGGGTACAAAGCAAGGAGAGCACTGAGGTGCTGTGGGGTAAAGAAGGATTTGGAGTGTCATGGAGTGGGGAGCCAGGCAGAGGGAGGACTGGGGTGCTATTGGGCAGGGAATAGGGGCACCTATAGAGTGGGGAGCCAGGCAAGGAGAGAACTCGGGTGTCATGGGGCACGGATTTGGGGTGCCATGAGGTGGGGAGCTGGGCAGGGAATTGGGGTGCAGGGCAGGGCAAGGATTTGGGGTGCCCGAGGTTAGAGAGCTGGGAAGGGAATTGGGGTGCTCTGGGGAGGGCACTTGGGGTGCCCTGGGGCAGGGATTTGGGATGCCATGGGGCTGGGTGCAGGAGTGGGGTGCAGCAGGGTGGGTGCCCATCCCTGGGCCCCCCACAGTCCCCTTTGCAGCCCCCCACCCACCAGCACCACCAGGTCGACGCTGGCCTGCACGAGCAGGTCCAGGCGGTACTTGTCATCCTCGCGGGTGCCAATGGCTGCCCCGCACAGCAGCTGCTTGCGGGCATCCTTGGAGGCCAGCGGGTGCTCCCGGTTCTTCTTCAGGTCCGTGCGGGCGATGATGGCCACCAGCTCGTCACTGTCATTGACGATGGGCAGCTTCCCTGGTGGGCACAGGGGGGACCCCCCAATGGGGTGACACAGAGGTGACCCCAGGGACGGGGGCACGCAGAGGTGACCCCAAGAGATGGGGATGGGGTGACACAGAAGTGACCCCAGGGATGGAAATGGGGTGACGTGGAGGTGACCCAAAGGATGGGGTAACACAAAGGTGACCCAAGGGACTGATGACGTGGAGGTAACCCCAGGGATGAGTGATGTGGATGTGACCCCAAGGGTTGGGGAAACACAGAGGTGACCCCAGGGATGGTGCCAGGGTGCTGGGCCCCACTGTGGTGGGGTTGGTACCCTTCTTGCTGCGCTGCAGGATCTCATTGGCCTCTTTGAGGGTGATGCCAGCAGGAGCCACCACCAAGTCATTGCGTTTCGTCATTACCTGTGAGGCCAGCATCACCCACGTGGGAGCTGGCAGGACCCTGGGGCCACTGCAGGCTGCTCCCACCCCAGCCATCTGGCCTTGGCCAGGCTATCCACCCCTGCATCCCACCCCACCTCATCCCATCCCACCTCTGCATTCCATCCTTGCATCCTATCACACTTAATCCCACCCCTGTGTTACACTGCTGCATCCCATCCCGCCTCATCCCATCCCATCCTGTCCCATTCCATCCCATCCCCTCCCCGCATCTCATCTCATCCCCGTGTCCCACCTCACCCTACCCCAGCTCTGTCCCATCCCATCCCCGTGTCTCACCCCATCGTACCCTTGGCCTGCATCCCACTCCCTCCCATCCCTGCATCCTGTCCAAGTCCATCCTTGATCCCACCCCACTCCGTCCCTGCACCTTCTTCCAATCCATTCCTATCCCACCCCATCCCTGTTCCCATCCCATCACCCCCGTCACCCCACCTCTTTCTGCATCCCACCCCTGCTCAATGTCTCACCAATGTCCTCCAATGCTCCCCACCCCTCCACCCCTGTCCTCCATCCCACCCTCTTCTCCCACCCGTCCTGTTCCCCATCCCAGTCCTGCATCACATCCCTGCCCCACATCCCACCCTCTTCTCCCACCCACCTCCTACCCCTGCCCCATGTCCCACCAACATCCTCCAACCTTCTCCATCCCACCTTCTCCCACTCCAGTCCTGTTACCCATCCCAGTCCTGCATCCCACCCTTGCTCCACATCCTTGTCCCACATCCTTGCCCTGCATCCCACCCATCCCACACTCCTGCCCCACATCCCCCCAACATCCCCCACACACCTCGCCCAGCCGGGTGCCGTGGTCCCTCTCAGCCAGGAAGTCGATGTCACGGGAGGTGACAATGCCCTCCAGCTTGCTGCCCATCCTGCCCGTCTGGGTGACGGGGATCCCCGAGAAGCCGTGCCGCAGCTTGGCCTCCCACACGTCCCCCACCGTCTGTGTGGGGCTCATCACCACCGGGTCCGTGATGAAGCCCTGCTCGAATTTCTGGGGAGGGGGCATGGGCAGTGCTGTGGGCAGTGGGCAGCAGGCAGGGGGGCACCATGGTGGCGGGGACCCCCCTTACCTTCACCTTGCGCACCTCGTTGGCCTGGAACTCTGGGGTGCAGTTGTGGTGGATGATGCCAATGCCGCCCATCAGCTGGGGTGGGGTCACAGGGAGGGGGTCAGTAGGTACCTGACCCTCAGTAGGGTGGGCACCCTGAGCCTGCACCCACCTGGGTACGGGCACCCACACACACTCCCATCGTGGGAATGGGCACCTCCCCCCTGCACCCACGTTCCCTCCAACCCTCCTGGGGTGCCCTCCTCCCGCACTGTGCGGGGCCTGCAGCCCCCAAGTTCCCCTGCCCCTATGTCCCCCCTGCCCCACCCCCAGGGCTCCAACTCCCCCTGCACCCACATGGAACTGGGCACCCTCCACCCCGGGGTGCGCCCCCTGGGTGTCCCCCACTCACAGCCATGGCGATGGCCATGTCGGCCTCTGTGACTGTGTCCATGGGGGAGGAGATGAGGGGGGTCTTCAGGGTGATCTTGCGGGTCAGCGCCGAGGTCAGGTCCTGGGGGGAGCACAGACCCTTCTCCCTTCTGGCCCCCCTCAGCAGGGTGGGGGGAGCCCCTTGCCTCCCAGTCTCACCCTACCCCACCAGCTGGGACCACTCCCTGTGCCCCCCAGCCCTGCCCAGGCCCTGTCCCTCCCCCCCCGGGGGCCCATGGATGTTCCAGAAGTTCCCCCCCCCTGCCATTGCTCAGCTGTGGGGTGCAGCCCCCCTGCCACACCCCCAAAACCCCATGGTGATCCCAGACCACATCCTGCCATCACCCCAGGGGGAGGCATGGGGACATCATGCTAAGAGGGGACACCTGGACATCACCCTGGTGAAGAGGGACAGGGACATCACCCCAACACACACACACACACAGGGCTGTTACCCTGGGAGGCACAGGGATGTCACCCTGGGGTGGGACATGGGGGCATCACCCTGTGGGGGGACAACAGGGACATCACCCCATGGGGATGGGACACTGAGATATCACCCTGGGGGGGTCCCAGACCAAGGCGGCCAGGACTCACCACCTCATCTGCTGTGAAGTCGATGAAGCCAGGGAGGATGAGGAAGTCACTGCAGAGGAGATGAAGGGAAGGGGGAGGCACCATGGCTGGGACCCCTCCCCAGCAGACCACAACCCCCCAGACACGTGTCCCCCAGCCCCCACAAAGTGACACTGTCCCCGCAGGGGGTGGGTGCCACATCCCAGGGGAGGTCCCCTGGGGACAACGGTGCCCAGGGACCCTGATCCCACGAAGGCCACAGGGCCGAGGTGGGGGCACCCCAAGTGGACCCCCGGGACCACAGTGCCCAGGGTGCCCCAGCCCCATCCAGCCACGCTGGGTGCTGGGCTGAGAGCACCCCACTGGGATGGGGTGGGGGATGCCCCCCCAGGTTTGGAGTATCTGGGGGTGCTGGAAGGGTCGGGGGGGGTCCACACATACTTGTAGGTGAGGCCATCGGAGGTGGCGAAGAGCTGCTGGGCAGTAAGCCCGTCCTCGGGCACGTAGCCGGTGCCCCCGCTGATCAGGTAGTCGGCCATGCTGCAGGACAGGGGGTGGCACCGGGACCCCCCTGCCGCCAGCGGGAGCCCCCCACCGGGACCCCCCATCCGTACCACGCCGCCCCCCGCCGCGGCACCGGGACCCCTCCCGCGAACCCCCACCTGGGCTGCCAGGCCGGTGCCGGGGGGGGGCGGGGGGGGGTCCCGGGGCAGGGGGGGGTCCCAGGGCGGGAGGCGCGTTGCGGTGCCGGTGCCCGCAGCGGCCACGGCGCAGGGCGGGGCAGGGGCGGGGCCGGGGCGAGGCTGCCCGGGAGGAGGAGCCAGAGCCGGGACCGGCCGCCGCAGCCCCCCCCCCCCGCTCCCAGCCTGCCCCAGCGCCTCCCAGTACCCCCCCCGCCACCGCCCAGCGGCCCCACTACCAGCCCCCAGCGCCTCCCAGTAACCCTGCCCGCATCCCCAGTGCCCTCCCGCTACCCCTCGCCCCCTCCCCCCGCCGCACAGCGAGACCACCCCTCTCACTCCTCTCCCTGCCGCCCGCTCCCCCACGTCCCCCAGTAACTTCCAGGAACGCCCCATTACAGCCCCCCCATCCCTAGGAGCCTCCATCACCCCCCCCCCCCGCTCCCCCTCCACCTCCCAGTACCCCCCCACTGCTGCCTCGTCATCCTTCAGTATTCCCCCAGTACCCCCCCACTGCTGCCCCTCCACCTCCCAGTAACCCCCCCAGGACTCCCCAACGCTGCCTTACCATTACCCCGTGGCCCCCCCATGCCCCAGTACCCCCCACTGCTGTCTCCCCGTGCCCCAGTAACACCCCAGTACCCCTCACCCACTACTCAGTAGCCCCCCATGCCTCAAGAACCTCCCAGTAACTCCCCAGTGCTGCCTCATCATCCCCCAATAACCTCCCAGTACCCCCCCCCCCCGCTTCGCCCCTAGGCCCCAGTAACCTCCCAGTCCCCCCTCCACTGCCGCCTCCTCACTACCCTACCTCCTCCATCTCCCAGTAACTCCACACTCCGGTCCCCCCCTCTCCCAGTAACCCCCCCCCACTCCTGCTCCTCCATTTCACGGTAACCCCCCAGTATCCCCCCAATGCTGTCCTCCACGTCCCAGGAACCCCTCAGTATCCCCCCAATGCTGCCTCCTCACGTCCCAGTAACCTCCCATTACCTCCCCAGTAACTCCCCCCGCGCCCCACCCGGTACCTGGGCTCCCCCTCGCCCATGGCGCTGAGCGCCGGGGCGGGGCGGGGCAGGGGGCGGGGCAGACTCCATGGCCCCGCCCACGGCCCCGCCCTGCGCCAGCCCCGCGTGTGTGCAAGCACCGTGCGCGCGCGCCCCGTGTCTGGGTGCCTTCCCCTTGCCTGGGTGAGCCCCCGGCTTCACATGTGGGGGGCCCCTTTCTCTGGGTGCCCTCCTCTGGTTTGGATGCCGCCCCCGTTTTCTGGGTGCCCCTTTTGTTCTAGTGTGCCCCCCCGATTTGTGGGTACACCCCGGTATTTTGAGTGCACCATCGGTTTTGGGATACCTCTCCTTTTTTTGGGTGCCGCCCCTTGCTTTTGGGTGCACCCCTTTGCCTTGGGTGCCCTTCCTTTTTTTGGGTGCCCATCCTTTTCTTGGGTGCACCCCCTTTTCTTGACTGCCCATCCTTCCTTTTGGGTGCACCCCTTTGCCTTGGGTGCCCCCCCCCCCCAGCTTTACCTTTGGGTTGCTGTGCCTTTTTCGGGGTTCTGCCCCTTTTTTCAGACACACCCCGTTTTCTTGGGTACCCATCCTTGCTTTTGGCTGCCCCCCCCCCCCCCAGCTTTACCTTTGGGTGCCCGTGTTTGTTTTGGGTCCCCCCCCTTTCTCTGGGTGCTCCCCCTTTTGTTGGGGTGCCCCCTTTTCTTCAGGGGAAGGGCTGCATCGCTCCCTTCAGGGGCTGCCCCCTCCCTCGGGTGCGCCGCGCCCTTCCAGCTGCATCCAGCACCCCACACCACGCATACGCTGCCGCGGGACCCACCACCCACTGGGTGCCCGCAGGTGTCGGTGCCCACAGTGCTTCGTTACCCTCCGGCTAACAAGGCCCTGCGGGACGCAGGCAGCAAAACAGCTCCTGCCTGCAGCCCCCCGGGGATGGCACCCTGCCTGCAGGCCCTGGGGATGCTTCCCCACCCCAAGAGGGTGCTGGTACCCACTGTGACCCCCCGGACCAGCTGCAGGCAGGGCACAGGCAGGGTGCAGGCAGGGTGCAGGCAGCAGGATTAGCGCTGCCTGCTCCCTGCCTGCTCTAATCCGCCCCCGCGGTGCAGCAGGCAAGGTCAGGGCTGCGGCCAGGCACGCCAGTGTACACACGTGTGCAAGGCTGGGCATGCCAAGGCACACACGTGTGCAAGGTTGGGCATGCCAAGGCACACACGTGTGCAAGGAAGACACACTAGGGCACACACGTGTGTGATGCTGGGCACGCCAGGGCACACACACGTCCAATGCTGGGCACACCAGGGCACACACATGTGCGAGGCCCTCCCCTCTCAGCACTTGCTCCCACGGCACAGACCCCACGGCCCCCCACCGGTGGCACAGCCCCACCCCCCAATCGCTCCTCCCCAGTACCTGCCCCCCACGGCCCCTTACCCACGGCCCAGGCCCCGTAAACCGCACCCCCTCGGCACAGGACCCCCACGGCACCACCCCACGAATGGCACAGCCCCCCTCAAGTCCCCCTCCGGCACTACCCTCCTGCCCCCCACACACACCCCCCCCAGCACTCTCCCCCCACGGCCCCCTACCCACGGCACAGCTCCCCCAAGTCACAACCCCTCGGCACAGCTTCTCCCCCCGGCACCACCCCGACGCGTGGCACGCCCGCCCCCCCCGGTCCCCCTCCAGCATTACCCCCCCCCACTACAACCCCTCCAGCACTTGCCCCCCACGGCCCCGTAGCCACGGCACATCCCCCCCACGGCACTACCCCTACGCGTGGCACAGCTCTCCCCTCCCCCTAGCCCCCCCCCAGCACTCGACCCCCCCGCCCACCCCACTTTCCCCCCCCCCGGCCCCACCTGCCCTCCTGGCCGGCCCGCAGGAGCCGCGCGCTGCAGCGCTGCGCCACTGTCTCGTAACCGTGTCCCGCGTGGGGGACCCCGGCGGCCGGGGGGGACCTCGCCGGAGGCTCGGGGGGCGCCTCCATGGGGCGGGGGTCAGGTCGCGGGTGGGCGAGGGGGGCACACGGGGGGTGCTCGGGGATGTGGTCTCGGGGGTGCACGTGGGGTGCCCGTGGGTGCGGGGGCCGGCGAGGCCCGGCCGCTCCGGTTGCTCCTTCCCCGGGTGCCCGGGGCGGGAGGGGGGGGGGGGTGGCCACGCCCCCTCTGCCCCGCCCACCCCCGGGTGGGGGCTGGACACGGCCCGGGGGAAACTGAGGCACCGGGTGGGTGGGGGCGGGGAGGCCTGGGGATGGTCGGTCCCTGGCGGGGTGCGGGGCGGGGGGGGCTGTGTCCCCCCCCCCCCCCCTCCCCCGGGCCTTTCCCAGCCGTGGCAGCTGTCGGGGATTAGAGCGGCCGGGGGATTAGCGGGGCTGCCCGGCTATTTACTGCCCGGGGGAGAGGTGGGTGTGCGAGTGTGCAAGGTGGGAAGGGGGTGCAGGGCGGGAGGGAATTGCCCTGGCGTGGAAGAGGGTGTGCAAGGTGAGTGTGCAAGGTGGGAGGGGGTGTGCAAGGGAAAAGGGGAGGGTGCAAGGTGGGAGGAGATTGCACAGAGTAGGTGGCAGGTGTGCAAGGTAGGAGGTAGGTGTGCTAGGCAGGGAGTGAGTGTGCAAGGTGGGAGGTGGGTGCAAGGCGGGAGGGAATTGCTCAGGGCAGAACAGGGGGTGCAAGGCAGGCACTGGGCGTGCAAGTGCAAAGGGGAGTGTGCAGGACAGGCAGTGGTGGGGGGTGCAAGGGAGGAGGGGATTGAATGGAGTGGAGGTAGGTGTGCAAGGGGGGTGGTGCAACATGGGCAGGAATTTCCTGGGGCAGAAGGGGGTGTGCAAGGTGGGAGGGGGGTTGCAAGTAAAAAGGGGAGCATGTGGGGTGGGGAGGAGTATGCAAGGCGGGAAGTGAGTGTGCAAGGTGGGAAGCAAGTGTGCAAGGGAAAAGGGGAGTATGCCAGGTAGGAGGTGGGGGGTGCAAGGCGGGTGGGGATTGCACAGGGTGGGAGGTGGGTGTGCAAAGTGGAATAGAACTGAATGGGGTGGAAGGGGTGTAGGAGGTGAGTGTCCAAGGTGGAGGGGGTGTGCAAGGGAAAAGGGGAGTGTGTGTGTGTGGGGTGCAAGGTGGGAAGTGAGTGCGCAAAGGAAACGAGAAGTGTGTGAGGCAGGAGGGGATGCACAGAGTGGGAGGCAGGTGTGCAAGGCAGGAAGGGCTGTGCCAGGCACAGGGCCGTGAGTGGCCCTTGTGCTCCCACTGCACCCTAGTGCTTCCAGGGCTCCCAGTGCTTCCAGCACAGGTGGTCCCCAGTGTCAGGAGGTGTGCCCACCCCTGGGTGAACACAGGCATGTTTCACCCACACGTGCATATTCGCACACCTGGGTGTGTCACCCGTGGGTGCCCCCCAGCACAGGGTGGGTGCCGGGTCCTGGTGGGGTGACAGTGATGGTGACCCCGGAGATTAGTGACAAACAGCCACACAAGCCTCTTAGCAAGGGCCGCCCACGGCCACTCACAGCCCTGGGGTCACGGGTTGGGGGAATGGGGACCCCACCCAGGGGACACCAGCAACCCCTGACCCCTGTGCCTGAGGACCTCAGGGACCTCAGCAAGAGCCCCATGGCAACCCCACCCCATGCACGGGACAGCGACCCCATGGCACTCCAGGGACACCCATGGCACACAGGGACCCTTGTGGCAGCCAGGGACACCCATGGCATGCTGGTACCTTCATAGTACCCAGTGGACTCCTGTGGCACCCAGGGGGACCCCAAGGCTCTCTACACCCCAGGGACCCAGCACTCAAAGCCCATGACACCCCCACCCCATGCACGGGACAAGAACCCCATGGCAACACCAAGGACCCCCATGGTGCTTAGGGACCCTTGTGGCAGCCAGCGGACACCCATGGACCCTCATGGTACCCAGGGACCCCAAGGCCCTCCGCACCCCGGCGTCCCAGCACCCAAACCCCGTGGCACCCCGGGACTCGCGCGGCCGGGCCGTGGGGCAGCGCCCGCTTCACGCGCGCGGGGCCTTTAAGGGGCGGGACGATGGTGGCCCCGCCCCGGGGCGTGGCGGAGGGAACGGGAGCGCGGGAGATGCCACGTGGGGGCGCGCCGGGGGCGAGCGGAGCCGGAGGGGGCCCGAACCCCCAGTGCATCCCAGTGCCTCCGGCTGGGGGCTGTGACCCCCCCTCCAGTGCCTCCCCGCCCCAGGGAGCCCCCGCTGTCGCTCCAGGTGTTTATTGGTGCCATCGCGACAGCAGCTGCGCTCCCCCCGGCCACCCTGCGCCCCCCCCTCAGCACTCGATGGAGTCCTCCAGCAGCTGCAGCAGGGTGGGGGGCACCCTGGGGCCCCCCATCGCCGCCTCCTCCAGGCTCTCCTCGCTCACCTCCTCCAGCGCTGGCAGCACCGCTGGGGGCCCCCCGCGCCGACCCCCCACTGCAGGGCTGCCCCCTGCCTCCCCGCCGCCCCCCACCACCTCGCTCGGGCTGGGGGGGCTGGCTGGAGCAGGGGGAGGAGACTCCTGTGGGGATCCCCCCGGGGACCCCCCCGGCCGCCCCACTGAGTTTGCCTGGGGTTTGGGGACTGGGGGGAGCTGGGGGGCAGGCGGAGGGGGAGGCGGTGGTGGTGGTGGTGGCGGTGGTGGTGGTGGTGGTGGTGGTGGGGCAGCCTCGCCCCCCTCACTGTACCCCTCGTTGGGGTAGTAGAGGTTGGGGGGGCTCGGGGACGACTTGCCGGCAGGGACCTGCAGGGGGGTACAGAGGGGTCAGGGGTCCCCCCCATGGGACCCACCCCCACCATGGGTCACCCCCCCGGCACCCTGCACCGGCACAGGGACCCCCCAGCACCCTTTTGGGGGGGCTCAGAACAGGGTGATGCTGTGCTGCCCCTGCCCCAGCACCCTTTGTGAGGGGGTTGTCAGGGCAGTCTCCCCACCCTTGGGGGGGGGGGGTGGTGTCAGCGGCTGGAACCACCCCCAGCACTCACCGGCTGGAACCACCTCAGGCTCTGTGGGAGCGGAGAGAGGGACAGAGGCGTCAGGTGGGGAAACTGAGGCACGGAGGGGCCCCTGCCCTTCCCAGCTCGACTCTACTTTCGAAGACACCACCCCCACCCCCCGCGCTGTAGAGCTAGGAATATAGCTGGGGGTGGTGGTCAGGGACAGGATGGGGGGGCTTGGGGTGCAGGGAGAACTGGGGGTCCGGGGGTGTTGGGGGGTGCAGGGTGGGTGCTGGGGGATGTTGGGCTGTGGGGGGGCTTTTGGGAGGCCCCTACCACGTTGGGGTGCTTCTCGATGGCCAGTGCTGCCCGGTCAGCTGTCTCCTGCTGCCGCTGGCGCTTCTTCATCAGCCTCATGACGAGGAAGAGGCTGGCGGCGGTGAGGAGCAACAGGGCCCCCAGCCCCCCTGCTAGCACTGCCGTGTTCACCGAGCTCCGGCCTGGCCCCATCTCTGAAGGGTCCCGTGGGGCTGTGGGGACAGGTGAGAGTGGGGGGGGGGGGGGCACACTGCTGGGGGTTGGGGGGGCCTGACAGGGGGGACCCCATTGCTGGGGGGGGCCTTGGTGCTTTGGGGCAGGAGGGGACCCTGGGGGGGTGTGTCACTAAGCTATGGGGTAAGACGGGACCCCATCCCATGGCGGGTCACAGGGCAAAGGGGCAGGGGGGACCCCATTGCTGGGGGGGGCCTTGGTGCTTTGGGGCAGGAGGGGACCCAGGCGGTGTGTGTCACTAAGCTATGGGGCAAGACGGGACCCCATCCCATGGCGGGTCACAGGGCAAAGGGGCGGGGGGGACCCTGGGGGTGGTGTCACAGGGCAAAGGGGCAGGGGGGACCCTGGGGGGGGTCACAGGGCAATGGGGCAGGAGGGGATCCCCATGGGGGCACAGACAGCCCCCCCCACTCCGTACCCGCCTGCCCTGGCCACAGCACCTCCAGCTCCACTGTGGTGTTCGCTGTCTCCCCCGACTCCTCATCCCTTGCCAGCACCTGGGGACAAGGCAGTGACACCAGAGGGGGGACACAGGGTCCCTCCTGCCCTGCCCCCAGACACTTGGGTTCTTCCCCCAGTGTCTCCTAGCCCTCAGTACCCCCAGCCCCCCAGCGCCCCCCAGCCCTGGTGACCCTAATGCCTCCCAGTGTCCCCTGTGTCCCCCAACCCTGGTGCCCCCCTGCCCCGCCATGTCCCACCTGCAGGCGGTAGGTCTGGGCAGGCCGCAGGCGGTCGGCGCGGGCCACCAACAGCCCGTTGGGCATCACCTGGAAGAGCTGGCTGTGGTTGGTGCTGGGGCGCAGGCTGTACTGCACCTGGGGGTTCACACCCTGCGTGGGGGGGGGGGGGGGGGGCACCCTGCTGAGCATCCTGCCTACAGCCCTGCCCAAACCCCTGTCCTCATCCCCTGCCCTCATCTCCTGCCTGCATGCCCTGCCCACATCCCCACCTGCAACCCTGCCTGCACCCTTGCCTACATCCCTGCCTGTGCCCCTACCTGCATCCCCTGCCTGCATCCCTGCCCACATACACTGCTCAGACTCCTGCCCGCATCCCCACCGGCATCCCTGCCTGCATCCCCTGCCCAGACCGCTGCCCACATCCCCATCTGCATTCCTACCTGCATCCCCTGCCCAGACCCCTGCCCGCATCCCCACTGGCATCCCTGCCTGCATCCCCTGCCCAGACCCCCGCCCGCTCGCCCACTGGTCTCCCACCTCAGGGAAGTCAGGGTCATGGGCGCGCAGGGCCAGCACGTGGCCACCGAAGGTGAGGAGGAGGGCAGCCTCACGGGCGCCAGCGGGGACGAAGGCCTGGTACATCGGGTGGGCGAAGCGTGGCGGGTGCCGGTTGGCAGCCAGCACCCGCACCACCGCCTGTGTCACTGCATACTTGTTGGCGTCGTTTACCTGCGAGGCCTGGGGGGGTGGGGGTGTTAAGGGGAGGACCCAGGTCTGAGGGGTGGGGGACACCCAGGTCTGACCCGCTGCCACCCAGTCTCCTGCATCCATGGGTGCTGCCTGGCAGCACCCCAGCCCCCACGCCATGGGTGTCCCTCAGCACCCACCACCCCAGGGACCCCCAGCCCCTCCAGCCCCCCACCATGATGCTGAGGCTGATAGCAGGTGTGCTCCGGCTGCTCTCCACCGCCTGCAGCAGCGTGATGGCTCCTGTCATGTTGTCGATGTGAAAGCGGCCGCTCTCCTGCCCTGAGGACACACACACACGCCCCCACTGAGGCTAAACTGGGGAACCCCCCACACCCCGTCACCCACACCCTGCCAAAAGGCATTGTGGGAAACTCCCCCCCCTGCCCTGGCCATTCCTGAGGGAGGGTCCCTAATGTGTGTGTCATCCCCCTCACCTTCATACCTGGCCCCCCAGGGCTGGGAGGGCACCCCCCCTATTTTGGAGGGGCACATGGTGTGTGTGTGTGTCCCTTATTAACCCACTGAACACCAATACGGGGTGTTTAACCCCTCAGGTGCTGGAGCACCCTTGGGTGTGCCAGAGTGTGCCCTCCCGCCCCAGTCACGCTGCAGCCCCCCCTGTAACGGGGGGGTTGGATTAGGCCCCCCCCTTCTCAATCCCTTTATACAATTTGCACTTGCAAGGTCTCATTGGATCCTGGCAATTGGATTGTGCCTGCACCCACCCTCCGACACAGACCCCCCCGGCACTGCCTGCCCCAGGGACTGGGGGGTGCAGGAGGGCACTGCCCTGTGAACCCCTAACCCCAGGCACTGTGGCCAGCTCTGCCCACCCATGTCCATGCCCACTCATACCCACCCAGCCATGCCTACCCACACCCGCCTGTGTACCTTCCCACCCGTGTCTGGGTGTCCCTGCCCATGCACACCCACCCACCGATGCCCACCTATGTCTTTGTGCCCTGCCCATATGTCCCTGCCCACCTGTGTCCATGTGTCCGTGTATCCCTACCCACCCATGCCCACATGTCCCTGCCCACCCGTGTCCCTGCCCACCTGTGCCCATACCTGCCAGCAGGGAGTAGGTGATGGCCGCCCTCAAGCCCCTGTCCCCGTCCTCAGCGTAGACAGAGCCAGGGCTGAAGCTCAGGGGTCCCCCCTGGGTGGGGGGGACACAGCCAGCTCAGCCCTGCAGGACTCCCCCCACCTGGCCACCCACCCCCAGCATCCCCATGTCCCCACCTGGAGCTGGCCCTCTGTGACATTGGCGGTGTAGATGGGGCTGGTGCAGATGGTGAGGCCATGGTGGGTGCGGGGAGTGCAGGGCAGGAACTGGGGGTACTGGTCATCCCCATCCAGTACATTCACCCGGATGTGGGCAGAGGCATTGAACCGCTCCTTGGTGTTCATCTCCTGGGGACAGACACATGGATGGACGGATGGATGGATGCCCTGGGGGCAGATGGCTCCCCTGCTGGGGGGCAAGCCCTGCCTGTGCTGAGCCACTGAGTCTGCTGGAAAATGGGAGGGGTGCTGCCTGGCCAGGGCACAGGGACCTCCAGGGGACAGGGACACCCATGTGACATGAACCCCCACGCTGCAGCAGGAATGAGGTCACCAGTTCAGGACATGGTGGGGGTTCCCAGAGGTCTCAGCCCTGGGTATGGGGTGCTGGTGGGTGGGACAGGGGTGGTGCCCCCCCCAAGCGGTGCCCACTGGTGCGGGGGGGCAGGTGCCAGTGGCCCATTAAGGAAATGAGGGGGATTGAGGGCAGGTGCCAGGGGCTGACGGGATCATGTCACCCCCAATTAGCAGGGACAGTGGGGATAGGCCAGCGGGCATGGGGGGGCCGTGCTGGGGTGAGGGTCACACCCACACGTGTGCACTGTCCCTGTGGCATGGCAGTGGGAAGTGCTGGGTATGGGGTGGGCACGGGGGCCCCCAAGGATGTGTCATGGGCACAAAGTCCCAAGAGCCCCAGCAGTGGGGCTGCACAGGCATAGCGTGGAGACAGCGTGGGAAGAGGGGATGCAGGGACATGGGATGGGCAGAGGTGACACGGCATGGCCATGAGGTCCCCGGATGCATGGCAGTGGCGCTGCATGGACATGGGGTGGTGATGGAATGGGCATAAGGGGCCACAGGGACATGGGGTGGAAATGGCAGGGACACAAGAGACACAGGGACATGTAAAATGTAAAAATGGCATGGGCAGAGGGGACACAGGGACACAGCATATCCACAAGGTCCCCAGACCCACATCAGCAGGGCTGCATGGACATGGGGTGGAGATAGCATGGGCAGAGGGAACACAGTGATATGGGGTGGGTGCAAGGTCCCCAGACTCACAGCAGTGGGGCTGCGTGGGCACAGGGTGGAGACGCCATGGGCACAAGCAATGTAGGGACCTGGGATGGAGATGGTGCGGACAGGGGAGATGTGGGGTAGAGGTGGCAGGGATATGAGGGGACACAGTGACACAGCATATCCATGAAGTCTGAAGACCCACAGCAGTGGGGCTGCATGGACATAGGGTGGAGATGGAGTGGGCACAAGGGACACAGGAACACACAGTGGAGATGGCATGGACTTGAGGGAAGCAGGGACGTGGGGTGGAGATGGGGTGGGCAAAGAGGACACAGAAACATGGCATGGCTGCAAGGCCCCCAGACCCACAGCAGTGGGGCTGCATGGACATGGGGTGGAGATGGTGTGGGCAGAGGGGACACAGTGACACAGCATGTCCATGAAGTCCCCAGACCCACGGCAGTGGGGCTGCATGGACACAGGGTGGAGATGGTAGGGACATGAGGGATGCAGGGATATGATGGGCTAGGCAGAGGGGACATGGCATGACCATGAGGTCCTCAGACCCATGGCAGTGGGGTTACCTGGAGACAGGGTGGCAATGGCATGGGCATGAGGAGACACAGGGACATGGGGCAGGTGCAGGGTCCCCATCCCCACGTCAGCAGTTTGGCGTGGGCAGGGGCTCCCACGGTCACGGGGGGCTCACCACGGCGGTGACCACCACCTCCAGCTGCTGCCTGCTCTCGAAGTCAAGGGCACGTGCCAGCACCACCTTCCCGCTGTTGGGCAGGTCGATGCGGAAGAACCTGGCGTCGGGCTGGGGGCAGGCAAGGGGCTCAGTGCTGGCAGATGGCCCCATCCCCCCCCGCCGCCCCCGCGTGGCCTTGCATCCCCCCTCATCCCCGCCCCCGGGCTCACCGAGGCCGTGTCGATGACGTACATCAGTGTGTCCCCGTCCGCGTCCTCTGCCTGTGTGCTGAACACCACCGAGTGCACGGCCGCCAGCTGATGGCACCGACCCGTCACCACCCGCACCCCCAAACACACGCCAGAGGCCCCAGACCCATATAGGTGTCCCCATCCCTCTTGGGTGTCCTCTGTCCCTTCTGGCTGTCCCCACCCCTCTTGGGTGTCCCTGTCCTTCCTGAGTATCCCCATCCCTCCTGGGCATCCCACCTTCTCCCAGCACCAGCCCAGTCCCCATCCCCACCATCCCTATTCCCATGCCTGTGCCTGTGCCCATGGCCAGTGCTGTCTGTGTCCCCATTCCTGTCCCAGTGCCCAAGCCTGTCCCCATGGCCATGCTTATGATGCCCCTGTCCTGGTGCCCATCTGCATCCTTGTCCCCATCCCTGTCCTCACCCTCATCCCTGTCCCCATGCCCATGCCTACAACCACCCCTTGTCCCGGTGGCCATCCCCATCCCTGTCCCCATCCCCATCCCCATCTACATCCCCAATCCATGGCCATGGCCATCCCTGTCCTGGTGCCCATCCCTGTCCCCATCCCTGTCCTGGCACCTCGCTGATGTTGTGGGTGAGGACAGTGGCTCCCTGGAAGTGAGGCCGGTTGTCATTCTCATTGAGGACCTGGACGATGATCCGGTACTCAACCTGTCGGGGGACATGGAGGGAGGACACAGGGGTGACCCAGAGTGGGACCATGCCCCATGGAGCAGCCAGTGCCCCTTGGACTTCCCAAGGACATGGTGGCCATACCGGGGAGAAGCCATCCTCGGCACACGTCAGGGCCACCATCAACACCGGGGACTCCAGCTCCTGTAAGGGATGGGGCATCAGGCAGGGGGACACAGGAGGGCTGCCCCATGGGGCCACCCCCAAGGGGTCCCCCACCCAGGTAGGTGCAGGCTAGGTGCTGGCTGGATGAGGGTGTAGCAGGTAGATACAGCACGGACACGAGATGGAGGGCAGCACAGGATGGATGTAGGATGGATAGATGGACAGAGGATGGACGGAGGATGGATAGAAGGTGGATGGAGGATGGACAGAGGATAGATGGAGGGTGGGGAGAGGGTGGACAGAGGATTCAGGCTGGACTGTTGGAGGATGGAGGCAGATGAACACATGATGGAGGTGGGTAGAGACATGGCAGATGGAGAAGGGATGCAGCTGGACACATGATGGGTGCAGGGTGGAGTCAGGATGACCGAAGGATGGATGCTGGCTGGAAGCAGGTGGACACATGATAGAGGCAGGATGGAGGCAAGTGGATGGAGGCAGGATGGATGGAGAATGGACATAGGATGGGTGGGTGCAGGTGGATGGAGGATGGACAGAGGATGGAGGCAGGTGGACACACAAGGGTGCATGATGGGTGCAGGATGGAGGGCAGTGCACTGGAACAGGGTGGTGGCAGCACCTCACGGTCCAGGGCCCGCTCAGCCGAGACGTTGAGCCGCACACTGCGGCCATCCAGGTAGAACCAAATGGCGTCGGCACCAGCCAGGCAGAGTTGGAGCCCAGCGCTGCCCGTGTCCCCTGCCGCCGGCAGCTGGGCCACCAGGCTCCCATGGGCGCTGTTCTCTGCGATCTCCGTGAACAGGTTCCCAAAGCTGCTGCACCCGTCGCCCCAGGCTGCTGCCACCGTGGGGTCAGGGACAGGGACGTGTGTCCAGCCATCCCCTGTCTCCCTGCCCATGGGGTACACATCCCCAGGGGTCTCCAGCTCCTGATTGCCATCCCTGAGGTCCCCGTCCCCTAGATGATCATCTTTGGGTCCCCAGCCCCTGGTTCCCCACATCCCATATTCCCATGCCCAGGTCCCCACGCCTTAAGGTCCCCATGTCCATGATCCCCACTCCCAACTTCCCACTCTTCAGTCCCCATGCCTCTAGGTCACTGTCACCTGTGTCCCACTCCCTGGACCCCCATCTCTGGGTCACAGCATCCCCCTGGGTCCCCACCCTTTGGTCCTCATGCCCTCAAGTCCCTCACTCTCAAGTCCCCATCCCCAGGGTCCCTACACACAGATGCCCATCTTTGGGTCCCCAACTACAGGGCCCCTTTCCTCAAGTCCCCCCTCTCTGGTGACCCCATCCCCTGGGTCCCTGTTCATGGCTGCCACTCCCAGGATCCCTATAACGTAGGGTCCCCAACTCCAGGGTCTCCTTCCCCAGGCCCCCATTCCTTGGTGAACCTGTCCCCTTGGTCCCCATCTCTCATGGTTGCCACCTCCACGGTCTCCACCTCCAGGTTCCCCTTCCCCAGGTCCTTATTCCCTGGTGACCCTGTACCTTGGATGCCCTTCCTTGGGTCCCCACCTCTCATGGCTTCCACCCCCAGGGTCCCCTTCCCCAGGTCCCCATGGCCCAGGTCACTGTCCTCACCAGCCACTGCGTCCCTCCCACCTCCATGCCCCCAACCACCCCCGGTGTCCCCAGCATCCTCAGTGCCACCTCTGCTCATGCTCACCTGTGGCCAGCTGCAGTGCCAGGCAGGCAGCCAGGAGGGCCGGGCAGGACGGTGCCTCCATGGGGACCGGGAACCGGGGACGGGGCCCTCGGTGGCAGCCTGCAGCCGGGAAGGAAGGAGTGGGGCTGGCACGGAGCAGGGCTGGCACCCCGGCTCTGTGTCCCCATCCCTTGCCCCCTGTGCCCCCACCTTTGTGTCCCATCAGCCATGGACTCATGCCTGCCACCCTCAGGTCCCCATCCCTGGTTCTCTTCCCCTAGGGTCCTATTCCCTTGGGGTCTTCATGCTTGTCCCCACCCTTGGGTCCCTGTCCCCAGGGTTCCCTTCTCCTGGGGTCCCCATGCCCATGTCCCGTCCCTGTTCCCATCCCATGGGTCCCCACCACAGGACCCTGTGCTTGGGTGCCCCTGTTACCAGAGTGTCCCCGTCCCGGTGGTCTCACCAGCCTCGGGGACTGGGGGCTGGCTGGGCCCCGGCGATGCAGGGGGTGATGTGCCTATGCCAGGCCGGCCCCGCTCCCTGTGGGACAGCTGCGTACCCCCCGCCCCGTCCCCTCCCGCACCGCGTGCCCTACACCCTGTGCTGTGCACCCCCGCGGGGTCTGCAGGGCTGGGGTCCCCTCCAGCCTCCCCGGCTGTGGGGGTGGGGACCATATGGCGCCCCCACCAGCCAGATGCTGGTGCTGCCACCCCAACCCCCCCGCCCCCCCGCAATTAGCTGCGGCTAATTAGGGCAGGGGGAGGGGGGCTTTCCCCATCTGCCACCCCGACACCCCCGACAGCGGGATAGGGGGGGTCCCCATGCTGCCCCGCTGGGTCCCCCCCCGCGTTGGGGGGCAGAGGGGAGACGCGGGGTCCCCTCCTACCCCGGGATCCCTCGGGGGGTCCCCCCGCGCTGCCGCAGCCAGACCCACCCCCCGGCAGAGGACCCAGGAGTCTGGACTACCCCCCGTTCGCAGGCTGCCCTCCGGCCCGGGACCCCCACCCCAGGGCCCCGGTTCCCCCCCCCGGCCCCCCGGTTCCCCCCCCCCCGGCCCGGCCCCCCCTTACCTGCCCGGCGCCGCCGCCCCCGGCGCTGCTGCCCCTGCCCGGCCCGGGACGGGGGGGCGGATCAGCGGGGGCGGCGGCGGGCTGAGCCGCGGCGGGCGGGGCTGCCCTGCCTGCGCTGCCTGCCCTGCCCGCGCTGCCCGCACTGCCTGCCCTGCCCGGGGTACCGCCTGCCTACCCTGCCTGTGCTGCCTGGGGGTGTCTCCTGCCCGCACTGCCTGAGGTATCTGCTGCCTGCACTGCCTGGGGAGATCAGCTGCCTTCACTGCCTGTGCTGCCTGCACTGTCTGGGAGCTTCACCTGCCTGCACTTCTTCCCCTGCCTGTGCTATCTTTGCTGCCTGTACTTCCTGTGCTGCCTGGAGCATCCCCTGCCTGCACCATCTGCACTGTCTCTGCTACCTGCAAGTATGACCTGCCTGCACTATCTGTACAGCTGGCAGAATTCGTGCCTTCACTGCCTGTGCTGCTGGGACTGCACTGCCTGCAATGCCTGGAGTATCGCTTACCAGGCTGCCTGCACTGCCAGGCTGCCTGCACTGCCTGTGCTGCCCACACTACCTGCCATGCCAGCCTGCTTCTACTGCCTGTTGCATGACCTGCCTGCACTGCCAGGCTGCCTGCACAGGGGTGTGTGCACGTGTGGCCCCAGCCCTGCACGCCCTGTCCTTGTGCACACTTGTGTGTGTGTGCAAGGGTGGGTGTCAGAGCATGAGCTCCCACGTGCACACCTGGGTGCGTGTGCAAGGGCTGGGGTCAAAGCGTGGGCACACGTGTGCACACCTGAAGGGCCAGGGTCAGGGCATGAGCACCCGTGTGCACACCCGGGTCTGTGTGCAAGGGCGGGTGTCGGGGCGTCCTGGTGCTGAGCTGCGCTAAGCTGCTTTGGGGACAAAGAGGATCAACACGTCCGGCCGTGGGGATGGGCGGGGGCACCCACAGCCCCCCCCGGGTGCATGGGTGTGCAGGCAGGTGTGTGTTGGGGGGTGTGCATGCAAACAGGTGTGCATACATGTGTGTCTGTGTGCATGTGTGTGCACGTGTATGTGTCTGTGTAGATTTGTGTATTTGTGTGCATTCATGCATGCACATTTGCATGTGCAATGTGTGTATGCACATTTGCATGCACATGTATGTGTATTCGTGCATGTGGCCATGCATGTGAATGTATGTGCATGTGTGTGCATGCATGCACATCTGTGCATGCAGCTGTGTGTGCATGCATGGTGTGTGCATGCATATTTGCACATGCAAGCACGTGTATGTGTGCAATTGGCTAACTGCTTTCTTTGCACATGCAACTAGCTGCACACGTGTGCCATGCATGTGTGTGCCCACACATGTGTATATATGCCCAGTACTGCAGTGCTGTCCTGCCGACCTTAGGGGGCAGCCAGGCGTTTGGGGGACTTCCACCCCCGCCCCAGTCATAGCCAGACCCACACCCTGGGACAGAGGGGGTCCCCACTGAACACACACACACACACACACACATAGAAGACCTGGCCCCCAAGCTGTTCCCCAGGTACTAATGACACACACCCCAGCCCAGGGGGCTGCTACACCCTGATTCCACTGCCAGCAGGATGGGGAGGATGGGGACATGGGGGAGGGTGGGCATGGGGAACTGGGGGGTACATACCCCTGGGGCTAGGGGGCAGGATGCTGGGGGTGTGTGTGTGAGGAATCACCTGCTGGGGATCCCAGTCCCTCCAGTGCCCACACCATGGCCTGTCCTCTGCCCCCTGTCCCACAGCATGTCCCCCTTACTTGCCTCATAGCGTGTCTCTGCCCTCCACAGCATGTCCCCAAACTACAGCCCTGTCCCATGTCCCCACACCATGGCCTGCCCCCCCCCCCCGTGCCTAGCGTGTCCCTGTCCTCCCCCCATGCCCCACAGCATGTCCTAAAGACACACCACTCTCTCCACCCCTGCTGTGCCCCATAGCATGTGTCCTCCCTCTGTGCCCCGTAGCGTGTCCTTGTCCTACATACAGCCTGTCCACCCCCTGTGCCCCACAGCCTCCCACGTGCCCCGTTCTTGTCCCTCCACACCCCACAGCGTGTCCCCATGCCACATGCCAGTCCCCCCACCCTCACCCTCCCAGGAAGACACCGAGCTTCCAGGCGCTGTTAGCTCCCACAGCCCCACCGTGCGACCCACAGAGCACAGCACGCAGTGAACAGTGACAGCATGTCTTGGGGACACTGAAGGGGGAGACACAAAAGACATTTGGGCACACCGGGGAGTTCAATAAATACCAGCCCCACTTCCCAGGGTGCTGCCAATGGGGCGGGTCATGGTCACGGTGACAGCACAAGTGCCTGGTGCCCTTGGGGTGTCCCCCACCATCAACATCCCTCCAAGGTTGTCCTCCTTGCCCTCACCGGCCACAGCGGGCAAGGATCCGGCAGGATCCGGCAGCGATAGGCAAGGCTGCAGTGCCACTTCCTCTTCCAGCGCTTGTCACGGGACAGCTGAGCAAGTGTCACCAGGCACTGCTGGGACCCCCCCAGCACCCACAGACCCCCTCAGCAGCATGCTGGGGTGGTGTGGGGACCCCAGGCTGGGGTGCCAGCACCCGCAGACCCCCCCCTAAGCAGCACCCCGGAGTGGGTGGGTGGTGTCATAGGGGTCCCTAGCGCAGGTCTTCGGGGCTGAAGACACCGCGGGCACGGCGCAGGACAGAGTCCTTGGCAGGGTCGTAGGGGTGCTCCTTGGAGGGGATCTCCAGGATGGCGGGCAGGGGCCGGGCGTGCGCCTCCACTGCATGCCGGATCAGCTCTGCCAGGCACTGGCTGATCAGGATGATCCCGATGTCCTCCCGGTTCAGGAAGCTCCTGGGGACGGGAAGGGAGGGTCAGGGACTGGGCTCCCCAGGCACCCCCGTGATTCATTCCCCCCCACCCCCAGGGCTCCGGGGTTTCGCCCCCACCTCGCACCAGACTCCTGACAGGGACCCCTGAGACACCGACCCCCCCCTCCAAGGACTGCTGAGACCCCCTGTCCCGCTCCAGACCCCTCCTCCCTACCGGGGACTCCTGGCCGGGACCCACCCCGTGTCGCTGGCCTCCCTCACTCCCGGGACATCCCATCCCCCGGGAACCTTCCCCAACCCCCAGACCTCCTCCACCCCTGGGACCCACCCTAGGCCCCAGGACCCCCCCCATTCCTGGCCCTCCCGCCCGGCCCCGCGGTCCCCCTCCCCCCCCCCGCCGCAGGGCCTACCGGAAAGTCTCCTCGATCTCGGCCAGGCTGGTCTCCTTTTCCACCACCAGGAAGTTGGGCTTCCGGTGCTTGTCCAGCTCGCCCACGCCGCCCAGCAGGAACCCGGTCACCGTGTCCTCATCCCCCAGCACCGCGATCAGCTTCCCGCGGCCCGACATGGCGGCACCGGCACCCGGCTCGCCGATACCGGTGGCCGCTACGCATGCGCCGCCGCGCAGGACACGCCCCCTCCTTTAGCCCCGCCTACCATCGCCCGGGCAGCTGCGCTGTCGCCCCGCCCAAGCCGTGCCTTCGAGCTCCGCCCCTGCCCCGCTGGCCCCGCCCCGCCCCATGGCCCCGCCCCGCCGCTCTGGCCCCACCCCCGCGCTTGGTGCGGCCGCGCGTCGCGCATGCGCAGCACGCCGTGCAGTGAGGGAGCGTGGGGCCCCGGCATAGCGCCCCCGGAGCTCCTGGTGCCGGTGTCCTGCTCTGGACCCACTCCCCGCCCAGGACTCCCCCTCCGGGCCCCAGTATCCTGCCCTAGACCCCCCCGGGGCCCCAGTATCCTGCCCCAGACTCCTTCAGGATTCCCCTGGACCCTGGTGTCCTGGCAAGGACCCCACCGCAGACCCTCGTATCCTGCCCCAGGCCCCCACCCCACCCCCAGTATCCTGCCTCAGACCTCCCTAGGATCCCCATTATCCTGACCTAGACCCCTCCCCAGACTCCCCCATCCTATCTCAGGATCCCTGTTACTCTGCCCGGGACTCCCCCAGGCCCCTGCCGGACCCGATGTCCTTCCTGCCTTGGGCCCTCGCCTGGAGCAGATGCCCTGCCCCAGACTCCCCCTGGACTGCAGCACCCTGTCCTAGGCACCCCATCTTGTTGCAGATTTGCTAATAAGTTAGATTAATTAACCACATTTGATTTTATAGAGCTATTTTAATAGGAATATAGAGTTATAAGAAATATTTTAATGAAACTTGTATTTGTACAGCAATAGCTGCTATGAAATCCTCTGTATAACCCCGTACCAAGGCCGAAGGAATTGGTCAGAATCACCTAGTAGGAATGTTTAGAACTTAGATAACAGACTTACTTAAGATTCAAGATGATTGTTTATATGTAACCTAGGAGAATGTACTAAAATGTCAAAATGAGAATTAATGGGAACTGGGGAGAGTCGAGTGAAGCAACTTGTAGTTACCTGCCAAGAAACAGTTACCTTAAGTGAAAGGTAACTCCGGCAGGGGACAATGCGACCACCGACTCATGTACCACCTACCCGAATAATACACCAGACCCATTTCCAGACCTTTCTAACCTTTACTGTGCAGAATCGGATATGGGAGGAGAGTATGTTAATGATTTTCGGGAAATACTATGTTTATGCATGAATACGTAATGAATGTGTATGAGTAAGTCCTAGATAAGGTGTATGATTTTGAACCATGGTGTGCGTTGATCGTGAGAGGACTCACTCACGCACCCAGCCACCAGTAAAGAAGTGTCTGCTTATCTACATCACATTGGTGTTGATAAGTTCTTCATTCCGAGATTTCGGTAACAGTTTTTGGCACCCCAGGTGGGACCTCACTGAAGGAGACCGGAGGAGTCGGGGACCTGACTGGTTCCAGCTGGCACCAAGGATTTCTCGGGGATACCCATCGATCCCCGATCTGTAAGGCTCTTTGCGATGTTCCTTGGAATTTGGTAAGACACTTCTTTTTTTGTAATTGTAGTAAGTGGGTTAGAGTCCCACTAAAGTAAGTGCACTGGAGGAAGTGGGTTAGAGTCCCACTATAATAAGTGTACTATAGTGAGTGGGTTAGAGTCCCACCAGTGGGTTCGAGTCCCACTGAGTAGGTCTGCCTGTCAGTCGCGGTGAAAGCTGCGCAGGGTTGGACTAAAAGGATCCTTGTGGAAATAGAAGCCTAGGCGTCTGCCCGTAAGACATAAGCAAAAGCTATTGCAGGGTTGGACAATCGTGTAGACAAGAGAACCTATATGCTGTAGTGTTCTCTAAGGTAGCGCCTCTGACAAGAAGTTAGAAGGTGGGGTTTTTTTGGAAGTGTTTACTTTGGTCGTGTATTGAGAAGAAAACTAAGAAGTGTATAATATTGTGTTACATACCTTTGTTCAAAGTAACAATTGTGGAAAAGTGTGATTGTGGTTGTAAGGGTGAGACGTGCAACTGAGCATGAAAGCGAGTGTGGAGTTTGGATCCACAGATCGGAGTGACAGAGTTGAATAATTGTGTATTGTACTGTAAGTAATTATACCATGGCATCTAAGTTAACTCGGTTGTTTAAAAGTAAAAGCATGGGTAATCTTACTGTAAATGACAAAATCCCAAAAAATTCTCCATCGGGATGTTTGTTGGCATGTTGGGGAGATTTATATGATGATTTGCCAAAGAACCAGATGATTGAGTATTGTAATAATTGGTGGCCTCTGTATATATTGGATGATCAGGAAAAATGGCCCACAAATGGGACACTGAATTATAACACTATTCTGCAGTTAATGCTGTACTGTAAAAGAGAAGGGAAATGGAGTGAAATGCCATATGTAGATTTGTTCTTTTACTTAAGACAGAGAAAAGACTGGCAGGATGAATGCAAGTTAACTGTTGGAGATAATTTGATGATGGCTATAACTGCTGATAATAAGAAAGTGAAAAAGTGTTGTTCAACTTGTGAGATCGGGAAAGGTTGTTTAAAAAAGAGAATTGTTTCTGAAATCGATGATGGACCGGAATTAGATATATCCCCTCCTACGAGAGAAAGGAATCAGGATCGAGAATCTAGGGCAGGAGAACAGGCGGATGAACCAGATAGCAGTGGAGTAGAAGATGTGGAGGAGAGATTATCTGAGATTGTAATTCATACTCCTGTTTCACAGAGAACTCGGCAGCAGACACAAACAATAGCTCCCCTGCGACAGTGAGTTGGTAGTGATGGACCGGTATATGTGAAAGTACCTTTTTCAGTTATGGATTTGATGGCTTGGAAACAGGCAGCAGGAACTTATAGAGAAGATCCTGAAAAAGTGGGTAGGGTGGTAGATACTATAATCCAAATGCAGAATCCAGACTGGAGTAATTTACAGGTGATCCTGGATAATTTGTTAGATGATACAGAGAAGCAAATGGTATTAAAAGCTGGCAAAGCACAGGCAGAGTTGGATGTGATGAGCGGAATAACAGGTGGAACAATAGAGCAGAATTTTCCATCTGGGGATCCGCAGTGGGATCCAAATAATGTGGCACATAGGGAAAGACTCAGATGGTATCAGAAGTGGATTTTATATGGAGTTAAACATGCCATGCCTAAATCTTTGGATTGGTCTAAATTATATGAAGTGAGACAAGATAAGAATGAATCTCCCTCAACATTTCTGGAGAGACTGAAGGAAGCTGCCAGAAAATATACTGATCTGAGAATGGAGACAGAGGCAGCTCAGATACAATTTGCTTTGATTTTTATGAGCCAGTCGGCACCAGATATAAGAAAGGAACTCCAGAAACTTGAGGGAGAGGATTCAAGAAGTTTGAATAAAATGCTGGAGGCAGCATGGAAAGTATATAATGACAGAGAAAAAAAGGAAATAAAAACCGGAAAGTAGATTACTGGCAATAATGACAGAGATGGCAGGCAGAGGAAGAGGCAGAGGAAGAGGATGAGGGCTCAGTGGAAGGGGAGGATGTATGAACTGTGGTAATCGGAATTTTAATACCCCCTTAGGAATAAATCAGTGTGCCTTGTGTAGGGAGGAAGGACACTGGAAAAGGGATTGTCCCAAAAATAGAAATGTTCAGCAGGAGATAGCCAAAGTATTGGTTTTAAATGATTGAAGGGGACCGGAGGGGAACCCAGCTGAGCCTCTGGTTATAATTAAGCTGGGAGAAAAAGAAGTTAAATTTTTAGTGGATACAGGAGCGACATTTTTGGTATTAAATACCTGTAAAGGAAAAATTGGAGGAAAACCAGCCAATATAATAGGAACAACAGGGAAAGAAAAAAACAGGCCATTTCTGCAACCCCTGGATTTGAAATTTGGAAATAAAATAATTACACATGAATTCTTTTATGTACCAGAATGTCCGATACCCTTGTTAGGAAGGGATTTGTTATCCAAATTAAATGCACAAATTGTTTTTGAGGAAGGAGAATTTTTCTTGAAAATACCTGAGTCAAAAACGGGAGAAATCTTGATGGTACAAGAAAAGGTAAAGGAGCAGGAAATCCCACCAGAGGTGGATTAGGCAGTGATCCTACAATATGGGAAACAGATATTCCTGGTAAATCAAAACTAGCAGAGCCTGTCAAAATAAACTTAAAGGAAGGAGCAGGGACAGTAAAAAATAAGCAATATCCAATCAAACCAGAAGTTAGACAGGAACTAAAGAAATTGATTAATAAATTTCTGGAGTACAAAATTTTGGAAGAATGTGAATCTGAGTATAATATTCCTATTCTACCAGTCAGAAAACCCTCGAGTGAATATAGGTTAGTGCAAGACCTGAGAGCAGTAAATCAAATAGTTAAGGATATTTATCCTGTAGTAGCAAATCCTTATACATTGTTAACAGCATTAAATGAGACTTATCGGTGGTTTAGAGTGCTTGATTTGAAAGATGCATTCTTTTGTATACCTTTGGAAAAGGAAAGCAGAAAACTGTTTGCTTTTGAATGGGAAAATCCACAAACCGGGCAAAAGATGCAGCTGACATGGACCAGATTACCCCAAGGATTTAAAAACAGTCCAACTATTTTTGGAAATCAGTTAGCAAAGGAACTTGAGATCTGGAAACAGGACAAACCAAGGCCTGGACATTTACTTTTACAATATGTGGATGACATACTGATTGCTACAGAAGAAAGGTTTACTTGTATACAGGTAACTATTGACCTCTTTAATTTTCTTGGACTAAATGGGTACAAGGTAACCAGGAGGAAAGCCCAAATAGCCTGCCAGACTGTGATATATCTGGGCTTTGAAATTTCAAAAGGGCAGCGACAATTAGGAAAAGATCACAAAGAAACCATCTGCAGTATACCTGAGCCGAGAAATACTTGTGAACTCAGAGCGTTTTTGGGAATGACATGGTGGTGTCGCCTTTGAATTATGAACTATGGGCTAATAGCTAAACCGCTATATGAGGCCCAAAAGACTTCTCCCTTGGTCTATTCCCACAATAGCAAAAGGCTTTTGTAGAGTTAAAACATGCTTTAATGTCTGCACCTGCTTTGGGACTTCCGGATTTAACGGAAGATTTTCAGTTGTTTGTTCATGAAAGGCAACATCTTGCACTGGGGGTGTTAACTCAGAAGATAGGAAGCTGGAAACGACCAGCCGGATACTTCTCCAAACACATGGACACAGTGAGTAGAGGGTGGCCAAACTGCCTTCGAGCAGTGGCAGCAACAGTGATGCTCATACAAGAAGCTCGGAAATTGACTTTGGGAAGAACAATAACAGTCTATGTTCCACACATGGTGATAACTGTTTTAGAACAAAAGGGGGGGCATTGGCTGTCTCCCAGCCGAATGATGAAGTACTAGGTGGTATTGACTGAACAAGATGATGTGATTCTAAAGACAACTAACCTGGTAAATCCTGCAGTGTTTTTAAGTTCCATACAGGAAGAAGGACAACTGGAACATGACTGCTTGGCTACCATTGAGTATGTATATTCCAGTCATGAAGGTCTGAAGGATGTACCATTGGAACAATCAGACTGGGAATTGTATACTGATGGAAACAGCTTTATGGAGCAAGGAGTCTGATACGCTGGATATGCGGTAACAAGAAATACCACTGTTATAGAAGCAGGAGCATTGGCAAGTACCACATCAGCCCAGAAAGCGGAACTTATTGCTTTGATTCGAGCCCTAGAATTAAGTAAAGACAAGAAAGTAAATATCTGGACAGATTCAAAATATGCCTTTGGGGTAGTGCATGTCCATGGGGCTTTGTGGAAAGAAAGAGGGCTATTGTCCTCTCAAGGATCAAACATTAAGCATCAAAAGGAAATTTTACAATTATTGCAAGCAGTTCAGAAACCAGATCAAGTAGCAATCATGCGCTGTAAGGCACATCAAATTGGGAACACAAAAATAATTGTTGGAAACAATTTGGCTGATAAAACAGCAAGAAAGGTAGCAAAGAAACAAGCATTACAGATGGCAATCATTCCTTCTAAAACAGTAACCCTTCCCAGGGAGAAACCAAGATATTCAGAAGAAGATGACAAATTAGGTCAGTTATTAAATGCTAAGAAAAAACTAGCTGGGTGATGGATAACTCATAACGGACAGGTAGTAATTCCACCTCTTCTGAAGAGAGAGATAATTCAAACAAGAAATCAGGAATGTCACTGCGGGGCAGAAGCCTTAGTAACTTCTTTACGGAAACAAATAGTATCAGTTAAAATGTTGGGAATCGCTAAAATGGTAACTGCAAAATGTGAAGTATGTTTAAAAAACAATCCAGTGATTAAGAAAAAGGTTCAAATGGGTAGATTGAAATCTGGTACAGAGCTTGGAGATTATTGGCAAGTAGATTTTTCAGAGTTACCTAGACAAAATGGGTACTGGTACATCCTGGTAGGGGTTGATACTTTTACAGGATGGCCAGAAGCCCTTCCCTCTCGCACCACACAATTGAACATACAATTGCAGGCGACCTCCAGAATGACTTTATAAAATAGAATGGCATTAGATATGCTTTTACTTAAAGAACATGGAGTATGCGGATATCTCAAGGGTAGACTAGACCACTGTTGCATTCAAATTCTAAATGTCACTCAAGATGTGGAACATGATCTGGACCTATTAGGTAAAATTGAAAAAGAAACAGAATCAATTCGAGAAGATATGTCAGAAGACTGGCTGGGGAAAATTTTTAGCAAATTGGGATGGAATTTGAGCTCTTGGATACAATCCATAATCAAAACTGTTTCTGTTACTGATTGTCTTTCTGATGATCATGCTAATATATGCTTGTTTGAAGAAACAGTTTACCAATAGAATTGCGGTCAATCACATGATCATGAGAGAAGTACCAACTAGTCCACCAAGGTATAGTCCATCACCAAAATATGCTGAAACAAATGTTATGTAAATAATATGAAAGTATTGAAATAATAATTTTCAACACTTTCAAAGGGGAAATGTTACAGATCTGCTAATAAGTTAGAATTAATTGACTTTATTTGATTTTATAAAATAATTTGGAATAAGAAATATATTTTAATGAAACTTGTAGTTGCACAGCAAAAGCTTATATGAAATCCTTTGTACAGCCCTGTACCAAGGCCAGAAGAACGGACTAGAATTATTGTTTAAAACTTAGGTAACAAGTTTGGGATTTTACAGGTTTCTTTGTATTTGACTAGTCTTCCGTATGTAGGAAGTGTATTGAAATGTCAGAATATAGAACTAATGGGAACTGGGGAGAGTCGACTGGAACAACTTGTAGTTACCTGCCAAGAAACCGTGAACTTTAGTAAAAGGTAATTCTGGCAGGGGGAGACTGCGACCACCGACTCATATACCACCTACCCAAATCGTACCCCAGACCCATTTCTAGACTTTTCTAACCTTTACTGCGCAGAATCGGATATGGGAGGAGAGTATGTTAATGATTTTTGGGAAATATCATGATTATGCATGAATACTTAATGAATATGTATGAGTAAGTCCTAGATGTATGATTTTGAACCATGGTGTGCGTTGATCGTGAGAGGACTCACTCACGCACCTGGCCATCAATAAAGAAGTGTCTGCTTATCTACATCACATTGGTGTTGATAAGTTCTTCATTCCCAGATTTCAGTAACACCCTCAGAGGGGCCCTTCGCAGGATCCCCTCACAGGGACCCCTCACAGGATGCCCTCACACGGACACCTCACAGGGAAACCTCACACAATCCCCTCATAGGGGCCCTTTGTAGGATCCCCTCGCAGGGACACCTCACAGGACCCCCTCACAGAGAAACCTCACAGAATCCCCTCACAGGGGCCCTCTGATGGATCTCCTCACAGGGATACCTCACAAGATCCCCTCACAGGATCCCCTCATAAGAGCCCTTCGCAGGATCCCCTCACAGGGACACCTCACTGGGACCCCTTGCAGAGAGCACTCACAGGGACCTCGCATCGGTCTGTTGCTGTTACACATGTGGGCAAGAAGGCCACCTAAAGAAGGACTGCCCAAAGAGATGGAGACTGGGAAGGGCTGATGGCTCAGGTCTGGTGTGCCATGGATGTAACAGACCAGGGCATTTTGCCAAACAACGTAGATCAAGGTGGCAACAGAGGGCAGGAAATGGGGGCAGGAACGCAGGGAGGAACCTCCAGGAACCTCCACAACAAGCCCAGTTTATGCAGTGAACTCGCAGCCTGAATAACAGGGATCACCGGATTGGATGTCACTGGGATCGCCAGATTGGATGTCACCACAGTAATAAATTGAGCGCACGGTTCCTTGGGCATTCTAATGTGACTGTACAAGGGCCCTGCAGCGGATCATCAACACGGCCTTTTTGGTTAAAAACAAAACGGGGGAATTGTAGAGGAATGAAGGTAGTGGGTTGATTGACGTGGATGATGTGCAGCTGTGGCCTTTCTTCAACGGCAGTGGGTTGATTGACGTGGATGATGTGCAGCTGTGGCTTGTTCCGCTAGCTAGTTAAATAGCCCTGAGGAGTGTGGGAGAGGGGTGGCTGGATGGAGGAGGAGTAGTGTGGTCTGGCCTCTGGGGGAAGGTGAAACAGACTCTGACTGACTGTAAAGCCTTATTGCAGTCTGATAGCTTGCTTGCGCTGCAACAGGACATGGCCGTGGGGAAGAGGGGACATGGCTGGGGGGCAGTGGGGCCATGTATGGGGCCATGTCCAGGAGAGCATAAGGGCGGGGACATGAAGGTCCTGGGGGGCCTGTGAGGTGGTACCAGTGGCACCTGCGGAGCTGTCAGCAGAGGCAGCGGTGTCACTCCTGCAGTGCCTGATGCTCCTTGCCCAGTGCCTCCTTCTCCACCTGCAGCTTGTGTAGCTCCTCTGCATGGCACCCCTACCTCAGCCTCACAGCACCCTGTGCTGCAGTGTCCCGCCACCACCCTGCCACACTGTGGTCACTATCCCACCATGCCATGACCACCATGCCATGCCCACTGTCCCACTGCATTATGGCCACCAATCTATCATGCCATGGCCACCAACCCACTGTACCATGCTCACCAGCCTACTGCAGTTGCCATCCCACTGTGCTGAGTTGAAGAGTCAGACACCAATATTCAGGCGAGCGGAGGTCATCTTTATTCGGCAGTGCTGGGTGCATGGGGGATCGCTCCACCAAAGTCATGCACGCCAAGGGAACCTTTCAGACCCCTCTTTATACAAGTCACTCATGTCTATTCATTAACTTCGCGGGAACACATTAACATATGTCGTGCCTGGACAACTAGCACACTTCCATTCAAGGATTTAGTATATCTTCAAGTTAACAACATTAACATATCTTGTGCCTGGACAATTAGTACACTCCCTATGTCACCCATTTAAGGATTTAGTACATCCTCAAGTCAACAATAAGGGTCTCCTCAGATAAACATGAGCACACTGTTCTTTAAATAAATCATATATGGCCCATTATTCAGTGCCATGCCCACCATCCCACCGTGCCATAGCCTCCTCCCTGCCATGCTGCAGTACCTTGGAGCTGTGCCACCTGGGCAGTGATGTCCTGGTGCTGCTGGTCCCTCCGGCGAGTGTTGATCTGCAGCGTGGTGGCTTCCAGCTGGTACTGGGCGCAGAGCTGCAGCGTGTGCTGCAGATCTGCCTTCAGCCTGGCCACCTCCTCCTGGAGCTGGGCAGCCTCTGCTGCCTGCTGCCTCACCACTGCCACCTCTGCTGCCCGCTCTGCCCGCGCCAGCTCCAGCGCTTGCTCCAGCTTTCCCAGCTCTGCGGCCTGCACTGCCTGCAGCTCAGCCAGCTCTACCTGCAGCGCCTGCAGCTGTTCTACAAAAGGGCACGGGGTGGGCACCACCGCTCGGGGGGCACTTGGCACGGATTGGGGGGACTCATCCATGTAGATGCCCAACCCTGGGAGTACCCGTCACCCCGGGGGTGTCCAGCCCTGGGGGTGCCCATCACCATGGGGGTGCCCATCCTTATGGCTGCCCAACCCCGGGGGTGCACATCACCCTTGGGGAGGCCATCCCAGGGTGCCCATCCCTGGGATGGGTGTTCCTGGGTGCCCCACTCACTGCCCACAGAGGGGGAGTGTAGAGGGATTTTTAAAGGACCGAGGACTGCGAAATCATCACACTCTCATCGGCACACTCTGGTCAGGCGCCTGCAGCATGCCCACCAGTCAGCGACACCCCACGTGGCCCAGAGACTTTTATCCAATCACCTGTGTGTAAAGTTGGGTGAGCGGTCAGTTTAAATTATAAAAATGACCTGTTTGTTTAATGAAGTGAGCACGGCATGTAGCCATATTGGTGTGATTGTCGTGACTTGGCCGACTCTCCATGGGGGACTCTCTTCGTCTGGTGCCCAAACAGGGACCCATTTATTCGCTTAAATGCGGTTTAGCTTAAATGCTGTTCGCTTAAATGTGGCAGTCTCCGTGTATTGGACCCGAAGGGAAGCTGTCCGATTAGGGAGCTGGAGGTCAGAGGCAGGCGGAACCTGGAAGGCGAAAAGTGGAGTCCAGAGTTCGGTGTGGAGCTGCAGATCGCACCCCCGCCGGTGGTAAGACCGCGTAGAGTAAATCGCGGCGGGGCTCTCCGCTAAATTTCTCTCTGTGAGGGGGGGGCACTAAGGAAGACCGCGACAGTACATAGCAGCGGGGCTACCCGCTGATTCCCTCTCTGTGAGGGGGGGGGGCACTACCAAAGACCGCAACGAATGCGGCGGGGCTTCTCTGCTGATATCGTTTCTGTGAGAGGGGGGAGCTCTGAGAAGACCGCGATGGAATTAGACGCAGCAATTAAACTCTTAACTACCATCCTCCTTAAGAGAGGGGAGGGCGTTAAAGAGACAGAAGTGGAGACCTTAGTTCGCTGGGCACGAAAAAAGAGTAAGATCCCCGAGCCCGTGTTATTGTTTAGTATTGCGGAATGGAGAGAAGTGGGAAATTGCCTCTGGGATGCTACGATCGAGGGAGGCAAAGAAGGAAAAGAAGCTAAAGCGTTAGGAGCTACGTGGCAGTCGATAGTTAACACTCTGGAAACTATCAAGGCGGAAAAAAAAAGTAGCGGCGGCAGCCATAGAAGCGTTGGGGGGAGAGGTGGTAGAAAAGCCAACAGAGCAGAAGGGTGATTCACCTAAGCCTTCTCTCTTGGCTACATTTTTCAGAGTTGGGCATACTCGTCCTGTGAAGGGTATGTCCGCCCCTGCGTGTTCAACAGTGCTGGAGCTTTTAGATAAGACAGCGGACAAACCGAAAGCTCCTCCTCGGGAGCCTGCGGTAACTGAGCCGAACCCCGAAGAGGTGGCCGGGCCCCCCCGGAGGGCAGGGCAGCGAGTCCTGCTGCACCAATCACGTCAGGGCGGGCAGCAGCGCCGTGCGGTGATGTACCCCCTCGGCCTGGAACGTCATCGGACGGGTCTGAGGAGGAAGGCGGGGAGAAGCCTTGTGATAACAATACAGAGAAATCCTTACAGGAGGTAATAGATAAATTAAGAAACCTGGTAAAGCGAGTCAAAATGAACCTGCCTACTACTTCAATACCTGTAATTCCTCCAGTTAGCCCAACTACCCCACCGATGCTGAACTGGAGAAAGGATCCAATTCTACAGCGTTGGTCTGGTGTTATTCATGATGCTGTTTTGGAGGGTGATTGGCAGGTGACAAGCTCATTAGCTTGTCCAGTACTGATTAATAATCTTGATGCACATAAATGGGACATGATTTTTGGAAGGTTAATGATCAGATTTTAGCGATGGGAGTGTTGCAACCTGCTCTTCCACCTTTTATGATGATCCCTCAGATTTGGCAAATTGTTGTGATAGACTTGAAAGACTGTTTTTTTCACGATTCCCTTACACCCTGATGACGTACAAAGAGACTCACTAACGATGATTTGCAACCGTTCCGATCCTTGTTGCATGGCACCGAAGCCAACAGTCCTCGAACTTGTTCACCAGAGCAGCGGGCTGCCCTAGAAGTTGTGTCCCGCAAGATTCAGACTGGCTGGTGTGGTCGCCAAATGGCGAATCATCCGTTATCTTTTTTGGTTTGTAATGTTGCCACTTCACCTTTTGCCCTTATTTTGCAATGGCAAAAGAAAAAGGGGGAAAATACGGCGATCGTTTTAGAGTGGTTGTTTTTGCCATTGCAACCCAGACATCGTATTTTAAGTCGCCCTGAAGCAGTAGCAGCCTTGGTGAGAAAAGGAAGAGACAGGATGGTTGAAATTGATGGGACTGAACTGGCAGTTATCAGTATTCCAGTCCGTGGTGATGATTATGAGTGGCTTCTGAGACATTCAACAGCCATACAGGAAGCCTTGATGGGCTATACAGATGTTGTACACAACAACCGGCCAAAAGGACCTCTCTGGAAGACGTTAGAACATTATCAGTGGATTGTGAGACCGTTATGCTCAAAAAGACCAGTTGACGGGCCAACAGTGTTTACAGATGCAGGACGAAAGATGAAGAAGGCTGCGTGTGTTTGGCAATCCGATAATTAGTGGCAGAAACAAGTGATCACCGGTGAACCACGGGACAACCTTCAAACCTTAGAACTGAAAGCAGTGTATTGGGCAGTGGGAAGCTGGAACAATACACCTGTAAACATAGTATCAGACTCATTGTACGTAGTTGGTGTAGTACAGCGCATTGAAGATGCCTTGTTGAGAGAGACAAAGAACCAACATCTTGGTGAAATGTTTATACAACTGCATAGTACTCTTCGACAGAGAAAACATGAATTTTGTATTATGCATATTAGAAGTCATCAGTGGACCATTGGGTTGGGCGAAGGTAATGTTAGAGCTGATGAAGCAGTCAGCTGTCTGGCAATAACTCCTCCAACAAATAAGTTTGAAGAAGCTCGTAACAGCCACGAGATGTTTCATCAGAATGCAAAGTCTTTACATCGACAGTATCAAATACCCATAGCAGATGCAAAGGGTATTGTCCGCTCCTGTCCTCAATGTAGTCATCATGGACCTGGTTCAGGGGTGGGCACTAACCCAAAAGGTCTGAAGGCACTTCAGGTTTGGCAAATGGATGTAACACATGTACCTGACTTTGGGTAGCTTAAGTATGTGCATGTCACAATTGACACCTGTTCTCATTTTATATGGGCCACTGCACAAACCGGTGAAAAGGCATTATATGTGGAGAGACACTTAATGTCTTGTTTGGCTGTCATGGGAGCACCTGTAGAAATAAAGACAGACAATGGTCCAGCGTATAGTAGTCAACGAGTCACTAGGCTTATTGACAACTTGGGGAATTAAACACATTAAAGGGATTCCTCACTCCCCAACGGGGCAAGCAGTTGTTGAAAGGGCAAACCGTACCCTGAAGGATTATCTTCAGAGACAGAAAGTATCACAGGACATAGATGTAACTAGACGGTTGACTAAGGTGTTTACCTTAAACTGTCTCTCCCTTACGGAGGGTAGAGAGGGACCACCTGTTGTTATACATCACCAAACAGCGCGAGGGAACCAAACAACTACAGTTCCTGGTTTGAATGTTCTGTATAAAAATATGGCTTCAGGCATATGGGAAGGACCTAATCCGGTGTTATTTATCGGTAGAGGTTATTTTTGTATCTCCACAGATAAAGGACCTATATGGGTCCCTAGCAAGTTTGTGCGACCTGTATGTCAAGATCAGAAGACGGAAGAGAAGACTCAGAGCGAGCAGATGGAATAAACTGTCTATGTTGTAAGGGATGTAACCCACGGGTATTGTGCCAATGTATGCTCTGTGGGGTAAAACGGTTCTGTAAGCCAAAGCTTAAATGTAAATGGTGTAAAGAGTGTATGTGTTTGATTAGTAACCGGGCATGAAGCAAGGGAAAGCATACGACTAATGTAATACCGTGCTGATTGGAGACAGCATACATCATCAGAATCTGTGAAAGCACAGATTTGTGGGGTGGAATGTGAAAAAAAAAAAAAAAAAGGTGGAAATTGTAGGACTAAACATGTTTAAGTGGTGGACTTGGTTTACGGTCTTGAAGAATTTTTTACCCATTGGCCAAAGTATTTTTGACATCTTGCCTAGGACAAACATATGGGTGACATGCGCAAATATCATGGGAGTAACAGACTTTTGTTTAAGTCTGCAACAAGCAGACAACCCCTTTAGAACTTGTTTAATTGGTATTCCCCTGCAAGAGAATGAAACAAATTTTGATGGTTTTTGGAATGTTAAAACAGTGGATCTGACTTCCAGTCAGAATGGTACATGTATGAGTCCAAATGGGCAATATGTTTGGCCTTCTATGCGTAATGCAGCATGGCAGAAGACGGTTATTGAGAATTTAAATCAGCCCCATCATTTACCTTCACAGGAGTTAGACCTATTGGCTAGTGTTGTACCTGTTGAATATGTTAGTGTAACTGCAACCGGTATGGCAGACTGTACCCACATGTCATCACCACTTCAACCCGTGAATGACACTGGAGTAATTTGGTTTGGTGACCTGTGGCAGTTATGGCTTACACATCAAGGTGAACAGGGGTTTTATACAGGGTTTCAAAATCTAACCAGTTCATCTGTTTGGGGTGAATTGAAAACGGGGGGTTTCCATATAGATGTATCGGGGAGTTATCAGTTGCCACCGCGAGTCTTTCTGATATGTAGGGACAGAGCGTGGCCAGGGATTCCTTTGTATCCTGTCGGTGGACCATGTTATTTAGGGTGTTTGACTTTGCTCCACATATGAAAGACATTAAAAATGACTCAACAATCTCATAGATCACGGAGGGCACTGCACACCTTTGATGAAACATGTAATGACCGAGTCGATCTACAGTCTGTAACAGCAAATGTCCTAGCCTCCATACTTATGCCGGGGGCAATGGCTGCATTAGATGCTAAGAATATACGAAGGTTAGCGTGCTGGGGAGAGAAACAATTTAATCTTACATCGCAGATTTTAAGTTCATTATTGCTTGATGTATGTAGTGTTAGGCATGCTATGTTACAAAATAGAGCTGCAATAGATTTTTTCTTATTAGCACATGGACACAGTTGTGAGGATTTTGAAGGGATGTGTTGTATGAACCCTTCCGATCATTCTGTATCGATGCACAAGAAGTTGTCACGACTGCAGGGAAACATGAAGCATATTCTTGCTGATGATAATCCCTTCGATGAATGGTTGAGAGGATTGGGGATAACAGGTTGGTTAAAGACGTTATTGATGGAAGGAATACGCTTTGTTATAATCATTGTTGTAATGTTCTCAGGTTTTAGCTGTTTATTTTCTTGTGTGCAGAAAGGTTTAACATCTATTGTGAAACAGACATGGGTTGTCCAAAAAGAAAAAGGGGGATAGGTAGAGGGATTTTTAAAGGACCGAGGACATATGTTACCACTGTCTGGGTTGGACAACCCAGGCCTGTTTGTTGAAGCTGTCCTGGGAACAAGCAGTGGGAGAAAGAAAACAAGCTATGCACAAACAAGAAGCCAGGTGCAGAGCAAGCCCTGGGAACCTTGAAATCATCACACTCTCATCGGCACACTCTGGTCAGGCGCCTGCAGCATGCCCGTCAGGCGCCTGCAGCATGCCCACCAGTCAGCGACACGGACCCCACGTGGCCCAGAGACTTTTATCCAATCACCTGTGTGTAAAGTCGGGTGAGCGGTCAGTTTAAATTATAAATATGACCTGTTTGTTTAATGAAGTGAGCACGGCATGTAGCCATAATGGTGTGATTGTCGTGACTTGGCCGACTCTCCACGGGGAACCCTCTTTGGGGGAGTCCTTGAGGTCCATGGCTCTGCGGCTCTGCGGCTCTGCTGTGGGGCACCCTGTGACCTAGAACCCTCACGGGGCAGCTGTCTCCAGGGGTGGCTTTCTCTGTTTGCCCTGGCAACCACGTTCCCCCTTGCCAGGGTGACCCCGCCCTCCCACCCTGGGGGCCCCGCCCTCCCACCCTGGGGGCCCCGCCCACCCCCCCTGGGGGCCCCGCCCTCCCCGACGCCGGGGTTCCATGGGCGGGAGGGACTCAGGGGGAGCAGCGGCCCCCCCAGTGCCACTGTCCCATACCACCACCCCACAATCAGTGCCCCCAGCGCTCCTGCCCTGGGGTCCTTCCCCCCTACCCCCCGCTTCAGGATGCGTTGGGGGAGCGTTCGCTCTGCAGCCTACTGATGGCTCCAGAGGGCACGTAAGGGGGCAGTGCGGCAGGGGCTGGGGCCCGGCGGTGGGGGTGGTGGCAGCCAGACCTCCTGGGTCCCTGTGCTCCTCAGGACCCAGCCAGCCCCTGCTGTGGGGGAGGGGGGGTCAGCTTTCACAGCGGGAGGGGTCTGTATATGGGTCTTGTCTGATGGCTTGGGGAGGTTCCTGAACCAGGGAGAGTGATGACCTTATAGGTGACTGTCACACTGGGAATTGTATGGTGTGGTAGGGTACAGTATGGCGTGTATGGTACAGTCCATTATGGTGTGGTGTGGTGTGCTCCTGTATGGTATGGTACAGTACGTGACAGTACAGTGTGGTATGGTAGGGTAGGTATGGGACAGTATGGTATGGATGGTATGGGACGGGAGGGGATGGCACGGGATGATACAGTACGGTATGACCCAGCCCAGTATGGCACAGTATGGCCCAGCCCGGTACAGTATAGTACGACCTGCCCCCCCAGTACAGTACAGCACCACACAGCACGGCCTGACCCTGCACCATGCGGCACTGTGCGGAGCGGGTACGGCGTGGTGCGGTGCGGTGCTGTACGGTATGATAAACCCAGTCTGAGCCAGTACCGTATGGCCCAGTACGGTACCGTATGGTATAGACTGGCACGGTATGGTGGGACCTGACCTGGTACAGCCCAGTACAATCCGGAACAGCCTGGTGCGGGACAGTTTGGTACCATACAGTACAGTATGACCAGATTGGACCTGACCCAGTACAGCCCTGTATGACCCAGTACAGTACAGTACAGCCCGGTATGGCCCAGTACAGCCTGGTACAGTATAGTTTGGTACAGTATGGTATACAGTACAGCATGACCATATCTAACCTGACCCAGTACAGCCCCGTATGGCCCAGTACAGTACAGTACAGCCCGGTATGGCCCAGTACAGCCTGGTACAGTATAGTTTGGTACAGTATGGTATACAGTACAGCATGACCATATCTAACCTGACCCAGTACAGCCCCATATGGCCCAGTACAACCCAGTACAGCCCGGGCTGACACAGTACGGCCCCACTGGGGCCACGTCCCCTCCCTGTGTCCCCTCTCTGTCCCCATCCCCACCCCACGCCACGACCCATAAGGTGCCCCCGGTCACACACACGGATGGGCACCCCCCGATCTGTGCACCCCCCCACAAGCACGCAGATACCCTCAGAGGTGCACACACACCCCCAGGCACCCACGCAGAACAGACACCCACCCGCGCACCCCCCACTCTGCGTGGGTACCAGGGGCGTGCCCCCAGCCCGCTGTCCCTTCACCCCAGCCCGCCTTTATATGTGCCCCCAAGCCGGGAGGGGCCCGAGCACCCTTAATCCCCCCCTAAGCGGCTTGTGCTCATCCTTCCTGCCCCCACAGGAGGCCCCGCAATGGCGGGGGGAGGGGCCTAAAAAGCGGTGCAGGGGGGCAAGCAAAAGCGTTTGGGCTCGTCCGGGATTTGAACCCGGGACCTCTCGCACCCTAAGCGAGAATCATACCCCTAGACCAACGAGCCACCCGCCGCGCTCACTCCCCCCCCACTACTCACGCGTGGGTGGCGGCCAGCGCCGGTGGCCGGGGGGCTGCGATGGGGCGAGGGCACGGGGGGCAGCACTGGCTGGGCAGCCCACCGAATGAGCACAGCCCCACAACCATGCACCCCGCAGCCATGCATCCCCCCAACAATGCACCCCCAGCAGCGCACACCCCCACCATGCACGCACCCCACACAATGCACCCCCCAATGAACCCTCCACCCATGCAACCCCCTCCAAAAGTGCACACACCCTCCGCAATGTGCCCCCCTCAAAAGTGCACCCCCCAACAATGCACCCCCAGAAGTGCACTCCCCAACCATGCACCCCTCTGCAATGCACCCCCTAAAAGTGCACACACCCCAACAATGCACCCCCAGAAGTGCACTCCCCAACCATGCACCCCTCAGCAGTGCACACCCCCACAATGGACTCCAAAAGTGTAGCACCCCCAGCCCTGCACGCCTCTGCAGACCCCTCATCGGTGCACCCCCAGCACTGCACCCCCAAAGCACTGCCCTTCCCCTGAGATGCCCCCCTGGGGGACCCCAAACCTCCCCCCTGCACCAACCCAGGCCACACTGGGCTGGGACATCTCAGTGTCAACAGGACAAAGCTTGTGGTCCCCTCTGCATCCCTGGGGACCCCCCAACCCCAAGGTGGGCCGGGGAGGGGCCCTTATGTCCCCCCCAATCCCCCAGGAGCCCTGGCAATCGGCTCGGCCCAGCTTAGGGAGGCTAATTAGGGTCTCAGCCCAGATTAGCCCCCCTAATCCCCAAGTTTGCCCAAGGATGAAGCCTTGATCCCTCCCTCAGCTCTTAAGTGGCTTGGGGCTGGGCAGGGTATATCAGAAGGGGGAGGGCAGGGGACCACCATGTCCCCCCACACCCCCCCGCCAGCCTCATCACCATGTCGGGTGACAGGAGTTTTATCTCTTCAAGAATGCGTCCTCAGTGGGACCTTGGGATGGTCCCCAATATCACATTGCCCCGCTGTGGGCATTCTACCTGCAGACCGCCTTCATGGGCTTTGTCTTTTTGGTGGGCACCCCTCTCAACGCCATTGTCCTGGTGGTCACCGTCAAGTACAAGAAGCTGAGGCAACCTCTCAACTACATCTTGGTGAACATCTCCTTCAGCGGCTTCATCTCCTGCATCTTCAGTGTCTTCACTGTCTTTGTCTCCAGCTCCCAGGGTTATTTTGTATTTGGCAAACACATGTGTTCCTTGGAGGGCTTTGTGGGGGCCATCGGAGGTAGGTGGGGGATGCCACTGCAGTCTGGTGGGGCTGGAGGTAGGGCTGACCAGTCCTGGTAGGGCTGCAGGAGTTGGGGTGACCGCCATGGTCTGGTGGGGCTGGGGGAGTTGGGGTGATCACCGTGGTCTGGTGGGGTTATGTGTGGGGATGACCACCATGGTTTGCTGGGGCTGTGGGAGCTGGGGTGATCACCATGGTCTGGTGGGTCTGGAGGAGCTGGGGTGACCACTATGGTCTGGTCGGGCTGTGAGAGTTGGTGTGACCACCATGGTCTGCTGAGGTTGAAGGCACGGGGAGCATGGGGGCTGCGCACACTACGTGCTAGGGTGGGAGGATGGCAATGGGCTGGGGGGGGACGACAGGTGGGATTGAGGGAGGGAGGGAAGGAGGGAGGAAGGAGAGATGACTGAAGGGAGGGTGGGAAAGGGGGATGGAGAGCAGGAGAGACGGAGGGATGGGTGGGGGGATGGCAGGATGGAGAGATGGGGTGGAGGGTGGGCACGATGAAGGGAAGGAGAGAGAGGGATGGAGGATTGGCTGGAGGGATGGAGGGATGGAGAGATGGAGGGATGGCAAGATGGAGGGATGGAGGGGTGGAGGGATGGAGGGAGGAAGAAGAGATGGCCAAAGGGAGGGTGGGAGGGAGGGAAAGAGGGGTGGAGGGTCATCAGGATGGAGGATTGGCTGGAGGGACGTAGGGAAGGAGGGGTGGAAGTAGGAAGGGCTGCTTGTACAGAAGGCCAGGCAGGGGGGCAGGCAGGGGGACAGGAGGCCTGGCCAGGGCCCCTGACCCCCTCCTTCGGGCACAGGTGGCTGCACAGCAGCAGGAGTCGGCCACAACGCAGAAGGCAGAGCGGGAGGTGTCCCGCATGGTGGTGGTGATGGTGGGCTCCTTCTGCCTCTGCTACGTGCCCTACACGGCCCTGGCCATGTACATGGTGAACAACCGGAACCACGGCCTTGACCTGCGCCTGGTCACCATCCCTGCCTTCTTCTCCAAGAGCGCCTGCGTCTACAACCCCATCATCTACTGCTTCATGAACAAACAGGTGCCCCGGGGACACCTCAGGGCATGGGGGCACCAGGGCCATCCAGGGACATGTGGGGGCTGGGGACATCCAGGGGTGCTCAAGGACATCGGGGGACCAAAGATGTTCAGGGACACATGGGGACCAGGGTCATTCAGGGATGCACAGGGACAAGGCATGGCCATGGACCAGGGACTGGGCACCAAAGATGCTAGTGGGCTGGGGACATCCAGAGATGAGGGACACCTGGGGATGAGGACACACAGGGACTGAGGACACCTAGGAGCACCCAGACACACAGGGGTGCCCAAGAACACCCAGACACTGGGGACATCTCAGGGTGCCCAAGGACATTTGGGAACCAGGGACACATGGGGACCAGGGTCATCCAGGGATGCCCAGGGTCTAGGGACGATGATGGAGCAGGGACCAGGGACACCTGGTGCCAACGAACTGGGGACCCCCCAGGGATGGGGCACAATGGGGTATGAGGGACACCCAGGGACTGGGATGGACACCTGAGGACACTTGGCCATGCTCAGGGCCATCTCCAGGGCTGTGGGTACCATATCCGTGGGGACAGGAGACGGGGTCAGGGATGGGAAGACAGTCCTGGGGATGGGGACAGGGGACATGTGGGACTCCCCAGGCTGAGCTGGCTGCGTTCCCGTCACCACAGTTCCGCGCCTGCATCATGGAGACGGTCTGTGGGAAGCCCATGACAGATGAGTCTGACATCTCCAGCTCGGCCCAGAGGACGGAGGTCTTGTCCGTCTCCTCCAGCCAGGTCAGCCCCAGCTGAAGAGCCGCCAGCACCTGCCCCAGGCCCCTGGCTGTCCTCGCTATGGGGCTGGAGCTGCCCCAGGGTTCCAGGGCCACCCCCTCAGCCAGCCTAGAATGTAGGTGCCGAGTGGGACAATAAACCACCGCCACAGTCTGAAGACAATGCCGAGCCAGTCTACGTGTCGGTGGGGACGGATGGCTCAGCCCCACGGCACTGCAATCCCACAGCGATGCCACTGCAGGACCCCGCTCCTTGTCCTGCCCAGGACACACAAGCAGTGGTGGGGCAGGGGGGTGGAATGCTGCCCCTCCCCTCACCCATGGGGCTGGGGTGGTGCTGAACCCTCCATCCGTGGGGCTGAACTCCCATTCATGGGGCTAGTGTGGGGCTGAGCCCCCCCATCCGTGGGGCTGGCTCCCATCCATAGGGTCAGGGTGGTGCTGGGCTCCCATCCACAGGGTCAGGGTGGTGCTGGGCTCCCATCCGTGGGGCTGAGGCCCCACACTGCAGCAGTGGGGCAGCAGGGACAGGAGGGCAGGACTCAACCAGAACCCACGCACCCCCAGCCCCCCGAGGGCACAGGGTGCCGGGATTGGGGTGCAACTTGTGGGGCAGGGAGCGGGCCTGGCCGAGCCCCCTGGGACATGCCCATGGGGAGAGGGGAGCCGTGGTCTGGGGTTGCCCTGTGCTGGGGGAGGGATGCCGGGGGGGCCGCCAGGGCTGCGTCAGCCCTTCCCGGGAAACGTAAACACTTCCAAATTAAGTTATCCCCGTCCCGAGCGATCTGGGGGCTGATCCAGGCAGCGCCGTGCCACCGAGCAGGGCCACCCCCACCCCCCATCATATTTCTGGGGGTAAAACTGGAGCAATTCTGTTGCGAGGGCCGGGTGCCGCACAGCAAAGCCCCCAAACTGCCTTATGGGGTGAATGTAAACAGGTTTATTGAGCCACAGAATCCTCCGGCACGGCCGCCAAGCGCCGTTTACACCAGATTGATAAAAATGAAATCATCCCGAGAGGAGAAATACTGGAGGAATAAACACGGTGGGGCGGGGAGAGGGGGGGAACGCGGGGCGAACCCTGCGCCGGGAACCAAAATTAGTGTCTGAAGTTGTTAACGCCAAGGAGCCACGAGCTCCGAGTCCTTCTGGGTGGAGAAAGCAGAGCGTGCCGAAGCTGCCGAGGGCTTTGGTGTTGGGGGGAAGGAGCTGGGGATGTCGGTGACTCTTCCCCAGTGCTCCCCTTCGGCGCAGTCTGCGAGCGCCAAAGGCGCATTCACTGCACGGGTCTGGCATGGGATTATCCAATTACCCATTGAGTTATATCAAAAGCATTACTTTATGAGAGGTACATGAAATACGAGGAGTATATATACGTTATAGTCCGCGCTTTTAACCCTTGGAGACCGATTTTAGGGAGAAGCCGGGGTGTTTTTCCCACCTCGGTGCGCGTGGCTGGCACCAACCTCTGCCTGATGCCGCCAGAGCAGGATCCACGTTGCTGCGGGTTGGCCGAGCGTGCAGGGACGAGGTGAGCGGGCTGTGAGAGGGAATCGAGAGGTCCCTGGGCGAAGCAGCGAATGCACGGTTAAAAAGACCAAAAAAACTAAAAAAATATAATTATTAGTAATAAATCCAGAAAGAACAATGACATGCTACGGGTGCGACGGGAGCACAGCGAGCATCCCCCCGTGCCCAGCCAGGCGCTGGCCTCGCCATTCCTCCTTCGTGGCATTTTTGGGGTGATAAAAGGCACTTTGAGCGAGGCCCCAGGGCTGCAGAAGCGTGAAAGCAGTTTTGACAGAGAGGGAAACTATATCGGCTCGCGTTGCCATCAGTTTCACTGCACCGGTGTGGCTCTGGTGAATTAACAGGCTCGTTAATTGGGCTGGCGGAGGGAGCACCCGCGCCCGTTTCTGGATAAGGAGCACTGCAGCGCTCGCCTGACCGGGAGGCGACGCGGCAGGAGGACGGGCCAGGCTTTGCTGCCGTTTTAGGGGGTTTTTGCAAGTCCAGCTCTTCCCGGAGAGCCGGGAGAAGCACGGGCAGCTCGCAGGCAAGGGCTGCCTGCAAATCCTGCCAGAGGCGCGGAGCTGAGAGCACAGCTCCCCACGGGACAGATGAACCGTGTTTGGATTTGCAAAGCCCGGTCTAAAACAAGCATGACTCACCTCTGGTTTTATTTTTCCTTTTGGCCCTATTGTTCTCTGGCTTGTTCTAGGGTGGTGGGGGTTTTTTGTTGGTTTTTTTTAAAAAAAAATTTAATTTTAAAAGAGCAGAGCTGAGCACATACCAACAAATCAAGGGGGAGAGAGTGAGGCAGGGCAAGGGGGGAACCATTGCCGTTGCTCTACCCTTGTCAGGATACGTGTTTCTTCACTTCATGTGGAACCAAAACAAATACAAAAATAAACCAGAACTCGTTAAGACCATAAAATGTGAAAATGTGAAAATCTGAAAAAAAACTCCAACCAAAACAACCCACAAAGTGTTGTAATAAAAGAGTTGGTTTTCAGACCAGCGAGTCCCCATCCCTTTGGGAAGAAGGAAGAGGAGGGGAAAAAAAAAGGACGGGAAGAGATATTTTGTTTTGTTTCACCTCATCGCCTGAAATAACAGTCTCAGTAGCGAAAAATGTTTCTTACGATAATCCCAGAAACTGTAAAAAATAAATTATTTAAGAAACAGCTTTCTCTGTACAGCTCTTAAAATTCATCGTGTCGCACCAAGGCCTCCCCGAAGTCTGTGGCCTGACTCCCCACAAACAAGTCATACTTCTCCACGATCTCCTCTTTGGTCAGCTTGCCGTCCTGCGAGAGAGCAGAGACAGAAATTCCGATTATTTACCCCACGGCGGCTCCGTTCCTCTCCTCCCCAGCTCCAGCAAAGCCCACTTGACCCTCCAAGGGATGAAGTGTGCTGCCCCAGGAGGAGCCAAACCACTGTAGGAAGCGCGCGCTCAGGCAACTCTTAATTAGACAGCTTAATGAAGGCACGTGCCGAGCCGTTTCAAAGGGCGTCTGCATTATCCTTGGGGAAAGGAAATTCTCTGAGCTGTCAAGTCAGAGGCTGTGGGCCCAGCTCCAGCAGGGAATCGGGCAGGGGGAATATTCTCGGCAGGTTCCCACCTTGTTCTGGTCGGATTCGTAGACGAGGTGCCGTGCTTCTGCCTCAGCGTGGTCATAATCCGAAGGGAGGATCCAATCTTTGGTTTCCTCCTTGTCCATCCTGCCATCGCGGTTCTTGTCTCTGAACTCCACAAACTGTTCCCTCTCTGTCTTCACCCACTCGGGCTCATCAGCGTCCCCATCGTGGCTGTACATGTCACCTGGAAGGCATGGCACCCGGCTGCACACCCCCTCTGCCAGATCCCGTGCTGGTGGGACACACGTGCACGCCTCCCCCATCCCACAGGAGCATGGATTGCACCCGGTTAGACCCCAGGATTGGCGTGTGGGCTGCTGCTTCCAAGAGCATAACGACGAGACCCCCCTGTCCTCCTCTCAAGAGCTTGCCCTTTCCATCTTTGAGGACAGCTTTTACACTTATTTCCCTAAATTCCCACCCAAAATCTGACAGCGCTGCTTCAAATCAGTTTGGAGAAGCAGGCAGCATTTCTCCTGACATACTTTGGAGCCAGACGTGCTTCTCGCCGCCCCTCTCCCCCGCTGAAGCTTGCCATTTCAGATAAGGGGTGTTAAAAAGGGCAGCTGTTAGGTGTCCCACCGCTGCCAAGGGAGGAGGCAGGGCCAGGCAGCCCCCGCCGCGTTCAAGCGCGGACAATCCTGGAATGGGAGCAGATGCTCCCTTGCCTCGGAGGGCCTGGAAGCTGCTTGTCCCACCCTGAGCACCCAGGGCCTGTCACCGGTGAGGGATTTAACCCAGAAATCCCACAGCGAGGACGGAGGAGCAGGGCAGGTCTAAAGTTAGGAAGTTAAGAGAGATAATGAAATTCCAGGAGGAGGAGCAGGGATGAGAAAGCACATGCCAGCAGCTGCTCCTGCCAGACAGGGCAAGGAGGGGACACAAAGGGGACACGGCGTGAGGCACTCGTGTCTCACCTATGTACTCCTCCAAGTCAATGAAGCCGTCCCCATTCTTGTCGATGTCCTCCATGGTTTCCTGCAGGCAGGAGAGGATGGTTAGCTGGGCTCGGAGCAATTCTCCCCCACAGCAACCCCTTCACTGGGACTGATCCAGCCCCAGCAAGCATGAGGGTGCCATCTACACGTTCAAAAAAAACCCCAAAAGCCGGTTTGTGTGCTCCACACAGACAGGCCAATCCTCTCTGCCTCTGGCCATCCCTGACCCACATCTGCTTGATCTGCTCGAGGCCACCCCACTGCAGGACTGCTACTGGTGAACAGCCTGATTTCCAGCCCTCTCCACCTCCTTCTTTGCCATAAGCACCACTGTCTCACGCAAGATCACCAGCTGCAGCGGACCCACCTGCACAACTATATCTTTCATGTAATCGTACTCTTCGGGGTGCAGAAAGGCGGTGAACTCTTCCTTGGTGGCAGTCAAGTCTCCATCCTTGTCAGCCATCTTGAAGCGCCGTTCATCTCGCACCATCATTTGCTTATAATTAAACCCGTCGTCGGGGTCCGGGTCATCTGGGCAGAAAAAAAGAGGCAGCGCCCCGGGTCAGCTCGGGCCGGGGGGGAGATGCCCCATGGTCACCACCAACCCAGCCCAACCTCAACCTCTTCAACCCAACCTCAGCCTTCCAACACTTCACCACAGCAGCCTGAATTTTAGGTATCTGTGGCCATCGTGCCTCTCCCGCACCGATTCTGCCAGGAGGAAGAGGAGGAGCTGCCAGTGGCCGTGGGATATCACTGTTCCCAGAGAAGATGCCCCCAGGAGTCAGGGATCAGGGGTTTTTTGGCTGGCGCAGGCCCGAAGGCTCAGCCCAAGCTATTTCTGGAGGAGAATGTGTAAGGGGATATTGGTCCCCGCTGCCGGGGCGGCTTCAAAGCCAGCAAAACATCACGCAGTGCCCGCCGCAGTGGGAATATCTGGGCACATATGGCCACTAGATACAGCTATGCCAACAGCTATAGATCAGCTTTGGGATACCAAAGTCAGCTTTGTTTGTCAGCCTATAGAAAAATATCAATAGAGGAGGACGTAGCTGAATCCTTGTGGGGTCAAGTTAAGCAAGAGCCAGGCCTGGTCTAAAAAAAGGCTCCCTCCCTTCTCTGTTTACATCCAGGACAAAAGGCAGCGGATTAAGCAGCTTTTTGCGCCGTCGCGCAGGACACGCCCCCTCCTTTAGCCCCGCCTACCATCGCCCGGGCAGCTGCGCTGTCGCCCCGCCCAAGCCGTGCCTTCGAGCTCCGCCCCTGCCCCGCTGGCCCCGCCCCGCCCCATGGCCCCGCCCCGCCGCTCTGGCCCCACCCCCGCGCTTGGTGCGGCCGCGCGTCGCGCATGCGCAGCACGCCGTGCAGTGAGGGAGCGTGGGGCCCCGGCATAGCGCCCCCGGAGCTCCTGGTGCCGGTGTCCTGCTCTGGACCCACTCCCCGCCCAGGACTCCCCCTCCGGGCCCCAGTATCCTGCCCTAGACCCCCCCGGGGCCCCAGTATCCTGCCCCAGACTCCTTCAGGATTCCCCTGGACCCTGGTGTCCTGGCAAGGACCCCACCGCAGACCCTCGTATCCTGCCCCAGGCCCCCACCCCACCCCCAGTATCCTGCCTCAGACCTCCCTAGGATCCCCATTATCCTGACCTAGACCCCTCCCCAGACTCCCCCATCCTATCTCAGGATCCCTGTTACTCTGCCCGGGACTCCCCCAGGCCCCCGCCGGACCCGATGTCCTGCCTTGGGCCCTCGCCTGGAGCCGATGCCCTGCCCCAGACTCCCCCTGGACTGCAGCACCCTGTCCTAGGCACCCCATCTCACCCCAGCACCTTGGGTTCCTGCCCTGCACCACCCCCAGACCCTGGTGTCCTGCCATGGACCCCACAGACCCTGATAACCTGCCCCTGGGCCCCCTCTGGACCCCAGCATCCTACCCTGGAGTCCCCGCAGATGCTGATGCATGGCCCCAGACTCACATGGTCACCAGTATCCTGCCCCAGGCCCCCCATCCCCTCCCCCCAGGACCCTCCAGTGATCACAGCACTCTTGAGTCTTGCAGTGCTTTATTGATAGGTCCAAACCTTTTTGGGCCCTGCCAGAACCCCCCAGACCCCCCCACCCCCCACCCCCCCACCCCGTGGGTGCTGGGAGGTCAGGGGACGGTGACACGGTAGGGGCTGCCGGGGACATTGTCATCGCCCCAGCGCAGGATGAGGACATAGTCCCCCTTCTCCTTGACTGTGTAGGTGACGTTGTAGATCCGGTTGCCCATGTGCTTGACATAGACCTCCTCGCAGGGGGTCTTGGGGCCGTGGACCCCCACCATCAGCATGTTGGTACCTGGGGGGTCCAGCACTGGGTCCTCACTCTGCTCATGAGACCCCAGACGTCCCTGCTGGACCCTCACCTCAGGCTTGTTGCCTTGCCCAGCAGACACTGGACCCCCCCACCAGACCTGAGACCCCCCTCGCCAGACCCTGGACACCCTCCCTAACCCACAACATCCCCCTGGGACCCCTGACCACCTTGGACCCCCCCCAGACCCACCACATCTCCCACTAGCCCCTGGACTCCCCCACTGGACCTTCCCCTGACCTACTGTGTCCCCTGCCAGACCCCAGACCCATCCCAGACATCACCCCCAGAACACCCCAAGACTCTATTCACCCAGCACCTCCCACCCAGCACCTCAGGACCCGCCCCAGGCCCACCCCACGCACCGGCCTTGCTGCAGTCGACGGTGAAGTGGTTCTTCTGGCCAAGGAAGGCGGTGGCCAGCCCAGGCCCCCGTGCCACCACCTTCCCCGCGTCCGAAGAGAACTTGGGGAGACCCCCAAAAGTGGGGGGCCCCCGCGATGCTGTCCCTCCCCGTGTCATTGTCTCCACCAGCACCGTTGACGTCTCGTGCAGGCTGTGTCCTCCCGAGAGACGCGGGCCTGGGGGTGCAGGGATGCCATCAGCCCACCCCTGGGGACACCCCCAGCCTGTCACCCCACTCTGGGGACTCCCTGCAGGCTCCCCAATATGTCACCCCAGGGACTCCCTACCACGTCACCCTGGGGCCCCTCTGTGACATGACCCTGGGGACCTCCAATCACGCCACCCTGGTGACCACCCCATCATGTCACCCTGGGGCCCCCCTGTCACACCACCCTGGAGACGCCCTGTCACCCATCACCACCCCCCCCCCATCATTACCGGTGACCTTGGCCTTGAAGGGGCTGCCGACAATGTGGTGGGGGCCACCGTACTTGATGGAGATGAGGTAGTTGCCAGGGGCCATGGGGGTGTAGGTGACGCGGTGGCCCTCGGCACACTCCACGCAGTCCAGCTTCACCTTGGAGGGGCCATCAATGGTGACGGCCAGCGCGCCCGCCCCGGCGTTGGCCGTCTTCACCAGGAACTCCGAGCACACACCTGCACCAGGTGGGTCAGGTGCTGGCACCACACCGTGGCAGTCCCCACTTGCCACCACCCTATAGGCTTGGCTGTGTCCCTGTTGTCATCACCCCAAGGTATGGCTCCATACCACAGACACGTCCCATTGCCACCAGACCATGCCGTGGCCCCATACCATGCCCGTGTCCCTGTTGCCACCACCTTGTAGGCATGGCCATATCATCACCACCCTCTGACGGCCACGGTATTGACAATGGCCATTGTCACCATCCCACAGATACATACCTATGGCCATGTCCTATTGCCACCACCTTGGAACCATGTCCCCATTACCACAGCCATGTCCCTATTGCCACCACCCCACGGGCATTGGCTGTGCCACCACCCCGTAGCCATGTCTCCAGTACTACAGCCGCATCTCCACCACCACCCTCCCATGGCCACGGTATTGACCACGGCCACGTCCTCATTGCCACTGCCCTGAGCCAGGTCCCCAGCAAGCGGTGTCACCTGTGAGGCCGCCCTCGAGTCCGGGGCCGTAGGCAGTGACGAGCCCAGGGTCACCAGCCTGGCTCTGCTCGCCCACCCGGATGTTGAAGGGGCTGCCGGGCACGTGGCGCCCGTTGAAGCGCAGGTCGATGGAGTGCACCCCGTTCTCCCGTGGCAGGAACCCGATGGCGTACTTATCTGGGGGTGGCACCATGTCACTGACCACCCCGACACTGCAGGTCCGTGTCCCTGCATTCCTGTATCCCAATCTCTCCACACCCCCTGTGTCCCCACCCTCCATGACCACATGTTCCCATGTCCCCATGTCCCTGCCTCCCTGTGTCCCTGCACTCCCCGTGTCCATGTCCCCGCACCCTCTGTATCCATGTCCTTGTGTTCCCCCACCCCCAGGTTCCCAGGTTCCTGCATCCCTGTGCCTCTGCAACCCCCATGTCCCTGTCCCTGTGTTCCCACGCCGCGACATTCCCATGTCCCTGTATCCCCATGCCCCATGCCCCACGTCCCTGTGTCCTCAAGTCCCATGTTCCCATGTCCCTGTGTCACAATGTCCCCATGTCCCCGTGTCCTCAAGTCCCATGTCCCCAGGTCCCTGTGTCCCTGTGTCCTACCGCTGTCCAGCTCGGAGACGTAGCACTCCTCAACAACGCCAGCAGGCGTGTGCACCTTGGCATCGATGACACCGCGTGCCCCGTTCAGTTGCACCGCGAAGGATGCCGGCTGGTTCACTGTCACAGTCTCCTGCAGGGACACAGCACTGGCACTGACCCCCAGGGAGCGAGAGGGGGAGGGGGAGGCGGGGCATGGGGTCAGTATGGGGGACACCAGTGGTGGCAACAAGGGTGGCATGGGGCGAGGGTTCCGAGGGTGCCACATGGGCACAATGTGGCCTGGGGTGACACGGGGCACCCAGGGATCACACGGGGCACAGGGGTGGCACAGGGTCGGTGTGAGGGGCACAGGCTGGCACCACAGGGGTCCCAAGGGTGCCACATGGGCACAAGGTGGCCCAGGAGTGACCTGGGGGATGCCTGGGGAGCCCAGGGGTGCAGGGTGACACGGGGGGTGAGTGGGTATCCCCATGTCCCTGGGCACCTGAAGGCTGGTGACAGTGAGGCGCCGGGCGTCATCGGAGTGGGAGGCGACGGGCACCACGAAGGGGCTGTCGGGGATGTGCTCCTCGTTGAACTTGATGGAGACCTCGTAGTCACCTAGGGACACACGGGCAGCCTCACACAGGGACACCGCACACAGGGACACCCTCCCTTGGGGATACCTTTGCATAGGCACACCATACGCAGGGACACCCACACACAGGGACACCCTTGCACGTGGGTCCCACCTTGCACGAGGGTCCTGCTCCCCCAGCACGGTGCACAGCCCTGGCAGGGAGTGGGCGTGTTCCCCGGGGGGGTTGGGTGTTTGGGGAGTGGGGGGCACCCCCAGACCCACCGGGCTCTTGGACGAGGTAGGAGACGCCGCAGGATCCATCCTTGCGGTCCTCAAAGGCGATCTCGGCCTTGCTGGGCCCCTCCACGGCAATGGAGAGGCCCCCGGCCCCCGCCTCCCGCGTCCAGATGCTGAACTCAGCTGGGGAGGACACGGACCCATGGGTGCCCCTGTCTTCCTCTGGCACCCCATGGCCAGCACCACTCCCACCTGCCATGCCCTCATGGCCCTGCACCCACATCCCCCCCAAATGCACCCATACCCCCACAAGTGCACCCCTAACCCCCACCCATAGCACCCACACCCACTGCACCCTCCCATAGCACCTGCATCCTCCCAGCTACACCCTCATCCCCCCAGACCCATACCCCCATTGCACCCACACCCCCCAGACTGCACCCATACCCCTGCCAAGTGCATCCACCCCACCTCTCACTGTATCACCCCCATCCCCCCCAGCTGCACCCTGGGTACCCCCCCTGCCCTCTCGTACCTGGCACGCCAGCCACGCCGCGCTGGAGGCCAGTGCCCCCTGCCCGCACCTTGTGGGCACCCCCCTCGCCCAGGGGCCCAACGGTGAACTGGAAGGGGCTGCCGGGCACGTGCTGCCCACGGTACTTGACGCTGACGGTGTGGGGACCCATCTCCTGGGGCACGAAGCGGACGCTGTACACCCCTGCGCCTCCTGCCAGCACCTCCGCCTCAAACCGCTGCCCCGATGGGCTCAGCACCTGCGCTGCCAGCTCCTGTGGAGACGTCTCACCTGTGGGGACACCAGGACACCCCATCACCCCCGTGAGCCTCAGCACCACGTAGCCAGGGCACCATGGCATCTTAGCATCCTACCACCTTGGCACCATGGCACCCCAGCAGCTGCTCCAGCAGCCCAGTACTGTGTAGCCATGGCACCATGGCATGCCATTACCCTGCCACTGTGGCACCCTGGCACCATGGCACCCCATCTCCCTACCACCCCAGCACCATGTAGCCATGGCACGCTGGCACCCCATCTCTCCATCACCATGGCACTAGGACATCATGGCAATTTATCACCCCATCACCATGGCACTAGGCCATCCCAGCACCAGGGCACACTTGCACCCCATCACCCTGGCACCATGGCACATCAGCACCCTGGCACCTCATCACCCCAACCACCCCAGCACCCACTGGGGAGCCCCCTGCCACCCCAACACCCGCCATGGCCTGCATGCGCACCCTTGCTGGGTGCAATCCTCCCCGGGGAGTGCGCACCCTCATGCAAAGGACACACAGGGCCTTGCAAGCGTGTGCACCCATCTGCACACTTGCATGTGCACACACACCTGTGAGTTTGCGTGCTTGTGCTAAGGGCATGCCCACCCCTGTAAGTGTGCACCCTCAGGCAAAGGACATGTGTGCACATGCGTGCACATGCTTGTAAGCACATGCATGCACACCTCCATGAGTGTGCACACCCACCTGTGCACATTTTTGCAGCATGTGCACACATGCACATGCTTGCAAACATGTGCATGCCTGCCACAGATCTGTGAGTTTGCACACTTGTGGTAAGGGCATGCACACACCTGTGAGCACAATGCTGCCTGCTTGTGCACCCTCGTGTAAAGGATGTGTGTGCACTTGGAAGCATGTGCACGCATCTGCATGCTTGCCATCACACAGACACATGCATGCGTGCCTGTGAGTTTGCACAATTACACTAAGGGCATGCACACTCCCGTGAGTGTGTATACTCGCTTGTGTGTCTTGTGCAAAGGGCTGCACTCCGTGAAGGGCCAGCATTGTCCCCCCAACCTCCATGCATGTCCCTATGTGAGGGGCGCAGACCCTCTCTTGTGAGCACAGCAGCTGGTGCCTGGTCACCGCGCATGTGCAAGGCAGCCTTGTGCGTGTGAGTGTGTCCCCAGAGCTCCTGGGACACAGGCATGTGTCCTGGCCTCGTGCCAGGGGCACAGGCAACCTGGTGTGGGAGGGGGCCATGCTGGCCCCTGGTGTGAGCACACAGCCCCTGTGCAAGGTCACACAGCTCCCGTGAGATACACAGCCCCTGTGCAAGCACACAGCCTCTCCAGTGAGTGCCAGCCTCGTGCAAGAACACTCCCATGTGCAAGTGTGTCCAGCCCTTGTGCAAGTGTGCTGCCCTGCAAGCACACGGTACCTGTGCAAGCACACTCGCATGCCCCAGTGCACCAAGCCACCGTGCAAGCACAGCTGTAGTGCAAACACATCCCGCTGCATGTGCACAGTGCCCCTGCAAACACACTCCCTGTGCCAGTGCCCCCAGCCCTCGTGCCAGCACAGCACCCCTGCAAGACCACTCCCTTGCCCCAGCACACCCAGCCCTCGTGCAAGCACACTGCCCGGCATGCACAGCACCCACACAAAGACACTCTGATGCACCAGTGCACCAAGCCCTCGTGCAAGCACACTCCCATGTCCAACTGCACCCACTCTGGTGCAAGCCCACTCCCCTGCATGCACAGCCCCCATGCAAGCACAAAACCCTGCGTGTGCACAGCGCCTGTGCAAGCCTGCTCCCTTGCCCCAGTGCACCCAGCCCTTGTGCAAACACACTCTCACATCCAGCTGTACCCAACACTTGTGTAAGCCCACTCCTGTGCAAGCCCAGCTGCGGTGCCAGCACGGTCCCCTGCATGTGCACCATGCATGTGCAAGCACGGTCCCCTGCAAGCACACTCCCTGTGCAAGTGCAGCCAGCCCTCGTGCCAGCACAGCATGCATGAAAGCTGCTCCCTTGCACCAACTGCCCCCAGCCATGGTGCAAGCACACTGCCCTGCACGCACAGCCCCTGTGCAAGCACAACTCCCACCCCACGCAGGTCCCCGCTGGCCAGCACCCACCCTCCTGGCCACGGGCGATGGAGCCGAAGGAGCCCAGGCCTTCGCGGGCCAGGAAGCCCCCGAAGACGTTGGGGAAGGGGTCCCCGCCGACCTGGGTGGACTCCTCCACCCGCACCTCCCGCTTGGTCTCGCCGCCCCGCGTCTTGCTGATCTCAGTGCGCTCGGTGCGCGTGTAGGTGTGGCTGCTCCGCGTGAAGGTGCGTGTCAGGCGCTCCTGCGCTGACACCATCTGGAACCAGTTCCCTGCCGGCCACCGCACCCGATGAGACGGAGACGGCACGGGGAGAGGTGCAGGGGCACACGGATGGGTGCATGGGTGGGGGCACGGAAGGATGGAGTTGTGGATGGACATAGGGGTGGATGGACACATGGAAGGATGCAGGGATGGAAGGATGCAGGGATCAAGTAAGGGTGGTTGCAGGGATGGACGGGCGCAGGGGTGGATGGGCAGATGATCACAGGCACAAGCAGACGTGTGGACAGATGAGCACATGGATGGACACGTGGGTGGACATGGGATGGAGGCACACCCAGAGGGATGCATGGATGGACACGTGGACAGAGGCACGGATGGATGGAAGGACACAGGCAGACACAGACACGGACACATGGACAGACAGGGAGAAAACGAAGAAGGAGGCGGAAATCAGAGCTGGAGCGGCCAAGATGTTTCCCTGTCCCCATCCCCAAGTCCCGTGGAGGAGGAGGAAGAGGAGGAGGAAGAGGAGGAAGAAAGCCAGCCCCTACCTGGAATCTTGAGGTTGAGGTCACAGGTGCTGCCAATGGTGGCGATGGAGGGGGCCTGCCGCCGGCGTGTGATGCTCTCCTTCATGCGCCCCTCACCTGTTACCTTCACTGTGAAAGGGCTCCCTGCGGGTGACAGCCACCTCAGGGATCTGGTCACCATGAGGGGACCCAGGAGTCTGGGTTCCCATGTGCCACCCTATGTGTCCTTGTCCCCCCCGTCCCCACCTGGGACATGTTTGTCAGCAAACTTGATGTTGATGATGTAGTTGCCAGGCTCAGTGGGGCAGTAGGTGACCTTGCAGGTGCCATCTTCCACATCCTCACAGTTGATGTCCACCTTGCTAGGACCCTCAATGGACAGGCCCAGCCCACCATAGCCTAGGAAGCCACAGGGACATGCTCAGAGATGTCTCACTGCTGCTGTCCCCATCCTGGCCATGCTCACACCACGGCCACTAGCCCAGCCCATCCTGGCCATGGCTACACCAAGGCCACCACCCCATCCTGGCCATGATCATGCCATAGCCATAACCACGGCCACCACCCCATCCTATGCTAGCCACAGCCATGGCATGGCCTTGGCCACCATCTCTTCTGGGCCTTGGCCATGCTACCACCACGACCACCATCCAACCCCAGCCACAGCAATACCATCCCACTCTCACACGGCCACAACTGCACCCCATCCACAACCACAACCTCCATCCCATTCTGGCCATGGCCACCATCCCATCATGGCTATGACCATGGTCACCACCTCCCCACCATGACCACACCATCCCCACCCGTGGTCCCAGGGAGTGTGGTCTCACCAGCGCTGCGTGTGTCCACGATGAACTCAGATACCTCGAATGTGTGACCTTCCACCAGCCCCTTGCCCCACACCTTCACCCGGCTGGCGTCCCCGATCTCCGACTGCCCCACCAGGATCTTGAAGGGACTGTTGGTGACGTGCTGCCCACTCTTCTTCACACTCACCACATGCTCGCCCACTTCCTTGGGTGTGAAGGAGATGCCTGGCAGGAGACACCAATATCAGCCACCTCTACCAGCCCTGGCTACCACCACCAGGCCCTGGCCACCAGCAATGTGACCTGGCTGCGGCCACCAAGCCATGGGCACCCAATGCCAGGGGATCACCCATCTCTGTGACACCACAGCCCTGTCATCCCCTGTCCCATGTCCCCAACTCCCACATCACCCTCTCTCTGTGCCCACCACCCTAGATCCCATGTCCCAGCTCTCTTGTGCCCACATCCTCCTGGTCCCACGTGTGCATGTCACTGTGTCCCCAGTCCACTGTCCCTGTGTCCCCCACGCACCAATGTGGCGGTTGGGCAACCGCTTGAGTAGGCAGGGCTCCTCATTGCCTGATGGTGCCCGGATGCTGGCCGTCAGCAGGCTAAGGTCTGTCTCTGTGATCTTCAGCGAGACATCCGTCGAGGTGCCCACATTGAGTTGGGATGTCCGCATGGAGTCGTCCCCTATAGAGATGCCATCAGCTGGGGCCAAGGGCATGGCAGCCCAAGGTGGTGGTGGGGATGGACAAGGTCCCAAGGACAGGGGTGGATGGCATTCCCATAGATGTGCGAATAGGGTCCTTCAAGCCCTATGCCTGGGTCCTCAGGACCATGTGATGGGGTCTTGGTGGCCCTGCAGGGGTGGTCAAGGCCATGTGAAGGGGTCTTGGAGGCTGGGAATGGATGAGGTCCCCATGGCCACGTGCACATGGTCCCCATGGCTGTGTGAATGGGATCCCCATGGCTGGAGCTGGACAGTGTCCCTGTGGCCATGTGATGGTGTCCCCAAGGCCCCACAAGGTCCCCATAGCCATGTGATGGGGTCCTGGTGGCCAGGGATGGACACGGACACCACGGCTGTGTGATGGGTTCCCAGTGGCCATACAGGTGCCCCCATGGCCATAACTATGCAGGCATCTCCATGGTCATATGGAGGTCCCAATGCCCTTAGTGGTATTCCTAAGACCACAGGGGTCCCATCTCACCAGTGATCTTGGCAGTGAAGGGGCTGCCTGGGATGTGCTTGTCATCGAAGCGGACGATGATGTTGTAGTCCCCAGGGGCGGTGGGCAGGTAGGACACAGTGCATGTCCCGTCTTTGTTATCCTGGCAGGTGATCTCTGCCTTGGAAGGACCTTCCACTGCCAATGAGAGCCCACCTGAGGGGCATGGGTTGGGTGTCAGGAGGCGTGAGGGGGTCCCCAGCTCCTTTCCAAAACCTGATGGTAGCATTGAGGGGTCTCCAAACCCTTCCCAGACCTCCTGATGCCCCTGTTGGCCACCACTCACCCTCCCCAGCATCCTTGGTGACGATGGTGAAGGTGCAAGGCTTGTTGACCATGCCGTGGCTCAGCCCCGGCCCATAGGCGCTCACGTGTCGGGTGTTGATGGCATCAACATAGAACTGGAGGGGACTCCCTGGGGACACATGGGATGACAGTCAGGGAACCCATGGGGACACCCCATACCGTGGTGGGCTGCTCAACCCATGGGTGCCCAACCAGGGCAAGGTGGCATCAGCCTTGCTCAGCCACCTCCCAGTGCCTCCCAAGGCTCCCCATAGCCCCCAGTGGTCTCACCAGGGATATGGTTGCCATCATAGCGGATGTCCATCTCATGCAGGCCCTTCTCGGTGGGGGCGTAGCGTACTGTCACTGTCCCATCCTTGTTGTCAGTGATGTTGGGTCGCGCCGTCTTCCCCGAGGGCATCCGCACCTCCCCTGAGGCCACCGCGTCAGCCAGGCACCGGGAGGGGGGGTGTTTCATGCCCCACAGCCCACAGCCTGGTCCATGCACCCCCAAAATCCCCCCACAACCCCCTGCCCCCATACCTGTGATCTCACCCTTCTGCACCGTGAAGGGGATGACAAGATTGAAGGGCCGGAGGTTCTCAGTGGTGGTGGGGGGCTCCTCTGTGGCCTGATGCCGTGGGGCAGAGAGGAGGTGTAAGATCTATGGCACCCCATTATGGGTTCCCAACCCCATGGTGATCATCACGGTCTCCAAACCCCATGGTCTACACGCTGACCCCTATTCAGTTCCGTGGTGCCTACCACGGCCTCCCAACCCCATGGTGCTGACCACAAGCTCCATCCCACCCCATCACAGACTCTCAACAACACCCACCAGGACATGGAAGGGGCTGTTGGGGACGTGCTCCCCTCCAAAGCGGATGGTGATGACATATTTCCCAGGTTTAGGGGCGGTATAGTAGATATCAAAGGTGCCGTCATGGTTCTCCACCACATCCACGTCCAGCTCAGCCCCATCTGGGGTGGACACCTTGCAGGTCACCTTCCCCTGTCCGGCCGCCTTGGCGTCTACTGTGATCACCGTCTCTTCCCCGATCTGGATGGTGGGACCCAAACAGGCACCTGCAGGAGGGTTTGGTGGGAGGTCAAGGTCATTGGGACCCCCATGCCAGCCCCCCAACTCCCCCCAGCCCCCCAGCGCCACTTACCCAGTCCATGGCCCCCAATGGATACTGCAAAGAGAGACCAGGGAAAAGCAAATAAGAAGGAGTGAGGGGGCAGTGTTAGGGGGCCGGGGGGGCTCCGGGGGGGGCCGGGGGGCCAACACGTCCTGCTCTGCTCTGGGGGCACCCACTCAGCCCCACTGCACCATGGGGCAGGGCTGGGTGGTGGTGGAGGACAGTGGTGGGGTGGGAAGGGGCGGGGAGTACTGGGGGGCAGCAGTGGGGTGGGAGGGGTGTGGTGGAGGGCAGCAGTGGGGCAGACAGGGGTGCTGGGAGGGGCAGCAGCTATGGGCAGGGGGTGGGGGCAGCCATGGCGTGGCATGGGGCAAGGCAGGGTGCCTGGGGTGGGGTGAGGTGCTGTGGGGCAACGGGGATGCCATGGGGCAGCACAGGGATGCCATGGGGAAGCTTGGGGGATGCCATGGGGGTGCCACAGAACAGTGGGGATGCCATAGGGCAGCATCGGTAGTCTGGGGGGCAGCGTCGGTAGTCTGGGGGGCAGCGTGGGGCAGCATGAGGATGCTGTGGAGCAACACTGGGTAGCATGGAGGTGCTGTGGGGCTGCGTAGGCAATCTGTGGGGCAGCACAGGGATGCTGTGGACCGGCATGGGGAAGCCATAGGGTAGCAGGGAGATGCCGCAGGGCAGCGAGGGATGCCATGGGGCAGGGCCCACCTGTGACAAGGCACTTGCTGGCGTCGCCGGTGGGCACGGCGTGGATGCGGAAGGGGGAGCAGGGGATCTCGTCCCCCCCATACTTGATGGTGATGGTGTAGCGGCCCGGCAGGTCGGGGACGTAGGAGACCGTGTAGGTGCCGTCCCCGTTGTCCCGGATCGCCGCCTTCTTGGGCTGCCCCTCGGGGTCCTGCGGGCACCACCTGGCTCAGCACCCCATGGCATGGTGCCAGAGCACCATATAGGGCTCAGCACCCCATTGAATGGGTGTAAGAGCACCATGTGGGGCTCAGAACCCCATAGCATGGGTGCCAGGGCATTGTGTGGGTCTCAGCACCCCATGGTATGGGTGCCAAGATGGCACCCATGCACCATGTGGGCCTCGGCACCCCATAGCATGCATGTCAAAGGCTCAGCACCCCATGGCATGGGTGTCAGGGCACTGGGGCTCAGCACCCCACTAAATGGGTGGAAGACCACCATATGAGTTTCGGCACCCAATGTCATGGGTGCCAGGGCACCATATGGGGCTCAGTACCCAATAGCATGGGTGCCAGGGCAGCACTGATGCACCATGCAGGTTGCAGCGCCCAATGGCATACGTGCCAGGGCATCATATGGGTCTCAGCACCCTATGGCATGCGTGCTAGGGCACCCCACAAACACCACAAGGACCCCAGTGCCTCACGGCACAGGCACAAGAGAACCACATGGGTGCTCAGCCTCCCATCCCACATGTGCCAGCACTCCATCACCTCCTGGGGATCAGCCCCCCCACCACAGCATGGCCCCTGGGTACTCACCAGGATCTGGACAGTGAGCAGCCCCTCACCGGCATCACGGGCATCGATGGTGAACTCAACGGGCAGGCTGGCGGGGATGCCGCTGGCGCTCAGCCCTGGCCCACTGGCGCGCACCTTGCTGGCATCATGAGCGGGCAGCACCTTGATCTTGAAGGGGCTGTGGGTGGGCGTGGGTTGGTCAGCAGGGTGCTGGGACCCCCCTGCTGTGGTGGGGGTGTCCTCCCCAGTCACCCAAGGGTGGTGGTCCTCACCTGCGTGGCACCTCCTGGTCGGCATACTTGACGGCCACAGTGTAGGGCCCATCAGTGGCTGGGGTGTAGTTGACCTTGTGGGTGCCATCACCATTGTCACGTACCTCCACGGGCTCTGCCAGACCTGTGGGCCGGTGCCATCAGCAGGGCAGGGTGCTCCGTGGGGTATAGCATCCCACGGGACAAGGCATCCTTGGGCAGGGTGCCCCATGGTGTAGAGCATCCCATGGAGTACAGCATCATGTAGGGCAGGATACCCTATGGAGCAGTGCCTGCCATAGGGCCAGACATCCCATGGGACAGGGTATCTATGGGGCAGAGCACTCCACAGAGAACAGGCCACAGAGCAGAACAGAGTAGCCATAGGGCACAGCACTCTACAGAGAAGGACATGCCGTGGGGCAGGACATCTATGAGGTTGAATGCCCTATGGAGCAGGACACCCTATGGAGCCTCAGACCTATGGGGTTGGACACACTAGGGAGGCAGGGCATCTCTAGGCAGCATGTCCCTGGGGGTAGGACACCCTATGGAGAAGGATATCCATGAGGTTGGACACCCTTTGGAGCAGGGTATCCATGGGATCGGGCTCCCCCTCCATCCATGCCCCCCACCACCTCCCCGCCGTGTGTCCCCACATACCAGAGGGTCCCAGCAGCGTGACCTCAAGAGGCGCCAGCCCTGCTGCGCTGCAGTCCACAGTGAAGGTCTGGGGCACCCGGGCCCTGACACTTGGGCCTAGCCCTGGTCCTGAACATTTCACCTTGCTGGGGTCCACCACGTCCTTCACCGGCACCCGGAAGGGGCTCCCTGTGGCAGTGGGCAGGGATCAGTGCACGCAGGGGGGTGGTGTGGGGACAGGGTCAAGGTGGGCATGGGGCCAACATAGGCACAGCATGAGCACAGCAAGGGGACAGCATGGCCATGAGGTCAACACAGGCATGGGCACAGCAGGTCTGTGGGGTTAATGTGTCCATGGGGTCAACACGGGCACAGGGACAGTGTGTCCACGGGGCCAACATGAGCATGGGGACACCAAAGCTATGGCTGTGGGGATAGCACAGGCATGGGGTCAGTGTGAGCATAGGGTCTGCATGGTCACGGGGACAGCAGGGGGTGGACATGGGGCCAGCATGGCCATGGGGTCACCACTGGGTTGGACATGGGGTCCACACAAGCGCACCTACCTGCCAGCACCCAGGAAACCATCTCCAACCCACAGCCACCCTGGTGGCTCCCACAGCCCCCCCCAGCTTCCCCTGCCCCCCCCAGCCCCACCACGCACCAGGGATGGGATGGCCACCGAAGGTGATGTTGACATCGTAGTCCCCAGGTGTGAAGGGGATGTACTCCACTGTGCAGCTCCCATCCTTGTTGTCCTTGCAGGACATCTTGGCCTCGGAGGGACCCTCGATGGCCAGGCCTAGCCCCCCGGTGCCTGCACCCCTGGGGATGTGACACCACTCAGGGACGCTGCCAGGGGTGGCCTGGCTTTTGGTGTAGGGGTAACATGTCCATGGTGGGTGCTGGGGGGGCCACATCCATGGTAGTGAGATAGAGGTACCACCTCCATGGCAAACAGCCAGAGGTCCCATGTCCATAGTAGTGGGATGGAGGTGGCATGTGTGTGCTGAGGGGAGTAAGGTGGCACATCGACGGCAGGGGGTGGAGATGCCATGTTGGTGGCAAGAGATGGAGGTGCCACATCCATGGCAAGGGGACAGAGATGTCACATTGGTAGCAGGTGGAGAGAGGTTGGAAGTGGCACATCCATGGCAGGGGATGGAGATGGGAGGTTGGTGGCATGGGATGGAAGTGGCATGTCAAATAGCAAGAGATGGATGTGGAGGGTTGCTGGCAGGGGATGGAGGTGCCAATCCAGTACAAGAGGATGAAAGTGGCACATTTGTGGCATGGTATGGAGATGTCAAATCCAATGCAAGAGGATGGAGGTGGCACATCCACGGCATGAGACAGAGATGCCAGGTTGGTGACATGGGATGGAGGTGGCAGATCCATGGGAGGGGCTGGAGGTGGTGGGTTGGTGACAGGGGTGCGAGGTGGCTGGGGGGGGGTCCAGTGCCCACCTGGTCTCCACAGTGAAGCGGTTTGCCTTGCCGACAAGGCCACCCTCCAGGCCAGGCCCATGTGCCCGCACACGGCTGGGATCGCAGCCCTCTGCCACCCCCACACGGAAGGGGCTCTTGGGGACCGCCACGTCATTGTATGTCACCTCCACCCGGTGCATGCCTGGGGATACAAGGACAGGCTGTCACTCCCCTCCTGCCATGGAGGGGAGGGGGGTCTCAGGGGTCCCTGGTTGGAGTTTGGAGGGAGGTTGGGAGTCCCTGGTTGGGGTTTGAGCTGGGACTGGGGGGTCTCTGGTTGCGGTTTGGGGTTCCCTGGTTGAGGTTGTGGGGGCCTCTGGCTGGGGTCTAAGGAGGGTCTCAGGATTTGGGGGTCTATGGGGGAGTCAGGGGGTTGGGGGTCCCTGGTTGGGGTTTGGGGGGCCTCAAGGTGTTTTGGGGGTCCCTGCCTGGGGGAACTGGGGGGTCCCTGCTTATGGGGGAACAGGGGGACATCTCCAGCCAGGGGGGGGAACAGGGGGGGTCCCCACTTGGATGTGGGTTGGGGGGGGGGGGGAGGCGGGGCGCCTCTCTGGGGATCCCCACCTGGGGGATGGAGGATGTTTGCCCAGGACGTGAGGTACTCTGTGGGTGTTGGGGTCACTGGGGGGGGTGTCAGGGTCCTCTGGGGGTTTTGGAGTCCCCAGGGTGGGTGGGGGTCCCTCACCATCCTCATAAGGAGTGTAGTCCACGCGGTAGGTGCCATCGCCGTGGTCAGTGATGTAGGTATCGGTCTTGGCACCCGAGGGGTTGACCACCCAGGCCTTGACATGGGGCCCCCCAGTCTTGGTCAGTGCCCGGGCATCCACTGTGAAGTCAGTGCCCACCTCACGCAGCACCCCTGCAGCACAGCACCCTCAGCACCTGCTCAGCACCTGTGGTGAGGTGCCTCCCCAACCCCCGAGAATGAGTCTCCAGCCCCTCTCCTTGCATCCCACAGCTACAGGGCAGGGGGTACCCAGGAGGAGCCCCCTATAAGAGGCAGTGCCCGTGGGGATAACCTGTGGACCCCTGTGTAAGAAGGAGGGCAAGGGTGGCCATGGGCAGGAGATGCCCATCCAAGGGCACGGTTTCCATGGGGAGAACATATCCATGGGAGTGTCTGTGGGAAGAAGGTGCCCATGGGGAGGACATGCTGGTGCCCATGCAAGGGGGAGGTACCCATGGGGAGAAGGTGCCCATGTGTTGGAGATGTTGGTGCCCATGGGGAGGAGGTGTCCATAGGGTGCCCAGGAGTCCTCCCCATGAGAGAGGGTGTCTATGGGGAGAAGGTGTCCCCAGGGGGACATGGGGAGGAGGTGCCCATGAGGAAAAGATGCCCACAGGGATGGGATGTCCATGAGGGTACCCAGGATGTCCATGAGAGGGGGTGTCTATGGGATGGCCATGGGGAGGAGATGTTGGTGCCCATAAGGATACCCATGCAATGGAAAGATGTCCATGGGGAAGAGATGTCCACGGGAGTGCCGAGGAGTCTTCCCCATAGGAGGGGGTTCTATGAGGAGGAGGTGTCTATGGGGATGGGAGATATCCATGGAGATGACATCCCACAGGGATGAGGGTCCCATGGGAAGGATACACCAGTGCCCATGAGGATGTTCACTGGGAGGAGGTGCCCATGGGGAGACAGTGCCCATAGCTATGTCCATGGGGAAGAGGTGCCCACAGGGATGGGATCTCCATGGGAAAGAGGTGCCCATGAGGAGGAAATGCCCATAGTGGCATCCATGGGGAGATGTCCCTTGCTCTCACCTCGCGGCTCCACGCCTTTACCGTAGACCTTGACACCACTGGTATCCACAGCAGGATCAACGGTGACACGGACAGGGAACTTGGGGACGGGGTGGCCACCGTATTTGATGGTGATGGTATAGGAGCCGGGGCAGGCAGGGGTGTAGGTGATGGCATAGGTGCCATCCCGGTTGTTCTGGATGAGCACCTCCGCTTTCACACCAGCTTCCGAAATTATCTCAATGGTGAGTTCAGCGTCCCCAGCTTTGGAGCAATCCACCATGAAAGTGGCCACCTCCCCAGCTTTGCCGCGTTCCAAACCAGGCCCGCTGGCTGTCACCTTGTTGGGATCAAAGATGGGGGTCACCTCCGCCTTGAAGGGGCTGCCAGGGATGTGCCGGTCGGCAAAGAGGATGTTGATGGTGTAGTCACCAGGCTCTGTCGGCAAGTAGGAGACCGAGCAGGAGCCATCGCCATTGTCCTGGCACTCTATCTTGGCCTCGCAGGGACCCTCCACTGTCAGCCCCAGCCCGCCGGTGCCGGCGCCCTTGGTGTCAATGGTGAAGGGGGCTGGGGTGCCCACCTTGCCGCCCTGCAGCCCTGGCCCATAGGCACACACCTGGGGGGGAGACACACGTCAGAGGAGGGGGTTGGGGGCCACACATGTGTGTGCAGGTGAGGGGTGGGGGTGCCGGCAGGCTCTGCCAAGGCAATGGGTGTGCAAGGGGCAGGGGGGCGCCGTGCCAGTGCTGTGTGCGTGCAAGGGACGGGTGTGCCAGTGTGCGAGGGATGGGCGTGCTGGCAGTAACTGTGGAAGGGATGGGCATGCTGGTGTGCAAGGGACAGGTGTACTGGAGGTGAGTGTGCAAGGCATGGGCCAGTGTGCAAGGGATTGGCATGCCAGTGGGAAGCATGCAAGGAATGAGAATGCCCACGGTATGCATGCAAGGCATGGGTGTGCTGGTGACAAGTGTGCAAGGGATAGGTGTGTCCACAGTAAGTGTGCAATTGCACCTGCAGCATGGAGGTGACAAGCACGGGTGCTCTCAGTCCATGTTGTTATGCGAGTGGGGTGTGCAAGAAGCATGCAAGTGGTGTAAGTGTGCAAGGAACACCATGCAAGTGTGTGGGCAGGGTGGGTGCAACCAGCTGGCACGTGCAAGCAGGGAGCGGGCACTGTGCGGGCAGTGGAGGTGGCTGTGAGCAGCGTGGGTGTGCAACAGCGCACACAAGCAGCTTGAGTGTGCGAGGAGCGTGCATAGGCAACGTGACCTGTCCATGGGCTGCATGCATGGGGCACACAAGGACACACGTGTGCAAGGGGTGGGGGGCACACTCACCCCCTTGCATGCATGCCGGGCAAGCAATGGCCTCACCTTGGAGGGGTCAGGGGGCAGCTGCGCCTCCACGGGGAAGGGGCTTCCAGGGACCGGGTGTCCATCGTAGGTGACCTCCACCTTGTAAGGCCCCTCCTCGGTGGGGGTGTAGGTAACAGGGTGGGGGCCGCCAGGGGGGGCTGGGCCCACCTTGCAGGGGAGGGGGCGGCGGGAGGGGCCAGTGACCTTGACCTCCACCTTGCCCTGGCCCCCAGCTCCCTGTGCCTCTACTGCAAACTCCTGCGCCTGCCCCACCTCCACCTCTGCGGGGCAACATGGGGGTGGTGGTCAGGGGAGGGGGACACACCCAGGGGGGTACCCCATGCCTAAGGGTGTCCGTCCCCCCCCCCCAGGGTGCCCCCACCCCATAGTGGGCCCACATCCAAGGTGTCATCCCCCCCCAGGGTGCCCCCCACTTCATATCCAAGGGTCTTGTGTCCACCCCATAGCGCGCCCCTCCCCAAGGGTGCCCCCACCCCACAGTGCACCCCACACCCAAGGGTGCCCCCTTCCAAGGTGTCCCCATCCCCTGCTGCATCCCATACCCAGGGTGTGTCCCCCACCCCATACCCAGGGGTTGTGCCCCCTCGCACGCATGCCCCACACCCAAGGGTGCCCCCCCATGGTGCCTACACCGTAGCGATGCCCTCCCCCACCCCAGGGTGCCCACCCCCCCCACCAAGACCCCCACTCACTGCTGTTGAGCCCCTGCACCTTGACCTTGCTGAGCTGCAGGGGGGGCGCCACGGTGACAGGGAAGGGGCTCCTTGGGATCTGGTCCCCCCCGTAGGTAACCACCACGGCCAGGGGACCCTGTGGGTGCACCCGCACCTTAGGGTGCTGCCAGGGGGCCCCCCCACCCACACCCACTGAGGGGGGGAAGGGAGAAGGGGCCTGTAAGGGGGTGTGCTGGGGGATTCGTGTCACTCATGGGTGCTGGAGGGGGTACCTGGGGGTGCCCAGGGGCTTTGGGGGTCCCTGGGAGACCCAGGAGGTTCAGGAGCCCAAGGGGTTCCCAGGGCTCAGGCACCCATGGGTGCTCGGGGATGGCAGGGATATGTGTCAGAATCCCAGGGCTGGTGGCATCCATGAGACTGTGGGAGGGTTTGGGGGTCCTGGGGTGGGAATGGGGTGCCCATGGCATGGGGCATCCATGGGGATGAGGTGCCTACACCGGGATGTCTGTGGGGGTGTCCTTGGGGTGCCCAGGTGACAGGATGTCAGTGAGGGTACCCTTATGGGTTATCTACAGGGGTGCCCGTGTGGGGTGCTCATATGGGATGGGGTGTGCCTGGGGGCAGTTCATATGGAATGGGGGGCCCCTATGAGGGGTTCGTATGGGACAGGGGGCTGCAGGGGATGGGGTGGGGTGCCCCAGGGGGTGCCGTAGGGGTCTCCCCCATACCCCACCTGCTGCAGAGCGGTGTACTTGACGGTATAGGAGTAGTCGTGGTTGTCGATGACCTCGAAGTCGCGCACAGCGGGGCCCTGCCCTGGCCCCCCGAACTGCACCTCCAGCGGCGCCTTGCCCGCACCCTTCGTCTGCACCGTGAAGTGGGTGGGCTTCCCCACCTCCACGCCTGTGCCGTACGGTCAGCGCCCGCTGCACCCCACAGCGCCCAGACCCACGGCACCCACATCTCTGCCTTACAAGCACCCAGCCTTGCTACCCCCATATCACCCCACCCCACAGCACCCTGTCCCAGCCCCTTGCTCTACAGCACCCAGCACCACAGCACCCAGAACTCCAGCCCCACAGCACCCAGGGTCCCTGCCCCACAGCACCCAGCCCCACAGCACCCAGGGTCCCTGCCCCACAGCACCCAGCCCCACAAGCACCCGGGGTCCCTGCCCCACAGCACCTAGAACCCAGCCTTGCTCCCCCCATATTACCCTGCCCCGCAGCACCCTGCCACCCCATCTCCCTGTCCCCTCACCCGTCCGGTTGAGCCCCGGTCCCTCCGCCTTGACCTTGCTGGCATCATGGGATGGGTCCACCTTGATGCGGAAGGGGCTGCTGGGGATCTCCTGGGGAGAGAGACAGCGGCATGGTGGCACGGCAACACTGCCAGGGGACAGAGCCCCCCACCCCACAGGACCTCAGTGGGCAGGGAGGTGACATGCAGGCCACCTGGTGTGGAGCAGGAGGCTGGGATGGGTGTGCAGTACCTGGTTGGCAAAGAGCACCATGATGGTGTACAACCCAGCACCCGGTGGCGTGTACTTCACTGTGAAGGTGTCATTGTCGTTCTTGATGATGTCAAAGTCAATGTCGGCCTCCAGCGGCCCCACCACGCCGGGGGCACATTTGATCCCAATGCTCACGTCCCCTGCAAAGGGTCCCCACCATCAGCACTGTGTCACCCTGCTCCCCTGGGTAGCACCAAGGGATGGGGCTGGACCATGGACACGGGCCTGGACCAGGAATGGGTTGATGGACCAGGAACGCAGGGGCAGGACCAGGGATGATGGATGAGGACCAGGGTGGCAGGGATGCAAGACCAAGACTAGGAATAATGGACCAGGACCAGGGATGCAGAAAACAGCTGCCATGCCCACAGAGGGGCTCCCATGGGTGCCAGATGCTCCCATGGTGGGTACCCACCTTGTCCAGCCTCACTGCAGTCGACGGTGAAGTAGGTGGGCTCGTTGGCCTTCAGCCCTGTCTTCTCCACACCTGGCCCATAGACCTTCACCCTACCAGGGTGGCTGCCCTCACCCACATTCACCTGTGGGTACAGGGAGTGTTGCCAGCGGCATCCGTGGTGCCATGAACCCCTCCTTATGCCTGCCACCCATGTACCATGCACCTCATCCTCCTGCCCAGCACCCTCGTCATTGGGCCTGGCACCACACAGACCATGGACCTCACCCCTGTGCCCAGCACCCGTGAATTTCAGCCTGGCACCCCATGGGTCTGGGACGCCCAACTCCACTACTGGCACCCCAAGTCCCTGCATGTCTGGCACCCCATTCCCATCAACCCATGGGACCCCCATCTCCATGCTTGGCACCCTATAGGTCTAGGAACCCCATCTCCATGCCCAGCACCCCATCCCCATGTCCATCACCCCACAGGACCCCTATTTCCACCCCTGCCACTCTGTCTCCATCGGCATCACCCCATGGACCCCCATCCCCACCCTGGCACCCCATTCCCATGGGACCCCCATCCCTATCATCCCATGGACCCCCAATCCCATGCCCAGCACCCCATGGGACACTCACACGGAAGGGGCTGCTGGGGGTGGTAACACCCCCCCAGGTGACGATGATGGTGTGCTTGATGGCCTTAGTGGGCACGTAGACGCAGTGGTAGGTGCCATCCCCGTTGTCCTTCACCTTGATGTCAATGGGGAAGCCCTCGGCGTCCTGCAGGCACCGGGGGGAGGTGAGGGGACCCACTGGCACCCATTGGCACCCAGCAGTGCAATGGTACTCAATGCCCAGCAGCACCCAATGGCACTCAGTGATGCCCAGTGGCACCCAACAGTGCCCAGCAGCACCCAACGGCACACAGTGATGCCCAGCAGCACCCAACAGGGCCCCACAGCACCCAGTAGCACTCAGTGATGCCCAACGACGCCCAGCAGCACCCAATGGCACTCAGTGATGCCCAACAGCACCCAACAGCATCCAGTGATGCCCAACAGCACCCAACAGTGCCCAAAGGCACCCTACCTGGGCGTAGAGCTTGAGGGGGCCCTTGCCGGCACCACGGGTGTCAATGGTGAACTCGGCCGGCCGCTCCACGATGCAGCCGGTGGGCTCCAGCCCCGGCCCGAAGGCCTTCACCTATGGGTGTGAGTGAGGGTGGGGGGAGTCAGGGTGGCATCAGCACCCCCAGCACCCATGGAGGGGGTGTGGGGGGGAGATCCGGGGAATGGGGGCAGCACATAGAGGTGCAAAGATGGGGGGTAGCACCCGGGGGTAGTCAGGTAGGGAGCAATTTCTGGGGGTGCAAGGAGTGCCCAGAGGGCGGGTAGCACCCGGGAGCGCAGGGATACAGAGTGCAGCAGGGTGCAATGGGGTGCTATGGGGCACAGAGCTACCTTCTCGGGCCAGGAGTCGTTGGGGGCGGGCAGGATGTGGGCGATGAAGGGGCTGTCCTTTATGTCCTCGTCATCACACACCACGTGGACAGCATACTCCCCTGCCTCCGTGGGCCAGTATCGCACATCACATGAGCCGTCCCCCTTGTCATCACACTCAATCTTGGCCTGTGATGGGCCCTCGATGGAGAAACCTGGGGGGTGGCACCACCGGGTGATGCAGTCCTCCAAGAGAGCCCCAGCATTCTCAGCACCATGTTACCCTCCCCATGCCCATGTCCCCAGGGTGGTGACCCCCAGTCCATGTTCTTGTTCCCATCATGGTGTCTCTCAGCCTGTGCCCATGTCCCCCCGGTGGTGCCACCCAATACACGTCCATGTCCTCAGGGTAGTGACACCCAGTCCTTGTCTTCATCAAGGTGTCCCTCAGCCTATGCTTAGGGCCCCTGGGTGGTGCCCCCCGGTACGTTTCCATGTCCCCAGGGTGGTCACCCCCAGCCTGTGCCCATGCTTCCATCATGGTGTCCCTCAGACTAAGCCCATGTCCCCAGTATGGTGACACCCAGTCTGTGACCAAATCCCCAGGGTGGTGCCACCCAGTATGTCTCCATTGTTGTCATCCCAAGTCTGCACCCATGTCCCCATCTTCACATTCCCCAGTCTGTGTTCGTGTCCCTGCCACGGTGCCACCCAACCTGTGCCCGTGTCCTCACTGCAGTGTCCTCTAGCCTGTCCCCATGGCCCAACTGCAGTGCCACCTATCCCATGCCCACATCCCCACCACAATGCCACCCATTCCCATGGCCACATCCCCACCACAATGCCACCCATTCCCATGGCCACATCCCCACCATGATGCCACCCATCCTGTGCCCACATCCCCACCCTGGCACCCCCACCATGGGTGCCCCTGTGCCCCAACTCACCCAGGGTGCCAACTTCGGTGCCGATGGCCTCCACCACGAAGTCAGCCGACTTGCCCACTACGCCGCCCTCCAGCCCTGGCCCCCAGGCCCGCACCTTCTGGGAACCTGGTTCAGGGGCCACCTGCACCTCGAAGGGGCTGCAGGCACCACATCAGCACAGGGCACCCTGCATGCCCCACGCCTATCGCACGCCCCTTGCTTGCAGCTTGCACACCCACTTGCATGTCCCTTGCACAGCATACGTGTGCCTTGCACACCCTCCATGGGACTTGCACATCCCTTGCACACACCATGTCTTTTGCACGCCCCTTGCACACCCTGCATGCTCGATGTGCCTTGCTTGCATCTTGCACCCCTCCTTGCACCCCCTCCCACATGCCCCCCCCTTTGCACACCCTCCCACCCCAGGAGCCTGGTGGGGCAGGGGGTGCAGGGTAGGTGGGGGGGTCCCCGTGGGTGGTGGCTCAGCTGACCTGCGGGGGATGGCGTAGCCACCCCAGGTGATGGCCACCTGGTACTTGCCAGGCACCATGGGGTGGTACTCGCACTCATAGACACCGTCGCCCGCGTCCCGCACCTTCACCGGCTCCTCTGTGCCCTCTGTGGGAAGCAGGGGGTTTCAGATGGCGGCACCCCTTACCATGGTGCCCCCCCTTCATGTACATCCCTCCATAGACAGACCCATGTTGACCTCCCAACCATGCACCCCCTCATAGACACTCCCATGGTGCCCCCCAACTATGGGCCACCCATTGGGACCCCCACGGTGCTCCACCAGCCATGGACCCCCCCATGATGCCCCCCAACTGTGCATCCCACCATGGTGCCCCCCCAACCACTTACCCCTACCCATGGACACCCCCATGATGCCCTCCAACCATGCATCCCCCCGCCATGAGCACCCCCATGGTGCCCCCCAACCACGGACACCACCAAGGACACCCTCATGGTGCCCCGCAACCATGCGCATCCCTCCATGGGGACCCTCATGATTCACCCCCCCATGGCAGCCCCCCACCCATGCACATCTTTCCATATCACACCCCCCGCCCATGCACCCCACCCTGGGCACACCCCCAGACCCTCCCCAATCACATCCCCAACCCCTGGTGCCCTCCAACCATACAACCCTCCTGGTCACCCCCATGGTGCCCCCCACCCACCCCCGCCCCTTGCACACTCACTGGGCCCCTTGATGAGCACCCGCAGGTCCCCGGTGCCGGCGCCCTTGGTGAGCACCCTGAAGTCGGCCACCTCCTTCACCCGCACGCCCTTGGGCTGCAGCCCCCGGCCCGTGGCCCGGCACGCTGAGGGCGTGCATGCTGCCGGCAGGATGGCACCCTCAGCACCCAGCACCGACAGCACCCGTAGGTGCTGGGAGGGCCCGGGCTGGGGAGCTCAAGGGAGGGAAGAGGCAGGTCAGGGGGTCCCCAGGGGCATAAGGGTGGTATTGGGACACCCTGGGGACAGATGGATGCCATGGAGACAGTCTGGGGGACACCCTGGGGTATATGGGTGCTATGGGGAGACTACAGGCACAGGGGTGCCATGGGGCCACCTGGGGAACTGATGGGTGCTGTCATGCAGACATGGTGGGGCCCCCCATGGCAGGTCTCACCTTCAGCCACGTTGACAGTGAAGGGGCTCTTGGGGATCTGGGCACCGGCGTAAGTGACACAGATGGTGTGTGGCCCCTCCAGGACGGGCCGGTAGGTGCAGCGGTAGATGTTGTCCCCTTTGTCCTCCAGCATCACTTCCACGGTGTCCCTCCGGCCCTGGGGGTCCACAATCACCACCCCCACGTCGCCTGGGCCAGCCCCTACCACAGTGAGGAAATGGGCTCAGTGCCACCCAGCCATGCCATGGCCAGGCCACCATAAGGATGTAGTCCCACTGCCACCAGGTCATGCCATAGCCATGTCATCATGAGGACGTGGCCTCAGTTCCACCAGACCATGCCACCATGAGAAAACAGCATCAGAGCCACCAGGCCATGCATGGATGACACAAGAAGGACACAATCTCAGTGCCACCAGGCCATGCCATGGCCATGCCACCAGGAGGATGTGGCCCTAGAGCCACGAGGCTATGCTGTGGCTATGCCACACCTCAGTGTCCCCCGGCCTCATCATGGCAAGGACATGACCCCAGTGCCACCACACCATGACACAGTGAGAACATCCAGCCAAGCCATGGCAAGGACACGGGCTCAGTGCCACCCAGACATGTCATTGCTGTATCACCACAAGGACACTACCACCTGGTCACACCATGGCCATGCCACCATGAGAGCATGGTACCAGAGCCACCAGGCCATGCCATGGCCATGCCACCATGAGGACATGGTCCCAGAGCCATCAGGTCATGCCACCCTGAGGACACAACCTCAGTGATACCCAGTAACACATTGGCCATGCCACAATAAGGACATAGCCCCAGAGCACCATGCCATCCCATGGACATGGCATGAGAAGGACACTATCTCAGTGCCACCAGGCTATGCCATGGCCTTGCCCTCATGAGGATGTGTCAGAGCCAGCAGGCCATGGCCAGGGCCACACCACCATGAGGACAATGCCCTCAATGTCACCCAGCACCAACACATCCATGCCACACCTCAGTGCCACTGGCCCATGCCATGTCTTGGCACCAAGCCAGAGAAATGACCCCCCCTGCTCCATGTCCGGTGGCCACCAGAGCCCACCTGCGGTGTAGATATCGAAGTAGGTGGGCTTGTTGGCCACATTGCCGACAGGCTCCAAGCCAGGGCCGCGTGCCATCACCTTGTTAGCGTCCCCAAGGGCCATGCCCACATTGACACCAAAGGGGCTCTTGTCAATATTCTGCCCCGCAAACAGCACCGTCACCTGTGGGATAAGGTGGGGGTCAGGGGTGGCCATGTCCCCCACTGCCACCCAGCACCTTGGTGGCACCCCCACAGGGTACACAAAGTGGGACACCCCAGGGACCTCCAGTGCAATGTCCTGAAGGGGCTCCCTTCACCCCCCTGCCCCCCCCAAAGGACCCCTTATTGCCCTCCCTGGGACCCTAACACAAGAACCAGCAGGGACCCAAGCAGACCCCTCAAGGGCTCCCCCAGGGCTCCCCTATTGCAATACCCCCTCCAGGGACCCTAATGGGGACACTCCAGGGACCCCAGCACTCCTCTGTGCTGAGCACCCCCCATTCCGGGTGCAGGGGACACCCACCACCCCAAGACGCACGTTGAGGTGCAGGTCTATGGGTGCTCACCTTGTGCAGCCCCCCAACCTTGGGCACATAGGTGACGCTGTATGTCCGCTTCTTGTCATTGTTGGGGACAACCTTGGCCTAGGGGGGAACCCCAAAAAAGGAGGGGTGAGTGACACAGAGTTGGAAACCTGGGTACACCCCACACACAGGTGGGGTGCTGGGGGAACCCAGGCATCTGGGTGCCCCAACCATACCTCCTCAGTGTGACCCTCAGGGTCCTCAACGTAGACCAGGACCTCGCCAACCCCCGCCTCGAGGGTCTCCACCGTGAACTGCGCTGGCTTCAGCACCACGTTCCCTTGGGGCTCAATGCCTGCAGGTGCCCAGGGGTCAGGGTGCCACCCCCACCAGCACCCCATGGTGGGCACCCAGCTCCTGGGACCCCCCTCAGCTTGGGACCTCCAGGTTGCCCTTGGAGGTGGCAGGGGGTCCCTGGGCACCCCCAAGTATGAGGGGGGGGCTGGGGTTGGAAAGGGGTCCCTGGGCTTGGAGAGGACTCATGTTTACCTTCATGCCCTGACATCCCATGTCCCCCCCTTGTGGCACCCATGTTCCCCTGCCCTGTGCCCCCTCCCCATGCCACCCTTGTGCCTGGCCATAGCATCGCCCCTGTCCCCTGCCATGTCTCCTCCCACACCCCCTCTGTGCCTGGCCACCGTGTGCCCCCCAGTGCCCCCCGTGCCCGTACCAGGCCCGTAGGCGCGGGCGCGGGAGGGCTGGGGCTGGCGGGCGCGCAGGGGGGGCCCCCGGCTTCAGCTTGGCCTTGGGGAACTGGGAGAGGTAGGTCATCACTGAGTGCTCGTCCACGTTGGGGTCCACAATCTCCTCGGGGGCAATCACCTGCAGGGACACACACCCCCCAATGCCAGTTAGCCCCTCCCATGATGCTCCCACCCACGGTGGCCCTGTCAAGGACCTCACACACGCTGCGCCCCCCACACCACACACCCAGGGACCCCCCACGCCCAGCGACCCCATAGGGACCCCCCTGTCCTTCCCACTTTGTACCCAGGGATGCCCCATGCCCAGGGACACCCCTGCCCCACTCCATGTCACCCACTTAGGACCCCTCCACACACGCCCTCACCCCCATCATGGGACCTACTGGCACCCAGGACCCCATCCCACATGCCCCCCAGCCCCACTATGCCACGGGGCTGCCAGGCCCTCCCAGCACTCCCAGTGCCCCCCAGTGCTCCCAGTACCTGGGGGACACCCAGCCAGTCGTCTGCCTGCTGCATGGCCTCCCGGGCATTCTGCACCGGCTGGTTGGGGGTCCCAGCTCTCCCAGTCTGGGCACAGGCCTGGACAGGGCAGAGGGTGGGTGTGAGATAGGCAACCTCGGGGGGAGGGGGAGCAGCACCCCCACCCTCCTGGGGGGGACAGCACTCCCTCCCCCTTTTGCCCCCAGATCCTCCCAGTGCCCCCCAGCATCCCATGCCAGCGCAGCCTGGGGGATGGCTATCCCCCAGTACCCCTGCCCCCCCACCAGTGCCCCCTGAGCCAGCATGGACCGGGGGGGGCACCTGACTATTAATGAGGGGGCAATTGCCCTCCAGGCCCTGTGCCCCCATGGCCACTAACCAGGGGGGGCGGGGGGGGTGCAATAGCTCCCCCATACCCCATGCCCACTAACCGGGGGGGGCAATTACTCCCACAGCCCACTGTCTGGGGGGTGCAGTTGCCCTCCACAGCCCGCCCCCCCCCCCCCCCCCCCCGCCCCATGCCCTCCTCACCAGGGGCACAGTTGTCCACCAGGGCACCCAGGGCTTTGCCATCCTGCCAGTCACGGTGGAAGTTGGTGATGGGCAGCTGCGGCACCTTGTTCTGGATCCAGCCCAGCAGTCGCTGCTTGGGGGTCTGCCGGCGGGCGTCTTCCTCCTCCTCATCCTCCCACATGGGCATGGAGATGGAGTAGTGCAGGATCAGCGTCCAGATCAGTCCCAGGATCAGCTTCAGGTTCCCATCCACGATGGCCTTGCTGTCTGCAAGCACACAGGCACTTCAAGGCCACCACCTCCAGCTTTGCCGTGGGCGTCCCCAACACCCTGGAGCCAGCCTGGGGACACCCCAGAGCACCCACAGGGTCCCTGTCATCCTGGCACCCCAGAGCATGCATGGGGGTCCTTGCCACCCTCAGGGTCCCCACATTGGCACCCCAGCACCCACAGGGTCCCCACTACCCCAACGTCAAGCTGGGGACATCCCAAAACCCCAAGGGCACCATGAGGGTCCCTGCCACACTGGCACCAGGCTGGGGACACCCCGGGGCACACACAGGGTCTCCAACATCCTGCTGCCAGGCTGGGAATGCACTGACACCCCAGGACATCCCCAGGGTCCCTGGCACCCCAGCACCCAAGGCCATGGGCAGGGGTCCTGGGTACCCCCAGCAAAAGCAGGGGGCCACCCCAGCACCCCCAGGGCCCCTGGCACCCCAGTGTCAGGCTGCGAACACCCTGACACCCCACAGCACTGTCACTCCTGTCCTTCTGGAGCACCCCACAGCACCCAGCTGCAGCACCCCAACCCCCCAGGGGACCCCACATGGGGCACAGCACAGTGGGGGGGACCCCAACACCTCACCGGACAGTGCCTCAGGGGGAAACCCTGACAGCACCCTGGGGTTCCCTGACCCCTCCAGCACCTTGGGGTGTCCCTGCCCACACAGCACCCTGGGGGGACCCCATCAGAGAACCCTGAGGGTCCCTGTCCCTGTCAGAGCACCCTGGAGTGACCCTCTCCCAGCACCCTGGGGGTCCCTGGCCAGGGGAGAGGCCAGGAATGGGGAAACTGAGGCAGGGGCGTGGGGGGGGGGGGGGGGGGGGGGGGGGGGGGGGGGGGAGGGGGGGCAAGGCATCCCGGCCCCTCCCCCACGCCCTGCAGAGAGGACCCAGGCATCCCGGCCCCTCCCCCTCGCCTTCCCTCCCCCCCCCCCCCCCCCCCCCCCAGCGATCGTGTTTCGGGGAGGAAATGGGCTGCAGATGTGGCCGGTGACACCCCCCCAATTGCTGGGGCCTCCCAGGGAGGGGCAACATCTGGAGGGCACCCCAACATCTGGGGAGGGTAGAGTTGGGGGGCAAGGAAACCCCCGGGGGGATGGGTGGGCGTGTGACACCCCTGCGGGGACATGCAGGGATGCTCAGCCCCCCACCCACTGGTCTGGGTGTGCAAGGGGGGGCGTGCAGGCCCCTCGCCCCGTGCAACGCACATGGGGGCTGCCGCATGTGCAAGTGCTAAGGAAGGCTGCGAGCGTGCAAGCGGGTGTGCAAGGGTGCAAGCCACCCACCCGCGTGTGCGGGGGCGAGCGCGATGCGAGGGGGTCACCCTGCAGCTGTCGGGGTGGCGGGTGGGCGCTGGGGCCCTGCGCGGGGGGCGAGCGTGCGGGGGGCGAGCGTGCCCCTGCAGTGTGAGCTCACCGGCACGCAGCCCCCGAGCCAAGAGTGAGCTCAGCGCAGCCGCCTCGCATGGCCCCTCGCACGCTGCGGCCCCTCACGCGGGGAGCGGAGCCCTGGCCGGGCACGCTTGGCCCCTCACACAATCGTGCATGTGCAACACGGCCCCTTGCACACGGCCCACGTGCACCACTCAGCCTCGTGCAGTCCCTCGCACAGCGGTCAGAGTGGCAGCACGGCCTTGCACGCTCGTTCCCAGCTTTGTTCCCACTCGTCCATCGCCCTCACTCTTGCACGCTCACACCCTGTTCCTCCATTGCCCTGCTCTTGCACACTCGCCCCCTATTCTCATTCGTCCATCAGCCCTGCTTTCGCACACTCGTCTCCATTCACACTCACCTATCGCCCCTACCCTTGCACACTCATCCTCAGCGCTGTCCCCACTTGTCCATCACCTCTGCCCTTGCACACTCATCCCCGCTCATTCATCAGCCCTGCTCTTGCACGCTCACCCCCTGTTCCCACTCCCCCATTGCCCCTGCCCTTGCACACTCCCCCATGACCCCATCCACACTTGTCCATCAGCCCTGTCCTTGAACACCCACCCTATTCCCACTCCTCCACCTCACCTGCCCTTGCACACTCATCCCCACCCTCACCCCCACATGTCCATCACCTCTACCCTTGCACACTTCACCCCTCACTTCCACTCCATCTCCCCTGCCCTTACACACTTGTCCCCAGCCCCATCTTCACTTCCTCACATGACCCGTCTTGCACACTCACCACCTCCGCACCCGATCACTCACCAATGGAGACCAGCTTGATGTGCTCCCTCTCCAAGAACTCCAAGGCCACTGAGACGTTCTCCAGCTTCATCTGGCGAAAGTTGGGGCGCGGATGGTACTTGCGCCCCATCTTCTTCTGGCTGAGGACCTCCAGGAGGGCGATGAGGCGTAGGCCATCGCTCAGGTCCCGCTGCAGGTCCCCAATGCGCTTATGGACACACTTGAGGTGCTCATTGCACCAACGGGTGAAGGTGTTCTGCTGGATCTTCTTCCAAGGAGCGTCCTCTGCCAGGTCCTTCTCGGTGGCTGGTAGCTCCTCTGGTTCCTCAGCTGTCTGTGTCTCGTAGGTGGAGTTCATGGTGAAAGGGTGCTGGTGGGGTGGTGGGTGCTGGGGGGCGGGTTGTAGACCAGGCTGGGGGTTAGCGTCCTGGGTTGGAGCTGGTATCCTGGTTAGGGGGTCCCGGGTCACTCCAGGTGCCCGGGTGGGTGTCCCAAGTCAGTCCTGGTGCCTGGGGTGGAGGTCCTGGATCAGGCCCAGTG